>NC_090314.1:5104000-6380001 GCF_039906515.1 Pseudorca crassidens | reverse complement strand
CAATGTGGAGGACATTCTCATAAGCCTTAAAGTATGGAGGCCAGAGGAGAAAAATCTTGCCTTACAGCCAAGTGGTATTTCCTGAGTCGAGACATCAATCCACAGACGTGGTGATGGGGCCAGATGCTGTGGAGTTTCTTGATCTTACGTTTATTAAATGCTCTTTTCACTTTGTGGTGTAATTAGAGGGCCAGCTCCAAAGCACTTGCCAAAGTAAGTCCTACAGGGAGTTTAATGATTCCTTCCAATGTATTTCCTAGTGATCCCACATGCTCTTAAATTTTAGTCTCTCCCTAACCATGATCCCTTCCTGGTCTGTTACCATTTGTTAAAAAACAAACATGTCAGAATGGGCTTCTGCTCCGATGAATGAAAGCTTGGTGTTTCAGAACTGCGAGTATTCTGGTGTAACAGGGGGACAAGCTTAAGTCTGATGTCGCTGTGTCCTCTAGTTTTCTGGGATTGTTTTTCCTTCAGCATCTAAACACCAGTAGACTGTGCCCATCCTGACAGACAGCGTGAAGTTCAGTCTAACGAGTTGTGGGATTTCCTGAGGAAAGTAGCCGTTTCACAGATCCATTCTGACCGTCTGGTCCCTCTCTCACCTCACCTCAGCCAGAGGCCCCGCATGCTCTGTTCTGGTCAAATCATGACAAGTCTTTTCTTTCTTTTTTTTTTTTTAACATCTTTATTGGAGTATAATTGCTTTACAATGGTGTGTTAGTTTCTGCTTTATAACAAAGTGAATCAGCTATACATATACATATATCCCCATATCCCCTCCCTCTTGCGTCTCCCTCCCACCCTCCCTGTCCCATCCCTCTAGGTGGTCACAAAGCACTGAGCTGATCTCCCTGTACTATGCGGCTGCTTCCCACTAGCTAGCTATTTTACATTTGGTAGTGTATATATGTCCATGCCACTCTCTCACTTTGTCACAGCTTACCCTTCCCCCTCCCTTGTACTCAAGTCCATTCTCTAGTAGGTCTGCTTCTTTATTCCTGTCCTGCCCCTAGGTTCTTCATGACCTTTTTTTTTTTTTTTAAGATATGGCTGCTTTCTTATCCTCATCTCCTGTCTCCTAAGTCCTCAAGGCATAGCTAAAACCATCGATCACATTAAATAAAACATCGCCAAAGATGTCGTGTGTCCGAGACCGCGTGTTTTCCCCAATATTTGTTCTTTCTTTCTCACTTAAATTATGAAATCACAAGTGTTGGCTGGACACATGGTTGGGGGTTAAACTCGATGTCCCAGCCTTCCTTTTGGTTTCATTCTGGCCAGGAGAATTTAAACAGGAGTGATAGAGTAGTGTATATAACTTCCAAGCTGTGTCCTTGAAAGAAAAGTAACAATGTCTCTTCTTTCTTTATCTGTTCCTGGCACGTGGATGAGTTGACTGCTGTGGGAGCTACCATCCTGGAGGACAAGATGGAAGCTGTATGTGAAGGACAGAAGGACAGAAGGGTCTGAGGTCTCCAAAACTCTGGAGTCACTCTATAAGCTTTGGATGCTCAAACTGGAAAGGAATGAGAGAGAAATAATTCTCAGTTGGGTTTCAGTTACGGGTCTTTTGACCTTTGTTGCAAAACGTGAACCATAAATGTTGGGATAATGAAAGGGAATAACAGAGGGAAATTTAAAGCTGGTGAGTAGATCTTTTAAAGGACAGAAAAGTAAGGAAAATGTGGGACCTTTGCTAATAATCTTGAAAAGTGAAGAGTATCAGAGTTGTAGGCATCAGGAATTCTGAGTTGCTTAGATCTTTGTGATTAACCCTAAAGGGAAGGGTTTCTGATATCCCTCTATGTGTTTGCTCATATTAGGGTCACATACAGACTGTCATAGTAGGTAATGAAGCATTATTTTTAAGCCAACATTCCAGAATTTAAACTTTCAAATTGCTACAACATAAGCATTATTAAAAAGAGAGTTTTCGAAATCGCCTTAAGGCCGTATGTGTAGGCCACACAATAAAGTCCACCTTACGAATTAAAAGTCACACATTTTGACGTATATTGATATCACCCAACTTGATCCCCTTCCCAAATCATCAGGTTTAGTTCTGAATGACTCTTGACTCTTTCTAAAAATCAAACCTACCCTCCAAGGATACAGCTGTAAGTCTATTTGAATGATCAAGCCACAGTTCTGAAAATAATGTCAGAGAGGATTTCAGAAGTTGTAAGATTACAACCTCCCTAAAGGAAGTATCCCTCTTTCCAAGACAAAGGGGTCTTTGGGTGGTCTTAACTGATCATGAACTTGGTAAGTTTTAATCTGTTTGCCGATGACCGGTTAATTGTCACAGCAGCTAGGTCTCGTTGTAAATTCTACTGTGCTCACCATCCTGGTGTCAGTGCTAAAACTCATGGTGATACAAACGGGCTTAGGTCTGGTTGCACTTGGAACTGAGGATTCAGCAGGTGGCCGACGGGCAGAGACATTTCACACTGAACCCGAATTAGTCTGTAACTCTGCCTTAGAAAGCAGCTCGCCTATAAATATTTCACTCTGTGTCAGACAAAAGCTGGATGGATGTGAGGCCACTTCAGACAAAAAGCAGATAAATTCCTGCTTAACGTGTACCTGATGCTTTATGATTTCTGCCCAGCTTCAGATTTCCTGGATCAAATGTTCCCAAGGCCCGTGAGGTCATGTGGTTTCAGAGACATAAGCTAAGCTTGGTGTACATTACAGAGGAGACATCGCATCCGGGTGTGGCCACGCTGAAGGTAAGTGTTAATCCCAGTCTGATTTCATGTGTGTGCAGCAGCTGTTGGGAACATTAGGTCTGCCATCTGTGTCCAATGGAGCGGTCTCCTACCACCCAGCCTCGTCTGGCTCCAGAGTTAACTTAGCGCATATTGGGAAATTCCTGAAACGACATGAGACCTTAACAATATTTTCCCATCAAATCCTTGGAGTTTTTGTTGATGTTGAGAGAGTCATAGGAGGTGTGAAACCGTAGGACTGGCGAATGGAATGGTTTACTCATAAAATCTGGGACCCTTATTGGAGGGGTTCTTTCTTCAAGTTAAACGCATGTGTTTTTCCAAGAATAAACTCAGTGCCCTACCTGGAGTAAAATGGTCCTTGAACGTTATGAGCTAAATCCTGTGTTCTTTTTTTAAAGTTATTTTGTATTACTTATCTATTTTATACATATTAGTGTATATATGTCAATCCCAATCGCCCAGTTCATCCCACCCCCCCTTCCCCCTTGGTGTCCATATGTTTGTTCTCTACATCTGTGTCTCCATTTCTGTCTTGCAAACCAGTTCATCTGTACCATTTTTCTAGATTCCTCACATATGCATTAATATACGGTATTTGTTTTTCTCTTTCTGACTTACTTCACTCTGTATGACAGCCTCTAGGTCCATCCACATCTCTACAATGACCCAATTTCGTTCCTTTTTATGGCTGAGTAATATTCCATTGTATACATGTACCGCATCTTCCTTACCCATTCATCTGTGGATGGGCATTTAAGTTGATTCCATGACCTGGCTATTGTAAATAGTGCTGCAGTGAACATTGGGGTGCATGTGTCTTTTTGAATTATGGTTTTCTCTGGGTATATGCCCAGGAGTGGGATTGCTGGGTCGTACGGTAGTTCTATTTTTAGTTTCTTAAGGAACCTCCATACTGTTCTCCATAGTGGCTGTACCAATTCACATTCCCACCAGCAGTGCAAGAGTGTTCCCTTTTCTCCACACCCTCTCCAGCATTTGTTCTCTGTACAAATCCTGTGTTCTTGATGATTGGTTTCTGTACCAGCTTGGTAATGCAGAGTACCTCTCAGACTTAGCTCTCCATCTGCGGATGAAAATTTCGTGACTTGGATTTATGGTCAACGATTTTACTCCTGGAAGGTAAAACTAAACATTCATGGAAATCTGGAATTAGAGTTAGCATTTTCTCACCTCTCCTAGGGCGTGGCCCATCCCTCCAAAATTGTTTTCTTTATTTTCCTCACTTCTTCATACCGTTCGTTCCTTTAGCATGAGGAAAATACCTGCTTAAGCTGATTTATATCCACGTGTGAGTAAAGGAGAGTTGATCTTAGCTGTCAGCCACACTGAACATGTGAATTTGCATTTTTTTAAAGTGATGTTTGGCACACCATCTGAATTTGGCTAACTGACTTGACCCTCTCTTTCAAGCAGCTGCTGAAACACCCATTCTCTGAGTTTTTTCAGGATTAGGACAGGTTAGGGCTGGTGACGTCCTACATTTCAGCTTCCCTCTTTGATTGATCCAGTTATCAGCTATTACACCTGTTTGAATTATAACCCTTCTTTGAGGCATAATAACTTTTTAAAGATACAACTGCTAATAGAGTCCATTCGTGGGCGATTCAGTGCATTTGCAGCGTTTAAAGGAATTTAATAATCCGAACGTTTAATTGATCACCGACTATGCACCAGTCAGGTGTGTGCCTGTATGTGTCTGGTTCTTCGGGTAGCGTTTTCACAGGACTACATGATATTAAATATCCATGACAGGATTTGGGGTGATGGAGAACCCCTGGCCTTTGTCTAGCACCTGTCACTTTGCCTTCAGTTCTCATGTCTGTGGGTCCCACTCTGCCACACCCTCCCCCTCTCATGGGTGTACCCTCACTGTAGCTCCCTGATTCATTTTCTGACTTCCAGATCAGGTCGTTCTGAATCAAGTTCACTTCACTGGCACATATTCCCCCAAAGGTATTGTTTATACATGGACCAACTTGAACCTTTGGAAACAGAAGCAACGGCAGCAAGTCCAAGAGGGAAGGGTCCCCTCACCTCATGTCCTTGTCCCCAAAGCCCAGCGTGGAGCCTGATGAAGATACCAGTGAGCATTCCTTGTCAATAACTTCATTTCTCCCCTTGTGTGTCTCCCAGACTTTTTCTTAAATTTTTATTGGAGTATAGTTGATTTACAATGTTGTTGTCGTTTCCGGTGTACAGCAAAGTGAATCAGTTATACATCTACGTATATCCATTCTTTTTCAGATTCTTTCCCCATATAGATTATTACAGAATATTGAGCAGAGTTCGTATACACACTACTGTGTGTAAAATAGATAACTAATAGGGACCTACAGTATAGCACCAGGAACTCTACTCTCGTAGATTTTTATTTAATTCAGCCCTCTTGTAATTCAATGCACCATCTGCGGTCTCATGGCCAATTTAACATACTAAAAAGAATAAAAATGTGACTGCTTAAAAAAATGAGTTTGTTCCTCACTTCACTCTTTCTAAGCCAAGGGCACTCACAGATGGGGAAACTCATCAATTTGAGTTTCCAAAGTCGGCATGCCGGTGTATCCATTGGGCTCAGATGAAGAATGTGCTCCTGGATTATTTTCCAGATCAGAAGACTTTTTCATACTTGACAAAACTAGAGACACTGGAGCGAGACCAGATGCAGGATATCAGAGGGCAGAGATATCTTTAGTTTCTTTCTTAAGCATCTTGTGCCTCTGGAATTAGCATCATGCAGGAAAGTGATGGGAAGGAACTGTCTCTTTTGTGCCCAGAGCACGGGCATCACATCAAAAGTCAAATGTACCAGCGATCATTATAATGAAACCTCCTTCCCACGTCCTGGCACCAGCAGTGTTACTCGGAAGACAAAGCTTCTTGCTGCAAAGTGTCTGTGCTGCAAAGACCTTCCTTCATTCATTTATTCAACTTATCTTTACTGAATGGCCGCTAGGAACAGGTACTGTGCATCTTGGGAATCTTTGAATGAGAGCCACAGAAGCGTGTATTTTTCTGGAATTCTGGCTGAACACAAATATTGTTGATGCCACCTCTGTCCATTGACATTTATTTAATAACACTTGAGAGGCATTCTAGCATAGCGTTCAGGGCACACACTCGGGTATAGAAGCCTGGCTCCCCCACTTTGTAAATATGTCACTTTGGGCAAGTTACATGGACCTACCTCAGTCTCCAACTACCGACTAGAATGTTAGTACTTACCTACCAGGGTTGTTGTGAGAATTAACGCTATGCGTCCGTATCATGTGTATAACAGTGCTGAATACGTAGCAGGTGTTCATAAACGCTGGCCATCATTATAACAGAATTTAATATCCAAACCGTCCATTTGAATAAATTGCCTAAACTTTCCAAGCACCTGTTTGTGCATCTACAGAATAAGGATAATAACACCTACCTACCTACGTTATAGAAGTGCTGTGGTTCCCATGAGACAAGATATATAGAAGTGTTTTATCAACAGTCATGTCTTACGTGCTTCAAAGTTACTTTCATTATGTTGAGCTCTTAAAAGATCACCATAATGAAACTGCTTTGTCTGTTCAATTCCTCAGGTTATACCTTCTGAGTCGAAAGAGAGAAAAGAAAAGCAGGCTCAACTCCTTGCAAAGGAGAGAGAAATTCTTGATCACAATCCCATCAACTCTGTATAGAGGAAAAAACAGAGACTGTTGGTGGTATCAGGAAGAGACAGTATATGCTGGACCACAAAACACAGTAAATCTTTACTAGGAGGGACGAGGGCAGGCACGTGGCCCAGGCTAGGCCAACTGGATGCTCCCTTGCTGGAATTTAATTCTCGTGTAGAGAAACAAAGAAATTGAAAACAGTCGCGTTCCGTCCCACTGCAGCCTCCTGGGCACCGAGTCCCTGCGATGTGCAGAGATCGTGGTCTCTGGTCCCTGGTCTCCAGGGCTGCTGTCTTTTCCTTTATGTCCCAGGCTGCTCTTCTGGCCTCTTGTCAATCTGGGGAGCTCTCGATCCTTTCCAATAAATCACCTTCAGCCTAAGTCAGGTTAATTTCTGTTGCTTGCAACACAGGATCCCTAACTGATGTCTGCCCCAACCTGTCTTACAAGGTTGGCACCAAAATCACACACCTTTCTCCAGCCTCCTCCATGCACTGTGTTCTGCTGCACGTGTGCACCCTCGTGCACCTATAACGGCTCCTCTATCGTATCATGCGCGTAGAAGCCACTTATTCATTCCTCCATCAGACAAATGCTGAGTATCTAGGCATCGATGGGGAACAAAATAGACAAAATCCTGTGCCCTCGTGAGTTTATATCCTCATGGGGGAAGAGAGACAATGTATTGATAATAGGGAAGAACAATCTGACTCCATATTAGCTCTGTTCCTTTTCCTGTGCTTAGTCATGCTGGCTCTGCACCTTTTGTAAAAGCATGTTGCCTATAGCCTGGAATATACAGGCTAGGCTGTTCCCAGGGCTCTGACCATTAAGAGTCCATTCATATAGAGATAAAAAGTTGCAGAACAGAGAATGACATTTGTCTCGTTGGAGGTTTACAGGAACATCACCACCTGACCTATATGGGCACTTGCAAGAGCAAAGGATTCCGACACCAAGAGGTTTGCAACAAGTAACCTCGCCCCTCCCTCACCTGGCCTTTGAAAGTGCTTTGCTGAAACCCTTTGAGGACTTCAGGGTGTTTGGGCACTACCTACCCCAGTTCTCCTTCATGGCCCTGAAATAAACCTTTTTCCACTCCAAACACCAACGTTTCTGTTTGTTCAGCCTCGCTGTGTGTCGGGCACACGAACTCGCATTCAGGAACAACAATAAACAAAGTATGTATATATATATACACACACATACATATATAAGGTTAGATAATGAAATGCGTCGGGAAATAATGAACCTGAGAAAGAGGACAGGAAGAGCCCAAGGCAAGGGGCTGATGCAATTTTAAGTTTTTATCAGGGAAGGCTGACTGACAGAGGACACATGTGAAAGACATGGAGAGATAGACAGCCATGTGGATATCAGCAGGAAGGGCATTTCTGGTGAAGGGAACAGACAATGCAAAATTGTCCTGGTGGAAAGTCGCTTCCAGTGTTGTAGGGACAAGAACGCTAGTGTAGGTGGAGCAGACAAAGCAAAGGAGAAAGCAGTAGGTGCTGAGATCAGGGAAGTAATAGGGAGTTGGGGGCAGAGAAGGTAGGGACATTGTTAGGACTTTGTTTTTTTTTGTTTTTTTTTTTGCGGTACGCGGGCCTCTCACTGTTGTGGCCTCTCCCGTTGCGGAGCACAGGCTCCGGACATGCAGGCTCAGCGGCCATGGCTCACGGGCCCAGCCGCTCCGCGGCATGTGGGATCTTCCCGGACCAGGGCACGAACCCGCGTCCCCTGCATCGGCAGGCGGACTCTCAACCACTGCACCACCAGGGAAGCCCAGGACTTTGTTTTTTTACTGGAAGTGAGTTGGGAAAACATTGGAGGGTACTGCCCAGCAGACGACATATGGTTACCTGTGCGTTTCTCTTCTGCACTGCATCTATTGGCTTTCAAGGACCTTCACCATCTGGGCATGACCCATGCGTTCCATCCTGTCTTCAATGCCCTGCTCTGTTTCAGCCAGACCGCTCTATTCCTTCTAACCTGGACACTACACATGTCCACGTCTTGATCCACCGTCTACCCAAAACTCAGCATCGATCAATGGCTGTTTCCAATCCCATCTCCTTCCAGATGTTTTCTTCCACTCAACCAGGCCACAGCGGTCTCGCCCACTTCTGAACCTTTCACGAACTAGCCTCTACACCCTCCAACTGAGATTTAGCGCATAGGCCCTTGTATTTTATAGAATGTTCCGTGTATGCCTGCCATGTCTATCCAAAAACTATAGATTGTAAACTTTGGGAACAAAGGTACCATGTCTTGCCCCTCTTTGTCGCCCCTCGAGAGCGCGACGAAAAGGAGTTTCGTGTTACTGGCAACAATCTCCAAGGCTCTCAGCATGTCTGGGTTCTGTTTCAAAGGTTTACAATGGCCCCTTCTTTCCTAGCGGGTCTTGAAAAGTTACAAACGAATGCGTAACTACATGCTTTGCTCAAGTAACAGAACAGAGTTACGGTGTAAGACCAATCATTATAGTCCATTAAATCTGGGCTGTTCAGGGAAAGGGACGCCACGGGCCTTGGTCAAGAATCAAGGGACTCAAAGCCACGCAAGCCAGGTCCAGGGGCTTTGTCCGGCCTGAGAACAAGCTGCGATTGTCCGCCCAGCGCATGACGGCAGGGACTAGCATTCTTTAATTCCGCAGCTGAATGGCACACACAGCCTTGTGATCCCAGATCCTGTGCGAGGTTAACTAGCCTTCTATAAACATTAACACCCATGGGAACGGCGCGCCGTAATTACCCTGGCCCCTAAGTACTTGGCAGTTTACAGAACTCACGCTACAGGCTGGAGTGCAAATGTAATTTGCGTGGCAATGTTTATAGCAGTCACAGCTCTGTAAACAGGCTGCCTGGGCCGAGGACACTGGGTTTGTGTCTTAATGGGGATGTACCTGCAAAACCAGGGTGCAGAAGCTTTCCCGGACAGACGCCTGGGCTCAGAACCCCTCCAAATCCTTCATATTAACTTTCCTCTATTGCTCACATGAATGCCAGGGCTGCAAATGAAAATGTCCTTATTCGGGTAAAAAAAAAAAAAAAAAAACCTAACAAAAATCACATCGCCCAGCTCTTACTCCCTGGGGATTTCCTCTGAAGTCAGAGGCAGAATATATGCCTATTTCTCAAACTCTTCTATTAGTATTTACTAGAGCCAGATGACCTGGGCTGAGTCACATTTATGCCATTAAATATTTGTGCAATGTTGGTTAACTCCTGCTGTCTGAGTTTGTGCGGGAGCTGGGTGAGAGCTCCAGTGTCCATTTTTGTTTTCACGTTCTGTGACCATGTGTTTCTTTGAGCCCCAGGGAGGTGTCTGTCTTATAATAAAGAAATGGAGATTCTAGTCTTGGTCTATGGAGCAGAAAAAGAACTTTAAAGATAATCTAGTCATTTTCCCTTATTGTAACAGTAAGACACTGATTCCTAGAGTCTGTGAATCACTTCTCCAAGTCACACAGCCACTTATAGGGCTACGACTTACACCCTCATCCTCTGGTCCTCAATTCAGAATCGTCCCATTATATCCAAGGCTTTTTAAGAGTGACTTGTCTAAAATAACCAGAATGATCATTTATCTGAATGATCAGTGAGAACATATAAAAAATGCTCAACATCGTTAGGCAACAGGGAAACACAACTTTAAAACCACAAAGACATCAGCTAAAAGGAAGAAAAGACAGATAATACCAAAAGTTTGGGTTTGAATTTTATTTTATTTATATTTTTATATAGCAGGTTCTTGTTAGTTATCTATTTTATTTAATTTTTTAATTTTTTTAATTTAATTTTTTATTTTTGGGTGCGTTGGGTCTTTGTTGCTGTGTGTGGACTTTCTCTGGTTGCGGTGAGAGGGGGCTACTCTTCGTTGCGATGTGCGGGCTTCTCATTGCGGTGGCTTCTCTTGTTGTGGAGCACGGGCTCTAGGCGGGCGGGCTTCAGTAGTTGTGGCACGCGGGCTCAGTAGCTGTGGCTCGTGGGCTCTAGAGCGCAGGCTCAGTAGTTGTGGTGCATGGGCTTAGTTGCTCCGCGGCACGTGGGATCTTCCCGGACCGGGGCATGAACCCGTGTCCCCTGCATTGGCAGGCGGATTCTTAACCACTGCGCCACCAGGGAAGCCCTAGTTATCTATTTTGTACTGATAATAGCAAGTGTTGATGAGCACAAGGAGCAACTGGAATGCTCCTCCAGGGCTGGTGTGGGTACAGCCACCTTGGAGAAGAGGCATCAATTTTTATAAAATCAAACACGCCCTTAGCATATGACCCAGTAATTCCACTTACATGTTTACCCAAGAAACATGAAAATGTGCACACTATGACTTCACACGAATGTTCAGAGCAGCTGTATTCAATACCAGCTCTAGACTGGAAACAACCCAAATGGACATCACCAGGCAAAAGTTCTGGTACCTCCATGCCATGAAAAACTACTTAGGATTAAAAAAGGAAGCATGTACTGTTACAAGCAAGAACACAGATGAATATAATAATATATTAATAACATAATAGTATAATAATAACAAAATAATGAATATAATAAGCTAAAGAAGTTAGACATTAAGGAGTACATACTGAAGGATGGCTTTGCATGAATTTCTAGAAAAGGCAGATACGGTGCTTGCACGGAGCTGGAGCTGAGGTGAGGGGACAGCAAAGGGCATGAGGAACGACCCAGGCCCTGGAAATGTTCTCTGCCTGGATTATGGGGCTGGTAACACGGGCATACATTTGTCAAAACTCACCCCAGGGTATACTTAACATGGGTATATTCTACTGTATGTAAATTGTACCTCCAGAAAGTTGGCAAAATATGATAGTGATTTCCTATTGGCACTGGGGAGGCGACAGGGCAACGGGGCAACAAGGCCTGCTCTCCTGGTGCCCTCTCAGGCCCGCACGCCCTCCAGACCCGGCCCGCCAAGAACTTTTGCACATCCCTCAGAGCAGAGCTGGCTGCAAGCTCTGCAAAGCAGGTGGGAAAAAGCGAGGTGGAAAACCACTCTGCCACGTTTATCTCTGATGCAAAGCCTCGTTCAGCTCGCCCGAGATGCGTTTATAAATCCACTCTCTGGTCTGATTTAGATTTGCAACCAGGAAGGGGACGTGGGTCTTTTTAAAGAAAGCAAGGCTCTTCAGGGCGCAGATGTCCCCTGAGGAGGCTGAATGGACCCACAGCAGGCAACTTCGGGGTGTATATCTGGTGGGGGAGAGACCCCGGTAAGGACCGAAA
The DNA here is from genome assembly GCF_039906515.1 of Pseudorca crassidens. Taxonomy (NCBI): domain Eukaryota; kingdom Metazoa; phylum Chordata; class Mammalia; order Artiodactyla; family Delphinidae; genus Pseudorca; species Pseudorca crassidens. The sequence goes on along the minus strand of NC_090314.1, from coordinate 6,368,349 downwards.
CTCCCTGAGGCTGGGGTTTGAGGCAAGCATGAGGTGAAGGGAGAAAGCAGTCACTGTGGTCATTTCGATGCTGCAAACACTGCGTAGACCTCGAATCTCCTTCAGTTTCTGACTGTGGAAGAAAGAGGCTTTTTAATAAAATGTAATTGATATGCACTGTGGATCCAGGTTTATGAATTGATGCGCCAGATGGTTGGAGAGGCAAAGGTTTCTTTGAAGAAGTGTTCGGTCTGGTCCAAAGAGAGGTATGTACGGAAGTCATGTCTCAGCCCTGCCAGGACTTTTATGTGGACATGGAGCCCTCAGGGGCTTCATAAACCCCAGGCCCTAGCCTCCGACGTGCCTCAGCCCTCCTGGCTCGGATGCCCCATTTCTCCCAGGCATGGACCTGACCCTGCCCAAGCCCAGAGGGTCCCCTACAAGACAGGCCAGCTCACACGCTCCCCATTCCCCTGGCAGGGACAGGAACGGACGGATGCTAAGGGTGGACTAGATGCCTCTAGTTTCCAAACTGAAATTCTAGAATACTGTGTATAGGGAATAGGACCCATTTTCAAATGTGGTCCCAGATCTATAAATAACTTGTGCTCAAAAATATGACCAAGGGATGGAAATTGGGTAAAGCAAACCCAAGTCATTCCTGACTTTGACATTAGCGTCATACTGGGCATGTCTCTATGACAAATGAAAGGTACATAATGGAATATCGGGTGAGTCATATTTCTAAAGTACTATCTTGGTCATTTACTCTCCTTCTCAAAAATCTTCAGCAGCTCCCTATTGCCTCCTAGAGATAAAGGACATCTCTGCTCTGTCCCTGCACAGAGCATAAGGAATCCAGGGCAGCGTGGCCCTAAGACAGCCCGAGCCTTACATGATTCACCCTGCGTATTGTGAGAGCCGCACCTGTGACCTGGATACCCTGGCGACGTTGCCCTGTAAGAGTCATCAGTCCCAAGGGAGACTTTTCAGTTCCGTCTGGCACCAAAGAGGACGTTTCAGAATCCTCTTAACATCTGAAAAGGAATAGATTACATGTATAACTGAATCACTTTGCTGTACACCTGAAACGAACACAACATTGTAAATCAGCTACACTCCAATATAAAATAAAAATTAAAACAACAATCCACCTTACCTATATCATCCCTCCCCACCCCCTCCCCACACATTCAAGGAGATTTACTGAATTTGCCCCAAGGGATGTCGCTCCCCTTGCCTGGCAAGTGAATGGATTCAGCCTCAATATGCATCATATTACGCAGCTACACTGATTTTCCAAAATTCCCCAACTTTACCCGACAAACCTGACAGCCCAGTGTTGTCCTACACGTGTTGTTTGTTTGTTTGTTTTTTTAAGCTGACAATACCAACACTCATAAATCCTAGTTGGTTGATCATGGACATTATTGGAATATTACTATTCCCTCGAGATCCTCCGACATCTCCTTGCCAATTTTAATCACTGCTTGATGCGTCAAAAATAGCCCGAGTGGTGGGATTCGGTTAGTTAATTCAGTTCTACTTGTGTGTCAGTGTCTCCTCCGACACGTGGCGGGAGCTGCCCATTGCTGTCTGGCTGGTGTATGAGCATGGGGACCACGTTTTGGGGGGTGTTTTATGGTGAAGCCATTGTTGGTTGGCACTGCTCCCTGCTTCTGTTGTCTGCCTTGTTCTCAGGCAATGGGATTGCTGTAAAAATTCACTGGGGTGAAAAAATGTCTGTATTCTTTTCAAGTCCTGCTTTGGTGTTCGCATGTCCTGGAACTAACTCATTAGCAAAATACTGAAACTTTGAGCCATGGTGCCCTTGACCCCTTATGCTCTGTACAGATGAATTAGACTTAGGAAGTCAGAGATTAGGGCTAGATCGCCATTTGAGAAACTGTACTAATCCCAGAGACATTTAAATGGAAAGGAAGCTTCTAGAGAATGTAAATGTATGTTAAGAATGCTAGATATACTTCTGATATTTAGAATTCCATATTGTATTAATTTATTGATTTGTCAGTTTGGTTTACAACAAACTTACAACAATTGTCACATGCTTACGTGTTGTCTTTTGAGAAGGGCACAGGCTCCAGGAAGACAGGGTTTCTGTCCTTCCATCTCTGTATCCACAGAGATCTTGACTGACAGCTGGACCAAAGCAACCACGCACCCGGTTGTTGGAAGAAAGAACCAAGGTGATGTCTCTTGTTCCTCCTGGGTCTCACCATCAATTAAGGGGAACATTTGTTAAATCAATTTGTCCCCGTTTTTAAACACGTCAAACTCTCTCATGCCATTCATCACACTTGTTAACCTGAAGATGGCAAAGAATAAATAATTTTCCTCCCTCATATTTAGCCCCTTATACTCTGTCTGATACACACAAGTGTAAAACCATGCAGGAAACAATTTACAGATGTAGGCAAGAGAGTGTTCATTGCAGTGTTATTTATACCAGCAAAAAAATTAGAAAGGTCCTTAATGTCTGACAATAAAAAATAATGAATAAATTATAGACCGTCCACGAGATGGAAAATAGACATTATGATATTGAAGAATTTCCAGGAATGATGAAATGCTAATATAACAATACATGACTAAGGAAAATAATAGAAACATATTTAATAGAATTCCAATTTTGGAAAAATATATCAAATCATATTAGTGATTATAACCAGTATTTGGCATTATACATGACTTACATTTTCCTTTCTATAATTCTTAGTGTTCAGTTTGCTTTCTAGTTTGTTAGATGTTGCTACTGCTGTAACAACTTCCTTTTCTTTGGCATCTTTCTGTCTGTTTTATTGTTGTTGTGGATGGTGGAGTTTTGCTGTTGCTGTTTGCTTTTTTTGTTTGTTTGTTTGTTTTTTGCGGCATGCGGGCCTCTCACTGTTGTGGCCTCTCCCATTGCGGAGCACAGGCTCCGGATGTGCAGGCTCAGCGGCCGCGGCTCACGGGCCCAGCAGCTCTGTGGCACGTGGGATCTGCCCGGACTGGGGCACGAACCTGTGTCCCCTGCATTGGCAGGCGGACTCTCAACCACTGCGCCACCAGGGAAGCCCCTGTTGTTTGCTTTTTTAAATTTCTCTTTGTGTGGTATATTCTTTCATTCTTTTATTTGAGAACTTCAGGTATAGTTTTTTAATACGGGTGAGATATCTCTTTTTAAATTTTTATTTTATATTGCAGTATAGTTGATTTACAGTGTTGTGTTAGTTTCAGGTGTACAGCAAATTGATTTAGTTATACATATACATGTATCTATTCTTTTTCAGATTCTTTTCCCATATAGGTTATTACAGAGTATTGAGTAGAGTTCCCTGTGCTATACAGTAGGTCCTTGTTGATTATTTGTTTTATATATAGTAGTGGAGCTGTCTCATAAATAGCATAATACCATTTTTTCCTTTATCAGATCTGAGAATCTCTGACTAATGTGTGAATTAAATCTACTCACATTTATTTTGATGACTTATATTTTTATTAACATGCTTTTTCTTAGGTTTGTTTTTGATACTCTCTGCCTTCTATTGAATTAATAAAGTCTTTTATGATTCCCTGGTTTTCTTTCTTCTCATCTGGAAATCAGACATGACATTTGTATGCCTTTAGTTTTCACCCTAACATTTCTAACACTTATACTGAACTTTATGTTTGGCTAACAAAGTCTAAACTTGGTATTGTAGAGACCACTCCCCACCCCCCCAGCACACTGAGAAATAAACACGCTTTGTTTCCAACTTTTATCCTCCCATCTTTCATATAATTTTCATCTAGTACTTTACTTCTACTTTGTCTTACAACAAATAATTAACAGTAATAATCCATATATATATATATATTTTACTGTCCATGGTTATTTAACTTTTCTAACATGATTTGTAATGTTTTTTGTTCCCCATTACTTCATATTTTGCTCCTTTCTTCCTTCCTTTTTTTTTTTAACTAGAGGACATAAATCCACTTATAGTATGTCAACAAATGTCTTTAAATTGTAAATTCTCAATATTTGTAGACCTGAAAATGTCTTTTTATTTTGCTCTCATCCTTTTAAAAGTTATTTTGTATTATGAAATATATTAAAGACTCCAAATCACAAACAATAATATAACTGAGTTCAAGAGTTCACATTTGGCCATTTTTGCTTCATATATTTTAAAAGTCTGTAAAAATAGAGTGAAAATCTCACTTCCCAGTTCCTCCCGAAGGATAACCACTATCTTGAAGTGGATGTGTGTCATTCTCAGGCATGTTTTCATACATTTACCGCATATGCCTGTTTCCTTAAACAATAGATAGTATCGTTTTGTGTCATAATATGTCTAACCTAGTTGCATTTTTTCACTCACGTGTCTTTGAAATTTTCCCTGCTGGCACACACAGGCCTAGTTCATTTATTTTACTTGCTGTATAATAAAATCATGGTATAAATAAACCAGCATTTAATTGTAGATTTCTTCATCAAAGGGCAGTTGACCTGTTTGCACTTTTCATTATTACAATTAAGGTGGCAACCAATTTTGTTGTGTTTCCTTGGACACGTAGTGAGAATTTGTCTAGGGTAGAAACTACAAGCAATTTTTCTGCGTGTTGCAGGGTGCACATCTGTAGTCAGACTAGTTAATGTCAGAATTAATTGTTCCAAATTATACTCCTACCTGCAATGTATAAAAGTTGCCATTTTCCCACACTCGATGTTATCATGTGATATAATTATTCCCAATCTGATGAGTAAAATATAATATCTAATTACTGTTTACAACTGCGTTTTCTTGATTACTAATGGTCCTGAGCATCTTTCTATATGTTAATTAATCCTTTGGGTCTTTTTCAGTGAGTTGCCTCTTAGTAGTCTTTGCCTATTTTTTTCTCTTTGCTTCCTTATCTTCTATTAATTTTTTAGGAGTCCTTTATACATTTTAAATACATGAAACTTACTGGAGAGCATCTCTCTGAATATTGCCTCTGTCTCATTATCTCTCATTTGTCCTTCTGGAGTAAATGTACACTGGATTATTGCTTTCTCTTGTCCAGTTCTCCTAACTCTTTTTCTTTCTTTTTTTAGTGTCTTCTCTCTTTGTATGTTTTCTGTGTGATTTTTTTTTTTTTAGTTCTATCTTTCAATTCACTAATTCCCCTCTGTCATTTCTACTCTTCAGCCCACTCATTCCTTTATTTACTCATTTATGTACAAATATTTATGGATTGCCTATGTGTATGAGATACTATTCTAAATGCTAAGGCTGAAACAGTAAACAAAAAAAACCCACACAAACTCTTCCTCCATGTACATTATATTCTATTAGGTAAAATTCTACCGAGCTTTAAATAATATTGGTTATCTTTTATTTGCAGGATTCCTACTTTGTTCATTACAACTATTTCTCAAATAGTCATTTCTTATTATTGCATAGAACATTCACTGCTTTATCTCTATTTCTTTCATCAGTTTTAACATATTGTTTCTGTTTAGATTGTTTCTAGTTCCTGGATTGTACGGTTTGGCTTCTCCTGTGCTATCTCTCTTTTAGGATTGAGTGTTTCCTTGTGTGTTTTGTAGTTTTTGATCATGAGCTCATTTTCAGCAGAAATCTGGCCTGTGAACTATAGTACCAAGACGTTCTCAGTTAGGGGACTTTAGGAAGTGTTGCAAAGTTGTCTCTGTCTCAGCCTTGGGGAGGTCACTAGGGCAACATTTAAGATGCTTTACAGTGCATAACAGGAGTTCAGATCCCAGCCTAAACATGGCATAGCTCAGGGGTCCAACTTCTCACAGGTAACTATTTCCACCCACGCTGGGGGGTATGGCTCATTTCCAGGTCCAGACCCTGGGCCAGTGGGTAGAGATTTATAGGTTTCCTTCTAGGATTGAGGAATTTCTAACCTTTGCTCCACAGGAAAGTAAAACTCCTTCCCCTAAGGCATAGATCCAATCTGGGTCCCTCGGGGAGCTAAGTAGCTGAGTGTGCTCGCTCTGATTCTGGACTCTGAAATTTTCCTATTTTTAAATGTAAATATGTATTTCTAATTAACCCCCCCCTTTTTTTTTTTAAAGCAAATGCACATGTTTTGAATGATGGGATGAAGGAGGAGAATGTCCAGCTCGCTCAGTATTGTATCTTGACTGGAAGCCCCCCAATTTTCTATAATTAACATGTGGTATTTTTATAATTAAGAAAAAAACATCATGTAAAGTCCAATCATGCAGTAAATTTAAAAACTGTGAGTTTGGGGAAAGGTAATTTAATAATGAGTCAGAGATTGGTTGACTGGAATGACAAGCATAGGGGCCAGAGAAAGAATGAGGGGTCCAGGGCATCAAATGGTAAGCTACACCCCAAGTTCAACTCTAAAAAGGTTCTATATATTTCATACCTATAATTCTGCACCTATGTTCCCAACTCATGCTTCTTCTCTGAGTTTTGGGTGTAGGTTTACACAATGCCTGTAATATTTCTACCAGATAACTTCAAGCTCATCATGAAAAAAAAAAGATTTAAGACTCCCTCTTTTCTCCTCACCACTTCCAAAATTGTTCTTCCTCCTAAACTCCCTCATTTGGTGCCTCTGCCAGCCCATTGATCATATCCCAAGTTTGAAAGTCAACCCACCCTTTTCTGTGCTCCTCATTCTGAATATGACTCTGAGTTTGGGTACCAAGTCCTGGCAATGCATTGCCTACGTTTCTTGACCCCCTTTCCTCTCTTTCATCCTGACCACTACAGAGCTGTGGTTGTAGTAGGTGACCCCCATCGTTTGTCACCTGGATGGGAGCTACAACCTCTTCACTGGTCTCCCTCTCTCTCCTCTTCCTTGTCTTCAGTTCATCCTCCAACCTGCAACCAGAATGGGCTTATTAGCCTATGAAATTACCTACACTTATAAAAACTGACAACCCCATTCCCTGGTGCCTTTCTCACCTTCTGAGATGGCCAACACTCTGTGGAGTGTGTTTCTCTCTAAATAAATCCACTTCTTACCTATAAAAAGAAAAAAAAAAAGAAAAGAAAATGCTAACCTAGTCATGGTACTTCCCTGCTCCTGTCAGAGAACTGACCATCAAAGATCAGTGTTTCCTTCTCACAGTACTGGGATCACGGTACTGAGCTGCCCACAGAGCCAGGGGCTACATATTCCAGGACTGCGTTTAAATTGAGCCCTATGATAAGTTCTTGACAATGGAGCATGAGAGAAGTGATGTGTGTGTGTCTTTCTGGGCTGAAGTGGGTAAATGCTGGGAAATCTTCCCAGATAGCATGCTTCTCATCTACAGCAACCCGAGGAGCTCCTTGTGAACAAGGTGTCTGGAGTCTCAGGTCCAGAATCGCTCTGGGAGGAAAGTCACCCAACCAGGAACACCCTCATTGACCTGGACCAGAAATAAGAAAGACAGTTTTGTTGTGTTAATCCACTGAAAATTCAGTGATTATTTGGTTCATCAGCTAGTGTAACCTTGACTAATATTTTGATTAAATCATAACAGTTCCCTTAAAATAACTTCAAAACTGCTTAGAGTCGTGCCCAAGGCTTAGAATCATGACCTGGCCTCTTCGTTCTTGTATCACAGAATCTCTGCTCCCTACTCCTTACCCCTACTCATCCAGGTCCTTCTGCCTGGAACGCCCTTTCTTTCTTACGCTTGTGAACTCTTCTTTTTCCCAAGACTTAGCTCAGACGTTTTCTCTCCTGGGAAGCTTTTCCTTACTATTCCTTCCCTGCAACTTCTTTCCACTTTTTCTTACCTTGTATCAAACTTCATAAGATGCCTGGCAGCTTATACACATACATTCGTCACACTTAAACCTTTGTGTGTGTGTCCTTGTAACTGACATATAACCTCCGTGAAGGAAGAGACATATGTTTCTCTCAAATATCCCAGCATCGAGCTCAGTGCCAGGCTGGCTGGTGCTCAAGACCTATTTGCTGAGTCAAATTGAGTATGAGGTCACGTGGATGAAGGTTCGGGGATGAAGAGGGAACATGTGAAAGCTGGCTGAGGGAGGGTGCCAAGGAGGATGGTCTGCTCCTCCCTTTGGGGTTTGGCAGGGTCAGAGCTATAAACTGTAAGTGGCCTCTGAGGAAAGCATTGGCAAGTGGTACCGGCTTGTGCTCCGCATTCAGCTGAAGGATGGGGATCCAGGCGGACTAGCTGGAGTTAAGCAGGGTGGGAGTGAAAAGCCATAGGGAGGGTAGGTTAAGCCCTGTAGCTTGGCTGTTTACCTGTAAATCTCTCCTAGTAAAACACATTTAAACTCTAAGTTGCTGCTGACTTAGCAGGATGCAAATGCCTAGAGGAGAGCATGAACCCCTGCTGTGCTTTCACACTCACCCTCTAAGAGGAGAAGCTAACCCTAGGGAGGCGGTGCTTGTGGTAGAACTGATGAGCAGTGAGTGAGCCGTCTCCTTCCACATGAAGGCATCCTTGCTCATGTCATCGGAAGGCTCGCACAGGGTCTAATCTCCATTTTTCATTGTTGGCAAATGTAAGGAAATCCCAGATACACAACCAAAGCACCGTGGTCAGTGAGTGACAGACTCCAGCCTACAGCTCAATGGCTGGGCCCCCCACTGGTGGTCCCAGCAGGCCACAGAACCTAGAGTCAGCCAGTGGTCAGAGAAGCAGACACACTCATTTAACCCTTGCAAAAAATGACATTTTCTAGATTCAGTTCCTAAATACTCAGAACACATCCCCAAGTTTGTCTACAGTGCTGTCAAACTATTTAAGCAACTGACACTAGACCATTTTGGTTCAATGGACAGTTTTTTCCTCCACTGAATAATCAGCAATAACCATTTGTTTTGGCTTCGCGTAGTTAGGGGACTTTCAGTAGTCACAGAAAATGCCACTCGAATTGGCCTAAATAATACACTTATAGCTCACATGACTGGAAGCCTCACAATGGGGCATGGAATTTAGGGCTAGTAAATCCCGAAGTTCAACATCGTCATCAAGAGCACAAGTTCTGAGGGTCCCTTTCCTTCCTTGTCCATAATTCTGGCTTCTGCCTCGGGCTGGCTCCCCTCACAATGGTAGGATCTAGGGGTAGAAGAAAACAAGAGCCTATCCCTCAGTCATGAAATAAAATTCCTCCCTTCCAGCCGATGGTCATGTGTGGGCTCTGGACCAACAGCTGTTGCTAGGAGAATGCCACACAGTGGTTGGTTTCAGGGCAGGGTCCTCAAACTATCTGATGGGATTATCATGTTTGGCTTTGATTCATCAGTACTCATCTCATTCCAGGAGCTGAAGTTACTTCAGCTCCTGAAGTTACTTCAGGATGTCGGTGGAAAGAGTGGAAAACATGTTGGAGAATTGAACATGATGTCCACTATACTGTCTAAAATCATTCAGTCAAAGGGGTGGGAGGGGGAAAAGAGAGACAAAGGAAAACCAAGTTTGACTGAGTAATATCTGTGGCACCAGGAACCACAGACTCAGTGATGCAATAGACAATATCTAGTCTGATGTTAATTGACAAGGAGACAACACCTTTTGTTTGATTCTTGGTTGAACACCAACCAGAATGAGCAAAATGAGTAGGTTAATTTCAGCTGTTTTCTTTTCTTCTTCTTCTTCCTTTCCCCCCATCCCTCCCCTCTACCTTCCTCCTTTTCTTCCCCTCCCCTTCCTCCACCTCTTTTCCCTTCTCTCCCTCCTCCTTCTTTCTGGCTCTTTCTTTGCTTACTTCTTAAAGAGATCATGACTCCTCCCTTCCCGCTTTGACTCCAAAGACCACCATTTTGGCCCTGAAAGAGCAAAAAATTAAAATAAGAAAAAAAGCAAACTGTTTCTCAGGCAGGTCACGTGTTTGGAACAACTCGCTACCATGAGCCTCTCATCCCACTTTGAAAAATACATTCCTGCTAGGACCTAAGAGCTTAGGAAAGTGAGCGAGTTAAGTCCAAACACATACCAGAATAAATTAAATAACAGAGTTAACGAATTCAACTGTGGCATGGTTTTGCAGAAGTGGTAAATTGCGTTTTAAGGTAGAAGTGTTTGGTTCAAGGTTATTTGTTTGGAAGTAATCTTGGCAAGTGGACTGGAGTGAAGGAAGGCTTTTAAAGGCAGGGGAAAGGATGAATTTGGCACTTTTGGATTAGGTAGTACAGGAGGGCTATTAGCAAATGGATCTGTTTTTAACCTGGAATGTTATACAGGGTGTGCTGCATAATTTACTTTACAATGATGTTCAGATAAGGGTTATTTAAATTACTCTATGGGGGACTTCCCTGGTGGCGTAGTGGTGAAGAATCCACCTGCCAATGCAGGAGACACAGGTTCGATCCCTGGACCGGGAAGATACCACATGCCGCGGAGCAACTAAGCCCATGCGCCACAACTACTGAGCCTGTGCTCTAGAGCCCGTGCTCCACAACAAGAGAAGCCACCGCAATGAGAAGCCCGCGCACTGCAATGAAGAGTAGCCCCTGCTCGCCGCAACTAGAGAAAGCCCGTGCACAGCAACAAAGACCCAATGCAGCCATAAATAAATAAATAAATGTTAAAATAAATAAATAAATTACTCTATGGGAAACTCCAATGAAATATTTTGATAAGAGACAGAGTGAGATGAATAGATAACTACAAGTGAAATGCCCAAAAAGGTAAATTTCTATGTCATACAGAGTGAAGAAAGGAAAATGGTTGGTTGTGGCTTTCGATTTTAGATTTTAGTTTGATTTATCTGCAAGTCTTCTGCAGACTCGGGCAAGTTTGGTGTTCTCGAAAGACTGCAGTTTTCTCCTGGGGGTGATATTTGCAATGCATCCAGGCAAGATTCCATAAGCATTCCTGAGAGTGATCTTGGTTGATGTCCCTGGCACCTGCAGGGTGTGATGTGGCATCCTCCTTGCCCAGCCCAGAGTTTCCTGCTGGGACTCTTGCAAATGGTGGAGGTCATTTGAAGGCATGTCTAGGGAACACAAAGTCTGTAGTCACCTTGACCATGTGGCCAGCCCTTAGAACCTTCCCTGTTTCCCCCCTTCCAATAGATACATATGGTGGGAACATAAACTCTAGGGACAATCCCACCAACTTATTGAGGAGTTGAAGATACAGGGTACTCAATGAGTGATGTAGTTTTCTCTCCCACCGTGTCACCCTCTCTCTCCCGTGTCCTAATCCAGGCTTAGACACGAGAGTTTCTCTTTCTATGACGAGTAGAAAGCAGAATTCCCTCTACTCTTGCATGAACTGAGCTGGGTGCTTCATTAAATGTTCACATTACAGGATATGTAATATCCTTTTTCAATTTTCCCTCTTATTTATTTCCTTATTTACCACATCAATAATTCATAATTACCTTCTTGTTATAAGAAATCCTTGACTAAAGAGATTTCAAAACTTCCTTTCCATTTCCTCTCACTGTTATCAGTTTGATGAGGAACTTTCCTTACCCTTTCCTATTCATTGACATCCACATAAAAGTATAGGTAGAGTGGGAGTTTGGGATTAGCAGATGCAAACTATTACATATAGGATGGGTAAACAACAAGGTCCTACTATATAGCACAGGGAACTATATTCAATATCCTGTGATAAACCATAATGGAAAAGAATATGAAAAAGAATATATATATGTATAACTGAGTCACTTTTCTGTACAGCAGAAATTAAACACAACATTGAAAATCAACTATACTTCAATAGAATTTTTAAAAGCTATAGGTAGAAATACATGGTGTTACTTCAAGATTAATTATCTATTTTTTTATTTTTAAAGGTTATGTTCCATTTATAGTTATTGTAAAATATTGGCTATATTCCCCGTGTTGTACAATACATCCTTGTAGCTTATTTTATGCTAATCGTTTGTACCTCTTAATCCCCTTTCCCTATATTACACCTCCCTCCCTCCCCCTCCCCACTGGTAACTAGTTTGTTCTCCATATCTGTGAGGCTGTCTCTCTTTTGTTATATTCGCTAGCTGGTTGTACTTCATGATTATTTGTATATAACATGATTCTTTATAAATTATTCTGCTATGCGCTTGGAGATCCTTTTTCATGCAAAAATGAATACCTTATTCTCTGTAAATGCAGCAAAACATTTAATAGGGTATGAAATATTCACCTTCTGATAAATATTTATAGTTTGTGGTAATGTGACCTCTGATGTGCTTCTTGCCTGGCTGATGTGTAACAGTGACTCAGTCTCTTGTGGGGAACTTTCCTGAACTCTTTGGTGGTGCCTGCTGGGTTGCTCTGTCTTGAATTCCTTTAACCTGGGTGGACACATACCTGCTCCAAGTGGTTTCCTGGGACCGCTTCTCAGATCCTGGCATCCAGAACACTTCTTCTGCTGATGTCCTTCTGCACACACAGCCATGTAAACAGCCTCCGGGACACCCCATATGGCCACACATTTCTGTTTCTGCCTCTGAAGCAGTCGGTCAACCGTCTTCTTGTCTCCTAGACATGCAGGTGAAGTTAGGCTGAATTCCACAGCCCGCTTTAACTTTCTTCAGGGTGGGAAGTGGATGAGGAGACTCCAAGGCTGTGGAACAGTTTCTCAGTCATCATCTTGAAAATCTGCAAATGGTGTTGGGTTACTGAAGGTAGTCCAGCCGGTGTAACAAATACATCCAAATACATCCAAGACTCAACACAACAGATATCTGATCCTTGCTACCTAAGAGTCCTGAATTGTTGAGTTGTTCCAGGTCAGAGGAGGGGGCTTGTGTTTTCTGAGAGGGATGCTCTGCTCTGTGTGGTCATTCAGGGACCAGGATGATACCATCTTCAACATGTGGTTTCCATGGTCACCTTGGGGGTAGCCCTCCTGTTCATCTGGAAGAAAAAAGAAAAGAGATTTTTATAAGCAAGGTCGGGAGGAGGCACACACACATCACTGCTTCCCATGTGACATTTCCCAGCACTCAGCCACAGGGCCACACCTGACTGCTGGGAAATATAGTCTAGCTGTGTGGTTATGAAGGACAGAGCGTGGATTTGGGTGAAGAGCTGTCTCTGCCGTCGGTAATTTCACAATTCATATTGGAAGTTCATTTTTTTAAAAAATGGAGTGACTACAAAACTATAATTTTGACACATTATACTTGCATTTCTCACATTAGACTTGCATTGATTTATTTCAAAAGGAATCAAATAGGCAACTACGGTTTTCCTTGAAATCCCAATTGTTCCAAAATCCTGCTTCACATACTGTAGCAGTTCTTTGCCTCTTTCCTCAAAATTATCCCGGTTCTCAAAAGTCTTAGCCTGACCTCCTGTGGTCCTTCTTTCTTTCCTCCCTGTGGCCAAAACAGCTCCTAATGTAGTGGAAAAACCTTCCTCAGAGGATGGTTGTTGAGAATAAATTGAGTAGCAAGGCTAGAATCCTCTTCAGTGGTATGAGAGAGAAAAAAGGTTAAAATATGTCAGTCATTAATAATTTTACAATATCACATTTGAATCATACTGCCTTCTTTTTCTATAAAATTATTTATTTATTTACCTATATATTATCTACCTATCCATCTATGTATCATCTATCTTTTGTCTATCCAGACTCTACCAGATATGGTGTTTTATAATACTTCAAGGAATATACTTTAAGCCTACTTCCCTGGCATTAAACATGATTCTAAAATAGCATTTAAAATGGTTGCATTGTCTTAAATTGTATGACTATATTATCATTATCTCACTTTTCGTAGCCAGTTTTAGTCCTACTAACAATTTGGGGTTAAGCATGCCTGTATATTCACCCATACATTTGTTCATTTTTTAAAAATAGATCTTTATTGGAGTATAATTGCTTCACAATACTGTGTTAGTTTCTGTTGCACAACAAAGCAAATCAGCCATATGCATACACACGTCTCCATATCCCCTCCCTCGTGAGCCTCCCTCCCATCTTCCTTATCCCACCCCTCTAGGTCACCCCAAAGCACCAAACCGATCTCCCTGTGCTATGCTGCTGCTTCCCACCAGCCAACTATTTTACATTCGGTAGTGTATGTATATCGATGCTACTCTCATTTTGCCCCAGCTTCCCCCTCCCACCCCATGTCCTCAAGTCCAGTCTCTATGTCTACCTCTTTATTCCTGCCCTGCAACTAGGTTCATCAGTACCTTTTTTTTAAGATTCCATATATATGCGTTAGCATATGGTATTTGTTTTTCTCTTTCTGACTTACTTCATTCTGTATGACAGACTCTAGGTCCATCCACCTCACTACAAATAATTCAATTTTGTTCTTTTTATGGCTGAGTAATATTCCATTGTATATATGTGCCACATCTTCTTTATCCATTCATCTGTCGATGGACACTTAGGTTGCTTCCATGTCTTGGCTATTGTAAATAGAGCTGCAGTGGATATTGTGGTACATGTGTCTGTTTGAATTATGGTTTTCTCAGGTTATATGCCCAATAGTGGGATTGCTGGGTCATATGGTAGTTCTATTTTTTGTTTTTTAAGGAACCTCCATACTGTTTTCCATAGTGGTTGTATCAATTTACATTCCCACCAACAGTGCAGGAAGGTTCCCTTTTCACCACACCCTTTCCAGCATTTATTGTTTCTAGACTTTTTTGATAATGGCCATTCTGACCGGCATGAGGAGGAATCAGGCTCCCTGACTTCATACTATATCACAAAGCTACAGTAATCAAGACAGTATGGTACTGGCACAAAAACAGAAATATGGATCAATGGTACAGGATAAAATGCCCAGAGATAAACCCATGCACATACGGGCACCTAATTTACAACAAAGGAGGCAAGAACGTACAATGGAGAAAAGACAACCTCTTCAATAAGTGGTGCTGGGAAAACTGGACAGATACATGTAAAAGAATGAAATTAGAACACTATCTAACACCAAAACACAAAAATAAACTCCAAATAGATTAAAGACTTAAATGTAAGACCAGACACTATAAAACTCTTAGAGGAAGAGATAGGAAAAACACTCTTTGACATAAACCACAGCAAGATCTTTTTGACTCACCTCCTAGAGTAACAGAAATAAAAGCAAAGATAAACGAATGGGACTTAATTAAACTTAAAAGCTTTTTCACAGCAAAGGAAACCATAAACAAGACAAAAAGACAACCCTCAGAATGGGAGAAAATATTTGCAAATGAAACAACAGACAAAGGATTAATCTCCAAAATATACAAACAGCTCATGGAGCTCAATACCAAAAAAACAAGCAATCCAGTTAAAAAATGGGCAGAAGACCTAAACAAACATTTCGCCAAGGAAGACCTACAGATGGCCAAGAGGCACATGAAAAGATGTTCAACATCACTAATTATTAGAGAAATGCAAATCAAAACTATAATGATGTTCATTGTTTTCTTATTTAAGAAATATTTACTATTATGTTCCCAGCATTGTTCTGGGAACAATGTGTGTGTGTGCATCTTCTTATTATTTCTTTAGGATTAAATTCTAGTAGAATTGTTTGTTGGAACATTTGAAAAATTTAAAGGTTTTAATTACACACTTATGAATGTGTAACCATCTTAATTAACTTGCTAAGAAGTGAATATGAAACCTGTTACACTCTTGTCAACACTAGGTATTCTCTTTCTTTTTAATCATTCCCAATTTGATAGGCTAAAATGATTATCATTGTGGTTTTGATATGAATTTTTGATTACTGAGGTTGAGTATTTTATCTTTTGTTAATAGGCTACATGTGTGTATGTGTGTGTCTGTGAGAAATGTCTCTTCTTATCTTTTGCTCATTTTTTCACTGGAGAAATTTATCTCAAATTTATTTTTAAAATCTCTTTGTGATTTGAGAACATTAGGCTTTTGTCAGGCATGTGTATTGCAGTGATTTTCTCCAATGTTATTTGCCTTGTAATCTTATTTATGGTAATTTATGACATGCATAATTTTTTTTTAATTTATGTAGTAAGATAACCTCTTCATTCACTCCAGGAAGACCCATCTCCAGGTCAAGATTATATAAGAAATTATCCATGTTTTCTTCTTTTATTTCTATTTTCTCAGTTTTACTTTTACATGTTTAAGCCAATTGGATTTTATTATTTTTTTATATAAATTTATTTATTTATTTTTGGCTGCATTGCTGCATGTGGGCTTTCTCTAGTTGCAGCGAGTGGGGGCTACTCTTCATTGCGGTGCGTGGGCTTCTCATTGCGGTGGCTTCTCTTGTCGTGGAGCACGGGTTCTAGGTGCATGAGCTTCAGTACTCGTGGCACGTGGGCTCAGTAGTTGTGGCTCACAGGCTCTAGAGTGCAGGCTCAGTAGTTGCTCTGTGGCATGTGGGATCTTCCTGGTCCAGGGATCAAACCCGTGTCCCCTGCATTGGCAGGCAGATTCTCAACCACTGCACCACCAGGGAGGTCCCTGGATTTTATTTTGAATGTGGGTATGGGGTAGAGATTTATCTTTATTATTTCCTAAATGCTTAGTCAGTTTTCCTCACATCATTTAATTAAATAATCCACTGTTTCCCCATGGATTTATAATGATGGATTTTTGATCTTAAATTCCAATATATACTTGGGTTCATTTTCGGTCCTTTTGTTCTGTTATTAATGTTTGTCTGTTTTATTACTAGTACCACTCTATTTTATGTGCTCTGCAAATTTCTCCTCCCTACTCTATAAAAAAACCTCTCATCTGTTTTCCTAAATTTAGTCTTCCAAATACACATTAGAATTATTTTCCAAATTTTGAAATAAACCATTGAGATTTTATTGAGGTCATCTATTACTTAGTGAGAACTGGACATTGTTAAAACAGTGTGATTTCCTTTTCGGTCCACATCGTGTTTCTATATTCCCATTTTAAAATGTATCTCAATAATGCCATGGCATTAAAAAAATTAATTTTTAGGACTTCATATTTTTAAATTCTCACCAGATATTTTAAGCTATATGCAACTATATTTTCTACTTAGTCATTGTTGATATGCAGTAAAATCATTACATTTTGTATACTGCCTTTTACCATTGTCCATCTTACTGAATTCTCCTCTAGTTTCCATGAATTTTAGTGTATTCTCTTAGATTTTCTGGGTGCTTACCGTTCACAAATAAGATTAGATTTCTTATAACTCTTTTTTTGTTTATTGCATTGACTCGTGCTTTAGAATTCTGTCAAGTGATGCTCCTATAACCATATTTCACCACAAAAGAATATTCTGACTGGTGATTTATGATGGGTATTCCTTTAGTAAGAAATGGACATTAAATTTGATCATATTTCTTAGGGGCACTTTCCGTGATGAACATTTTGGCTTCTTGGACCTATAGACATTATGAACTTTTATAGAGTTTCTAACAAAGGAGATCTATTGCACTCCTGAAGTCAATTTTACTTGGAGAAGGATCGCCTTTTAAAATCTTTGGGAATGGGTTAAACTTCTCTACAAAATATGAAAATACTGCAACAAATCATTGTCCATTTTCTTCACAAGTATTTCTTGAGCTTCAAGAGTATATGATCTATTTCCTGCCACCTTGGTGTTTAGAGATTTGGCGATCACAATTTAAGATTGTAACCAGACAATTAAACCTTGGGAGAGGAGGACAGAAGTGTTGGAAAGGGGTCTGCAGGGGAGGTCTGTGGTTTTGGTAACATTCTATTCTTCAGTTGGGTGCTGAATCCAGGTGGGTTTATTTTGTGTGTGTGTTTTAAAAAATTTTTTACCGAAGATTCCTTATAAAACTAAAAATAGAGCTACCATATGATCCAGCAATCTCACTCCTGGGCATGTATCTGCAGAAAAACATGGTTTGAAAGGATACATTCACCCCAATGTTCATTGCAGCTCTATTTACAATAGCCAGGACATGGAAGCAACCTAAATGTCCCTTGACAGAGGAGTGGATAAAGAAGATGTGGTACACACATACAATGGAATATTACTCAGCCATAAAAAAGAATGAAATAATGCCATTTGCAGCAACATGGATGGACTTGGGGACTATCATACTAAGTGAAGTAAATCAGAGAAAGACAAATATCATATGATATCCATTATATGTGGAATCTAAAAAAAAAGATACAAATGAACTTATTTACAAAGCAAAAACAGACTCACAGACTTAGAGAGTGAACTTATGGTTACGAGGGGAGAAGGCCTGGGGTGGGGGGGTTAGATTGGGAGTTTGGGGTTGACATGTACACACTGATATATTTAAAATAGATAATCAACAAGGACTTACTGTGAAAAAATAAATAAAAAATTTGAATCTCTTTTAGGTCTTTAACTTTATTACAAAATGTTAGAAAATTGTTTTTCATACCACAGCTCCTCCCTTTTTTTGCGCTACGCGGGCCTCTCACTGATACTGCTGGTCCAGGGACCACACTTTGAATAATGACTGTTGTAGAGATTCGGTTACTTTCTTTTCCACCTGCTACTGACTACACATTGTAGGGTAGCTACTCACCCACACACTCTTCTGGGGGAACCGCAATCCTTGTTGTCCCAAAGGACCAGGTGCTGACCTGAAAGGTCATCCATCAGTAAGCTAGCCACTGACCTTTGACTTGTGTGACCTCACTCAAAATGGTGAGCTGGACCAATCCGTCAGGAGTTTGAATGAGGTGACATGGAGGACGGTTGACCAGCAGAGATGGGGCTGGTGTGACCATCACAGGCCTTGGTTGGCTGAAGCCCAGAAAGCTACCGGTTGAGGAAGACGTAGACACTCACCCAGAAGCAGAGGCCCGACTGCCTACCTTTTGTTAAGCTTTTCCCCCTTCTCGCTGCTTGCTCCCTGCCCCCTGAGCCCATCCCCTCTGCCAGAAAGAATTGGCCCTTGGGCTTGAATTTCAGTGAAGCCATGAACAGAAAATGCACCATGAAATTACACGGCTCCTGCAAAAGGGGCGGCCATCTGCTTTTTCTTTAGGCCTTTCCCTACAGTCTGGTGTTATCTCCCCTTCCTGGTGATACTGTACATATTTAAGAAAAAGGAAGCCTTTATTTAAAAAAAAACCCAGAATGCAGGGTATTTGGCACTAGTAAATTCCCCAAGGCATTTGTGGACACTCCACCGTTTTCTAAATATTCGTACTAGTAATTTGTTAACTTAATTGTTTCTAGTTTCTCCCATCCCAATTTTGGAATGGCAATATTGTCTTTTGCTGCGTTTCTATAAGTTGCTCTATATGTGTAAAGATTTATACACAATGATTTGCTTCAAATTCTACACGATTCTACGGTAGCTTTTTCTCACCTTAATCTTCTTTCCCACGTTTCTGAGCCTTGGGGAAAATGTGATTTCCTCTTTTCTGGCGAATAATACAAAAAAATCAATTAATAGCAGGTGAGATAATAGGCAAAAACCAAACAAATTAAAAAGAAAACCCTTCAGTCTAAAATAAAGCCTATTTGAAACCTCACAGGTTTTACTTTAGACTCTAAGGGAGCCCAGCTGTGGTTAAGCACAGCAAAAACAAGAAGACATTTTGGTTCCATTTCTGAAGATGAACTTTGAAGATGTACTCTGAAAACGCCATGTTATGTCTAAACAAAAGGAAGCTGGTGTTACAAGGCGCATTTTCATCCTGTCCTTTTTATTGTTTCCAGACACTGGCGCTGTCCCCTTGTACAGCGTGTCCTGTTTTCCCAAGAGAGGCCGGGACGTTCTCTCTAAACTTTCCTGGGTAAGCTGAAACGTGAGACAGTCCAGGAGTGGACACCTGATATCTCTCAAATTATCAGCTTGGTGTTTTGACCTGGCAGGGCTCTCTCTGTGCGTTCTACACATGCATTCCCTTATTCCCTCATTCTTTTTTAAAAAAATTTTTATTGAAGTATAGTTGATTTACAATGTTGTGTTAGTTTCTGCTGTACAGCAAAGTGAATCAGTTTTATATATATCTATCTATCTATCTCCACTCTTTTTAAGATTCTTTCCCCATATAGGTCATTACAGAGTATTGAGAAGAGTTCTCTGTGCTGCACAGTAGGTCCTTATTAGTTATCTACTTTATATATAGTAGTATGTATATGTCACTCCTAGTCTCCCAATTTATCCCTCTCCCCACCTCCCCCTTGGTAACCATAAGTTTGATTTCCCCAGTGAGATGTAAAACTCTCTCTTCTACTGACACACACGGCACATTTTGATGGAAACACAGCAGTGGGCAGAAGTGGTCAGGGAGGGGCTGGCAGGGGCGGGAAGCTGCAACCCACTGCCAGAATGGGCCGGGCTTGCGTGGGGAGGGTAGAGCCTTCTGCAGAGACCAGTCTGGAAAGACCTAGACTGTGCATCACACAAGCAGCCCAAATGAAGAGGAAAAGAATACTTTACCTCCACGCTTTTACAGGTTTGGAACAGAAAGAGGATCAGCCTGCAATCAGGACCCACGTTTGCTGAAAATTCAGGGTCATGAAGCAAAGAACAGGCATCCTTGCATAGCTGGTACAAAAAGGGACACAGAAAAAATACAGAATCAGATTTTAGTTTCTTAGACACACTGGCAAAGGGTTATCACTCATTCGGTATTCAGAAGGAAAAAAGGATGCCTGTAAAAACTCTGGGGATATCTGGTTATCGCTTATCTATCTATCTATAAACTTTATTTCTTAGAACGGATGTATAGAAAAATTACAAATGTAATATAGAGCATTCCCATTTACCTGATATCTAGTTTGCCCTATGTTTTGGAATTAATGATACGTTATTATTGATACATTATTATTATTAACTATCATTAGTACCTAAAGACCATACTTTATTTAGATTTCCTAGGTTTTTACCTGATGTCCTTATTTTCTATCCCAGGATCCACGTTACGTTTGTTACACGTTCCATTACATTTCATCATCATGTCTCCTTGGGCCCCTATTTTATACAAATTCATTAAACAATTAACACATGCTAGGGAGGTCTGATGGAAGGATATCGGCACACACATTGCCCCAAATCCCTGCATCACCTTCATCAAGTCCTGAAGTTACAAAAAGTCCCTTTGGGAGGGTTGTGATTTTTGGACTGGGTGACCCTCAGCTGCTCACTTGGCTTCTTTGAGATTTTGCAAGAGTCGAGTTTTATGGGGGTGGCTTTGCGTCAGTGCCTGAGCCCAAAATGTGTGATGTGAATGGCGGGGAGTGTTGTCCCCGTGTCTGTTCCCAAGGACAGCAGGGAGTCACACGGCATGCTCACCACATCAAACTCCCGTCGCCCAAATAACAAGCAGCCTAAGTGTGCGTTTGGCGAGGGCTGGGCCAGGGCGGAGAATGATTCCTTAAGAGCTGTGCCAGATTCTTGCTAACGGGGAGGATGGCCTGTTTCAGCCGCCAGCCCCAGGGGGGCAAGGTCTTCTCTCTGCTTTGATGTTTATGACAGGTCTTTAGTGTAAGCTGGGGACCAGGGTAGGAACCAGGGCCACCAGCTATATCACCCACATGACCTCCAACAATTTATTAAATATCTCTGAGCCAGACTGATCATTTCCATCCCTCCCAGAAGTGGGAGAGAGAACTGAGAAACTAAGTCCTGGGGCAAGTTCTTTCCACGTGCGTGCAGCAGGTGTGCATTAAGCACTTACTGTATACTGGGCACGATGCTAGGTGCTGAGAACATGGGGGCGAAGAAGATGCATTTCTGGCCCTCATGGGATCCCCCAAGTTCTGATGCCACGTGAGGATTTCAGTCTGAGCATCTTGGACAGTAGTATTTCCACATCATTACTCCACATATTTAAGGAAAATTGTAAATTTGGTTTGCATAGGATATTGAGCATTGAGTTGTTTTATTCTAAAAATGCTGCCAGAATGATTAACTGAAAAATCCCCTAAAAATCTGAATGGACAACAACTGTGGTTTGGATAAATGTTTACCAGACCCCTGAGAAATGAATTGCAGGCCTCTCACTGCCGTGGCCTCTCCCGTTGCGGAGCATAGGCTCCGGACGCGCAGGCTCAGCGGCCATGGCTCACGGGCCCAGCCGCTCCGCGGCACGTGGGATCCTCCCGGACCGGGGCACGAACCCGTGTCCCCTGCATCGGCAGGCAGACTCTCAACCACTGCGCCACTGGGGAAGCCCTGAGAAATGAACTTTTATTGACTTGCTTCTCCTGGCAGAAACCTGCTAACAAAAAATCAAAATATTCCTAATGGTCATATACTGTCTTTGATTTAAAGCCTCTTTCATCTTTAGGAAGGCGGAGGTCACGAGCCTCCCTTTCTGCCAAACCAGGAAACCAGAAAGCCTGGGGCAGGAGCCTCTGGAATCACAGCCTTTGGTTGACCCCAGGGCAAATTACTTAAAGAGTCTCGAAGATTCCATTTCTTCATTTTTAAAATGTGTACAAGGCTTGCTTTGCCTTCATGTGTCAGCTGCTGTGTAAAATCAATGAACCGATGCCTATAAATATCTTGGCCCAGGCTTGGCACACAGTAGGTGCTCAAGAAACTGGGCGCTCCACTGCTTAGCCCTGGCTTCCCCCTTTGTGAAAGTGGAAATACTGCCACCTACCTCGTAGGTGTTGTGAGCAGGCAAATGACTTGAAATAAGGTCTCTGCTGGGCTGAATCCCGGGCTCTGCCCGAGAGGGACATTTGTGGATGACGGCGGGTCTCAGAAGGAGGCTGGACACGTCATCAAATACCCCTCCAGTGACCAGCTGAAGGACGTGCGTTTACCTGCCCCGGAGAGGCGGTAGGTTCTCTGCGGATGTATCCAATGAGCCGACAAAACTCCGTAGAAGGCAAAGAGTCTGTGTCAAGCCCTGCAGTGGCCGGAGGAAAGGGACAGGGGGTTAACCGGTGCCCATCAAGAAAGATCTTCTCTTCTCTTCCTCCCCTGCTCCAAGCTTGGAGGACAGGATAGCTTCGCAGAGGAAGGAATTAAGAGAATAGAGAAACCCCCAGCATGCCCTCCTTCTGCCGTTACAGCCTGTAATTTGGCTGTAAAGCCCCCTACCCCCTGACCCATCTGCAGACCGACAAGCCAGGGGAATAGCGGACCCTAGTGATAACATACATAAAGTGCCCAGTCCAGAGCCCGGACCGAGTAAGGACCGAGCAAAACAGTTTTCATTTCACCTTGACCTTTCTCCTCATTCTTCTAAGAGCCATAGCAGTTTCCAAGGGAAACATTCAAAAGAGGAAAGAGATGCTATTGCCCTGTTGGACCCCATTGACTGGGTGGACGCCATCAGTTTAGCAACAGCTCTGTAATCATCATCTCATGGGTCCCTCCTTCCTTGCCGTGCTGTCTGGTCCATAGTAAATAAATATTTGCTGAATGTTAATTATTTATTTTTATTTCGGCTGCGCCGGGTCTTAGTTGCAGGATCTCTGTTGCGGCATGCGACATTGGGAGGGCGGAGTCTTGACCGCTGGACCACCAGGGAAGTCCCTTTGCTGAATGTTACTGATGCAGGTTCTGGAGGCGGCTCACAAGCTAAAATCTACATGAAGGTTTTTTTCTGCTCACCAGTGTTATATTACTGGGGACTGAACTCTTGGTAGGCATTGCCGAATTGTCTCCCAGAGACTGTATCAATTTACGTCCTTTGTGGCGTTGAATGATACCGTTAAAAAGAGTAGTCTCTCTAGCAGGTGAAACACGGTCTATTACTGTCTTCTTTTGCAGTTCTTTGTTACTAGGAAGGATGAATACTTTCGTTCCCATCAAGAATAAGTAAACAAATTTGGGTGAGGCTATATAGCTCAGATCTTAGCAGGATGTAAGCTTAAGGCCGTCAGTTACAAGGATTGACAGTAGACTCTGGGTGAGACACCACCTCCTTTATAGTGACAGAAGTATTTGGAATGACATTGCAAATCAGATGCTGATTTTTCTAAGCAGAGCGCACTTTCCCATCCTTCCTTGACTTTGGCGAATGACCAGTGATGGAGCTGGAACCTTACAGAACTCAGCTTCCTCCCGTCTTTGCCCACCTCCCACTTCCTGGCCACACCACCCCGTTTTAGATGTTAATCTATCCGGTCTTACAGATGCTAAGGTCGCTCGCCTTCCATGCACACATCTGGTGAGATGAGTGTTTCCCTGGCTGGCTTGCATATTACCAGCATCTGTCAACCCTATTTAGTCTTTAATTGCTCTTGGGGCATCTGCAGGAAAAGCCTGCCTTGGGATCTACACACTCATATGAAAACATTGCAAAGCACTCCCGGGCTGGAGTGCATTTGGAAAGAGTGGTTCAAGTTGATTTTTTATTATTTATTGCTGAGCCACTGAGTCATCATAAAATCAGCGTCCAGCTGAGGCTCCCTTTGGTCCTGTTCAGCCAGCTGTCCCCCTGGTGGAGTGGGTGGTGCCGAGGCATCTGAAGAAATCAGAAAAAAAAAAAAAAAAAAAAAGGGAGGCCACCAAGTCCCCTGAGGCCATTGATTCATTTTAGGATGGAAACACCTGTCTTGTTTTATATTAGCTGCCTTGTGACAGTTGCACCTAAAAACAAAAGTGGCATTTGCAGCACCTCCAGGTGCAAAGGCACTGAAAGGATCTGAATACAACACCAGAGACAGAACAGCTATGAGTCACTGAAGATTGACTTTGATGCCCTGCAGGTGGAAAATAGGGATTCTTCCCAGAGACGGGTGGGGTGTGGGCACCAGTCTTTAACTCCCCCCCTACCCACCAAATAAATGATCCAGACAGACAGGCACCATGGAATCTCTACCTTGGCAGATGGCACAGAGCTCCCCAGAAAGCGCCTGGCCAGGCTGATGGGGATACACTGCAGGGAAAGCTTTGGAGTCTGCGTTAATGGGCAGGAATGTGGTGGATGGGTTTCAGTGAGGTGAAGTATCTGGTAATGAATCCACTCGGGGCAGGCATAATGGGCTCTGCGTATTGGTGATAGCCTTAGAAAGAGGTCTGGCCGTATCGGGCTGGGGCTTTAGGGATGATCTGCTCTATGCTGTTAGGACTATCATGAAAATATTGGCCAGCACCAAAATGAGCGTTGGTGACAGGTGGAGAATCTTATTCTCCACCTTGTCCTAAGATCTGCAACGCCATGGGCAGCTTGATTTGCCCCATATCCACGAAGACCCGTTTTTCAGTGATGTTAATAACCCTTCCTTTGAATCCGCAAGCAGTGACTCCACGTCTGTGCCTCTGACCGTTTCTGGATTCCATTGTATCCAAACTTCCTCAATCAGCACGGGGTAGAAGACAGGGCCTCCGCTTGGGCACAGAGCTGGCCTTCTCCCCTCTTTGCTTCCAGGGATTGTCTGGGTCTTGGCTAGAGGGTCTCCAGTACCAGCTCCTTCCTGCCCCGTGCCTTTGGGAGCAATACTGTAGCAGGAGAAAACAAACTCAACAGCAAAATGATGTCTCAGTGGACATTTCAACCACTGCCTCTTCTCCCCTTCCTATTGGGACCACAAATTTTAAAGCTATGTGACTTCGGGTGAGATTGATCCCACCCTCGGCACTAAGGTGGATCCTAATTGGCTGAATACAATGCCCTCATCCCGTTTCCCTGGACACTGTATTTGGTTCATTGATGAGCACTTAATTTTAGGCCAAGAAACGGAGAGGAGACATTTGCTAGGGGCATCTGGGAAAGAAATTTCTTTTTTTTTTCCCAAAGGAGTTGCAAGCCACTGTTCTGCTAACAAGAGGGGAGCCAGCCTCTGAGGGAAGCTGACATGGTAAAAGGCAAAGAGGAGAGAGAGAAACAGAAACTGGGATCTAGGTGACATCCCCAAGCTGCTGGATCAAGCCATACCTGAAGTCCACATACCTCTAGACTTTTAGTTTTTATGTTGAAGCATGTGAAATTGCCAGTACTTATAATTATCCTCAGGCACACAGCAGCAAACACATCCCAAGGGATTCTTTGAGACGAGACTACCAAATTTTGTGTGCGTATCAGCTGTTCACTTTGACCTTTCCACCAGCTGCAAGCTGGGTTCCCCAACCTTAGCTTAGTCACCCTTTAGTTCATCCTACACACTCCCTTCATATTAATTTTGCTTCAACACTGCAGTTTCCACACTTGTGCTTCACAGCCAACAATGGTGCTTTAGGGCTTTCCGCGTGAAGGATAAACACAGTTGCCTGGCCTTACTCCAATAAGCTTTTCTAACCTTATTCTCCATGACTCCCAGATAGAAGAACCCTCCATTCCACTCAAACTAGGCTTCATTCTGACCATAGGCTGTGCCACCTCCACCATGAGCCTATAATTAATTTTCTTTCTGCTTACACCTCTGTCAGCGTGTCTGTCTCTCTCTTTCATTGCCCCTCCTGGTATACTTAAGGCTATGTTGGGGCAACTTATAGTTAACGAGTTCTTTAACCAGATCTCTCTCTCCAATGAATTCCTATCACTCTTGAAATCTATGCCACGCAATCTTTAATTAATTACATATTAATGGCTTCACGCCTACAAACCCAACCTCCTAAGGTTACATGGACCATATATTATATCTGTTTCATAAACTTCCTAACCAGCACGGTTTGGCGCACACAGCAGAAACAAAGGCATAAATGTTAAATAACTGACATTTTCCAGACTTAAACATTTAGGCCATTCAGCTTAGCACTGGGTACAAATGAGCCCAGAAGCCAAACGATGAGGGTTTATCCAAGCTGATGTTCTGAACTTGAGACCTTCTGCCTGTTCCCTAGGAAAGTTTCATCCAGCAAGATCATTTTTCCGACATCAACTCTAAAGATTTTTTTTTTTTGATGTGGACCATTTTCAAAGTCTTTATTGAATTTGTTATAATACTGCTTCTGTTTTTTTCATATTTTGGTTTTTTTTTGGCTGGGAGTCCTGTGGGAGCTTAGCTCCCCAACCAGGGAGCGAACCTGCATTCCCTGCACTGGAAGGCGAAGGCCTAACCACTGGACTGCCAGGGAAGGCCCTGACAACAATTCTAACACACTTTCCCATGTTCAGGCAAACCTGTGGGTTTCAGCCCAGACAATGAGAGGGAAACATTGATACTTTAACCCCAACGCAGCTTAAGAACCCTTGGAGGGTTCCGACGGACAGAGCTGAACCAAGGCTTCTTGCAGCCTGGCTTCTGGTTCTCAAGCCCTCGGTGGAGAGACAACTTCCTTTGAATCCCATAAGGCATTGTGGACACTGAACAGACTTGCAAACCCAATCGAATGAGCTAAGCGTCCACGGACCCAGAAACACCAAACCTATGTTTTTCTTAAAATAAACAAGCATAAAGCATTTAAACAAGAAGGTTCTCAGGGGCAAACCCTGGTTGGATTTTAGCAGACCTGAAAACACTTGAAACATAGTCAAAAGACTTTTTGCTAATCCCAAGACATTTGCAAAATGGTTCTACCTTTTTGTGGCCTCCTGGCTCTTCCAGACCCCCGTGGATGCACCTGTCTACCCGCAGACAAACCCTCCAGATGCTCAACACAAGTAAACTCATCAAGGAACCATGGGAGTGGGCAGTGGACGGCACAGATGGGTACTGGGGGGGGGCTATTCATCATAAATGTCCTTGTTTATCCTTTTCCGCCATCAGGGATGACTGAGAGCAGATACTTTTCTGTCTTACACTTTGAATTCTCAAAAGAAAGAAGAGTAATACGTGCATCGGTAGGCTGCTTCAGTGTTCCATAAACCTTGAGCTGCCAGGAGGTTTGCTTCTATCATGGAATCTCTTCAAATCCCATGGGCTCTTATTCTTTATCATAATTCTTTGAATATCTGAAACCCGTGATGTTTAAGTGAGTCTTCTCGTTTGGGGGTTAAGTCATCATATTTGTTTTTCTCCCAGTTCTAATTTTCTAACACTGTCATCCTTTTTCGAGTTTCCTCTATTTTTGTTTCCCTAGGGGCATCCTTTGGGACAGAAAGTGAGTTTAACCCTTAGACATTGACACCTGGTTTCCTCTGAGTTTCAACTTTAGGGGGATTTCAGAGCAATACTTACTCCAAGGTAACTCTCTGAGCTCACCCATTCTCTGCAGCGTGGGGAGAATTCCTAAATCTATCTCATGTATTTCAGCCATACCTGGTAGGACTCAACCAAAAGAATTTTATTAATTGAAACATCTGACAGTAAGTTGGATTTTAGTTTAACTGGAAGATTCTGTATAACCCAGGGAAATAAGACAACTGGAAAGTTTGCGTTTTACTCGGCACTTTTTTATAGTTCCCAGATCTTGTAAAAAAACATGGGGGAGGCGGGGTGGCAGGATAAAGCAATGGAATTTTTAAATCAAATGAAAGCTGAATGTGGACGAGGCCAAGGTTTCTTGCCTATTGCTATCCTCCATGAATAAGAGAGAAGAAAATTTCCTTCACTCTGTTGAACAGAATATTACGCTGGAAAACTATTAATTTTAGGTGCTGAAAATCAGCTATTTCCTGTAACATACACTAGCCCATACTTTTTTTTTTTTCCACAAAACTGTTATTGTTTCTGTTACAAAAGTCACACAAGTTCATTCCGGAAAACTTTTTGAAAAAAAACCAGAAGCAAAATGAAGAAAATTTAAAATTGCTCAAAGCTCGCTGCATGGAGAAATTCAATTAATAAAAAATTAGTGGGGCTTCCCTGGTGGCGCAGTGGTTGAGAGTC
Organism: Pseudorca crassidens; assembly: GCF_039906515.1. NCBI lineage: Eukaryota > Metazoa > Chordata > Mammalia > Artiodactyla > Delphinidae > Pseudorca > Pseudorca crassidens. Next base: position 6,339,856 of record NC_090314.1, on the reverse strand, counting down.
CGCCTGCCAATGCAGGCGACACGGGTTCGTGCCCCGGTCTGGGAGGATCCCACGTGCCGCGGAGCAGCTGGGCCCGTGAGCCATGGCCGCTGAGCCTGCGCGTCCGGAGCCTGTGCTCCGCAGCGGGAGAGGCCACAACGGTGAGAGGCCCGCGTACCGCAAAAAAAAAAAAAAAAAAAAAAATTAGTGGTTTAATAATTAATGAAGTATATAAATGTCTAGTACTTTTATCTCTATTTTCTCTCTTATATTCTATCTTTATCTCTTGCAAAAACTAAAATTGAAATTATACTGGACATTCTGCTTCATAACTTACTTTTTTCATGATAGAAGTTATTCCTAAGTAGGATTTTTTTTTTCTGGCTGAGATATAAGGTTATATTCTAGTCCCCATAATGCTTTTCTACCATAACAAACATCCTGGGATCTAAATCTTTATGCCCAGACAAGTTCTCTCCTTACGAGGCATTTCTGGACGAGAAATTGCTGGGTCAAAGGAGATGCAGAATTGTAGGGCTTTGGCGTAAGTGTTGCCTAGCTGCCTTCCAGAAAGATTAAATAATTTCGCACATCCACCAGCACGGTATAAATATTTCCTCATACAAATTCTGGATATCTTAATTGAAAATTGATAGATACAAAATAATAGCTCATTATTTTATTTGATTATTAACGAGCTTGAATATTTTCATATAAAATACTGCCATTATATCCATACTGTTGTACACCCCAGTAAGACGTAATTTAAAATTAGTTAGTTATTCATTTAATTTTTATATAGTAAGTATAGCAACTCTATGCTTTCTCTCATATGTTGAAAATATTCCACATATAACAACAAGGTCCTACTGCATAGCACAGAGAACTATATTCAATATCCTATGATAAACCATAATGGAAAAGAATACAAAAAAAAAGAATGTATATATATGTACAATTGAATCACTTTGCTGTATAGCAGAAATTAACACAACATTGTAAATCAACTATAATTTTAAAAAATTTTTAATTAAGAAACGAAGATATTCCTTTCAATCTAACAGCAGCTGGGCTAGTAAACAAAACAATGCACAGGTTACCAGGTAAGAACAGAGCATCTTACTCTGTTCAATCAGAGGTTGTTTACCCTTTAACAGTCTCCTGCACAGAGGTTCCTGCCCAAGACGGGTTTAGACTAGGCTGCTTCTGAGTTCTTTCTTATACCTGACATTCTTCCTCCTTTCCTACACTTAGAAATAAAGCATCCTTGGTCCATCAGGAGAAGAGGCAGAGTGGAGGAGCGTGGGGACCGGTGGCCCTGCAGGCTGGGCTGTGACAAAGTGGCTCCGAGTCTGCTCATTTCTCCTCTCTGGGGTCCCACGTGCCTGCCACGCCCCTGCCACGCTGGCCCTGACCGCCATCCTCCTTCCTACAACACTTGTACAACTTCCCTTTAAGGCTTCTGTGGCGCGTTGCAACTTACAGCCAGAAACTGGATTCTTGTACCTACGTGTGCGCGTTTCCTCTGGCTGCTATAACCAAGTGACACCAGCTGGCTTCAAACAAGGGGCATTTATTCTCTCACAGTTCTGGAGGCCAGAAGCCCTAAGTCGAGGTGTCAGCAGGGCCATGCTTCCTCTGATACTCCAGGTAAGCTCCTTCCTTGCCTCTTCCCAGCTCCTGATGGCGGCTGCCTGTCCTTGAAGCTCCCTGCTTGCAGGTGCATCACACCAGCCTCTGTCCTCGGCATCTTTCCCCGCATCTTCTCCTCCCCCGTTAGAGCTCTCGTGTCTCTTGTCCTGGGCCATAAGCTCCCGATGTCGGGGCTCATCTCATATTCACTCCTCTACCTCAAGAAGCACCTGGTACCCAATATGCAGAGGGAGCTCTTTGGATGCATAGTGAATGAAGATGAATTAATTCTATGGCTTCTCTTTATAGCCCATGTCTTGAATTCTCCTGGATAGCTTATCCTCACCTCTTCCTCTGAATACCCCTCATATACCAAATATACTGCCCAGAGTGGACCTCCTAAAGGGTTTTCTTCTCTCCTTTCCTTCATTCTCGCTGTATCCCCTCCCCGAGCTGTCCTGTTACTTCCCACCAATGTTGCGTGACTTGACTCGTAAACCTACCTGTCTTGTTTCAACCCTTCCCTTGAGCACAGAGCTATATTTCTAACAGCCCGCTGGAGTGAAGAGAAGCTTTGCTCAAATTCTAAAGCCAACATGTCTAAAACGACACCGCCACCTCACCTGGTCCCCGGTTCTTGGTTTCTGACGTCCCAGGCACGAATTAGAATCAACACCTATTGGCCAGTAATTCTAGAGACGTGGGCCCCGGCACGAGGGCCATCCCCAACTCTTGTGGGTTCCGCGCCGGAGTGGCGTTTGTCGCCCATTGTTTTCCCTTCAGTTTCACCACTGCTTCGCTCAAGATTTCCGTGTCTCTCCCCCACCCTTGCGGTAGCATCCTGACAGGTCTCCCTTGCTTCCTGTCTCTTGCTCTGCTATCCATCCTTCAGCAGAATGGTCTTGAGAGAAGGATCGGATGGCATGATTCTCTTGCTTGAAAGCCCCCGGGCTTGCATTCAGGGGGTCCTTCTTTGGGGATGGGAACGGATGTGGGCTGTGAGCCTGGGAAGTGGAGTGACACTGCAATTTGTTCAGCTCGATTTGCTGTGTTCGATGGACCCTGCTCAGCTATGCTGGAGTTACCCTGTTTCACCCCGGTCCTCAGGCTCTGGGCCCCCAAGTTTTTCAGAAGGTGCCAGAGCTCCGCCAGTAACACCTACGAAAGGTCATCGCTTTGACCTCATGATTATTGTGTAAGCTCATTAAGGGCAAAGATCAAATCTTTTGTCGAGCTACACTTACTTCTCAGCTGCGTTTAATGTAAAACTGGGCAGCGGAGGCCTCTGAGGAAATCCTTCTGAAAGAGCCAGTGTGAGAAAGATAAATAAATAGCAGAGGCCCCTGGGCTGAAGCAGCAGGGCAGGGCGGCTCTCCGAGGCTGCAGACGCCGAGGTGAGCTTGGCTGCAGGAGTGCTGGGCCCCCGATTGATGGATGCAGTTCGCAACTGGGCTTCTAACCAGACGCCCTCACCTTGCGGAATATAGAACTGAAGGTTCCCACTGCTCTCGGAAGCCAGTGCTTTCCCGGGACGAGGCAGCATTGTGTTCTGCTTACTGAATGGGAGGCTTTCTCTTCCCTTCCCAGTCACCACGGCATCCGATCGCCAGCCTGGGCCAGGCTACACCGGGCTCCCTCCTCCCTGCCCATCGTTCATGATTTTCATGTGTTCTGGGGCTGTTTTCAAGGGCCCCAACCCCCAGCCTCTGCTCAGTGGAGCTATAAAAGCGGAAAGCTTTTCATCTCTTCGCCAGCAGCAGCCCTCCCTGCTCCCTTGATCGTTTGGCGAACTTGCCTCTGAACTCGGTCCAAACTGTCTGTCTCCTTGGGATTCCACGTCTCCTCGACCGGGAACAGCCTCCCAGGTGCGCTGGGTGATTAGCACGGAGGAAGGAGTTATGTACACTGTGATTAGCGCAGTAATAACAGCGATATTAATAAGAGCAAGAGCCCGACGATGACAGAGCACCTGGGCCACGGTGATCGCGAGGAAGATGCGCTTTTAGCCCCCGGGGAGCCCATATTGTTCTCTTTTTATTGTAACACTTCCGGTTCTTTCTCTCATTCCAACAGTAATCTGTGTCCATTGTGCAAAGCGTGAAAAATTCAGAAAGAGAGAAATAATTCAGGCTACGTTACCCATACTCCTGCCATGCAGAGGTAACCACTGTTAATAGGTTGGTGGTTTTTTGGTCCAGATTTAGTTGATACACAAGCTCTCAGATTCACACATGTAAATACATTGGCAGAGGTGGGTTTCATGCTGTATATAAAATTGTGTGGCACCAAAGGGGAAATGCGGGGGGGAAGTGATAAATTGGGATGAACATACACACACTACTGTATATAAAATAGATAACTAACAAGGACCAACTGTATAGCACAGGGAACTCTACTCAATATTCTGTAATTACCTATATGGGAAAAGAATCTAAAAAAGAATGAATATATATATACATATAACTGAATCACTTTGCTGTACACCTGAAACTAACACAACATCGTAAATCAGCTATATTCCAATAAGCATTAATTGAACAGCAAAAAAAATTTTTTTTAATAAATAAAATTATGTGTCCTCTTTTTCCTTCAATATGATATCACACAGACGTTTCCAGGTCATGAGATAGTCTTCCACAGCATAATTTTAATGGTTCTATAGAAATATATATTCGATGATGTATTTGGCCATTTCCTTATGGTTGAGTCCTCGTGTGGTTTCTGAGCTGTGTCGTTATGAAAATACTATAGGAAAGGAGCAGGGGACAGACATAAAGTGACCTGCAGAAATAGCCTGCCATCCGGAGAACTGCTGATGGGAAACTCACTTCCCACTTTCTGCATTCCTACTCACCAGAAAATGGAGTAGTTTAGCATTGAGCCAGTCAGATGGGGCAAGGGGAACAGCTCTTTGAGTGGGGAAGAGGGTTTGGACCAATCTTCCATGTCTTTATATCTTAATCCCTTAGCCACATAACTAGAGTTGTCCTAGAGATGGGAAGAGGGAAGGGACACAACCAGGAGAGTTAGCAGTCTTGCCCACGTAGCCCCAGGAAGGCAGGAAAGAGAAACTCACATCTCAGAGTGCAAGTGGGAGTTACTATCCCAGTGAATATGAACTCATGACCCACCCTCTGGGAGATAAACCAACATGGTGAGCAAATTATCTTCATGGGCGCAAAATGTTCTTTGGAGGAAGAGAATGTAGCAGGTCAAAACTCTTGCAGTACAAAAAAAATTACCTGCTTCTGGTTTACTTTTCTTTTTTTAACTGGATAAGAAAAATCCAATCCCTCCTAAGCTGGGATGGGGATTAACTTGAAAGTGGGTGTGAGGGATCCAATGGAGGGATAAAAATGCCCTAAAACTGATTATAGTGATGGTTGCACCTCTCAGTAACGTTTCTAAAAGAATCATTAAATGGTACACTTGAAATGGGTAAATTTTATGATAGGTAAGATATGTATCCAATAAAACTACTTAAAAAAGTAAAATTTAAACCCCTACCTAAAAAAAAATAAAATATCGTGTAAAACCAAGACAAGAGACTTTGAAGGGTTGAATAGGACTAGGTTGGGGAGGTCCTGTGGGAAGCAAGATGGCGAGATGCACGGTGGACATGGTCCCATGTGGCACCAGAGGCAGCAGGCTGCAGTACAGCCAACTGAATGCAGCAGAGAGGCTCTCAGCCTCGCTTTCATCTGCTCTGTTGTCCCTGGCAACCTCTGCTAACTCTTTCCAGTGAGTCATTGTACCTTCAGCTACAAAGAACGGCTGTCTGGAACGAGAACAGGCTTTGACCTTTGCTGGCTGTGTGACTTTGGGTAAATCATTTCACCTTCCTGAGACTTAGACGCCACGTGCGGAGAAGGAAGGATAATGTCTGGCTCTCGAAGGCCTGTTGAGTTGTAACATTTGTCTAATGCCGTGATTCATGCTTTATAAATGGTTATAAACAAATCCTAGAGCCAATTTTCTAGTTTTCTCCTGTGCCCAAGGACAAACATAAATCATATTTAACTGGTGAGAACTCTAGCTAACTCACAGGAATATCATGAGATTAAACGAAATAATAGAACTGAAAGGAATGCGATGAAGAAAAAAACACCTCAAACCGTATGGGGATATAAAATATTAACACAGGCATCTTCTGCTTTCCTCCTCAAATCAACCTTCTGTACTAGTCCAACAACATTGGAAAACGGTTGTCATTTGCTGGACTCGGGCTGAGTTTCTAATCTGTTGGTTTCACCTAATCTTTAAACGGAAAATTCTATCCAAGTACAGTGGCATTTATAATATCCTCATTGCAAAATAGGAGGAAACAACAACCAATGGAGGCATCTTAGTAGGGTACCTAAAAAAAGGCAAGGGACTCTGGAAAGCAAATGGGTGGTGAAGACAACTGCTCTTGCCATGGTCAGTTTCTTGCCATGGTCAGTTTCTGCTCTTCCGTGAGCCTGCAAAGCAGGTTGCAAGAGAACAGACCCCAGACATCTCAAGTGTTATTCTTCATGAGGTCCTCCTAGCGTGGACAAGGGCCAGCCGGGCACGTGATTCTTGGGGCTGGTTCTCATGCTGACAATGCAGCCGTCACATTCCCTGGGAGGGAGAACTGATGGACGTCTGTAAGGACTGGGTCTCGGTCTCACGGTCCAACATTAGCTGCACTGAGACATCCATCAGAGCTCTGTAGATTCAGGTAAATATATTAGATTTTAATGCCACTCTGAAATATCAATTGGATCTTCCGAAGTATCCTCCTGACAATCAGCCAGTTGCCAAGTGTTTGCTTTGTGCTACCTGGACAGAGCCTGAGAAGTCCTCTCCCCACGCCCGGCACCCCCGCCTCCCACCTTGGTGAGCACTGGCTTGTACATTGGTTCACTATGCTCATTCCTTTATTCACACTCTTACCCACACCTTCCTTCCTTTCTTCCTTCCTTCCTTCCTCCATTTCCCTCCATATTCTCTGACATTTAGTGTCACAAACACTTGTTGACTGCCCTCTGCATGTTCAGATCTATTTTTGGCTCCAATGATGCAAAGATGAATGAGACACAGTCTCTTCTTCCAAGATACTCACTAAGGGGAGACAGAAATAAAACCCAGAATTGTAGCCTAGAGGGATAAGGGGTATCGGGGAAGCCTGCAGTGAGTGGATCAAAGCCTGGAGTGATTAGTCCTTCTCTGAGACCCTCATAAGTGTCCAGATCAGGCGAAAACTTTAATTTTCTTGACCAATGAATGACATGATTGTTTTAGTATGCTTACACACATAACTTATCTTTCTCATAGATAAAACATTTGACTTTCTTTTTTTTCTTTTTAAAATTTATTTATTTTACAGTAGGTCCTTGTTGGTTATCTGTCTTAAATATAGCAGTGCGTACATGTCACCCCCAAACTCTCAGTCTATCACTCCCCCCAACCCTTCGCCCTCGGTAGCCGTAAGTTCATTCTCTAAGTCTGTGGGTTTGTTTCTGTTTTGTAAATAAGTTCGTTTGTATCATTTTTTTTTAAAGATTCTTCATATAAGTGAAATCATATGGTATTTGTCTTTCTCTGTCTGACTTACTTCACTTAGTGTGATAATCTCCAGGTCCATCCATGTTGCTGCAAGTGGCATTATTTCATTCCTTTTTATGGCTGAGTCCTATTGCATTGTAGATATGCACCACATCTTCTCTATCCATTCATCTGCTGGTGGACATTTAGGTTGTTTCCATGTCTTGGCTACTGTGAATAGTGCTGCAGTGAACACTGGGGTGCACGGGTCCTTTGGAACCCAAAGCATTTGACTTTAGAAGGAGAATGCACTTCTGATGAGTTCTAATCACATACACACAGAGTTTACAAAGGGAGTTGATTTTCCAGGGCGCCTCTCAAGGTGTTCTACCGCTCTTCCTCAGAAGTTCAGAAGTCTATCCAGGTGATTTTGATCACCTGGTGTGAAGGGTGGAGGGCCAGTGGGTTCTGCAGGTAGAATCTGCGTTCTTAAGAGACTGGGACCAAAAGGGCATCTTGCCAGCAACCCTGGAGTTTCATGCCACGCTCAGCCTGGCTTTCCACTCTGAAGGAAACGATCTCACAGTCCTGGTGGAAAAGATTCAAATTCTATGTCTTTGTGACTTTCACGTTTGTCAATCATTTAGGAGACAGCTTCTGAAAAGATCAGCAAAGGGATCCAGCTATGAGAGTTTACTTTTCATCAAGAAACCATTAGCATTGTCCGTAAGAAAATGACAATGGATTCATTCTTAGGATCCATTTATCCCATTCAGTCCATTAATAAACATCCTTTGGGTACCTGATACGCGCCGGTGCTGAGCTAAGCTGTGGGACCACACGAGCACCTCCTGGCTGATGCAGAAAGAGGGACGCTGCTCCCTTGCCTACATCTAGGGCTTTGCTGCCTCTATCCCATCCCCTTTCTCCCTGCCTTTCCTATTGCCATCTTTTTCACCAGCACTCCAGGCATACTAGGGGCTCCCCAAAGGCTTCTTCATCGATTGAGTCTCTGCTCTAATCGGATCAATCGCTAATCACTCGCCTTCAGGAGGTTCCATGCAGGGGCCCTAAATAATGTAGGGACTTAGGTTGTTCTAAAAGCAGATTAGGAAATGAAAATCGGGCCCCCAACTGTGCAGCTGCAGCGTGTCCTGAAAATTTACAAAATATTTATGCTTTCCAGCCTGATTCTTCCCTGTCTCCAAGCGAGGTGAAGAAGATTTCAGTCCAGGGCCAGAGAGGAACAGAGGCAAGTGGAAGTTTTCCTTCTCCTCTGACAGTCAGGTATGAGCTGGCCCCCGACAGAATGTGATGTTCAACTCGCTCCTTTGTTCTTTTCCTGAATCACTGAACGCTAGAACTGGAAGCAGCCTCAGGGCTGTCCCAGATGAGGCCCCGGAAGAAAGTTGGTCGGAGGGGACAAGGTGAACTAGGTCCCAGGTATGAGTCCGGTGTGTGGTCAGTAGGGCGAGGAGCCCTGAACTCCAAGGGCAGACATCGAGTTCCTGTCCTCGGCTTTCTGTGAACGTGAACAGCTGGGCCTCACTCTCCTCTGCTGGCCTCACTGGGAGCCACGTTGAAATGTTGCTCCTGAGGCTGGGCTAGGACCTTTGGAAGGTTTAAACACTAAAATGATTATGGTGGCACCCTTTCCCTGCCCTTCTTCACCCTGGACCCATTCAAAATGCAAACTGTTCTAAACTTTAAAACAATTGCAAGAAATTCCAACAATGTTATAATTTTTTTTTGATGAGGAATATTTGGAGCATATCATGAAATATTAAATGACTTCCACTATTATTATTTGTTGTTGTTGTTATTTGTGATCTCTCTCTTTCCTGGGGCCCTAAGCACACACTCAAGCTGCTCAGGGGATACAATAGAATTGAGTTGCCAGCCCTGCCCCAGAGGGGGCTGGGGGAAGCCATCCCTAAACCAAGCAAACAAAGCCCCAAACCAAGGCCTGTTCCTCTGGGGGATCGGAGGTGATGGGCTCTGAAGGATTGACTCACTGGAACCCAAAAGCACACAAGACTCAGAGAGACACCAGAATGCAAATCTAGTTATTTACTGTGACAGACCGTTGTCACAGTGACTGGAAAGCTCAGGGCCTTTGTGATCAGCACATTCTCTCCCTGTAGGAAAATCCAAATACAATCACACCAAGTTATAATCAGAAGGCTGCTTGCCCAACGTGGAGTCCAAACCGGGGAAGGCGATGAATCAGATGCTTAAAGGCATCTGATTTCCCCGCGCTGGCACAGGCAAGGCCAGTATACCCCTCCAGGCCTTTTGCTGTGTTCTTAAGACTGACCAAGTACACTGCAGACCGGAAGTTGTTTACACTGTAAATATATTCAAACAAATTATGAATCGCTGGAAGTTATTCTCTCTGCCCAGTTGATTTTATATCTGGGATTCAATCCATTGTGTGTTAATCTTAAAATGTGATCCCCATAGGCAACTTATTTCCTTCACTTCCTGATTGGTTTTTTTTTGGGGGGGGGCATTGGAGAGAGGCAGCAAAGTGGTGGAGAAGAGGGAATGATAATTCATTGTTGTTCCCTTATTTTCCAGGTAAGAAAACAGATATGATTACAGTTAGATAGTTTGAGACAAAGGTCGGAATAGAATCTAAATATTATTGTATTCATTCAGTCATCACATATTACTTGAACACCTACTGTGTGATGGTATTGGTCTAGGCTCGGGAGAACAGGGTAGCGAGATTCCTGCCTTCATGGAGCTTATGTTCTAGTGCAGGGGACCATGTAGAAAGAAAGAAATACATTATAATTCCAGATGGGCACAGAGTTAAACCAACATGATATCATGGTGACAATGCCAAGGTGTGTTCTTTCAAGGACTTTCTCTTCAAGAAGGTGACGTTTGAGTGATGAGAAGGAACAAGTTGTTCTGACAGCCCAGGTAGAGCATCCCAAGGAAATGGAACCAGCTGGTGCAAAGACTTCGGGTGTTCAAATAACAGAAAGAGAGGCTGGGAGGAAGAGACTGGATTATAGGAGCAACCGGAAGTCCCTCAAGCATATGGGTGGTATCCTCAGACTTGTGATTGAAAGGGGTCATGCTCGTTGCTCTGCAGAGTATGGATTGGAGGCAATTAATAGTGGAAGCTGGTTCAGGTCTTGATTTCCAACCGCGTGCCCTTTTCTCTATAACATCTCATGCATCCATCTTATCAGATCAGCTCTAGTCTAGCATGCATTAGAACCTGCTCTGAATGACCCCTATTTATTGGAAAAAATGGTCTGACATAAGATGGCTTAGCTGAGCCTGCTTGAGATTGAGTTTTCAATTTTAGGGACGAAGGACCACTGGGCAAAGATTCCCATTCACTCCCTGAAGGTCTCTCTATATGTTGTAACTTGTCTTCCTACTTCTAGTTGATGTGTCTTCAAAAATTGTGACAGGTAACATTCTTCTTCTATATCCACTCTAGGACTTCTGGGCCAAAGGCTTTTAGACAAAGCTTGAAGCAGAATGGGTGCTCTAAGCAGCCCCCGGCTGAGAGTTCTCTGCCTATTTTAGGAAGCACCAGAGTGAGAAGTCACAGACTGAATTTGATTATCTAGGTAGATTCCTACAGGTTTCCACAGATCTCAGGTGGAGATGAAAACATCTATTGACGTCAGCCTCAACTGCTCTGAAGAGTCTGTTTCCTCATGCCCCTTCAATATGGCCCTAAAACTGTATGTAGAAGGTTCATGATTTATCCCCCACCCCACCCCCGCTTGGGAACATCAAAGGTTCAGAGTGATTTTTGTTAATAGTTTTTCCCCAGAAACTTTATTTACAGTGATTTTGGCTCTTCGGTGTCTCATCCAATTGAACCAAGATGGATAAGAAGGTTCTCCTGGATTCAGACGTTGATGTTTATTCCTTGTGATGGTCTCCCGGGCTTGGGATGTCTCACCACCTTTTCTACCTTAGGCCCCTGGAAGACCAATCGTTGTACAAAGTAGAAGGACAGCATTTGAACTAGGTCATAGTTCATGGGAACATTGTTTCAGATGCACTCTTTTAGGGTTGGCAGGAAGATGTGTGGGACCAGAGCTGCAGTAATCTAATCTGGCCGTTGAGGAAGAATAAATCACTGCTCTCCGTAGTGTACATGACCTTCACCTCAGTTATATTTTTGAAATAATTACAAGAGAGTCTGTCAGTGGTGTCTATGGGAGAGTTAAAACAGAATTTACAATTGAGTGGTCTGTTCACCCTTGGACGTAGTTCACTCTTTTGAGATAAATTTGCATTTCAAATAATAAAGAGTCTGAGATTCCTCCAAAGCAGCCGGCTCATTCAGAAAAGTCATTAAATGGTGTCTAAAATTGTATAGAACAACCATCTAGCTGGGCTGCTGACTGAATTTTCATACAATGGCTAAATATTTTGATTTGATACATCTAGCCTGAATTGAATATTGGTTAATTTTATTCATGAAATGATATATCATTTCAGTTGAACAGTAGATTCTATAGTTTATTTCAATTCATGCTAGACATAGATGAATACAATTGATTATTATTTTGGTCAGATGTGGACCCAATCTTATATTACCTCTTTGTGCTGATGAAGTTTGTTGCCAGCTCTTGACTGAGAGATACTAAGGTAGGGAAAAAAGGCCAACTTTCTTTCTTGGAATTTTAAAATGAAAATTTATGTTTGTTAATGTTCTTAGGGCCAATGAGATAAAATTGCCTCAAAATTGGATAACTACAGACCCAACGCTTTACTACTTACAAGAGACACACATTAAACATAACCCATGCAACCAATAATCATAAGAAAGCATGAGTCACTATATTAGCATCAGAAAAACTAAGCTTCAAGAAATTATCAGAAATAATTTCATAATGATAAGAACAAAATATGACAGAATTAAAGTAAGAAACAGACAAGGGCACAATTACAGCTGGCTATTTTAACAATTCACTTTCAGTAATTGATAGAACAAGTAGATGGTACAAGAAATGAATACAGACGACGTGAACAGCACTATCGTTCAACTTAACCTAATTGACATTTATAGAACTACACACCCAACAAAGCAGAATACACATCCTTTTCTGGTGGACGTGGAACTTTCACCAAGATAGACCATATGCTGGACCATAAAGTGAGTCTTAATAAATATCGAAGTATTTGATCGTGCAGACTATCTTCTCCGACTACAATGGAATTAAATTAGAAATTAAAAATAAAGGGCTTCCCTGGTGGCGCAGTGGTTGAGAGTCCGCCTGCCGATGCAGGGGACACGGGTTCGTGCCCCGGTCCGGGGGTATCCCGCGTGCCGCGGAGCAGCTGGGCCCGTGAGCCATGGCCGCTGGGCCTGCGTGTCCGGAGCTTGTGCTCCATGGTGGGAGAGGCCACAGCAGTGAGGGGCCCGCGTACCGCAAAAAAAAAAAAAAAAAAAAAAAAAAAAAAAAAAGATATCTGGAGAATCCCCAGCTATTCAGAAAAATAACCATAGACTCCTGAATAACCCTTGGTATAAAGAGAAATCATAAGGGAAATATTTCCAACTGAATGATAAAGGCTAACACAACATATTAAAATTTGAGGGATGTAGCAAAAGCAGTTTACAGTGAAATTTATAGCTCTAAGTGTTTACATGATGAAAGAAGAATGGTTTTAAATCAATCACCTAAGCTTCCATCTTAAGGTATTAGGGAAAAAAGAGAGCAAATTAAAACAGAAAAAAAGGGAATCAAGGAAACAATAAAGATAAGATCAGAAACCAGTGAAATACAAAATGAACAAACAGTAGAGAAAGATCGGTAACCCCAAAGGCTGGTTCTTTGAAAGATCAATAAAATTGAAAAACCTCTGGTTAAACAACTGATAAATTGATACTGATAAAGGTGAGAGAAAATACAAATGACTAACTCAGGAATTAACAAGGACATTAGTATTGATTCTACAGATACTAAAAAGATAACAAGGGAATATTGTGAGCAAGTTTATATCTTTAAGTTTAACAACTTAGATGACATGGAAAAATTTCTAGAAAGACGCAAGTTGCCAAAACAGACACACAAAGAAATGGAAAATGTGACTAGCTCAGAATATGTTAAATTTAATTCATAATAAAATCTTTGCTCAAAGGAAACTCCATGAAAGATGGCTTCCCTAGGAAATTCTGTGAAACAGTTAAAGAAGAAATAAAACCAATTTTACACAAAGTCTGTCCAAAAATGTGAGGCCTCATTCCCAAACCAGACAAGAACATTACACAGACCACAGACAAATATCTCTCATGAACAAAGATGCCAATATCCTTAGCAAAATATTAGCAAATTAAATTCTGAAAAATATATAAAAATGATAAAACATCATGGGACAGGGAGGGAGTCATGCACTTAGGAGTGCATGACTGGAACTTCACTGGTGGTGCAGTGGTTAAGAATCCACCTGCCAATGCAGGGGACACGGGTTCGATCCCTGGTTCAGGAAGATCCCACACGCCATGGAGCAACTAAGCCCGTGCATCAAAACTGCTGAGCCTGCACTCTACAGCCTGTGAGCCACAACTACTGAGCCCACATGCCACAACTACTGAAGCCCACACGCCTAGAGCCCATGCTCTGCAACAAGAGAAGCCACCGCAACGAGAAGCCTATGCACCGCAATGAAGAGTAGCTCCCGCTCTCTGCAACTAGAGAAAAGCCCGCATGCAGCAACAAAGACCCAACGCAGCCAAAAGTAAATAAATAAATAAATTTTTTAAAAAAAGTCCATGACTGGTATAGTATTCAAAAATCAGTGTATTTCACTACGGTAAAGAAATAAAGGAAAACATTTCACGATCAACTCAATCTATGTGGAAAAAGTTTGCATAAAATGTAAAACACATGCATGATAGAAACTCTCAGTAAACTAAGAATAAAAAGAAACTTACCCTGATAATGTGTAACCATGAACAATCTACAGCTAACATCACAGTAAATGGTGATTATAAAAAACTCGACACTTTGCCCTAATTTTTGGCACAAAAAGAGAAGTCCCCACTATCCTAGATTTTGAACTTATTCCTATCCTTCTTTATGTGTATGTGTGTTTTTAATTTTTGCTTATTGTCAAGCTTTATATCTCAGAGACCATGGGCAGTTCTGGGATTTGCTTCTTTTCACTCACTGGCATCCTTCTCAGATCACTTAGCCTTATTCATTCATTTTCTCTGTGTTTTATTCCACTGTGTGAACATATCACAATATATTCAGTAGCCGCTAGATGTTTAATTTGTTTCTGGGGTCTTTTTTGGTTTTGTTTTGTTTTCCTCTCACTGCTCTTTGAAATAAAGTAGGGAATATTTTGGTATAAGCAGGCAATTTAAACAATATATTAAAACAGAAAATCACAGAAGGTTATCAGTGCTGAACTCTCCAGGGTTTTACAACTTTCTCCTTGACAGCCCCCCTCGGGCTCAGGGGCTGCAGGACCAAAATGAGCATGTTTTATTCTCTCCCAAACTTCTCGCCAGTCTAGGTGGGTGTCTGCTGATAACTCGTGTTAGGTGTGAACGCTCCACATTGGGCCCGATGCTTGGGGGCCTTCATGTGGCCCCCAGCAGCCTCGAGGGACCAAAACCTTTCTGTGAAATCCCCACGTCGCTTTCAGGAAGGGGGTGCCAGAAATGGCTCATCCTGCTCAGGGTGGACAATAGAATTATCCAGTTTTAGACGTGCATGGAACCTTACACATCATGTAGCTTCTTTCTAACAAATGAAGAAACCGAGTCCCAGAGAGAGAAAATAATAACATCATGAGGGTTATTAGAGGCAGAGCAAAGACCCCAGTGTCTTTGGAGTGAGGGATGGTCTCTGGATACCCAATTAGCATGTAAATAAGTGACATTAGAGAGAAGATGCCTGAACCTGCCAGGATCATCAATGGATTAGAAGAATTACCTTTATTAGATTGACTCACTGTTACCTAGCAGAGAGCAGGCCTGAGGGAAAGGGTTACTGGAAGGGTCAGTTTTGGCTATTTCTCTAGCAAGTTCTATTGTCTGGGGATGGTAGGTTGGGGGCAGGGGGGGGGGGCGGGTAGAGTTCCTGGATTGTGCCTTAAGGGTGGGTCCCCAGGAGGTAAATAGAAATGCTGGCTTCTTTGGACATTGGGGCTGAAGAGGGAGCTTAGGGTAGGGAGCAGAATCAACAAAGCAGAGATGATGTTGAAAGGTGTGTGTGTGTTTCTGTGCGAAGGGAGAGAAATAGCTATGTCACGCTTTTGTTTAGGACTAGCTGTGATGATCGCCAAGCTGAACGCCTGAAAACCCTTTGCGTTCTCTATTTCCTCATTCCCTGTCTCCCTTCTTCTCTCTTGTTTGGCCTCACGTCTGTTCCTCCTCGTTCCCCAATCCTCTGTCCTCTTCAAAGCCTCCACCCCGTCCACGCTGGATTTCGAGAATTTTCATAACTAGTCTACTCGTCTTGTCCTTCTCATCTATAGAAACTGCCCGTTGCTGCAAATTCACTCCACCTGCTGGTCCAGATCCTTCCATGGTTCCTCATCATTACAGAACAACTCGAAACGCCCCTGCTTCTCAAGCAAAACATACGTCCACCTACCTCCAGCGAGACTCAGCTCACCCACGCATGGCTTTATGGCTTTTGAAAATGCGTTCCCATCAGACTCCCTCTAACCTCCTAAGCCTCTCTTCCCCTAATCAGCTCAAAACCACTGCTGCGGCCAGCTGGTGTCCTGAGGTCTTATCTCGTAACCCCGCCCTGCCCCGCTGACCACATCACCTCTCGGAGATGCTCTCCAGTTACGTTCCTAGCGCAGCAGAGAGCAACGGGGACACTCCCGGCCCCAGCTGGCCCAGCTCAAGTCCTGTTTGGTCAGCTGGATCTTTGTTGACCTTTCCGATGATGATACACTTTCAGTTGTGCCTTCTACAGGTCAATAATAACTAATTAAATAAAACGATACTAGTATTTCTTGAGTGCCGTGGAATGCAGGCACTATGCCAAGTGCTCTACAGGCCGCCTCGTCTCATGTAAGCTCCCTAACGACCTGCTGAGATAAGTCCTATTATCATCCCATTTTACAGAGAAGAAAACTGTAAATGCAGAGGGGGCATCAGAGCAAATGTCTACCTCCAAATGACTCCAGCCACTATGATGGGCTGTCTCCCCTTTTATGAACTATGTTCATTTCAGCCCACCCCACTCATTTTCTGCACGATGTTTTGTTCCCTTCGTGGGATCTAAAAGCCAACCTTAGCAGCTGTGTTCTTCCCTGTAGCCCTTCACAGATTATGTCAAAGCAATGAGGAAAAAAAAAAAAAAAACTAACTTTGTACATCACTGGTTTATATGCTCCTTTATTATCCCTGAAATAGCCAAAGTATGAATCAACAAAAGATGCTTTATGAGGGCAGGAGATGCTGCTGTAATCTTGTCTTGAACACCTAGTGGAGTCTTCCAGGGCTCCACTTGTAGCGGAAAACTCGTTCACAGTGGGATGAGTGGGCAGCGCTGGGGCCACACGGCACCCAGAATTCCCATTGCTCACCTCTCACGCCCAGGTCAGTGTATGAAGAAGCTGCATTCGCCTGTGTGGATGCTATAAGTGTAGGGCTGTTCCCCTAAGCCAGGGACTTGAAAGGACTGGAAAATAATAATGCACATCAAATTGTGAGGCGATAATTCACAGTATCTTCATTGTGCATCCAATTTCCCTTCCAAAAGCCATTAGCATTCAGTGCTCATAATTGATTGGCTTTAAAAATACAAAACAAAGCCATAGTATTGTTTTGTTTTCCTGCTGTTGTTCATTGTGACACTTTTTAGTTGGATCAGAAAATGCCTTCAAGAAATAGTAAGAGCAGAAGCCTCAGAAGCTGAGGATGACATGCCACGGAAAGCATTTGAAGGGAGTCTGTTTAGGGCAATTTAGGAACCCAGAAAATTATGAGATAAGCAGAAATCATTTTTTCCCTATTTTTGAGGTGATTTGCGTGGAAACTACCTTACTAACTGGTTTAACTTGGCACTTCTAATATGTGTATTTGTCTTGTCTTCGTCTTCAAAGCGGTCCACGAACAATGGGGCTGATTCTTCCACAGGGTTCCCGCTAAGTTTCTCCAGACTGTGGGCGGAGGCATGCTGAGCCTGGGTTCTCCCGCAGGGTGGCATTGGTGGCTTGGAGCTGGGGCGCCTCTGATCTCAGCCCAGTGCCCACGAGGCAGCGGCCCGGGCTCCGAGAGGGGTGGGCATGTCACCTAGGGCTCTAGCCTGGCGGAGGAGCTCACCCAACGAGTTATGGTCTCTGAAGAACAGAGACATAGAAAAAAATCCTGACTATGAGGGCTACCAAAGCCGAGACTGGGAGAACATCTATGGGTGAGCTTGAAACCAAGGAAATGTGGTCAGCCTGGGAGCTGCTTGGAGTTCCTGGTGAGGCCCAAGCATCAGACCCCATCTTGCTTCTCCAGCAGGACTTTGCAAGAGATGTGTCAGCCCTCGAACCTCTCCTGTAGTAGTACCTGAAATTCTGCCAAGGTGACGAGTCAGGGTCTTGCTTTAAAATCTAGATAAAAGACGACTCTCTTAGTATATACATGCAAAGGAATATTATTCAGCCTTGAAAAGGAAGGAAATCTGACCCTTGCTGCAACACACGTGAAAACCGAGGGCCTTATGCTCAGTGCATAAAAAGACAAATACTATATGATTTCTCATGAGGTTCCTAGAACCGTCAAATTCACGGACAGGGAATAGAATGGTGGTTGCCGGGGGGCTGGAGGAGAAGGATGGGGGGCTAGTGTTTAACGGGGACAGAGTTTCAGTTTTGCAGGATGAAAAGAGTTCTGCGGACGAATGGTAGGGACGGTTGCACAACAACGTGAGTGTGGTTAATGCCACCAGCTGAACACTTGAAGATGGTTCAGATGGTAAACTTTATGCTGTGTGTACTTTACCACGATTTTAGGAAAAGTCCTCTCTCACAGCACCTGCTTAAGGCTGCCCACTCTGGAAGGTAAAAGCCAAGTTGAAAGAGGACGGAGAGGGGGAGGAGAAGGGAGACTTTGTGCGGTGAGAACAGGGTGAGCAACTTCCTCTGGGGCATCACAGGCCCGGAGGAGGGACCAGAGGAGGAGGGACTGTCCAGCCCCGCTTCAAGGTCCGGCTCTGGTTCTTCTTTTCGGAAAGGGGGGATTTCCTTAACTTTAGGTGTTTTTTTTTGTTTTGTTTTGTTTTTTGCGGTACGCGGGCCTGTCACTGTTGTGGCCTCTCCCGTTGCGGAGCACAGGCTCCGGACGCGCAGGCTCAGTGGCCATGGCTCACGGGCCCAGCCGCTCCGCCGCACGTGGGATCTTCCCGGACCGGGGCACGAACCCGTGTCCCCTGCATCGGCAGGCGGACTCTCAACCACTGCGCCACCAGGGAAGCCCTCTTTAGGTGTTTTGTTGCCCCTAATTATGCATTTAGGGCTATTTCCCTACTGCTTCGGCCACAGCTGACGTCTCGACCTGGAGCTCTCAGCTGGGCCATTTCCGAGAAGTCTGCATTTAGGCCTGATGGTTCATCTCTGTATGTAAATTTCCCCATCAGACGTCTGTGGAGGCAGCTCTGTGATCTGCAAAGCACCATCTGCTCGACTGCGGGGTGGGGAGGGGGTGGCCGTGATCGGGGAGGGCCGGGCTGCAGCAGAGCTCCCCGGACTGGTTAATCTTCTGGCCACGCGAGTCCGGACCACCCGGGGCGCTGTGCACGCACCCTCAGTCCCTCCTACTTGTGCTTGACGGGACTCTGCCTAACGCAGGTCCACCAGCTGCAGGGCCCGCCCCCGCCCCCGCCCCCCACGTGGCAGGTACTTCTAGGCTCCCCTCAGCCTCTCCTCCTCCACACACCCCCCACACCCCCGCCTCTGGGTGGAGCGATTCCATCCTCCACGCTCCTGGGAAAGCATCTTCCCTGTCTTTGTTTCCACCTCCATACACATCTCACCCGCCTTCCTTTTTCCTTGGATTCTCCATCATTCCTGACCCATCAACACTACTTTGTATTTTTCAGCGCTGTCACACTCTGCCCCGCCCCCTTCCACTCTCAGTAGATCTTACCTGCTATTTCTAGGGACTTGGGCCTGGATATCCCTTCTGAGCTCCGGCTCCCAAATGCTGGCTAACCCTTCTCCACAGGCTGGTTTCTGCGTCCCTGAGCGCATCACCCACACCCTCAGTGCCGATTCGCCTCCAAGGTAACCCTTCTCCCTCTGTCCTTTCCCAGATGGAGCCCAGCGTCCTCTCTGGCTGAGGTCACTGCCATGGTGCCCCCACCTGGCTGGCCCGCGCCCACTCATTCTGCATGTGGTGGCCAGAGTTGTAGTTTTTAAATGATTCCTTTATAATATTGAAAATGCTTACATAAGAAATAGGTGCTTTTGAACAGAATAAGTTGCAGAGAGAAAATGGCAACGCACCCGTCCCTGTCTTCTCACACTTCTGAGGTTGCTGACGTTATCAGTTCCCTGTGTACCTTCTCGCACCTTTTTTCTCCACCTCTCTAAACATTTTCACACACACACACACACACACACATTTCTTTTAAGTTTTAACAAACATGAGATTATGCTGTAAACATTCCTCCGCAAGCTGCCTTCTTCCCATCTAACTGATGACTCCACAATGAAAATCACTTCTCTGTCCTGGTTACAACCGCTCGTTGCCTCCCCTTTGCATCTTCTGGTTCTTCCTTATTTCTCCAGCTTCACCATCTGTCACCACCTCCCACACACATGCTCCAGCAACACTGAGAGACTGACTATCCTTCGAGTGCCCCTCCCTCCCGGTTCTGTTCATGCGGTTCCCCCTGGATCTAATGCTTTTCCCTGCACCTCCCACTTATCTCTGGGGATTCAGCACGAGTGTCACTTCGTCCCTCCCCAAAGCCAGTTCTGCTGTCTTTTCTCCTTATAAGACCCTCACGCCATCACAGAATTCACCACGCAGGATCACAGTTGTTCAGTTGTCTGTGTTTCCCATGAGTCTACCAGCTCTGCAAGGGCTTGAATCATGTAACTTAGGTACCGCACGGCACGGAGTAGAGGTGACCAGTTCGCATGCGCTAAATGCTTGTGGAACAGATAGATGGATTCATAAATAGTAAAGAAACAGAACATCCGTTACCAAACACCAGGGCATCATCCTTGACTCTTTCTTGCCCTCGTTCTCCCAAGATCATCTCATCTATCAGTGAGTCTCATCAGCTCTGCTTCTAAAAAGCAGCTCAAATCACTTCTCTTCTCTCAATCCCCATGGCTCCCAACGGGTCCAAGCATTCCTTCCTTTTCCTGGACCACTCAGGTGTCCTCCAAACTGGACTTTCTCTTTACACTCCTATCTTAGCAGAACCCACTTCATTCTTCACTTGGCAGCCAGAGGGAATCTTTCAAAATTGTTAATCAGTCCTTTGTTCCTGCTTCGGTGGCGTCCCACTGCTCTTGGAATAAAGCCCAAACTTCTCACCATAACCTCTCAAACCTCGCGTGAGAAGGCGCTTGCCTACATGTCTAGCTTCCTTTAAAAAATAAGCAACGTTCCCTATTTTCTTGTGCCCCAGCCACACAAGTCATTTTATTGTCCCAGGAACAGGCTAAGCTTGTTTGTGACGCAGAGCCTTTCCTTTTGCTGTTCCCCCTCCCTCAGCTCTTCACACGGGCTGGGGCTGGCCCCTTCTTGTCATTTACAGCCGGGCTCAAACGTCACCTCCTCAAAG
Source organism: Pseudorca crassidens (assembly GCF_039906515.1). Taxonomy (NCBI): domain Eukaryota; kingdom Metazoa; phylum Chordata; class Mammalia; order Artiodactyla; family Delphinidae; genus Pseudorca; species Pseudorca crassidens. Next base: position 6,318,989 of record NC_090314.1, on the reverse strand, counting down.
AAGCCTGAATTCCTGAGGACACTCACTGAAAAAGCCCTCAGCGTGCTCTATACCATAGAGCACTCTCTGTCATTTTATTATTGTTTGTTTTTTGCCTTTGTTCCCTCCCCACTGGGACGGGAGCTCCCCAATGGCGAGGACCTTATCTATATATTCACTGCCGGAACCCCTGTTGCTAGAACGCATCTGAGTTATAGTAGGTGCTCAATAAACAGGTGCCAAAAGAATAAATACGTCACGTTCGGACGGCGCGAGAGAACGGGAAAGCCACCGAATTTAAGAATAAACAGTGGGAATTCTATTACTGTCTCTGGCATTTACTTAGCTGTGTGGCCTTCACAAAGTCTCTCAAATTCTTGAATCTTATGCAAAATGGCAAGAAGAATATGTCTTGCCTTCCTTACCTTAAGGGTGTCTGTGAGGTTTAGGATGGCTAAAAGATGTGAAAATACCCTACCAAGCAAAGTGGTGATGTATGTTATCAGTCCTAGGATAGCTGAATAACGTGGATTGCCCCGCACCACAATCTCTCTGAAATCAAATAAAGCAGATGTCTCTGGTCTCTGAGTGACGTTGCAGCCATGGAGCTGTTCACGACCGAGCTGTTCACGGTCGAGCTGACGCACGACCGTCAGTGCTACATTGAAGGTTGCAGCTGTGAGTGGACCAGCTCTCCAAGGAAGAGGGTGCACAAGACAGGATGAAACACAAAAAGACTCTGCTAACTTATCAGCATTAAGTACATGAGAACAATTCCCATTGAGGAAGGATGGCATCTTCTGGGAGCTCCTTCTCAGGACGGCACCATTTTGAAACAGTGAATTACCCCAGAGGCTCAAACCAAGGCAGCATGAATTTCCTGTGTCTGACTTTGGATAGAAATGCCCTGCCAGGGAGACAGAATGGTGTGATCACCCCCAGCTGAGGGCTCTGGATCTGAATTAAGGAAAGATGCAGCACACGCTCATTATTTGTTCATCAGTTTTTTTAGTGGCGTCAGACTGGCTGAAACTGGTTATAGTTTCTTCTATTTATATTTTGCAAACCACCAACCATTCTTAACCAGTGAGCCCAGCAAACATTTGTGGCTGTTTGGGTCTTGGGTTCCCTCTAGAAAATAAGTACATTGAGATGTTGCAGAAAATGGAAAAGAAGAAGAAAAAAAGCCAACTCTGTTGGATGAAGGAGATTGTTCACATAAAATAGTAAGCAGATGCCTGACTTAGCCTAACTTCCAAGCAACTCTTTAAAGTCCTAACCCAGAAACTCTTTGTTTTTTCCTTCCCGTGTCCTCTGCAGTGTCTTGGACATGCTAGCCATTTAATAGTATTTTAATGAATGAATCAAAATACACATTCTGTATTCTTCATACTCCTTTGCCAGCTGTGGAGTCATTGGATGTAGGTAAAGACTGCTTGGAGGTAGCTTCCCGAGTAACTGATTATTTTCTACTCAACTTATATTTCCTCTAATAAGTAACTTCCAATGAGGAAAGAGCATATTTGTCAATATTTTTAGACCCTTTTTCCAATTTCATAAAAATTTTATGAAATTTATAAAAATTTTCAATTTTTATAGCTTGATGAACACTGTTTTCATTGCTTTGGAAAAATCTGAAAAATGTTTTGGCGCTTACCTGTATGTTTTAATATTCATCTGCTGTCTCTCTACCTAGACATCTATCTAGATTTTAAACAGAACGCTGGTTGTTTTCTGATGATGAAATTAATGTGCATTCAGTGGATATACGTTGGGGAAAGATTTAATATATTTTCTTTAAGTTTTTGGTTTTTTAAGTTAAAACAGAATTATACTTAATATTTTATTTGAAACACTGTTTCACTTAACACTTCCTTGTGAACATTTCCTTTTTCTTTCATATCTCCCAAGATACACTCTGGAATGGCTGGGCAGTATTGCTTTGGGTGTATGTATTGTAATTCTTTAACCATGCCTCAAATTTCATACACTTAGATTATTCCCAATTTAAGTTGTTATTAAATCCATCATATTAAACATCTCTGTACATACATTTTAGTACCACTTTCTCACAATTTCCTTACAATTGTGAGTACCAGTTTTTCTTCTAAGATAGAAAATAACAGGGGTGAGGTATGTAAAAATTTTAAAACCCTTTTTACACATCTGTAAATTTTTTTGGGTGATTCCTTCTTTTTAAATTATGCTTATAAAGGTCCAGCATAATTAAGAATTATAAAGTTTTCACCTACATTTTCTTCTAGTTATTTTATTATGTACATACTTTTTAATGTATGGCATGATATAGAGGTTGATTTTTCCCCCAGTTATTCAGTTTCCATAGAAAGGAGTACTGCGTAATTTGGTCATTGTAAATTATTTTCATCAAGTAATAAATCATTTTATGTATCTGGATCTATTTCTTGGGTTTCTATTCTGTTCAATCTATAGTCTCTTACTGTTCCAGAGCCTCACTGCTGTAAGTATGGCAGCGTTAATACTTCAGTGAGTCAAACTGTTTTCCAAGCATGTGGCCCGTGCCCCTGCATTGCGCTGAAGGTTGGTACATGATCATAAACCAGACAGACATGGTCCCTGACCTCACGGCACTTACAGCTGAGGGAGATAGGCATTAACCATGGAAACCAAGCAATAACTGTATCATTACAAATAGTGATAACCGTGAACCAAAAGCATAGGATTCCATGGTTAAGGATACCACTGAAGAACTTTAGTTAGGAGAGCTCCATGGTCAGATTTCTTTTCTTTTTCTTTTAAAAACATTTTTTAATTGAAATATATTTGACATACAAACACTGGATAAATTTAAGGTGTACAACATGTTGGTTTAATCCATTTATATATTGTACTGTGATCTCCAGTGTCATGAGAATTAGCCCCTCTATCAGGAGGTTTCCTTTCTTTTCTGTTTTTGTTTGTTTGCTTAAGGTCACCGTGGCTGCTGAGTGGCAAGGAGATGGGAGGTGGCCAAGAGCGACAGGAGAAAGATCTACCTGCAGAGCAGCGATGATAGTATGCTATGGGGTAAATGTTCATCGAAAGGAAAATAGGTTCATGAATTCATGAACTCTTTAGGTGGTAGAACCCAGAAGACTTGGTGACTGATTAGACATGGAAATGAAGAGAAGGGAGGAGTGAAGAATGATGCCAAGTTTTCTAGCCTGAGGGTCAAAGATACTGTGGAGCCACAAGTACACAAATGATGGAACCAAAGTGGGAGTCGGGTGGAAAGGAATTCTTTTTAGACAAGAGTAAACCAACGTGGCTGTGAAACATTCTCAAGCTACCATGGTCGATGGTGCTAGTCAAGTTCAGAAGAGAATTGTGGGTGGGAGACACTGATATACGGTCAGACTGGAACACAGCACAGTGATAATATCACATAGAAAGAAAGTCTAGTGAGAAGAGATGCCAAAGCAGGACCAAGCCCTGAATAAGTAACTCTAGGCTTTAGATATTAGAACAAGGAGACTCAGAGGAGAATGGAAAAAATGGGACCAAGAAGTGGGAGGAAACCAGCAAAGCGTGGGGTCCCTAGACGAAGGGGTGGGAGGTTTCCCCCAGGAAAGCAGTGGGTAGATTGTTGCTGAGACCTTGGCCAAGGTGAAGATGAAAGTGAATCCACTGAACCTGGAGTGAATATGTCCCTGGTAACGTCAAGTGACAGCAATGTTGGTGGCATGTTAGAAGTGGAAATCAGATTGGGGTAAAAGTCAAATCTGAATTCAAGAACAAACAACATTCTCTTCTCTTTTGGAGAATTTTGGCCATGGAGAGAAGAAATAAGGTGACGTCTTAGGGGTGAGACGTTGTAGAATGTTTCTAAGCTGATAGCAATTATCCAGGAGGGAGAGGAGATTGGGTGGGGGGGGGGGGGGGAGAGAGAGAGAGAGAGAGAGAGAGAGAGAGGGAGGGAGGGAGAGAGAGAGAGAGAGAGAGAGAGAGAGAGAGAGAGAGCTGCTGTACAATTCTAAATAAAGAATCATGGGTTTTTATATCTTCATAGGGAATAAACTTTCCATTTAATGTTTTTTGCCTTCAGTTCTACTTTGTGTGATATTAGCTTTGGGTCATCTGGATTATTTCCATTTGCATTTACCCGATAAATGTCTATCTTTTGTACCACCCGTGTTTGATTGTATCCTGTCTTCTTATTTCTTTCCTCACTCTATGTTGTGTTTTTTATAAATATTTTTGCTGAACTGTTTATGTCCATCCTGTTTCTATTTCTACTAGACAGTACTTTATGTTTAAAAAACGCTTCTTCAACTTATATTCCTCTAATGATCTGTATTAAGAATGGCAATATTTCTTGTTTCCCTCTGTGAAAAATGGACTTGTCGAATGCTTTCACTTCACCTTATCTTGCCTGCAATTCTTTCCTGACTTTTGTGGTCAGATTTTGTGACTTGCAGCACAGAGAATGAGCGTTAAATCATTGTGTACTCTTAGGTCCTTCTGCATTCATTTGTAAAATTTGTTTGTATCTGTAGTCTAGTGGAGTTTTTTCGGTTGCACCAGTATGTGGGAGCTCAGTTCCCCAACCAGGGATCGAGCCTGAACCCCCTGCCCTGGAAGATAGGAGCCTTAACAACTGGACCACCAGGGAAGTCTCTGTAGTCTAGTTTTAATTCTCAGTTTTATTGCTTTCAATATTCTCCCACCAGGGCTGTAATACCACAATGTTGCCATTCTTGAATTCTATATGTTGATGCATCAATAGATTATTAATTTATAATAATCTTGGTGGGTTTTTAAAGCAATAGTACATGGATGATACTTTTTCTCTATCCTTCGATAGCTTACGTTAACTTCTAGTCCAGATGATTAATTCTTGCGTCACAAGCTTTCCTCCAGATAAATCTGAGAATGTTACCCTCATTTTCTACTTGTGTTCAATATTATGGAGAAGAAATTTCAGATCATACATTTAAAAATAGAAGACTCTCAGCCGTGAACGTCTATTCTGATTTCAACTGAAACTACAAGTTCCAAATTCACATTTCAAATGAATGTTATGAATAGCTGAGGCTTAGAATTCCTACCACATCACTTAACCATCTTGAGGAACAGGTTCAGTGCCAGACTCTGTTGGTTTCCAACCCAACAGCCGCCCCCAATCTTCTCCACAACCCTCAACTCGGGGGGGGGGGCATTTATTTTCCCAGACTCCCCTGAAGCTAGAATTGACCCAAATCTGGGCCATGAAATATTAGAGAAAACTTGTTATAGGCATTCTGGCAAAATTTTTTCTCTGTAATAAAAGGAGAGAAATATGGAGAGGAATTTCTGACCTCCTTCCCTCCATTTCTGTATTGGATGTTCTTTTTTTTAAAAAAAATAGTTAATAGACTTTATATTTTTAGTATAGTTTTAGATTTACAGAAAAATCGAGCTCAGTACAAAGAATTCCATGTACCCACCCAATCTCCAATTTTGGCATACACTTTCCCTTATTATTAATATCTTGCACTTGTGTGGGGCCTATATTATGATTAATGAGCCAATATTGATAGTTTTTATTAACTAAAGTCCACAATTTACATTAGAGTTCACTCTTGGTGTTGTACATTTTATGGGTTTTGACAAAGGCATAATGTCTTGTATCCACCACCGCAGAACCATGCAGAATAGTTTCACTGACCTAAGAGTCCTCTGTTTCCACCTATTCATAACCCTTGACCACCACCGACCTTTTAACTGTCTCCATCGTCTTGCCTTTTTCAGAATGTCATATAGTTAGAATTATACAGTATGTAGCCTTTACAAACTGACTCTTTTCACTTAACAATATGCGTTCAAGTTCCTCCTCATCTTTTCTTAGCTTGATAGCTCATTTTATCACCGAATGATATTCCATTGTACGGATACACTGCAGCTCCTTTATCCACTTGCCTGTTGAAGGATACCTTGATAACTTCCAGCTTTAGGTAACAATGAACAAAGCTACTATAAATATTCACGTGCAGAACTTGATGTTCTTCTGTGAGAAGATGATGCTTGGTGCAGTGGCAGCCATCTTTCCACCATGAAGTGACATGTAAGGAAGAAAGCAAAGATGCTGAAGCAAAAGTGGAAGGAAAGGAAGAACTAGTACACTGATGTTACGTTTGAGCCAGTGGGCCAAGCCTAGGGCTCCTTGGTAAGGAAGCACTAAGTGTCTCCACGAATTAAGCCACTATGAGTTGAATTTTCTGTGAGTTGCGTGTTGCCTAAGCACGAAAAGGGCTAACCCACGCCATGCTTTATTCAGTTGGGGTATTTTAGTTTCCATAGCACATTTTAACTTCTCTTTTTAGGTAGAAAGAAGACTTTAACATTGTGTATATATTTTTTGTTAAGTAAAAATTTCCTGGTGTTTCTTAGACAAGCTGGGACCTGGGACCTTTTGCTGGGACCTGGGACCCTTTGCTGCAGTGTTGCATTGCTTGCACCTGGACACACCTCTCCTGGAGCAACAAAATACAAAGAAACTGTATGGGACTAAAAATAACGACTTATTTTTATGTAGTTAAAAGTACATAACTTGGGCATGCTTGGGGCAAATTCATGCTTGGGGCAAATTCTAGCCCCAAAAGATACAAAGAGACCAAAAAACCCAACTGCCATTTCTGAAGAGCCTGGAGCAAAAACAGGGTGTAAGGAGCAAAAGTGTGGTACTGAGCATGCCCCCTGCACACAACACCACCAGAGGGGTGGGCAAAACAGCTAAGCCACCCCTCTGGCCCGAGCCCTGGACACACGCCTACCCTCACCCCATATAAGGAACAAGGTTGCCCGACCTCGGAGAACGACCAAGCAAGGGAACCTGTTGTTTGTTCTACCTCCCCCCCTGCTGCAGCAGGGGCCCCAAAAAAGCCTTGCCTGAATTTCTCATCTGGCCTCTGGTCAATTTCTATTGATTGGGGAAGGCCAGGAACCCTGGTCAGTAACATTTCTATAGAACCGTGAGTCACATTGAATGTTTCACTCTAGATTTTCACAGGTAGTAACTCCGGTGCAGTACACATTCAACGGCAGTGACTAATAAGAGCTTCACATTCCAGTGCTCGCAGTAGCTCTAGAGAAGGCTGGTTTTGAATGTGTCTGCATGCCTTTGCCTTTTCTTCCCTTTAAGCTCAGCCTCTTTATTCCATGCCTCTTGGAAGTGGGGTGATTATCTCACTCATCCCCGTACGTGGGAAGCTGCCAGGCAGCCAGTGAGTCCCCTTGGAAATGCTGGGACCCAGAATTCATTCACAGTTGCCACCAGAAGGCTAAGGGAGAGAACCCTCCGCGATTAAGGAAGAAAATCAGACTTGTGACCGCCGCCTGATTAGCAATTTGATCTTAAAAACATCAACATTTTAAAGACCTTTACCTCAACACTAATCCCCACTCTGAATCGTCTAAACCTGTTAAAGGCCTTGGCTTTGCTGGCCATGTATTTTATTTCCGCCTCCAAGCTGCATCCATCTCCTAGGGCTGAGGCACCCCATTTGCCTCTATATAGAGCCCAAATCCCCACTGTCAACTGTCACCCTCCGGATCAACACACATCAAGCCATCCTCTCTTCCACCTACCAGGATCTCAGACACTTAAAGGTATTTGTATTCCTTAAGTCTCTTCCTAAGGTTAAATGCCCCTTGTCTCTTTAATTGTTCTTCTTAAGACATCATTTCCGGACCCTTTATCCTCTGGGTCTCTCCCATTGGATGCAACCTCTCCCATCAATACCCTCCATTCATTGTGGTACCTGCAATTCCACATGGTGGTGTCTTAAGGCTGGGCTCTCCCAGAAGCAGACCCTTGGATGAGGATTGAAATGCAGGTGGAGTATAGCACAGGGAACTCTACTCAATACCTTGCAATAACCAATAATGGAAAAGAACCTGAAAATATATGTATATATTCAGTTCTATATATGTGTGTATATAACTGAATCACTTTGCTGTACACTTGAAACTAACACATTGTAAATGAACTATATACTTCAATTTAAAAGAAGAATATTAAAAAAAAGAGAGAGAAACAAATGCAGGTGGCAATGAACGTGTTACTAGGTGGGTAACTGGGGGTCCTTTCTGCTTTTTTCCTCTGGGACACTGTCTAGAACTTACTCTCAGAGCTAAACCCACCTATGAGTGAAGAAGCTGGGGTGTCTGTCCAGACCCCCATCCGTGATTAGTATTCTCGCTATGATCCGATAAGCATAAATGATCATAAACACTCATTGCCTTTGTTAAGAGTCTAGGGTTCCTTTTCTTTTTTAAGCAGCTGCCTATATCCTTGAATCCTTTAAAATTTGTTACCCATCGAAACCTATGTCTTTATTTGCTGAGAGCCAGGTCTCTGCCAACTTGTATATGAGTGGTCTATTTCTTTGCATTTGATGAGTTGGGGTGTCTACGTGCGGTGGTACCCTGCATGCATTGTCTTTCTCTTATTCGGTTGGATGGATGCAGGATGCCAACCTGTGAAGACCAGTCTTCTGCCTGGAGGTGCCCTGCTTCCAGACTGTCTCTTTGCTTTCCTCTGGCATGAGGCAGGTCTGCCCTGTCCTAACATCTTTTCCTGCCCCTTGTCAGCTCTCAGATCCCAGTCCTGCCACAAGACGCATAGTAGCTCACGTGACTCCCCAGTGAAGACCTGCACATTAGAAAACAATGAAGTTACGCGGCCATCACAGATGAAACGAGGAAAACACTGCAGCTATTTTCCCTTCTAGTTAAAGAACACAAGGGAACTGGGTTTCCTCTGTGAATGTGTATGACTAAATCTAAATTTTCCATGGAAAGTAATTCAATTAGAATGTGTGGCAAGGTCGCAAATTTAATTACACTATACTTAGCTGTGCACAGAAATTTTAACTTTTCTATTTTCTATCATGCATCTGCTTTTCCTCAGAATCACCTCAGCAGAGCGGGAAGGAGAGGAAAAATTTAACTTTCAATTTGCCGGTGTTTGGTATCATAGTGGCTTCCAATCTAAGGAGGCTTTCAGATGACTCAGTCTCTTTTGAGAAAATGCTTGGTCTTTCCTCTTCTTCTCCTTCTCGCTGACCCTCTTTTCCCTGAGTGATGTCTCTGAGTGTGAAGAGAGCTATGCAGAGGTGAGGGTGGGGAGGTGGGCAGTGCAGCCCTCCCTCAGGACGAGAGATGATGGACATTGTGTCTGCAGCTGCGTCTAGAATCGATGCATGGGACCACTGGCTTCTGGCTGCCAACACCCTGTACCCTGCAGCCTCTGATTCTACATCTTGCTTGGTCCACCTGCCTTTCCACCATCTCTGCATCCCCTCAGTGGGGCATCTGAGCATCTAGACTGGCCACTTCCATCGCAGCCTCCCCAGGCTACGGCCAGGCTCTCCTGACATTCTTGGGTTTGCCCACACCTGTCTAGGTGTTCCTATTGTTTCCTTTTTTGAGGCTCCATTATAAGAAGGGGAAACAGGAGTTCACACATCCGTCTCTCTTCCCTTTTGTAGATTAAATATTCCATCCTACTCTCTCACACTTCTTTTGGACCGTGTGACTATTTGGGGCCGCTCACACCTTGGGGCTGATACAGCCGAGAGCAGGTGCGCCTCCACCATCCCTCTCTTTTCACGCCCTGACAACCCACCAGAAGCCACAGAATTAAGGATGGTGGAGCCAAGTTGGAGCATGATGCTTGCCCCATTTCCGACTTTAAAAGAACAAGAAACGGGCTTCCCTGGTGGCACAGTGGTTAAGAATCCGCCTGCCAACGCAGGGGACACAGGTTCGAGCCCTGGTCCGGGAAGATCCCACATGCCGCAGAGCAACTAAGCCCGTGGGCCACAGCTATTGAGCCTGTGTTCTAGAGCTGGCGAGCCACAACTACTGAGCCCGCGTGCCACAACTACTGAAGCCTGCGCGCCTAGAGCCTGTGCTCCGCAACAAGAGAAGCCACCGCAGTGAGAAGCCCGCGCGCCGCAATGAAGAGTAGGTCCCGCTCACCGCAAATAGAGAAAGCCTGCGTGCTGCAACAAACACCCAACGCAGCCAAAAATCAATAAATAAAGTAAATATATATATATATATATATATAAAAAAAACCAAGAAACAAACCTTTGTTGTGGTAAGCCCCTGAGATGTGGTGGTTTGTTGCTGCTGTACAGAGGTAATCGCCCTGCAGAGCACACCCTTTCCCGGGCTGTCAGAGCAGGGCAGGGTAGGGTCTCTTGCCACCTTGAATGTATGTTCTTCTTTTGTGAAACTGAGCTACAACGGCTCTGTGCTATAGATGGGAATTTTAAAAATCATCACCATTCCCTTTTTTTGCTGTTGGTTGTTAAAGAGAAAACTAAGTTCAGAAAGTTTGCGTTTCTTGTTTTCGTTAAGCGACGCATTTGACCCCAGACTGAGGATCTGCCCACATTCAGAATCCCTTCCTTGCCTTCTTAATGCTGAATAAATCTTACCGATAAATTCCATCTCTTCCTCCCAGAAGGAGTGTGGTTCTGACTCGCCTTCACAAGAGCCATGAGCTGGCACTACCACGAGGCCAACTTTCACAGATCCCAAGGTCTTTAACGAATGTCCAGATGTTCCGAGAAGAAAGAAGGAAAGCCCACTTCAGCAGGCCTCGCTGAAGACCACATAAATAGTGGTGAACCTGCTAAATCTATTTGCATTTCACACCCAGTAATTCCAGGCTCCACCTCTGAAACCTCTGCCTTAAATTAGGACGTGTGACCGTCTAGCCCAGCATTTTTCTAACCGCCATGTGTGTGAACACTGGAAAAATACAGATAACAGACCATCTCCGGGCGGAGAGGAGCAGCCACCTGTGTGTTTTGCTTCTGCTCTTCTCTTCACATTAACTAAACACTCAAGGCCTCCTGTTACCACTCTGTTCTGGGCCCATCGACGCTGGCCTGATGGGCAAGGGATGGGGGCGCTGAGCTTGCCAATTCTCGATGTCACATGTCACGTTCTCAGAACGTAACTTGTAAAGTTTCTCAGAGGAATGATGTTCAGGGTGCCCTCTGGTTGTAGGCAGGAGCTCGCTGTCTTGTAGGAGCAGTAAATTATTTTGTGTTGCAAAGCAATCGTATGGTAGTTTTGAACAGGAGGCTCATAAAGTCATGATTTATAATTAAATTAGAGCTCAGAAAAAGATGTCCCGAGTTATATCTATTAGGCTTTCTCTGGCTTTTTTGAGGGTCCCACAAACAGACTGAATGGCAATCTCACTTAAGAAATTGTTGTCATAAAATTTTATGGGACCATCTCAGTGGCTAGGGGACTGTTAAACGTCCCTGCAGGGGGAAAACCAAGCACAATTAGACACAGACTAGTGGCTCTGTTTGGAGGGTGAAAACCAAAGTCACGGTGGAAATGCCACGTCAGTAGAAGCAGAACATTCAGCCTCGACTGGATTTTCGGATGCAAGATTATCGTAAAAATTCTGTCAGTTTCTAACTTTCTCGCTTGTTTTTCTTGCCTCTTCTTTCCCCCCACTTCTTCTTTTTTAAAAAATAGATTTTAGGGGCTTCCCTGGTGGCACAGTGGTTGAGAATCTGCCTGCCAATGCAGGGGATACGGGTTCGAGCCCTGGTCTGGGAAGATCCCACATGCTGTGGAGCAACTAGGCCCATGAGCCACAACTACTGAGCCTGTGCGTCTGGAGCCTGTGCTCCGCAACAAGAGAGGCCGCGATAGTGAGAGGCCTGCGCACCGCGATGAAGAGTGGCCCCCGCTCGCCGCAACTAGAGAAAGCCCTCGCACAGAAGCGAAGACCCAACACAGCCAAAAATAAATAAATAAATTTTAAAAAAATAGTGATAATAATGCATATAATTAAAAAAAATAGATTTTCTTAGAGCATTTTTAGGTTCACAGCAATATTGAGCAGAGGGTACAGAGATTTCCCACATACCCCCTCCCCCTGGACACAGCATCCCCGCCATCAACATCCTCCACCAGAGTGGTCCATCTGTTACCATTGATGAGTCTACACTGACACGTACGTCGTCATCACCCAGGGTCCATGGTTTGCCTAAGGGTTCACTCTCCGTGTTGCATACTCTATGGACTTTGACAAATAAATGATGGCATGTGTCCACCCTTCTAGTGCCACGCAGAGTAGTTTCACTGCCCTAAAAATCATCTGAGCTCTGCCTGTTCATCCCTCTTTCCCGATTAACCCCTGGCAACCATTGATCTTCTCAATGTCTGTGTAGTTTTGCTTTCCCAGAATGCCATACATTTGGAATTATACAATGTGTAGCCTTTTCATGAAACAATGTTATACTCATAAGATGCCTCCAGATCTTTTCATGACTCGATCACTCCTTTCTTTTCAGTGCAGAATAATTTTCCATTGTCCGGATGGACCACAGTTTATTTATTCACTCACCCACTGAAGGACATCTTGGTTGTTTCCAAGTTTTGACAATTATACTATAAACAACCCTGTGCAGGTTTTTGTGTGGACATAAATTTTCAATTCCTATGGGTAAATATCCAAAAAGGGTGATTTCTACATGCTTTACATATATTACATCGTTTAAGCATAACAATGCCTGACTCTAGCTATTATTATTATTTCTGTTAAAGACAAAAGCCCTGAGACTCAGTAATATTCTGTGACTTGTCCAAGGTCCCAGAGCCTGGCAGGAGTGGAACTGGGATTCAATTCCAGGCTGTATGACTCCAAGTCCTGTAGTTTTTTGAGTCACTACCGTAGAACACACTCTGACACATCCGAAAGGGATCTTGGGCTCAAAACGTCCTTCACGTTTGTAGTGGTAACAAAATGTACACACAATTTAATGTAGTTCTTTTGGGGTGTTAGTTTCTATATCTATTTGGCTTTTATTTTCATATTTAATTTACTTTTTTTATTCTGACTTTGCTTCCCATTCACCATCTTTCTTTTCTTTTACTGTGGCAAGAACACTTAACATAAAATCCACCCTCTTAACAAATTTTAACTATGGGTACAATGTTCTACAGCCAACGTCTAGAATTCACTCATCTTGTTTAACTGAAACTTCATGCCTGTTGATTAGTAACTGCCCATTTCCCCCTCCTCCTAGCCCCTGGCAACCACTATTCCACTCATGATACTATGAATTTGACAGTTTTAGATATCTCATGTGAGTGGAATCATGCACTATTTATTATTCTGTGACTGGTTTATTTCACTTAGCTTTTACTATTTTCAAAGTTCATTCATGTTCTCGCCCATTGCAGAATTTCCTTCTTTTTTAATGCTGAACAGGATTCCATTGAATGTACAGACCACCTTTTCTTTATCTGTTAATTTGTTAATGGACGCTTAAGTTGCTTCGTACCTTGGCTGTTGTGAATGCTGCTGCAATGAACGTGGAGTGCTAACGTCTCTAGGAGATCCGTGCTTTGTGCGGACACGCCTGGCTGGGTGTCTACACCTCTCCCGTACCAACTCTGCTCTGTAGGACCTCATTCCAACAGTGAGGTCTCTGCAGATCTCCCGACCTGCTCTCCTCCCCCGCCACACCCCTCCTGGAGGGGCAGGAAACTCTCACGTCCCCCAAGGCCACGGGAGACTCAGAGGAGGGTGTTTACCTAGGATGCTCTCTTCTTAAAGAAGCCACAACTTCATCATTCCTGTTTCATGAGATTCGATCTCCTAAGCTCGGAGAAGAACCGTTGGAAGGCTCCTGGCTTCTCGGACTCTGCCTGAAACGTAAGGAGTTGGCTGCTTTGGCTCTGTGGTTCCAGAACATTCTCTTAGGATCCCAGTTCTCCTCTGGGGCTTGATTCAGCAGAGAGGCTTGTACACAGTTCTCTTCCAGGAGCTGAACAGCACTTAATTGCCCATCACACCCTTTCTAGTCTCCTCCTGCCTCTACCCTCTGTCTGCTTTAGGTTTGGAAAAGTTCTCTTACATCATCGTGCACTGTGGTTTATGGAAGAAACTCTATCCTCCAAGTTTCCCAGATCCTGAGTCTTTGGAGGCTCAAGAAGCATTCTCTTGAAAAGCCCAGTTCTTGCCACAGAAAGCCCCAGCTTCCACGACCGTGTCTCTACTACTGATTTTTATAAATATTCCAAAACTAAACAGACTTCTTTATTCTGGGATGTGTCTGCCTCCACCCGAGGGAAGGAGGCCTCTGGCTCAAAAGTAAAGGGGTCCTGAGACAATGGGACAGTTGCAGGAGGGAAGGGCCTCAGGTATCGTGTAGGGATCTTACATCCCGACCCGTGTATCACTGAGAGTTGACTGATTGGTTCAGGAACATGGGTTTCATATTCAGTTACACATCTTGCAACGAAATGTCACAGTTTGTGAGTGAGTGAGGGACTCCTTTAGGAGTCCTGGTGGGAAACATTCACCCCACATGGTTCAGAGGAAGAGAGTCTAATCCCATCCCACGTCGGCACGGGATTCCCGGATGGATTGAGCCGGGTGGTGGCAGCGGGGAGACACCCCCTCCCATCAACACCTGACACCAGTCACTCTGGCCAGACTATTTTCCAGAAGAGATTATACACAATCTAGAAGCAACGGAGTTTGCCTTGGAATGGAATGGTTCCATTTTTCTACCATCGTCAGAATGGGGGGTTTGATAGCATTGTCAAGTCCACTGTAGAAAAATTAAGAGAGTTCTTTTGTTTTTTTGCCTGAATTTATGACTGTGACATTGATACCTGCTACAACGGTTATCCATCTTTACCTGTGAACGTGGCACAATGAATGACCCTCCCTCCCTTCCCTCTGGGCCTCTACCTCTCGGGTAGATCAAGAAGGGGTACTACCGGAGCGTGCGCTGCACTTCAATGTCTTCAGGTTCATGTCAAACTAGCATCTCACCTATGGCTAAATTTTATATCATTTTTGCCTCACTTACCTTCACTAGATGCAAATCATCAAAATTTGATTGGCAATTTAAAGTCATGAATTCAAAAGTGCTGACAAAATAAGACTGCTCTCCTAATTAAATTTTGGGGGGCTCCTTTAAGCAAAATAACGCATTTTGCAAATGGTGCCAATAGTTAAGCTTTTCCTCCATGTTGTCAGGTTATACTCAAATTATTTCATGTACTTCTCAGGCCACAGTGCAAGAGAGGTGCGGCCCAGCTGGACACCTTTCAGGGGACGGAAGGATCGAAGTTGGTGACGATTATATGGGGCTTAAGTTTGTGCAAAATGAAGAAATGTTGAAAAAGCCATATTATATAAAGAATAGCCTAAAGAAAGGAAGATTAGGAAGGACCATAGAGGCAGATTAGGAAAGAGCATATGGTCTTTATGGAAAGACCATAAAGTTTGGAAACTTTCAAGTTTCCAAAGGCTAGTGGAAGGAGAGATTAGACTTTGATATTCTCAAATCATAAAAGTAAACCCAAAATTCAGAGATAAGTGCGTCAGTTTCTAGTGAGTCCCATTCTTTATGAGACAGGAGTGGCTAGAACTCTGTCTGGGGATGCTATTGAGGCTTGTCTAACCTTGACCGGAGGTCCTGTGGTTCCTTTCGTCATTGCCATCCCGTGGTTTGATGAAGGTTCCATGCTGTGTAAACTTAAACAGGACCATGACCACTTTTTCCCTCCTTTTACCTTTTCTCCTGGTCTCTTAACAAAGGTTTAATGACCTACTAATGCTCGAGGCAACCTTGAAAAACCACAGTCAGATTAGCGCTTGCTTTTTTTTTTTTTTTTGCGGTACGCGGGCCTCTCACTGTTGTGGCCTCTCCCGTTGCGGAGCACAGGCTCCGGATGCGCAGGCTCAGCGGCCATGGCTCACGGGCCCAGCCGCTCCGCGGCATGTGGGATCTTCCCGGACCGGGACACGAACCCGCGTCCCCTGCATCGGCAGGCGGACTCTCAACCACTGCGCCACCAGGGAAGCCCAGCGCTTAGTTTTTTAAAAAATTAATCTTTCCCCAAGTTGGGTGCTTGGCAGTACTTCTCTCCCCTCCTCTGTTTTGGGAACGGGCCTAGGGTGGAGTCCCACCTGAAACGTTAACTCCGGTGAGGGTGGTGTACTTTGCACTTAGCATCAAGCTTTACTCTTCTGACACCCCAGCCGCCGGGCTCTTCCCGCCCCCCTCACTTCTCTGTCTTTGTTCCTGGTGAGGCTGCAATGAGCTGTGGCTGCCAAGGTTTCCCTTCCTGTCTGCTTGGATGTCGAGGGAGGCCTCAATCATAACAACCAGGAGGGGAAAATTTAGAGGGAGTCTGTGGTTCTAATTTGCTACAACAAATTATTCCTAAATCCAGTCATCAACATGGGCACATTTCAGTGGTTCCTAAATGGAAAAAAAAAAAAAAAGTGAAATTCTTGTCTGGGTTTACGCAGTGATATTTGCCACATGATTCTGTAACGTCTGCAAAGACAGAAGATGCTCTAGCCTGGAATGTCCTCCCCATCTTTTCCAAACATCTAAATCCTGTTCATCCTAAACATTACAGAGGAACTTGCCTTAACTTTCCAATCAGAGGAAACCTCATCCTTTTGAGTTTCCACGGCATGTTTGCGTCCATGTTTAGCATAAATTTCATTCTGGCTGCGCTGTTTCCATCCTGTCTTCCCCATGAGATTACAAATTTCTCAACAGCATCTTCATCTTTATATCCCTCCCAGGGTCAGGGATGGCAGGTGGTGGATTATTAGAGGAGGAAACTGATGAACAAATCCACGCCATTCTTCTCCCTGTCAGACTGAAGCCAACTGTGGACCAGCCCCCAGAGCAGGAGGAAACTCGACAGAGAAGAAGTGAATTAGATACTTGACGCTTCAGAATCATTTTCACGTAAGTGAGTTTCAACACGATGAACTTGTTAGACAGTCTTCGTCCTAGAAAGTTTTTTTTTTTCCCCACGAAAAGTGCCAATATCTGCTTTAAAATCAAAATTTAAGGTTTGAAAATGTTCAGAATGGAAACTCTAGATTTATACTACAAGCTCTTAGAGAACCACAACTGTCTCTTTTTTCCCCCTGATGCATTTGGCCTCATCCCAGGCAATTGTGGGTCTTCTGTAAATATTTGATGAATTTCCAAAAAAATAAAGGAAGGTAAGAATTCATTTAAATGAATATTTTACTCCATACGAGGCCAATATGTCAATGACTAAAAGTTTTATTTTTTAACCATTAATATAGTTTCAACCTAAAGGATAAAAGACATGGCACTGAAAAATGGTCAAACATTTGGGCTGCTTTTAACTAGTAGGTTAGAATTATAACAGCAGCAGTAACGAAAAAATGAACAGGCTAACAAAATGTGGTTGATTCTGTGGCCTTATATAGACACAGCCAAGTAGAATTGTTCTAGTGAATAATGGATGTGGGATGATGACCATCTACTGTTTAATGGTTTCCAAACTAATGTTTAAAAGGAAAAGAGTGGTTTATACCAGAATCCAAATCATACAGTTCTCGGCCAACAGTATATATGAGTGTTGATCTTGGATTAGCAATACTAGTGTATTAACAAGAAGGCTGAAAGATTATATTATCTCTGTGGGTTACACAAATAGATTTACACAGCTAATCTTTTTTTCTAGAATAAGAGTAATATTATATACGGACAGTGAAGAAGGTATTGTATTTGGAGGCTAGAGACCACGATCGTTTTCTTGGCCCTGTCACCAACTAGCTCATCCTTTGGGGACCTGCAGTTTTGCCCATCCTTCTATTGCTGTGTTTGCAACTATATTATAGTTAATCGTATAAATATTTTTATTCCACTATCTCTTCTAGGTCTGAGGCTGTCTTGTTTATCTTTGAATTCCCAGCGCTTAGCAAAGTGCCTGGCAGTGTGGATGCT
Organism: Pseudorca crassidens; assembly: GCF_039906515.1. Taxonomy (NCBI): domain Eukaryota; kingdom Metazoa; phylum Chordata; class Mammalia; order Artiodactyla; family Delphinidae; genus Pseudorca; species Pseudorca crassidens. The sequence continues at coordinate 6,301,224 of NC_090314.1, read as the reverse complement.
CAGTACATATTCAGGGAATGCATTGAAATGAAGGGGGTGGATAAGATCATTAATTTCTGCTTCTAAGGTTCTGAGACCCTCATCAGAGAAATTCAACTCGCACACAGTTTAAATTATGGGTTCAAATATTTTTCAGTAGGAAACCAGAGAGGGCATTTAGTCTAAGTTTTCCCCACGTAGCAATTCAGTCTATAAGCTTTACCCCCAGGTAGGAACTCTTGTAGATTTCTAGTATGAAAAGTATCAGTCTCAGTACCATCAGTACTGTACCCATCTCATCCTCTTCTCCCCTAGTACCATGGTTTCTGGTACCTCTTCCTGTGGGTTCCTTTTCCCCTCTCCCTGAGTCTCCTATTTCTCTGGTATATTGATTCTCCTTCTCAACTTGGGCTATCCCACTATCTTTGTTGATTTTTTTTTTTTTTTTTTTTGCGGTACGCGGGCCTCTCACTGTTGCGGCCTCTCCCCTTGCGGAGCACAGGCTCCGGACGTGCAGGCCCAGCGGCCATGGCTCACAGGCCCAGCCGCTCGGCGGCATGTGGGATCTTCCCGGACCGGGGCACGAACCCGTGTCCCCTGCATCGGCAGGCGGACTCTCAACCACTGCGCCACCAGGGAAGCCCCCTGTTTTTGTTTTAAACAGTCTTAATATCGCTCTCACTCGATAAAAAACCAGACACCTTTTTGGGTCCCATATCTCAGCCAAACTTCTTGAAAGCATGGTCCCTACTCATCGTCTCCATTTCCTCTCCTTCCCATCTTTACCCTCCTCCATCTGCCACTTCGATCATATCAGAGTAGCACCTTCTGAACTTACGGGGGACTTGATGCCGAAACTAACAGAATCCTGGTTTTGCTCTATTCCAGTTTCCTTCCCAGGCTCACCCTCCTCAATAAAGTCTTTAAACTTGGGAATTCCTTAAAGCCCCAGTTCGAAGTCCAATTTCCTTCCCACTCTGTACTCTCATTTTACAATATCACGCTCACATTTTCAGTTGTTTCTTAAATATGACTCTTGAAGGTGTAGCTCTAGCCCAGATCCCTCATCCTTCATGCCCTTTTGGTTTTCTCAAAGCCAGCAAGCCAGGCATGTCCCCACACAACTCATTGTGTTGCTCCTTTCTGTCAAAAATGTCGATCCTCTTTCAATATTTTCTATTTTTGTGACGGACCCTGACCATACATACGTCCAGTTATAGTATTTACATCAACTCACTCCCATACGATCCTCAATTCTGTTGATTTTTATCTCCCTAATATCTTTAATCTGTTATGTCTCTTCGTCTCCACAGTCTAGTCCAAGCTTTTATTTCCGGGACTACGGTACTGCCTTCTAATTGGTCATCCACATCTTCTCTTGCCTTCTCCCAATCCAATCTCCAAATTGCAGCCAGATGGATCCTATCAAAACTACTATCTGCTTAAATTATTCATCCTGTTTATAAATACTTCAGTGGCTTCCCATTATTCTTAAAGTGAAGGCTGAAATGCTTAACAAGGCTTCAGAACTGTGCATGGTCCAGCCCCTGCTGAACTGTCTGCTTCATTTCCCATAATCCTCCTCTTGTTCTTTGCTCTCTTGACACTGGACTTTCTTTTTGTCCACTACACCTGCTCACCTCTTGCCAACCACAGCATTTAATGATGGTGGGCTGGCAACTGTTTAAAGACTGGGTCTCATAAAAATAAAACCAAAAAAATCTACGCCCTCCAAACAGCCCCCCTGATCTTGCAACATTTGCCAATGTCCATGGTATAAATATTCCCAACATGACATCGACTGGCTTGCAAAATTCCTGAAAATTCAACAGTCTGCTCTTGTGAACCAGTATAAGCTGGGTTCTGCACACAGCTGCTGCTGTCTCCTCTGCCTGCCTGGATTCTCTATCCTGCTTGCTTTAAAAATGTCTCCTTGGGCTTCCCTGGTGGCGCAGTGGTTGAGAGTCCGCCTGCCGATGCAGGGGGACACAGGTTCGTGCCCCGGTCCGGGAAGATCCCACATGCCGCGGAGCGGCTGGGCCTGTGAGCCGTGGCCGCTGAGCCTGCGCGTCCGGAGCCTGTGCTCTGCAATGGGAGAGGCCACAACAGTGAGAGGCCCGCGTACCGCAAAAAAAAAAAAAAAAAAAAAAAAGTCTCCTTAATGTTGAGAGTTCAACTAAATCATCACTTCCTCGGGGAAGCCTTCCTTGATCTCCCTGACTAGGTTCAAGCCTCCTACCAGATGTTCTCAGAGCCCGTGCTATGCCTCTTTATAGCACATATCACATTCTACTGCTACATTTATTTCATCAGATTTATTAATGACTATCTCCACGAGTAGTCTTTTAAGCTTCATGAGTAAGAAGAACATTTCTACTTTTGGTTGACACTGAATCCTCATGGCTCAACTTAGTATCAGGAATATAGCAAACATGCAATAGATATTTCTTAATGAGTGGTCAGAAGGGACTTTAGGCAAAGAGAGCATCTAGGTTTACTGGTATCTATATCTGCCTACATCTGGGTTGGAAATGTCTGGAGCAGGGTCACTAATTTATTCACAGTGCATCTTCAGACATGATGTTTAAAATTTACTGGTTCTTCCTCAAAAACCCAATTACATTTGATGGAGGGGGAAAAAGCGTAACTGGGTTGAATCCGGTTCCTTGAGTGTGACTGATAAATTATCCTTAGTTTACTGCCTTACTCTTTAGATAAATTACAATTCCTCAGATGTTTGTGCCCTCCCTTTTTCCCTAGATAGAAAATCTGGGCGCAAGGAGGAAGGGGCGTGGCTGAAGGGACCTCTGGACCCCAGAGATGAGCACTGCATCAGCCTGCCCTTTGGAAAGTCCATTAGGACCAATGGCATTATGCCATTAGGCTCTAGGAACCTTCCACGGTTCCCGTGGAATAAAATAGAAAACTTTCGTGGCTCCCCAGGCTCTCGTTAGGCCATTTCAAGACTTTTCTCATCTCCAGGCTTTACGTGGTTCCTTGTGCCATTTCTTATACTGAACTATGATTTTTGTATTGTTGTTTAATGGTTTATGAATTCATGGCTTGTTTCCCCAGGCACCCTATAATTGCCTTGAGGCCAAGGTTCATATCTTATAATAAGGCGAGTTAACACTTTTGAGCTCTTACCATACGCCAGGCACTATAATAAGCGCTTTATGCGTATTGACTCATTTAGGTGAACTTCTTTATTCCCCACAGCAGCTAGGAAAGTGCATGGCATGCAGCTGCTGCCAGATGTACCTGTGGGTTATTTCATGAACTATTTGGCCAGGAGTCAGATCGGAGCCAGGCTCCCCGTGTTCAAACTGTACTCAAATTTCACTGCTATTATAACCGTATAACCTTGAGCAAAAGGCTAAACTCTTTTACTAATACGAAGCCCTACCCATCTATCTATCCATCTATTGTCTATCATCTACCTATATATACATGCATTTATCTAGTATCTATGTATCTATCTATTATCTAGCTATATATCTATCCATTTATCTATTATCTATCCATCTCTCTATTATCTATCATCTATCCATTTATCTATTATCTATCTATCTTTCTATTATCTTTCATCTATCTATCTATTATCTGTCCTTCTACCCATCTATCATCTATCTATTCATTTATCTATTATCGATCCATCTATTATCTATGTATCTATCTATCATCTATTATCTATCTATCCATTTATCTATTATCTATTAATCTGTTATCTATCTATCCATCTGTCTATTATCTATTTGTCTATCAATCATCTATCTATCCACCTATCTTCATCATCTATTAATGACCTTTTTTAGAGATGTAATTTTCATAAAGTAAAATGCACAGTTCGGTGAGTTTTGACAAACATCTGATCCACACACACACCCATGACACCAGCACCTGGATCAAGATGGTGGTGTCCATCTTGACCAAAATTTCCATCACTCCAGAACCTTCCCTCTTGTCCTTTTTCAATAAATATCTACCCTTTTTTGATTTCTATCACTATAGGTTAGTTTTACTTGTTCTAGAACTTTATATCAATAGATCATACACTATGATTTTTATATTTCATATTTATATATTTTTGGCTGGGTTCTTTACTCAACATAATGTTTTTCAGATTCATCTATGTTGTAACACGTATTAGTGGCTCATTCTTTCTTTTTACCATTGAGCAGTATTCCCTTGTATGAATATACCACAATTTGTCCATCTGTTGGTAGACATCTGGGTTATTTTGGTTTGGGGCTGCTATAAATAAAGCTCCTATGAACTGTGAATATTCTTGTATAAATCGCTTTTTTTTTTTGGTGAACATATAGTTTTGCCCTTAGTAATATCTATCTCTTATCATCTTCTGAGGATTAAATGAAAACATGCATGTATAGCCATAACATAAGCCTCAGCACATAATCAATTCTGACAATTAATTTTATCTATTATTGTTTTACAAGGTAACTAAATCATGACTTTACTATGTACATAGAAAGAGTTAAGGTATTAACTCTTTGCTTTGTCTGCAAACAAAAAATAAAGTGCATGATTTCAGACTGCTCTTCACTTGAGATGATTTGAACTACACAGATACTTACATCTGAATTATCTGGATGACGTCTGCAGCTCAAATTCAAAGGTATTCAAGTCTGACTTAAACTCAACTCACGCAAACACATGCAGAGTTGCAGGGCATGCAAAACCAGTCGTTGAAAGAACTTGTTTATAAGAGGAGCTAATACCAGCCTCATACCAGAAGCTCAGATAATTTTCTGGACTTAAAATGAATCTCACAGGATAATGTTTTGATAAGTTGAGTAGAAGTGAATTAAGACCATGTGGGAGTATATTTTCCATAAAAGGGATTTGAATGTTTAAATATAATGGAAAAAAGCTGCTTGGGGCAAATGCATTGAAAGCTCTGAGATACTCACAACTTGGCACAGTTGCATAAACATCAAGGCCATTACCGCTCAATTTCTCCCCAGTGGCTAGAGTGCCCTGTCTCACCTGCCACTCCACTCATGGAGACATGACACAAACACACTTGCTGTGTTGGCAGAAGAACGAAGTGTGGCGTATTTCACCCCGTAGGTAACTCATCAGCCACTTGCCTCTGTCGTTGGATCCATTTACTTTCTTGCTGAAGGTCTAATATTTCCCACATGCCACTTATTCCAGCAGGTTCTCTGAGGTGGGCCAGTAGGCAACACAGGCCACCAGTCCTTTACCTTTTGGGATGACCCTGTTGAAAAGAATTACAGAACCTTACGTTGTTCAGTTTGCTATACATCCATTACCTTGTTCTTGACTATTATAATTACCTGAAATACCTGTTCTAAGTATATGTGGCTGGATGGGTTAAGTGGGGTCTAATACAAGTAAAATTCTTTTCTTAATAATTAAAAAAATCTGTTGTATACTTAATACAGAAATGGTGCTGCTTAAGATAGTTTTTTGCCCTCTTACAACTTACTATTTGAAAGGGGAGCTAAGTCACGTATACATAAACACTATTTAACTTAAGACATGATAGATGCAATTATGTCTAAGATTGTCCTCTTTTCTACATTCTCATCACTATAAAAATCATCCATAATCTCACCTTTCAGAAAAGTTCATATTAATGTTTTTTGTTTTTGGGTTTTTTTTTTGCGGAACGCGGGCCTCTCACTGCTGTGGCCTCTCCCGTTGCGGAGCACAGGCTCCGGACGCGCAGGCTCAGCGGCCATGGCTCACGGGCCCAGCCGCTCCGCGGCATATGGGATCTTCCCGGACCGGGGCACGAACCCGTGTCCCCTGCATCGGCAGGCGGACTCTCAACCACTGCGCCACCAGGGAAGCCCCATATTCATGTTTTTGTAGCTTTCCTCAAATTCCTATTTTTCTGTGAAATTTTCACAAATTTTACATCAACCATACTATGCCTACTTTCACTGAATATACACTTTCTGGTGCAATTAAAACTCTTTCAAAATATGATTTTTAATGGCTATTTGCTATTTAATTGTATGTACCCACTATTCCTTCTTTAAATATTTCATTATTATTGACTATTTAGGTTTGTTTTCTATATTTCATTATTATCAGTATCTTCACCATAAAGAACTTTTCTGTGTTCTGTATCACATCCTTAGTCTCATATCTCAGACATAGAATTAGGGGAGTCAAATTGTCTGAGGACGCCAAGGCTCTTGGTATATATTACTAACTTGCTGTAAAACGTTTACACTAATTTACACTCCCATAACCAGTGCACGATGGATATCACGCCCTCACAGGCAACAGCTATTAGAGTAGAAAAGTCTTGGCTAATCTGATAACTGGAACATGGTTTTACATTGTTTAGTGTCTCTAGTTCTCTGATAACTAATGAGGTTTAATAATTTATATATGTTCACTGGCCATCCCACATATGATATTAACATTTAGAAGTTCACCAAATGGTAGTAAAATCCTACTATGATAGCCAAAAACTGTAACGATGCAAATGTCCATGAATGGATAAATGGATAAAGAAAATGTGGTATGTCCATACAATAGAATATTATTATTCATTCACAAACAGGTATGAAGTACTGATATACACTACAACATGGGTGAATATCGTAAACATTGCGCCGAGTGAAAGAAGCCAGTTACAAAACGTCACATGCATGATTCTATTTAACGGAGATATGCAGAATAGTAACATAGAAACAGACCGTGAACTGGTAGCTTCCATGGGCTAGGGAAAGAAGGGAATGGGGAGTTACAGGCTATGGGTATGGGGTTTCTGTATGGGGTGATGAAAGTGTTCTGGAATTGGATAGTGGTGATTGTTGCATAATTTGTGAATACATTAACACCACTGACTTGTACACGTTCAAAACATAAATTTCATAATGTGTGAATTATATATCAATTTAAAAAAATTATTATGCACCAGGCATTAAGCTAGTTGTTGGGGATAACAGATAGATAAGATAGAGCTTATTGGTCAGTGGAAAAAGATACCTGATTGTCTAACTGCACAGAGGACATGCGTGCAACTGGGTCTTGCACTATTTTAAAAGCCAAACGACCTCCCCAGACTACCATGTGGAAGAACCATTAGTGTAGAAGTGTCCTCTGTGGATTTTTCATGGACTCTGTGATTTGGGTTATAATTTTGTCTCCTTTGTGAAAATGACTTTTCGATTTGTCTCCCTAGATTCACGAAACTGGAAGATGATCAAATCTCCACTTCATTGTAGGCTATGCACTACCTATAGGGAATCTTCATGTCTGTGCCCCATTTTCTTAGCATTTACAGTGTGATATTTACTAGGGAGCATCTCCTTGAAAGCATCTTTGTACCCCAACACCTGACTCAGTGACAGATAGTAATTGCTCCATCAATGTTATTTAAACTTTACCCAAGAAATCAATGATTCATCGATCATTTAACTTGTAGTCTCAATGAGTGTAAAATTTTGGCTAAGTTGGTCGTTTTTTCGTTTGGTTGGGTTTTTTTTACTTCATTTTGTGCAGGTCTCTTGTTTGCAAATCCTGCCTTAATGCTAATTAATTGTGTTCAATTTGTTCCACGATCTCTAACGTGGGAAGGGATGAAGTCGTGTTTCGCAGGTAGCCAAAAACCTAGCTGCAGTAGGAGACTTCTAGATGGATGACAGACCTGGACACACTCCCCCATCCCCTCCGCTCTCCCAAATCTTCAAGAAGTACAATGCCAAGTAAGTCATGTTTGGGGGGATTCAGGTATTCATCTGAAAAAATGTATAATTGACCTGTGTTATCTATTTCACAGAATTTCTCATAAAGATTAAATGAAAAATACATGTGGTACCCTTTTGCAGAGCAGAATGCTTTCTCTAAGCTGGGACATCACCATCCTTACCAATGATCACCATCAATGATCATCATTCTCAATAGTTTTTTTTTTTTTTTCAGATCCAAATCCCTTTCAGTTGTTCAAGCAGGATGGTAGAGAATGAGGTTAGGATAGAAAATTATTTTCTCTTGTTTCTCAAACCAATATTGGTCACCTTCTTGGTTATGGCTAAAGAGGAGTATTGCACTGAACTCATTTGCTTAAATTATACAGTAAAATATGTAGGAAAACAGAGTGAGTTTTACTTCTGGAGGGACTGATCATGTGTTGGGCTGATTTATCTGAGCGCACCACAGCGAGGCTGTGCTGTAACCTCTAGGCAGTGCACATCTCATCATTTCGTAGTGCCCCATGAAGGTTTTCTGGAAGATGAGGCTGAGTTATGGCTGGTCTTGGAAGGCAGTGTCATTTTCATTTGCCGTCAGCGAGTGCTGGAGAGTGAAGAGTCACAAGGGCACTATATTTTGTGTCGTACGAGATTGCCCTGTGATAGATGATCACCGCACAGCCATGGGAGCCTGAACTCATCAGTCACTGGAGGGTGGTATTGACCAGCGCCCATCACCCTGGCGGCAGGGAAGCAGGGAGAGGGCTAAAAGAACCTAGACTTTACAGCGTCTTGACTAAGAGCAAACCATTACCTTGTGATGGAGGTAGAGTAGGCAGCAGTAATCAGCCACCACTTTGGAACCTTTTCTGGGTGACCTGACATCAAGGGCTATTTCCTAGACTGTTTGTGGAAAGCGCATCTTTTGATGTTAGCACCGCCCTAAGGAGATGGTGAAATAAATTAGGAATAGTACTGAGAACATCTGGCTTCTTTGCCTGACGGTGAGGAGGTGGGTTTATCAGAGAGAGCAGGGGTTCTGGGCTGCATGTTTAGAAAACATCTTCTCTACTTAGTTCCTCAAAATCATTAGGCATCACCTCCTTGGAGGTAAGAGTTTTCTTAAAGGATGATGTCCCAATGGCACCTAGCTCCATGGGTATTATATTTCCCTCTTTCTTCTGCTGGGACTGTCGGTCCATAACTGCAGATGTTTTAGGCTTTTCTGATCCACAACATCACCACCCTTTCTATAAGTTGTTGCTTGAGATTCTTCCATTAAAAAGTCATTTATTTGTTGAAAGCAAACTTATGGTTTTCAAAGGGGAAACGGGGGGGGGTGCGCAGAATAAATCAGGAGCTTGGGATGAACATACACACACTACTATATATAAGATAGATAAGCAACAAGGACCTGCTGTATAGCACAGGGAACTCTGCTCAATATTCTGTAATAACCTATCTGAGAAAAGAATCTAAAACATATACATGTATATGTATAACTGAATCACTTTGCCGTACACCTGAAACTAACACGACATTGTAAATCAACTATACCCCAACAAAATGAAAATATTAAAAAGTCATTTATTTGTGAACATTCTTCCTCTGATCTTTCCTCAAAATGCAAATATTGACGATTTAAAGAGAATGGGGTTTTTAGACCACTTTTCTTACAGCAGATGAGAGAATCTGAGGTCTGCAAAGCAATGAACATGAAGGAAGAGGGAGGGATGATGTGGGAGGAAGGAGCAGTGGAGTGCCCCAAAGGATCTAGGCATTGTTTTCATTTCTTTGAATGAACCTGCCTAGATTCCTTCCTTTTGGAAGAAGATGGATTGACAGGTGTGACCTTCTTGGGGTGGAAGGATAATTGGGTGGAGACCTAGGCAGCTCCCACTTTCCCAGCCACACCTTGGAAAGGACAGCAGGCAGGTACCAGCTGGCCTCATTCTCTCTACAGGTTGGGTCCAGATCCACCCAGAGAAAGCTGAAAGGAATGGGCACCCGTGGATCAAAGGGACCCACCCTTGTTTGTTTTCACCTAAGGTAATGGAGTGGTTCCCACACCCTTTCCCAGAGCTGTTCTAAATTCTTAATTCCTTAACCGGCACGGTTAATAATCCATTTGACCCCCTTTCAAGGATTAGAGCTGACAAGATGAAAGACTGTCCCCATTTCAGAGTGGGTACCATCATCAGAGAGAGTTGGTTTTTTTCTCACTTCTGTTGTATTACCCAAAAAAACGTGTATTCATTTTACACACATTAGAAACGAAAAGAACACCAGTGAAACGGATGAAAGTACCATCACCTTGAGAGAAGTGCGATAGACATTTTGAAGCATAACCTTTAAGGCTTTTTCTCTGGGTACACATTGTCTCAAGACTAGAATATTTTATAGACAATTTTGCAACGTCATTCTCTCAGCTTGTTATGGACATATTTGATGGGAAATTCATATCAACATCATCTTATTAAGAGATGTCTATTGTACCTTGATTTAAATGCATTTAACCAATTCCATACTGCTGAATAATTAGGTTTCCTTTCTCTCTCTTTATCTCCCTCCCTCCCTTCCTTCCCTTTCTCCAATTATCTATTTATGTATCTATGTATCTGTGTATCTATCTATCAATCAGCTACCTATCACCTACCTATCTATCCATCTATCTATCATCTATCTATATCTATTGCTGTTATAAATTGAGCTGCAAAAAGCATTCTTGAATATAAATTATATGGGCACATCATTGTTATTTCCCTAGAAATGAGATTTCTACATAAAATGATGCATTGAAGGTCCTTAATGTATTATACATATTTTGCATTCTCTTCATCGGAGTACTAGTGGCCGCTTTCTCACAGTTTAGGACAGTGGTTTTTAATCCTCATTACTCATTGAAATCATCTGGGGAGATTTCAGAAAAATGACACTGCCTGGGCTGTACCACAGATGAATTATACCGAAGTCTCCAGGTGAGGGGCCCAGGCTTCGGTATTTTTAAAAGGCTCCCCATTTTCTAATTCTAATGCGCAGCCAGGGTTAAGGAGGTTACTGGTCCAGGGGCAGCCTCCTTTCTCCTCCTCCACGTCCGTGGCGGAAATCACCCACGGAAGCACTCTTTCTTCTGAGCTCGTGACTTCCATCCCTCTCAGCACGATGCCACCCACAGCAACTAACAAATGACACGCTTTAAGCTGAGAGGGAGCTGTTCAGATTTTCTCTGACTTTACTGATTTTTGTCGAGTTATCCCCACAACTGCTGAGAGAGGATGTTAAAACCTCCTAGGCATGATTATGGAATTATGTGTTTCTCCTTTAATTCGGTCACTGTTTGCTTCATGCGGTTTCAAGCTCAGTCTTGAGGGACATACCCATTAATGAGTCTTATGTCCTCCTGATGAATTTATTCTTTTATTATTATGAAATATTTCTCTCAGTCACTGGTAATACCCTGTTTAGAAGGCGTATTTCCAATTTAACCAGCCGATCCAGTCTTCTTACGCTTACTGTTGGCGGTGAAAATCAATGATCATCCGTTTACGTTCAACCTAACCAGGTCTCGGTGTGACTCCGATAAATGCTATTTGGTCAGGTCTTGCTGTGTGAGCCCTTCTGACAAACTCTGGCTTTTAACTGGAGTTGATTTCCATCTACCATTTTATTATTTGTTTTCTATTCATCCTCTCTGCTTTATGGTTCCTCTGTCTTTCACTCATGACTACTTTTGGACTCTTTGAATACATTTTTATTATTCCGTTTTGATTTATGTATCAGCTGTTTAGCTACACTCTTTGGCATTATACTTTTTAGTGGTTGTTTGAGGTATTACGATATACATCCTTAAATTTTCACAGTTTATTTGGAGTGAGCATTGCACCATGTCATGTAAAATGTAGGAATTGTATAAATATCATTGATGGAAGGTTTGTTTTTTAATTCAACCTCAGAATATTTAAGGAACTTAAGCCCTTGTGTCTTCCCTCTCTCCTCCTTCTGCTTCTCCTCCTCTTCTTTCTTTCTTTCTTTTTTTTTTTTTTTTTTTTTTTTTTGTGGTACGCGGGCCTCTCACTGTTGTGGCCTCTCCTGTTGCGGAGCACAGGCTCCGGACGCGCAGGCTCAGCGGCCATGGCTCACCGGCCCAGCCGCTCCGTGGCATGTGGGATCTTCCCGGACCGGGGCACGAACCCGTGTCCCCTGCATCGGCAGGCGGACTCTCAACCACTGCGCCACCAGGGAAGCCCCTCCTCTTCTTTCTTTTTTGTAATCATTGATATATCTTGGGCATTAAAAATGCCTCTTTGCGGTCTCCTTTTATTTCCTTTTCCCCCTTTCTTTCTGCTCTTCTTCCCCACCCCCCCCGTTTTTTTCCTGTGCTACCTAAGCATCTGTAATGCACTGATTAAGGGCATCTGTGTTGAAGCTAGCCTGCTTGGTTTGAATTTCAACTTCTCTACTTGCTGGTGGCAGGATCTTGAGGACTCAACCTCCTTCAGTTTTCTTATCTGTAAAATAAGGATGATTGCAGAAGCTCCTGCCTCATAGGATTGTGATGAGGAATGAGTTAACACACACGTTAACAGAGCACTCAGAACAGCAACTGTCACATCAAAGTATCAACACCTACGTGGATCCCCTAGTGATCTGGAAATTACAGACCTTGTTTTATGTCTAGTGGTGACTACCTTAATTAAGAAAATAAAGGACTCTACTTCTGAAATAGTCTCAAGAATAAAATCATGCCTGTATCCTGCTAGATACAAGAAAAGAGGTTTGGCACACTCTTTTTCACAAATCATCTGTTGTTGGTTTGAGTAATTCTAAATCCAGATGATGATGATTATGAATATTCTTTTCAATAATACTTTTGACATTTATATTGTTTCAGCATCATGTTAGCAATAATTATTTCATCACTTGCTGTTTTCCCAATTTGATTTCTCTCTGTGATTTATTTTATGCCGTGTCTTCCCCAAATGGATTTGTTTGTTTTTATTCATTATTAATTTAGTTGGATATTTTTTCTCCAAAAATATGGAGGATGGGTGGGTAGGGTAGGGAAGAGGGTAGAGCACCTTGGGTGCTTCCATTGCTGGAAATTTCTCTTTATTTCCTTCCAAATGGATGATAGCTAGATGAAACATAGAATCCTCTAGTTATTGTCTGCTACTACCCCCTTAACCTCACTACTTTCTGGAATTTAGTACAGTGGAGGAAAAGTCTTATAACAATCTTTTTTTCCTCTGTAGATTTTTTTTCCTCTCTGGATGCTGGAGACATTATCCTATCATTCTTGAAACAAGGAAGTTTACCATCGGGTCTCTGTGGCTGTCTTCTTATACATTTTGTTTGCTGCATTCTGAGACCTTGTTCTCTGAAGCTGCAAGTCTACTTCAGATGGGAACATTTGCTTCTATAATTTGATGATGTTTAAAAGGTAGTTTTAATTGAATGGACTATATATTTTGTGTTGACTCTTCCCATCTATATGTTGAAAATCCCAGTTGACACTAGATTGGGTTTTTATGGTATTTACTGAAAAACCAATGATGATGATGAGTCCCCATGCAGACCATCTCTCCATGACGGTCTCTTTACAGTGTTGCCCATTGTTTCTGGGGCATAAGGGTTTGCTGGATTCAACAGCACCCTAATCAAAGAGAGTGACACTCAATCAGGTGAGCTCAAGTTCTTCATCCGAGGACCTGCCGACAACAGGTACCGAGGAACCTTGTGTAAATGAGACACTTAACATGTTTTGGCTTCTTCTCTGAGTCATTGCTAATGACTCTGTGCGAATCCTTTTACCTCCCTGTGGTTAGTTTCACATCAGTTGGGGAGATGGGACCGTATCGAAACTCTCCATTGAGTTTCGACAAACATTTACGCTTATTAACCACTGACTCAACCAAGACAGAGATCGTCTCCATTATTCTAGAAAGCTTCCTTCATGGTCATTCCAAGTCAACATCCCGCCTACCCCTCACCCCCATCCAGACAAGCCATGATCTGCTTTATGTCACTGTAGTTGTGTCTTCCCTCTTCTAGAGCTTCGTTTAAGTGGACTGACACAATATGTTTTCCCTTGAGCTTGTGTGGGTGTCTGATCCCTGGTTCTGTGTATTTTTTGTTTTTGGTAATCATGCTGTTTTAGTTATGGTTCCCCCCTTTTGTTTCTGCCGGGTAATGTTCCATTGTGTGAATATGCCATTCAGTTGTTTACATTATTTACTTATCTGAATCTCTTCTGTGTCTGTGAGCTCCTCAAAGGCAGCCACTGCATCTCGCATTGTGTTTGGCACAAAGTAGTTGCTCAGTAAGTGTGATTTGGATAAATGAATGAATGGAAATGGGCACACTTTGGGGACAATCGTCTGGATCTCCATTGTTCAGACCTATGGAGATGCACGTGCTAGATGGATCTAGAAAACAGCAGTACATGGAGACAACGCCAGATGCATACAATTGTTTATGTTATTTCTCCTCCTCTTGGGCAGGGTTCTCTTATGGACGCAGCCTTCTCATGGTCTAGAGTCTGGGGTGCAGGAAGGAAATATGGGAACAGATGAGACAAACTGGTAGAAATAAGGGAATGAGATAGAATCTAGAGGGAGCATCTGATGAAGGAAAGCACTCTAGACATAGTCCCAAGTCTCAGATCCATTTCTTTGTACCCATGTCACCTTGAATGAGTGATTTAATCACCATGGAACTCCACTTACTCATACATAAAAGGAGAAAATTGGACGAGATGAGCTCTAAGAGTCCTTCCAGCTCTAAGATGCTATAACATGTATTTTATATGGATGAACAAGAGAAAGAAACTGACTATGCACTCTCAAAGCTCTACCAATGAGACTGAGGTTGACTGATCATTATGAAAGGGTTTGGTTTTAGCTGGCACGTCCCAGAGGGTGCCTGATCTTAGGTTCTCTGTCTGAGGTTCTGATCCTGGGCTGTTCATCTGGCATCAGATCAGGCTGGAGAGATGTCAGCACTTAGCGATGCTGGGTCAGAAGCCAGAGGTCAGAGTCCACAGGTCAGGGCACAGGCGGGGGGGCCGGGTAGGCAGGCTCCTAACTCAGATGAGGGGAAAGTTTGTTTCCGCAGAGGTGCAGGGAGAGTGCAGTTGCAAGACACAGAACTGAGGCCCAAGGGCAATTGTTTGACAAGCTCAGGTCCTTTTTAGTTCTCAAGGGGCTGAGCAATCTACTTGATGAGACTTAGGTTTTTCCCTTAAGAAACAAGCGGTGTCTGACCCCTAGTTCTCATTTCTTAGTTTCACAGAGCATTCGTTATTGGAAGTGGATGCTAATCAAAGCCTCTGGGCAAATTTGGGTGTTTATTATGGGAACTGTATTTAAATATGATTTAAATTGAGACAATGGGACACGTTTTCCTTTGTGCCTTGTTTTCTCTTGGGTGCGGGCACAAGGGCTTACGGCAGGATCTTAGTACAGGGGTCAGTCCTGCCATTTCAATTAGCACTTAGCTAATTCCAGCCCTGGTTTCCTTCCCAGAAAAAAAAAACCCAACAACTTGCTCTCAAAGAGTCTGTGGACTCTAAGCCTCAGCGTTGGTTGCATCCCCGTGGACAGCAGAGTCTGCATTTCATGGGGCTTTGCTCCTTCTGAGAGTTCAAAGCACTCACTGTGGCTGCTGGAATTTCACCCAGTGTGTGGGCTATTCTTCAGTCTGTTTTTATGCCTCATGAAATTTCATAGAAAGCTGTGTCTGTGGTATCTGCAGTTTTTCTAGCATTTTTTTTTTTTTTGGGACCATGGATAATACCCTTGAAAGCCAGGAAATATTAAAAAAAGCAACATGCACCTTCAGAATGGACTAAGTGAATTGCAGTCAAGCTCATTAATGTTTCTGCAATATTGAACTTGATGTAACAATGGACTGAACACTAAGTGAATTCTAAGGATCACTGTTAATGTAGCTATTTGGTCTTCAGTGGACTCCTGGGGCAGGAGGTGGCACTGACATCCACCACTAACAGACTGTGTGCCCGTCACTTAGCTTCTCTGTGCTTTTGGGTCCTTGTCTGTAAAATGAAGGGGTTGGAGGTAAGCATTCTGAGGTTTCAGTGCTGTGTCTAGCCAAGAGGCTGGGCTCAAACAACTGCAGCATCTCTGTGCCAAGAGTAATCTTGCAGAGAACAAAGAAGGAGAAGACAAAGAACAGGAGGAAGCTGTAACAGGAGGAGCTGAGGGGTGTGAGGGGTGTGTGCGTGCGTGCGTGTGTGTGTGTGTGTGTGTGTGAGTGTGTGTAGCAAGTTGGCTGGGGAAGACTAAAACAGGAAATAATCACTAAATTCCTCTGCTGCTTCTGCCTTGGGACAGACAAGTACCTTCTTCTCGCATGCTATATCTTGATCTCTGGTCCAGGAGTCTTCAGGAGTCAAATTAGGGCAACATTTAAGTCCAGTACTTGTGAAAGACCAAGAAGGACAGATGCACGCTAGTTAACGACAGCAGTAATTCAGCCAACCACCCCCCTCAAAAAAAGTGTTAGGCAACCCCTCCTAGCTACGTGTTAGCAATAGAAAAAAGGAACAAGAGAACACAGAAAGGAGCTAAGAAGAAATACTTGATGTGAAAACGAAAATAGTTGAAATAAGGCAAACAACATATTAAACAAATAGCACAAAGGGCACAGAGGAGGAGTGATTCATGAATATGAAGACAGACTGAGGAAACCTCTCAAGGGGAAGAAGAAAAATAGAAAAAGTATAAAAGATCCAGAAAAACCAAGGAGGAGGGAGGCGAAGTGCTAAAATCCCGATAATGAAAGTCCCAGAAATAGAGAGAAATTAAAAAAAAAAATAATGAGAGGAGAAAAAAATGATAGATTTTCCCTGAATGAAAAAGAGAAAGGAATCAATGAAGAGATGCAAGAAAAACCTCATGCCTGGATTTATTAGGGGGTGACTTAAGAATATCAATTAAAAAAATCCCAAATCCTACAGTAAGAGGTGATTACTGTAAAACCAATAAGACTGACATGAGACTTTTCAACAGCAATGCTGGATACAAGAACACAGCAGAGGGGTGTTTAGAAAAAGTTGAAGAAAAAGAACATAGAACCTCTATTTTTCTAGCCAGCCATGAGAGCAGGATATAAAATATTCTCAGGCATAAAAGCCCTCTTAGATTTTGCCACACAAAGACCCACATCATAGACACTTTGGGATGAATTTCTTTCCCGAAGGAATGGACAGCAAGAAGTATTGCAAGAAACATAAGAAGACAGCCAAACACTTTGGTGAGTTCTCTTAATTTAAGAAAACTAGTACCAAGAAAACGTATATATATATATATATATATATATATATATATATATAAAATAGCTCAGTTATTAACTACTAATAACAATTTAGATATTTGCATGATACCAGGAGATTCAGGGGAGAGACCAAAGAATATAAGAGAATGTTGACGCCTTTGGATCATTAGGCTAGAGATATAAGTATCATTTGATTTTTCAAGTAAAAACAACTAAAAAGTAACAGGACAAAACGGGACACATTAATAGAATAAATTAAGTTGCTATAAATAGTTCCAAATACAACAGTAATTACTATTTAACAACTAAACTCATCAGTTAAAAAAAAACCCAAAACACAAAGATCTGCCTATTAGAAAAGCAAAAGCAAAAACAGTACTCAGATTCAGGCCATGTAAAGGAGACATATCTAAAACCAGGGCACATTAAAGTAAAAGGATGGAAAAAATACATATATATAATAAAAATAGAAATACTCCACTACTTATTTCTTTTTTTTTTAACATCTTTATTGGAGTATAATTGCTTTACAATGTGGTGTTAGTTTCTGCTGGATAACAAAGTGAATCAGCTATATGCATACGTATATCCCCTCCCATATCCCATATCCCCTCCCTCTTGCGTCTCCCTCCCACCCTGCCTATCCCACCCCTCTAGGTGGCCGCAAAGCACCACCTAGAGCACCACCTGTAGATTGCTTTGGGTAGTATAGTCATTTTCACAATGCTGATTCTTCCAATCCAAGAACATGGTGTATCTCTCCATCTGTTTGTATCATCTTTAATTACTTTCATCAGTGTCTTATAGTTTTCTGCATACAGGTCTTTTGTCTCCTTAGGTAGGTTTATTCCTAGGTATTTTATTCTTTTTGCTGCAATGGTAAATGGGAGTGTTTCCTTCATTTCTCTTTCAGATTTTTCATCATTAGTGTATAGGAATGCCAGAGGTTTCTGTGCATTAATTTTGTATCCAAGTGGAGGCCTCCTCCGGGAGGCCTCACTCCAATTGATATTCCCTGGGGTCTGAGATTCTCTGTTAGTCCAATGGTTTGGACTGGGAGCTCCCATCACAGGAGCTCGGGCCTAACCTCTGGCCCGGGAACCAAGATCCCAGAAGCTTCATGTTTCAGTAAAAAAAAAAAAAAGGAAAAGAAAAGAAAGAAAGAAAGAAAAAAAGGAGCAGTACAATATCAAAGAATAAAAAAAACAAAATAAAATCAGAAAAATAAAAAATATATTAGGAAAAATAAAACTATAACTGAAACAACGGCAACAAGGTAAAATAAAACCACAGCAGAAAAAAAAAAAGGCGGGGGGGGGAGGGGGGAAGAAGCCAAAAGGAGAGAACAATAACAAATTATAAAGAATAAAATAAAATTAGAAAAATAAAAGATTTATTAGGAAAAATAAAAATATAAAAGAATCAACAACAATGAATCAACAAGGTAAAACACAACCTCAATCTAAAAGAGGAAAAAAGAAAAAAGCCTTGGCTATGGGGGTGAAGTTTAGGCAGGGGGTGGAACTTAGGTAGGGGTGGGGTTTAGGGTGGGGCAGGACCTAGGCTGGTGGGGGGTGACGTTTGAGCATGGGGTGGGGCCTAGGCTGGGCGACGTTCAAGCGTGGGTCGGGGCCTCTGCTTAGGACCTGCGTGGAAGGGGAGAGGCAGCACATGGAAAGGGGGGCCTCTGGAGTGTGGAGTTCTGGAGTTTGGAGGTAGGGCCCTGAGTGAGGGTGTGTGGGTGGGGTGTAGGCCCAGTTGTAGGGGGTCTCAGAGGGGGTCTCCGAGTGTAGAGTTGGGGCCCTGGGTGGGAGTGTAGGGGCTGCTCTTGGGCTCTGTGCCACAGGAGGGCGGCTCTGAGGGCAGAGCATTAGGCCCCAGAGCCCAACAGGCTCCCTGGTGCCAGAGTGGACTGACCCTGTTCCCTTCCGTTCCTTCGCACCCCTCCCCCACCTTCTCCCCCAGGGTCTCCCCCGTCGCTGCTGGACCCCTAACTATGGGTGGGTCCCGCTGGGTGTAGGAACTCCTCCTCTCCCCCAGCCGCCCCTCAGGTGCGGCAGTCCCATCCCACCTCCACTTCTCCTCCACCTTCACTCCCTCCCATGCCCCACATCCTACCCAGTCAGTCACTGGGGGTTCCTCCCGTCCCTTTATGTGTCCGTGGTCCCCCACCGGTGCCTGGTAGGTGCCCTAGTTGTGAGGAGACGCGAATTTCGTGTCCTCCTAGTATGCTATCTTGACTCCACCCCCTTCGTCAGTTATTTTTTGAAGCTAGCATAATCGTGGTACAAAAAGCAGACAAAAGCATTACAAGAAATGAAACCGAGAATACAGGGCCATTTTACTGATGAATTAGAGGACATTAAGCATCTAGGAATAAAGCTAACAAAGATTTACAAGGTGTCTAAAAAAAATGATTAAAAATGAGTTGAGATAGTAAAAGGCCTAAATAAAAAAATAGACCATGCTTACTGATTAAAAAAACCTCCATACTGTGAATGTGCATATCGTCCCCCCAAAACCTATGGATTCATTGCATTTACAAGCAAAATTATCATCTTGGCAAGATAATTCTAAAATTTATTTTGAAGTGTAAAAGTGCAGGAATGATGAGGCTGTTTTGAAAAGACTTTTCTTAGTGAGAAGGGACTTGCCCTGTGGTGCAGTAGGACTTCTTACAAAGTTAGAGTTATTGAGACAGTGTGATATTAGCCCTGGTGCAGACAAATTGATCAGTGGAGTAGAAGAGTGAACCCAGAAACAGGCCCACATGTGCGTGGTGTTTTGGTATTGAGAGAGGTGACAGATGACTGGGAAAAAGGAGAGACTTTAATAGGTAGAGCTGGAAAACACTGATGATCTATGTAGAGAAAAATATTGTATCCCTACCTCACATCACATACAGAAATCAACCTGAAATGGATTAAGGGTTCAACTGTCCAAATCAAACTTTGAAATACTGAGTAGAAATTACAGATATCACTTACACCCTGGGATAAGGGTAATGTTCTTCCACAAGGCCCAGAAAGCATTCACTGTGTTAGACAAATTTCACTAATTAAAAATTTAAAAATTTTGTTCATTAAAAGACACTTTTAAAAGGGAAAATAATTTACTAACTGGGAGAAAATAGTTGCAAAACACAGAAATAAAGCATTAGTGTTAAGAACAAATAGCATATATAAATAAGTAATAAGAGGACAAATAGAAAAATGAGCAAAAGTCATAAACAGGCAATTCACATATAGCCAAACAACATGTCAGAGATGTCTGATAGCATTAGTGATGATGGGAAGGCAATACGAGGTTACAATACGATATCATTTTATATTCATCTGATTGGCAAAAATGTATAAGGCTGACAATACTTAGTGTTGGAGGAGATATGATCTGTAGGTTCTCTGAGGTGTCAATTTTGAGACATTTGTTCCCAAAGTTGAACGTTCATGTAACCAATTACTCAGCAATTCCACTCCTAGATGTACACCCAAGAGAAATAAGCATACAGGAGAAATGTGCAAGACTGTTGTAGGCAGCACTGTTCACAGCAAAAACCAGGGAAGAGCTCAGATTCCCATTAACAGAGAGTAGATGAATACCCAGCTGTGTTGATACAATGGAATGTTGTACAGCTACCCAAATCAATACCTATAGTAACATGCAAAAGTCTGGATGCATCTTAATATACCATTAAGTGAAAACAGTCCATGAAGATTACATATCGCCGGATATCCTTTTTATAAACCTAAAGGTAATATGTATTTGAAATTTTCTTAGAGATACATATGGATATAGTAAACGAATACCGGATTCAGGAGGATGGTTACCTCAGGTGGGGGAAGGCAAGGAACAGGAAGGGGAAACCACGTGGCCGGATGTAGGTTACTGCCAACATCCTACTATTTGGGATGGTGGGGTCACAGATGCTTGCTACCTTATTATAATGGAAGAAAGAAAGGAAGGAAGGAAAAGTAAGAAAGAGAGAGACAGGGAGAGAGGGAGAAAGGAAGAAAATGAAGAAAAGTGGGGAGAAACGGAACAAAGGAATGAAAAAAAGAAGTGAGCTCATGAAATGCTGCTCTATAGCCACTATGGAGAACAGTATGGAGGTTCCTTAAGAAACTAAAAATAGAGCTACCATATGATCCAGTATTCCCACTCCTGGGCATATATCCGGAAAAGACCAAAACTCTAATTCTGAAAGATACATGCACCCCATGTTCATTGCAGCACTATTTACAAGAGCCAAGACATGGAAACAACCTAAAAGTCCATCAGCTGATAAATGGATAAGAAAGATGTGGTACATATATACAATGGACTATTACTCAGCCATAAAAAAGAACAAAATAGTGCCATTTGCAGCAACATGGATGGACCTAGAGATTATCATACTAAGTGAAGTAAGTCAGACAGAGATGACAAATATCATATGATTTCACTTATATGTGGAATTTAAAAAATGATGCAAATGAACCTATTTACAAAACAGAAACAGACTCACAGACATAGAAAACAAACTTACAGTTACCAAAGGGAAAAGGGCGGGGGAGGGATAAATTGGGAATTTGGGATTAACAGATACACACTACTATATATAAAACAGGTACACAACAAGAACCTACTATATAGCACAGGGAGCTGTATTCAATATCTTGTAATAACCTATAAAGGAAAAGAATCTGAAAAAGAACCTATATATATACTCACATATGTATAACTGAATCACTTTGCTGTATACCTGAAACATTGTAAATCAACCATACTTCAATTAAAAAAAAGAACTCATTTCCCCTCAACACACATAATTTAAATAACTGCTGCTCTGTGTCTTGGCATGTCGACAAGACGAGGTCCTCAAAGCAGACGCTCAAAACTCCCTCTGCGGAACGTTACTGATTAACCTGTGGGCTCTTGTTAAGTCTGTCCTCATCAGGCATATTCAGGAAAGCACTGATGTCTCTGGGGCATCACGTACGTGAACAATCGCCAAGACAATGGTGCATCCCTGGCGTCTATTTGGGAGACACACACACAAGAACAGCTACTTCTTGTGTGCAGAAAAGACAAACCCTCTGCAATCAGCATTCTTTCCTGCCTCTATCTTTTCCCTCTCTTCTTTTTCTTCTTGCCCTCTTTTCCTCCTCCCAAACCTCCAGACTTTGCTCGCACTCGCAGGTGCCATCGCGTAGAATTCCCTTAGGGAGAAGGAAAGTATTAAGTCTTTGTTCCAGGGGCATCAGAATACATATACCCAATATAAATTGGGTAATTTATATTTTAGGGCACACATGTGAGTTTTCCGTGTGGAATTTAAGAACCCAATCGAGCACCTTCCCTTGGAGACAAATGGGCATTTATTTCCTGATTTCTGAAGGAGGTTTCTGGGCTCGAGGATGGGGAACTTCTCACAGATGGGGAAACTTCTCACAGATGGCGGTACTTGGATTGAAAAGAATTTTCTGCCACGAGATCAGTTCCAGACTTGCCCGACTATTAGAGCTCACAGGGAGAGAGGAGCAGAAGGTGGTAATTTGCTAAGAAAGGAAGGAAAAACAATAATATTTATTTGATTACATTTTCTCATGTTCTAGTGGGGGGTAAATTACAGGCCTAATGACTTCAGTGTTGAGGGTTTGCCGTGAACAAAGCTTCCTAAGGTGCTAAGGGCTTTGGAGTTAAAGGGAACTCAGCAGAGAGGAAATACTGTCACCACTAGGCTTTTATACACAAGATAAGCATTTCCAATAGTGCTGTTTGGCTCCAAGCACCCTTTTCCTGCTCTCCTACCATTGACTACAAATGAACAATAAAAGGGGAAAATGTGTGGCTTATGAATGAGGGGAATAATAACACGACGCATTCGTGTTTCAAAGGCCTTTCATTCTTGGTAAATTTTCATCCTTACTTCAGCTCTGCGCAGTATACTCTTACTCCCATCTTACTTCCCATAAGTGGGGAAACTGAGACTTTCTGTTCCTTGAATATAATTTACTAGTTCTTTTTGATTTGAACTTGGTACAAGTGTCTCCTACTATTTTCCAAAGACTGAATTCCCTAGCCTTTGCCAAAATAGTTACAGACCCCTCTTTAAAAAGGCTCTCCGGCGGCTTCTCTGGTGGCGCAGTGGTTGAGAGTCCGCCTGCCGACGCAGGGGACGCGGGTTCGTGCCCCGGTCCGGGAAGATCCCACATGCCGCGGAGCGGCTGGGCCCGTGAGCCATGGCCGCTGAGCCTGCGCGTCCGGAGCCTGTGCTGCGCAGCGGGAGAGGCCGCAACAGCGAGAGGCCCGCGTACCGGAAAAAAAAAAAAAAACCTCTCCGGGCCCACAAAGGCAGATGCGCCCCAAGGCCCAAGTTGGTCTGGGAATCTGGGAAGACTACTGGCCAAGAAGGCTGATGGGGTCCAAGTGCTTGATCCACCGCCACCAGCCCCTTTCCGCCCTGCCCTGCCTGCACAGGGGTCTGTACGTTGAATCAGCAGACTTCAGAAGTGGCCAATTTGGGTTTGAATCCAGATCTTCTCCCCGTGCAGTGATCTTGGGGAAATTATTTACCACTGCAAGTTTTACATTCCTCACCCTTCATTTAGGGCAAATTATCTCCACCTGGCTGTGTTTGTGGGGCTACCCGAGCCCGCAGCCCACGGGGGAGCACGTGAATTTTTCTTAATGAATGACTAGATTTCTCACTTTTTAAAAAAAAATTTTTCAGAGAATAAAGGTGAGAGAGAGAAGAAAACGAGCTCATCCAGATCTTCTAGCTCAGGATAGAATTGCTTGGAATTTCCTCTAAGGCGGAAGGGAGGTCTCTCCTCTTTCTGCAAAGCCGGATCCTCTCCTGTGTTACTGATTCTGGGAGGTAAATGCGATAGCAGAAAGAACGCTGGATTAAAAAAAAAAATCCTTGTGGCTCAAAATCCCAATTCTGCCACTTAACATCTGTGTGACCCTGAGCTCTTCACTTGGCCTCCCTGAGTCATATAAATAATACCTTTTCTGTCTCCTTCCTGGTGTTGCAGGAATTTAAAAGAGACCAGACAGAAAAAAAAGATTTTTAAATTAGACAGCAGCCTCCAACTTAAAGATGTATAATCTCTGCTGTTGTCAGTCTTAAAATTCTATTCTGCAACATACATTTCTCTGTAAATTTCCTCAAGGAGACAGATACTTGAAAATCTTTCGCAAGTCGACCAGAACCTTCTTTGTCAGTAGACGCTCCCACCTCCACGGCCCCTTGAAAGCCTCTGTGCTCAGGAATATCAGAGGGACCTTTATCACTGGGAGATTTGGGGGAATTTCTAATCTGTGGGACTAACTGAGCATAGGATCAGATGCCTTCTCCAGCTCAGCAGGAGAGACACGCTCTCCAAACCCAGCTAACCACCTTCAGATAAATCGGTCCCGGTGACCAGGTATTTGTGAAAGGTTAATTGAAGGTACATTCCACATTTTCATGGAATCTCAACCCGGGGATACGATTGCACTCGGCTCGAGCTTCCAAGTTTTCATCTCCCTTCTGCCTGTGCTCATCTGATGATAAAATGCCATCTCTCTGTTACTGGCATTTGACCTTTAAATGGCAGAGAGCTGGCTTTGTCATCAGACAGAGTCGTGAAGAGCCGTAAAGGAGGAGACGGAGTTAGAATCCTAACATGTGCAACGCCAGTGCAGTGCAAAGCCTCGTGGACCCAGGCACGGTTTCCTGATGGGAAATGGGGAAAACGGGCCTTCCAGACTTCCCCTCTGGAGCCCTTTGCTGCAGCGCTGTATCACATGTTGACAGCCGGCTGTGTGGCTACCCGTTTGCAGCCTTCCCTCTTTCAAATTTAGACTTAAAACATCCCTATCCTCACGATTCCATCCCCTTTCTCTGTTCGAGATTTAAACAATGATAATTCGTAGCTGATTGCCGGTTGCATGCTAACGCATGGTGCTGTCTCCTTGGGTTCTTCGAAGTGTCCTCAATCGTGGACACTGAAAATTCTCTGGCACGTGAATGTTCTCTGTAAGATCCTGTCAGCCAGGAGTTAAAAATGCATTTCAGTCATCAA
Source organism: Pseudorca crassidens (assembly GCF_039906515.1). Lineage (NCBI taxonomy): Eukaryota > Metazoa > Chordata > Mammalia > Artiodactyla > Delphinidae > Pseudorca > Pseudorca crassidens. Next base: position 6,276,203 of record NC_090314.1, on the reverse strand, counting down.
AGTGCTGGGCAACACTGCCAAGACACTTCACCTTTCTGTGCCTCTGCTCCCAGAGCCATAAAGCAGAAGGAGTTTAATAGCATCACCTCACCTTGTAATCGGAGTGTTTTCAAGGAATAACTAATGCTACACCTTGTAAAACACATAGGAAACTATGAAGCATGATGTGAAACCTTGATCTTAACTTCTCCTTCAGGGCTGCGGGAAGGACGCGGGAGGGGAGGGAGAAGAAGAATGAAGTGGGGCTGGAGGGCAGGCTGGAGGGACTCAGCAGACCTGTGTTTGACTCCAAACAACGAAATCCTTTCTTACATTTGCACAACAGAAATCAATAGGTAACATCTCCCGCATGAAAGACAGCAGAAACGGACACAGAATCGCTTCATCTGGCAATTCCATCCTTCCTAACTCAAGCCGGGTTCCCTGAGATCTCAGGATTCAAAGTGACACTGCCCCTCGTTATTTGTCAGCCCGTCTTCTTATTCCTGGCCACCATCACCACTCTCCGGCCACGCTTCCCACTAATCCTTCCATGACGAGGTTACTTACTAAATGCACACAAGTTAGGAATGCAGGAGATGAACAATTGTAAAAAGTGGTACCTATGTAGCGGGATAAACAACAAGGTCCTACTGTGTAGCACAGGGAACTGTATTCAATATCCTGGGATAAACCAGAATGAAAAAGAATGAAAAGAAATATATATATATATATATATGTATAACTGAGTCACTTTGCTGTACGGCAGAAGTTAGCACAACATTGTAAATCAACTATACTTCATTTTTTTTTTTTTTAAAGAAAAAGGAAGAAGGCTACCAGGCAGGGAACAATTCAGACATTAGATGAAACTCTATGTAAGTCAAGGCTGACTTTTACGGCACAGACTGTCAGTCTGTAGAGTTTTGGAGAAGATGTAGAGAGAGCTGTCAGGACAGCCTTTGCAAGTAACTGAGAATTGAACCCAGCCCCCTAGATGGAAAAAATTGGGATGGGGGTAGGTGGGGGAGGGAATGAAAAGGCTGCTACAGGGAGGACAGGATGGACACAGGCGCAGAGAAGACAAGGGGCTGGCGTGAGTAAGTGGGGACGCTGCTGACTGGGGGGAAACGGTGATGCTCGGTGAGCTGGACCCAAGATGACGGGAAACGTGAAAGCAATGCTGGCTGCCTTGTTTTCCATAAAATGTTTAGTCAAAGAGGTCAAAGGCAGGTACCACCTCCTTTTTGGTGGACTAAAAATGTATGGACATAGCGACAGCTATTTACAACTCAAAATCCTTTTTCTTCTAACGTCTTAACACAGTTTGGTGTTTCGGAAGGCTGAAAGTAACCAAAGTCGAACTTTTAGACCAGTGGGATTTTATTCCCATCCCCGCAGGATCTACTTCACAGCATCATCACTTCAGGCAAATCACTGCGTCGGGAAGTACTGTTGAAAGGTCACAAAGATGTAAACTAGCAAGAGTGAAGGATGGGAGAACCCCCAAATTCTGTGAAGTTTACAGGGTGAGCTTCACGTTTAGGCAGAACAGGCAAATGACTCTTCATGTGTGATTGCTGGGATTTTGGAAAATGCCCCAAGTATCGAAGAAGAAAATGTCCCCCCACCCTCTGGCTGCCTGAAATTCCACCCACAGCACTTAATCCCTTTAGTTTAAGGCCTTGATCCCTGTTAAAATGTCTATATCCATGGAAGCGGTAAGAATTTAAGCTGCCCCCTCAAGCTACTGTCCCATTCTTTGCTTCCTTTCACTGTAAACTTCATAATTAAGTGGTCTGCTCCCCAGAGCCCCTATTTCCTCACCACCCACTTTCTCCTTAATCTCATAAAATCTAGCCTCTATCCCCATCTCTCGACAGAAACCGTTCTCCCCAAGGTCACCAAGGATCTACTGGTCACCAACATTTTCGCATCCCTTTTAACCTGTGAGTGCCCTCTCTCTTGAAACTCTCCATCCTCTGCATCCAATGTGCTGTGGTCCTAGTATTCTGTCCCTGTAACCTTCCATGGTTCCTTGTCCTGCGCTCAAATTCCCCATAACAGCTGATGTTTGTAAATTGCTTTACTGGTCACGAAACAGGTTCATCCCTATTATTTCTGAGTTTCAAAGCTTTATGAGGGGAGTATGTTATCACCCTATTGGGGAGGAGAAAATTAAAGTGCAGTGAGTTGCTAATAAGTGGAGCTAAGTTAACCCAGGCTTCCTGACTCCAAGTCCGTGCGCTATATGTGGACACATTCTAATGGCCAGTTTTCAATCCCCTCCTCTTTCCTCTATGTTCCCCTTACAACAAATCCATTGCCTTTATGGCTTCAACCTGCTCAGTCAATTCTACATGAATTAAACTGTGTTCCAGGACCTTAGAAATCTGGGCACAGAATGTGGTCAACACAACAGTAACTGCAACCCAGCAGTTCAGGAAGGCAGAATGGGGAAGAGCTGAGTTCTGGGTTAGAATCCTGGTTGTCTACTTAGTGGTCTTATAATATTGGACAAGTTACTCCATCCTTTTTATCCTTTATTGTAAACTGGGAATAATAAGAGTAATTCTCAATGACTAGTTTTGTGAGGGTGAAAGGAGATAATTTGGGGAGAACATTGAACATGGGGTCGGAGACATAGAGGGAGCTCAGGTGTAAATACTGTGATTGGCTCTAATAAAGAGACCTGAGCAGATGTTCTTGGAGAACTTTTGTTCACATCCCTTTTTTTTCCTATCCACACGAATGCCCTTTTGGACCGCCATCTTTCTGTCCATGGGACCAACATAATCATTCCCTTAGTCACCTGGATTTGAAATCTCGCTCCTTCTCTTTTCCTTATGCAATCAGCTACCAGGCTCAGTTTAATCTTCCTTCCGTCTGTCCTTCCCACCTGGATCCCCGATGAGCCATCCCTGTGGTCTCCCAGTGCTTGACCACTCCTTACTCCAATCCAACCTACCCATGTTTATGAGTGATTTTTCCAAAATACAGCTTTTATCATTTTCTTTTCTGGACTGAAAATCACCCAGTGGCTGGCCATCGCCTCTAGAAGAAAGAACAAACCATTCCATTTGGGATTCAAAGTCTTCCTGACCCCCACCTACTTCTTCCCCTCTATTCTGCTCCCTTCATACACAACCCTTATTTTCTGTTCAAAGCTCTTGCTCCAGCCAGAAGTTCACCTCACAACCCCAGGCATTTGACTTGTATTTCTGCCTGTCCCACTGCTATGTCCTCCTCTTCCAGGGAGTCTTCCGTGATGTCCTCTGTTTGCTTCTCTGTCTGAATCAACTCAGCCCTTGCTCAGCCTCCACACCCTTCCTCTCCAAATGCATCTGCCCCACCGTCATCTCAACTGTATTGCAGCAACTACAGTAATGACAGCCACCATTTATTGATCACCTGCTGTATACTTTACCCACATCGTATGCCATCAAATACCCCTACCCTGCAAAGTGGGTACTGTTACCCCGCACATTTTACAGGTGAGGAAACAAAGGCGTCGCTTGTTAAGAAAGTTGACCAAGACTGCAAGGTTTCTAAGTGATAGAGGTAAGAGTTAAACCAACTCTGAAAATACACGTCATTTATAACACCATTGTTGCCCGGCACTTACTCCCATTGTAAAATTAGCATCTGCTACGTTGAATAAATATTTTAAAAATATTTCATTGAGAATCTTCCTTTCTTAAATTCAACTGCAAGCTTCTACAGGCCATCTTCCCACAACTTGACCCTGTAGGCATCCCTGGCTGTGGGAAACGATGTCTAGAAGTTCCACAATCAAAAGAACTGGTACGGTGTACGTGATTGTAAGTGTCCATTCCTACTGGCTTAAAGGAGCATCACGGCTCATCCACCAAGTTATTGTGTGTATCCAAAGAGAGAGGGAAGGTACTGGCTTTGATGTAAGGGGCGTCCTATGAGTACGTGCCTACCGTAGTATTTAATGCTACTCTGGGAGGTGTATTAGACATTAGATAAGCTGGGTGCACCTCAGAGATCTGGGATCATAGTGTATCGCCTTTTCTGACATTCTGGAAAGGATCCACCTACCTCCTTTAGTATTTCTACCTCTAGAATCAATATTTTGGACCACAAGGGTTTTCTGAGGTTTTTATCTTTGTTTTTGTCACAATGCATCTCCCCTGTTAGTAAGGGCATCGCAGTGTTTTCATATCAGGATACCCAGTGCGTGTTTGTATATTACAGGCAGCTCTAATTCCACTTCTATTAAACCCTTGATACATAATTATAGGGGGAAGGTGAATGCAGGTCTTTAAAAATATTATCACAGGTGGCTCTTCTTGTTCTCTTGTCATTCTTATGCTCATCCAAATTCTGGAAACAGCCCAGTCATTTAAACTTATGTTTTTGGGATGGGAATTTTCGGAGAGCTTTTCCAATAGGTAGGAAAAAAGAACATTCTTAAAAAGGCTAGTGATAAACACGAAAAGACATTGTCTTGAAAAAGACACATTCCTTGGCCAACCTTTGAGATATGAGAACATCTACGTACAAATAGGGAGCTTTCTCCTTGATCTTTAAATTCTCTCAGGCCTCACACCTCTTGTGGCCGATCTGGGTCCCTCTGGCTCTTTTCAATAAGAATTACCTATTGTTGTCTCTTTCTGGTTATCTTTTCCTCTCTGATTCCTCAGAAGCTTTTATCTGCTGCGCCTTTTAGACTCAACTTTTCTCTTTCATGCAAGTTGTCAGAGCCTCAAGACTGAAGATTATGGTCTTTTTCTGAATTGCTATGTGAACCTTCATAATTATATTCTCAATCAGAAAGGAGTAATTTTCTTTACACCTAAGCCCTGAAGCTCCCCTCTAAAATTTACAACTTGCTTCTGACTCAACTTGCTTTAAGTTACTAACTTACTAAACTCTAAGCCTACAAGAACATAATTACCTTTAAAGCATATTTAGCTTAAATATATATATAGGTGCTAAAAAAAGAATTTGAACTGTTTGTCATCACAGTTTTATTTCAGTCTATCAGTCAAAAGAATGAAAGTGAACTCCATATACTTTCAGCATCCCCGAATTACAAGTCTACCAAGAGAGTTTCTTGGATCAAAATTGAATTTCGAACTCAAAAAATGCAAACAGTGGTTTAAAAAGTAGTCATTGGGATCTACTCTGTCCTACGCACCAGGAGGAACAGAAATGTGAATAAGATACAGCCCTTATTTTCAATAAGATTATAGTCTACTAGGAGAGGGCAAAGTATACCCAAATCATGGAGTTACAAAGCAGAATTTTAAGGGAATAAATAAGAGAAAAGACTGCTGGGGACTCAGTAAAGAAAGCAGTACTGGGCTTCCCTGGTGGCGCAGTGGTTGAGAGTCCGCCTGCCGATGCAGGGGACGTGGGTTCGTGCCCCGGTCTGGGAAGATCCCACGTGCCGCGGAGCGGCTGGGCCCGTGAGCCATGGCCGCTGAGCCTGCGCGTCCAGAGCCTGTGCTCCGCAACGGCAGAGGCCACAACAGTGAGAGGCCCGCGTACTGCCAAGAAAAAAAAAAAAAGAAAGCAGTACTTAGTGTGTACTTTAAACCACAAAGATGATGTCGATGAACAGAAATGATGGATGGGCACTCTGGCTGCAGCAGGAGTGTGAGCAAAGATGATCAAGACCCAAAAACCCCAGCCATGGTCTAAAAAAGTGAAAACATTATATTCTGCTAAAGCAAGACCAGAATGAAGTCCAGGAGGGAATGGTTAAGTCTAAACACCTAGCTTGGAGGCATTTAAAGGGAGGCTTGAATGATGTAAAGTAGTTTGAACTTCCTTCTTTGCCAATAAGAAGCCACTGAAATTTTCACAAATAATTTGGTATCAATTCCTTGGTAATAAAACAAATTCCATATCACCTTTGGTGTAGAATCTTGTCAGACTACGAATATTCCTTCCCCCTGGGGAAGTATGAGGCCTTTTTATTTTTTAATTTAATTTAATTATTTTATTTATTTATTTTTGGCTTCATCAGGTCTTAGTGGCAGCACGCAGGATCTTTGTTGAGACATGCAGGCTATTTCGTTGCGATGCGCGGGCTTTTCTCTAGATGTGGGGTGTGGGCTCCAGAGCACGTGGGCTCAGTAGTTGTGGCCCACGGGCTTAGTTGCCCCAGGGCATGTGGGATCTTAGTTCCCCGGCCAAGGATCTAACTTGAGTCCCCTGCATTGGTAGGTGGATTCTTTACCCCTGGACCACCAGGGAAGTCCCTAGGAGGGCTTTTTAAAGCTTACAAATAAAGAAAGCAAGCATGAAGGGAAAGAGGTGAATAGAACAGTGATGGTCACTTATATGTGGAATCTAAAATATGACCCAAAGGACCTATCTACGAAACAGAAACAGAATCACAGACCTAGAGAACAGCCTGGTGGTTGCCAAAGGGGAGGGGGTAAGGGGAGGGATGGAGTGAGAGGTTGGGGTCAGCAGACGGAAGCTTTTATACATAGGATGGGTAAACAGCAAGGTCCTACTGTATAGCACAGGGAACTATATTCAATATCCTATGCTAAACCCTAATGGAAAAGAACATTTAAGAAAAAGAATGTATGTATATGTATAACTGAATCACTTTGCTGTGCAGCAGTGATTAACACAACATTGTAAATCAAGTATACTTCAATAAAAAAAATAAATAAAAAATAGAACAGTGATGGGGGAGAGAATGGAGCCAGGCATCTCTGGTGGATACGGATGTTCTGTTTCACGATGCAGGATGCCAGCCGCCACTAGCGTTGGCACGATGGATACTAAGAGCCCGATTTTGGATTGGGTGTTAGGTGACATATTCCAGAGACTTCTTGTTCTCTAAACGGCTTTGCCATCCATGGGGGGAATATGTGGCCCCTCCTAGAAATCTGAGCATCGTCTCTACAGGCATTTTGTCGGCATAACAGCAGACGGTTACTGTAGAAACAGTCGTTAACCACAGGCTGCGGGCAAAGCTAATCCTGAGTGTGTTGCAACCATCGGAACCAGGAAATCTGAGCTGCTGCTAATAGGGTTCCAGCAGCTGAGTCCTCAGCCGCTCTTGGCCCAGCTTCCCATCCATGATCACAGGGCTTGATTCTTGCTTGTGCCCTGTTGTTTGGTTTCTGTTAAAGGATTTTTCACTGGGTGAAAGACGAATCATGGACTGACATTTTTTTTCCTTTTGAAAGTGCGGTGTCAGAGCCGGATAGGGATCTTAGAGAAAGATCTGAATGTTCAGCCATCATTCCTAGGTGGACTCTGCGGTCCAGAAGAGGGAAGGCTGCTGGGGCAAAGATATGCAGTGGTTTCTGACCGCCTCCCCTTTGATGAATACCCCTCCTCTTGGCCTCTCGTGTTCAGTAAACCTTGAAGCAGCAGTTCTTTCAGTCTTTAATTCACATCCCCCCTTCTTACAGCCTCACTCACAGACATTTTAACCTTATAAAAGATTTCAATTGGTTCTTATCCTTCTCCGTAATATCTCCCAAACAAAGCCCTTCATGGATTGCTTGACAAAATGAGTATCAGAGGAAAGAAGAGAGCTGGTAGACCTGAGGGGTGGGAATAGCTGGAACTTTTGGGGGATTGTGGGCACATGGCGGCACAGCCCACGTAGCCCAACGGATGTCAAGGACCAACTGTGGAATGTCTATCATTTCAAGGCCATAAGGAAAACACCGGACATCTGATTTCAACACACATTCATCCACTGACTAAACAAAATATGAAGGCTCCCAACATGAGGTGCTGGGCTGGCTGCAGAGACAGGTTGTCCTTCCTTTCGTCTAAGAAGGTCAGATTTCTATGCTATAGGACCTGGGTCATAGATCCGAATCCGAGGTGCAAGCTACCTCTAACCAAGACTCATGTGGAGCAGAATTTTACAGATACAGGAATGAGGGTTCAGATGCTGGGTGGTCAAAGAGAATGCTAACCATCCCACGTAGATGGGAGAATTTATTTTCATGAAAACGCCAAGTCTGGCATTGGATATGGACAACGGCAGAGACCCCAGCACCCAGGAGATACATGAGAATCCTGCAGGTCAGAGGAGAGCAAGAGGAAACCTTCTGAGAACCACTCTTGTCCTCCCCGCCAAATTCACGGAGAAGAGAGGGACCTGGGACATCCAGATGGCACACCATGATCAGGTGAAACAATCATGACAGGATTATCCCCTTGTAATGAGAAAAATGCACCATGTGAAACATGTTGGAAGCTGTGGAACAGACCCAGGGACACACTTTTATGTGGAATTGTAGCTCACGTAATGGATCTTGGCATGAAAACGCAACTGATCATGATTACTTTGTGTGTTGGTGTGTGTGTTTTGGTGGTGGAGCAGAGCTGGATGCAGGGCCTTAAAAATTAGGGATAATTCTCCTCTCTGGGATTAAATCTCCTTTTTCAAAATTCTTTTCATCATTAAAAGATGGGGAAATTCAGAATTCTAAGAGAAAACTTAGATTTGTCTCTCCCTGGTCAAAAGGTTCCCTTTATTACTTATTAAAATTCCCTTTGTCAAATCCAGTGGAATGCTACTCAACATTCAGTTCAGATATTAACTCTATATGTTTAACAGGAGGAGTAGACTGGGCTTTGGCATTCTCAGTGGTGGAGCTGGGGACACAAATTTCTTCTGCAACCACATAGCTAATCTTTTGCTGGGGCAACTGGGCAACTGTTCTGTTAGTTGGGAGATGTTCTGACTCATTTGATTTTATTCCTTGGGGCAGAAATTATGGTTACAAACAATTATATCTCTTAACGTATTTGGGAGCAGGGAAGGGCAGATTGCTCCATAAACATACCATGATATCATGAAAGCACAATTTCTAAACAAAGACCTTAAACAGGTAAATTACAGGTCTGCCCTATTCTCCTCCTTGGTGCGACTATGAAGCCCATTTTCCATAAAGGGGACTTGCAGTTTGCCTAGACTGCTTAATAACAATATAAAAATTCATGTTCCACTTGTTTTGCAGAAGAAAGAGAATTACATGGTGATGTTAAAGAGTCTTGATCTTGCATTTATTTTTTGGCTTGTCTTCTTTGTTTGCATATGAGAGTCGCGGGGAATAAGACAAGGCATTCAAACATCCAATGTGTGATTTCTAGCCCTCCTGTAACTCTTTCATTTTTGGAAATATGATCAACAGACTAGCAATCCTGAAGCTCTCTCAATACCAAGCGCAAATGCTAGAGAAAATGTTTATTAGAAACCTTTTAAATTCAAAGATGAAATTGTTAAGAAAGCAAGGATATTCTTCTAAAGGCAGGGAAAATGTGGGCACGTGGATCCAGGACACTAAGAAGGCGCTAGAGTCACCAGCATCTCTGGGGCATCTGTTGATTGGAGAAGCCCCAGCATTAACGGCTGTGTGTACATTGGGACAGAAGGCAAAGCCTTTGGCCTCTGCATGAGGAGGATCGTATCAGAGAACCCAGCACACATCAGAGGCACACGATGGTGTACAGCCTCAAGAAGAGGATGCATGTTATCATCGCAGCTAAATACCACTCAGTTTGGTAATACATTTCCTGGAACCCCCTCGTCCCCCACCTTCATAGCCCCCTGGATAAGTCTCTCTTCCCTGTCAAGGCCATCCCCCCCCATCCTAGACAAATACAAAAGAGACCACCCAGGTCTTCCCTGGTGGTGCAGTGGTTGAGAGTCCGCCTGCCGATGCGGGGGACGCGGGTTCATGCCCCGGTCCGGGAAGATCCCACATGCCGCGGAGCGGCTGGGCCCGTGAGCCATGGCCGCTGAGCCTGCGCGTCCGGAGCCTGTGCTCCGCAACGGGAGAGGCCACAACAGTGAGAGGCCGCGTACTGAAAACAAACAAACAAAAAGAGACCACCCGAATCGAAAACAAGACATATTTCCCTTCTTTCCCATTTGTCCAAGATTATGTAAATTTCCCCCCTTTTTTTCATATATACATTTTCTAATATTTCACAAGGATCACAGATTTCTTTTTAAGAGAGAAAGAGTTCAGTTCTGTCACAAGAATCACTTTGTTTTCCTTCTTCCATGAGCCTCTCCCCCTCTGGACATGACAAAGGATGGTTTATGCTTGTTAAAATATAAAAATTGGCACGACTGAAGTTTCAAAAGGACAGAATTTAATTTGTCCTTTGTAGTTCCTCTTTTCTTTCCCTTTTGGTACCATTTCATTAACTCCATGCTTTTCTCAAAAGTCCCAGAGTATTATTCTTTGTTTTTGAAAAAGCAAAACAAAACAAAGCGAAACCCAAAGCTAACAGCCCTTCGACAAAGAACAATAGGAAATGAGTAGCCAAGGCTCCCAGAGATGATTATTATTATGAATCTTTGTAAGAAAATGTCATTGGGACCCAGCCATGGAATTGAATTCCTCTTCCCAATTTCATTGGCACTTATTGGGTCTGACAGTTTGATGAGAGAATTGCGGATTATTTAGAAGCTCTTCCAGCACTGATAGGATCCAGTTTGATAAAAAGCGTTTACTGAGTGTTAGTTACGACCTCAGTTACTGTGAGGAGGAAGGAGAAAAGTTAATTCGCTGCTTTTCCTCCAGGAGGGGAGGAAAGGGGAAATTCATGAAAGACATTTATCTTTTTATTCATTTTAACCAAGATTTAGTCCTCATTTATTTCTTACACAGCCAAAGAAAGAGAGGCGCCAATGATTGCTAGACAGAATTATTTAAACAGAGTTTCTCAGGCAGATGTGGGAAAACTGGGTGAAGATAATTGGGAAATTCTTCCTTGAGGATTAAACTGTGCCAGATAGTAAAGGAAGAAAGTGAAACTGTAGGTTAAAAGGGTCATCTCTATGGCTATGACATCAAAACCAAAAGTCAGAAGATGTACATTTCCTTTCCTAAATGTCTCAATTTAAAAAAAAAAACATTTAAATTCCCAGCTTAAAAACTAAAAGTACCTGTGGAAAAGTGCATGTGATCTATTGTCATTGCTTGTGTTTGAATTCCAACTCTATCCCTTCCAAGCTATGTGGCTTTGGACATGTTAGTTAATCTTTGCAAGCACTTTTCAAAAAGGAGCCATGAAAGAGTATGTTTTGTTCTAGGAGAGACAAGAAATTTAATGGATTAATGTAGACTTCCTTGGGTGGAGATGCGTCTGATGAAGCAGGTGGGGTTTAGGCCTTAAATGGTGCTTTTTGACCATGGGAAGCAGCAAAGGGATTCTAGGTTAGGGAATCACTTGATCACATACATGATTTCGGAAAGGTAATTTCCACAAAACTGAGGAGAACTGACCAAAAGAGAGGTGATGCTAGAGAGTGCTGTAGTTGGGAAGGTCTCATAGCAATTCAGCCATAGGATGAGAGGATGATGGGAAATTCGGTACTTTCTCAATTGAATTCCATCCTCACTACCTTTCCCATCAAAGTCAATAAACAATGGGGTTGGGGAATGAGGGCTTATGTGGGGGGGTGAGAGGAACATTCAGACACATTATTGAAACGGTCCGATGATACTGGATTCGTTGTGCAAAAACCCCCTTCTCTAGCTGGGATTCAAATTCATATTAAATTGGACAACAATCTAGATAATTTAGAGACCAGTCCTAGGCAAACACACGCTAGCTGCTTTCATGCATTTCTTTTTCTTCCCCTGAAACACTTAGCAAACAAGCATTCATTGTGAATACGTTTCCAACTCTGATCAGTAATCAGGGAGAAGTTCTGAATCTTTCACTGCCAAGGGAATGTCAATGCATTAGTAACAAACCAGAGCCAGAGCTTCAAGTCTAGGAGACAGTGGCGGGGGTGGGGGATGGTTGTTAGGGGTTAGGGAAGAGAAAGGAAGGAGTTTGCAATTAAAAAGAGAGAGAGAGAAAGAGTCCCAGGAGAACTGCGTGTAAGACCAACTTCAGAAGTCAACAGAGCACGTCCTGTGGCTCTCCATCCCACTGTAGTTTTCACACACAGAGAACGATATTCAGTAGTCGTTTTGATCAGTTGCTAAGGCTTCAAAATGTGCCTTTGAAACACGAGGCAGCATCTGGAGAAAATAACTTCCAGCCCAAAGACCCCCCAGGCTGAAGGAACTCGGCTCTGGAGTCGGATGTCCTAACCTGCCGCGTCACTGCCTCACTTGCTCCTCCGGGGTGAGCCTCCGTGAAGCATCTGACCTCGGATTCCCCAGGACACTGAGCCTATTTCAGCAGACTTTGTTGCACAGAGGAGAATTTGGTTTGTGTGTTTCTGCATCGGGCTTTCTGGATTTAATTAAGGGAAAATGAGGTGTCAGGTACAAATTAAATTACTCTTTAGCACAACTCCAGTCTCCCTGTGTCCTCTCTTACCCATCCCCCTCACACCACACTCCTGAATGATGCAGGGTTCCTTAGGGATCCCTTATGTAAATGAGGTGGGCAGCCCCAGGGCACCGAGGGAGCTCCGTGGAGTCCATAGTAGCCCATGTTCTTGGTCCATGATTTCTATGATGACATTACCACTCAGGGTCCTTGGCCTTCCTTAATCAATAGCAATTGATAAGAGGCCAGACAAGAAATTCAGACAAGGCTTTATTGGGGCCCCTGCTACAGCAGGAGGGAGTGAAAACAGGTAACAAGTTCCCTTGCTCACTTCCCGAGGCGGGGGGCGGTCCTTATATGGGGTGAGGGTAGGGGTGTGTCCAGGTGATGGGCCAGAGGGGTGACTTAGCTGTTTTGCCCACCCCTTTGGCAGTGTTGTGTGCAGGGGGCATGCGTAGGACCCTGCTTTTGCTCCCGACACCCTGTTTTTGCTCCCAGCTCTTCAGAAGCGGCAGTTGAGTTTTTGGTCTTTTTGTATCTTGTCTATAATTTGCCCCAACTGTGCATGCATGCAGTTATTTTTAGTCCCTCATAGTCTCTTTGTATTTTGTTGCTCAAGGAGACGTTTGCCCAGGTGCAAGCTCTGCAGTACAGAGTCCCAGGTCCCAGGTCCTAGCCTGTCCCAATGAGACCGTGTTCTCATGATCAAAGATAAAGGCCCAGGGGCTTCCCTGGTGCTGCAATGGTTGAGAGTCCGCCCGCCGATGCAGGGGACGCGGGTTCGTGGCCCGGTCCGGGAAGATCCCACATGCCGCGGAGCGGCTGGGCGCGTGAGCCACGGCCGCTGAGCCTGTGCGTCCGGAGCCTGTGCTCCGCAACGGGAGAGGCCACAACAGTGAGAGGTGCGCATACCGAAAAAAAAAAGATAAAGGCCCAAACTCTAACCATCGTATCTGAGTTCTAGGTATCAACATGGAAGAAGAGAAAATCAACTCTACTTCAATTAAAAATATAAATAATTTTTTTAAAAAGTAGACTAAGTCAAAAAAAAAAAGAAAAAGAAATATCTGCTGTACAAAAAAGGAAAAGACTATTAAAGCATAATTTAATAGGGGGAAAAGAGGATGGAAGAATAGACAAAAAAGAAAACGGGCAAAGGTCACATGCCAGCAATTGCTTAGAGACATTTCTTGGAAGTTGTTTCACTCACACTTCATCGGCCAGAATTTAAACATGTTATACATAAATGTAAGGAAGAGTGGGAAGTGAAAGTCCAGCCAAAATCAGAGGTTTTCTTACTAAGGAAGAGAGAGAGAAGAGAAACTGAGCTCTCTGCCAAGGTTGAGCCGTTTGGCCCATCAACCAGTTATTTATTTGACCAAAATAATTGTGGAAACAGATATGAAGCACACAACACATTCACATCCCTCCCCAAGGGAGTGAAAGCGAAGTTTCAACTATGTGCTGCCTCCTAGCAAAGTCCATACAGCCCTCTACATCCATCTCCAGGTGCTGCTCTCTTATCATCTGGCAGTTAGGGGGAGAAGAAAAGGCAAGAAGAGCTAGGCTTATCAGATATTAACACCTATTATAGTTCCAGCACAAGGATAGACGAACAGTTCAATAGGTCCAAAGAGAGCACATAAAATAGACCAAAACATTTATGAGACGTTGTTATAGGATTGAGGAGACGTTATAATGACATGGGGGGGAAAGGTGGACTAATTAATAAATGTTTTGTAGATAGACATCCCTGACTCAAAAGTAAACCCAAGTTGTATGAAAACTCTAGAGGTGAAAATGTAAAACAATTTGACGAGAGAATGACATTGGTGGAGGGGTGAGGCGGTCAGAAAGGGTTTCTTCTTTTGATTATTAAAATTCTTTGTTCAAGACTTGTGATTGCCAAGGGGGTGGGTGGGGGAGGGATGGAGTGGGAGGTTGGGATTAGCAGATGCAAACTATTATCTATAGAATGGATAAACAACAAGGTCCTACTATATAGCACAGGCAACTATATTCAATATCCTGTGATAAACCATAATGGAAAAGAATAGGAAAGAGATTATATATACATATATATATATATATATGCATAATTGAATCACTTTGCTGTACAGCAGAAATTAACACACTGTAAATCAACTATATTTCAATAACATAACATTTAAAAATTTCATTGTTCATTTATTGCAAGAATTATTGTTCCTTGTGGCAAGTTGAGATATTTAAAAAATATTAACTATGGGTATTTTCAAGCATATACAAAATTAGAGAGAATTGTATCATGAACTCCACTTACCATCACCTAATTTCAGTCTTTTAAAAACTTTGCTCTATTTTTGTGTCCTCTATTCCTCCCTCCCCGCTTATTTTTTTTCCTTTTTGCTGGAGAATTTAAAACTAATTCTCAGACAATATATCGTTTCACCTGTAATGTGTTTAATGTGTTCCTAACAGAAAAGGGCTTTTTAAAAATAATTAACTATAGTACCACTTAGCACACCCAACAAAACTAATAACAATTCCTTAATATCATTGAAAGCTCCATATACGTTGATTTTTCCCAAGTGTCTCTTTACAGTTTGTTCAGATCAGAATATAAAAAAAAGCTGTAAATAATTACTGGGTCTGTTTCTTAAGTCCCTTTTAATTTGTACCAGTTGCCTTTTCACACACCCTCTTTCTGCTTTTCCCCCTGCATGTTATTTGTTTCGAAGATGAAAACTAGCTCATTTGTCTTGCAGAACATTGCATCTTTTGGATTTGGCTGACTGCTTCCTGTCTCCCCCTTAGGTCTTGTAAACAGGTGGTTTGAGCTGGAATTTTGATGAGATTCAGTTTTGGTTTTGGCTGTTTTGTGTGTGTGCGTGTGTGTTTTGCAGAAGGCAAGAACAGTTCGCAGGCCGTGCAGCGTGCTATGCAATGCACCTTGGTCGATGCCCATTAGACCTTTTGTGATGTTAAAATGCACTGGCCACCTTAATCCATCCATTAAGTTTTCACCGACTTTTTGCCTAAAGATCGTCATGGCCACTGATGAGAATCTCCTTAGGCCCATTATTTTTCAGGTTCTGCAAAGTGACTATTTTCTAGTTCTATCATCCTTCTGCCTTTATTAGCTTAATTCTTCTGTAAAGAAGAATTTCCTTATTGTCTATGTAGTTACTTTGAAGTTGGTTCTCACTGGAGAGGTAGGATACGTGCATTGGTGCCTTACCAACCTCCAGAAGTGATCAATGAAATTTACTTGTTCGTATTATTAGGGACTCATGGATTTTTATATATTTAACTGCTTTTTATTTTCTATAATCATTATTCATCTTGGTCCTCAAATTGTCCCCACTTTGACCAGAGAGCCCCTTCAAGTTGGTTCCTGTGTCCGTTTCCCACTCTCCTTACACTTTGATCATTTCCTTGCTTTCAGGTCCAAGATGTTCCAAGATCATCTTCTACATTTTCAGCCCTGGATACAGAATCAGCGGTTTCTCAAGGGGGATATTTCCTGTTATTGAAAAATGATACTTGGAGAGAAGAATGAGTGTGCTAGGAAAGAAGGGATTTCTTAAACAGGAAATAGAAACTGACACAGGAAACTGTTGATACATTTGATTTTGTCAAATTTCATTATTTAAAATTTTTTCTTTTCTTTTTAAATAAAATAAATAAGTTAACTTTAAGTTTAACAACTTTCTGTGCTTCAGAAGATGCTAAAAGCAAAGGTAAAAATCAAGTCTCAGATTGGGAAAAGAATCTTTGACAAAGGAATCGTATTCAGGATGGACAAAGAAATCCTACAGATAAAAAGGGAGAAGGTAAACTCTCTATAAGAAAAAAAGTCAAAGGACATTAACGAGGAATTAACAAAGATAAGGAGAACAAATTATCAGTAAACCTATGAAAAAGTACTTTTCCTCACTGGTGATCAGGTAAATAAGTATTAAAACATCAACGATTTCATGCCCATCAGATTGGCAAAAATAATTTTAAGACTGACAAGGTCAAGTGTTTGGTAACATGTGAGGGGAAAATAAATCCAGGAATACAATTTTAAAAATTCCAGAACAAATTCTTTGCAGTAGATCGGAAAAGCAGGCAATCCAAACTTGGCTGCAAGTTCAAGGGCTCTGGGAATAATGTCAAAAAGAAACCTAATTTCCCATAAAAATTAAAATAAAGAAGCTGGGTAAGATGCAGACGTAGAGAGTGGACTTGAGGACACGGGGAGGGGGAAGGGTAAGCTGGGACGAAGTGAGAGAGTGGCATGGACATATATACACTACCAGATGTAAAACAGATAGCTAGTGGGAAGCAGCCGCATAGCACAGGGAGATCAGCTCGGTGCTTTGTGACCTCCTAGAGGGGTGGGATAGGGAGGGTGGGAGGTGGTTTCCCTGATGGCACAGTGGTTGAGAGTCCGCCTGCCGATGCAAGGGACACGGGTTCGTGACCCGGTCGGGGAAGATCCCACATGCCGCGGAGTGGCTGGGCCCGTGAGCTGTGGCCACTGAGCCTGCGCTTCCGGAGCCTGTGCTCCCAACTGGAGAGGCCACAGCAGTGAGAGGCCCGCGTACCGCAAAAAAAAAAAAAAAAAAGAAGAAGGGTGGGAGGGAGATGCAAGAGGGAGGGGATATGGGAACATATGTATATGTATAACTGATTCACTTTGTTATAAAGCAGAAACTAAGACACCATTGTAAAGCAATTATACTCCAATAAAGATGTAAAAAAAAAAAGAAGCTGGGTGATTTCACTTAAAAGGTGAAAAAATTATATTAGTAACTGTGAAAACATGCAATCACAGTCAATTTCTTTGCTCAGTTTATATATTCTTTAGGTGACACCTTGAATGACACTAGACTACCGTTTACTTCTTCATGAATTAAACCCACCACTTGATTCCACAGCCAATGATATTTAGACAGTCTTAATATGTTAAATGTGAATTACTGGTACTCAATTTTTAAAACCCATTTATAGGTAAAATAGTAATGACTTTTCAGTTACAGCATGAAATATGGATGCTTTAAACCACGACAATATAAAAGCAGTGACTAGGTGGTTGGAGGGTGGAAGTAAAGGCAGGAGAGATGGACAGCTGTAACATGGCTAAAGATTTATTTTGCATAATGATGAGAGGCCAAGAGATTGTGATTTGTTGTAAAGCTCGGATGATAATGAATAGATGAATTAAAAACTTAAAAATATGTGACTGGTAAGAATCAGAAAAGTAGGCAGCTATTACAAGGACTAAAATTTCATTTTCAGAATAGGGAATTTGTAGGCCCTTTCTAAAAACAATCAAGAGACAGAGGTTATGACATTAGTTAGAGTTCAACAGAAATGGCACAATTTAGTGATCTCTGGGCTTTGGCACTATAGGGGGAAAGGAGATTACTCATTTCAATTTTATGCTCTCCAGTCCTAATTGAATCTGTATAATCATATCTGACTTGAGGGTAAGAAAATCTAGGTATATTTACTAAAAGAACTCAGCAGAAAAAGCATCAGAAATCTTTGTTCCTCAAAGGGCAGAGGAGGGCATGAAGGTAGAGAATGTCAATGAAACTGTGGGAAGAGGGGAGAGAGGGTTGTGACCTCATGTCAGTCAGTTAACCTCCATGTGCCATCTCTTCATCTCTAAAATGAGATAATAATAGCACATTTACAGCATTATTACAAAGATTAATAAATATACAAGGAGGCTGATTATGCCTAGCACATAGTAGATCGTCAGTAAATATTGGTTCTTTCACTGAAGAATTATGTCCCACGATTCCTATCGTTCTGTCTTTTGTATTTACTCATTCTCCTGCAGTTTGATTCTGTTCTCACCAGCCCTGGACACTCACTAAGCAGGAAGCTTGAATGGAAGGTGGAGGGTTAATGACGTGTGTCCCATGCTAACTTGTGATGACTTTTCTCTGATTCTAACTCCTTGTGGTGCATCCACCTCTCTTATTCTGCTGGACTCGAGGATCCAGTGCCCCTCTCTTGCCCTGCTCGCCAAATAAAACCTGCTGTTTCTACCCACCTAAAATTTCAGTTGTCCAGCACAAACAGGGACACATCATTTTCTTGATGCCTCTGTACTACCTTAACATTAAAGCATTTCATATTACATTTTATATTTTATGACACCCTTTCTTGATCATTTACGTCTGCCTTATTCACACGTGGGATTGCTTTTGTTGGTCCTCAGCGGGTCCCTTACCTCTTCTATCTGCTGGTCGATCTGAGAACTCCCCACCTGGCAGGTACCAGGAGAACCAAGCTCTTAGAGTGGCTGAATTAGAGACACCTAAGGAAGGAACGATGTGTACTTGAGGTGCTCACTAGCTTTGCATTCCATTCCCCATATCAGAGTAGATCGAGACCTATCTGGGTGATTTCACACACCGTCTTTTTTCTCTTTTGTATCCTCAAGGGCAACTGAAGACTGGCTCTACCAGCCTGTAAATTAGCAGCAGCTATAAAACACCTCTGTCCTCAGCAACCACTTTGCCCTTGTGGGAGACTTTACAACCATGGAACATGCCCAAAATATTAATGACACAAATTCATTACTCTAAATGCACATTCTGATGGACACGTCGCAGAAGACGTGTGTGTGGACCAGGGTCTCTTTCCAGCTAACTTGGGGGAACAGACAGAGGAGCAGATGCGCCTCCACCACTAGATCTTTAAGGAATGAGTTTGGTGAAGGCACCTCCCAGCATCCCAGCATCCCAAGAGGGCTTGAGTTACAGGGAGATTTGAAATGACAGAGACAGACTGGACCTCCCAGGTCAAGCCGCTTGAATCACTTCACAAAAGAACACCGGCCAATTCATGCAAACCCCGTGCTGCTTCCATGTTTTATAAGTTTTCTGCTTCAATTGTTAAAACGTTTTAATTGTAACAACAATAGAGGATTTGCAAATTAAGGAATGGGCCGTTCACAATCTCATTTTTGCACGCTTCCCTCCCACTTCTTTTCGATTTATGGCAATCAGTTCACGTCGTAGTAACAGTGTCACAGATTGCACTTTGTTCTGCATACGTTTCCGATGGCTTAAGATCCTTAGGGCTGTTATTTTAAACTGTGACTGTAAATACTCAGAGGAGAACAGCCATGCGTTTCTTGGCGTGTGAGCCACCAGCAGAGGAAAGAGCAGCCACTCCAAAATGCAACCCATGCCCCCTGCTGTGGACACGCTCTCTAATGTTGACTTAATGTAGAACACGGTAATCTATAAAGATCCTTCTCCAACACCTTGGGACTCAATGTGTTGACCTTGATGCCGGGACGATAAGAAAATTCTCGCCCTGCCCCTCACCTCAGGTCTCAGCTGGAACCAGTCCATTGGTCCTGCTTGTATGGGTGTAGGGATATGATAGCTCGCTGGGGGAGAGAGCTGGTGTGCAAGGATGCAGAAGAAAGCAGGTTGGTTTTGCCAAGAGTCAGTATCACTGGAAGCGAAACAGACTGTCAGACTGCACTATAAGCGGCAAATGAGCCAAAAATGAGCATATTTTTTTTATTAAAAGAAACAAGCTCTTGAAACCAGGCTGTGTATGTAGGTCTTTGGCATGTGCAAACCACAAGGTCATCCATCCTGGACACTCTGAGTTGATCTAGCCTTTTATTAAAATGATTACTTTTTAGAACCCTTCTATCCACATACAGGAATTATGAATCCCCCATGACTAGGGCTGAAAGATACCTGTTACCTATTGATTTGCCTGAGAGCAGGGATGAAAAATAAAAGTTATTCTCTCTCGGGCTACATGTCCAGTATGAGTTGGCTGGGGACCCTACTCTATGTCGTCACCCGCAGCGGGTCCCCGGTCGATGGAG
This sequence comes from Pseudorca crassidens, assembly GCF_039906515.1. Lineage (NCBI taxonomy): Eukaryota > Metazoa > Chordata > Mammalia > Artiodactyla > Delphinidae > Pseudorca > Pseudorca crassidens. Next base: position 6,256,120 of record NC_090314.1, on the reverse strand, counting down.
AGACATCATGGGGACATCAGTGGTGGCCACAGAGGCAGAGGAGAGGGCACCGTGCTCCAGTGTGCACTGGCTCTTCCCACTTCCCAATGGAGGTACCCTGCATCACATCCCCCGGTACATCACTGCTGAAACCGAGTGCCATGGCCATACCTGAGGTTGAGGGTCTGGACGAAAGAGAGAATCTACATTTTCAATAGACTTAGTGACTTCCACAGGGACCTCCACCTTCAAGACCATCTAAGAAAGAAGTCTCGTGAAAGTATGGGAAGTGTTGTTTATATAGCTTGGGGAAAATGGAGGGGTGATACACCTAACTTCTTAGATTGACTTATCCCATCACCTCCATGCCATTGCTTCGTTATCATCCCTGCCCTGGCCAAAGGGGTATTTGATATGACTGACGTCATCTTCTGGTTGCTGGGTCCTCCTCGGTCACAGCCTATGAAGTGGGGAGCATTCCTGGCAGCAGATCTGCCTGCCACGACAGCACCCACAGACCTGCCCCACCGTCCACTCTGTGCAGGTCCTTGAGCCAAAATCAGAGAATAAACAAAAGGAGACAAAGGGTTACCTTTCGCTCACCAGTCCCAGCGCTTACCAAGGGATCCCTTTATCCTTTTAAATGAGTTAAAAATTAGAAAACTGAGTACCTCCTAATCAGTTAATTAACTCGTTGATTCTTGTGGCTAGAGCTAGCTGTAGGCTTTAATCTCTGCTTAAAGAGGCTCTGAAACTATCGGGGAATTAAGTCCTGGGTGCATGCTGGGAAATGACGACTCTGCATTTGCTTCATAGGTTTATGAGGATTTAAGACTCACAGTTCAACTCTAAACCCAACTGGTTTTGCCTGACTTCCACTCCACTGTTCTTGCCCACCCCTCCTCAAACATACAGCCTTCCCTGGTTGACTTTTTTTTAACAAAAAGGTATTTTCACGTGGACGCTGGATGGACTGCGCTTGAATTCATTGGCTACGTCAGGCTGTAGAGCACCTGTCCAGCACCCAGGACGCTCGCCGTCTGTACTCAGCAGGAACAAATGCCAATTCTTTCATGAACCGTCTGGCTCCCCCACTTGTTTTGGCCTTACTGATGACAGTTTTGCATGGAAGAGGGACCTTGTGTAAAACCTCACAGCACGCTTGCATAGTCTGTGAACTCAGTCATGTTGACCAATAGAAGAATAACTTATCAAAGCGGTTCAACGATGTTACGCTGATCGATCGACATCTGAACGGTAACTCCAAGGTCAAGGTCCAACTGGTTGGATGTACAGACACAGCTCTGCTCTTCACAGCTATAGTGAAATGGAAGGTGAGGATAATAATATGGGTCATTTGTTCCAAATTATCTAGAAAACAGATTCCACTCTCTGCTTGGCCTTAGCTGAGGAGATGGTGTCAAACGTCTTCCAGGAAGACCCAAAGAATTCCACCGATGTCACTGGCTTGTGACCCTGGGAGATATTATTCAATTCTGAGCGGAGTCATGCGAAACCTGGGCTGACGGAATGAACGGAATGTGTGGGATTAGTTTAAGAGAATGATTTCTTTTATTTATTTATTTATTTATTTTGGCTGTGTTGGGTCTTCGTTTCTGTGCGAGGGCTTTCTCCAGTTGCGGCGAGCGGGGGCCACTCTTCATTGCGGTGCGCGGGCCTCTCACTGTCGCGGCCTGAGAGAATGATTTCTTGCACAGAATATCATTATCCACAATTTTCAGACCTTTGCAAATAGCACTTATGGTCATTGTGAGCCCATTAAAATGCTTTTTAGGCATGAGGCTGAGCTAAAAAGTAGTCATTGCTGCAAATCCCAGTGACGAGCATTACTATGCAAATTACAGGCTTTGGCAAACTATTTGCTCAGAATCCTTCTAACACTGGTTGTGGAACAGAACTTCAGGAGCTTTCGTTTAATTATGATTAAAGCAAATTCCTTCGTGAAATGAGGTTGTGATGGGGGAGAATGTGTTGTTTTTGTTTGAACAAGGAAAAAGAGCTCAAAAGCTTTTATTGATTCAGTAAATAAAGGAAAGTAAATACAGAAGTCAGTGATAGGACACTTCTAGTTAGAGCCGAAAGGATTCATTATGCTGCTGACTTATCTTTTCAAGTTCTCTCTTAAAGGATTACTGAGGAAGGAAGGGAAAGATCAAAAATTCCTCTTATTTAATGAATTAGGCAAAAGGTGACTATAAATTGAATTTTTATTAAGAGCAATTAATTTCATCCTGCTAAAAAGTCAATTGAGTCCAAATGTATGAAATCATTTATAAGCACATATTCTCACACAATTGTGGGAAAACGTTACTTTTGGCATCATTTTAGACTTGGACATATTGAAGTGTGCTATTAGTCACCATTCTATAAGTCCAGCGACCACTTGAGAACACTGACTTAGAAATGGAAAAAATAAAACACAGCACAGCATGAACTGAAAGCACTCAGCCCAGGCAGGACAGCACTTGGGGTTTGGGATTTGAGAATCTCTGGTGTGTTGCCTAACTAGTTCTCACGAACTTGCGCAAGGACATGGCAGTGACTCCTCACATTTTAAGTGTAAAGACTACATTAGCCTCTGGTCATGCTCATTTTGTAGAAAGCATAATAAGTGCTTCGGATTCATCAAACGAGAAAGTAAGAATGAGAGACACATGTTCCCCACATTTCCCGTAGTCACATGAGCCACAAAGAAGCGCAAGTGAGTGTCCACCACCGTTTGGTTTAAACTCAGTCTTTCCCCTTGGCACTCTTTTGGTGCCACCTGGCCCAGCCCAGATTGTCTGGATGGCTCCCGGTGCAGAAAAAGGTCGAACGGGGTGAGTGGGGTCTTCCTGAGATCAGGTCTTACCCAGGATGCAGGGATTCCTGGTCCCGGCACATCTGGTCCACCATGGAGCCTCAGGACCAGTGTCCTGAGCAAAGCTCACCTCGTGTCCACTTTCCATTTCCTGGTCATGCCTCATGTGATGGGGCCCATAGAAGAAAATGTGGTGCTCACCTCGGTTGAGGCTTCATCTGGGCTTCAAAGCCAGTCTACCCATTGGCTGACGGTCTCTGTGGCTCCGGACTCCCCACTCCATACTCCAGCATCTTCACTTCTGATTTATTGGATGCTCATGCATTCCCATCAGCTGGATATGTGGCTGGCTCCATCCTTCCATAATGTCTCTTCGTTGTTCCAAGTGCCAGAGATCTTGTGGAAGAAGAAAGCCACCTTCTCTTGGACCCTCTCTCCATCACATTAGCTACTCTCAAGAGCCATGGGCTCTCCCAATTCTTTTGAAAATCAGCCCTCCTTTTAGCCTTGCCACCAAGCCCTGTCACCTGTTGGGGAAAAGTTCTGAGCTGAGTGTATTTGCAGAAGAAAGGTAACCAACACAAGGGCAAAAAGACAAGTTCACCAGCTACTAAATTTCCACGTGAACGTGAGTCTACTTCTGGACTTTCCACTCTCGTCTACTACTTGTCTGTCTATTCGTGTACCAGCATCACATTATTTTAGAGGATTTGTAGTGTATTTTATTACCTGGCAGAGAAAATTCCCCTTCACGTGCTTTTCTTATTTGTTGTTTTTTCTGGCCTTCGTTGCAAGATTGCTTTGCACAGGAACCTTAGAATCCGCTGTCCAGCTCCACTAAAGACAGCCTGTTGGCACTTCTGTTCAGAGGATCTGACTCTTTACTGCATTCTATCCCAACACTTCCAGCCTGACTTCTCTCTCTGCTGTCAAATGTAAGACGTGTGTTCATTTCTTAAGGCTGCAGTAACAAATTGTTAGAGAAAGTGGGGTCCGGCAGCTCACTGCTCTAAAGCCAATAAAGAGGCACAGTTGGTGGAAAGTTTGCTTTATTTTGGAGGCTGGCAACTGGGGGTGGGTGGACTCACGTCCAAAGGCCGACTCTCCCAATGACAATCAGTGGGCAAGAGCTTTTAAAGGGGAGTTTCAGGGGTGTATAGCCGGAGGGAGGGGACTACATGTAGAACAGCACCGTCAGTTCCGACTGTCGTCTTGAAATTGGTCATGCGGTGGTCTGATCAGCGTCATCTTGATTGTTTTAAGTACAGTCAGTCTGCAATTCCAGGGTCAATTCGTTCCCGTTTCCTTGAGGAAAATTCTCTGAATTGTGGCAGCTTATGTCATGGCTACAGCCTGGTCATCATGTGGTTAACTTCTTCCACCTGGTAGGGTTTCAGTGTCTACAAGGCAGCTCCCAGGAGATGGCTCAGAATATTATCTATAGTCCTTGAGGAGGAACTAAAGGTCCTTGACTTTGCTTAATGACTAACCTATTACTATTTTGTCCTGTTGGACTGCTTTCCTTTGCTTCTGCATTTTCTCACTTCTCTGATTCAACTTACTCTTTTGCTAAAGTTTTTCTACAGAGAAAAGGTAGGCGGAGGGCAGGGAGGTGTGGGGAGAACCATAGGGTCCTGCTCCCTTTTAAAAGGACCACAAATTATGTGGCTAAAAACAACAGAAATTTCTTCTCTCCCAGTTCTGGAGTCTAGAAGTCTGGAATCAAGGGGTCAGCAGGGCCATACTCCCTCTGAAGGCTCCAGAAAAGAATCATTTTTTGCTTCCTCCTAGATTCTGGGGGTGGCTGGCAATCCTTGGCATTCCTTAGCTTGTGGCTGCATCACTGCCATTTCTGCCCCCCGCCCCGGCCATTTGGCACTCTCCTTGTGAGTACGGCTGTCTGTGTCCTTACATGGCCTTCTTATAAGGACACTGGTCACGGTGTTTAGGGCCCACCCTAATCTGGTATGGCTTCATCTTAACTAATTACATCTGCAAGGTTCTGGGTGGACATGATTCTGGGGGGTACACTATACAACTCAGTAAAGGAATGTTTTTATACACAAGAAGATGTGTGTGGAGACCTAAATACTCCAGGCCAACAGGGCCCACAGATGATACCTATCATCTTGGGAAAGTCTTCCCCATGGTTTTGCTCCTACCTGCAGCCATCCTTCTATGGTACTGGTTTTGTTCATAGTCAACTTCTATGGCAAACAACGCTCTCTCAACCTCTCTTTCCCTCAGTCATGCTCTTGTAACTCTCTTCCTTCTAGATAATAGCTGTCTCCACAGTTCTCTGCATCTGTTCTCTTGAAAGTCACCTGAAAGCTCCTCTGACTCAGGTGAAGTCTTCTTGAGGGTAAAGTGTGTAGTGTATGCTCTTACGTTTTGCACATTTAAGCAATCTGTCCTGGGACGCCACTGGTATCTTTTGTCTCCTTCTTATTACTCATCCAGAAAATGTATCATTCTATGCCCAAAGTACATTTTCCAGAGCTGCTTGGACCATTTTGTTTTTAGCATCAACACACAAGTCACAATCTCATGGCCCACAGGCTAAATTAGAGAGGTACAACTTTAGAAAAGAACATTGACTTGGCTGTTCTTTGATAAGACTTTAACGTTCTAGTTTACCCAGCCCTCATCACTTCCCATTTCTTGGTACCCATGGTATACCCTGCTTCACACATCTATATGCCCACTCTCGGAGACACTTGAGTTTGCAGGCCCATTTTAGAGGCTTGGGCTGTGTGTTATGCCCATCTTTGCCTAGGAGCTGTCTGTGGTGCACCAGGAGCCCAGTACTTTCTTGGCTATGTTTTTGTAATTCTTAGATATGTATGTTAAAATCATTTATGGTGGGGTAGGGGTATTATTTTCTCTCACTGATTTATAAAAATTTGTTTTATATGTTAATTTGCTCTTGGTAAAACTTTGACTCTTGTTCAACATTTGCCATTCAATTACTTCTATACAGAAAAAGTTATATAGTTTCCTTTAATTGTCAATTTTCTTTTATGGCTGTTGATTTTAGTACCATAATAATAAACTAAAGATTTTTTTAATGCCTCATTGAAATTGGGACTGAACATGCATAACATGTATAGATTAATTTTAAGAAAATTATGAGACCTCACTATATTCAAACTAGTCTATGTATTTTTTTTTTTTTTTTTGGCGGTACGTGGGCCTCTCACTGTTGTGGCCTCTCCCGTTGCGGAGCACAGGCTCCGGACGCACAGGCTCAGCGGCCATGGCTCACGGGCCCAGCTGCTCCGCGGCATGTGGGATCTTCCCGGACCGGGACACGAACCCGTGTCCCCTGAATCGGCAAGCAGACTCTCAACCACTGCGCCACCAGGGAAGCCCTAGTCTATGTAGTTTTTAAATTTTTGCCACACTTGTAAATGGAGTACGTTACATATACTGTAGTTTACAATCATCATTCGTTGTTACAAAAGCACATATATACATTTAAGAAAATTATAAAATACAGAGAACAAAACAAAGAGTATGAAAACATTGTATCCCACTACTCACAGAATGCCCTTTTAACAATGTAGTAGTTCATATCCTTTCATAATTTTTTTATAATTTTTATACCAAAGTGAGTTCACGTGGTATATACTGCTTTGTAACTTTTTTTGTTAATATTGTTTACCTTTCCATTTCAATAATTTTTTTGTCTTATCTGATGGCTAGGCTACAATAAACTTCCCCTGATTGACCACAAAACTCTTTTTAGCTGTTTTTTTTTTTTCAAAATCATATCCAATCCAGGACTACACTTCCCATTTGCCTCTTATTTCCTTTGTTTTGTTTTGTTTAATTCTGTTGATTGATTGGTTGGTTGGCTGATTGATTGCCTGTTATTTCTTTTAAGTCTCTTTCAAATAGCACTGGCTTGGTTTGAAATATCAGGCCTATCAAACTCCAGAATGTCCTTCTTTCTGGAATCAGTTGCTTATTCATTGTGTTTTTTAGCTTGTCCCTCTATCCCATATATATCCTGCAAAGTGGAGTAAAATCTAATCTTGATGTATTCGAGTCAAATATTTTGTCATAGAGTGTAACCGTTCACATCGGGGATGTGTGATTCGTGTTGAGTCACATCAGAAGATACATGTGTTACCTGGTTGTCCCCTCTTTTGTGATGCTAAGACAGGACAAGTTCATTCTTTGTCAGGCTATGCACCAAGGTGAAGCTGGCCTCATGAACTGAGTTGGCAAACTTTCTATCCTTTCCTAGGACGGTTTAAATGGTATGAGAATCCTCTCTTTCTTGAAGGCTCAAAAAACTCACCCCAAAACCACCTGGGCCTGGGGTTTTAATCACTGATTATCTAGAAGCTTCCCTAAATTATTTCACTATTAGTGATCAACTCCAGTTTTCAATGTCTTTTTTAGTTCATTTTTGTCATTTATATATTTCAGATATATTCTTTCTACTGCTTGACACTATGCTGTATTGATAGATGTTTGCCTGTTTAATGTCTATATTTTAGAATTTATTATATTTGTCTTTGCAGCCTAGTATATTAATTACTTTTATAAGTGTTTGATGGATTTTTGGAAAGAATTGTATTCTATTTGGTGTAAATTTGATATATAAACATGTTTGATAAAATAACCTTATTAATTACATTATTCAAATCTTCTATGTCATTATGTATTTTTAATCCAATTATTTAGTCTAATGATCACAGCTCTGCTTTTGATCATACATATTTATTTGTATATCTAATAATAATTTTTCTTTATATATTTCAATTCTAGGTCACTGGAACTATATAGGCTCATAACTATGATTGCCTTATCATGGATTATTTCTTCCTTCCTTTTTTAAAAATATAATTTTGTTATAAATTCTGTTGTTCCTGATGTTAGTTTTGCCAACCTATTTTTCTCTGTTTCTTTTCTCCTTCCTTCTCTCCTTCCTTCCTTCCTTCCCTCCCTTCTCTCTTTTTTCAAATTTTTAATTTATAATTTCTTTATAAAATATAAAGTTTAATCTATACTATGAAGGCAATTCTTCTCAGTTTTGTTCTTCTAACTTACTATTTTATCCCTTGTGCTTTTTGAAATTAAAATTTGCTTAATTTTTGCATCTAATATGAGAAATTTTTATGTTAATATGGATGTTTAATTCATCTATATTTAATGTTACAAATACCATAATTTCTTCTATTATTTTATTTTTTGCTTTCCGCTTTCTATGTTCCTTTTTTCTATGTTGCTCATTTCCTTTCTTATGTACTTTTTTCCCCCCTAGTATAATGTTTTTCAAAGAAACTTGAGCAAAATAATAGGTTGAGGGGAGGCTAATGGATGCTCTGGGGAAGAAAGTACATAACACATTCCATGATTAAACAAGGCAGGGAAACATTTAGGGATTGTTTGGGGGGAACCACAATAAGCATTTAAAATGTAGAGTTTCTAAGAATCTCAGCTATTAAAACAATCTGTTTAACTATGTTTAATTGAATTTCACAACCTTACTTGAACTGAGAACATATTTATCATAATATATCTAGTGACATGCTATGGAACTGTAGTTTGTGGGTCATCAGTTTGGGAAATGCACTCCTGATGATGTGGAACTCATATCTCCTACTTTAGGAAATCATTGTTCACCTTTGAGGGTTTTCACACTACATATTGAACCTATTTTTCCAACCCTCCTTTTGAGCTGATCTTCTGCTTTTTATGTCTTTTCTTTTGGACTCTTCAACTGATTCTTTGAATTTACAGCTGCTCATGACCTGGTTTCAGGGTGAAATTCTATCACCATTAGAGTCTGCCAACTGAGACATTTTATTATCCAATGATTAAATTGAGCTATTGCAAGAGAAATCTATAGTGACAACTATAGCTTGGCCTCAGGTAGATGTTCAGATCACTATGGGTAGGAAAGAACATCTAACGGATGGTAAGAGAAACACAGAGGATCTGAAACCCGCGTGAAGATGGATGGGAGATTATCACCTAAGATGTGGAGCTCGGCTTTAAAGGGACCAACATCACCATATTAAGCTGGAACTTTTATTCCAAGGAGTTCAAAGAACTTCAAAGGCTCCATGACAAAAGTATTTTATTACAGCCGAAAATGAACATATTTGGCTTTGAAACAAACACCGATGGTTTGATGGTCTCCTAGTTTTCAAAGAAGAGAAGAGATGGTTTGTGAACGGAAACTGGTAGCAAGTAAGGAGAACAAGGTTGTCCCTGGTAACCCTCTTACACATCTCCTCATGCGTGTTTGAGAGCTTCTCTTGGTGAGTATTGGTTGCAGCCCATTAGAGGACTGTGAAATAAATCTAGCAAGTCACTACCAAAATTTTTTAAGAAACATGATAAAGTAATACAAAAAATGTAAAAGTGCCTCACATGTAATTAAGGGCAATGAATGTTGTATGAAATGATGTCTTACTTTATTTACAAATGTATATGTATACATGTACTGGGTTGTCCTGTAAAAGGTACTTTCTACTGTGGGTTCTTTAAAGAGCACTTTGAAATACACTCCGCTGATGGTAGTTACCTAGCGATGGATTTGATGAGTCATACATTGCATTTGAATTTAGCTTCACAAAGTGTAGCAAGCTTTTCTCCGCAGTGAGGGGATCAACTTACACTCTCATCGGCCCCATCTGAGACTCTGAATATTCATCAACACTTTTTTTTTTCAGAAGTGCTATTTTTTTCCAAGCTAAGAGGCATAAAGCAGTCTGCCATTTTCACTTTTTGATTGCTAGAAAAGTTGAACTTTTCATGGAACTAGTGGCCATTTGAGCTTCCTATTCATTGATTTACTTGTTCACATCTTTTGTCTACTTTTGCATATTTTTGTCCTTTCCTTCTTGGCTGATAGGAGTTTAAAAATATATTCTGGACGCTTCATTAGTTAGATCCATTGCTAATATTGTTTTTTCATTAGGAAGTACAACACTTGATGGTGTATGGAAATTCAGAGACCTTAATATTTAATATGGTCAAATTCATCAATCTTTTCCTTATGATCTGTGCTTTCTGGGTCTTGTTTAGGAAATTCTTCCCTCTTCCAAGTTCATAAAAGCATACTTCTATGTATTCTCACAGTTTTCAAGTTTTGCTTTACGGATTTATGCCTTTATTCCATCTGGAGAGTGTTTCTGTGCTGTTGTGTGAGGCAGGGCTCTACTTTTTTTCAGTATGGGTATAGCCAATTTTCTCAACAACATTTAGTAAGTCATTCATTCTTTTTAAAAATTAATTGATTTATCTTTGGCTGCACTGGGTCTTTGTTGCTGTGTGCGGGCTTTCTCTAATTGCGACGAGTGGGGGCTACTCTTCGTTGCGGTGCGCAGGCTTCTCATTGCTGTGGCTTCTCTTTCTGCGGAGCAAGGGCTCTAGGCTCATGGGCTTCAGTAGTTGTGGCTCATGGGCTCAGTAGTTGTGGCTCGCGGGCTCTAGAGCGCAGGGTCAGTAGCTATGGCGCACCGGCTTAGTTACTCCTCGGCATGTGGGATCTTCCTGGACCAGGGCTCGAACGCATGTCCCCTGCATTGGCAGGAGGATTCTTAACCACTGCGCCACCAGGGAAGCCCAAGTCATTCATTCTTTACTCAGTCGTAAAGAGACCTTTCTCATACGCCATGCTCCCACATATACGTAGCTCTGTTTTTGTTATAAAAATGATTGATGCCTTACAAAGCTGATCTTATTTGCTGTTAGACACTCTTTGAAACAGCTGAGAGGAAATGATTTTGTAGCCTTGCATTAATGTTGGAAGGGATTCCCATTAGCGAGAAACAGGAAATGCAGGTTACGGACATGAAATAACATTAAACTATTTTGGTGTCTTCTAGTGGGAAGCATTCTGTTATGAACCAGTGATAAAGATACAAATATGATTGTTCCCCTTGAATGACAGGAAGACCTTCAAGGAAGTTATGGGCCGGTATAGTAGTTCTTACCTCTATCAGACCCAGCACTTCCTTTCTTATAACATTTTATAATCACTCCTATTATTATCCTGAATTTTCTTTTATTTATACAGCTAATGGAATCTATCTGCTCACATATCAACAAATCAACAGAACACCTTTTTGTAATATAAGTGGAAAATAAAAGTGCTGCGTGAGAAACATGTATCGCGATATGCAAATACTCAGGCATGACCCACCGTAATAGTCACCAAATGCCTACCCTAGGCGTAGAATCACCTTGACTGTGACAGTTGCAGGGGACAGGCTCATATTTATTGTTGTTATTTTTTGTTGACTCAATTAGCCTGAGAACTATTGTCGCTGAAATAGTGAACAATTAACTATGTCTTTTAAAGAAAACGAAGTACAGTCTTTCCTTGACTTACAGAGTAGCTGCCTTCCTAGAGAATTCAGGATACAGGAGGGTAGAAATCTACTTGGTGTATAACGTGGAGTTAGATTCTAGGCTCAGAGGAGTATAAACTGGGTTTTCGTTGTACGTAAATGTCCAGCTGAACATTCACAACTCAAGAGAGATGAGGTTCATCCTTTCTGTTGGTTCATTCCTTGCATGGCAAGAAGGTACAATCTCCCTGGTTCTTGCCTGTGAAATGCTGGCAGTGCCCTCCAGGTCACTGTGACAACCAAAAAATACCGCCCCCCTACCCACAAATCCCCAAAGGCACCCCGCATCCTGGGAAAGTAACACCCCAATGGAACCACTCTAGTCTAGAAGTTAAGAGCAAGAAATACCAAAACTGCTGCAGTAAATGCTTAGGCAGAGGGTATGGGGTCCAACCGGGAAGGGGCTGGCGCCACTGCAGTGGGGTGAAGAGTGGTTAGCAGTTCCAGTGCTGACAGAGGACAGGAGCTGAGACCTCAGTGATAAGTAGACCTTCCTAGTCTGGCCAAGTCTGAAGAGTAGGGTTGAAAGCATTTCTCATAAAGAAAGCCTCCCCTTCGGTGCTGTTAGGAAGCGATTACAATGTGAGTCACAAACAATGAAGTTATATCCACAAAAATGTCACCAGAGCCAGACCCGACACCCCTCTACCCCCAAAGGATTCAAAACATTCTTCACCTTAACGAGGTCACAGAGGCAGACAGAAAAGATTCATCATTTTCTGAAGTGAGGAAGCAGGCTGTTTTGGTTTTGGTTTTGGTTTTTTCCTGGTAAAACCCATCCACCAAGATATCCCTAAATTTCTTTCATCTGAAACCCACACCTTGCTCCAGTGCCTGCAGAACGGCAGCTTCACCTCAACCTGATCTCTTACGAGTTTGTTTTGTTAACCTATCTCTCCTTTGAACTGAAAGAGAAAAAAAAAAGGAGACATCTTTAATCTTTGAAGGAGCTCACTCCTTATATGACCCTTTAAAGGTCATTTCTCCCCCAGTACGTTTATTCTAGCATCAGTAGGCAGGTGATAGAAGAGAAGACTAGTTGAATTATCATGCAGAATGTTCTCTGTATACATTTATTGGTGTAGCCAGGAAGTTCACAGCTGGCATAGGCTGTATGAGATAATACATACCTCCTCCTCTAGGGAGGAATAGTTAAACCAAAACCTAATGTAAATGATCCCAGGTGAGATAAGTCCTACAGGGAGAAATTTTATCACTGAACAAGGCATTTCTTGCTGGTCGCCTAATGTGGTTGACTATCACTCCACTTACATTCTTTTTTTAAAAAAATTTGCTGCTATTGCTGGATATGAATTATGGATTCTATTCAACCTGGGGCATGATTAAGAGCATCGTGTCCTCAAAACTTTAATTAGAAAAGACACATGCACCCCTGTGTTCATAGCAGCACTATTTACAATAGCCAAGATACGGAAACAACCTAAATGTCCATTGACAGATGAATGGTTAAAGAAGATGTGATACATATATACAATGGAATATTAGCCATAAAAAAGAACAAAATAATGCTGTTTTCAGCAACATGGAGGGACCTAAAGATGATCATACTAAGTAAAGTAAGTCAGAAAGAGAAAGACAAATACCATAAGATATCACTTATATGTGGAATCTAAAATATGACACAAATGGACTTATCTACAAAACAGAAATGGACTCACAGACATAGAGAACAGACTTGTGGTTGCCAAGCGGGAAGGGGGCTGAGGGAAGGATGGATTGGGAGTTTGGGATTAGCAGATGCAGAAACTATTATATATAGAATGGGTAAAAAAGTCCTACTGTGTAGCACAGGGAACTATATTCAATATCCTATGATAAACCATAATGGAAAAGAATATAAAAAAGAATGCATATATATGCATAACTGAAACACGCTGTACAGTAGAAATTAACATAACATTGTAAATCAACTATACTTCAATAAAAAAAGATAATAAGAAAAGAACATCACGTCCTCAACGCCAGCCCCGTGCTTGCTATAATGAATAGTTTCTGAAATAAAAGCTGAAGAAATGAATGAAAGATTAACGCCAAGAAATCACATGAGCACATATATTCAGTTCATTCATTCTGCTATTGTCATTTCAGCACTCCATCTTAGCTAGACCCCTATATTTCACCATCTAAATCCATAACAAAGACCCAAAGGGACCTTCAAGCAAGGAGCTCTCAAGCTAAGAGGCACTGGGAAAGTCTGCCTAAAAGACAACAGATGATCAGTTGATCAAAAGGTCCAGCACCCAGTATTTCCATTCATTTTTCTCCAGCCTGCCCATGCCCAGCCTGGGCTACAGGGCAAACGGGGAGAGAGAAGTAAAATACGGAGGCAGGTCAGTACCATTTAATACTCTTACCTACACAAAAGGACTCCTGTGATGATTACCTCAACAAATGATGTTCAAAGTATTTCTTAAACTGTTAAGTTCAGCTATTTACTGAGCATCCAGTACGTGCCAGACACAAGCTTATATGTTTAGAACATGAATATGATAGGACTTAGTGTCTGTCCTAAAAGAGCTGACTACCTAGTGAAAATACTACCATTTAAAAATTGACTATACCTTCAGGACAAAAATAAGACTCATTAAGAGATTCCTGCAAAGGGACTGTAGTCTACTCAGCTCCAGTATCCATGCGTCTAATACGTGGAAGATGCAGTGTCTCAGGGATTTATAAGACAAATCAAAGGATTTGGTAATGACCACTGGAGACCGGGGCACGAACCCGTGTCCCCTGCAACGGCAGGCGGACTCTCAACCACTGCGCCACCAGGGAAGCCCAAGAATAAATGCTTTGTAAAGGATGCAATCTTTTGGATTAAAAAAAAAAAATGAGGCAGCAATGGAATGAGTTTTATCTTAATATTATCTGACATTTATTTTAATTCTTACCTGACATTTTGGAATACAGGCTTTTGAGGGTCTTCTCTGCATTTCAATTTTTCAATAAGTCAGTGTTTTGCTTCCTCCCCTGGACAAAGTTGTATCTTATCTTGAATGACCCTTCCGGAAGTTAAATCCATCTTGAGGGTCTTTGGTTTCAAACAATAGAAAAATATATCCAATCATCCTTAAAAAGGGGAGCTATTATAAAGAAATGGGAATTTTACCTCTCCCAAGTGTGGAAAATGCCAGCCCAACCTCACTGGCCTGGGAAAAGTGTTGAGATCAAACTAGAAAGACACCCCTTCCTCACCTGCTCCCCAAGGACCACCTCCAAGCTTGGACCCTATGTCATCATGGTCTCCTCAAGGGGACCTCAAAAATAGTTACTCGCAAGTATTTCACAAGCATGATTGCATTGAATTTCATGATTGTGGAAAATAGTAACTACCTCGCCAGATTGTTGCAGAGACCAAGGAGCTGGCTTATCTGCTGGACCACTGAAAATGAGCCCGTGTTTGAGAAAATACCGATTTTTTTTTTTTTCTGAAAAAAGAGCACAAGATCAAGAAGATGTGAAAGAATGGGAAATTGCTCCTGAAGGCTTCTCCAATTAGTGACGAAATTGTAATTTTATCACTATCGATATATCGGGACCACCTAGCAGGCTGCCTGCAAATAGGTAAGGACATGCTGGAAAAAGGGAAAAGATAAGAAAGACCCCCCAGAGGAGTTTCCAAAGCTGTGCTCCTTCTAAGTGGTTATTAACAACTGCACATTCCCATGGCAAGCTTCTGGACAGCAGTCTGGCTACAGTGAACAAACACTTTAAATTGGCACCTCCTCCAACAGAATTTCAGATTTGTGAATTGATTCTAGAGAGACAGATAGAGAAGTGAGTATTTAGCTGAAAAAATTTACACTGCAGCATTCTTTATAAAAGTGAAAAATCAAAAGTAATTTTAATGAACATCCATGGAGAATATTCAATAAACCCATTTTATGAAAGCCCATACAGCCATTAAAATTGATGTCGGAGAAATATATTCTTCATAATGTATGTTAAGTGAAAAAATAGGCTATCAAATACGTCGAATATGATTTCATTCTTGTCCAAAATATATGTGTCATTGTATAGGCAAAGGAAAAAAATATCAGGGAGGGGGTGATGTTTGCAGTGTTTATATCTGAGAGGTGGGTTATGGGGTATTTATTCTACTTTAAAAAAAATTTGTATTTTCTACTTTCATTCTATAATGCACAAGTTAAATTTTAGAAAAGGAATACAGTGAAACCGCTCATCAGTGGGGGAGTCCTTTTGTAATGCCCATAATCATAACTTCTATATTTTAAAGTGGGGCATATCCTCTCCCTATAGAGAGCCCTTTACTTGCAGACGGAGAATTTGCAGTTTCTACCGTTTCTAGGAGAGGTTTTCAACAGTCTTTTTACTCAAGGGGAGTTAAATTTTAAGTAGATTTTTGTGTTTCTGCAGTAGAAAACCTTCCCCCAATCACCCAGCCTCCTTTCACTGATTTAGTTATTGGGCCACAATTTGGAGTTTTCTCTTTTTCTCTTTGGAGGAGTTGGAGCCCAGGTGAAGTGGGCTCAGGTTGCAACCTGGGTCTTACGGGAAGGGGGCTGCAGCCGTCACGTGAGTGGGGCTCCTGGGAACGGGGTGGGGGGGAATTCGACGGTCCTGCACTCCCCATCCATCAGTGTGCCCCTGCCTGGTTGTATTTCTTCAGAATACTCCCAGACCCTGAAAAGATTACATTGGAAAAAATTCTTTATCGGTCAGTACTTCTATTTTTGACAGGTGAACCTGGATTGACCTCCATGGAATTCGGCTCCTGGAAGCCAGGCTACCTCTGCTTTCTGCAAAAACACGAATACGAAGAATTGTTTCATTAGCAGGGCTGAAAGAGGCATCACACTAATTCTTGATGTGCTAATGAGTGCTGGTTCTTGAAGGTGTTAATTTTCAAACTCCAGCGTGGAAAATGTGTTCATTTCCGCCAGAGTTTCAGCCTTAGCCTTTTTTGTTTGTTTGTTTGCCTAATCCTGGTCTCAGTTCATGTTTGGACTTCGGTCTAAATAAATAAATCAGCAATATATACACTTAAAAATAAATACGTGCTTGATATTTCCCCCAGACTTTGTTACCAAGCACATTTACACAACATAGATTTTGGAGCTTAAAAACAGCACCCCCTCTTTCATCTGAGAAAAACAATGGAATGAGTAGCTTTTATCACGTGTCTAAAGGCCTCTTCATTTTAGGGAGAATTTGGCTTTTCTTTCCAGAATGTGCTGATCTTCGTTGTTGATGCTTCTGCATTTAAACAACAACCTTTCGTTCTTTATTTGTTCCAATGCAAAGAAAAATAAAAGAGGATAAGTAAGTATGGACTTTTTCCCCCTTTAATTCCTGGGCACATTGTGGATGCGTTGGGTTGCACTCAAGTAGGAATTGCTTGATATTACACCTCTATCTGCCAAGCATCTACTCTTCCAAAAGCAGCTGATTGCTTCCAGTTCTTTTTAGAAAAGCTAATTCTAAAATAAGGGCGGGGAGGGGCGGGTTCCCTGGTGGCGCAGCGGTTGAGAGTCCGCCTGCCGATGCAGGGGACGCGGGTTCGTGCCCCGGTCCGGGAGGATCCCACATGCCGCGGAGCGGCTGGGTCCGTGAGCCGTGGCTGCTGAGCCTGCGCGTCCGGAGCCTGTGCTCCGCAACGGGAGAGGCCACAACAGTGAGAGGCCCGCGTACCGCAAATAAATAAATAAATAAAATAAGGGGGAAGATGGGTGCTAACGGTTGGGGTAGGTGGGGAGGAAGGTGATGGGATGAGGAATTTCAGAGCTTTTCCCCTAATGGTGCAGAAGAAAGAATTTTTGACAAGGGAGAGTAAAGAAGAATAAAGCTAGAAGGAATGCTGGCGGTCAGGTGTCCCCACCTCATTTTAGCATTTTGGAAACTAAGGATCAAAAAGTTGGAGTCACTTATTTACTCTAAGGCTCCAGCCGTAGATGAGGGTCCAGTCTGGAGTTCCTCCCCCCATTGCAAAGTTTTACTCCCCACCTTCACCCGCACCAGTCTGGTTAGAATACGTCCCTGGAGCTGCTGGGTGTTCCTCCTGTTCACGACCCAGTCTAGTTCAATTCTGTTCAGTAATCACAGACTCAATCTTGTTATGTGTTTGCATTCTCCACAGTGCTGGGGGGTGAGGGTTAGGCTAGTGGAAAGAACCGAGGCTTCAGAGCAGCCAGATTCCACAGTTCACATCCAAATCCTACTGCCAACTGTTGGATCTTGGCCACGTTATAACCTCGTGGTGAAGCCTCGGTCCTCATCTGGAATATGGGGATGGTTATCCCACCACCCTGAAGGACTGCAGTGAGAATTAGAATGGGCATAAGCAAAACATTTAGCTCTCTGTGGGTGCTCAGTAAACAGCAGCTGTAACTACTGTTACTTCCACTTCTAAGATAAAATAAAACACAGTCTCTGCCCTTCTAGTGCTCAGAGTCAAGTGAGAAACACTTCGGGCAATATGGCCCTAGAATGTCTACAACTGGGTTACGGGATTAGTTACTGGATTCGTTCGCAACTGGATTAGTTACAGTAGTCTTGTCAACCTAAACTATACTGTGGTGAGGAAATTACCTACATTTCCTATCAGAGACCCCAGGAGCAAAGAGGAGAAGAAAGAAGAGCCTGGAAATGGGGTAAAGTAGACCTGATGCACCCCAAATTTGTCTCATTAGCTTGTAATCTGGTAGCTGGGAAAACTCATCTATAAAACATGGGACATTTTTCCTCCTAATTCATGAGCAAACCTCAAAATGGCAGGAGATCAATCTGGAGCTTAGAGAGAATGTAACTACTTCCTCAAATCCTTTGTGCTCGTGTATGTATCTTCCTGCTATGCAAACCACCTGCTGAAAAAGCTAAACTGTAGCAATAGTTTCTTTTACATGACATACAGAACAATGCTTGATTGCTTTTTTTTTCTTTCATTGCTTTGTCCACATTGGATAGAAATGACAGGGAACTAATTCACAGTGCTTGAACTGGTCCCGGGTGAACACATTTTCCTACCTACAGCATAAAGCAAAGAAAAATCATTTTTGTGTTCTTCACATGTTTAGTCTTACCAACAATTTTTTACTCTCTGAGTCTACATATTACAGAAATATCTGTAGGCGGATCCATCTGCAGTTGGATTGAGAAGACCTCCACCCTGGCTGGGGTCTACTTCCAGATTTCAAGGACGTTACTCAGAAGCACAATTCTCATTAAAGTCTCCTAGTTAGTAACTAGGAGTAACTTGAAGCAGCCACCTCGTCTCCCAAAGCAATGAACCCACTGAGTGCCCATCTTCTAAATACTTCACTGAAAAAAACCAGGGCATCTTGGAGCAAAGAGCTGGTGTAGCGGTAGGACAAGAAACTTAAGATGACCTTGGAACATTGTGCCAGAAAGTCGGAAAGAGTCTGAAGAATCAGGGGCACGAATCTAAAGGGCACAGAAGTCTTCTTGAAGGATCCCACCAAACAAAGCAGGGACACTTTGAGCATCAAAATATTGGGTTGTGGGCTTCCCTGGTGGCACAGTGGTTGAGAGTCTGCCTGCTGATGCAGGGGACACGGGTTCGTGCCCCGGTCCGGGAGGATCCCACGTGCCGTGGAGCGGCTGGGCCCGTGAGCCATGGCCGCTGGGTCTGCGCATCCGGAGCCTGTGCTCCTCAACGGGAGAGGCCACAACAGTGAGAGGCCCGTGAACCGCAAAAAAAAAAAAAAAAAAAAAATACTGGGTTGCTACCACATATCTGATGAGGGTTAACATCCAAAATACTCAAGGAACTCATACAACTCAATAGCAACATAACAAAAACCCGACGAAAAATGGACAAAGGACCTGAACAGACGTTTTTTCAGAGACATGCAAATGGCCGACAGGTACATGAAAAGGGGCTCAACGTCACTACTTATCGGGGAAATGAAAAGCAAAACCACAATGAGATATCCCCTCACTCCCGTTAAATGGCTGTTATCAAAAAGACAGGAGATAAGGTTATCATACCAAGTGAAATAGGTCAGAAAGAGAAAGACAAATACCATAGGATA
Organism: Pseudorca crassidens; assembly: GCF_039906515.1. Lineage (NCBI taxonomy): Eukaryota > Metazoa > Chordata > Mammalia > Artiodactyla > Delphinidae > Pseudorca > Pseudorca crassidens. The sequence goes on along the minus strand of NC_090314.1, from coordinate 6,236,912 downwards.
TTACTTACACGTGGAATCTAAAATATGACACAAATGAACCTATCTACAAAACAGAAACAGACTCATAGACATAGAGAACAGACTTGTGGTTGCCAAGGGGGAGAGGGGTGGGAGAGGGATGGATTGGGAGTTTGGGATTAGCAGATGCAAACTATTACATTTAGAATGGATAAACAACAAGGTCCTACTGCATAGCACAGGGAACTATATCCAATCTCCTGGGGTAAACCATAATGGAAAAGAATATAAAAAAGAATATATGCGTGTGTATAACTGAGTCACTTTGCTGTACAGCAGAAATTAACACAACGTTGTAAACCAATTATAATTCAATTAAAACACAAAGGAAACAAATGCTGGTGAGCATGCGGAGAAAAGGGAAACCTTGTGCAGCGTAGGTGGACATGTACATTGGTACAGCCACTGGAAAACTGCATGGAGGCGCCTCAAGAAATTAGAAATAAAACTACATACGATCCAGCAGTCCCTCTTCTGGGTATATATCCAAAAGAATGGAAATCAGGATCTCCAAGAAATATGTGCACTCCCGTGTTCATTGCAGCAGTATTCGCGATAGCCAAGGCACGGCCACCGGTGAATGAATGGATCAAGAAAATGTGGTATATTTACCCTATAAAATATGATTCAGCCTTTAAAAAGAAGAAAATACTATAATTTGTGAGAACATGGATGGACCTGGAAGGCATTATGCTCCGTGAAATAAGCCAAACGGAGAAAGACAAATACTGCGTGGTATCACTTCTTTGTAGAATCTAAAAAAAAAAAAAAAAAAAAGTCAAGCTTATAGAAACAGAGAATAGAAAAGTGGCTGCAGGGGCTTGGTGGGGAAAATAGGAAGAGGGTGGTAGAAGGGTGCAAACTTTCAGTTGTAAGATGAATAGGTTTGAGGATCTACTGTAAATAACATGGTGACTATAGTTGACAACACTGCACCGCAGAACCTAAATGTTCTCACTTCAAGAAAGGTAAATATGAGAGGTGCTGGATTAACTCGGTGGGGAATCCTTTCACGATGGATGCATATATCAAATCATCACGTTGTACACTTCAAATATTTTACAATTTTATTTGTCAATTATACCTAAATAAGGTTGAAAAAATACTGTATTACCACCCATATACTGATTTAAGTAAATAAATAAATGGAGGAGAAGGGAACACTTTCTTTTTTTAAAAAATTTAATTTAATTAATTTTTTATACAGCAGGTTCTTATTAGTTATCTCTTTTATACATATTAGTGTATATATGTCAATCCCAAGAGAACACTCTTTCTTACAGTAGAAGAAAATGATGGACATTAAAAAAAAATCACTCTCGAGGACATCTCTTTACCCTTTCCAATCCCATTTAAAAACACACATCACTTTTATCTGTTGTGTCTCATTGTCTCTTTCAGTCTGAAATAGTTCCTTGGTCTTTCCCTGTCTATGTCTTAAAGAGTACAAGCCTTTCATTCTTTGGAGAACCCTCTGCCTGAGTTCTTTCCCTATATTTCCTCATGATCAGACTCTGGTCATATACACTCGGCAAGAATTCCCCAGAAAGGATCCTGCCTCTTGTCTGCCTTCCCTCAGGGGGAACATAATCTCCATTCATGCTGTGTTATGAACTGAATGTTTGTGGCCCCCTAAAATCCCCATGTTGAAGTTCTAAACCACAGTGTGATGGTATTAGGAGGTGGTGCCTTTGGAAAGCAACTTTCGATGAGGTCATGAAAGCAGGTTCCTTATGAGGGTATTAGTGTCCCCACAAGAAGAGACAGAAGGGCTTTCTCTCTCTGTGTCTCTCTGTGTCTCACTCTCCTCTCCATGTGAGGACCCAGCAGAAAGGCAGCATCTGCAAACCTAGAAGACCTCTCTCACCAGACACTGAACCTGCTGGCACCTTGATCTTGGACTTCCAGCCACCAGAACTGTGAGAATAAATATCTGTTGTCTAAGTCCCCCAGTCTATGGTATTTTTGTTATGGCAGCCCAAACACCGAAACATGCTGTCATCAGTAATCTTAGCCTCGATCACCTAACCACGCTGGTGTCTTGCAGGTTTCTCCACCCTAAAATCACCATTCTTCCCATTAGAACTGGCCTGGTATTTTGTGGGGAGATCTGTCTCTAGCCATCTTCCTGCCTGGCTCCAATGTCCACGCAATGTTTGTTACCCTGCAGGTTGACATCCTGGGTTTCCTATGATCATTTTGAAGTTACGACCTGGTAGGTTTTAGGGACCACAGCAGCCGTCCTTTCGAACCTGAACATGGCTGAGACTCACTTTTTCATTAGGTTCCTGGGAAGAAAACTACCTAGTATTGAATTCGGTGGACTCACACCCATGAATCACTTTGAAGTCATCTGTTAGCCTTCCAGGAGGAGGACACGGAGGAAATGGAGCCCAGCTTAGAGGAGGATTGTTTCACTTCTCCCAGGACCCTTCCTGTTTCTCACACCGGGTGAACAGCCTCGGGCTACTGTCACTCATGGCTTCCCAGGGACTGCCTCTTGTCTGGAGATTGTTTTGCTTCTCCTGATTTCCTGACCTTTCCAATTGACATGAAGTTGTTTCCTTTCTCAACCTTGCAGCCACCCTCAGCTGTCTGAGGAGCGCTCACCAGGAAATGTTTGCTTTTCATTAACTTGTTTCTCTCTATTAGTCCCATTGGAGAGCAGAAGAGCACGGGAGACAGGGGTCTCCGTTCAATTAGCCTAAGCAGACTTCCCACCCCAGGCTCTGGACAGCTCCGATCAATTCACCACTGCAGCGCCCGGAAGACCCATGTTATCTGTCAATGCCTGGCTGGTTCATCTACACAGGGCCTGTTCAGGGTGTGCTAGGCGCTCTCATGTGGCATGTTTTAAAATGTTTATGGTAACACTGGAGGAGCTGGTTTATTAGCCCATTTAAAGGCCAGGAAATTGAAGTTTAAAGAAGCTAAGTGACTTGTCTAAGAGGCCCCACCCGGGAAATGGTGGGCCCAGTTTTGGCTCTTTGGACATCAGGTGTTTTCCATTCTTACTGTCTATTTGAGGAAGTCGAGTGGGCTTTGGTGTGTGGCTACACCTCCCTCAGGTACTATACGGGGCAGAGGAGAGAGCGGAATAGGGCTGGACCAAAACATAGCTGTAAGCACGGGCACCAAGTCATGTAAATAAAATCCCATGTATATACAGCTTCTAATCGATCTGAGAACTTGGAGAGGATGGGGAAAGCATGCCAGGTCCTTATGGAGCAAGGGGAAAAGCAAAGAGCATGTAGCTCATGTCCCCCTTTTCAGCCCATGAGGACTTATCTGAGGCAGAGGGGGAGAAGATATTCACCCCAATTCTCCAGCTAATGAATGTCAGAGCCAGGACGGGAATCCAGGTATCCTGACCCGCTGAACCTAAAGGTAGAACGAAACGTCTATAAACAGGGGACACAGCACGAGAAACAGGAAAACTGGGGCACACAAGGAATATTCTACAACACTGTTTTCAGATCCTCAATCCTTTCACTATCAAAGCAAATAAGAGATATTTAAGGGACTCAGAATTCTCAGGAAAAAATATAAGAGCATAAAATCAGCACGTGAACTCAACTTATTGGCAGCATTGATGTAATGACAACAAACGTTTATTTCAAAAACAAGTATATTGAGGAGCATTTCACATATCATAAAGTTCACCCATTTCACACAAATGGCCAATAGGCACATGGAAAGATGCTCAGCATTGCCAAATGTTAGTGCGAGCTGGTTGACAATGCCCAACTGCATCTTCAGAAGTGTCATCCTCTTAAGCAAGGCATGGATGTTTGCAGAGCAGAAAAGAGGTGAACACGCAATGCCCCTAACTAACAATGAAGGTGGGAAGCTATGATTTTTCACACACTCCAAGGATTCAGCCTGTCACACAAAGGGGCAGAGAGTGTGTATTTTGGAGGATGGGGAGGAGATATGCTCACCTCAGTCAAAGAGTTGGCCCCCTATGAACACCTTCTAGGGGTGAGCATTGGGTCGGAGGATGCTCTGGAAAGGAGATGGGACCTACGTGGAACCCGGGTCCATCCACTTGTCTACATAGACCTCACCCTAAGTCTCAGAAGAGCAGACCTCTGAAAACAATCTTCCCCAGGATCCAGAAAAAAAGTTTCTGGTAAATACTTGGTATCCTTAATAGAATACAAGTTAGCATAGCCCCAAACAGGAATGAAAAAGCATGAGGAGACAATTGCCAAAGGTGAAAAGACAACAAGATGAAATATAAAGATAGGTGATCGAACTAAGGAAACTGAAAGGTCAGCTGCAGAATTAAAATCCACGTGGGATGATGTAGAGAGCCAGAGTCACCTTAAGGTAGTGACATCATCACCACCCTTACATCACACATCATGATGTAATGAACACGATGTAAGCAATGGGGAATATGAAGACAGAGAACAGAAGCCAACTCTTAAGAGTCAAATATATTTCTGAAGAATAAAACAAGTACAATAGAATGGATAATCAAATGCACATACATAAAAATTTTGTTTATATTTCATTTTTATTTTTCTACAAAAGCTCTGCAGATCAGAAGACTTCACCACATTACACTGGACAAAAATATGAAAGGAACTCCAACACCCAGAAATACCAGAGCAAAACTTTTCCTAATAAAGACAAAGAAAAATTCTATAAATATCCATTAAAAATTGGGAGAAAAAAAACACAAAGAAATACAAATCTAGTGGGTTTCAGATTTCTTCTGCGTTATGTCAAACAGCAAACAATAATGGAGTTGAAAAAAAATCACTTTGATAACCCAACATTGTAAATCAACTTACTTCAATTTAAAAAAGCACAGTTTGAGGTTTGAGGGAAAAGAATTGTGATTAAACAACGGTAAACTGTCATTTTTTTCTTTTATATATGAGGGCGAAAGAAAGATTGCTGACTACCCAAAATCTTAATATATTCCCCGGGTATATTTCTTGAAAAACATTACTTGAAAAATCATTCCACGTGAAACGTGGAACGCAATTAAGGATTCGAGACCAGGAAATCCCATATAAAAGAAATGGTTCTGAGCATTAACACAGTTGAACATGGAATTAAATCAAAATATTTGTTGAAATAATAATTTTAAAGCCAACATTTATTTAGCTCTTACTATGTGCCAGGCACTGTGCTAAGTGTTTCCCATATATGTTTGTTTATAAAGCTTAACACAGATATCAAAAACTACTCTTCTTTATTTTTTCTTTCTTTTTCCTTTTTTTAATTGAAGTATACTTGGTTTACAAAGTTGTGTTAGTTTCAGGTGTACAGCAAAGTGATTCAGCTTTATGTGTGTGTGTGTGTGTGTGTGTGTGTGTATTCTTCTTCAGATTCTTTTCCATTATAGGTTATTACAAGATGTTGAATATAGTTCCCTGTGCTACACAGTAGGTCCTTGTTGTTTAACAAATTACTCTCCTAATAAAAGATGTTTAATATCAAAATAATAATGTAATCTGGGTCTAAGTATTCAGATTTTATAACTAAAACCAGTCAGTGAATGGAGAGAGGAATAAAAGTGCTCAGTTCTTCATCTTAATATGGGAAAGACAGAGGGATTCAAAAGATGCCGTTTTCTTTTTTTTATTGACTTTGAGCATTAGTGGTATATTAGACAAGATACAAAGTTAAAAATTTTTAACGTTCTAAAGAAAATGACAAATTGGAAACAGCTTTTGTGACAAAAATGGCAGAAAAAAACAGTTCGTATGTTAAATGGCTTTATAAATCAATGAAAGAAAACCAACAAACACATGGAAATAAAACAGAGCAGGATCTGAACAGGCAATTGACCACAATCGTGTAAAAAAGGTTAACTTCATAAGTAACTTTAAAAAGTGCAAATTAAAACAGCAGTGTCATGCCTGCTATGTTAAGCCCATCAAATTGGCAAAAACTCAAAAGAATGATAATCCCTGGTGTTAGCTAGGATTCAGGGAGACGGCCTTTCATATACTGCCAGTGGAAGTGTAAATTGGTAAATTGGTACTCTTGTGGAAGGGAAATTGACAGCAGAGATCAAAAGCTTTCTAAATGCAGATACCTTTGGATTCAAGAATTCCATTTCCAAAGGACGGACTCAGAGGCAGCCACAAAGATTTAACTCCAAAGATGGGAAAAGCTGTGCTCATGCGAGGGGCTTCTCCTTTGAAATGGAGGATGATACTGAAGCCAGAACGAGGAAGACAGCAATAGCTAAAGATGAAAAGGCTGAGACTTCCTGAGTGTTCCATCCTCTGTGGGGATGTAGCTCCCGGGAGCCCCTCACTTCTAAGCCTGGTCCCTTGGGTGTGGCAATTTCTCTGGTCTATTTCCTGTTGTTGTCCCTGAGGTTTTTCTAAAGCCCTGTTTAAACACTTCAGGTCATCTCCATGGCACTCCAGGCAACTAAGGGAAGGGTGGGGAGCTAAGAAGAACCAAGCTAGAAATATAGTGGGTGCCTTCAGAGGCTGGCTAGGCCAGAACTAGAGACGCAGCACAGCATCAGGGCACGCAGGTGAGCGTGTCGCGGACGGATGGCCCCTGGTCCCTGACACTGCACGTTCCCCCTGAATACTGGCCGGGGCTGCCACTGCTGCCTCTGCTGGAGAAAATCCCCCATGTTCCCTGCATATTTGTGTCTTTGGCTCCTGGTCAAAGGACATGGAAAGGACACAGGTACCCCAAGTGTGTGGAAAGCGTCATCCACTCGTTGCCATGAACTGGGAACGTCTAGATGGTTCCTGGTTTTCTCAGCTTGTGCCTCACCATGACTCTTGTGGTGGGAAGGGGGCTTAGATGCCAAGAAGCTCCCTCCCCCTCCCCCCCAAAACCAAACACCTTTATGCTGATACTATTAATAATAAAAACGTGCCTTGGGACGATGCTTCTCTCGTTGCCCATTGATGCCAGCCTAATGCTCTCCCCGGGGGTCCTCACTTTATCTGTCCCTCCCTCCCTCCCTCCCTCCCTCCCCGTCATTGAGGAAGAAGCCCTCCTCACTCACTTCCCAAATAGCTCTTGGGAACTTGGAGAGAAAATTGGAAAAGAGACTCAAAGAAGAATTTTATACACAGAGCAAGGGACCTAAGACATAAGTTCGTATTTATTTACATTTAGGATGACAGTTCAAGTTGAAATTCTCTCTGACCTGGGTCCCGTTATCCTGCAAGGGGGTGGGCAAAGCCGTCTTGCATGCCCACAGAGCTTTACAGTTTATAAATTGCTCTCACATGTACAACTGGACAAAGATCCAATGGCGACTGTATTGTGCGGAGTTTATGGCGAGGGGCTGTGGATGACAGGGCTGTCATTATGATATAACTATGCATCTAACATTGAGCCGGTCGGTCAGTCAGTACTTTGGGCCCTTGTTTTTTGAACACCTAGTACGTGCCAGCCATGCTGTTCTGTATTGCAGGGGTACAGGGAAATGGAGCCACAGTTGCTGATCCCAGCAGCTGGCAGGGAAGGGATAAAGAAAAGGCTGTGATTTAGCACAATGAGTAGGACAGTAGAGACGGGAACAGTGGGAACAGCAAACATCAGGCGTGAGTCAGGGGTGCTGATCTGGCCCGTGTTCATTAAATTGGCCGGTTGTGCGCATGGACGCGCGCATGGGTGATGGTGAGGGCACCTCCACAATAAGCACTGTCCCGTCTGCGCTATTAGGAAGTTCTCAGTCACTGGATGTCCCCTCCTGTCCGTGTTCTCCCAGGACTCTGCTATGCATTATAATTCATTACCCTTTTTTTTTTTTTTTTTTAATGGTACGCGGGCCTCTCATTGTTGTGGCCTCTCCCATTGCGGAGCACAGGCTCCGGACGCGCAGGCTCAGCGGCCATGGCTCACGGGCCCAGCCGCTCCGCAGCACATGGGATCCTCCCGGACCGGGGCACGAACCCATGTCCCCTGCATCGGCAGGCGGACTCTCAACCACTGCGCCACCAGGGGAGCCCACCCTTTCTTTTACTGATTGAGCATCTATGGAACTGGGGTGCATTCTCATAGACTGGACCCCAATAAATAGTGTTTCTAGTGTGTACAAGAGATTGGGAAGGGGCTGGGGGTGATTTTCTCCGCGACTTTCCTTTGTACAATTATGGTAGGGGCGGTGGGAGAGGGGAAGCCAAGTACAGCTAATCCCGGGAGGCAAGGCTACTTGGGCCGGGGTCCTCCTCTAAGGGAGGGGTGGTCTCCAGTTCGGGCTGTCACATTTCCCTTTTGTGATCACAGAAGGCCCCTAGGGACTCCCTCCAGCCCAGCCACGCGATAACCAGGCGTCCAGACTCAGGGTGACTTTACAAGAAACACCTTTGACCAGGGGGTTAGCTCTTAGCTTTGCGTTCATGAGACCTAAGGTGCTGATTCAGCCTCAGAAAGTCCTGCCAAGGTCCCAGGGCCACGGGTGGTAGAGGCCCATCAGGCCAGCTGCCTTTCCAGGGCACAGCCCCGGACACCAGGAGCGCCAGGTGTGGGGACGTGGTGAGTCAGCCTGGACGCCGCCCTCTCACTGGAGGAACAGATCCAATGACAATGGCTCAGGACTGCGGTCGTCCAGCCTTGGAGAATCACATCGGAGCCCTGGTTGTCGTCACAGGTAGAGAAGTACGTGTCCCTCCTGGGGTGCCAGCCAAGTTACTGTGAACTTGAAAATACCGAATGAGTACCCAAGTAGCAGGCAAGTCAAACTTGGGAAGTTCTTGCTAATTTCACCAAATAAAACAGTAAAACAATGTAAGTTATCCCCCGTCTGTCTTGATTTAGCAGTTTAACTGCCACTGCGTAAAAAGCAAATCCACTTCTGCATTTCCTCAGTACCACCTTTGTGCAATTTACTGGGAATAGAATTTGGAGAGGGTTTGGTACCATCCGCCTTCTCACCCTGACCTCAGGAAGTAAGGGTTTCTTTCCTCCCCAAGATCAGGGGCGCCCCAGGGATGTGCTGCTGTTGGCTGCATTCTCGAAGGGGCGTGGCACTGCTTCTTTCAAAGAGCAGGAGAGGGTGAGCTGGAATATTGTCGGTGTACATATATGTCCATCTACTGCAGCATCCTTAATGGCTAAATATTATATGACGTTGCAAGGATGTACAAAGGCTGAGAGTGGAACCTAATCTCGGAGTCTTTGTTCTCAAAGTTGGGTGAGTTACAGCATCACCTAGAACACTTTAAAAATACATCTATACACGACCAAATGTACAACAGACGGCTAGCGGAAAGCAGCCGCACAGCACAGGGAGATCGGCTCGGCGCTCTGTGACCGCCTAGAGGGGTGGGATAGGGAGGGTGGGAGGGAGACGCAAGAGGGAGGGGATGTGGGGATGTATGTATATGTATAGCTCACTCACTTTGTTATAAAGCAGAAACTAACACACCATCGTAAAGCAATTATACTCCAATAACGATGTTAAAAGATAAAATAAATAAATAAATAGAAATACAAATCACTGGACCTCAGCCCCAGAACTTCCAACTCAGTACCTCTTGGGTGGGGCTCTAGAATCTGCATTTCTAACCAAGTGGTGTTGATGATACTGGTTTGGGAACCACATGGTGAAAACCAGTCTTTTAGAGACAGACAGGAGTCAAGAGAGAAGGCTCGTGATTTTTCAGTAGCGACCTTCTGGCAAGAAGGTTCTTCCCAAACGTCTCAGCCTGGTAAGGAGCGGGGCCTTCAAGACGTCCTAGGATGTCTTTTCTGACTTTCTGGCTTACTGAGTAGAAGGCACCCATCCCCTCACAAATGAAATGCATAAATATCATCTTTCTTAGCCTTCCTTCTGCTTTCTGGAGGAAGGGACTGACAGTTCCCCGTGGGTCTTTGGGATGATGAAAGGGAATCCTCCAGCCCTTTGTCCCTCTGCTACTTGGGGAGGTCTGTAAACCCATTTAATACATCTGATGAAGCTTAGTCCCCCGGGGTTTGAAGACACCAAGTCTATTGGCCCCAAGGTCATTCATTACTGGGAAGCGGAGTCACTGCTCCCTCAGCCAGCAAAGTTTTCACCTCCTGCTTCTCAGATTGGGCAGTTAAGGGGGAAAAAAAAGCTTTCATTCTTAATTGCCAATGATTTAAATAGTTGGGTCAATGTACTATAATTTCTTCTGAGAGTGGTAAGGACATCTGACCTCTGGTCAGGCACACGGGATGTGACCACTCACCTGACTGTAGCTGTCACTTCTCTGTGCTATCGTAGCATGCTTGTGGAAGGGCTTGCTTTCCTGGGGAACAGCAGAGGAGGGCAACAAGCTCACAGACAGACGAAGACCCTCAACAGACTTCTCTCCTCCATGCCCAACAGGCACCTCGCCAACCACAGACCAGCATTCTCAGGACTTTTCTGAGCCCGGTTTCATAAGCGAGCACCCAGCACTGAAATAATTCACCATCTTCCCAGGCAAGACGCCTACCTTTGCTGTAATAACAACTATAATAACAAGTACAGGTGACACGTACTTGTTATTAAAGTCCTGACTTTGACAATGGGTCTCTAGGGATGCAGTCCTGGCTTAGACAATCGTCACCATGTGCTCCCAACCTGTTTTACTGCTCAGGGGCCCTGCTCCTTTTCTCCCACTCCCTTACACAGCTTCCTTGCCCTAAGATGCCACAGGTCAACCTTAGAAGCCCAAAGGGATCTCCTTCCATGACTCAGTCTTAAGGTGAAGAACTATCAGAAGATACGCTTTCAGTGAAAGGATAGAAAACCAGACTGTCCTCAAGCCCCGGTAAATGTTTCTTTTCATCTTATGAATCGGAGAAAAGTGGTTCTCGAACTGTGCTTCCTGGGCCAGCAGCATCAATATCAAGGCAGAACATTCTAGAAATGCAAATTCCTGGGTGCCACCCCAGAACAACTGAATCAGAAACTCTGGAGTTGGGCTCAGATCTTTGATTCCCGAGATATTCTAGATGTTCAAAGAGCAGGGACTAGATTCAACTTGGTCAACTCTTTCAATATATCGCTTGTAATATAAGCTGTGTGACCATCATTCCTGCCCATTCGTCTAGTTTCTTAATTAAAACTTACATTTGTAAGCACTTTGCCACTTAGAAGTCTTTTTCCTGTACGTGAACAGATATGACATGTACAAGCACCTTCTGAAGTTAGCAGGGCAGATATCATGATCTGCATTTTACTGATGAAAAACTGAGATTTTTGTCCAATATCACGTTTCGAAAGTGATTAGATGACTTCCCCGGTGGCACAGTGGTTAAGAATCCGCCTGCCAATGCAGGGGACACGGGTTCAAGCCCTGGTCAGGGAAGATCCCACATGCCGCGGAGCAACTAAGCCCGTGTGCCACAACTACTGAGCTTGTGCTCTAGGGCCCACATGCCACAACTACCGAGTCCACGTGCCACAACTACTGAAGCCCACACACCTAGAGCCCATGCTCCGACACAAGAGAAGCCACCGTAATGAGAAGCCTGCATACCACAACAAAGAGTAGCCCCTGCTCGCCGCAACTAGAGAAAGCCCGCGCCCATCAATGAAGACCCAACGTAGCCAAAAATAAATAAACAAATTTATAAAAAGAAAAAAAGTGATTAGAGACAAGTTCTGAAACTAGAATCTGGACCCAACGTAGCCAAAAATAAATAAACAAATTTATAAAAAGAAAAAAAGTGATTAGAGACAAGTTCTGAAACTAGAATCTGGATGGTTTTGCTTTCGTCCCACAACTCTCCCTCGACTCTACAATCCCACCCAGTCTCTGTATGTCTTGTTCTCCAGTCTCTCTTCTATCTACCTGGTTTATATTGAGCTTCCGTCAAAGCTGATGGCTTGTTTCCATAGAACCTGCTTTGCGGTCTCTTATTCCAGAATCCTTCATTCTCCCGCAGCCTCCTGTTTTGAAAGCACAGGATACTTCTCAAACTTCAACATCCGTACAAGTCACCTGGAGATCCGGTTACAAGGCAGGTTCGGATTCAGGGCTGTGGGCGGGGCATGGGACTCTGCATTTCTAGTGGCGTCCAAGTGATGCTCCCGGTCTCCACAAGGGCGGGAGGACAGCTTGGTGCTTTTGTTTGCACTGTCTTTCTCTCTGAAGACACTGCAAGTTTCTTGGCAGCTGGATCAGTGTTTATCTTTATATCCCTGCGTGTAAGGATTAGCTCAGGGGAGGAAAGAGGGAGGAGAGGTGGAAACGTGGAACCTTTGGCATCCATCTTTTTGAGCAGAGAAGTGAAAAGATAAGTTGTTCGCTTCCAGCGTCTTGACCCTCACTTCTACCTCACCGTGCAAAAAAACCCCATAAAACAAAACAGAACAGAACAAACCCCAAAGCTTCTTTGCAATTTTTCAAAGGCTAAGCAGAGATAGACTGGAGAGCTTGGTGGCTGCGGAAGCTCAGGCTTCTCTCTGGGACCTTGCTTCTCCACGTACAGGTGACATGTGCGTGGACATCTGTTAAGCTGGAGAAAACGTCAGAACTGGGGCCTCTCGACCCCTGCATCACCTTTTCGAGAAGCTGCCCCGAGGCCAAGGAATCTGACTGGGTATAGCACTGGTACCTTCCTAACACTAGCATTGAGGAGATGATCTCCTCAACTCCATAAATGCCACAGCTAAGTACTCTGGCGGGCAAGACTGCTATGATCTTGTAAAACACATCGTGGCCATCTGGCAGAGGCTACTGACGTGGTCAGAGGAAAGGGGACATGGTCAGTAATGGTCACATCAGTTTTACAATCCTCCCCATGCAGAGCCAAGTGTGTGGCTTGACAGACGAGGAAACGGCGGCCAAGACCCTGTCACTGTTCACAAATCTTGACAGACGTACAGAGAGTCTGTCTCTCTCTGTGCAGGACAGAACCAGAGCTGGGGTCACCTGAGTGGCAGCTGTAGGCAGACGGTACAGGTGGGTCTGAGAAAAGGGGTGACAGCCGCGAGAGGGGTTTCCAAGCTTCTCCAGGCCCGGGACATGAACTCCCTGGTCCCACCCCGAGCACTGGGAAATTTACCTTTCTACTTGGCCTCTTGGGTGACCACACGTGCCATATACCTGCGTCTCAGAAGCAATGGCTGGGTGACAGCATCTGGGCCCACCTGCACCCCCTTCTCCTCTACCATTTGCTGGCCAGAGCCCAACCTCTCCCCTCCAGCTGTTCTGCAGAATTCGCACGGCTGACCGTGCGCTGGCCTTGGTGTTTGGTGCCCTCGCACACGTTATTCTGTCTGCCGAAGTGCCCTTCCCTTTCTCTGTCTGATAAGCTCCCCTTTACCCTTCAAAACTCAGCCTGAGCTTTGCTAAAGGGCCCTCTGTCTCCCCCCATCCTCCCTTCCTACCTAGCCTGTGCCGACTAAAACTGGGCCCCTACAACCTAGAAGAGTGAAGTCGCTGGCCACAGCAGTCTCTGACCTTCCACACCCCCTGAAAGGGCTTCAGGGCGGAGATCAGGCACGAGACACTCTGTGCTCTGGGAAAACTGCCAGAACAGGTCTTCAGAGAGTAAGATAGTTTCAGGAGAAGATTTTATGAGCCCAATTGCTTGCATCTTCTCATATCTAGAAAAGCGCTCAAATCACTAACAGAACCATCCGTTCCTTGTGAGCAGCGACGACCGTCACGAGGCCAGCAGCCAGCATCTGCCAATATGTGTGACTGCACCCCCGTCACCAAACCCACATACGTACTGACCCCTCCCCACCTCCTCCGAGCAGGTCCTCAGAGCTCCCCGAGAGGCTGCTCCCAGTAAAACTCAACTCACAACTCTCACGTTGTGTTTTTTTTTTTTTTTTTTCAGCTGACAGGTAGCACCCTGTGCCTCTGTACGTGCTTATGTTTTGATTTTGTTGATTTGTCTCGTCCACCAGGCTTATCTCCTCCGCTTTCAATTCCTGGTCTCACGGTGTCTAGTAGAGTGCCAGGCACACGGTAGATACTCGACCATTTTTAAGTACTTAAATGTGTCATAATGAACCTCTGTCTGTGATTACTATACCCAGTGACAGACAAGGTCATTTCTCTCCAGAGGGAGGTAGAGTGCACAGCTCACCTCCTTCCCGGTTTTAGTGTTAACCTAAATGTCACACGTTAACCTAAATGTCACATGTCTCATGTCACAGGTACAGGGTGACAGGGTGCATTCCACAGCCCTAGTTACGGTGGCAGATTTCCACTGGGGGCAAAGCCTGCAGACTCCTGTTCCCACGTGTCACCTGGTACTTCAGTCTTCACCGTGACCACAGCCACACCCCGTTTGAAACGCCATCGAGGAGTCCAACCCCAGACTTCCCTTGGGGTAGTTACGGGTGAAGAATGCTTTGAAAGCCAACCAGAGCTCCCAGTCAGCAGAACCGTCTTGGGCTGCGCCACCGCAGCTCCTGAGACAGGGGTGCAAGCGCAAGTGGTTTATCTGGGCATGAGTCAGGACACGTGGCTGGGGGTAGGAAGCAAGTGTGACAAGGACGGCAGGGAAGCCAGTGCAGGGGGAGCTGATGAGCAGGCTCTTATGCAGGCAACCAGAACAGTCCCACGAGGACCTCAGGGAGTGGATGCGGGCCACACCTCAGGCTCATCCTATACTAAGGCAAGAAGCTGGGGTATCCATTCTCACAATTTTTTCATCCATCCACCAGTCGGTGGGCATGTGCTTGTTTCCAGCTTTGGGCTATGATAAATGAAGCTGCTTTGAACATTCATGGGTTTGTGTAGACATGTGTTTTCATTTCTCCTGGGTAGATGCCTAGGAGAGGAATGGCTGGGTGGAATGGTAAGTATATGTTTAGCTTTATAAGAAACTGATTGTTTTCTAAAAACCTGGCTCCCCCATTTTACATTCCTACCGGCAGTGTCTGAGGGTTCAAATGTTACTAAGAAAGCAAGCCTGTGTTTGTCTTTTGATTTTTCTTAACCATGTGTCTTGAAGAACAAAAGCTTTAAACTGCGGAGGCCAACATACATGTGAGTGTGTTTTCTTCTGTGATTTGTGCTTTCTGTGTCACAAAGATTTTCTCCCATTTTTTTCCTAAAGTTTTAGTTTTAGCTCTTTCATTGAGTTCTATGATCCAACTTGAGTTCATTTTTAAGTATGGTTGAAATAAGGGTTGATTATCTATCTATCTATCTATCTATCTACCTACCTACCTACTTATCCATCCATCTATCCATCTATCTCTATCTATCTATCTATCTATCTACCTACCTATCTATCTATCATCTATCACCTATCTATCTATATATCCATCTATCCATCCATCTATCAATCTACATATTTGTATATTGACAGATGGGTAGCTAACTGTTTCAGCACCATTTACTGAAAAGCCTGTTTTCCCCAATGAACTACCTTGGTGAGTTTACTTAAAATCACTTGGCCTATATTGGGGTGGGGTCTACTTCTGGACTCTTCTCTGGTTCACTGATCTACAGTTCTACCCTTGCTCCACTACCATGCTGCCTTGGTTACTGTAGGTTTAGAGTGAATATTGAAATCTAGTGGCCTATGTCCTCCAGTTTTCTTATTTCATAAAATTCTCTGGTCTATGCTAAGTCCTCTACATTTTAATATAAAATTAAAATCAGCATGTCAGTTGCTACCAAAATTGCCTGATGTAATTTGGATTGGAACTGTGCGGAGTCTTTTTATCAGTTTGGGGGTCATTACTATCTTCATAATATTCAGTCTTCTAATCCATGTCTTCTTTATTTTCCCTCAGCAACGTTTTGCCCTTTTTAACGTAGAAGTCTTGCATATAATTTGTTTTCTTTTAACAGTTCCACACCTTTAGGCTATTGCAAATGGCATTATTTTTCACTTCAATTTTAGATGTGACTAACAGATTTTTAAAGGCATCCTTCTTAGATTACCTGTATTTATGTACATATAATTATTATGTGTAGTGCTTTGTTTACTTATTTATGTATTAATGTCTTGTTCTAGACATGCTTTAAGGAAGCTTACAAGAATATATAAAATAAAACCGAAGAGTAGAAGAAGGAGAGACAGAAAAGGGAAAGCAGAAGGACAGGGACATCCAGTAGAGTCAGGCGTGAAGCTAATACACATACATCTTATGCAGTCCTTGTACATTTGCTTTCTACATTTGCTAGTTCCAAAATGAAGGGTGAACTCAGATTATTGCATAATTTAGAGCATCCTTAAGTGGCACTCCTAAACCGAATGCTCCCAGAAAGCACAGCTATTTCTTATACTTTTCTCCAACAGGTCCTCAAAAACAGGACAGAACACATGTACTAGAACGAATAAAATCCTCAACAAGGTCTTTACGGAGATTATGCTGAGTTTTGATGTGCCGTCCTTATGCCAGTTAAAGTATAGCCTAGCCGTGCTAAAAACGCCCATCTCCAAGGCAGTTCCACTTATCTGCAACCACACAGCTAAGCTCACCCTGGATTCCTTACCCTCAGAAACCACCTGAGATCACAAATATCTGCTGTTCTAAGTCTGGGCGATTTATTATGCATCAACAGATAACAAATACAGGTTTTGGTCCCAAACTACCATTGATTTTTATTTTTTTTATTTATTTATTTTTTTGCGGTACACGGGCCTCTCACTGTTGTGGCCTCTCCTGCTGCAGAGCACAGGCTCTGGAAGCGCAGGCTCAGCGGCCATGGCTCACGGGCCCAGCGCTCCGTGGTATGTTGGATCTTCCCGGACCAGGGCACGAACCCGTGTCCCCTGCATCGGCAGACGGACTCCCAACCACTGCGCCACCAGGGAAGCCCTAAACTACCATTGATTTAGTGCTTACTTCATGCCAGACATTTAAGTCCTGTGTAAGTATTATCTAACTTAATCCTCACATAACACTATGAGGAAGGTACCATCATTGGGCCATTTTTACAAGTAAGGAAATTGGGGACCAGAAGTACTTGTGCCAAGACAGCCCAGGATGTCTGATTCCAAACTTTGGGCTTGTATTAGCTCATCTGCCTCCTCACATCTCTCTTCCAAGTGGATCCTACCAACGGGTCCTTTATGGGATGCTTTCTCAGTGGGGACCATATTGCCTCCAACCAACCAGGAAAACTGGTTCTTGGGTAGTATGCAAAAAAAAAAATGTTAGGGACTTCCCTGGTGGCGCAGTGGTTAAGAATCCGCTTGCCAATGCAGGGGACATGGGTTCGAGCCCTGGTCCGGGAAGATCCCTCATGTTGCCGAGCAACTAAGCCCGTGCGCCACAACTACTGAGCCTGTGCTCTAGAGCCCGTGAGCCACAACTACTGAGCCCACAAGCCACAACTCCTGAAGCCCCCGCACCTAGAGCCCGTGCTCCGCAACAAGAGAAGCCACGGCAATGAGAAGCCCGCGCACCACACCGAAGAGTGGCCCCCGCTCGCCGCAACTAGAGAAAGCCCGCGCGCAGCAACGAAGACCCAAGGCAGCCAAAAATAAAATAAATAAATAAAATAAAGAGTAATAATTAAAAAAAATGTTTAGCTAGCTCAATGGTCTGTGGTTCTTCAAACCTCCAGCCTCCCGATGAAATCTTGTTCCTGATGACTTAATTCCTTTTGGTGTGGGAGAATTTAAATTCACATTTTTCTGCTTAAGAAATCAATAAGGACAAAAAGACTGAGAAATACTGCTTTATGACAAACACCATCTTAGACAGCTTCTCAATGGCCCATAGTCTCAGACTAAAATTCTTCCTTGCATACAGCAGACTCTTACTTCACAGTGTTTGATGAATGGATTTTCGTATACAAGGTTCAAATCTCTACCTTGAAAATATCTGCCTCAGAAATAAATAAATGACACAAGCCAAAGTGATGCTCTGGGCTTCCACAGTAAGGAAAGTCCTCAGCAAAGACCAAAGACACAGACAGCCCTGTAAGCAGCGCTCTTGGGAGTGAGGTTCAGAGCCGGCGACACGAGTGAGTACCACGTGTCAGGAACCATGATGGATATTAGTCTACACTCTTCAATTCCCTGGCAACTGACCTTATTATACCTGAACAACATGCTTGACTGCACTTGCTAATCTGTGGATTTCTAAAAGTAGATAAAGAGTCCAGACAGCTGGAGCTCAAAATGAAATGAGCTTACGGTTTTCATGAATTACAGCAGATGTCTGACAGATCCACAATGCAGACTTGGCCCCCTCCTGCCGGTGCCCGGGGGAGAGCCCTGTCCTCAGTATGGCTGGTCCGTGGGCACATTCACCCATTTACTCCCCAGTCGAGGGCTGTTTCCCCGGCAACCCTCTAGTCTGACGTAAGGCAGGAAGGTGATGGTTGAGGCTCAGGGGTCCCTCCCCATCCGTCCCTCCTAAGCATACGGATAAGTTCTGGGTTATAGAAATCTCAGAAGGATGTGAACAGAGGCTGAGCAAGGCTGACACCCCTGCCCTGGGTGGCCCACCTGGTCTGCAGCAGAGATGGGCTGGTGTGCTCAGTGCCTGACACTCAGCCCAGGGTCCCTCCCATCAGACCGCACCGTCCCCCCAGGAAGCTCGCTCTCAGCAGCTCATCTCTGGGGCAACGAGTATGAAGGAAAATATTTTCTCCTGTAAAGTTCATGGCTTCTCCCTCTGCATTCTCTCTCCCCTCCCCACCCAACTTCTGTCTGGCTTGAGTTTATTGTCAAAACACACCCAGTCAAATCACTTGTGTGCAGACGTTTTTGCTGGCCTCCGCGCATCCACAGGAGAGCTGCTAACGACGGCCCTTCCTGCCTGTGCTTAGCTCATCCTCAGAAGGAAGGGCTCATTATCCTACGCTGCCGGCGGCCTGGACCGTCTGGAAACAGTCAGTCAGGATTCCAGCCACAGAGCCGAAGTCTCAGCATCTTTGGTGGGGTCAGATCTACCCCAGAGCAGTTCTCAGCTCTTGGGGGGCTGTGTACTTATGGTCCCTCAGGCCAGGCTCCTCGGAGCTCGTGTTGGGGGGTGGGCAAGTAGGTAGGGGCGCACTTCTGTCCATAGATGACGTCCCATCAGGGCCAGCTACGCAATTTTCAGGTGCCTGTACAAAATGAGAATTGGGGGCCCTTTGCACAAAAAGCAAGAAAAAAGTATTTTTCCTTTCTCCTGAAGTCTCTCTCTTGACTTGCAATAGTGTGATTGGCTATTTAATGCTGTGCTAATGAAAGGAACTAAAATTTTAGATTGTTAGTGTACATTTGCTCATTCCTCTTCATACTGTGCATTGCCAGTTTAAATGCAAACACAAGGGCATTTGACTCGCGTGCAGAGTCACCAGATTTGCACACACTGTATTTCGGAGCAATCTTACCAGAAGAGCAGAAACACTGCCCAGTAGTGACTCAACTATTTCTGTTTCACTTTTTGATACCTGCCCATTCTACCAAGTCTCTCACCTTTGGCTTACTGAAGAGTGAGGAAGGACAAAAGGAAAAGAGCTTTTTCTTTCCTCCTAAGTCATCACTGTCGGCATAAATGGTTGGCTGCCCCAGAGAAGTAACATAAATAAGAAAGGATACAGCAGGGTTCCCTGGTCCATCGTGATATTTACAAGGCCATTGCCACCTTTCTGCATTTGAAGCAAGCTCTGGCTCACACGGAAAGCATGGCCTTTCGGCGGCCCAGTGTCCTCGGTCATTCAGTTGTGCTTCCCCTGTGCACATGTGGACTCTCGCTGAATGCCAGGCATCCCGGTTCTACCAGAGTTCTGTGCTCACGGGGCATCGTGAATGCAACGTGCCAGTGGGGCAACCTGTACCTCTTCTGCTCCTGGGCACGTCCCATCGTGCCATCAGACTTCACTTACCAATCAGAAGTTCATAGACAAAACTGTCAGAAGGTTCAAGGCCACAGTGGTGGAGCATTACGCCAAGTGTGGGTTCCTCTGAGCATGGACCCTGGTGTGACAGCACACGTCACGGGTCCACGCAGCTGTCTCTGGTCCCAACTCTAACCCCCTAGACTTGGGCCTCCCTCTGCTACCAAGGGATAGAGCAGGAACTCCAGAAATGGATGGAATCAGGAAGTAAAGTAGGGCACTAGAACCAATTAAAAGTGCACTCGGATTCAGAGGTTCTCCATCCTGACTGCCCATTAGAATAACCTGGAGGAACTTTTTACAAAGTCCAATGCCAAGGCCCCAGGCCTGGAAGTTCTGATCTAATTGGTCTGGGTAGGTTCTAGGTAAGCTGTCCTGGTGCTGCTTCTGTTACAGCCAGACTGCGCCGAAGTCTCGCCCTCCAGCTCTGTACCCATCAAGCCAAAGTGTTTATGTTTTCTCTCCTGACTTGCTAATGCCTTTGTTGTTGGAGCCATGCTATTAAATTGTTTCAGTTTACTGTATTTGATACAAAATAACAGATTTTTGTCTCACTGGGTTTCTTTTTTTTTAGCTAAAATCTAATGTTTTTTCATGGTGTTTAAAATTCAGTTTGGAGAACATAAAACCTTTTCCTGCACCTCTTATGAATGGTCTGGTTCTTCATTTCAGATCATCCCAGATGCCAGGTGATGTTTCCCTTCCGTGTTAGGGATTCCAGCTGACTTGGGACTACTGTGTGATTCCAGTGGGTCTGGCTCTAGAGCTCAAGTTTCAGATATACTCCTGAAAAATAGGGACTAATCCATCCACATATTTCTGTAAACTTGAGAGTGACACTATTTAAAGAAATCTCACACTGAATCTCTTTGTAATGGGAATAGTCATCTCCTAATTTGACTTTCAGTCAAAAAATTTAAGTTTCTTAGCTATTTTTATCATTTAGGGCAATTAATATTTACAAATTAAACCCTCCTTCTTAGGCCAGATGTTTTTTACATCCCATTCTCATGAAAAGTGTAGAGTGGACATTAGAAAATATTTAGCCCACAAATTACCCAACCTCATCAACCATTAGTGACTTGGGATAACACTGGTGACTGAGTCACCTATGCAGAGACCCAGACTCTGTACCTCTAGGCCAGGGCCTGAATAGTCATCGTACAAAAGTTCCTCAGCTGATTTTGATGATCAACTATGTTTTAGAATCATGAATCTAACCCCAAATCCTTATTTTTTAAATTTTATTGCAGTCTAGTTGATTTCCAATGTTGTGTTAATTTCTGCTGTACAGCAAAGTGACTCAGTTATACTATATATATATTCTGTTTCATATTCTTTGCCATTCTGGTTTATCACAGGATACTGAGTATAGTTCCCTGTGCTACACAGTAGGGTCTTGCTGTTTATCCATCCTACTTTTAATAGTTTGCATCTGCTAATCCCAAACTCCCAATCCATCTCTCTCTCCCACCGCCCCCACAATCCCGCAAAATCCTTATTTTTTTAAACAGGGACACATCACCCTTACTAAACTTACTAAAGTCAAATACTAGAAACAAAGCACTAAAGACATGTTCTTAGCCAAATGTCTAGAAAATATAAAGAAATAGAAAAAGAAAAAAGAGAAGTTATCCTCAATCCCATCAACTAGAGAGAACTACTGTTTGTCCTTCCAGTCTTTTTTACAAAAAGGTATAAACAAGCAATACTCAAAATACTGTTACAACGAGACTCCAAACAAGGTTTGTTGACTGTTACACTATCGGGTATATACCCACTGCAAATCAACCCTGTGCATAAACATATGATTTTTTTATCCAAAAATATACAACATGGTCTATACAGTTTGGTAACCTGATTTTTTTTTTTGCTTAAGTGTATTATTAATTTAAAGGTGAAATTCCACAGGGTTCAGCCCTGAACGTTTCATTCTTTTCACTCTATGCTCTTTCCCTGGATCCTCCAATCTATATGCTTGCCTGGCTTCAGTGAACACCCATAAGTTCACTGCCAGATTTTACCTGCAGCCCAGGCTTCTTCCCTGGGGCTCTAGGCGTGCACACACGGCTGCTCATCAGCAGTAAGCCCACGGATGTCTCTCCAGGCACCTCAACCTAACTGGGTCCAAAACCGAACTCACGATATTCTAACATCAACTCTGTCTGAGAAGGTGGGACCACCATCCGTTCAGAATCTCCAGCACCATCCACGACTCCTTCCTCAGCCTCAGTGCTCAAGTTTAATTGATTCGACTTCCCGAATATCCCTTGAACACAATCATTTCTCTCCACTGCTCTCTCTCCAGACCAAGCCACCTTCATTTGTCACCTGGACAATTTCAGTACATTCCTACCTGGATCCCCGTCCTACTTTTATCACCATTCAAGTCAGTGAACAAATAGCAGTACGGTATTTTGAAAAAATTCACCATGTTTCGCCCTCAGTCATTCATTTTTGCTTTCTGGGCACTTAACGTTAGAAATATTGCATTTTGAGGCTGAGGTTTGCTGTCCCAACAGAGGACCAAACTCTGAAAATGAAAAGTCAAAGCCTTCACTTTTTACTTCTAAAATTGGCTCATAAAACTGTAAAATGGTATAATAATTTTTAAACTAAAATTTTGTTTGTAAGCATATGGGCTTTTTGGGAAAGAGAAGTATTTTGAGTCCTCAAAGTCCTGAAGGACTTTGAGCATAAAGCTAAAATTCAGACACTGAGATTTGGAAGCAGACATCATTATGTAAGAGTGAGTTTTCCTCCCAAGAGAATACAGCATTCAAAGGGTCCGGGTCTAGAATGGGGAGGGAAATGATAGAAACGCCAGATAATTTGGGGAGATCCCAATCTAGAGGAGTCATCATTTGGTAAGGTATATTCCAGGAAGATTTTAAGGTACATTTGGAAACTTTATATTCTGTAAGAGCCTGGGGAGAAAATTAATAAAGGAGAGTTGATCTTATGATCATCTCAATAGAGACTGAACGAGCATATGATAAAATTCATCATCTATTCAAGATTAAAAAAATATCTTAGGGCTTCCCTGGTGGCGCAGTGGTTGAGAGTCCGCCTGCCGATGCAGGGGACACGGGTTCGTGCCCCGGTCCGGGAAGATCCCACATGCCGTGGAGCGGCTGGGCCCGTGAGCCATGGCCACTGAGCCTGCGCGTCCGGAGCCTGTGCTCCACAACGGGAGAGGCCACAACAGTGAGAGACCCGCGTACCGCAAAAAAAAAAAAAAAAAAAAAAAAAAAAAAAATATATATATATATATATATATATATCTTAGCAAACTAGGAAAAGAGAGATCTTTAATAAAATAAGAGTATGTACGATAAAACTAAAGTAAGAATTCTACTCAATAACAAAAAATATAGGCTTTCCTCTTTGAGCTTGAGAACAGGGATACTCAAAATTACCACTTGTATATAACTTCACACAGTTAACTTGCTAAAAGGCAACGAGAAGAAATAAAAGATAAAAATCGTAAAAAAAAAAAAGAAAACCCTCATTTTTCACAGACAGTATGATTGTGCAACTGGGAAATCCAAAAAAGTCTAGGGACAAATTATTAACCAGATGGCTGGACCGAACCCTTTAGTTCCTGACCCTAGGTATTCTACCTCTTGTGGACCAGGTACTGTATAATGCAGTCACCCTGTAATTCTGCACGCATTAGAATCATCTACAAAGCTTGTTAAAACACACTTCCTGAGCCCCACCTGGGAGGATCTGATACAGACTTTTCGTTCGCCTTGAAGGACAGGGCTCCCCGCTTTGCTGGATGTCATTTCTGGGCTGGGGATCCAGCTGTGCTGTGTGATGAGGCTGCCCCACTGCTCCATCAGGCTGGGGATGGGGCCTACGACTCCACAGCCATCTGCCCACCTCCCTCCCCTTTGGCTGGAAAGTGGGTTCCTGGGTCTGATGCTATGTCAGGCTGGTCCCAGGGCAACAAATCAGACCCTCAGTGAGCCCTTGGATGGTGGTCCTGGAGAGGCACTGTGGGCAATGGGACCTTCTGAGGTCCTGAGAAAAAGCTCTCAGACACAAAGATGAAGATACAGGGCAGCTGGAAGCTGTCTGTGGAACAGTGTGGGTGAGGTCTGGGGAGTAGGGAGAGCTTGCACCACACAGACTCAGAAGCAGACTCTCTCCCCATCTCCATGGCCACCACTCGGCCCAGACCCCCAGCATCTCTTGCCTGGGTCACTGCAATACCTCTCACTGGTCTCCTTGCTTCCAGCCTTCCCCCTACCCTCAGTATTCTCCTTTGGCACCATAGTGGGAGTGATGCACTTTTCAAATATAATTCAGAATACGCCACTCCTCTGCTCAAAGCCCTCCAGTGGCAATTTCAGGCAGAGAAAGCCCACAGGCTTGCGATGACCTACAAGACCCTCCATATGGTCTGATGACCCTCACCCACCCCATACCCCTTACCCCCTTGGCCCACCTCCTGCCAATCTCCTCCTTCACTTGGCTCTGGTCACACTGGCTGCCTTGCTGTCCATCAAATATGCCTGACACCCCCGCTCGAGGACCTCCACAGTGGCCACTTGCTCTGCATAAATCCCCCTTCCCCACTCCTCCCTCACATCTTTGCTCAAATAGCACCTTCTCAGTGAGACCTGGTCTCTTTCCTAAAATCGCAGACTGCCAACAGACCCCCCGGGTCTGTTCCTTTCCCCCTGACTATGCTCTGCTATTTCCCACAGCCCCTGTCACCTCCAACGTACTGTATAATTCACTTACTTATTATTTTTACCCCTTATTATCTGTTCCCCTCCACTGGAGTGTCAGCTCCACAGAGGCAGGGATTTTCCCAAACACCTGTGTGCCTGGCGCACAATCTATCTTTCATCATTCATAACGTGTCAGGAAACATTTGAAAGCTGCTGCTGTTAGAAAACTTTGCAAAGGAAGAGATGGTGGAGGGTTCCTGGGAGCGCGTGCCACTCTCTCTTGATCAGACTTGCCTTTGGGAAATCAGGCTGCTCCACAGTCAGGGATAATTGATACGTCCCACCTCACTGCCCAAGGGTGCAACTTCAGATCCTGTTTCTTGTGTGTCCAGGGCTTATTCCACAAATTGAAAGAAGGGCTTTTTTCTCTCCCTCCGGTGGTAAGTCCAAAAACCATGAGGAAATTTACCTGTCACAGGGGATTCTGGGTTGCTCACAATCGCGTCATCGGTAAGAAACCCATTGTGTGGTAGGTCCGTGGAGGGTCCTGCCTTCGGCTGGTACGTAGCTGTCATTCTCAGGCTTTGAAGAAGGGCTACACTCACTACGGGTGAGCCTCACGACGCTGACCTGGGTTTCCAACCCTGCGGCTCCTTCCTAATATATGCACAAGTAAGTGTAAGTAAGTGCAAAAAATTGCATATGCTTCCCTCAAAGTGTACTCATTATTCCTGGAAGTGTACTCATTATTCCTGGAAGTGTACTCATTATTCCTGGAAGCCTGGAGCAGAAGATATTTCATCCTGAGCCCAGAACCATCGTCGTGGGATGATCTGGGTCCCTACTATTAAGCCAGGGGTCCGCAGACAAGAGTGCCTTGACTCTGGACTATAATTTTCCCCCAGAGACCAGATGCTCATTTTCTGACAACTGGCCCCAAATGGGCAAACTCAGCCCTCCAGACGTGTTGTAATAACTTGGAGCCTCACATCAAAGGAGCCAAGAGCTTCGTCTCTCCCCTACCAAAAGGTCTTGTTACCAGGGTAGGGATAGTTCTATCCACCCACAAGGATGGGACACCTACCTACACCTGGTCTAGCCAAAATATCCTGTAATTGATTATCTGGGTGTTCTGGTGACCTCGCCAGGACAAAAGGGAATAGCCAAGGTGTCTTAATATCTCTGCACCCTTACAAAGAGGAAATATCCCATAAGAGGGAAAACTCGTCAGCTCTGGATTCATATCTAAGCCTGTGACAAGAAAGGAAACCCACATTAGGTTGTCAGCAACTAGAAGATAATTCCCCTGTGTGGTGTGTTTCAGTGGCTTGTTCAATAACACAGCTATTTTCTATTTAGTTCCTTTTTTTCAAAATAAATAAGAGCTCTCTCGGTCTCTACCAATTCTGAAAACACAGTAATTACATCTAAAATACTATTTTCGATCCATTATTTGGTGCAGTTGCCAAGCAGAAGATTTTCTTCCCCCTCAGAGCCATTTCTCTCAATCATCAGGATGGAACAGGAAAGGGGGACATTCCAGGGCGCAATCCTTAAATCCCTTGAGAGCATCTCAGAGTGTGCTATGCCAGCCTTTGCTGGGATCTGATGAGTTCCTTGCATGCAATGTTCAGGCACTTTTAAACACCCAAGTTGAAATGATCTCATCCCGGTAGGCTGCTTGCATAATTTTTACAACATCGGCTCTTCCAGGCCCTACTTCCATGGCTAAGCTCAGCCCTGGAACAAAAAGAGACCACATACCCTTTTAGGAATCCCCAAATTTGTTTTCAGAACTCCAGTAAAGATGGATTTTTTAAAAAGTGATTTCTCACCGGTTTCATTTTTCTCTAATTCTTCTTCATCCTCCAGGGGAAGAGGGACAAAGGGAAGCAGCAAGTCAGAGGGACCCAGGGATGCTCCGTTGGTCCCAAATGGCAACTTACCCACTTTAAAGCTCAGGAACAAAAGGGGTGGCTTGCCCCCCAAAAAGGCCATTTCTCTTTGCTTCATCCAACATCAAGCCCTATATTGACATCCTTTCCTTCTGAACTAAAGTGAGATCCATTCCTGGAGCAGGCTGGATAGACACAGCTTTCACAGGTGTGTATTCAGAGCATCCTCTTCTCTTTAGAGAATAAGGGAAGTAAATTCCACCCGTGGCTCATTCCTCACTACAGCAGACCCCAGTGTTCATAGCAGCACTATTTACAACAGCCAGGACGTGGAAGCAGCCTAAGTATCAACCGACAGATGAATGGATAAAGAAAATGCAGTACACATATGCAATGGAATAGTACTCAGCCATGAAAAAGAACGAAATAGTGCCATTTGCAGCAACATGGATAGACCTAGAGATTATCATACTAAGTGAAGTAAGTCAGACAAAGACAGATATCATATGGTATCACGTATATGTGGAATCTAAAAAATGATACAAAAATGAACTTATTTACAAAACAGAAACAGACTCACAGACATAGAAAACAGACTTGTGGGTACCAAAGGGGAGACATGGGGTGGGGGGGTGGATAAATTAGGAGTTTGGGATTAACATATACACACTACTATATATAAAATAGATAACCAACAGGGACCTACTGTATAGCACAGGGAACTATACTCAGTATTTTGTAATAACCTATAAGGGAAAAGAATCTGAAAAAGAATAGATACATGTATATGTATAACTGAATCACTGTGCTATACACCTGAAACTAACACAACATCATAAATCAACTATTCTTCATTTTAAAAATTAATTAATTAATTAAAAAAAGAATGATGTGAAGTGACTGAAATCCAG
Source organism: Pseudorca crassidens (assembly GCF_039906515.1). NCBI lineage: Eukaryota > Metazoa > Chordata > Mammalia > Artiodactyla > Delphinidae > Pseudorca > Pseudorca crassidens. The sequence continues at coordinate 6,209,688 of NC_090314.1, read as the reverse complement.
GAATGGACGGCTACCTCTGTGGTGATAATACTCTACGTAGGCAGCTTCACATCCCAAGGAAGAGGTTTTTAGGCAATACTTTGCATAGTTGCGCCATGTGTAGTCACACAGTTGTTCCCGGAAACGAGTGAGGAGATTGGGTTCAAGTCTCAGCTATACCATCTCCTGCTGCGTACGCTTTTTTTTTTTTTTAATTAATTTTTATAGGAGTATAGCTGCTTTACAATGTTGTGTTAGCTTCTACCGTACAGCAAAGTGAATCAGCTATACGTGTAAATATATCCCCTCTGTTTTGGATTTCCTTCCCATTTAGGTCACCACAGAGCACTGAGTAGATTTCCCTCCGCTATACAGTAGGTTCTCATTAGTTATCTATTTTATACATAGTATCAATAGTGTATATAGGTCACTCCCAATCTTCCAGTTCAGAGCCTGGAAAATAGAATTATCTCCCATGGTTTTCTGAGAATTGATATGTACAAGGACTCTGTCAATTCAAACTCACTATACTACCTATACATGGTTGATAGTTTTTTATAACACAGACACTGTGCGAAGATACTTATAAAATTTGCATCCCAATATAAGTCTATGAGGGGAAGATGATTCTTTTCCTATTTTGCAGATTAATAAACCAAGTCTTAGGACAAACATGCTGATGCTGTGTTCCATCCTCAGATATCTTGATTTAATTGAACTGAGATGCAATCTAGGTAGGCAATGGATCTTTCTACAGCTCCAAGATGGTTCCAACGGGCAACAGGGCTAAGAATCCCTAGCTTAGGGAAGCTAACTCCTTGCCCTCCAGGTGAGGACAGGCAGCTGAGTTATCACCAGGAAATGCAGACCCCAGGCCCCCCAGTCCAGCCCTGTTGAATCAGAATCTGCATCTTAACCTAGCCCCCAAGGGATCTGTGAGCACATTCAAGTTTGAGAAGCATGGGACTAAGTCACAACTCAACTGTAGAAACTAATTTATTTTAATTTTTATTTTTTTTACTGAAGTATAGTTAATGTATAGTGTTCTGTTAGTTTCCGGTGTACAGCAAAGTAATTTAGTTATATATACATATATTCTTTTTCATATTCCTTTTTTTTAACATCTTTATTGAAGTATAATTGCTTTACAATGGTGTGTTCGTTTCTGCTTTATAACAAAGTGAATCAGATATACATATACATATATCCCCATGTCTCTTCCCTCTTGCGTTTCCTTCCCTCCCACCCTCCCTATCCCACCCCTCTAGGTGGTCACAAAGCACAGAGCTGATCTCCCTGTGCTATGTGGCTGCTTCCCACTAGCTATCTATTTTACGTTTGGTAGTGTATATATGTCCATGCCACTCTCTCACTTGGTCACAACTTACCCTTCCCCCTCCCCATATCCTCAAGTCCATTCCCTAGTAGGTCTGTGTATGTCTGTTTAGGTCTTCTGCCCATTTTTGGATTGGGCTGTTTGTTTTTTTGTTACTGAGCTGCATGAGCTGCTTGTAAATTTTGGAGATTAATCCTTTGTCAGTTGCTTCATTTGCAAATATTTTCTCCCATTCTGAGGGTTGTCTTTTGGTCTTCTTTATGGTTTCCTTTGCTGTGCAAAAGCTTTGAAGTTTCATTAGGTCCCATTTGTTTATTTTTGGTTTTATTTCCATTTCTCTAGGAGGTGGGTCAAAAAGGATCCTGCTGTGATTTATGTCATAGACTGTTCTGCCTATGTTTTCCTCTAAGAGTTTGATAGCGTCTGGCCTTACATTTAGGTCTTTAATCCATTTTGAGCTTATTTTTGTGTACGGTGTTAGGGAGTGTTCTAATTTCATACTTTTACATGTACCTGTCCAGTTTTCCCAGCATCACTTATTGAAGAGGCTGTCTTTTCTTCACTGTATATTCTTCCCTCCTTTATCAAAGATAAGGTGACCATATGTGCGTGGGTTTATCTCTGGGCTTTCTATCCTGTTCCATTGATTTCTATTTCTGTTTTTGTGCCAGTACCATACTGTCTTGATTACTGTAGCTTTGTAGTATAGTCTGAAGTCAGGGAGCCTGATTCCTCCAGCTCCATTTTTCGTTCTCAAGATTGCTTTGGCTATTCGGGGTCCTTTGTGTTTCCATACAGATTGTGAAATTTTTTGTTCTAGTTCTGTGAAAAATGCCATTGGTAGTATGACAGGGATTGCATTGAATCTGTAGATTGCTTTGGGTAGTAGAGTCATTTTCACAATGTTGATTCTTCCAATCCAAGAACATGGTATATGTCTCCATCTATTTGTATCATCTTTAATTTCTTTCATCAGTTCTTATAATTTTCTGCATACAGGTCTTTTGTCTCCTAAGGTAGGTGTATTCCTAGATATTTTATTCTTTTTGTTGCAATGGTAAATGGGAGTGTTTTCTTAATCTCACTTTCAGATTTTTCATCATTAGTATATAGGAATGCCAAAGATTTCTGTGCATTAATTTTGTATCCTGCTACTTTACCAAATTCATTGATTAGCTCTAGTAGCTTTCTGGTAGCATCTTTAGGATTCTCTATGTATAGTATCATGTCATCTGCAAACAGTGACAGCTTTACTTCTTCTTTTCCGATTTGGATTCCTTTTATTTCTTTTTCTTCTCTGATTGCTGTGGCTAAAACTTCCAAAACTATGTTGAATAATAGTGGTGACAGTGGGCAACCTTGTCTTGTTCCTGATCTTAGTGGAAATGCTTTCAGTTTTTCACCATTGAGGACGATGTTGGCTGTGGGTTTGTCATATATGGCCTTTATTATGTTGAGGACAGTTCCCTCTATGCCTACTTTCTGCAGAGTTTTTATCATAAATGGGTGTTGAATTTTGTCAAAAGCTTTCTCTGCAACTATTGAGATGATCATATGGTTTTTCTCCTTCAATTTGTTAATACGGTGTATCACGTTGATTGATTTGCGTATATTGAAGAATCCTTGCATTCCTGGAATAAACCCCACTTGATCATGGTGTATGATCCTTTTAATGTGCTGTTCGATTCTGTTTGCTAGTATTTTGTTGAGGATTTTTGCATCTATGTTCACCAGTGATATTGGCCTATAGTTTTCTTTCTTTGTGACAGCTTTGTCTGGTTTTGGTATCAGGGTGATGGTGGCCTCGTAGAATGAGTTTGGAGTGTTCCTCCCTCTGCTATATTTTGGAAGAGTTTGAGAAGGATAGGTGTTAGCTCTTCTCTAAATGTTTGATAGAATTCGCCTGTGAAGCCATCTGGTCCTGGGCTTTTGTTTGTTGGAAGATTTTTAATCACAGTTTCAATTTCAGTGCTTGCGACTGGTCTGTTCATATTTTCTATTTCTTCCTGGTTCAGTCTCAGCAGGTTGTGCATTTCTAAGAATTTGTCCATTTCTTCCAGGTTGTCCATTTTATTGCCATAGAGTTTCTTGTAGTAATCTCTCATGATCTTTTGTATTTCTGCAGTGTCAGTTGTTACTTCTCCTTTTTCATTTCTAATTCTATTGATTTCAGTCTTCTCCCTTTTTTTCTTGATGAGTCTGGCTAACGGTTTATCAATTTTGTTTATCTTCTCAAAGAACCAGCTTTTAGTTTTATTGATCTTTGCTATCGTTGCCTTCATTTCTTTTTCATTTATTTCTGATTTGATCTTTATGATTTCTTTACTTCTGCTAACTTTGGGGTTTTTTTTTTCTTACTTCTCTAATTGCTTTAGGTGCAAGGTTAGGTTGTTTATTTGAGATGTTTCCTGTTTCTTAAGGTAGGATTGTATTGCTATAAACTTCCCTCTTAGAACTGTTTTGCTGCATGCCATAGGTTTTGGGTCGTCGTGTCTCCATTGTCATTTGTTTCTAGGTATTTTTTGATTTCCTCTTTGATTTCTTAAGTGATCACTTCATTATTAAGTAGTGTATTGTTTAGCCTCCATGTGTTTGTATTTTTTAAAGATCTTTCCCTGTAATTGATATCTAGTCTCATAGCGTTGTGGTCAGAAAAGATACTTGATACGATTTCAATTTTCTTAAATTTACCAAGGCTTGATTTGTGACCCCAGATATGATCTATCCTGGAGAATGTTCCACGAGCACTTGAGAAAAACGTGTATTCTGTTGTTTTTGGATGGAATGTCCTATAAATATCAACTTATTCCATCTTGTTTAATGTGTCATTTAAAGCTTGTGTTTCCTTATTTATTTTCATTTTGGATGATCTGTCCATTGGGGAAAGTGGGGTGTTAAAGTCCCCTACTATGACTGTGTTACTGTCGATTTCCCCTTTTATGGCTGTTAGTATTTGCCTTATGTATTGTGGTACTCCTATGTTGGGTGCATAAATATTTACAATTGTTATATCTTCTTCTTGGATTGATCCCTTGATCATTACGTAGTGTCCTTCTTTGTCTCTTGTAATAGTCTTTATTTTAAAGTCTATTTTGTCTCATATGAGAATTGCTACTCCAGCTTTCTTTTGATTTCCATTTGCATGGAATATCTTTTTCCATCCCCTCACTTTCAGTCTGTACGTGTCCCTAGGTCTGAAGTGGTTCTCTTGTAGACAGCATATATACGGGTCTTGTTTTTGTATCCATTCAGCCAGTCTGTGTCTTTTGGTGGGAGCATTTAATCCATTTATTAATGGATTATCGATTATAATTATGGATATGTATGGATTATGTATGGATATGTATGGATATGGATTGGATATGTATGTATGGATTATGTATGGATATGTATGGATATGTATGGATATATTATGTATGGATATGTATGGATATGTATGGATTATCGATTATAATTATCGATATGTATGTTCCTATTCCCATTTTCTTAATTGTTTTGGGTTTGTTATTATAGGTCTTTTCCTTCTCTTGTGTTTCTTGCCTAGAGAAGTTCCTTTAGCATTTGTTGTAAAGCTGGTTTGGTGGTGCTGAACTCTCTCAGCCTTTGCTTTTCTGTAAAGGTTTTAATTTCTCCATCAAATCTGAATGAGATCCTTACTGGGTAGAGTAATCTTGCTTGTAGGTTTTTCTCCTTCATTACTTTAAATATGTCCTGCCACTGCTTTCTGGCTTGCAGAGTTTCTGCTGAAACATCAGCTGTTAACCTTATGGGGATTCCCTTGTGTGTTATTTGTTGTTTTTCCCTTGCTGCTTTTAATATGTTTTCTTTGTATTTAATTTTTGATAGTTTGATTAATATGTGTCTTGGCGTGTTTCTCCTTGCATTTATCCTGTATGGGACTCTCTGTGCTTCCTGGACTTGATTAACTATTTCCTTTCGCATATTAGGGAAGTTTTCAACTATAATCTCTTCAAATATTTTCTCAGTCCCTTTCGTTTTCTCTTCTTCTTCTGGGACCCCTATAATTCGAATGTTGGTGCATTTAATGTTGTCCCAGAGGTCTCTGAGACTGTCCTCAGTTCTTTTCATTCTTTTTTCTTTATTCTGCTCTGCAGTAGTTATTTCCACTATTTTACCTTCCAGGTCACTTATCTGTTCTTCTGCCTCAGTTATTCTGCTATTGATCCCTTCTAGAGTATTTTTCATTTCATTTATTGTGTTGTTCATCATTGCTTGTTTCCTCTTTAGTTCTTCTAGGTCCTTGTTAAATGTTTCTTGTATTTTCTCTATTCTATTTCCAAGATTTTGGATCACGTTTACTATCATTACTCTGAATTCTTTTTCAGTAGGCTGCCTATTTCCTCTTCATTTGTTAGGTCTGGTGGGTTTTTACCTTGCTCCTTCATCTGCTGTGTGTTTTTCTGTCTTCTCATTTTGCTTATCTTACTGTGTTTGGGGTCTCCTTTTTGCAGGCTGCAGGTTTGTAGTTCTCGTTGTTTTTGGTGTCTGTCCCTAGTGGCTAAGGTTGGTTCAGTGGGTTGTGTAGGCTTCCTGGTGGAGGGGACTAGTGCCTGTGTTCTGGTGGATGAGGCTCGATCTTGTCTTTCTGGTGGGCAGGTCCACATCTGGTGGTGTGTTTTGGGGTGTCTGTGACCTTATTATGATTTTAGGCAGCCTCAGTTTCCTGTGCTATACAGGAAGATCTTGTTGTTTATCCACTTTATATACAGTAGTGTGTACCTGCTAATCGCAAACTCCTAATTTATCCCTCCCTCAACCCCCTTTCCCCTTTGGTAACCATAAGTTTGTTTTCTATGTCTGTGAGCCTGTTTCTGTTTTGTCAATAAGTTCATCTGTGTCATATTTTAGATTCCACATGTAAGTGGTATCATATGGTATTTGTCTTCCTCTTTTTGACTTACTTCACTTAGTATGATAATCTCTAGGTCTACCCATGTTGCTGCAAATGGCATTATTTCATTCTTTTTTATGGCTGAGTAGTATTCCATTGTATATATACCACATCTTCTTTATCCATTCATCTGTCGATGGACATTTAGGTTGTTTCCATGCCTTGGCTATTGTGAGTAGGGCTACTATGAACATTGGGGCACATGTATCTTGCAGAAACTAAATCTGAATCCAGAGCTGACTGCTTGCAAAGCCATGTTCCTACTATGGCCTCTTCCCCTGCAACTGTGAATACATTTGAAAGTACTTTCTAATAATTATAACCTTCTCATCTGATTCTCACAGTAGGCAAACAAAGATATTCATATCCATTTAATAGATGACAAAACAGAAGCACAGAGATTATGAGTCCCTGTCTAAGACATAGAGAGTAAGACACTAGGATTTGAACCCCAGTTTCCTGACAAATCATAGTGATTCAATGATGTATCTCCTTAAGAATTTTTTTTTAACTTTTGAAAGATATTTTCCCCCTTAACCCTGGCTGACATACAATACCTTCTTCTCCTTTCTCCAAATTTTGACATTGTTCCATCCCATGCCGAGTGGCAACAGGAGTTTGCTGGGGCAAATTCAACTCTGGAACGTTCTCTGCCACTAAATCACAGCTGCCACAGGAACTGCCACTGCCAACTCCCCCGGACTGCCCTAAAACCACATTCCATCTGCAGAATGCTGCCAGGACAGTGCTAATGAAGAGTGGAAAGATGTACTGAGAAATATTGGAGACACAACAGAAAAACAGGTGTTCCCAAACATCCCCCTCGAGCCCACACTGAGGCGTAGCGAACAACCCAGGGAAAAACACATGGGATAAAGAGTCATTTGTTAAAACCCGGTCATAAATCCCACAGAACAATGCCACATTGTCAGGCTGCCCTCTCATAACGTTTTCCCGCCAGTAACACTGGTACATGTGTGGCTTGAAGAGGCCCCAGCAGCAACAGAGAAGACAACCCTGGTTTGCTGGAATATTGGGCGAGCTCAGGCTTGCCAAGTCCATCCTACGAGGTGAGTCATAAATCTCAACAGGTCTGTTTTTTCCTCCCTGCAGTCGGGATTGTGTCGGCTCTAGTGTAAGCCTCGGAGTGTATTTTGTGGTCTGGTTGGAGGGGACCATGAGCTTCATCCTACTCCTCTTATCCATCTTCTCACGCTCTTTGCTTGGAGCAGAGGAATGACATAATTAAACCCAGAATCCTTGGAGAACATGAGTATTCATGGATACTAGACTTAGAAAAGATCCTGGAAATTATCCAGCATACATATCGTTAAGCACAGATAAGCAAGCAGCCCCGTGGCTGGTCCTTAATGACCCTCACCTCCTGTATCCATGCCCTTTGTAGGTCCACAGCGGACCTGTGTAACCCAGAGGATGCTGTCGAAATAATGGCGTGTGACTTCTGAGGTCCAGTCACCTCGTTCCCTCAGATCACTCGCTCTGGAGGAAACCAGCCCCCATGTCCTGAGGACACTCCAGCAGCCCCAGAGAGGGCTTCACGTGGCCAGGATTGAGGCCTCTGACCACACGCAGCACCGGACACGTAAGTTAGCCGCCTGGGGAGGACATCTTCCCACCCCCGTCGAACCTTCCGACGAGCAGAACTGGAGACCCTGGGCTGGACTGCCCAGCCAGGGCCTCTGAACTCCTGAGCCACAGAGGCTTTGAGATCATACGTGGCGACTGTTATTTTAAGCCACTAAGTCTTGAGCGAGTTGTAACACAGTCATAAGTGCTTAAAAGAACAGCCAAGGCAGGGACAGGACAGATGCAACATGACAACGGTGCAGGATAATCTTTCCAATTAAAGTGCACCCTTGTTTCTATGGTCTACAAGACTTCACACTGATGCAGGAGGTCCCAACGAGATCTGACTGCCAGCGCAGCATACTCCAGCCGCATCGCCTCCTACTTACTTCCCAATTATCTCCCCTGCAAGAACGTTTATGATCCCACTTTACAGTCCGCCTGGCACTCTCTGCCCCCAGAGCTTCACATAGCTGAATGCTTCTTGGTGGTCAACACTCAGCTCAAATGTCACTTTGGAGAGATTTTCTTGTCACCAATCCCAAGGAGGCTCCTCTCCCCACACCTCCTGTCCCCACTGATACCCTGCACTGATAGCTGCAGGATATCACACAGGTGATGCTCTTCACAGCACCGGCCACGCTCTGAACTTACCGCACATACTCCTGCCTAGACTTGGTTACTCTCATTTCCCCAACAGACACAAGTTTCACAAAAGTACCTTGTTTGTCTTATTTTCTCCTGTATCCCTGGAAGATCAAAATGCGCTTGCTGTGTTTACACACTCAACAATATTTGTAAAGAGAAGAATGGAGATTGGGAAGGACGAAGGGAGGAAGGGAAGGAAAGAAGGTTAAAGAATGAGCTACATCTTTGAAATCTTTTAGTGAAAACAGTAGCGCCTCTTTGAATTACCATACATCGAATAAGCACCTACTTTGCACAGACAAGTCTTGTGTAAGCTACTGAGGATGGAAACTAGCCACACAGCCTTGTGCCTCAAGGGGAACTTGACTTTGAATTAATTTATCAGAATCCCTTCCAATGACTTGGAAGTCAAGAGTCAAGGAAGGAAAGAAGTCTAAAAGGGAAGCGCAGAGGTATGGGGGCGGTGGGCAGGGTTTGGGGGTCTCCAAGCCAGCTTGCCAGGAGTTGAGAAAAGTACTGAAAGAAAAGTCCAGAAAGAGTTCTGGCCAAATTTGCAAATGATTTGCCAATTTTCTGTAGAACCAATCAGAAGCACAGAGTTGAACAAAGTATCTACAGCCTGTGAACAAGCCAATACTCCACGGGCATCTTTGGAAAACGAGACTTTTGGGGGGTCTCTGAAGAGGGACTGAAAAAGTCACATCCTATGGGACGCCAGTGAGAATACTCTTCCCCTCCGAGCCCCCGAGAGCCTTGATTTCCCCCACTGCCATCTTTATCCCCAGATGGAAACAGGTGGTGTTTGGTACAGAAGGATGCGGCTGGGAAACACAGCAAGCAAAAGAAATGTTTCTAATTGGTGTGCCTGGCCCTTCTGAGTGGAACAGAACAATTTACATTGTTTGAATCATAAAAAATCTAGAAAAAATTCCAATGGGATCTCTGACCCACGACACCCCAGGCTCTGGGTCAGTATCACCCACTCATCCGTTTCTATAATCCTTTCCATTTGTACTGGGAAGGAAAGATTTGGTCCACTTGGACTTGTTTCCATCCCGGGCAGGCTGGGCTCGTGTATCTCGCTCACAGAACTGTTGCTAAGAAATGCATCTTTAGGATCTAAACCGCAGTATGAGGCTGCAGTACAAGGAGACCCAAAGAATGAAGTCATGAAATGAATTTCAAGACAGGAAACTTTGGGCCAAAGATGAAAGGCCTTCTTAACTGTGAAAATCTATTAGAATATGTAATGCTCTCTCAAGAATAGAAGCACCATTCCTTACGTTATTTAAGACAAGGGGAACAAAGGGCTGGAGAACGCACACTGATCCCACTTCAGCCCCTGAGAGGATAGGAAAAATGACCTAATGGTGATTTCCTATCGCTAACTGACACGATCATTTGAATCTGAAAACGTTAGAAAGTAAGGAACCGGACTCTCCTGTATCAGGAGAGCAAGCGGGCCGGCGCCTTTGGCATCTCTGCAGCTTTTGGTGGAGGGAAGTGAACGTCTGTGCAATTCCACATGCCCCACAGATGATGCTGCTGGATGGGCTCAAACTCGGGCACAGCCAAGGTGTCCGAAGAGGGTCACGGTGTCCCACACCCAGTACCAGAGCCACAGCCCAGCCAGGAGCCTCTTCTAACTGCAGTGAGACCCATAGTGTCTAAGAAACAAGTCTTCCCGGAGATAAGAAAGCATAGGGGGAGATGTTTAGTCTTCTCGTTCAAAAGGCATCAGCCTAAGCTCCGTTCCTGTCCTGGGGGTAAACCTAAGTGGCATCTGATACCAGACGTGCACGTTGCAGCATTAGCGGAGAGCTCTGCACTGTCCCTGAGTCACGGAATCTCAGACCTGGAGGGAACCTCAGGGTTTCCCTAAGGCACCTCCTCCCGTGTTAAAGTGAGCTGTGTTCTAGAAAGTGGCGCAAAATCCTGGAGAGTTCTGGGAACAGCATCAAAGCGGGGTATTGGTGCTTACCTGAGGCCAGAACAGTGATCACTGGAGTTTAGTGAAAGAAAGGGCCTCGTCTGGAAGGAGGAAGAAAGAACAGGAAATACTGGCAGAACCTGAACAATGTGAGACTCCCTTGTAAACTTTCCTAATTTGTATGCAGGCTGCATCGCACTTTTTCTTGCGTAAAAACATATGCACTCTGAAGGCTGAGTTGCTCTGTGGGTTGAGAGAGGAGCTGGGAGGGGCAAACTCATTTTTACGGGGGGGTCGGGGACCATGTATTTTCCATCTTTATGGAAAGATGGTGCCCTAGCAGAGTGCCCTAGGTGCCCTAGCAGAGTGGTGACTTGCATAGTTTAAAGAGTGAACATGAAAGAGGGTTTCTGAGACCTAAGGTGGGGACAGAAACCCTGGTCCCCTTGGTGGTGGTGACTTAATCTAAGCCTTTCAGACAGAAGCTACCTTCCTTCTGCTTTGGATCCTCAGAGGGGCTAGGGCTGTCTCAGTCACCAAGGGGAGAGTCACTGGCCCAAGCAGGGTAAGAGGTGGGGGTTTTGCCTGGGTGGAATAAGTCATAAATAAATGCATCTTGGAGGCCGACGGCCTGCACAGCCTAATCAGACCCCCGACAAGCCCCTTGCTCCCTCCAGGGCTTGCTTGTTTTCACCAAGAAGGAGGAACCCCTGAGGGTCCCCTCTCAGCCCCCAGAGCACTGGGCTAAGCCTCCCAGGGGTCCCAGTTGGAGCTGGGAGCTCCCTCTGGGCTGCACACTTTGGAGGTGCAGGAAGATCTCCGCCCTGCGGAGGTTTCGGCAGGGGGAGGGGCGCAGACGAGGGCTCGCCCCCTCCCTCGCCTGGGGGGATTAAGGGCTCCGTTGTCCCCAGCCTGATGGCCCCAGCATTTGCATACATCAAGTCCCCGAGCTGGGACAGGGGCACCGGCCTGCACCTGCCGCCCGGGGTTCCCAAGGCTGATGGCAGTCAGACCTTGCAGGTAATCCATTTGGGTCCTTACAGATTGGGGTCCAGGCTTGGGGTGAAATAATGATGGAGAAGGGAACGCGGGGCACGGTACACACACGGCTGCAAGTGGTCAGGGGTCTGGGAAAGCCCGGGCTTTGAATCCGGGGCGCTCTTTTAAACAGGCCTTTATGTGGAGAGCCTTCCAACCTCCTAAGCCTCATTGAACTTGAAAAGCTACAAGCTCCCTTTCTTTCCGAAGACCCTCTGGCCTCTTCGCTTATCTGTTTCATCGAAGCCATTGTTAGGGGCTGCATTAGTGGGAACCGGGATCCTCCCGAGGAGGCACGTATCATATCACAGATGTAAAAACGGTAGAACAAAGGTCTGAGCCGTCCAGGGAGCCCAGGTCATGGCTGAGGGGATTCAGGTCCCTGCCGGTGCTTCCCCGCATAAATAACATTTTCCAGATTACAAATCGCTTACAAATACAGACAATGCATTATTGCTGAGAACGACGATTTCCACTTCACAGGTGGTGAAACTAAGGCTTCAGGAAGGGACGATGCCCATCACTGACGCGTCCTGAACCGAAGCCCCTGAATTCGGATCCCAGGTCCCGCGTTCTCCCGCCACATGGCACCGCGAGTGCGAAACACCAGGGGAAAGAACTTCAGGACGAGGCTGCATCCGGCTTTTCACTGAAGCAGGGCTGAGCCAGTATACCTATGATGTATCATTTTGGTCTCGGAATATATTTCTGGCAAATCAAGGAAAATAATTTAATGAGCACCGGAGGTATGTGGGACCGTGGGCGGGGGGTTGGGCACCAGGGCTCCGGGTAAGCTGCTCCCAAAGAATCATTAGCAAATGAATGGCTTATTCAAGTGCCCCGAGGGACTGCAATGGGGCTGGCCTGGGTCTCCAGAGGAAGCTCCACCAGCTGGTCCCCTGCCTGTCCCCCACCCTCCCCCAGCCTTTCTTCCCTTCTCAAGCCCCGGGGCGCTCCACCATCCTTAACATTTGTTCTCCAAAATCAGGAAGGGTCAGAACACCATCCCCTGGCAGTTGTTGGCCAACTGACCTCATCTTAATGTCACTGGCTTTTAGTCCAGTGTTATATCTCACAGAGATCTGCATTTGGAACTTAAGGAAAGAAAAATCTCGTGGAATTTACACAGAGCAAATTCACTCTTTGAAGATGGGACAATTCTAGGAGTTTCAACAAATCACACCATTTTGTAACCAGCACCACAGTTAAGGCATAGAACCGTTCCATCACCTCCTAAAATTCCCTCCTGCCCCTTAGTGGTCAACCCCACCACCACCCACTGGGCCCATTGTTTTGCCTTTTCTAGAATGTCAAAAAATGGAGTCACACGTGTGTAGCCTTTTGAGTTGGGCTTCTTCTGTTTAGCATAATGCTTGTGAGATTTATCCATGCTGTTGCGTGTCTCTGTACTGCATTCCTTTTTCTTGGTGAATAGAATTCTATTGTATGGAAGGACTATGCGTGGTTTATTCATTCATCAGTCGAAGGACATTTGGGTTGTTTCCAGTTTGGGGAACTTTGGAATCAAGTTACTATTAGACATTTGCATACAGGTTTTTGTGTGAACATGTTTTTATTTCTCTTGGGTGAATGCCCAGGCATGGAACTGCTCATCACATGGTTAGTTTATGTTTAACTTAAAAGAAACTGCCAATGGCTTCCCTGGTGGCGCAGTGGTTGAGAGTTCGCCTGCCGATGCAGGGGACGCGGGTTCGTGCCCCGGTCCGGGAAGATCCCACATGCCGCGGAGCGGCTGGGCCCGTGAGCCATGGCCTGTGAGCCTGCGCATCCGGAGCCTGTGCTCCGCAACGGGAGAGGCCACAACAGTGAGAGGACCGCGTACCGCAAAAAAAAAAAAAAAAAAAACTGCCAAGTTCATTTCCAAAGTGCCTGTGTATCATTGTTGCATTCCTGCAGTGTCAGCGAGAGTTCTAGTTGCTCCTCCATCTAGTGTTGTCTTTTATTATTATTGTTTGCCCATCTAACAGGTATGTGGTAGTATCTCATTGTGGTTTTATTTTGCATTTCCCTAATGACTAATGTGTGTGTCTGTGTATTTTAAGACCTTACTTTTCAAAGAGTTTAGGTTCACAGCACAATTGAGAAGAAGTTATAGAGATCTTGCTCCTACCCCCCTTCTATCAAAATCCCCCACCAGAGCGGTACATTTATTACAATTGATGAACCTACCATGATACACCATTACCTCCCAAAGTCTGCAGCTTACATTAGGGTTCACTCCTGGTGGTGTATATTCTACAGGTTTGGAGAAATGCATAAGGACATGTATTCACCATTAAATATCAGAGTATTTTCACTGCCCTAAAAATCCTCTGTGCTCTGTCTCCATAGCTTTGCCTTTTCCAGACTATCATGTAATTGGAATTAAACATATATAGCCTTTTCGGATCGGCCTCTTACACTTAGTAATATGCATTTAAAGTTCCTCCATATCTTTTTATGGCTTGATAACTCATTTTTTTTTTTAGTGCTGAATAATATTTCATTGTCTGGATGGACCACTGCTTATGTATCTATTGGCTTACTTCACCTACTAAGGACATCTTGGTTGCTTCCAAGTTTTTCTTAAGCTTTTATTATGGAAAATTTCAAACACATCAAAAAGTGTTAATCGACAGAAGACTATAGTGAACTTACTGTATCTATCACCTAGCTTCAAAGATTATCAGTGCCTGCCCAATCTTGTTTCATCTATACCCCTATTCATTTCTCCCTGGCCCCTGAACAGTTTGAAGCAAATTCCAGCCATGAATCATTTATAAATATTTCAGTATCTACCTCCAGAGATAGGATTTTTAAAAGCTTAATCATAATATTACTCTCACTTTTTAAAATATACAATAAATCCTTAATATATTAAAAGTTTTATAGTGTTCATATTTTTCTGATAGTCTTATACGATTTTTTAAATTTGGTTGAGATGTCTCCCCAGGTTCAAAGGTTCTCCTTTGAAATCTTTCTTTCTTCTTGCAAATGTGTATTGAAGACACCAGGATATGTGACCTGTAGAACTTCCCATAGTCTGGATTTTGCCGTTTCAGGCACTGTGGAATTTTCCGTAGTGTCTTTAACATGAACCTTGTATTTTGTGTAAATGGGCAGTTAGATCCAGAGGGGGTGAATCTAACCTGAATCCAGATTAATTCATGAGTGTTTGCAAAATGGTGACTCAAATCTCAGCATTCTTCCTTCCTTCATTAGCTGAAATACTCCTTAAAATATCCCCTTCCTCATTAATTACTTAGTTACCCAGTGCTACACATTATATAGAAAAGGCAACACAGATGCATGATTATTTTCTTTTGTTTACACATTTTCAAAATAATGGGGATAATTCTCAGAATATTCCAAAGGTGAGCAATTTCTTTAGTATCATTATGAGCTCATATGTCATGTATTGGTTTGATATGGTTTCAATCCACTTGTTTATGACTTACGTGAAGATGTTTTATTCCACTTGCTTAGGGCAAAGACACACAAAAATTGTTTTTAGGATAAAGTTGTCTCGATAGGAGAATGAAGTAAGCTGTGTCAGGTGCCATACCCCCCCCCCATTGGTGTTGATAAGCATTCAGTAGTTCAGCTATTGTGTATTGCTGGGCCCCATCCCACAAGTTTCTGCTTCAGGAGGTTGCCCCCGCTCGCCACAACTAGAGAAAGCCTGTGCACAGCAACAAAGACCCAACGCAGCCATAAATAAACAAACAAACAAACAAACTCTATTTAAAAAAAATTTTTTTTAAATTGCTATTGATGCTACTGGTCCAGGGACCACATTGTGAGAAGCTCTGTTCTAGAGAAAGCATCTGATTGTCGCACCAGCCACAGCTGCAAAGATGAACTTGTCTGTGATCAAAAGGACAATGTGCACCCCGATGTTCATTGCAGCTCTATTTACAATAGCCAGGACATGGAGGCAACCTAAGTGTCCATCAGCAGAGGAAGGGATAAAGAAGATGTGGCACATATATCATATATACAATGGAATATTACTCAGCCATAAAGAGGAACAAAACTGGGTGATCTGTAGAGACATGGATGGACCTAGAGACTGTCATACAGAGTGAAGTAAGTCAGAAAGAGAAAAAAAAATCATATATTAACACATATATGTGGAATCTGAAAAAACTGGTATAGACAACCTTATTTACAAAGCAGAAATAGAGACACAGATGTAGAGAACAGACGTACGGATACCAAGGGGGAAGGGGGATGGATGAATTGGGAGATTGGGATTGATACGTATACACTATTGATACTATGTATAAAATAGATAACTAATGAGAACCTACTGTATAGCACAGGGAACTCTACTCAGTGCTCTGTGGTGACCTAAATGGGAAGGAAATCCGAAAAAGAAGGTATATATGTATACGTATAGCTGATTCACTTTGCTGTACAGTATAAACTAACACAATATTGTAAAGCAACTATACTCTGATAAGAAATTTTTTTAAAAAAGGAAAAAAAAGAAAGTAAAGCTGAAAAAAAAATAGTACAAACCCATAATCCTCATTAGTTATTCCAAGTTGCCTTGGTTTATTGCATACCCTTAACAAATTGTTCTCCTATTTTCTTTTAAAAATGAACTTTGACTAATTACTGAATATAGCAGGCATACATTTTTAGTAAAAAAGGGTGATGCCTCCTCGTGCAGATAGACAATGGGCTTTTCCTCTCTCCTGTCTGGTGTCCTGATGACACACCACAGCTCATCTCTCATGGACCCCATCACCAAGATTTCACAGCATTGTCAAAGCTAAGTTCATTTAAACTTAAATTTGGAAAGAAGCCCTATACTTCCTATTACTTTGAGAAGTAGGAAGGAAGACTGAAAATGAAGCAAGGCTTCAAAAACCAGAGAAGCAGCAAATGTGTTGTCATAGCCCCAAAAGTTATTAGGAGGGCTGCTCAAGATAGAAGAGGCTTTAATTATGGGGGCTTTTTCCTCCCTGATGTTTTAGTTACATTTGGTTGTGAAGGTTATAAAAATGAATAAGACGTGACCCCAGTTCTCAAGGGGTGTACAGTCCAGCTGGAGGGCTGACCTAAGAAGGAAGCAGAAGGATGTGCGTTGGACCAGAAACTCGGGAAGCACACGGGAGGGGAGGGTTGACTCCAACCCAGGGATGCACAGAAGAAAGGACCCGCCTCCCAGGAGCGTCTTCTTTGTCTACAATTCATTGAATCCTCCAGACACCCTCCTGGGGTCAGTTATCTGTGAATCTTATCAGTGTCAGAGCTCTTCCAAGGATGAGTACCCTTTGAGATACGAGAATAATTAAAAGAAAGCAATGAACCACTGAGCTGTCTGAACTTGAACTCGAACTGTTATTATTCTTGTGAAGGCGTGGGCTCCTACAAATATAAGGTGCATTATACCTTAAACCTGCTTCAAAGCTTGAAGTATTTGACCATGACTTAACACAAGCTAAAGACAGAACAAAACAAGACAGAAAACCTCGTAGCACACCTTTCTGCAGTCCCTCCCCTCTCTCCAATTCCAGCACCAGAAGCAAACCTCATCCTTGACTTTGGGAGCCTGCAGGCTCTCCTATGAGTTCTTGGGATGCTCTGATGCTCTGGTCACAGACACTAGGATCCCAGACTTTCCTAGACGCCTCGGTCCCATGTTCGGCATCAGAAGCTCGACAGAGAGACCCCTCAAATGGCATTGCGTCTACAGGCAACCAGCAGAGAAGAGAGGGTTATTCTAGGTCAGAGGGAGAGAGCTTGTCACTCTGTGACCTGAACGAATAGGCGACCTAATAGATGACTAATAATAGATGATCATTCCTGGAATGATCACGAGTTCACATTACCTGGTCTTGGAAGAGGAGCTAAGAATACTCCCCCTTTCAGACTGAAGGCACCTCAACAGTTCTCATTTCACAGATAAGAAAAATGAGGCACAGACATGTTAAGTGATTTTTTTCCCCTGATCTCACAGCCTGTCTGACTCAGTCACTACAGCACGCTGCTTCCCAGGGAAACTGAGACCCCCCTCGGTGGACAGGGCGTCTCAGCCCAGAAAGTGCCTTACTTGTTAATTACTGTTTTCCTTCCCCCAAACCTCCAGAAAGCGCTACTGCTGTGCCCTTCAGTTCTCTGAAGGGATTGTGAAATGGTGTGGCTGCCTGATGCCTGGTTGTCTTGGAAACACCAGCATGGAGCTTAAGGCTTACATCGCTGACGTGCACCTGTGCACACATCCACGTCACACTCAGGTGCACGCACACCTGTGCACTGGGTGGATTCCCACCTGTTTCCGAGTCCTGCATCGGGCCCTGGGCCCTGACATGCTGTCTATATTCCTTCACCTGGAATGTTCTTTTCGGCTCTTCTCAGGACAGTCTACGACAAGCCTCCTGGGTCTGCTCATCGCAGCCCTGCCTTAGGGTCCCTGTTGCACCTGGAAGGTCCTCCCGGATACGTGCCTTCTTATCCTCTAGCCGCTGCTTTGAAGCGTCACCTCTTCCAGGAAGCCTTCCTCTCCTAACCACAGGGATGATGTGTGAGACCTGGGTTTCACCCCTGCTGGGGCTTGTCCAAACTGGAAACTCCTATTCATTCCTTTAGTTTCGCCTCACTGGATTAGCCCAGACTTCATAAACTCGTGTCACCAGTTAGAGAAATGAGGTGTCTCACGTATCCCTTTCAGCAAGAACTCAGGATCTGTCCAAATCGGACCATTAAAATAAGGTCATTGAAAAAAAAATCTCAGGTGTTGAGGCAAACCATCGGGCCACAGAGTCAACTAGCTGCTCAGGTACATATGATGCCAGATTCGGTTCAGATTCATGGAAATTTTTTGTTCTGTAGGATTTTTTTTTTTAATCTTTTTGCAGTGGAGTTCGAAGGCAGCAGGGATGAGGGGAGAAGGAGAAAAACACAGGAAATGTACAGGATTCTGGAATTTGAAATGTATGGGGAAGACAAGTAAATTCTCCCTTGCAAAAATCAAAGCACAAGGTAGTGGCTGGAAGTTCAATTAAATGGACCACCTGCAGAAAATGGGGACCAGAGGAAAAACACCCTGTTGGCACAAAGAGAAACCACACATTTCTAAAGGCTTCTGTCAGTGGATCGTTAAACCTGCAGTGCCACTAAGCTTCAGGTTTGGATGCTTTGGCGATGGTGGCGGGGAAAATGCCAAGGCACACGCACCGGGCTGAACACTCACTTTGCGATTCCTGGCAGACACCTCCACTCCCACGCAGAAGGTCTGGGGAGTGTTCAGGAAGCAAAGCACTTGTGTCAAAGCAAAGGAAGCCGGCGGCACTTCCACAGCTAAGCTGCACATACACTCTGGTTTACTTTCGGAGAGCCGAGAGCAATTTCTACACCAGTGAAAATAGTCTCAAGGTGAAAGAGAAACAAGACCACTCCGCTGACCACATTCATCCATGAACAAAAATTACTTATGCTTCCTAGTTTATGATATGGTTCCTGTCTTGTATTCACACTTTGGGGTTGATATTACCCTTATTTTGCAAGGGAGGCACTTGAACCTCTGAGAGTATAAATCATCTTCCAATTAACGATCATTAAAAATAATAATGCCTAGTATTTCTTCAACACTTTCTATGCACCAGACACTCTGCTAAGAACTTAATCTACGTGATCTCATGTATTAGTCATGAAATCACCCTTGCTGGTCCTTGAATCCCCTTCCCCAGCTCCCTGGCATCATTTGACTCCCGTCTTATCCCTTGGATGGTTTCCACTCATGCTTAGAATAAAAGCCAAAGTCCAAAGTTTACTGTCATCGTGATGTTAGGCTCTTACCCGTCTCGGGGACTTTGTATCTTGCTCCTCCCTCTTTCCCCAAACACCCTCACCCACACATCATGCTAATCGCTAATACCTACTCAACCTTCGTGTCTCAGAGTAAATATCGCTTCTTCCAAGAGGTCTTTCCTAACCCTCCTGTCTAAATCTGGTTTCCCTATTGTAAGCTCACCAAACACACTGTACTTTTCCTTTGGAACACGTACACGTTGGTCATCATTTATTTGCTTGGTTATACCTTTTCTATCTGTTCTCTTGAGGCCAGGACTGGGAGTCTTTGGGGCATCACTGTATCTTTATTACCTGGTGGCACCTGGCATATGGTGGGTATTTAACAACTGTTAACAAAACAAAAACAACGTTTGATAGTAAATCCTAAGAGGTGAAAAACATACACAACATGTACATTATTGGGATACGTGTTTGTGGGTACAATTCCTCAACATTTAGAATGTAAAATTCTGTTAACAAAACAAAAACAACGTTTGATAGTAAATCCTAAGAGGTGAAAAACATACACAACATGTACATTATTGGGATACGTGTTTGTGGGTACAATTCCTCAACATTTAGAATGTAAAATTCTGTTAACAAAACAAAAACAACGTTTGATAGTAAATCCTAAGAGGTGAAAAACATACACAACATGTACATTATTGGGATACGTGTTTGTGGGTACAATTCCTCAACATTTAGAATGTAAAATTCTGTTAACAAAACAAAAACAACGTTTGATAGTAAATCCTAAGAGGTGAAAAACATACACAACATGTACATTATTGGGATACGTGTTTGTGGGTACAATTCCTCAACATTTAGAATGTAAAATTCTGTTAACAAAACAAAAACAACGTTTGATAGTAAATCCTAAGAGGTGAAAAACATACACAACATGTACATTATTGGGATACGTGTTTGTGGGTACAATTCCTCAACATTTAGAATGTAAAATTCTGTTAACAAAACAAAAACAACGTTTGATAGTAAATCCTAAGAGGTGAAAAACATACACAACATGTACATTATTGGGATACGTGTTTGTGGGTACAATTCCTCAACATTTAGAATGTAAAATTCTGTTAACAAAACAAAAACAACGTTTGATAGTAAATCCTAAGAGGTGAAAAACATACACAACATGTACATTATTGGGATACGTGTTTGTGGGTACAATTCCTCAACATTTAGAATGTAAAATTCTATACAGTATAGTTTTTTGACTTTCAGAATCAAATCATGGACAAGGTGTAGAAGGCTGTGCGGACACCGTAGGACAGAAGATAAATGTTAATGACCTTGACACAGTAAGAACAAGGGTATAGTTGACCAAAGTCAGGTAATGGAAGTGGGGGATGGAGAAGGTGGTGGGTCCATCCTAATCTTATTAACTCGGGTGTCAATATATACTGTCTGAAGTTGATTTATTGAGAAACGGAGTTTTAAATAGATGATTTAAAATTAAGTGTAGCCAATAACAAAACCAAATATAAAAATGTGCATGTCAAGCAGTGAACATTGTGGGTGGACTCATAAAAGATTAAATATTCATCGTTCCTAAGAGGGAGTCTATAAATATCCCTAAAATGGTTAAATCAAAACACAGAGACATCAGCATTTTATCTCCAGTTATGAAGGCACCTTAATAAAAACCAGAACTGAAGAAAAACATTAAAATTGTCCTTGAGGAGTGAGATCCCTGGCTTTTATCACAGGCTATTCTGTGCTATTTAACTGTGATTGTCATAGTTTGGGTTCTCCCAGAAGTAGGTCTTGGAGGCAAGTTGTCTACTGGGACGCAAAGAGTACCTGCAAGAAAGTGGGGGAAATGTTACAGGGAAGAGAACCACTAAAGACTAGGTTATTAAACCAGCTATTGCAATGAGCAACTAAAGCTATTTCCACAGGAAAACTGGAAAATAACGTAATCCAAGCATTTTATAATTATCTTTTATCTTTTTATAATTATCTGAGAAGCAAGGGACCTGCCGGTATTTATACACTGATCCTCAACAGTCACTGGCTGAAGGCTGCTCCCAGGGTGTTGCTCATTTCCCAGCACTTCCAGCCCACTGTACAGGAGGGGGCAGAGCAGCCTGCCGTGGTTCTAGAAAACAAGCTCTCAGGCACAAAGATGCAGACACTGCCAGTCAGCCGTTATGGGGACCAGGCACAGGGTGAGGACCCAGGGATACAAATGAAGCGCCCACAGCTTCTACTACAGTTGTCACGTGTGCAAATTACTTTGGTACAAACATAAGTAAACATGAACTAACAAAATGTGTTTTAAAATCTCTTATGTATCCACACAAGGAAATGAACATTTATGAGGCATCAGCCATGGGCCAGAAACTGTGTTAAAACAGATCCATTTATATCGTCTTATTTAATTTTTCCTATAACCCTGTTGTTGTGCATTACGATCATCTCTTCCAGACAAGTTAAAGAGAGCTCAGAGCATCTTTGTAAATATTAGAGGGAACTCTAGTTTCTAAGGTAAGTCATTACATGCAAATATAAGCAAGTATTGAATAGGAGTGAGAACAAAGTTAACTCTAAGTTTTCTAACGCAGAAAACCCTATGAAGGATGAAAATCGGACAGTAAGGATGACAGGAGATATTGGTTCAAGATGGCAGAGTAGAAAGACGTGTGCTCACTCCCTCTTGCGAGAGCACCGGAATCACAACTAACTGCTGAACGATCAACAGGAAGACACTGGAACTCACCAAAAAAGATACCCACATCCAAAGACAAAGGAGAAGCCGCAATGAGATGGTAGGAGGGGAACGGTCACAATAAAATCAAATCCCGTAACCGCTGGGTGGGTGACTCACAAACTAGAGAACACTTATACCACAGAGGTCCACCCACTGGAGTGAAGGTTCTGAGCCCCACGTCAGGCTTCCCAACCTGGGGGTCTGGCAATGGAAGGAGGAATTCCCAGAGAATCAGACCTTGAAGGCTAGTGGGATTTGACTGCAGGACTTCGACAGGACTGGGGAAAAGAGAGACTCCACTCCTGGAGGGCACACACAGGGTAGTGTGCACATCGGGACCCAGGGGAAGGAGCAGTGACCCCAGGGGAGACTGAACCAGACCTACCTGCTAGTGTTGGAGGGTCTCCTGCAGAGGCCGAGGGTGGCTGTGCCTCACCATGGGGACAAGGGCACGGGCAGCAGAAGTTCTGGGAAGTCCCCCTTGGCGTGAGCCCTCCCAGAGTCCACCATTAGCCCCACCAGAGAGCTTACAAGCTCCAGTGCTGGGTCGCCTCAGGCCAAACAACCAAAAGGGAGGGAACCCAGCCCCACCCATCAGCAGACAAGCAGATTAAGGTTTTACTGAGCTCTGCCCACCAGGGCAACAGCCAGTTCTATCCACCACCAGTGCCTCCCATCAGGAAGCTTGCACAGGTCTCTTAGTTAGACTCAACCACCAGAGGGCAGACAGCAGAAGCAAGAACTACAATCCTGCAGCCTGTGGAAGGAAAACCATATCACAGAAAGGGAGACAAAATGAAAAGGCAGGGCTTCCCTGGTGGCGCAGTGGTTGAGAGTCCGCCTGCCGTTGCAGGGGACACAGGTTTGTGCCCCGGTCTGGGAAGATCCCACATGCCACAGAGCGGCTGGGCCCACGAGCCATGGCCGCTGAGCCTGTGCGTCCGGAGCCTGTGCTCCGCAACGGGAGAGGCCACAACAGTGAGAGGCCCGCGTACCACAAAAAAAAAAAAAAAAGAAAAGGCAGAGGACTATGTACCAGTTGAAGGAACAAGATAAAACCCCAGAAAAACAACTAAATGAAGTGTAGATAGGCAACCTTCCAGAAAAAGAATTCAGAATAATGACAGTGAAGATGATCCAGGACCTCAGAAAAAAATGGAGGCAAAGATCAAGAAGATGGAAGAAATGTTTAACAAAGACCTAGAGGAATTAAGGAACAAACATCTAGAAGAATTAAAGAACAAACAGAGATGAACAATATAATAACTGAAATGAAAAATACACTAGAAGGTATCAATAGCAGAATAACTGAGGCAGAAGAACGGATAAGTGACCTGGAAGACAGAATGGTGGAATTCACTGCTGTGGAACAGAATAAAGAAAAAAGAATGAAAAGAAATGAAGACAGCCTAAGAGACCTCTGGGACAACATTAAACACACCAACGTTCACATTAGAGGGGTCCCAGAAGGAGAAGAGAGAGAGAAAGGACCCAAGAAAATATTTGAAGAGATTATAGTCGAAAACTTCCCTAACATGGGAAAGGAAATAGCCACCCAAGTCCAGGAAGTGCAGAGAGTCCCAGGCAGGTTAAACCCAAGGAGAAACATGCCGAGACACATAGTAATCAAACTGACAAAAATTAAAGACAAAGGAAAATTATGAAAGCAACAAGGGAAGAATGACAAATAACATACAAGGGAACTCCCGTAAGGTTAACGGCTGATTTCTCAGCAGAAACTCTACAACCCAGAAAGGAGTGGCACGATATATTTAAAGTGATGAAAGGGAAGAACCTACAACCAAGATTACTGTACCCGGCAAGGATCTCATCCAGATTCAATGGAGAAATCAAAAGCTTTACAGACAAGCAAAAGCTAAGAGAAATCAGCACCACCAAACCAGCTCTGCAACAAATGCTAAAGGAACTTCTCTAAGTGAGAAACACAAGAGAAGAAAAGGCCCTACAAAAGCAAACCCCAAAACAATTAAGAACATGGTAAAAGGAACACACATATCAATAATTCCTTAAATGTGAATGAATTAAATGCTCCAACCAAAAGACACAGGCTCACTGAATGGATACAAAAACAAAACCCATATATATGCTGATGTAGCCTGTACTAATCAGCCTCCTGGGACAGAAACTGGAGTGTGTAAGGGTAGAGGAACTGTATCTGGAAGGGTGTGGGGGACTCCTTGTAGGAATGGTCCCAACTCTCCACCCTCTGTGTTATCTCTACTCTTTTCAATGTGATTTTACAGCTCTGCTCATCAAAATGTTGAGTCTTATTTTTTTATTCCTTGAATCTGGGCTAATTTTATTTCCTTTGACCCCTAGAATATGATGGAAGCGATGCGGTGTCATTTCCAAGCCTAAGAGACCTCACACACTCGCATGCTCTCTTGGACCACTGCCTGCTACTTGAGAAGCAGCCTTTACAACCAGCTGGAAGACGGGAGACTGTGCTTCCCATTGGAAACTGTCAAAGATGAGCTGGTCCCAGCTCACACGGCAACTGAATGCACTTGCACGACTGACCCCTAGAAGAACTGCCCAGCCAAGGTCCAGCTCAAACTGCTGCCCCTCAGAATCACGTGCTAAATACTATTTATTGCATTAAATGCTGGGCTTGGGGTAGTTTGTTATTTAGCAGGGTAGTACGAGATTCCTCATCGGCCACACTGGCAGAGTGATCAAAGAATATTTGTTAAATTCGTGAATGGCCTTTCTCTGTTTCTTTATTTCCTATCTTGATGTAATTTTACAATATTTACTTTCACCAAAAAATACAAGCATGTTATGCTTCACCAGAGATGTCACTTTTTGTAGGTGTTTGAAAATTGTATCACATTTTTAATAGCAGCAATGTGTTCCCCCACGGGGACACAAAGACAGGCTTCGGAGTCTGGACGGATTAGGTGTATTCCCATCCTCCCTCTACACTTACGATGAGACTATTACCGACAATAGATGTATTTGTGAAGATGATAAATAAGAAGAACTCTAGATAAGGAAATGAGCTTTGAGGCATACCCACAGATAAGCATGTAGAGAGAGCAGAGAGAGGAATGACCATAGGAGAGAGATGGTTTTCAGATGTTCGTTCCTTTTATCTGTTACTTTGACTCACGTGGTGGCTAGGCTGAACGGAATCTGCCTGTTGATTTCATTAGTCGCTATATTTTCTAGGAACTGACAGCATCTAGCGTCATGAATCTTACATTCAGACTGAGAGATTAAAGCAGAAGAATTAAAGGGATGGAGTGAAACATCTTTGGCCCTCTTATCTATAAGAAGTCTCAGTTAGCTTTAATCTGTGCATGGAAAAAGGAGCTCAAAATCCATACTTTCCTCTTGGCCTTTACTTCAGGTCCTCACACGAGTGTAAGATTCTCTTCCAGGTCTGGAGAGAGGGGTTGCCTCTGAACCCAGACAAAAGGTCAGGATGAAAAAGGAAGCAATTTAGTCACTCACTCACACACTAGGTCTCCATGCCAAACATCTGGACATTTGGAAGCATCTGGGCAATGAAACATTGTTCAGTTTTCATCTAGAAATGTTGGCAGATGGAGCCCCAACCAAAGACATGGAGATGAATTTGCCATTACAGTTTTGTGGAGTCCAGCCTCAGAAGGTCTGTGGTTCGACTTGAATGCTAGACTTGAAAAGGAACTCGTATGCAATCTAGTGTAAATCTTTTATTTTATAGATAAAGTGGAAGTCTAGAGAAGGGAGGTGTCTTGGCTAAGGGCACCGGCTACTTGATGAATCATCCAGGTGTAGACACTAGGCATCTTGATGTCTACTTACCCCTATTTCTCTACTTTATGCCTTGCTGAGAGACAAGAAAAACTTTTAACTTGTGTATAAACTGAAAATAAATGACTACTCCCCACCCCAAATAGGTGGGATAGAAATACTATTTATTCTCACTAACTTGAGTGGGTAAGCTTATCTGTAGAACGCTTCAGAGCTTGTTCTGTGCGTTAACACTTTCCTTCTGGAGCATCATAACAATACCAATGGCAAACAGAACAGCTTACTGTGTCCTTAATTATACATAATTATACATTAATTATACAAATTAATTGATGGTCTCATAGCCTGCAGATGACAAAGCTGTCACTTTTCCCTGCATTTACTCTTTCAAACATTTATTGAGCACCACCTGCATGCCAGATATTACACTAGGAGTGCATGTGTACTCATGGGTGTTAATTCCATCAATAAGTACATCTTCTCTGCATCAGTCAGCTTTGGCTAAGTCACGCTGCAATAACAAAACAACCACAAATAACCATGGCTTGGAGCACAAAGATTTCACTTTGAGTCATGTTGCATATCCCAGCTCTGTTCTATGTCATCTTCCTCACTTCAGGATCCAGGCTAATAAAGTAACCAAGAGCCACATGTCCTGGACATGATGTTTACACTACAGCCACTGTAACCGGTCTTAAGAGACCTGAGTTCTTGGGGGAAAGTGGAAACAAGAATAATAAGAAAAGAGCAACCCAGAGATAGAAAGGGAAGCCATTGTTAAGAGCTCTGAAAAGATGATTTCATTAGTTACAACTGTAGGAACAGAAAAGTGACTGACGGGTTTGCATTTCAAACAAGGGAAAAAAGAACTATTGTTTTGTGTGAGCCGGGCTGGGTATGGGATTCTGAATTCTTTGTTATATTCTCTGGCAAGAATTCAGCTGGCCTCTTACATTTTCCTGTCAAACCCTGAAATGGACTACAGCCTTTGAACTAAAATGCCGTCTACCCAACCCAAGACTCAGACGGCTCTGAAAATATTCACTGCTCAGCCGTCGATTTTAAATCGCACTTGCCCTCGGCTACTTTAAATCATCTCTCCACCAACACCCTGGAATACGTTAGACAACTTTATTGCCACATTCCTCGCCAATTTAATTTTTGTAAATCATATTCTAGCACTTAAATTTCCTCATGGAACTGGGCGATATGTTTTTCACGTGAGCTGTGGAATCGAACAGCTGAGTCCAGGGCTTGTGGGGATAACTGCACGGCATCCTTAAAAGGGGACAGGAGTCATTGTTAGCTGACCTCCTTGAATTATTTTGGTGCTTCTGGACACAGCTCATAATTATCATGACTAGTATGATAACCTGACACGGGTGATTCTGTGGAATCTGAAATATTGCATGCCCAGTGTCAGCCCAAATAAGAACAGAGGAACTGGCAGAGAGGGGTCCGTCAGAATAGTTTTCCTCACTCTAATATGGTGTTAGAACCATTGGAACGGATTTATTTTTAACCCCCAAACGCAGAGTAAATGCTCAATGAAGATCTCTCCTCAGTTTATACTTTTACTTCAAAATGGCCTTTTAAAAATTATGAAAGTCATGGTAAATATGGTAAATGACGAATATGGAAAATGTTGTAAATATAGAGCAATCACAAAAAGAAAAACCATCCAAAACCCTACTTTTCAGGAATAACTACTGTGGCTATTTGGTATAATTACCTTAAATTAGTCAGTTTCTCACTCTGTATGTGTGTATGTGCACTGATATACTCTTTAACACGATTAGAATTTTACTCATGCTAACAAGAATTCTTATTCAAAATGACTTTTTATGACTATCATATAGATGTAGTGATCAGTCCTTTATTGTAATATATGTTCAACTTAGTTCTTCCCTGTTATAAGCAACGGTACAATAAGCATTTTTAGACAAATCTTTCCATTTACTCACAATGATTTTAACACGATTATTTTAAGACAAATGATTTTTGATACATAAGTCCAAATCAGCCATCAGAACAATATAAGAAATGTTTGAGGACTCCTAGCCCACACTGCATATTACCTTCTTTTTTTTCCAATTTTTCAATTTGATCTTGGAAAAATAATATCTTTTTAATTACTTTCATTTGATGAGGCTGCACTTTTTTCCTTTTTTTTTTATATTTGCATTTTCTGGTTGTTTTGTAAACTTTTTATTTGTGCCCTTGCTCATTTTATTACTGGGGCACTTGTATTTTCATATTGATTTTTAAGGACTTTGAAAAATAAGTGGATGAGCAGCCACTTGACTGAGTAGAGAATTCTTAGGGCATATTCTATTTCTGTCAAAGCTTGGTCAACCTTGCTTCCCAGACCTTTGCTGAAGAATCTTGTAAATGTCGTAAACGGCTCAATTTGGTCTTTTTAGTGACATGTTTACTTCAGCGGTTTTCAGCTGGGCTGATTTTGCCCTGCAGGAGACGTTTCTGGCTCTCGCGATGGTGGGACGGACGAGGTGGGTAGGAATTGCTGCTGGCGTCCAGTGGGTGGAGGGCAGAGATTCTGCTGAGCATCCTACAAGGCGCAGGACAGCTCCCACAGTGAAGAACGATCTGGTCCAAAAGGCCAACTGCTGAGGCTGAGAAACCCGGATCTCAGTGATTGGAGAATTCATTCTTAAAATTAAATACGTTCCCCAGGATATATCTTGGTTTCAGTCATTTAAAAAGAAAATAAAGTTGCCTGTCATATGTTAAGACTTATCAATGATGATTCAGAAAATCTTCCACTGTTTAATTGGCTTTGTGTCTTTTTTGCTTTCCTCTGATTGGCATCTCCACGTGATCCCTTTATGCTGTCTTAACATATGCTCTTTACTATTTCCTTATGTCTCACTGTGATTTTATTCATCTCACACAGTTATTGTCTTAGCACTATCAGATATTTGTACATCAATGTTCACGGCAGTACTGTTTAAAACAGTGAAAAAGGTGGAAGCAGCCCAAGACAGATAAGTGGAAAAACAAAATGTGGCATATACATACAATGGAATATTATTCAACCTTAAAAAGGGAACAGTAACTTCTACAGAATACTTCATCTTCTCAAATTTCATTCCTTGTTTCATAAAGCCCATCAATTATAATTATAATGAAAAGTAAAACATTGCCTCTTTTAATCATTCTTACTATTCCTGGACTAAGTCTTCTCCAGGAGTATAGCCTTCATCTGTTTTTGCAGCTTATGTTCATTTCCTTCTCTCTCTCTTTTTTTTTTTTTTTTTTTTTGGATAATTTTCCTCTAGCTCTACGTTACGTTTTCCTTTTTGTTTTGGTTTGCTCATCTGAAATGGGTACTAGTCTATCCAGTCTTATATTTATCAGTCTTATATTTATCAGTCTTATTATATTTATCAGTCTTATATTTATATTTAGTGTCAATAGACATGCTCTGGATTCCCTTCTTGCTTACCTGGGCTTCATTTCGATATTCCCCATAGCAGACAGAGAGGGAAGGCTGGTATAAATGCAGAGAATTAGACAGAATTTCAGTAGATGGAGGTGGGAGGGGGGTCATAGAAGCTGATTAACTTTGTCATTAAGCATTTTTTTCTTCTATGTTTTATGGAACAGTGTCACAAGGTACCCTTGCTGCCAAGTTGGGGGAGTATGCTCTCCCTCTGAGAGGGTGTCCCTATGGTCCCAGATTGACCATCTACTTTTTTTTATTAAACATTGTTTATTGGAGTATAGTTGATTTACAATGTTGTTGATCATCTACTTTAAAATAATATGGGCTTATTGCTTGCAGATTAATAGAAACCCAATTAGCAATATGTTTTTCAGAAAATACAGTCACATATTTGATTCTTGTTTTTGAGGCTGCTGGTCTACCGAAACGACTACCAGTCAATTTGGATCTCTGTGTACCCAAATGTCTACTCTTCCTATTCCAGATTTAAAGTTTTCCAGCTAAAATTATACTCTATACTGCTTTTAAGCAGACCCTGACATGCAGCCTCTGTGGAAAACAGAATGGCAGTTCCTCAAAAAATTCAAAATAGAACCAGCCTATGATCATGCATTTCTACTTCTAGGTATATACCCCGAAGAACTGAAATCATGGACTTGAACAGATGTTTGTACATAAATGTTCATGGCAATATTATCTGCAACTGCAAAAACGGTGGAAGCAGCCCAAGACAGATAAATGGAAAAACAAAATGTGGTATATACGTACAATGGAATATTACTCACCCTTAAAAATAAAAAGGAAGGAAATTCTGATACATGCTACAACATGAATGAACCTTGAGGGAATTATGTTAAGTGAAATAAGCAAACCACAAAATCTGATATTGTACGATCCCACGTATATGAGGTTAAGATCTGTACATTTTACTGTATTGTTGAGAAAGAGTCCTGAGTAAAGTGAGACATGGCAGCTTGCTTTTTATTTTTTCTCATCATATCACCATGGCCAACCTCCAGTGCTCATCCTTTTAGAGTAGGGTGGTGGCGTGGTTTTCTAGAATGCTTCTCACTTGCTTCCTACAACATCACATTGTGTTTTGGGGAATAGGGGAGGGGCATTTTCTCAGATTCTCTTATCTTCCTTAGCTTTGGTTCAAATTTTATTGTATTTGGCAGAATTTCCTTACAGCATATGCTAACTACCTTGCCCTGTTTCCCCCCTAATTTTGCTTTTTAGAAAAATCCTTTTGGTCGAGATAAGGGGAAGATATGCTAGTATCGTCACTTAAATTATCTACCAGCTTGTGTACCCCAGGATTATCCCTTAATCTACTCCAAGGGCAACTGCTTGGCCCTAGCTCATTTTTGTACCAGAAGTCTTATTTTCTTGCTCTGGTAAGAAATGTTAACCTATTCCTGTCCCCCACACTGTCAACTCCATTAGTAAAGGAGTTCTTTGCAGACCACTATGAAACGCCAGTGGCCATTTCATTTGACACCTACAACAGTCTTAAAATGTTTGTTTGGAGAAGTGTGTGATAAATACAGTAAATAGCAGAGGGTTGAAAGAAAAGGAACAGAGATAATTAAGTGACTTGATGTGAAGTATTGATTTATGAAGGACGATTGAAGATATTAATACAAACCACATTGCTTTCCTGAAGACCAAGTGAAAGAGGGGGATTGATGAGGCGATAACTGCTAATAGAATAAACAACCAAACGAGAAAGACATCTGTGGGTGGTATCAAGGGTATAATTCCAAATTTGCAGAAGGAATTTAATACAATAAGTCTCCTACATATGAACGAGTTCTGTTCCAAGAGCGCTTTTGTAAGTCCAGTCTGTTCCCAAGTCCAACAAAGTTAGCCTAGGTGCCCAACTAACACAATCGGCTATATGGTACTGTACTGTAATAGGTTTATAATACTTTTCTCACAAATGATACATAAAAAACCAAACACAAAAAATAAAGAAAACATTTTTAATCTTACAGGACAGTACCTTGAAAAGTACAGTAGCACAGTACAACAGCTGGCATCCAGGGGCACGTTTGCACCTTTGGAAGTTCACAACTTGAAAGTTTGTATGTAGGGGACTTACTGTAAAGAAACATGTAGGCTGACTATCAAGAGAAATTTCCAGGTAGTGGGAGGCCTGGAGCATGGCTCCTGAGGGCATGGGTTGGCTGCCACAGACCTGAAATTCTGGGAACAAATAAAGCCCAAGGATGCTTATGACAGAGCATCTCACAGAGACCAAGCACGGGTGAGGGGTTCTCTCTCGAAATCTTTCTCTCGCCTTGCTTTTTACTCACAGTGGCTTTGAATAAAGAAAAAGGAAAAATGAATAATGGAAGAAGAAAGAAGTGATAATGGGATATTTCTGTCAGCCCTTCATTTCTGTCTTAAAAAATTTCTGTCTTAAAAAATCCATTTCAGTCTAGAGAGATAGAAATAGACTAGTATTCTAGTTTATTAAAGACTAAACTGGGGGCAGGTAATAGGGAGATGCTTCTCAAAGGGTACAAACTTCCAGTTATAATTTGAATCAGTTCTGAGGATCTACCGTACAGCATGGTGATTATAGCTAATAATATTGTATGATATACTTGAAAGTTGCTGAGTACATCTTAAATGTTCCCACCACAAAAAAGAAATGGCAACTATGTGATATGATAAAGGTGGTAGCTAATGCTGTGGTGGTGATCATTTTGCAATATATAAGTGCATCAAATCATCACACTGTACATCTTAAACTCACAAAACTTACATGTCAAATATATCTCAATAAAGCTGGAGGAAAAAAAGGCTGAACTAGTGACCATCATATATCTATAATACAATCTGTTTCTTTGGTGAATATAGATAGTGAGAGTAGTGATAGGTAGTGACAAAGATAGCAGCTAGATCTGGAGAACTGGTAGCAATTTAAACACTGAATCTGCCTTACAGAGTCACAGAATTTTTAGTTCCTCCCTGAAAGACATAGATAACCGTGTCTGACACACATTCCTGAGTTGTTTATAGATACTAAAACCACCACCAAATGGTAAAAGCTAACTGCATGATGACTGGACGGTAGCCATGACATAAGCTGCTCCACCTGACACAATTCTGAGAACCGGCTTCAAGGAAATGGCAATAAACCGACCCTGGAATTGAAGATTCACTGTGCTTAAAACCATCAAGATGATGCGCACATAGCACACCCACCTGTATACCCCTGAAAGCCCCTTTAAAACCTTTTGTTCCCTGATGGACAACAGGGAGGTGGTTCTTTGGGACAGGAGTCCACCTTTTCCCCAGGATTGCCAGCTTCCTCAGTAAAGCTATCTTTCTTTTTACCCACCACGTGTCTCTTAGTACCGGATTCTTGAGCAACGAGCAGCCGAACCTGAGTTCTCTAACGTTTCCTCCATAGCATGACCAATTTATAACACACTCATTCATCTCCTCATTTGGTCAATTTATTTATGCATGCTTCCCAAATGTAGAGTTTTGGTCCATTTTGTTTTTCACTGCTGTACAGCTGATGTCTGGATCCATGCCTGGCATGCAGTGAGCACTCAGTAATAGTTGTCCAATAGGTATACATTTGAAAATGCATGGTAGTGTCTGATAATTTTTTCTCCAAATTAGTCCATGAATTCAGTGCAACTCAAGTCAAATTTCAAATACCGCCTTTCACTGAAATTAAGAAGTGGATGCTAAGATGCATATGGACGAGTAAAGCAACAACCAGCAGAGATTTGGAAGATGTAGGAGGGATGATCTGCTCTTCCACTGATTAAGATTTATTATAAAACCATATTGATAAAGTCATGGTAGTAATCTAGGAACAGGTAAAACAGTGGGGTAGAGTAGAGATCACAGAAACAAGCCAACTACACACAAAAATGTGATAAAAGACAGAGAGCTTGCATAACAAGTGGGTAAGAAAATGATGTAGTATTCAATAAATAGCACCAAAAAACTGGCCATTCATAAGCAAGAAAATGAAATTACTTCATGCCGTGCACAAAATTAAATTCCAGCTGAATAGAAGAATGAAACATGAAAATCTAAACGACAAAATTTTTTGAAGGAAAGGAAAGAGAATATCATCATAAGTTAGGATAGGGCAGGATTCCTCAACTGAGAGGAAATAACACAAACCATGAAAGGAAAATACTTTTATAAATTTCATTACATTTAAACATAAGTATTTCCATATGATATAAGGCAAAAATAATGTAATAAATTTATATTGTTTACAGATTGGGCAAATAGATTTCAACCCATGTAACTGACAAAGAAGTATCATCCAGAAAACATATCTTTTTAATTCTACAAATTAATTTAAAAATACCAAAAAACACACACAAAAAATGAACATTTAACAGACGAGAAAATCTAAATGGTCAATAAACATATGGAAAAAAAGCCAATGTCACTTATAACCGAGAGAATGAAAGCTAAAACAAGCAAAAATGAGGCACTAGTTCACTCCCAATAGAAGGGCACAAATTAGAACATGTGAAATTCTAGTTGACGTGGACGTGGGAAAACACAGACCCTGTTACCTTGCTGATGGAAGTATGCCATAAATTTGTAAAACTACTTTGAAGAGCAACTTGATGACGTCTATTAAGACTCAAGCTGTATAATCCCCAAGACGCAGTAATTTCACTCTCCAAGAAACTCTAGAGCAGATGTACATGGAGATAAAGAATATTCGTGGCACTGTTGTCTATGAAAGCAAACAAGTGAAAAGAGCTCAAGATACATCAGTGGAAGCCCTGATCAGTTGTGTTATATCCACAGAATACTTTAAAGCTGTAGAGATGAAATTAACTAGATCTTCGTGTAGCAACCTAAGTTCTGATTAAGTCGTGGACGCAGACTCAATATTAACGAATATTGAGTGATTAAACGAGGGACCATGGGGGAGGTGGCAGCCTGGCTGGCTGTTCGTCTGTTTGCTTTGGTGTGTGCTTGTGTGCGTTGATTTCTTCGGGGAGCGTGTGCCTGTGGTTGGACCGCAAAGAGGTTTCAGGGTACGTGATGCATCGACTTTCTCACAATCCACTTGTGCAAGCTGCATGTTGTATTGGGGGTGTCCCCACCTGCCGGCTCAGGTCACTGAGCTAAACAGTGCACCAAAGGCCCCGGACAGAGCGGGAATGCCGAGTCTCAGGCTGCACACTCACCGTTATTTGCTTTCCTGCTCATAAACTTAGCTTGTGTGATGGGCCTCCTGAGGTTCACATCAGACCTACTTCACACACACGTAAAAGTCAACCCTCCCACCAACACTGCTGATTGATTATGTGTCCCCCATTGTACACAATGAGTCTCGAAGAGGTGACGTGACTCCTTTCAAGCCACATGGCTGGTAAGTGGGGGAATTAATACCTAAGCTCTGGTTTTAAACCACAAGCTTTCCGCTGAAATATGTTACCCATAATTTAAGTAGCCCTGATTTCTACTCTTCCAGGCCGAATATGTAAGTAGCGCGGATTCTCTGGAAAGTTCAGAGCCAGCTTCCTCCTCCTTGGGGACACTCTTTTAAGTAGAAACTAAATGACCTAGAATAAAGCGTTGCTCTTGCCGTGGAGCCTTCACAGATGAAAGCCATCCTCTGACCCATGAATCCAAGCCGCGCAGACCACGCTGCTTGTGCTCAGGCCAGGGCTGGGCTGCAAATTCCTCTCTAAAATTCACCCCCAGCTACAGCCCTTGTCCGTATCCAGCAGCACACCGCCTGTTCAGAAAATTAGGTCTGGCTGTGCTGTGTGTCCTGCAACTGGACCAATTAGCTCGAGCGTGGAGCTCATTGCAAAAAGGGGTCAAGTGTAGAGATTCAATACCTGAGAAGGCTGGTAAGCACCAAGAGAAAAACGTGGCCCCTAAGCTTTAGAGCAGTGGTTCCCGAAGTGTGGTCCCTGGACCGGCGGTATCAGCATCACAGGGGAACTCAGGCGAAATTTAGATCCTTAGGACGCAAACCAGACCTGGGGGTGGAACCCAGCAATCTGGGGTTTCATCAGCCCTCCAGCTGAGTCTGAAAGATGCTCAAGTTAGAGAACTATGGGTTTCAAATATATTTGTCACAGCATTTGGGTACTTACTCAAAGGGGCAAAAAGGAGGTGTGATTGGTTATGTCAGCGCTTCTCTATTTCTCTAGGGGAAAAAAATCACACAAATATCCAGTCTTCTCATGAAGCACCAGCCCTGCACAAAAATCAACCCCATAGGGCTTCCCTGGTGGCGCAGAGGTTGAGAGTCTGCTTGCCGTTGCAGGGGACACGAGTTCGTGCCCCGGTCCGGGAAGATCCCACATGCCGTGGAGCGGCTGGGCCCGTGAGCCATGGCCGCAGAGCCTGCGCGTCCGGAGCCTGTGCTCCGCAACGGGAGAGGCCACGACAGTGAGAAGCCCGCGTACCGCAAAAAAAAAAAAAAAAAATCAACCCCATATTGCTTTCATTTTTAAAAATAATGCTTTTTTAAAATAAAAATTTTATTTTAGAAAGTAAATTAAATATTTAAATAAATGTGTTTAAATAAATACATTAATAATTAATTAAAAAATTTTAATTAATTTAAGTCACCCAAGAATGGAAAACCACTGCCTCATCTTGTTTCAAAAATTGCTGGAAGGTTCTGGGAACTTGACACCCACTGCTGTCTGGACCACAGGGTTAGACATAAGAACAGGTGGTAGGAGTGAGGGTGGGGTCCATTCTGATAGGAACCCCAGCCCCAAGGAGACTAGTGGATCCAGCACGCAGCTCCGTATCTGGTCCATCGACCCCCGGAGAGAGCCAGCCTGCGGGACATACACACATCTCCCCACACGAAGATGAAAAACTAGAGCGGTCCGCCTGGCTCTTGTCACTGGTGGACCTGACAGCTTTATATCCTCAGTGGAGGGAGGAGTTGAAAGGAGGTGCCGTGAGTGTATCTGTGTGACAGGAGGGAAGATGGATATTTTTATAGAGGAAGAAATACACTGAACAAGGGAAATTAGATGGGAAGACCATAAAGGTCTCAGGTTGGCAAAACCAATTAGTAGATGTTTACAGAAGATAACCCCTGAGGTCACATAGGATTTGCTTTGATGTCAATACTCTTGGGTTTGAAAAATGGATTAGCAACCTCCATACCACTGTGCCGTGGAGAGACCCAATCCCCCTTCCGCTGGAGCCTCTAGCCAGCTGTGCACCCTTAGGCAGGTGATTTAAAGTCTCAGGCATTTCTGTGAGAGGAGAGGATTATATGAGATCACCCTAAAGGTCCCTTCCAGCTCTGGCATTCCAGGATTTGAAATCCTCTTTGACTTCTGGAAATTTGGGGGGACATTTCAGGGCTCTATCATCCATAATTTGGCTTCTTGGGATTTTCTGTGTGGTCTATGAAATTCCTTTACCGAATTTGGAGGGAAAGAGAGAGCTTCTCATTTTTTCTACATATAGTCTGCCTCAGCCGCTTGGAAACAGAAATCATTTAAATCTAAATGAGAACAAACTCCAAGAAATATCCTCCCTCGGGGCTGTTCCCAGCTACCTGATGAGGTATGCCTTAATGTGAGCCGTTGGTTCGAAAGCCAAAATCCAGAAGCTATGGTGTCAGGTCCAAAGTAATGTTACCTGACTGACGGGTTTTTGAAACTTTGGAGTGTGTTCTCATGGATGCTATAGTTAAAAGTACAATAGGTGAGAATGTTTGGACATGCTGGGAGATTAAAAAGGGATTCTGGAAGGAGCAAAGAAGGACATGGATTTGCTATCTCACACCTCTCCGGAATAGAGTGGAGTCCAGGTAAAAAAGTGACACAAAAGTGGAGCTGGGGTCTGACCCTAAGTCTGCCTATAGACAAAGGAAGGGCTATTTCTATAACTTCTACTATTTCTGCTATGATGAAAAATCAGCTGCTCCCATTAATTCAACCCCTCCTGTGTCCCAGCCACTATGCCAGCCAGTGATGTAACCTATTTCAATGAACGCTGCCAACAACTGTGGAAGGATGTCCTCAGTGTTTAACACCCGGCTCTCCATGTATGTTTATATATCAATATGTAAACAGAAAAACAGCTCTGCTCCGTAGCTTTCTGCTAATTTTCATGGTGTAAAGACTCCCACCAACGACCACTTTCAAGCTAGCAATATTACATCACTGAATGCTGAGTTGGGAAAAGACGTGAAGGAGGGTCTCCCATAGGCAGGAGCAAGCTGGCTCCACACACCCCCTGGTCTTTATCCTCACTGCAGAGACGAAGATCCACGGACAGTGACTTGGCCAAGACAGCCACACAGCAAGTAAACGTCAGAGTCAGGTTTTGCACCAGGCAGTCTGATTCCAGAACCTGGGCTGTTCATCATGATGGTTCACTGTCTATCCCTAAAGGATAGCAGCCTGATGTTTGGGAGAATGCCTAATGCAAACATTTCCCTCCACTCACTGACCACAACCTCCATTCTAAAGCGGTGCTCGGTTCAGTCACTTTACTGTCGTTATTTCTACAGATTATGGGTACATGACCGAGAACTTGCTCTCCTCGAGGCTTCCCATCCTGCACCCCTATTTCCACCCTGATCCCCAATAATTCTGTCCATCTAGGGTTCTACTCTCTTCTCATATGAATCCCAAGAAGAATCGGGAAATATACTGAACCCTTTAAAACCGTCTCCGTGGCCTTTCACCAAGTTCCGGAGGTTCAATATTCTTCGGTAATTTTTAATCAGTGAGTCAAAGACCACTTGATCAATGTTCACGTGTGGATAGAGAAGGTTACAGAGAAGTTTGCAGCTAGCTCAGAAAAGTTTCTATTTCCCACCTGACTCTCTACGGATGGATACACTTTTTTGGTGGAGTCACTGTCATCTGTCCTGTGAAGTTATGTTTCATGAAGCATTAGGGAACTGCATCTGAATTGGATGGAATATCTCCATGTAATAAGATTCATGGAAAGTAGAAACCCCTCTCTCGAGGTCAGAAGCCCCCAGCTGCAGACCCAGCTCTGAAGAAGAGTCAACTGTTTTTATCTCGGTCTCCTCACATGGGAAAGAGGGATAGTAATACCCGCCCTGCCTTATCTCTGCAGAGTGTTCAGTGGGCCTACATGAAAGGGCTTTGAAAACTATAAAACACTGCACAAATATAAAGTGGTATCCTCTGTCACAGAGGAATACTGACTAAGGGTCTGCGTCATTCTTCAAAATTCACCGAATCCTTTGGAAACAATGTTATGAAACTTTTACTTGTATAATTCTTCTCAGAACTCCAAAGAGATCAGTTTCTTGATAGGTGGAAAGTATCTTTCAAATTTAAGTGTCTGGGCTCACGTGTATAGGAACTATACTGAACTACACTGAAATCCGTATTGATAGAAGCCACAAAACTAAAACCTATCAATCTAGATATTATTTGTATAAAATTTCATATTAAGTAATTCTTTTCAAAGAAGGGTTAATTTTATTTAAATCTCAGAATTCATTAAGATCTTAGTACAATACATATGTCCTTTCATTTTCTCTAAGGAAATCATAATACCAAAATACTGCAGTGAGTATCAGAATTATAAACGTAAGAATAAATTTAGTAGCTATTATTTCTTTTTTTTTTTTTTTTTTTTGCGGTACGCGGGCCTCTCACTGTTGTGGCCTCTCCCATTGCGGAGCACAGGCTCCAGACACGCAGGCTCAGCGGCCATGGCTCACGGGCC
The DNA here is from genome assembly GCF_039906515.1 of Pseudorca crassidens. Classification (NCBI taxonomy): domain Eukaryota; kingdom Metazoa; phylum Chordata; class Mammalia; order Artiodactyla; family Delphinidae; genus Pseudorca; species Pseudorca crassidens. The sequence goes on along the minus strand of NC_090314.1, from coordinate 6,170,794 downwards.
CAGCCGCTCCGCGGCATGTGGGATCTTCCCGGACCGGGGCACGAACCCGCGTCCCCTGCATCGGCAGGCGGACTCTCAACCACTGCGCCACCAGGGATGCCCAGTAGTTATTAGTTCTTGATATTTTCCCAGAGATTTGTCTTTTATTGAAAAAAAAAGATGTAATTTACATTGTTTCATTCCTTAGAAAGGGGAAATCATAGCACCTTGGAAAATACACTGTGTAAAGCTCATCGTTTTTATGACTATTCGATTTCATTTTGCCAAAAAATAGATCACTTTAAGGGAAAAAAAATCATAAAAATAAAACTCAGTGCATGGGGCATACTAAGCAAATATATCTCACATTTTTTTTTTTTTAGTTATTAAGGATTTCTATCAGATAGGTAAAAAGTTACGTACAGTAGGCCACTTCATATTTCTTACTCCAAACATAACTGAAACAAATCAAAGAAATATAACAACATTATGTAGATAAGAAAAAAAACCACTCAAAAATAGTAAAAACAGCTAAAAGGGGGAAAAAACAAGTAAATAAAACAGAAGTTCATAAGAGAAAGGAAATGCCTCTGGTGACGTAAATATACAATTTAGTCCTTTGGACCGACAGAGGCACTGACAATAAATTAACTAAACTCAATATTTTCAAAACATGTCAACCAAATGAATCACTGACTCATGCTTTTAATTACAGTTACAGTAGTTCTGGTTTATGGCACAGCGTTTTCTTTTTAAAATACATTCCTGAAGGTTAAAGATAAGAATTTGGTGGAAATTACTGTAAGAAGTTTCTCATTTTAATTTCCTGACAAAACAGAACTGTATCATTTTAGATTTGGAGAAAATGTACTCAAGTGTGGCTCTCAAATTTTAGCAGCACGAGAGTCAAACTCAGATAGCTGGGCCGCATCCAGGGAGAGCTTCTGATTCAGCAGGTCCGGGTGGGGTCCCCAGTATGCATTCCTAACCAGTTCCCAGGGGATGAGGATGCTGCTCGTCCAGGGACCACACTTTGAGGACTGCTGTTCTGGAGTCGCTAACTTGTGCAAAAGAAAAATATACATTAGCTAATTAGCTGTAATTGGACAGACCTGTTAGCAATAAAGTCTGTGCTAGGAGATGTAAAGAAAATCTGGGGCTTCCCTGGTGGCGCAGTGGTTGAGGGTCCACCTGCTGATGCAGGGGACGTGGGTTCGTGCCCCGGTCCGGGAAGATCCCACATACCGCGGAGCAGTACCGCAAAAAAATAAAATAAAGAAAATCTGACATCCTTTTTTTTTTTTTTTTTTTTTTTTAAGCCGGCCAACACAGACAAACTGGAGAAAAAGTATAGGGGGGAAATTTAGCCCAAGAAAGTCTTCAAAATTAGGATCAGAAAATAAGTTAACTTGACACTTCCCAAAATTTTAAAATCATTTAATCTAAGTAATTAGCCAAAACACCTTAAGATAAGAATACACCTTTCTCATAAATCACATTGCTTTACTGTGTATAGAGCATATTTAATTATCAAAAGCATGCACAGTGCTTATCACGGGCTAGGCGTCATCCAAAGTGCTCTGCAGAGGAAACCCCACTGAATTCTCTATAAACGAGGCATTATTCTTCCCCACCCTCCCCCCAGCTTACAAGATGAAGAAACTGTGGCACAGAGAAGTTACGTGAATTGCCAAGGCCACACAGCTGGTAAGGGGCAGCCCAGGGATTTGAACCCAGACAGTATGAGTCTAGCATTTATGCTCTTACCCACCAAGCTCTGATCCTTGATAATTAACTCAGGTTAAGACAATCTCATCATATAAAACCTGGCTACACCTTAGACTCACCTCGGAGGCTTCTGAAATACACTAATACCTGGACCTTCTCTGACCATTGAATCAAAATCTTTGCAGGTGGGGTCCAGGAATCGGTGTGTGTTAAAGGTGCCCCCAGATGATGCCAGCGACAGCCAGGATTGAGTGCATTTCGCTACAATGGCAGGTCACTGGGCTGATCCCTCAGACCTGCTTTTTCTTTGGAAGCAGCTGGGAGGACGGCAATGCTGAAGGCTCTGCTATACACGCTGGGGAGGAGAACCCAAAGAGGGATGGTACCTGATGCTTTCTACAGGGACGTGGCTCCAAGAAGCCAGACCTAAGAAAGAATCAGCCAAGCACGTGAGTTCTATCAAGACATTGGATTAGCCTCCCTGTGGCTTTGGGACACTGTTGATCAGACCTCTTTGCATTGACAGGTGTACTCTTCCTGTGCTTTTAGTTCCTTCTTGTTTCTTACAGAAGAAAACTACTTATCACACGCACCTTGACTTTTCACCTTGGAACGTCTGACCTGAACCCTCTGGCCTAAACTCCGTGCCTTGTGTGTTACCCGGCGGGACAGCATCAGTCCCCAGGCAGTGGATTTCAGGGCAAACTTAAGACATCTGGTGGTACGACCAGCCAGCCTGGTGAGGATTTGAGACTCCCATCTACAAAGAATTGTGGTTGAAACTGTTATGAGGGAATGCCTGGCCCCAGGGTTACACAGTTTCCCTTTGAAAAATCCTTCCTGTGCCTTTTAAGCATACGATGGCACCAGAGCCACATCAAAGCAAAAGTTACCACAGGGCTTTAATACCGCTTAAGTGAGATTAAAGAGGAAATGATTACTAAGAATCAAATGGCCAAAAAGAAAAAAGTAATACTAACAGTGTAGTATTGGCACAAATTAGCACTCAATAATTGCCGGTAAGGGCAGCAGGATCCACGTGGGCAACATCAGCATCTCCCGTCATCACATATAGACGTACGCGTCTCATCTTAACCTCCCAGCCTCTGCCATGCATCCTGTTTATCATCAAAGGAAATAAGCCTGGGAGTTAAGGACCTTCCTCCAGCACATGGCACGAATGGTGGGGGCAGAGTCGTGATTTGAACCCAGCTCTGATGCTAAATCAGGAACCAGATACAGTACTTATGGGGTCCCTTGTATAAAAATGAATTAAGAATTTCAAAATGGCAGCAGAAGAGCATTAAACCAAGGGGCGGGTCCTTCAAAAAGTCGGGGCCGTGTGACTGCTCCTTGCTACCCACAGCGGGCTCAGAGCCAGCAGCGTCAGTATCCAGAGAGCTAAGTAGAAATCCGGAGTCTCGGGCCCCACCACAGACCCACTGAATCACAGCCTACATCCTGACAAGACTCCCCAGGGGGTCTGTGTGCCCCTCAAACCTGAAGAGGCATCGCTGCTCTGAAGACTGAGCCCTCCCACCCCGTGCTCGCCTTCATCAGACGGATTTCCAGAGCACTGGGTTGTGCTCAAGCACCTCTGCATCACCACCCTGGGGTGCACACAGGACCACGTTTTTTATTTCTCCAGGTAGTTATACGTGTACCGTCTGCACAGGAAGCCATGCCTCTCCTTCGTGCGTCCTTCCTTCCACCTCGGGAAAGTCTGAGCCACCTGGGCAGGCAGGTCATAAGCCCCCTGAGAGATGCAGGTCCACAGCTGCAGGGATGCCCTTGTTGGCTTGTGTCTGTAGTGAACCCCGAGTTGGGCTCGTTGAGTTGTTCTTATTTTCTTTTCTTTCTTTCTTTTTTTTTTTGTCTGCGTCAGGTCTTAGTTGAGACATGCAGGATCTTCGTTGCAGCGCACAGGTTCTCTCTAGATGTGGCACGCAGGTTTCAGAGTGCGTGGGCTCTGTAGTTTGCAGCACGCGGGATCTCTAGTTGAGGTGCGTGGGCTTAGGTGCCCCGTGGCATGTGGGATCTTAGTTCCCCGACCAGGGATTGAACCCAAAGATGTCCACATGCTTGTCCCCAAAACCTGTGACTATGTTACCCCACGTGGTGAAAAGGACTTCCCAGATGTGACGAAGTTAAAGATCTCAAGATGGGAAATTGTCCTGGATCATCCAGGTGGGTCCCACGTCATCACGAGCGTCCTTAAACGAGGGAGGCTGTAGGGTCACAAGGGTCCTTATACGAGGGAGGCTGGAGGGTCAGAGTCCGAGAAGGAGATGTGGCAAGAGAAGCAGAAGTTGGATTGGTGTCGGGCCACTAGCCCAGGGATGTTGGCAGCCTGCAGAACTGGAAAAGGCAAGGACCAGGCTCTCCCAAGAGCTGCCCCAAGGAATGCAGAACTGCCAGCTCATCTTAGACTCCCGGCCTCCAGAGCTGCGAGAAAATACCTTTGTGTTGCTTTAAGCCAGTAAGTTTGTGGTTATTTGTTAGAGCAGCAACAGGAAACTAATACAGCTCCTAAGTAAATGTTTCTATCTCTTCCTGAAGCAACCGGCTCAGCGTACGAAGGGATTTCGGGCAGGGCAGCCCTCAGCCGGCTTCCAGATCCCCTACCCATCTCCCGGTAGAAGAGGCGTTTATCGCATACCCAAGAGAGGGCACTCACGTGAATTTTCACCGCTTGGTAATGTGCTCCAATGAGTGATTTATTGCCCTAGGTCAGTTTACTTCTAGGAATTAATACTCCTAGAAATATTAATAGAAAACGCTGGCTTAATTTGAAAATTCCACCTCATCAGTCATGAGGCTACCCAAGACACTGCAGAAGAAGTGGGGACGTCCACTGAGCCACTCTTCCACTTACTCCAAAGCTTCCTTCCCCTCCCTCGCTGCTCATTCCAAACTGGGGGTCTTCCTGAGTTCAAGGCTCTCCCCATCCCACAGAGCCTGCTGACTTGTCCCATCCAAGGACAAATGGAAATTTTCCACTTCCATTGCAAATTTCCCAGGACCTCTATGGTGACTCCCCTTACTTCTGATTTTGGTCAAAAGTACAGGTATTGTCCCCAGGTGATGGCAAGGAGAGTACAGGGTGACAGGTGTCCCCCTCTGACCAAGGGGGTGTCCCTGTACCCCTGAAAAGCACTTCGATCCTGGCTGCATATTTGAATCCCTTGGAGAATTTACTGAAAATGCCCCACGTGAATCAATTAAATCAGATTCTCTTGTACGGCTTGGACATCTAAACTTTAAACCCATCTTCCAAAATGTAGCCCCCCCCTGACTTCATGATGATCCCCTCAGGAGACGAATCCTTCAGGCAAGGGGGCTCCCCTGCAGAACCCACCACAAGCTTTTCATACCAGAGTCCTGCCCTAAACTGAGAGTAACCTATGGGGACTGGGGCTTGGTAGGTGCTTAGAATCTGCAGGTGCCTTTGATGCCATCCCCTTGGGCTCTCAGTGCTGACGCTGCCATTTATTAGCAAAGATGTCTCACCTCACTTAGCCTCAGCTCCCTCATCTGTAGAATAGAATGACAGTCCTTAATTCTCGGGGCGAATGGGAGAATTGAGTCATATACCAGCGCTCCCTGTAAGCAGCCCACCGTGAATATCGTGGTGCCTTTCTGTGTTTCTCCTGGAGCCTGGGGCTTGAGCTGTGCAGGGAAGCAAGTCCCCACGTACCCAGCTGCTGGGCTGTCCTGCTAGAGGACAAGCCAAGAGGTTCTTCACCCATGCCTGTTCTGCCCCATACCTGACCTGTACACCCTGCGGCCACTGCACGTTGATGGACTTCCTGAAGGCAGTGCAGTAACTGGGTGTTAAAACATCCAAGGTCTAGGCTGCGTGCAGAGGGCAGACATCTGTTGCCTTGGAGTCTACAGGAATGGCCAGCCCCTCACGCCTTCCTCACAAGGACGATCAGTTATGCAGACGCTGTACCTGGATTTGATAATTGATGATTGAAATGGCTACAGCACTTGGCTTAGATCTTGTTCTGAAGGCAATGAATCCTACCTGGCACACACCAGGTTGTCCTAAACAGCCAAGGATGGAACCTTTCAGGGACACCTCCTCTTCAACCTTCCCCAGTGGGAGGACTTTTTGTGAGTGGGTATCATGCAGTGGAGGATGGATGAAAGCTCTTCTCCAGAGCAGCAAGCCTCCTATCTCTCATCTCAGGGTCTGCTCGAGGACCCTGTTCTGCTCGGGGGAGAAAAATGGTGACCTTTGTATTCAAAACACCCATGCAGGGAAGGGGTGGCAGTTGACAGGAATGTTTACAGTGTGAGGTGGACCTTCTCCAAGGCCTCTGGAGGATGACCAAGCTCCCAGATGGGCCTCACATCCTGCAGCCCCAGACAGAAGATAGATTTTGGAGTGGGACGAAGAGAAACTAGGAACCAGACAAGGAGAGGAAGGGGTATGATGCGCTGCCTGTCTCTACAAAGCCCAGATTGCAGCCTGCAGGGAACAGATGTGACAAGATGCCAGGAGCTCTGCTATCTCCTTTCTGAAGCTGTGTGCTGCGGCAGGAGAAATACCCTGGAAGAAATTAGCCAGAGTGATGCTCTCCATGCAGGGGAGGGTGTGTAAGATTCAGAGACTGGGGTGCTCCTTGAGGAGCCGCCAGAAAGAGCTTTTCCGGAAGTCTAGGACTACAAGATGTTTCTGCGGTCCTTCTGTAAACACCGTGAGAACCTCATCACCATGCAAACTACGTATGCACAGTGGGAAAAGCTTAACTTTTGAAAACCACTGATTCTGTGGAACCTTCACAAAGGTACGAGAGATGATACAGGTGAGAGGTTGAAAAAACCCACAGGGCACATTTTCAGCTGGAAAGGAGCTATGGAGGTTGGGATGAATGCTCTGAACTCACTGCAAGAATCCTGGTCCTCTTGACAGAAATGGGAAAATTGGGAAACCGGTGTAGGAAAAATCTCCCATCCCTAACAGGGTGAGTCAAGTTCAAGTCAAGGTGAATTTACTGAGTTTTTCTCTCATGAAAGGCATCTGACACAGGGCAAACATAAGACACCTGTGGATATGCAGAAGGGGAAAACGTCTTTTGAGGTTAGAACATCGTCCATGGTATGCGTGACAGCCGTCTCCCACGAGGCTTTGTCAGGTGGTATGACTTGGTGACTTTCCACATTCAAGGTTTGGCTCCCAGCCTTGCGGAGTCAGAAACTTGTTCTTTCAGCATCCTGGGGCTGAGGAACAGATGCGTGAATCAAGGTCCAAAGACGAGGTTTTAAAACCAGTGTTCTAGCTTAATCATTTACAATGAGAGATGTCATCTACCAGAACTTCACCTCTCAGCGTGGACGGCTCATTCCTTCCTTGTGGGCAAACCTACCTATGAAGCCAATTCATAATGACAAGTCTTCTTATGGGGAGAGAAATCAGAAGGAGAAGCAGCTAAGGTCACTTTTTAATGAACAAGCTGAGAATGGCTGATGTCAGGTGGCCCCATGATGAAATGGGCTCCAATGGGCACGGAAGCCACATCCAACATCCAGTCCCCCTCTCTCTCTGAGACTATGCCTGACACCGTCAGGGACTTCCCATCTCTGTGCTTCACTGGGGAACCACCACACACACCCTTTTCAGAATGATGCGGTCTGCTCCAGACAACAGGTTACAGTAAAACGCCTGGGGCCATCCTGCTTCTCTTTCCTAGCATCTCTCTCACTGGGTCCATTATGTGTCAGCGTCACAACACTAATGGAAACCCATCTAATTTTCACATTTGTGCTGGGGGTAATGCTTGAAGGTACTTCTGACCATATCCTATGAGAGCCACCTTAAAGATATGTGGACCGGAAAGTAGAAATGAGATTTCTATAAGGGGCTGATTTCTAAGGCAAGGAAATGAAGGGGAGGGTCTAAGGATTGAAAGGGCACATCCAAGGGAAACCTGCACAGAGGCGTGTCAAAGCTTGAGGCTTTGGGAAGGTCTAAAGTGTAAGAATCATAAAAGCAAGCTAGCAAGTACTGGGGGAACGGAGGCAATGAGATGACAAAAGACCAAAAAGAGAAAAATTCCAAAAGAGAGAAGCCAAGAATGGCACAGGTTACCGACACAGCCGTAAGAGGGTCTGATGATACATTCTGCAGATTAAAACGTGTTTGTGCCCTTTTTAAGACAAGATTTTTTTTAAGCAACAGGTAAGAATGTCCATTGTAATGAGAGATACATTTAAAGCCTATCCTGGGGGCTGAAAACTAAGCACTTCACTATGATTTGTGTGTTTTACATTTATCGCCAATCCAACAAGATGATGATGTTTGGATCTAGAATCGATCTGGATACTACCTCTTTCTGACTTACCCTGAATCTGTATTTCGAAGTCTCCTGGGATAGTATAAAATTTCAGAACAAACTCGTTAATAAAGCTCCTCCCAGAAGTTTGCTCTCAACTTCCAAAAGCGCATCTCTAGTTCATTTATCACTAGTTCACTTGAATTAGGATGTGAAACTGTATGAAAGGTAGATTTTCCATTCTTTAGATATTAGAGTTCCATTGTTCTTTCCCCTAATCAGAAGTTTTCTTGACCATTTATGATACTAAAACAAGTGATGACTGAAATAGCCTCCTTTCTCCTCTTCACGTTGGACTTTAGCCAGAAATTACATGACGGGACAGGAGGGTAACAATCCTCTTAAGAACCTATCGAAAGACTTAACTTCTGATGAAAAACTACATCTACACCAGAATATGTAGGGGGCAGTTGAACTTCTTGGAACACATACAAAAATTCCCATTTAAACACTAATTTAAGATACATTATTTTTAAACAAAATGACTGGGGACATCTACAATTTGACTGGGGACATCTACAAATAAACCAAATTTCCCAGGTTTATCACAGAGTATGCAACAATCTTGAAGAAACAGCGTCAGTTAACAGCAAGGAAAGTCAGACCAAGGGGAGAGTTTTGAAAGGAAATATTGTTTTAAAAACTAATTGTGCCCTAGAAGAGACAGTCTCTCTAAAATGCTCTTAGATAATGGTCCCCTGCCATTTCCACTGAATTCTGTCCTCCCTAATTTGAAGTATTATAGTTTGGAAGTATCCAATAATACACCCAACGTGGGCTTCAGGCCATGCATTTGATAATGACTTCAACATTCCTCTACTAGGTGCCCAATAATGAGAAGTGGACATTGCCTGTGACAAGTAATGTGCTGGAAAAAAAAAAAAAATGAGGGAGGAGAGAGGAAAAGACCTAAATCTCACAATAAATTCTAGAACATTCTCTAAGCATTTTATTCCAAAGTCTTGAACTCTGTTGCCCCGAGCATCACATGATCACCAGTACTTTGCTAAGGGTGACCTCTCCCGTAGAGAGGTAAAGGATTCAGCAAGACATGAAAATTTTAAAAATTAATAAATAAGTGATTCTCCCCTAGGAAATCAGAGTCTTGGTTGGAACATTCCTTTGGCTCAGCACATAAGCACTTATCCTTTTAGCCCTAAAATGAACACCAGTGAAATTAGGAAGTGTCTGAGTTCCACAGCAGACTAAACAGGATAGGAGATTAAAAAAAAAAAAAATTAAAGAAGAAAACACAGAAAGCCTGAAAAAGGGAAAGAAAAATTGACATGTAATCCCTCAAGTTAGCCTAACACCTCATCATGTGAGCTACAGATAGCCATCCTGACCTTCATATGCTACACGGGACATCGAAATGAGTGAGGCAATCGATTGTGAATTCCTTCATTTTCCTTTTAAAATTATTTTTTTTAATTTTATAAAGCAAATGGAAAATGTATATTTTGATGAGGCACGGTGTTATTTTTTGAAAGTCAGCTGAAGGATGACTGGAGAGCACAGCAAAGTCTGCTAAATGCACTGAGCCCCTAGAATGTGAGTTTTGCTACTTTTTTTTCTGTGTGGGCTTTTTTTTCGTTGTTTTGGTTTTGGTAGACTTGTTGTTTGGAGGAATGAACATCATTGTTTTATTCTGGAGGGAAGTTCTTGATGGTGTCTGATGATGTGTTTTTCCCCCCAAAAGTGACTTAGATATTAAAATTTGGTGCTTATAAGAAAGAGTTAAAAAAATAATGAATAGCAATGCTTCAATTAAAATTACAAGTGAGAAGAAAAGATTTTTCCTACACCAGTTTCCCAATTTTCCCATTTCTGCCAAGAGGACCAGTATTCTTGCTGTGAGCGAGCTCAAGGATCGACAGCATTAATCTCAACCTCCTTTCTCCCCTGAATATGTGTCCTGCTAATTTTTTTCAACCCCTTGTCTGTCTCATCTCCCTTTTTCCACCCTCACGGACCTAATTCTGGACTTCATCAGCTCATGTTGCAATAAACGCAGTGGCCCCTTTACCATCACCCTTGCCTCTCAAGTATTTTCTAAACTCCTCCATCAGGTATACCTCTTATTGCCAGTTAAATCACATCCAATCCCCTCATGAAAGCTGTCCATAATTGGGCAGACACCACCTACTCATCTTGTTTTCACTGCTCTAATACATCCCATACACTCACTGTCATGTGGTCCATCTGTTATCGGTTACACTCACTGTCATGTGGTCCATCTGTTATCAGTTCAAGATGGCTATTGGTTCACATAGCTGGCAAATTTCTGCTCAGCCAGGACCGTGGGATGGGCGTCTCTTCATGACCACAGGCTGTTTGGGCTTCCTCACGGCATGGCAGCTGGGTTCCGAGGGTCAGCGTCCCAAGAGAACCAGGAGGAAGGTGTATCACGTTTCATGACCTAGCTTCAGAAGTCAAATAGTGTCACTTCCACTCTAGTTACGAGGCCACCCAGATTCAAGGGAAGGGAACATCGTCACCACCCCTCAGTGGAAGGAGTGTCAAGTCACACAGTAAAAAACATGCAGAACTGGAGATGCCTTTGTAGTCATTTTCGGCTACGTGCAGCATAGGAATGGGTGATTGGTTTTAGGAGAGCAGTCAAGGAACGCTTCCTATCCAGTGGAGCAATGCACCATAGAATCACATTCTCAGATCTTGGAGTTTTCCATCTCATCTTAGAACTGAGACAGCTCAGACAAACAAAAATTGTGACTTTCCCAAGTCATGGTTAGTGGCAGATCTGGGATCAGACTTTTACTCAGGAGGTTTCGATGGGGGTTTTAAAATGTATATGTTTAATAAACGTCCAAGATGATTCGTATAAACAGGCAAATTTGTGGAACACTGAGCTGAAACTTGCCTCTCACTGTGTCTGCAGTTTTCGAACGACACATGGGCAGTTGGTTACCAGAAATCCAGGAGGGCGTGGTTACGTAGCCTGAATATTTAAGGTCCTCTCCAAATGGAAGGCATTATTATTAGTCCACAGCCCGGGTGCACACACTAATCTCCCTGGATAATTAGGAGAATGACTCGTCAGGTTCCCATCCTGCCCGGGAGAAACGGGAATCAAGCACCAGCTTGTTGGGGGAAATTGAATCCATGCTGGTGTGCTGGCTTCCTGCCTTCTCCCCTTGGATGATTCAAGAAGAAAGCAGCCTGTTGCCACAAGCAGAGGGTTCAGGTACCAGCTGCGACTGGGAACTGGCAGCGGCAAGAGTGCCCTTCATTATGCAATTATCCATAATTAGGTGCTCATTACTATTTTATCATCGGGGAGCCAGCACCCACCTGTGCAGCGCTGTCGCAGGGACTGGCAAACAAGTGAAACAGAGCCTTGCTTTTTCTCTAAGAACGTGACATCTTAAACCAGCAGTTCCAACCTGCACAGGGGATGAGTTTGCACCGAAACGCAGACAGATGCAGGTGCATGGGGGCCAACTGTTTCCATTATGCAGATGCCATCATCCTTGCGTCGCTTCAGGTTGTGCTTGGGATAGATGGATGATATGGATTGAGGACAGACGGAAGGAGGGATGCTACTTCATCCTCAGTGAATGGAAACTAGTGTCTATTCAGTACGAGCCTCCTCAAGTTAGAAATGAGGGCTTGAGCGGTGAGACTTCTGACATTCAAACTTGCTTACTTTCTCTGTAAAAGAATTCCTCATCTATGAAGTACCTCCTGGACCCATATTCAGAGTGAGGACTCTCTCTGTCTTTATCATCCTTTTACCTCCTGGCACCCAGCACCTGGGAAATGCTGGGCATTCACCATCTATTTCAATAAGTGGGGATGTCGGGATAAACACAAATGTTAGCCACAGAAGACTTACAGGGAGGGCTGAACTTTGTTTTTGTTTTTTGTGGTACACGGGCCTTTCACTGTTGTGGCCTCTCCCGTTGCGGAGCACAGGCTCCGGATGCGCAGGCTCAGCGGCCATGGCTCACGGGCCCAGCCGCTCTGCGGCATGTGGGATCTTCCCGGACCGGGGCACGAACCCGTGTCCCCTGCATCGGCAGGCGGACTGGCAACCACTGTGCCACCAGGGAAGCCCGGGAGGGTTGAACTTTAATTCACAGAGACGATGCTTGTGATGAGCTTGTTAAATAAGAGGCCAGGATGACAAAAGTTGAATGCTTAAGCCAAGTATGGAGGGAGGGGGGCTACTTTTCATGGGTAAATAAACAAGAAAATTATGGACTCTGAATTAATAGAATCTGAATCAGTAAGGGTTTAACAGGCGAAGCGAATCAAGCACCTTCAAAATCTGTTTTCACCAGAGTGAAAACGTTTGGGTACTTGTATCCCAGAAATGACTAATGCTTTGCAGAATAATTCATTCTTCCCTGTCTTCCAGAAAAGAGAACGTATAAGAGTTAATGTACTGATTTATCTATTAAAATGCATTGTAAAGCACCACTAGTCAAAAGATTCTGGTGCTAGCACACCAACAGACACAAGTACTTTTAATTGAATACAAGTTCAGAATTAGCCTCAGCGTATGTCAGGGTTCTGGAATTAGTGATGATGACTGCACAACTGTGAATATACCAAAAAACACTTCATTTTACACTAAATATACACCGAAAATATAAATTTTGAATATGATAAGGGCGCCACTTTTTAAATACTTCAGAGATAGCACTGGTTCAAGTGAATTGATATCGAAGGAAAAGAACAGAGCATCAGTTTACGTACTACACCAAACTGATTGAAAATCTAACTACTGAAAGAAAAAACCCAGAAGTATTTTAGACAACAACCCAGGCAAACTATTTTTTATCATCTTGCTGTGGAAGGGACTTTTAAAGCTTTATAGAAGTGCTCCAAATCAAAATTGAGAAACCTAAAACATAATTTTAAACTTGCATAGTGCATAGCCAAAAATTTTTTAAATATCATGTACAAGGTCAGCGCAAAAATGTAAAGGAAAGAAAAGGTTGTAGCATGTGATGAAGGGCTAATTTTGGCGACATTCAGAACTCACAGAAATCCATTTCTTTAAATCACCCAATGATCAGAGGTGATGTCTGTGCAGAGGTGGTGATGAAGCGGACCAACGCAGTGGGAACAGAAAAGAGCAAACAGTCCCCGAGGTGGTCAGGCTTTCACACCCCAGAGTGTTCCATTTGCTCTTTGCCATAAAAATGACAGAAGTGGGTGAAGGGTTTGCACCCCTTGTTAGCCATTAGCATTAACAACAAAGATGAAAGACCTCAAAGGCCATTTTCCTCACTGAGATCTGAACTTATCTCCCTTTGCTGAATCTTAAATTAATAGTTAAATGATGGCAAGGCCTGTACCAAGGAGGTCATGTTTCCAGCCAACATTTCCTGAAGCCGTGAGATATCAGTGGTTTCTCCCCATAAATTTGGAAGCTGTAGTCTGACAAGTCTAATGGTGTGGGGGGATCCACACTCAGTCACATTATCTTAAGTTTATCTTTTAGCAGCAGATGTAGGCTGCTCGCCTACCTCTTGTAACTCCCCAACGGGATGCAATATAAGAAGAGCCCATATATGGAAGCTTTAGTGGAGAAAATCCTTTTAGTTTTTGATCTTCTCCTTTTCCAGAAATTCTGACAGTTGCTGGAAACCATTATCTACTTACCAGGGTTTAAGTGTTGCTTAGATCTCCTTGATTACTTTTAAGCTAAGATCCAGTTGAAAAGAGAGAACAAAGGAAGTTTGTTTGTTTGTTCCAAAGAAATTGGTTGGAATAGTCCTAAAAGACCCTGTGTACTCCATTTTGGTCAAGGGAAGGCCTTTAATTCCACCTCCTGCTTTTAAGTCTCAGTGTAGATAATACTTTCCTAAATAGCCTGTTTATTATGCTGCCTTTTTAATAGCATAGCAGTAGTTTCTGGAGAGCAATAGGGACTAAGAAAGAATACTAACATTTATTGAGCACCAGTTGTTTACAGGGTGCTGTGCTTTTTCATGTATGTTGCAATTTAACTCTCTTAATAACCCAGTTTGGCAGAAATTATTCCCATTTTACAGATGAAACTATTGCGTACAAGTGCTGGCACCAGCAGCATCATTATTAACTGATTTGGAGACCCAAACTTGAGAACCATTGATTAAGTAAGACCTTGCTCAAGTCTCTGATAGCTCTGCTTAGTATACCGTCATACCTTCATGCGATTTATTCATTCAAACATACTTATTGAGTCTCAACTCTATTTTGAGCACTGTGTTAAGTTCCAAATACAGAAGCTATCAAGAGGGCTTCCCTGGTGGCGCAGTGGTTAAGAATCCGCCTACCAATGCGGGGGACACGGGTTCGTGCCCTGGTCTGGGAAGATCCCACATGCCATGGAGCAACTAAGCCCCAGCGCCACAACTACTGAGCCTGTGCTCTAGAGCCTGTGAGCCACAACTACTGAGCCTGCGAGCCACAACTACTGAAGCCCATGCATCTAGAGCCCCGTGCTCTGCAACAAGAGAAGCCACCGCAATGAGAAGCCCGCGCACCTCAACAAAGAGTAGCCCCCGCTCGCCACAACTAGAGAAAGCCCGTGTGCAGCAACGAAGACCCAATGCAGACAAAAATAAATAAATAAAATAAAATTTAAAAAAAGTTATCAAGAGATCCATTTCTTGCTTTTACAGAGCATTTCATCTTTGGGGGAGAGACAAATATTAAACATATTTCTGTGACTAAATATATCATTTTAAAATTGTTATAAATGCCATGAAGGATTGCAGAGTGCAACGAAACTCAATGAGAGAGTTTTCATCTGGGCCCCCAAGGTTAAGAAGTGGGACATGAAGAGGGATGCTAGAAATGAAAGAGATCTGGAAGAAACAGCATCCACAGAAAGAGCGCCTGTGCTAACGGAGAGGGCCAGCGTGGCTGGAGGTTATCACTAGGCAGATGCCAGGAGGTGAAGCGCGAGAGGTCAGCGGAAGCCAAATCATGGAGCGTGTAGTCGGTCATGGAAACAGTTTTGGACTTGATCCTTAAATCATTCTGGAGCTGTCGGGCAGGTTTAGGCAGGGGAGTGACATAATTGCTTTGCATTATTTTAAGATCGCTTGGTTGTTAGAAAATAGAGTGGAGAGGGCCTAGGGAGGATGTAGGGAAACTATTGAGGAAGTTAGGACTGTGGCCTAGGTGAGAGATGAGATGGGGTTGGCGAGAACTCTTTGTGTGTGTGTGTGTGTGTGTGTGCGCGCGCGCGCGCACGCGCGCACGCACATGCATTCCCAGGCTTTGGAGAAATGATAATAGAAAATCTTTTGGAGAAGACAAGAGAAATCTGGAATCAATGAATCCAGATTTGAGCAGCTGGAAGGATGGGGTGTTATCTACCAAGAGGGAGGAGTCAAGGCAGCAGCAGATTTAGAAGAGGTTTGGGGGAGGATGAGGTTGAGAGTTCAGTTCTGAGAGTGCAGAGGCAGAGATGCTTCAGTGAAGCAGGTGGCACGTCGGCAGCCGACTATGTGATTCTGAAGTTCAGAAGACGGGTCTGGACTGGAAATACGAATTTGGGCACTGTATGCACCACTTTACTTACATTGTTTCATTTAATACTCACCGGCATGTGAGGAAGGCGTGATTATTGTCATTTTATAGATTATTTAAGACTTAGCTTAAGCACTTTGCCCAGGTTCACACCAACATAAAGTGGTAGACCTGAGATCCTGACCCACGTAGTCTGATCAGGGTCAGCTCTACTGACTGCCCAGGGGATGGGCCCCCTGTAATGGTCCATGTGGTCACTGCATGTGTCATACAGAGGCAGGTATCTGCTGTGAGGCAATCTCTGGGAGTCAAAGTCCTTGATATTATATCCTGCACAGCTTTGTTTCCCCAGGCTTGCACCTCACAGATCTTCTTCTACTTCCCATCAGGTTACATCCCAACAAGCCCATATCGTTAAGTCACAAATGCACTGAATTCACCTAACCCACCACACACCACAGCTTAGCCTAGCCTCCCTTCAATGTGCTCAGAACACCTACATTAGCCTACAGTTGGGCAAAATCATCTAACACAAAGCGTGTTTGATAATAAAGTGTTGGATATCTCATGTAATGGATTGAATACTTTACCGAAAGTAAAAAACAGAATGGTTGTCTGGGTCCAGGATGGTTTTAAGTGTCAGTTTTTCATCCTGGTGATGGCAGGGCTGGCTGGGAGCTGTGGCTGCCTCGCCCAGCAACACGAGAGAGGGCTGTACCACGCATCACTAGCCTGGGAAAAGCTCAGAATTCGAAGCATGGCTTTCTACTGAATGAGTATCGCTTTTACACCATCTTAAAGTAGAAAATTATAAGTGGAACCATTGCAAGTCCGGACTGTCTGTAAACACAGGCATAGGAGTCTACTTCATAGAGACTCTATATTTTTATTTAAACTATCCCTTGTTTATGCAAATCTAGATGTCCCCCCTTTTATCCTACTACTGTTGTTTGCAATGAACCCTCTAGTAGGAGTGTTTGTAGGAGTGTACAGATCCCATTAGTATGATCAACCCCAATGAGGGAGTTACTGAGTCAAAGGATTTTCACTCAGGGAGCAGCCACACTGCTGTCCAAAAATACATACTCCCGCCAGAATTAAAAGAAAGTATCTGTTTCCCTGCATCTTTGATAACACTGGGAATTATTAAGCTTATACATTTGCACCAATCTGATAGGAAAAGTATGATGGTTCATTGTCCAATATTATATTTATTCCACTGAGTGGGCAGTGTTCTACTGATCGCTTTTTTCTATACGCTGCTGCTTTTTATATCTTGCCCATTTTTCCAGAGTCATTATTCAGCTTCTGACTCACTTATAAGAGTATTTTATGCATTAAGGAAATTGGTTCTTTATCATGCATCTTTTACTTTCATATGCTTAAAAGTTTCCTGACCCGTGTATGAGGAACTTAACATGAGTTACCAAAATGTAGGGAGAGAAGGTAATTAACTTTTCACTTCTCATCACTGGTACTGTAATTTTTAACTTCTATAACTGTATTGATGTTGTAATTTAAAAGGCCACGCCCATTTCTCTCTCTCGGGATATTTTAGACCAATGAACTGAAAACATGCATTTTTTAACCAGAGATACAGGGGTCTCCTCTATTTTTCTTTTTTTTCCCCCATCTCTCTTCTTGTTTAAGCTCCCAAGTTGCGAGTTGAGAGCTCTTTTGAGTCCGGAGAACCAGAGTAAAATTCTTTTGTGGGCCACGCTGATGTTAATGGGTAACGTTCGCTGCAAACGCCTCCTCCGTTTCCACATCTGCAACTTTGTACAGGCCTCACCTCCGAGATGCCTGAAAGTGTGAAGCCAGCCAAGGCGTAATGTGTATTAGCAACACAAAGAGTGCACAAGGGGAGACGCGGGGATGAGCTGTAATTTACTAAAGATTTATTAGACCTCATGAAATCTGCCCGAACCACCCATTTTTCTATCTCATCAGCCCACGTCTAAATAGGATGGCTTTGTTAGCGGGCGATGGTCATTTAGAATCATACAGCAACAAATCGCGCTGCTTAAAGAGGCGTACCGATGGGAAGCCGCACGTTGGAGAGAGTTCATGCTCAGAACAGAGAACCCCAAATCTGGAAATGAGGGGATGCTCCAGTCTCTCCAGGGACCTCCCCTTGACTTCTGTTTGTGGTCTAAGTCCTTTGGTGTGGCTTGTTTACTGCAGGATGTGAGTAAAGCTCTGGGGAAGGGGAGGTGAGGTGCTTTCACAGAGCAGCCTGGGGTGTGCGATGGTGGTTTTCAGGGTGCCGCATGTGCCGCGTTTTGGGAAAACGTTGCCCAAACCTTAAGACTCAACGGAGCACATTCGATAGTACTTTAAATCTCAGCTCAGGAGAACAAGCCCTCTCTGGGGCTACACAAACGTCAAAATAGCTTCTCCCTAATGTGAATGAAAGGTAAAAGCTATCGGGGCTTGGTTTTCATTTAGCCTCAGGCTTGCAGCTCATTAACAGATGTTAGAAAACTCTCCTGGATTCTATAACCAGGAACGTCCCTCTGGGCTGCCTTACGCTGCCAGGGCCCCGAGTCTCTGCCCATCTGTGCGGTGGCTTGATGTTGAAAGCTCAGGACAAAAGTAAGGCGTCAGGGAAAAAGGTGAAGGCTTACTGATTTCTCCCCCTGGAAAATGATCTCACTACCCTCAACTCAGCTTTGGAACTTAAAGGATAAAGGGAGGGCTCTGTCCACCTTCATAACATTCTCATCGTGCTTACTGCTGAGGTAATTTAAAAAAAACCCCACATTCTCAAACTTAACAAGAAGAGGGATGAATTGTGCCTTCTGTTGGTCTTAGAAGTAGTTAAGTAGGAGTAATGGGATACAGTCGGATGAGAAAGGCCACAGCGGGAACATCCACGATCGGGCCCCTTGAAATCAACGCCAGGGCAGAAGAGAAATATATGCAGAGTGAATTGCATATCATCCAAAGGGCAATGCGTTCTTGGCTTTCGATAAAGAATTTGGAGGAAGCAGGAAGACAGGCGAAACACTCTGCTTTAAGCCATGCCTGGTGGTTCTGGTGAATGTCTAGGGCCAGCAGCGAATAGCTTTACAACCACATTTATGTCCTCATCATCACGTGTTTGACTGTGGGTTATAGATGCACACCGGCCTTCATCTGTCATTGCCAAAATCTCTTCCTACACAACGGGACAGTCCTCCATGAATGCAGATTAAACCACAACTGTCTTGTCTGTAATTGTCTCAACTAGCAAAGTGCCTTTCTTTGGTGAAAAGGGCCCTCCCGAACTCCTCGCTTGTCTACCCCTAAGGGCCCAGTACGTGCGCCATGCTTTATCTCTTTCTTGTGGCTTTTATCCACACAACATTAAAGGGACTCTCTCCCCCTTTATGCAGGCAAATAAAAAGTAGATTTAGAGAACAAAGATGAAAAGCACACATTCCACTAATGGCATACTTCAGAATCCAGCGGCCTGGTTGTCAGACGCTGGCCAAGTTAAAAGTTGCACTGGGTCCCCTGACCTCAGAAATTCAGATGAAAAAATGAAATCAAGTGTGTGCCCGTAAGGACTTGTAGTACATTAACATGAAGTTGTGTCACTGGCAGCTCTTGAAAAGGGATTTCCAGGCCTGCCTTTTAGCCTTGGTTAATGGGGGAAGAAGGGCACCAGAGCTACAGGCTTGCCATTTGCCCTCTTCATCTGTTTCCATTTGAAGAGTATTTTCTCTACAGCGAAAAGCAGGTACTAGCGCCTCGGCTGCACCATCACTTCTGAAAGAGGAACTCTCCCCCCACTGCCAGTCCAGCCGTCCTCAGTAGGTGTGTCCCACAGGAAACTTCAGGGGCTCGTGCAGTTTCTCCCAAGCAAATACAACCATCACAGACAAGTCACAATTAAAATCCACTGAGCTCTCCACGTGAGAAACCTCAGAAGGGAGGGATGGAGTGCTTTCCGGAACAAGCCTAACTTCAGAAGAGTCCAGACGTGCAAGGGAGGTAGTGCGTCTGTTTCAAGGTTCTTCCTGGTGCAAAAGCTTTGCCTGGGGGCGCCCTTTGGGACCTAATCTCTGCCACAGCCTGGACAGCGCAGAAGTGGCTCCTCTGATCATTATCAGGGAAGCCGACACACCTGGACTCAGGGGCTATGCCAACCGCAGCCTCACGCTAGCGTTACACGCAACTTCACTGCAACCATCTTCCTCATCACTGCCACATACCCTCCTCGTCTCCATAACCACAGGCCCTACATCCCCTTAAAGTGGCCACCGCCTGGCTCAAGCAGAGCCCTCTGGCCTTGGTTCCAACACGTTTACTCTTTTCTGCTCTCCTGCCTGTCACCCCTTTCCTGCCCATCCAACATGAGGCTCATTTCCAAGCCCGTCCACTCACATCATCTCATTTCCTCCCTTCCTATATTCCCTATGAGCTCAAACTACCAGTGGAACTTGACTAGTCTTGGGAGTAAACCCCTATTCAGGCATTTACTAGTCCTGCAAAGCCAAGTCCATTGGCTCTCCTGATGCCTCGTGTCTTTCCTCCAAAGTCCCAGGTGATGTAAACAGAGCCACCTGCCCGGGAGCTCGCTGTGCAGTGGGCATAGCATGGACTTTGGAGAAGAAAGCCCTCAGTTTAAATCCTGGCTCTGTCACTTAGCAGCTTCTGGGCTTTATCTTTCCCATAGGTCACCACAAGGTAGGTGAGAATGAAAAGACATAATGCAGAGGACCTGGCCTATTTTGGTAGCCGTCACCAAGGTGGTCCCCAGTCATCTTCACCACCCGGTACCCATGTGTAACCTTCTCCTGCACTGAATCAGGGCTAGTCTTCTGTGAGCAAGAGAGTTCGAAGAAGGTGATGGTATGTGACTTCCGAGGGTAGTTAAGAAAGGGCATTGCAGTTTCCGCTCCACACTTTCTGCCAGGCTGCCCACCCAGGACCCCTTAAATTCCTCCTCCTCTCCTCTCTCCCCACTGCTCTTTGCAGAGGTCCTGGCTGCCTTGAAGCGGCAGACAATGACACGTCCATCACCGGGAAGCCTCTCCCATCCTGAGCTGGCACCTCCTCCTTTTGTTTGCTTCCGTGCATGTTCAGGATTGATTTGACTGCAGTCCAAACAACGGGCACCACAGTAAAAGGCAACAGACTCGAGTCACTAAGCATTTGAGCAAGCAGCGCATTATCCAAAGACTGCCCTTCCTATTTTGAGTTCAAGCTTGAAGAGCCACTTAGAAAGAGAATAAGTAGATCTCTTGACACAGTGAATGAAGTCCAAACCAAACAAATTCCTCCCTTGGTGAAGTCTGGACACTGACACTTTTTCTTTGACTGGGGCAAATTGTGATGGACCCTTGAGACCAACCCCGCAAAAATAGCTGGTTTCCATTTCAAGTGGCCCACCTTCTCCTAAACGACACTTGTTCCATTTTTATTTACAAACTTTTATTCCTTTTGCTCCTAAGTAAAACAAAATAAAAATGCATTACCAAGAGAAAAACTCTGTTAGCACTGCTGGACTTTCATGTGTATGTCTGTCTATAAAACCATGTTTTAAGATGGATTTTGAATTTATCAAGAACCTCTTCTTTGAACATCAAATATTCATCTGCCATAGTTTAATAGCTCCTTGGTATTTATACGGGAGTTCTCTAACCTTTTAAACCAGTTCATACTGTTGGGAATGTAAATGGTTTCCAAATTTTCACCGTGCAAACCACACTACGGTGAACATTCCTAAACTAAATCTATGCTGTGTAGTGACAGTTGCAATTTCCTGAAGTAGAATCACTGGGTCAGGGAAAGGACATTTGAAAGACTTTTGGAATATCTGTCAAACTGCCCTCTGGGTAAGTTGTTGCAATTTTCACCCCACCAGTCATATATGTACTCTTTTCAGTATTACAGCATTTAAATCATTTAAATTATGTGTCAAATGACAGACTCAATGAATCCTCAGTGTTTACACAACTGTCTTTGATGATGAATGAAGAGCAGCATCTTTTCATATCTTGGTTCCCCTGTCTATGCATGCGTGTGTGTTCACTGCTTGTCTACTTATATAGACTCGTGCATTTTTTACTGGGTGATTTTTAAACTCATTTGTAAGGGGTCCTTGCACATTAATGTTAACAATATTAGCTCTACCTCTAATCCTGTTGCAAATGCATTCAATACATCATTTGTTTTAGTTTTGTTTATGGTTACTTTGTTTAGGTGATCAAATAAATGTCTTTTTTGGTTATGAGTTCTGTCGACTGAGGGCCAAAGCCTCTGTTTTGGAGAAAGCGCCAGACGGCCAAGGAAGCGATGGGCCACTTGGGGAGAGTCCCGCCATTGACATGAGGTCCCATCACCTCTGCTCTCAGGTCTTCAGTGCAGCTGTCTCTGAACGTATTGTTCTGCAAAGGGAAGGGGGTCTCTAGACAAAGTTATCCCACCCTCCCACTTTGCGCCTCCAAATTAGAAGGTCTAATTCTAATTTGGCCTCCCACCAGGATTTTCTCTACTTATTTGCCAAGGTGCTAAATTCTTTTGCATGAAGAAGAATGATCATTTGGCTTTTGTGAAGTCATTAAATCTGGTCTTATCTGTACTATGTGTTTACGGCAAACTCCTCAAAGTTTGGGGCGTGAGACATACTTCCCTACTTTCAAGGCCTATTAAGGTTTTGTGCTATTTAGCTTATCTTGGACCATTTCAGACAGGTATTAGTACTTCTGGTGTCTCCATATTTCCAGGAACATTATTTTATTTGTCATGTTACCCATTATAAATGCATTTTCCCATTGCTGTCTCCCTTTTACATGGCTAATATATGGGAGAAGTATGGACATTTTGTTTTTTTCACAGGAAATCTCACTCTAGCCATTTCCCAGTTGGCCCTTGGATTACCTGGGTATACAATTAAGTCATGTGAAAATAATACTTTTGTCTCCTTTTCCAATATTTATACATTTTTGTTTTCATGTGCTGAGACTGTAAGAACAATATTGAGTAATCCTTATAATAATGAAAATAATGAGACCCAAATGTTAATAGATATGTTTCAAGTATCTCAGTGCTAAGTGAAATGCTTGTTACGCATCCTCTGTGTCAACCTAAGGGTGCTACTGCCACATTAGCAGGTAGCGGGCTTCACTACTGCAATGTATTGAATTATTATCAATGTAGATTTTGCCAAACGTTTTTTAAATCATCAATAGATAATCGTAAGTATTGGGGATTTCCTCTTTTGACTTCTAAAAGATAATGCCAGTAGATCTTCTTATATTGAGCTATCTCAGCATTCTTAGTCACAGCGTACTATTCTTTTAAAACACGACTGCATCTGACCTTTCTGCTGCTTTGTGAATATTTTTCACACTCTGCCACATGACAATTTGGTTATTGTAGTTTTTCATTCATTCCAAAATCGTCACCCTACCTGTAGCATGCATAAGCCTGGACTGAGGTCATCATGTCATTTAAACAAATCTCTCCGATTTTGACAAACATTAAATTAAAACCTTCAAAACATATCTCATTAATCACAGAAAAAGCATTTGACATAATGTTTTTTTCATGATAAAAATACTAAGCAACTAGGAATAGAAAGCAATTTCTTTAACCTGATAAAGAAAATATATGAAAAACCCAGAGCTATCATCAGACTTAATGGTGAAATACTGAATATTTTCCCCTAAGATATAGAAAGGACAAAAATGTCGACTCTCACCACCTTTATTTAACATTATCCTGGATAAGCCGGCCAAGGCAATTAGGCAATAAAATGAAATAAAGGGCATCCAGATTGGAAAGGAGGAAGTAAAACTTTCTCTGCTTGCAGATGAAATGATCTTATTTATAGAAAACCCTAAGGAATCCACTAAAAATAAACCTATTAGAACTAATAAACAAGCTTAGCAAGGTTTCAAGATACAAGATCAATACATAAAAATCAATTGTATTTCTATACAGTAGCAAAGAAAAAACTTAAAATGAAATTGAGAACATTCAATTTGCAATAGCCTCAAAAAAGAATAAAATGCTTAGGAATAAATTTAACAAAAGAAGTGCAATAATTATTCTGACAACTACAAAAACATTATTGAAAAAATTAAAGACCCAGATAAATAGAAAGACATCCCATGTTCATAGATCAGAGACAATAATATTGTTTAGATGGCAGTACGCCCAAAATTGATCTGCTGATTCAAGGCAACCCCTATCAAAATTCCAGCTGGCTTTGTTGCAGAAACTGGCAAGCTGGTCCTAAAATTCATTTGGAATTCAAGGGTCCCAGAATATCCAAACCATGTTTTTTAAAAAAGCTAGAGTACTCACATTTCCCAACCTCAAAATTTACTAAAAAGATACGGTAATCAAGACAGTGTGGTACTTATGTAATGACATAAATCAATGGCATAGAAGTGAAAGTCCAGAAACACCCTCACACTTATGGTCAATTGATTTTCGACAAGAGTGCCAAGGCAATTCAACAGGAAAAGGATAGTTTTTCAACCACTGCTGCTGGGACAACTGGATAGCCACTCATAAAAGTATGAAGTTGAGGGACTTCCCTGGTGGCGCACTGGTTAGGAATCCACCTGCCAATGGGAAACGGGTTTGATCCCTGGTCCGGGAAGATCCCACATGCTGCAGAGCAGCTAACCCCGTGCACCACAACTACTGAGCCTGCGATCTAGAGCCTGTAAGCCACAACTACTGAGCCTGCGTGCCACAACTACTGAAGCCTGCCTGCCTAGAGCCCATGCTCCACAACAAGAGAAGCCACCGCAGTGAGAAGCCCGCGCACCACAACGAAGAGTAGCCCCCACTCGCCGCAACTAGAGAAAGCCTGCGCACAGCAACGAAGACCCAACGCAGCCCAAAATAAATAAATTAATTAATTTATTTTTTTTAAAAAAGTATGAAGTTGGTCCCTAACCTTATACCATATACAAAAATTAACTCAAAATGGATTAAAGACCTATATGTAAGAGCTAAGGCTATAAAACTCTTAAAAGAAACATGCATATCTGTGTGACCTTGAATTCGGCATTAGATAAGAAACTATAAGCAAAAGCAACAGAAGAAAAGTAAATTGGAGATCAAAATTGAACACTTCTGTGCTTCAAAGGACATCATCAAGAAAGTAAAAAAGCCAACCCTCTGAATGGGAGAAAATATTTTCAAATCATATATGTGATAAAGAGCTTGTATCTAGAATATATAAAGAACTCCTATGACTCAATGGTAAAAAGACAACCCAGGGACTTCTCTGGTGGTCCAGTGGTTAAGACTTCGTCTTCCAATGCAGGGGGTGCGGGCTCGATCCCTGGTCAGGGAGCTAAGATCCCACATGCCTTGCGGCCAAAAAACCAAAACATAAACCAGAAGCAATATTGTAACAAATTCAATAAAGACTTTTAAAAAATGGTCCACATCAAAAAAAATTGTTTTTAAAAAAAGACAGTCCAATTTAAAAATACGAAAGGATCTGAATAGACATTTCTCCAAAAAAATATACAAATAGCCAACATACACAGGAAACATTGTTCTCTCTCTCTCTCTCTCTCTCTCTCTCTCTCACTTTCTTTGGAATTAACTGTACTGAATTTATATAGATTTTGGTCCAGGCTCTTGACAACTCCTCTAAACTTACAAAATTCTGTGCAGGTTTGACAACTGTTACTGAAATCCAGGGCTGAATATACTAAAAAGGATTGGGATCATTCCAAAGTAAGAAATCTATGAAATAGAAGCTGTAATGATTTGTCCATTTGAGGAAGAATGACTCATAGCTTACGCAATGCACTTTTAAATAATTTCTTCTTCTCTGTCCTACCAACTGGATCCATAAAACTTAGAGGAGAAGGAATAAATAGCTTCAAGTTACGTCCTATGCTGCTTTGAATTGGGGGAAGTTTAAAATTAACTTTATAACTGGAAATATTTGCCCACTCAACCTCTCTAAACATATTTAAATGTCTCCTAGGCTTTAGACGAGGCAAAAAATATTAATGCAATCGACAAAACCTTACCCGACTGAACTCGCCTTTCTTGCCTTGTCTTGATCCATGCTTTTATCCACTCTATCGCTGCAACCCAGCCCAGTGGATTCTTTTACTTGCAAAAACACGACACGTTTCTTCTAAACGTGGGATGTGTACATGCCAGTCCCTCTGCCTGGACCTCCCCGTCCTCCTCCCCAAACCCTTTCTCTGGTAACTCCTCTTCCTTGAGGTCTGTTGAAGCAGCACTTTGCTTTAGACCAAATGTTTGTGTCCCCATAAAAATTCATACGTTAAATCCTAACCCCCAATGGGATGTTAGGAGGTGGGGCCTTTGGAAGGTGATGAGGTCATGAGGGTTGAGCCCTTGTGAATGGGATTAGTGCCCTTATAAGTAGACCCCAGGGACCTCCCTCACCCCTTTCATCATGTGAGGACACAGTGAGAAGACAGTCATCTGTGAATCAGAAAGCAGGTCCTCCCCAGACACCAAATCTTCGGCGCCTTGATCAGAGGGTTCCCAG
The DNA here is from genome assembly GCF_039906515.1 of Pseudorca crassidens. Taxonomy (NCBI): domain Eukaryota; kingdom Metazoa; phylum Chordata; class Mammalia; order Artiodactyla; family Delphinidae; genus Pseudorca; species Pseudorca crassidens. The sequence goes on along the minus strand of NC_090314.1, from coordinate 6,144,757 downwards.
CCTCCAGCACCGTGAGAAGCAAAGTTCTGTTGTTTATAAAGCATCCAGTCCATGGGATTCTGTTACAGCAGCCTGAACGGACTAAGACATGCATTTGCACGCTGGTCTTCTCCAATGCGCCTGATATTGCCCGCTCTCCATCCTTTGTATCCTCACAACATTGCACTGCTCGTGCAGGGAGCTCATCCTGCTGTAATTTATTCATGTGATTGCTGTTTAGTATCAAGATCGTATCTGATTCTGTATCCCCAATACTTAGAAAATTCCTAGGTCACGTGGTACTCAAGTATTTGTTGAAAGAAAGAAAAAAACCAGATCATTTTACAACATAAGAAACAGACTCGATCCTTTGCATTTTAAAATTTGTGGTGTCTGGAAATGTGGAGATAAAACACATTTGACTATTTTCAAATAATTCTGCTGTTCATGGTTTTATTTTGTTCTTATTGCTTTTACCTATATAAAGATAAATATCTGTCATGAGCAATATTTCCTTACATTTACAGATACCTTCATGAATATTTTGCCCATGAATCTTTTACTCATTGACCAGATATTGTGGTGTCTTACTGCCCTCAATTATTATTTTTCAAATCTTCATTTGAGTTCCAGAAGGTAATAAAAGCTTCCCAGTTTTCTTTTTGACCCTTGGAGTCTCAGAAATTTTTAGTCCTCTTGATTTTGCATCTTTACAAGTGCCTATTTATCCATCAAAAAAGATACACATTACTGTCTTTCATCTCAGAGACAAAACTACCTATTGGTAGAACCCAAAATAAAAGGGAAGGGACATGGAGTTACTCAGAGGAAAGTTCAGATGCAGCTCTAATATCTATAAGCCAAAAGTCAGAATCTTACAGTTGATTCTTGGAAACTCCAGTGTAACATTTAAACCCTACTTAAAATGACTACATGTAGCATTTATTTTCGTTTGGCACTCTGTGGACACTTACAGTAGGGAGTTGTCACAAGATTCTATGAAAAGATAGATAAAGAAGGTCTGTTCCTCTTTGCCAGCTCTACAGTAAGTAATAATATGCCAGCCAAAGCCACCAGACAGGAGAAAACCACACCCCGTCACTCCAGGCTCATCTACCATAAATGAGAAAATACATGTGACAGCAAGTGCCTGGTGCTGGCCCAGAGTTGGCTCTCTGGGTTTACTTGTTCACCTCTTCAACTCTGGGGGTGGGAGTTGAAGCCAATTTACCTCCTTACATAGAGCCACAGCTGGATTCTTTCCCAGGAGTTACATCTGTGCATCCTCACCTCCCCCATGTTCTGACCCGTGTCTGCATTCACATCATGACATGCTTTGCTTTCTCCTCATGCCCATTGGATACACTTTGGATACAACAATATCCTCCCATCAATCATCCCTAAATCAAATATTAGCCTTTAGTCTTCAAGAGGCACACTGTCCTAAGATAAACTCTGAGAGAAGGGCTTTTTAAGAGATGTGTCTGCTGAGTCGTCAGCATCAACCTTGACCTGGGTCTCGAGCTGTTCTGGCCAAATGGCAGGCAGGACCTGAGATCTGGCTATTTCAGTTCTCCCATAAAAAAAGGATAATAAAATGAATGTTTGGTGAGAAAAATGCTTTTATGGAAACTTGTGTAATTCAAACTTTTTGCTGGTGGTTTAACATCAGATTTTACAACAGGGTAGTTAAATAGTTGGCTGAATTTCCTAAAGGTCTGGGGAATTTCAAAGCAGAAAGTATACTCTTTGTAGTTTGTCAGTCCGGAGAACGAGGCAGGCAGCGAGGATACCTCCATTTCAGGTTGTCTGCTGCAGGGCTTGTGGGCTTTTTTCTCTGGATAATCCTCCCTTTTGTAATCTACTCACATTAAACAAAAGAGGAGGAACACAGCACATGGTTTGGAGGAGCTGTTGGTTCCCCAGGAGAGGTGTAAGTTAACCCTGAGTTCTCCACACCCTGGCAAGGTCATTTGTAGTCATAAATTCGAGACAAAGTCGTTGTCTGTGAACAGAATGAAGCTCATCTGGAGGCTCACACCCACAATCCTCACTGTTTGATGTAATGACCGACTAAGCTCCCTCCGACAACCGTTCCTTTATGAATGATGCTCAGATGGTCATGTCCTTGGTTCCTGCTAGGACCTCTGAGACAATGGAAAAGAGAGACTTCAAGGACGTTTTAGGCACTGCCCTCAGAAAAGGATGAGCAGAGAGCAATCCAGGTAAAAGTATGCATGAGAAAAAATGTAAAGGCCCCATCCATCCCATGCCCTAGGAAATCATCATTACCCAGAGCATCAATTCTGGATTAAAGAAAAAAATTGACAGACTAACAGAATAATGGTCCTTTTAAAAAATAAGATATTTTATGTACGTTACAGCATTCTACAACCAACACTTTTCATTGTCCTGTCTCTCATTTCGGTAAATTTGTGCAAATGTAGGATTATTGTTTGCAAATTTGTGGACTAGGTGATTCCAGATTAGAACACAGAGAATCGCACACCATCGTTTTTAGAGGTAATTCCACTGTCCACTCTTAGGAAAGTGGGACTTATGCTTTAACTATCTCGAAGTGAAAGGACTGATGCTTCCACGTGGACCATGGATAAGCATTTGCAATATGCCTGGTTTGGTTTAGGTATAAAGCAGGAGCCCAGGGTCCTAGGAAGAGCTGAGAAAAAGGGAAATAAGACATAGACCCCCTGAGCATTTGCATATTGCATCCTAACTGATCAAACACCAACGCTTGTCCTCATTTTTGTGTTTAGGATAGAAATCTCTGGATGAAGAGAAAACTAAGAGGATACCATTCTACTAGCCTTTTCATTTAATTATATATATATTTTCACATTTGTAATGGCAATGTGGATAAATCACACAATTGTAATTACTACACCAAGCATATGTGCATTTTCAAGTTTTGGGTATATTTCCAAATGGCTGTACAGCGACGGTGCAACTTATTCTCATCCCTGGCTGAAAAAAACTGAACTTGCTTCTCTCACCATTATAAACTTGCTTCTCTCACCACCATATATATATATATATATATATATATATATATATGAATTTGCATTTCTTTACTAAGTAGTGAAGTTAAATATATTAATATATTTCGTACATCTGGCCATTGTAAGTTACCTTTTTTTATTGAACAGTACCTCCTTTGTTGTTTTATTTTTAGTGGTATAAGAAAATAAATACTTTGCATGTCATAAGAAACACATATTTTCCCCAGTTGGGTATCAATGCTTTTAATCAGGGAGAAACATTTATGTTTTTATTTAAAAATTTAGAGTGTGAAGAGTTCTGGGTTGCTGAGAAGAGGAAAGGGGGCAGTTCAATATTTTCTGAATGTCTCTGAATACCTACATAAAAACAGGGCAGTCAGATAGCCAAAGCAAAAATCCATGGAAACCATTTCATAAAACTAAGTGACAGGGACTTCCCTGGTGGCGCAGTGGTTAAGACTCCGCCTGCCAATGCAGGGGACACGGGTTCAAGCCCTGGTCCAGGAAGATCCCACATGCTGCAGAGCAACTAAGCCCATGCGCCACAACTACTGAGCCTGCGAGCCACAACTACTGAGCCTGCGTGCCACAACTACTGAAACCCGTGCGCCTAGACCCCACGCTCCGCAACAAGAAAAGCCACCGCAATGAGAAGCCCGCGCACCACAACGAAGAGTAGTCCCTGCTCGCTTCAACTAGAGAAAGCCCGCACGCAGCAACGAAGACCCAACCCAGCCAAAAAAAAACCCTAAGTGACAAGTTATCCCCACAAAGACCAAAACCCGTCTAAGTACCAACCATGACAAACATAAGACTGCACAGTACCTGGGTCCATACACAGAAGAGGAAGCATCAGGGCAGCGTGTGAGGGACTTGGGACAGGAAAGCCTGAAATATCCGAAAGAGATTGTGTGAGTCTCCTAGGGCTGCCATATCAAAGTACCACCCACTGTGGGGCTTAAACACCAGACATCTATTTTTTCACAATTCTGGACACCAGACGTCTAAGCTGGCAGGGTTGGCTTCTTCTGAGGTCTCTCTCCTGGGCTTGTAGATGGCCATCTTTCTCTCTGTGTCCTCATGTGTTTTTCCCTCTGTGTGTGTCTGTGCCCTAATCTCCTCTTCTTATAAAGACACCAGTCAGATTGGATTGGGGCCCCACCCACATGACCTCATTTTACCTTAATGACTTCTTTAAAGGCTCTATCTCCAAATGCAGTTACATGATGAGTACTGGGGGTTAGGACATCAACATATGAATTTTGTGGGGACACAATTCAGCCCATAACAGAAACTCCTTGGAAAGCAGGCTAGCCAATCTGAGAGCAGCGGATGAAACTGAGAGGGGCAGGTAATACCCACTACAGCAGCAGGTGAGTTCAAGGGGCCTGAGGTCAGAAGGAGCTGGAGTGGTCAGGTTGCTGTGACCCCTCAGAACCGACCTGCCAGGGCATCCTTCCAGGACAGGGCCCTGTACTGAGAAGAAACGACTAGAATTTGGATCAAAAGTGAGCAGAAAAAAGGGCAAGAGAGAAAAAGGAAAGAGAAGGTAAATAAAAGAGAGGAAGTGGAGGAGAAAGGAGACATTTCATGCCACCATGTTTTTCAACAATTTAATTAATTGTTACACAGAAACAGGAGAAAATGGAGTACTGTAAAGTTAGAAAACCTACTTGGAACCACACGTCTTTCAAACTTTTAGATGAACTAAGTTCATCTAATGATGAACAAGAGAAAATATTTACATCAAATTCCACAAAAATGTGTTCAGCTTTATTGATATGTACTTTACATACAATGAAGTTCACATATTTTAAGCACACAGTCTAACCGTGTACATCTTACTGGTTCTATTTCTCTAGAGCACCCTGACTAATACAGATTTGGGTACCAAGAGTGGTTCTAGAGAAACAGAATTTTAAGGATGAGTTTCCTGAATTGTTTCTGCAGTTTCAGGAATTGGAGATCTAATCTGATTAGGTTTAAAGGCACTAACGGCTTGATTTCAAGTACTAAACAAAGCACTGGTATGTTTACAGTTCGTGGCATGATCTGACAATCAACATACATAGAATATCTCCACTGGATGCTCCCTATCAACCACTTATAAAAGGCAAGGAACTGGGTGACTGTGTATATGACACCTTCAAACATTTCTGGAAAACTAATAAATGCAATGAGATTGGCTGGTTATACCTCATGTCACTGGACACAGTGGTGAACAAAAAAAGGATGAGCTCAGGGATTGGAATCCCAGCTCAAGTGCCACATACACGACCTAAAAGCTTCCACGTGTGCCCTAAAGGGGACCCTTATCTCATTCAGCTGTGAGGCTAAGATGGCTGGAAATCAGACACACAGTCTCGACATGCAACTGGATGCATTACAAAGCAGGCTGAACTTCCAGCCTCCCACGGCATCTGCAGTGAAGGTGAGGGCGTTGACCGAGAAAACATGGAGTCCTGTAAGTTGAGATGGGGACGTACTGGAAGAGCCTGATGAGGCTGGGGGTGCTAAGCCCCGAGACACTGATGAGCCTTTCTGCTTTGCTGGCAGAAGCAGCCTCCTCACCCCCAGTGGAAGCAGCCGCTCCACCTCTGCTGAGCGGGTTCACCCGTATTACCTGACGAAGCCGTAATGACCTCCCCTACAACAGCTGCCACTCAAGACAATCCCGGTCCTCCCCAGGACCCGCTCCCCCCACCCCACCCTCTTTGCTTCTAGATCCATAAGCAGACGCGAGTCCCAGCGAGCCCCTAAAGGTGAGCTCCAGAGCACAGCCCATCAGGAAGTGCGCCGCGCTCCAAGAGAACCGCTTGAGTTTGCTCATTTATACAGAAGAAATCTGGAGAACACGTGTGGGAAGGACAATGGTGAAAGGAACATCAAGTTGGATCAGGCTGAATCCATTGATACGGGCTCACTGGGCAGAGATTCCACATTTATGGCTGTAACTCCAGGAGCTACACAAGGCTCTGTTTGGCTAGTTGGCTGAAACATGGACCACAGCTGGCCCACAGTGACCTAATTGGAAATGCAGGCCGTGCCTTGGCTCAGTGTCGAGGAGGGGCCTCAAGCCTTAGGGAGACTGGAATGGAGAGTGGACCTGTCATTGAAGACTTACTCACCCACACTGAGAAGGTCCAGAAAACATTTTTTTTTTATACCAACTTTAGGAAATACATTTGTGGAGGGAGCCCCAGCATCGTCAAGAGCGGGGTGATCGCTCTTCTCTGTAGGCCAAACCTTAGAGTCATTGCAGTCACTGAACCGGCCTCACTAAAGCCATGGGTGTGCCCTGCCCTAGCATTCTTCCTCTGCCCCAGTAAAGCTGTAGGCATACCTGCCCCCGCACCCAGCAATATTCTCCTGCCTCTCTAAAGCCACCGACGTGCTCCCCACCCCAGTACCCTCTCCCAGCCTCACTACAGCAGCAGGCATGTCCCATCCCCAGGGCTCCTCGCCTGCATCACTGAGTCCACAGGTACGCCCTGCCCTCAGCAATCTCCCGCAACCGCAATAAAGCCAGCGGGCAAGTGCAGGACACATGGGGAATCTAGAGTTAGTCTTATCCTAAAGGTTAGTTTTTATTCTCAAGGCATAGGCTTGGTGGCATTTCAGCTAGATGTCAAGGTATTAATGAATTGTTAAGAAGATCTCTCTGCTCCGTTAGCGCCATAAATCGCATACCCCTCTGGCACTGCTCTTCCCCCAGCGCTGCTTGACCTCTAGTATCTATTCTATCTTAGCCCCCAAAGCAGCTGCTATTTGTTCAGCCCTGGACAGACTCACCATCCTGTGTGCTGTATATTCCTCAGCAGGACTCACAGGAGATCCTGCGGCACAGTCTTCCAGGGCTGAGTCTCTATAGAGCTCCACCCCCTCTCTTACTCTGTGCCCAGATCCCGTCCATTCAGCTGCTCTGAATTCTGCTGTCTTCTTCCTGAGCTCAGCAAAACTACCAGACTCTGTTCAGAGTCCAGTCCTCTGTGCTTTAGTCAGGAAAGCATCCGAAGGAAAAGAAGCTAGGCAATTAGAGGGCTCATCCTGTGGGTCTCCCTTTTCTCTGCAACTGCCTCAGTTATTTTTAGCAATTTTATAGTTGTTTACTTGTAGGAGGACTGGTCCAGTTCTAGTTACAAAATTCTGTCTGGAAGCAGAAACCATTCCATAAAAATTTATCGTAAGATGAAAGATAGCCAGGAGCCTACTAATACCGTTACATCAACAATGAGAGCTCGCCAAAAGACATGCCTCAAAACATATCAAAACGGTAATGGCTCATTTAAAAACAAGATAAAAGGCATTAAGTATATCATGCAAGATAAATCAGAATTAGGAATATTCAGAAATGAGGTGCCAAAACTCAGACAAGATTTATAAACCAAAAAATAAAAACTTAAAATAGAACACAGAGAGAATAAACAAACAAAAAGAGTGCCCTAAGGGAAACAGAAGGTGAAAAGAAGGGAAATTTTAATAATTGAAAACTTAATGAAAGAACAGAAATAGTAAATATTTGTAAATATAACAGGCTATTTTTCTTCTCTTGAGTTCTTTAAGATATATTTGACAGCTAGTAGTAAAAATTATAACACTGTCAGGTGGAGTTTTCCATAAATGATATAATACATAAGGTGAGGAGACCAAAGGGACCTGCATGGTGGTAAAATTTCTACATGACACTTGAAGTGGTAAAATACTGATTCTAAATAAGCTGTGAAATGTATCTTTTAATCTCTAGAGCAACTGGAAAAAAGGTAGATAGATAGATAGATAGACAGATACAGAGATGACAGAGAGATGAGAGATAGATATACACACACAAAAACACAAGAGGTTTTTTTAAAAAAAAATCCTGTAGACACAAATTTGAATTGTAAATTTTAATACAAACTTATGAGGTTTTTTATGTTACATGTAATATATACATTTTTTCCCCTACTTTTGTCTACTGAAGAGATCCATGACCAGTCCAGTAAAGAGAGCATCCTTAGTGCCCAGATATGGGACTTGAATTATCATTTCCTACCAAAATAAATGTTCTGTTTTGTTTGTAGAAATGGATAATTCTACATCTATACTGATTCCCTTTTACTCAGGGTTAATTTGAGAGGTATTTGTGGGGTTTTTCCAAGTGGTTTGAAGTTTAAAAACAAACTTATACATATTTAAAAATGCAACAGGGCTTCCCTGGTGGCCCAGTGGTTGAGAGTCCGCCTGCCAATGCACGGGACACGGGTTTGTGCCCTGGTCCAGGGGGATCCCACATGCCACGGAGTGGCTGGGCCCGTGAGCCATGGCCGCTGGGCCTGCACGTCCGGAGCCTGTGCTCCACAACGGGAGAGGCCACAACAGTGAGAGGCCCGCGTACCGCAAAAAAAAAAAAAAAAAAGCAACAAATATGACTTTTGAATTATATTAGACTGTCAGAAAATATGGCCTACACAAATTTCCTTCTCTGCAAATTAATAGATTCATATAGACTCAAATTTCATAACTGCTTCATTAAAAGCTAAAAAGGAACAAGCTGAGTATGGTATAAAGTTCCCTGCAATTAGAAGCTTGGTAATGGGATTTTTAAAAACTTCCAGAATGGCATCCATGTGGGGAAATAATCTGTTTATGAGATTCAAGTGGGTCATACCCCACACACATAAGTCCCCTGTACTCTCCTTTCTACCCCCTGCCCAGGGGTGACACAGGCCTAAAGTGAGCCCATCAATCGTGGAACTCTTGCTGGGGGTGCTGGGAGGTACATTCTCTTTCCACGAGGATTACCAAACTGCCAACGTGTCAGCCACAGCTGCCTGTGGTCAACTTCGTGGCCATACTGTGAGGGAATGCAGTCAACACAGAGCAGGGCAGGGAGGTGGTGTTCTACAGAAGTAGCTGGAGCCCTGGTTCCAGACGTGCCTGAAGCTTGCTGCACTTCTACAGATCCGTTTCCCTGACCCAATCAATTCCCTTCTCTGCTTAAACAAGCTCGATCTGGATTTTCTCTTCAGCCCAGAAAATCGCGATCGATAGAGAAATGAATTTAGCGTCTCCCCCAAAATGAATAAATTTGTATGCTGATTTGCATGCTGAAGACACAGGTGGTGTACACAGAAGACTAAAGCTCGCCACCGGAGTGTTTCTCTCTTAGCCTGGTGAGGTGGTGCTGCCTAAGGGAGAACTCTTGCTGATTTCGGGTATTGTTAGAACATACATTTTTGACATGGCACATATTTGCAACATGAACCCAATTCACAGCAAAATCAATGGCGCCGGAACTATCATTGTCCCGATACCGCTGGACCTCAGAAATTCCACAGGGGCCCCAGTGCTTTCAGAGTGAAAACATCAATCATCCATGCAGTAACGCAGGATTAATTCCCACGTTCAAAAGCATTTGGTCCTGACAAACCGTGCGCCTTCCGAGGACGACTTCTCATTTGAAGCTCATCCCCCAGCAAGGCTTATTGAGATCAATAAACGTCCCAAAGCACTGAGGACTCACTTGTCTCTTTTATGTTTTCCTTTGCATAATGACAAAACCAAATCTAGGGGCATTTGGAGCAGTTGTCTCTACAAAGAAGCAATCTTTGGGGACCCTGTCAGCCAATGCCTTAAAGAGGTAAGATTTAAATGTCCAAAAGAGGAGATAATTTTCATTTTGAGGATAAGACACTAAAAAAGAAACCAGAGAAAGAAAACTCCATTGATTTAAAAACCCTTAAAAGAAAATTTGGGGAAGAAAGAAAATCTCAGATTATGGAATGGAAGCCCTATAACTTCTAGCAACGGGGCATGAATATATATCATTTTTCTCAAAATAATGCCCTTAAGAATTTTTATTAATATTCAGAATACAAAACCAGTCAAGCTATTTTTTCAAATGACTTCTTCTTTAACTAAGTTGACCGTTTAAGTCAACCAGGTACATACTTATTGTGTGTGTGCGTGCGCGCACGGACATGCACATGGGCACACGCTTCCACATGTTCGTAGAACAACACTCTGAAGATAGTTTGCAAAACCTTAAAAGTTTTGTGAAATCCATTTGAAACATCAAGTAAATCTTTCTTTAATTTTGGAGTCATTTAGGGACATATTTCACTTCATCCACATCAGACTTCTGATTTAACAACTACAGATGGAGAATTTTTCTACCAAAAGAAATAAAATGGATTTTTAAAAATTTTTTGCTTCTTTACTCATGGTAGTTCACCAGGACCAGGAATAAAAATATGTGCTCCTAGAAGTAAGTCTATGTGCAAGGTATTAGAAAAACATTTCCTCTTAACCTTCAGCCTCTATGCTGTCAAGTTAACCCTCTATAACAAGGTTAGAAAGGGGAAAAATTAATGGAAGTCCACAAAAATAACCTACAGCTGCAGGAAAGACTGGGTGTTTGCATAAGTTAAACCGAGTAAACCAGAATTAGATGTGTAGACACACAAATTCCTGTTCAGTTCTGCTAAAATTCTAGAGTCTGTCTATGATGATATGCAGTTAAAGTCTTTACACAGTCTAGATATTAAGCCAATGGTGAGAAGAGGGGAAAAAAGTAGTTGATTCAGACGAACTTCAGTGTTGGGAATGAACTAGTAACTGTATTTAGTCTTTTGAGGATTTACTTTTTTCAAGGACGACTTAGACTCTGAGCTCAAGCCTTTCAATTCTTCAAGGACTATCTTTCTCGCTCAAACTCCACTATTCCATGCCCTTCGTTATACAGAAAGAAGTGTCTGAACTCTTATGTAAGCTACCTTTGATAAGAAAGGACTAGAGAGCTATCACGACTTTCCCTAAATTCAGATAGAACTGGGACTAAAGGAGAGAGTATTTTTTTTGTTTGGTTCGTTGGGGTTTTTTTGCAAGGTGGTGGTGTTGTTGCTTAGGTGTCTGAGTTTTTGGGAATTCCAGACCTCTGCCTGACCCATGACTGGCAGTGAGCCTCAGAAATTTGCTCATTACGCACCATGAATAGCAGCGTCCCCTGGTTATTGCAATCAGTGTGTCCATCAGTTGGAGAACCAAGCAGATATAATGGCTGATGAATTACATTTTATGATGCAAATGGCCCTGGGAGGAATCGTGTTCCGTGTATCCCAGATCCTTTCTCCTTTTAAAAACCTCATTTTCAATGTCTTGCATGTAACGTTTAAAAAGTTATTTTTATTGTTTTTGTTTCCTTAGAGAAAAGCCTTATTGTCGGAGTAAAGAAGCTTGCAGGACCAAATCACAAAAGAAATTTAGTGCGAAGAAGTAACAAAAGAAAATGAAGGATTTTTTTTTTTTTTTTTTTTTACGTTTACCATTGGTTTGGAGGAGAAAAAAAACACAAAAGATTTCATGAAGACTACGTGATCCAAAGAGTCTTCAAAGAGGAAAAAAAGATTCTTTGAATACAGCCCTAGTAACTAAATTAATATTTTAAAAGCATTTAATGTCTATAACCTCCAGCTATTATAAGAAACAACGTACTGTGAGCCTGTCAGGTGTGAAGGAAAACTGATGAAGTGACAATATGGGAAAGATAGAGCAGACTGACTTTCCTTTTCACGTAAAATAACACGAAGAAAAGACTGTTTTCCATTTTGTCGAATTTTCTCAATGTTATTGATTCTTTGATAAAAAATCTAGCTTGTTTTTTTTTTTTTTTCATGACACAAAATGCATGATGGCTGTGTTGTCTTACTCAGGGTCATCTCTATACATCCTCCCAGAAACCGTATACCTCTCACTGCACAATTTAGGGTGAACGCCCTGATGAGCAACAAGCATCATACATTGTCCCCAAATGCACAGATACTCAACAGGTCCTCAAAGAACTCTCTCTCTCTCTCTCTCTCTCTCTCTCATTCCCAGGGGATGAAAAACAGCTTCTAGAAGGTTTCTTTCTCTACCCCTCATTCTCCTGTCTTTATCATCTTATAGACACGTATTTGTAAGTTATTAAACATCCCTTCCTCAGCCTCCTTTTCTCATTTGATAAACCATCCGTTCACCTGTTTCACGTACCTCCTCTGTCCTAGAATAGGTTACACTAAAACAAAAACATATGCCCATTTGTGTTGTTACCAGAAGAGCAGCAGCTTCACCACCTGGCCCCTCTACTTTTCTGGAATTCGCTGTCCTACACTTATTTCTATGGGTTCTCTCCTTTAACCGTAGATAACAGGGTTGCTCTGTGTCGGCTGCATCTGAGATTTTCTGTGTCGTAACACATGCGCTGTCTGCCCCTAGATTCGCCTGCCCCTCGCCTGCCATATGCCTTCAATATCCAGCACCTCCCAGGATGAGCTGCACATTTTCATACCCCCTTTCACATCCTGGACATAAACGAGTGAATAGAGAGCTGAGGTTGGATCATGCCAACCGCCTTTATAACTAAAACTCTCTTTCTTGATTTCACTGCCGATACTATGAGCTCATTCAATCCCAGACCCTCCATACCTTGGACTCTGTTGATAGCCTAGCCACAAGGGAACCTGACCACACCCACCCCACTTGTTAGCAAGTAGAGGAGCAACGCATGATATCTAAGAAGCCGTGAAGTCATTTGATGCCAGACTTTGCTCGGTGTCACCAGGTTGAGGCTTTATGTGCATATCTGACCGAACTTAGAGGGCAGACCTGGCCGCCCTCGCCGGCTACCTTCTGGAGCTCTGGCCTTTCTTCTTCATCACTTTCAGTCAGTGTGCATCCAAGTTATCTTTTTTTTTTTTTTTGTCTTTTAAAGGATTCCATTATTTACATTCTCCTTGAGCAGCTTCCATTCTTTTAGTAAGCAGACCTTACTTTTCTAGTCCTACACGTTTCAAATATTAGATAATCACAATCATGGGGTTGAATCTAAAGTGTTTTCCTCCATAAATATCTCCTCAATGGAGCATACATGTCCCAAAGGGAGATATGAAGTCTTTTACAGCTTTTTATATGCCTTTAGTCCCTAGACAGAGCTTTGTACACAGTAGACAATGATGTGTTGCCTAATTTTCAATCCAGGGCACGAGTTTCTCTTAATTATTGGTGTATTCCACCCTCAGTCCAAAGACCAAGGCCCTATTTTGTCTGAGTAAAAATAGCCACTCCCATTTGGTGAATATTGAGGCAAAACTGGCAGGTATTACTGTGGGTAATAGCGGAAACCTATGTTGTTTTAAATATAAATTGATATGGAGTCATCCTGTAGATGGACAACAGAGAAACTCATCCTGTGCATGGCTAAATAATACTGGATACTCTGGATTAGACGCAGCAAAAAGTGGACATAAGTTTGAAGAGCAGAAACAGACAAGAGCAGCACTAAGGTGGGAAAAGAAGCCAAAGAAAGAGTGAGTTTTGTAAAAATCTGAGCCAGGAGGGAAAAGGACAGAAAGAGGAGAGAGGTCGGGATGAGCACTGACCTGGTGGACATCCCTGGGACCAAGGACCGCACAAGGAGAAAAGAGATCCCAGGTGAGAAAACCTGGAAGGTTAAAACAGCCAAAATGGAGCCTCAGATGGCTTCAGAGAATCTGTTTTTAAATTAAATCCAGCCTAAGTCCAGTCATAAAGTTTCCCTTTTTTTCCTCTTAAGGACCAAGAGCTGATGGGAAAAGAATAGCCAATCCAGAGGTAAAGGTATGAAGCAAGTTCTGACTGAGAAATAATCTTAGGTATCGAGTTGAGCAAAGAAAGACTAGGCATGGTACCTATCATTTTTGCACCCGGATGTGAATTGTAACTTGAGTTGAGTCTCCCTAGGTATAATAAAACAGTCTCTGCTCTCTAAATGGTGAGTGCAATCAGAAATGGATGAGTAAACAGGTTTTCAAGAGTTTGAAAATCCAGACCATGATTTCACAGTCTCTTTTCAACTCTCTTTTTTTATGACTTGGACTGGCCACAAATGCTATGGAGGTCTTGCTGGCCAACATGGATTAGTCGATCATGTTAGCAATTTTTCACTCGAAAACTAATAGCAAGGCACAGGTATACCTTGATGTGTGTTGATCAGGACGGACATGAAAAAGTTAGACACATAAGTGAGCTGAAAATAACAGACCTAGGAGGTGTCCACTGGGGATCAGGCTGAGGATTTGAGGGTAAAGCAAGGACACTAAGTTCAGGGGAGGATGACCCCATGAGAAAGTCTCCTGAAGTCACTGTCACAAGAACTAGGTGAAATTACGGCTACAAATAAATGGACTCTCTCCTTGACTTTATTTTGTAAGGACAAGTACTTTTCATCTGTGGCACATTTTTGAGAAGACAAACTCTGATTGTCGCCAAATACGTAGCCAAAGGGAAGTAGAAGGAGATTCACCAAAAGCATTTCTTTAGCAAACAGCATGTCTATTGTATGTGGGTCTTTTAATTGGCCGTGAACTGAATTTCACCTTCGGCATTAAGTAGAAGTGTTTTTTCACTATCCCCATTGCTTTAGTGTTTACATGATATATAACTACTGAGGTGACCTCTATTATGAAACCAGCGAAATAGCAACGTAGATTGATCCAGAGAGAAGCCAATCCCAGTGGGTAGGGGCTACGTGTTTCAGAGCCTCATCATAGAGTTATCCGGATCTATGGATGGACGTGAATACGTAAGCGGGGCTTCCTGGGGGGGGGCTGGGATAATTCTGTTGCACTGATGTCTTCACCGCTGCCCTTGTACCTTCAAGAAGGGATTGCTGGTGTATGTTTCTTTGACTTTTGTCACCAGTATTAGGAAAGGACCACGTGGAAAGCCATATTTATGTACATCCTGTCCAAACAGAATTTCCCGTGATAGAGACTCTTAGAATCTCGGAAGAAAGCCTATTTTGGGAGATGTGAGAACTAATTACTGAAAGCAAAAGGGTTCAGTGCTCTTGAGGAGAACAGAGCTGTCACAAGTGATATAAAGCACCACCAACCCCACCCCCAGAAATGTGAAAGCTACCAAATTCTATAGTTTAAACAAAGAGAACGATTACTGTGAATGAAAGAGCTGTGGGACAGATTTCAGGGAGAGACGGCAATTGGACACATATATTTAATTCCTCCCAAGCTGGATTCTTGCTGAAATGATGAATAAGAATCATTCATGGGCTTCCCTGGTGGCGCAGTGGTTGAGAGTCCGCCTGCCGATGCAGGGGACGCGGGTTCGTGCCCTGGTCCGGGAAGATCCCACATGCAGCGGAGCGGCTGGGCCCGTGAGCCATGGCCGCTGAGCCTGTGCGCCCGGAGCCTGTGCTCCGCAACGGGAGAGGCCCCAACAGTGAGAGGCCCGCGTACCGCAAAAAAAAAAAAAAAAAAAAAAAAAAGAACTTTTGTACAACAGAGGACCTTATCAAGAAAGTGAAAGACAACCTACAGAATGAGAGAAATACTTGCAATCAGATGTCTGATAAGAGTCTAGTATCCAGAATTTATATGGAACTCTTACAATTCAAGAACAAAAAGATAAGCAACCCAATTAAATAATGGACAAATGACGTGGAACAGGCATTTCTCCATAGAAAACATACAAATGACCAACAAGCACAAGAAAAGATGCTCAACACCGCTGGTCGCTAGAGAGATGCAAATCAAAACCACAGTGAGGTACCACTTGCAAACACTAGGATGTCTATAACAAAAAACAAAAAAAACAAGTGTTGGTGAGGATGCAGACAAATAAGACTCTCTTACAATGCTGACAGAAACATAAAATGGTTCAGCCACCGTGGAAAACATGGCGGTTCCTCAAAAAGTTAAACACAGAATTACCATATGACCTGACAATTCCACTCCTAGGTATACACCCCAAAGAACTGAAAATAGGTACTCAAAAAAATACTTGTGCAGAAATGTTGATAGCATCACTGTTTACGATAGTGAAAAACAATATCCCAAAAGTCAAAACAATCCAACAGTCAAAAGGTAGAACCAACCCAAATATCCATTAGCAGATGAATAGATACACAAATTATGGAATATTATTTGGCCATAAAAATTAATGAAATACTGATACATTCTACAACATGGATGAGTCTTCAAAACATTATGTTAAGTGAAAGAAGCCAGACACTAATGGTCACATATTATATGACTTCATTTATATGAAATATTCGTAATAGATTCATAGAAATAGACATCAGATTGGAAACTGCCTGTACCCTGGGGTGAGGGCAGACAGTGGGGATTAACTGCGTAGCGCACGTGGGATTTTATTTGGGGGTGATGATAGAGACATAAAGTGGTTTCCGTTTTGGAACTAGATGAGGTGGTGAGGTTAGATAGAGGCTGCACAACATTGAGAATGTACTAGACACCACCGAACTGTTCTCTTTAATCAGTTAAATGTACATTATGTGACTTTCTCCTTGATTAGAACACCTCCTTCAATCTATAATTCATATCTTCCACAAATTCTCTCAAATATCACAAATTCTCACCGTCATTATGTATCTTCAGAGGCGACTCCTACAGTCAAAGGCTGCAGAGGTTAACATGTGAGATTCACGTGAGTCCACTGAGGTTCACATACAAATGCAAATAAAATAATGCATTTGTTGAGCTAATTTTTTCCCCTCAATGGACATGTGGAAAAACACCAACGCACCCTCAGAGCTCTTTATCTGCTTTTCTCGCTCTCAGGGGAACGTTCTCATTACACTGGGTTTGAAGACAGAAAACTCATGACAGAAAGAAAAACAAGAGGCTCACTAGCACAGACTCCTTTTCTGAAATAACTCAATTCATCCCGAATTCTTAGGCCATTTCCATTCCTGTGGGGTGTGAGTGGCAGGGAAGCATTTGATCATGAAAAGATGAGAAGCATAACACAAAATATTTTTTCACAGCCAGTGATGTCATCCTTCCTTGAAATCCTGCCTCAGCAGATCAAAGATAAAAAAACAGGGGGGGGGGCAGGACAAGGAGTGGGGAGACACCACGAATAAAATGCCCTCTGGAAAGACAGACGTGTCCTTTCTCCCGCCTTCCAGAGCCTTCCATGTGGAATATAAATGTTTAAGACTTTTGATAATGACGCATGTAAGGAAGAGAAAAGAGCTTTCTTCACAGTGGGGTTTCTTATCTGCGCTGACCTATCAGCTCCTTCGGATGGAGATGTGGGCCCCAATTCTCAGGATTTTAGAAAAGACTGTGTTAAGATGGGGGTGGGTGTGGGCAAGAGGAAGCTGAAATGTGTGCGAATGGTTTCACATGCAAATGCCCGCACTTTCTTTTAGGTGGAGGATCAAGGTTTGGCTATTTTCAACGTCTTTCCACTCCCCTTCTCTTCCCATCCCAGTTTAGCTTCAAGAGGCCTGTAGATGTGACAAGGGCTTTGTGTAGGGAATTCAGGCGCATGAAAGGGCCAAGGAGACCCAGTTGAGGGAACAAACTTTTGGGGGTCAGTGGGGTCAGGGTAGAATAAACGTGTGGCTTTGTTGTCATTAAGGACATGCTCTCAGCAGGGTGTCCTGAGCCGGGCACACAGCGCACAGGCCTGTTTATTCAACACTGAAATACCTACGGACGGGTCTTGGGGAGAAAAAGGAAACTTGAGCAGCAAAGGGCTGCACCTTCCAGGATCGGAACATTCTCCAGAAGCACAAAGACCTGCTTTTTTCTAATTATAGACTCACAAGAGCCTGTGCGTAACCCAAAATTAATTGATTAATTAACCAGTGCATTAAAAGAAGAGCTTCTCCTAGAATATTTTTTTTCCGCCTGTTTTTTTTTTCCTCTCTCTCTCTCACTTTTTTCCCTCCACACATGGACAATCCAGGTCATTGAAAGCCTAGGACAGAAACAGTCTCTTAACAGTGTTTGAAAACAGCCTTTGTCTCCATGGAAGTGGCACAGGCCTGCTGTGGTTTCCTTCCAGAAAACATTTACCTACCTCGGAGGGGTTTTTTTGTGAGAATTAAATGGGAGAAAGTGCTTAACACAGTCTGAGCACATAGTTAGAGCTAAATAAATATTAGCTGTTGTTCGTGTGTGTGGCTCTTACGGGGCTCAGTCATGAAGAGGTCGTTGAGGAAGATGGGGAGGGTGCGGCGTCCCAGCTGAGCTGGAAATCAGATGAGCAGCGAGGAAGGGGTGGCGGTGGGCTGAGATCACGAGGAGAATGGAATCCTTTAGGCAGCGGAAAGGTAGACAGGGGGCATTTCCCAAAGCAGAGTTCAGGAGTGGCTCGAAAGATTAAAATAAGGAATAAATTTCCGTACAGAATCTCCCGTTCTGAATTTTTACGAAGTCACGTGCATCTGCCCATATCTGTCTTGGGGCAACGAGACAGATGAAATTTTGAAGAACGTTGAGTGCCAGATTATGTTTTACACGCTGTCAGAGTTTTAGGGCATCAGAGGAGAAGATGGACCAGTCGACCCACAAACACGGTTCCAAGACAAGTAAGAGCAAAGGCAGGCCATGATGTCAACAGGAGTTCAAGGAAAGGAGAAATTAGCATAGGCGACATGGTCAGGAAGTAGCAACTGAGAGAAGCTTCCTGATGGAGGTGCTCAGTGGGCAAGAAGGAGTGGAGCGATGCTGTTGGAGATTTAGCATTGACTAGGGGTTTGAGAAGGCAAGGTTTCCGGAAGTTGAGGGAAAGAGTATATTACGGTTTGGCAAGTGAAGAGTGTGCAGGAATGAAAGTTCGCTAACCCTCGCATAAGGTGGTTGTGACGGTGGTGGTGTCATGTGTGTCCACGTGTATATGTGTTCGTCAACCAGAGAAATTAGGGTTGTGTTGGAGAAAGGGTAAACCCATGAAATTTCAAGAAAATGTATGACAGCCAAGTGGCTGCCTGGAACTGGGGGTTAGAGAAAAAGGAAGAAACAGGAAAACTCTTAAGTTTTCTATCATAGGAAACTGCAGAGTAGCGGCATCATCGGAAGAAAAGTCACATTTGGGGAAAGTTCTTGTTTTGAGGATGAAGAAAATTGCAATTTAACTCATGCGGAATTAGAGGTAATAAATGCTGGATGGCTCGAACTGTGCAGAAGATGAATCTACTAAATCAGAGGAGGGAAAAAATAATCACGTTTTGGGTGATGGGTATAAAATGGACTGTTGGTAAACTTAGGAGCTCAGACTAGGTTATTAACAAGACTTCTTGGAAAAGGAAAATAAAGAGGAAGCTGCAAAACATTTCCTGTCTTGTGGGCATGGGAATACCCAAGAACAGAGTCACAGTGTGAACACTTGGCCCTACGTCTTCGGCCAAAAGCCCACTATGTGTGCGTCACTCTGGGCTACCTTTCAATGTCCCTTCCTCTCTATGGTGGTGAGAAGAGTCCCATGGAAATGTGATAAAGAGTCATGGGAGCCATCATGGTCCAGCGTGCTGCACCTCAGGGTGGTGGGGGGGGAAGATCTTGGGGGGGGATTAGAGGAGAGACTTGCACCACAGACTAAAGATGAGATTAGGAAGGGGAGAATTTGAGTTCTCTACATACAAGGGGATAAACTGGTCCTGCTCGGATATATCTCATATGATGCGCTTTTACTGACCTATTATATTTCCTGTTGACTTCGGCTATGACCACTCTAAATAATAAACTCATACACTTTTCTCTATCCACTTTGTCTCATTGGATGCCATCACTACATGGAAAAAACCCCCAGTAAGGAGGGTGAGCTACTCAACCCAAAGGACCAGGCGATGAGTAGCTAGAAGTACCACAAAGAAGCCGAGTCAGAGGTCAGAACGATGTCCCCTGAGGACAGAAACTGAGTCTGATCCAGAGGGTGCTCCACAAGTGAGCCAGTGGAAATTTAAGATTGGGACGCTAGCTCTAAAGTGAGCGATATAAACAGGAAGCATGTTGCCGGGCTGCCACTTGGAGGGTGACGTGTGCAGCTGCACCAGAGGATGGCTTAGGGTATCAAGGAGGCTGAGTCAGAAGCTTGAGTCACAAACAGACTGTTTCCAATCCATAGGAAACCTGTGGGGAGTGGGCTGCATCCATGCCCTTGGCTGGCGGGGGTTGAGGGAGTGTGGGGAAGCTCGGAGGTTTAAGACAAAGGTGAGCTAGGATCTGACCCTGGGTGTGCCCCTTGTAGCCACCTCCGTCACGTATACGGGGTCAAACAAATGAGTTACCGGCATCAAGGAATCAAGAAGTCCCCCATCACCTACGTCTCTTACCTCCAACTCTCCCCCTGTGATTCCCTTGCCTTGGCCTCAATTCATTCAGCTATCTAGCAAACATTAATTGTACTCTTATGGGTCAGGAATGCAGTGCTAGAGATGCGATACAAATGAGATGCAGAACTTTGCCTACTGTCTACACATAAGTAGACAGGCAGTGTACGTGCTCTGATTTAAAGAACCGTAGGATGCTTACGGGAGCCCCAAGAATAGGCAGCTCTGTCATAACCCACTCTCACATCCTTCCTCTCACCATTTTCATCTCTATTATCTTGGAAGCAGGGTGTTGCTGCCATGGTGGTGATGGCTGTTCTCTCTTCAGTGTGATAGGAGATCCAGGGAGTGACAGATACGGCATGTGTCCTCTTCAGAGGAAAGGTGGAGGAAAAGGACCATGGAGAGAAAAAGCCCTCGCTCTGAACGACCTCCCTCTGCTGAAAACCCACAAAGGAGAAGCAACATCACAATTCGCAGGATAACCTTCTGCTAGCAATATAGCTGCTGGGGCTCAGCAAGTCCCGGCATGGCTGCCCGGCCAAGTCCATGATTAATGATGTCACTGCCAGCAAGGTGAGCCCTCAATTGAATAAGCCTTGGCTTTTAACAAAAGCTTTGCCTAAGCAGTAGAGTGACCAGAGGGATGACCAACTGTGCAGTGTCCCAAACATCGCTAACAGGGAGAGAATCAAAGAAGAGCATCAATCCAGGGTGATGGGCAGAAGCAGAATCTGATGGGGAAGAGAAATGGCACGATCATCTGGGGATGTTACGGTCATTTCCTTCCCTGAACATGGAAAGTACATAGCTGGAGAAACTAAGGCCCAGAGGTTAAGGAACACGCTCTTGGACACAGGTACGTTGGCTGTAGAATCAGGACCGGGTCTAGGGTCATCCCTACTCTGCCACACAATCTTCATAAAACTTGACAAGGTCTTATAACCAGGCCTTTTCTAGGTCTGGAAACTTACCAGAGGTATAGGTAGCTATCCGCTTCTCCGTTCATCATTGGTTGCCGAATTTCATCAAGGAAGATTTGTTATTTTTTCAAGGGGGAGTCAAGTTCTTTCATGCTGGAGGAAGGCTGCTTCTCACCTTTATTCTTGAACCAGCTACTTGGGTATAATATTGTTGAATCATACTTCTTTCTCTTAGATTTGTAGACATTGCTCCATTTTCTTACAGTGTTGAGTGTTATTTGTGGAGAATCCTGACATCAGCCTAATGACTTTCTGATTTGCAGATGGCATAATATTTTTTCCTAGATACATCTTTTTCTAGATTGTTTTTTTCCTTTAGCATCGAGTTCTGTCAGCATAACCTGAATATGTCTACTGTTGGTTGCATATGTCAAATTTTTCCTTAAAGTGATTTCTTCGACTGCAGATTCAATTCTTTATTTCAATAAAACATCCATTTATATTGTTCTTACATATATTTTCCATTCCATTACTTCAGAAACAGCAATTACCCCTTTTCACTCATGTAAGTGGGATAGGTACTTTTCAGTTTTCAAGTACCTTCCCACCTTATCAAGGAGCTCCTTCACAGCGAGTCAAGAATTAAAACGATCTCTCTTAAGAACTCTCCAGAAGCTAGCACAAAGTGCATGGGGTGATTAACTCTGCCTGGAGTAGTCCAGGAAGCAGACTTATATTCTATATAAGGAGCAATAAGCATCAACTAGCAATGAAAGAGGCTGCTTTATCATGTGTAAACCCCTCGTCACAGGAAATAGTCAAGAATAGACAGGCTGACCACCTCTCTATGACCTTGCAGTAAGTAGCTGAACTAAGTGATTGCAATGATCCCCCCGCCCCGAGTTATCTGCAGCGAGGTGGATGGACCTAGAGTCTGTCATACAGAGTGAAGTAAGTCAGAAAGAGAAAAACAAATACCATATGCTAATACATACATATTGAATCTAAAAAAAAAAAAAAGGTTCTGAAGAACCTAGGGGCAGGACAGGAATAAAGACGCAGATGTAGAGAATGGACTTGAGGACACAGGGAGGGGGAAGGGTAAGCTGGGATGAAGTGAGAGAGTGGCATGGCCATATATACACTACCAAATGTAAAATAGATAGCTAGTGGGAAGCAGCCGCATAGCACAGGGAGATCAGCCTGGTGCTTTGTGACCACCTACAAGGGTGGGATAGGGAGGGTGG
Source organism: Pseudorca crassidens (assembly GCF_039906515.1). NCBI lineage: Eukaryota > Metazoa > Chordata > Mammalia > Artiodactyla > Delphinidae > Pseudorca > Pseudorca crassidens. The sequence goes on along the minus strand of NC_090314.1, from coordinate 6,122,493 downwards.
GAGGGAGACACAAGAGGGAGGGGATATGGGGATATATGTATAGCTCATTCACTTTGTTATAAAGCAGCAACTAACACACCACTGTGAAGCAATTATACTCCAATAAAGATGTTGAAAAAATAAAATGATACCCCCCCCAGCTCTGTGGCCCTATGAAGAGTAGTGTCAAGTGGGGGCCTTGTCATCAGAGTCTTTGGTCAAGGGTGGACTTCAGGGCTGGTGGGTAAGTCATCCATCTGCCTTCCTCTCTGTCAAAGGTCCCCCACCCCTGAGGACAACGTTTTATTCTGAATCTGGTGATTGATACCAGAAAAAGTCGGAGAACAGAAGGGCCAGGGCCAATGTGACAGCAGAAGCCATTTTTCAGTTACTTCTGCTAAGGATGAGGTAGTTTTACGGTGAGCCAAAAAAAAAAAAAAATAGGCGATGTAAGTATGGAATGTATTCCCTTTATTTATTTCCCTCCAATGAGAATTCTAAACTGTGAGCTCCCTAAGAGCATGAAACGGTATTGACCTTCTCTACTAAACTACTGGCAGTGTCCAGCATTGGGCTTGACACCCAGCCTAAACACCTAATATTTGCTAAATAAATAAACAAATAAAAGAAGTCATAAACTTGAACTAATGAGTTTTCAAGCTTGAAAATAAGGAAATGCGGTATCTCCTATCACCACAAGGCCTGTATCACCAACATTTTAAGCAGCATGCAGACTTCAGTCTGGATGAAGCACGTGTTTTTGTTTGTTTAAGTGTGAGAGCAGTAATAACCCCTTAAGATTCTAGGGTTTCATAAAAGTCTATAGAAAAAGGCATTCTGGGGGTTCCATGGCTGGTGGATGAGGGCGGAGCATCAGAGTATATGAGGCCCAAGTTTGAATCACGGCTTCGCCACCTCAGGGACATTGGATATGTACCTGAAATTTCTCTGAGGCTCTGTTCTCACCTGCAAAGTGCTAAACTAACACTTCATAGAACTGTTGTGAGAATTACGTAAAACCAGTTACAGGAAGCACTTAGGAGGGTCCCCAGCATAAGTTATTGGTGAACTTAGCATGCCAATTTCTGCAGCCCTCGCCGTACCCAGAGGCTCCAGTTTTTTCTCTGCCCCTTGGTATGGAACGGGGAGGGGGGCAGTGATCTTGATGACTAGACATTTATGTGCAGTAGAATTTCTTCCCATTTTGCCCACGCCCGACAGCTCCCTGACACCTAGTTTAGCCACACCTGCTGTCCCATTAAGTATTAGACATGAAGCAGACAGAAGAAAAGTGCTCACTTTTCCAAATGATACAACATTAGGTTTTATTTTAAGAGGGATGAAGGAGATTTATTCAACTTGCCCTCCCAAAGGAGCTCATTTAGATCCCGATTGCATTGGCTTTACCCAGTGGGCAGACCTCATCACATACCTTGGATGCCCCAAGACGGTCCACAGTCCCATGAGACTAATTCATTAAGCTGCCTTTACTCATTCCCTTAAAGCCCGTTTCCAGATTCCAACATTTCTGAACTCTAATGTCCCCATGCATCATCCACAACTTGTCTATGCTCCCCTATGACCCTGCCCAATAGAGAGCCGTATGATGGAGTCAACTTTAGTGAGGGAATCGTTGAGTCCTGAGAAAGAGGCAATGAAGGCAAGTCATCCCCAGATGGTCCAGCCCACAGCCATCCAGACCTTAGGGCTGGCGCCAACTGCAACCTCAAGTTTGCTCAAAGAAAAGAAGCCTCCAAAGACCATGAGGATATTTAATTCCCTCTGAGAAGAAAGTGGTTCTGGGATGCTGTCTGACAGGCTGGAGGACAGCTTCCCGCACACAACTCTGATTGGCATTTCCCTGCCGTTTCTCTTGAGTGCCCGTCACGGGTCAGAGACTGTCCAAAAGGCTGGAGATGAAAGAGAGAACATGGCAGACAAGGTCCCTGCCTTCATGGAAAGTGAATTCTAGTGACAGGAGTGGGCGGGAGACAAAAAAAAAAAAGTGCAAAATTGAGAACTTTACCAAGTGGGTTATAAAGGTGACGCAAGTAATCACCACAAGGTGATGGGTTAAGAGTGGTTAGGCGACTACTTAGATCCACTGGTCCAGGATGGCTTCACGGAGAAAGAGGCGAATTTGGAGGAGAAAGACCCAGCCACGTGAGAAGGGAACTGCAGGCAAAGGGAACGGTAATGCAACAGCCACGGCAGGGGTGGGTGTGTGGGAGAGTCACACCCAAGAGGTAAAGAGGCAAGGAAGGGGGCAGGGCAGATCGGTTCATCGCTACTGGCCAGCTCACATAGGATTTGGTGAATCTTGGGAAGAACTGTGAATCTGCCTTTTAAAATCTTGTCTCCTGGAGGTGGCCTGGGGTAGAGAAGAGTAGAAAATGATAACCCAGAAGAAGGACAACGGCACACATGAGAATCCAGAAGGGTGGAATGTCTACGTAAACTGGAGCCAACCTAAACCCCAGGTCTGAATTTACCCCAGGTCTAAGCATGTGAGTCCTACTGTACTTTCTGAAAATCTTCCTAAATTAATCTCGTTGCCCCAGTGGCTCTCTCTTCAAGATCTGGGTTCACTCAGGTACTGGCTACAGGTGAATTTGGGATCAGAAGTGTTAAATGGAAGGTCTTGAGGGGTGCAGTCAGCAGCTGGGTTTCGATACCTGCTCTTCTCTAAACTAACTGGAGGACCACGGCCAAGCCTTTGCCTCTTCAGCATCAGTCTTCTCATCTATACACTGACTATTGCGCTAAATAATCTTTTAAGAATCTCTGCTAACAGTCTGAAGTTATATGATTCCATGGCATCTGGTGTAAGCCCTACAGACATGTTAAAGAAAGTTAAACACAAACACGTTTGATCTTTTCACATACGAGACCTTATAAATAGCTGAGAAAGCCACATGCCAGTGGCTGAATTGTTAGAGATGAACACCAAGCCAAGAGGAACAACATCTTGCATAGAATTCATTCCAGTCCTTGCGATACAGGGAAATCCCTATTTTCCTCTCTCCTGAACCTCTCCCCACCTCTCACCCCGCCCCAGATCCCTGCCACTACTTGTAACTCTGGCAGGGAGGCATTCTCGTTTGCACAATGCAAGACAATTGCGAAATGAAGCGAAAATGGCTTTGCACATTCTGCTACTAATTGGCAGCTCAGAAGTAAAAGGTAATAAAACCCCAAACCCATTAGGAAAGTTTCTGCCACCATTACTGGTGGTCAGGCGCCCTCTGCTGGTGGATTCGACAGCGAGCCGCCGGAGGCTGAGGGCTGTTTTCATTCTGGGACGCCTGCTTCCCACAACGACCTAGAATGCAGGTGTTTGTCTTCAGGGATTTCCTAATGCAAAACAAGATTAAACTGGGCCATACCTCACTGGAGAGAAATCCTTTCATGCCTTTATAAATCCAGGAAGTTGTCTTAGGAAATCTGTAATAGAAGTGAACACAGAGCACCCCGTGCTCAGAGACAGAAAACACTGTTTTTGAAACTTCCGGATGGAATACAAACATCCATTCAAAATGAAATCTGATTAGAATTCAAGAATATTCGTTTTTCAACATTATGGACTTTGAAGTTGTACGGAAGAAAAGAGGGTTGGCATTCCTGGGATAGAAATGGAAAATGTCTTCGTGACCAAGGGACACATACACGATTAAGGAGTGACCACGTGCTTTGTGACATGGAACTGAGCCCGGAATGTGGTACTGGGTGGTGGGTAGGGTCCAGGATCTAATCAGACCTGGCTTTGAATCCCAGTTCTTCCACTCATTAAAGAAGTTACTGAAAGTCCCTGACTTTCCTTTATATGATATTCTCTTAAGTGTGTTAACACAGTGTACAGTTAAGTCCACTAAAATCAATCTCACTCCATCAGCACCAATGTACTCATTCAATAGGAGCACAGAAGAAATGTAAAAATACTACAGAGTGGATGACAGAGTTCACTCACTCACTCCCTCATTTAGATTTATCATACTGCAGTGAATACTAAAGACAGTGAATCAGACATAGACCCTGCCCTCAAGGGGAAAGAAGTCCAGGAGAAAAGATAAGACGCATAGACAAATAGCTATGGTGAGGCAGAAAGGTCCCCGTGTTGTGAGAGATACACGTGATCAATGGGAATCTCAAAAGATCAATTATTTCCGGTTCTGAGGAACCCGGAAAGGCTTTCCTTTCAGAATTACATCATTTCTATGATTTCTGGGCTTTCCTGAGCACCAGTCCTTGACCATGTGGAAAGGTAAGACTCAGAGTGTTTTAATCATCTGTTAGCTTTGGAAGAATTAGTAATAAAGATATATTTTAAAAATAAAGAAATGAAAAAATAAGGTAATTAGGAACTTAGAGGGAGAAAACATTGTATAAGAAGAAAATATATGCATAGTACATTACTTGGCTCAGCAATGAATAATACTTACCTTTTTACAATAACATAAGTTCAAACTATGGAATTAACCAAAAAGTACGACTGAACTTTGCTGGGAGTAGACAAAGGACAATATATGTATGTAAGTGTGTAAGAGAATTGAATGATCATTTTCAACAAAAAAGTTAATAGATGATGTCTACAATTATGATAGTGTGAAATGTAACGGTATAAATATAATATTTGGAAATACAGAGGTTTAGTCTAGAGGAATCAGTTAAAAGTTGAAAGCTGTTGTCGTGAGGGCAGGGCTCTGGGCAGGGATAGGATTGGGAACGGGCTACTGATTTTTATTATGACCAACACAAGCTATCTAACTTTTTAAAGCACATACATCTGTTTCATTAAGTAAGTTTTCAATGAAAAGGGGGAGGGGATGATGTCGTGGAGACATGTTTTGTCTGTTCATCTTCTTCCCACTTATTCTGGGAAGGTAAACTTTGTTTTGTCCAAACTGTTTATTCCACTTTTAAATACATGGTTCCCATGGAAGATTACATTTTCTCAGTTATTCCTTTTTCCTGGCTGTGATTGATTGGTCCAGATTTGAGAGGGAAAAAGGAGATGAGAGAGAGAGAGAGAGAGAAACAATGGCATCTGAAGACAGAGAAAGAAGACAAAGTTCTAGCAGTGGTAAATCCCTAGTTCCATGTATTTCTCAGGACCAACCTTATCCTTGCTTTTCCAGTAATTTGGTTGTAAATTTTACTTCAACTGGGAAACTTCCTACACCCTATATGAATTTTTTCACAGCTAGTTTGAGATTTCACTTTCTTTTCTACAAAGGACAGTGACCACACTCCTCATCTAAAATGGCATTTGAGCAACAGTCCCTGTGCAGTCTTCCAAAAAGTCTCGGGAGGCAACTATGTTGGCACAGTGGGTGGTTTGGGTTTTTAAATGAAGTCTTTCCCATGGCTAGGAAGCAACCTCACGCTTGAGCTGGAAGGAATCCTTGAGTTACAAGGCAGCCATTAGTGGTCCAGGATCAGGGCAAACTTTGAGCAGGGTGGGGGTGGTACACAAGAGGCTCTTTTTGAGGCATCAAGAGTACAGCTGTCCCGGGGCTTCCCTGGTGGCACAGTGGTTAAGAATCCGCCTGCCGACACAGGGGACACGGGTTCGAGCCCTGGTCCGGGAAGATCCCACATGCTGTGGAGCAACTAAGCCTGTGCGCCACAACTACTGAAGCCTACATGCACAACTACTGAAGGCTGTGTGCCGCAACTAGAGAAAGCCTGTGCACAGCAACGAAGACCCTACACAGCCAAAAAAAAAGAAAAAGAGTACAGCTGTCCCCACACCTAAATAGACATTTCTCCAAAGAAGACATACTGATGGCCAAGAGGCACATGAAAAGATGCTCAACATCACTAATTATTAGAGAAATGCAAATCAAAACTACAATGAGGTATCACCTCACACCGGTCAGAATGGCCTTCATCAAAAAGTCTACAAATAATAAATGCTGGAGAGGGTGTGGAGAAAAGACAACTCTCCTACACTGTTGGGGGGAGTGTAAACTGGAGCAGCCACTATGGAGAACAGTATGGAGGGCCTTAAAACACTAAAAATAGAGCTACCATATGATCCAGCAATCCCACTCCTGGGCATATATCCAGAGAAAACCATGGTTTGAAAGGATACATGCACCCCAGTGTTCACTGCAGCACTATTTACAATAGCCAGGACATGGAAGCAACCTAAATGTCCATCGACAGGTGAATGGATGAAGAAGATGGGGCACATATATATACAGTGGAATATTACTCAGCCATAAAAACGAATGAAATAATGCCATTTGCAGCAACATGGATGGACCTGGAGATTATCATACTAAGTGAAGTAAATCAGAAAAAGACAAATATCATATGATATTGCCTATATGCGGAATCTTTAAAAAAATGATACAAATGAACTTATTTACAAAACAGAAACAGCCTCACAGACACAGAAAACAAACTTATGGTTACTAAAGGGGAAAGGTGGGGGAAGGGATACATTGGGAGTTTGGGACTGACATATACACACTACTATATTTAAAATAGATAACCCACAAGGACCTACTGTATAGCACAGGGAACTCTGTTCAATATTCTGTAATAACCTAAATGGGAAAAGAATTTGAAAAAGAATAGATATATGTATATGTATAACTGAATCACTTTGCTGTACACCTGAAACTAACACATTATAAATCAACTGTAATCCAATATAAAATAAATTTTAAAAATTTAAAAAGAGTACAGCTGTCCCCTTCCCCGCTTCCTCACCCCCTGTCTTTCTAAAACCTATTTGGACATTAACTCTCCAAAAGCACTGGGCAGAAAATGGTAGGGATGACTGGTTATATGCGATGTATTCTAAGAGGAAGAGTCTAGCTAGGAAAAGGACTGGAGGAGGACACAGAGACGGGAAGAGCCCGGGGCTGGAGTGGCTGCAAATTCTATTTCTTCATGAGGCTCAAAGATCAAGATAGCAGCAGAGGGAAAAGCTGTCAAATTTGTGTAGTAGAGCAGAACTGGAAAAAAAGCCTGCTAGAAATTACACTTCGGGGAGTTAAAAAAAAGGAGACATAATCGATGCTGCAAAAGGAATTAAATCCATGCAGAGGATGTAGAGGGAACAGTCCAAAAGGAAATGATGAGAAAGGAAGTGACAGATACAGAGGACCACGAGAGACAATCAAAGGGAGAAAAGGCTGGAAGAAATGAAGCACAAGCAATTATCAAAGAAAAAATACAAATCCATCTTTAACACTCTAAAGTTTCAAAAAATCTATATATAGAATGCAAGCTTCTGTGTTGTCCTAAGCAAAACAATATGAAAATGTTCACCTAATTCCAGAGTACCCTCTAAAGTAAAAGGATTCATATACCTTGAAAGTATTTCAACAAAAAGAAAAGGTTATGTATAAAAGGAAAAAAATAACCAGGCTGGCCACTAACTTTTCATCTGCAGCATTAATGCTACAAGACAATGAAGAGGCACCTACAGAGCTCTGGGCGAAAACTATTGAGATGCAAGTTGTCTTTTATAAATGGAGACAATTTAAAGATATTTTTATTAAACAAGAGCTTGAAAAAGATCCACGGAAAACAATTACTTGAAAATTGTCTCCAACTACTGGGGGATACTAAAATATTTCAAGCTCAGAAATGGGGGCGTCATCCCCGTAAATGTGATGTGTTCAGCACTAAAAACTACGGAGAACTCTGGCCCTTTTATACCTAGCTCCCTCCAGGATAAATGTAAATCTAGTCGTAACAATGAATCTAATATCTAAACATCTGTTCCTTTAAAAATAATGTAAAATTCATGATCTCACAGAAAAAAAAAAAAAAAACCTGTTTAAAACATCAGCTAATATTAACAGAGGCCGAGAAATACGAGGAGAAGGAAGAAGGGAGGGCTGTGTACTCAAGAGCTGGGTACCCTCTGAGAACGTACACTCTGACTCTGAGAATGAGCTCACAGAAGGACAAAGAGGGGTTTTAAATATTAAAAGATAAACATCAAAGAAAGTAAAAAGCAAAGAAAACATGTTCCATAGGGCAAACAGGAGTAACAAATGAAACAGCACAAAACAATATTTTAAAAGTATGAAACTGTATGTCAGCACATGAGAGAGGCCCTTTGTGCTAATAAACGTTGATGTAAAGTGCCTCTCTTAAAAGGCAGAGGCTCTTGGGTTGTTTTTCCAGAATCCAGCCAATCACTGTCTGTGAGAGAATACCCCAGACAAAGGTAGGGGGGATGCTGAAGGTAAAATATTGGACAGAGGTACTCTGGGCAAATTCAGACAAAAGCAAGGAGGGCTACAAGCCGAAATATCAGACACCAACTTTCAGACAAAATCACGGAAGGGAGCAAAATCCCTTCTTTTTGATGACTGGGACCAACACTTACGAGATTAATAAAATAGCAAGACAAATTTAACAAAACTCCTACAAAATGGGCACAGAATAACAGTTGGAGATAGTAACATGTTTCTCTATTCACGACAGATCAACAAGCAGAAATTAAGTGCATGCACAGAAATAACGAAGTTCATTGAATAAGACACCACTGATGGCTCTTACGAATGAATAATAACAGTTAACATTCAGCATTCATAAAACATAGCCTTTAAAAAAAATCAGAACATTTCAGGTCACAAAAAAGTCTCCAATTCTTAAAAAAAAAAAAAAAAAAGTAGTATACAGCGTCCCCTCCTATGCCCTTTTCTGACCAGAATAAAATAAAACTAAAAATGATCAAAGTATTAAGCCATAGAAACAGAACATTTTAAAGTATTTCTCTAAATAACTTATAGGCAAAAAATAATTCATACCACAATTTGAAAATATAAATAATAAAAAGAGACTACTACATATTACCTCTCCAAGATTTTTTTTAGAATATGTCAGTTCTGATGTGTGTGTCTTCTGTAGAAAAAGATTAGTAGGAAAGACCAATGTGTTATGGGTAGTGTTTTTTTGTTTGTGTATGTGAATTTGCTTATATGCATGCATTGCTTTTCTACATAGAATGGGTACTTGGTACTTTTCTACATAGAGTGGATACATATGGCCATATGTTTGCATTTTTGAAGCTGAAAAACAGTTCTGGGGGCAGGTGGCAAGCTCTTATCATCTTTAAGGCAGGAGGTAAAAGTTATCTTTAGAGAAGATACACCCTTCTAGCAGTACACATTTGAAGCAAATACATAACCAATGTTCTCCTGGAATCAGTGAGCTAATTGCACTGAGCAATGTTGAAAGTCCTGTTCAAATAAACAAACTAAATCTTTTTTAGGAACAAGATTAACCTAGAATTGGAAATTTATTTTTCCTAAATTAGATATAAACTGCTCTGTGCCTAAAATGTCTTGTTTGTTCTTGAGAGATGGATGCATGTTCTTATTCAGACTTTTACTGGAAAACCAGGCTATAGCTGGAAGGATCAGGGTTTCTCAACCTCTGTCCTACTGACATTTGGGGCCAGATAATTCCTTACTGGGAGCAGGGGTGGTGGTGTCCTATGCAGTGAGGGATGTGTAGCAGGATCCTTGGTCCTCTACCCACTAGATTCCAGGAGCATCTTCCTCTCCAGCTGTGACAACCGAAAATGTGCTCAGACATTGCAAATGTCCACCTCAGGGCAGGGGTCGGGGGCAAAACCAGCCCTGGTTGAGAATCACTGTGCTGTGACCTCACAGCAGTTGAACTGAAGTTGATGCTGGGTCACCTGGGTGAATACTGTCCCTATGGGGCTGACTATACCACACTTTATGAGAACATGTTGAAGACACAGTTGGAATTCCTTGGGGTCTGGAAACAAGACGACTTCCAGGGGATGAGGAAGGACATTTTCCCAGATATAAACTGAAGTTTGGGTGACAGTCACAGCCTGGTGTGGCTGTGCTCAGAGAGGCCAAGGAGAGCTAGGTCCCTTTCCAAACCCTAAGGAAGGGTCAACAGTGGAGGACAGTGGCCCCCGTCAAAGTGGCAATCACATTACGGGCAGCAGCTACATGGGAGCCAGAAGAAGAGGATGGGCAGAGGCACAGGTGTGAACCACCAGCCACAGGCACCGACAGCAGGTGATGAATGAGCCCACAAAGCAGTAAAGGGAATCTGGGTCGGGCACCAAGAGCGACCACTACAGTCCACCCACCCCTTCCACCACTATAGCTCTATGTGCTTCTGATTCTAAGTTCTCTCCCCCTGGATACAGCTTCTCCGGGATCCTGATTGGTCACAATTTCTGGGGACACTTGCAAGAACAGCATGAATTACACCCCTGCAGCTGTAATTGATCTCAGGGCTTTAACTGATCTGATCTTCCTCTTCACTTCTCCCATCTACAGGTATAACCGGGCTGGGGGTACGAAGAGGAACCCCAACGATCACCCCCATGACTGCCTTATTTAGCAGGAATTCTACCTCCTCTTGATGATCAGGCTACACCCCTCTAATGTGTAACTGCCTTCTTTGGCTGCTGACCTACTGGCACAGAGAGCCCCCAGTGGCCATATGGCAGATGTAGCTTTAAGCTTAGTGGGACTTACTGTGTCCTTTGATGGAAGCACCAGTCTTTCAGGAACCACGACCTTGAGACTCACCGACTCAGGAGAAGGAAGCACAAATTCTTCAAGGTCACTGGGAATAATAGTTGTAGGAGGTACTCCAACTTCCACTGCTTGCTCTTGGACCCATGTGGTCTGTCGACTGGCGACCCAGCGCCAAAGGAAACGCCCCATCCTTAGAGGGTGTCATCTCAAAACAGATGCCTCAGCTGCACTTTGAAGAGGCCATTCTACTGTCCTATCAATCTGGCAGCTTCTGGATGGTAGAGTACGTGGTAAAACCAGTGGATCTCCTGTTCGTGTGCCCACTGCCATGCTTCCTCTGCCCACGCTTGGACTGACAAGATGCTATGCAAGAATGCATGCTGGAAGGTCAAGCCCTCTGTGAGCCTTGGGAGGAACGGTGCCGGCTGAGTAATGATGCAGACAGAAAAGGCAAACTGTTACCCAGAATACATGTCAATCCTAGTGAAGATGAACTGTCTTTTCCAAAGTAGAAGGGGTCCAGGGCAAATGATCAGTCAACAGCAGCTGGCTGGCCTTATTGATGGGATGGTACCATAGACTTAACTCAGCTTTGGTCTCTTCTACTGGCAGATTGGACGTTCAGCGGTAGAAGTCCAATTGTTAGCGAACGCAAGTCCACGCGCCCAGCGTACAGTGAGGCCAAACAATACCAAACTGTCGGAGTTTCGAGCAGAGAAAGGTTTATTGCGGGGTCCTGCAAGGAGATGGGTGGCTCATGCCTTTAAAACCCCAAACTCTCCGAAAGGTTTCAGCAAAGCCCTTTTCTAGGAAAGGTGAGGGAGGGGCGTCGTTAGTTGCTGCAAATTTCGTGGCGGCAGATGCTTTGTTCTGGTGGTCAGGTCACGGTCTGGTCACAATGTTCTTATCAATCTCCACCAAACAAATGCTAGTCTCTGTTCTGACAAGAAAGGGCAAGGTCCCAAGGCACAACTTTCACTCTCCGAGGTCCAGGCCCCGGCTAAGAGGAGGGGGTCCCTGCGCGGGCCAGTCACCCTGTCTGGGAGTGCTCGTCCGGAACCCAGCCTGGGTCCTGCCGCCAGTGCCCAGGCCCGGCTGAAGAGGCAGCTCTCAGCTGGTGGCGCCCTCAGGCCAGGTCCCCAGGCCGTGCCCAGCCGTCATCACCGAGGGAGTCTGGCGCCCAGGACCCAGCCGGCCCGCAGTCTCCTCAGGCCACCCAAACGGGGCCGGGCGGGGTCTGTGGACCGAGACCCAGGGTGGCTGCCGCCACCGGTAGGTCGCCGAGGCAGGGATGGGGAGAGGTTCACCGCTGCTTCAAGCCTAGGCCTGGCCTGTGGGCAGCCATGGGAGGGCTCTGGAGCTCTGCAGGACACAGTCCCCAGCCTGTGCCCGGAGCCGGGGCGGGGGTGGGGGGGAGCCCAGCTCACCCGCCCGCTCCAAGGCTGGAGGAGAAGACCTTGATCCACCTCTCTCCCCACACTCCACCGCGAGGACCCCTCCAAGGCCGACCATTGACGGAACTCCACCTCTATCCGCCTCGCTCCAGGTCTCGCGTTAAAAGGTCTCGCGCGAACAGCTGCGCGCCCGCCCCGCCCCTATTACCCAACCCGGCAAGTCTCGATCTCGGTGACCAGGAGCCAAGGTTGTGGAGTCCGCGCACAGCTTCCGTTTCGGCTGTCATGGCAACCCCATTCCTGAGCTCAGGATCTAAACAACCGAGTGGCCAAAGGCAGGGGTTGCCTGTCTTTAACTGGCTGAGTCAACACAGCCAGCTGAGCGTTTAGTGCCTCTTCCTCGGATGTTTAGTAGTAGAATAAAATAACACAAAAGCATTACACTTGGTGCACAATCACATAAATCCAACCTCATGTCTCTTCCCCAGATCTCCTTGTCTCCTCCTCCAGTCTTGCTTCTTCCAGGCGTTGACCAATCCAGCTAAGCTCTTTGCCATTGACCATGCGTGCATATATAGTCCAACCACAGGCCAATGACCTCTCCACGCAGAGCACCACCTGCAGCTCTGTCCACTGGGAGGATTTCTTCTCATTTCTGGTTTTCAGGGCCACCCCAAGGGGGCTTTAGTGCAGAACTTGAGTTCAAACCTACTGAGCTGACCTGCTTTGTATATTAAGAGCAGGAGTTTTCCTCCTCTGCCAGCTAGACACAGAGAATGATCTGTGAGGCCAAAGGTGAGGGAGAGGCATCAGTATAATAGAGGAAGGTGACGGGGTTCTGCAACCTGGGCCACCTGTGCTGTTTGAACCTGCCCCACCTCAATGCAAAAGTACCACTTCTATCTTGCAATAACCTTCCGAACCTTATGAGCTGGTTGGGTCTGAGAGCATCCCGTTTATTAATTGCAGTTCTGGCTCCACGGACAAACCTAGGTCCCGTGGATAGATGTTCTGTCTCTATCAGGGATCAGTAGCAGATCAGTTGTTGTGTGTGTGCATGTGGTTTTAGTGGTATCTAGTTGCAGACGGCCTGGCTTTGCTCAAGAACACAAGAATTCAGAGAAAACCCTATTAGTTTACTATTGGGGCTTGCTAGAGACACAAGATATTCCCAGGGGCAGGGCTGCTTACACTGCAGCCTGAATCTGCTTTGGACCCCTATCTTGCCCTGGCACCTCTGAGAACTGTCAGCCTTCACACTACTAAATAAATGGGTCAGAGCAGTATTCCCAAGGGTGCGGTATGCTGTGTCTAAAACCCGAAGAGGTTTTAGTAAACCTTCGGCTAAGCCCTGTCTGCTTTCTTAGTAGTAGGAGGTGCACGGAGCAATAATATGCCCTTTACTTTGGAAAGACGACCCAGTTTCCCCAGAACACAGAACCCCTGGATATTGAAGTGATGTATCAGGCCTCTAAATCTTTGTAGGGTTTATTTCCCTCCTTCTAAGGTGCATGTATGTGCCTTACTGCTTCTTCTCATCCGTCCAGCTTACGCGGTGTTAGCAAGATGGGCTAATGTGTCTTTTACAGAATGCCCAGATGGCCCAGATCCTTTCAATAATATAGAGACAGAGAGAAAGAGAATTAACATATCTCTGGGGCAAGAGCATGAATGTCCACTGCTATTCATCCCATATGAATGCAAATTGCTTCTGTCCTCCTATTTGATGGGCATTTACCAGATCAATAGCTTCATGCCACTTACCAGAGTCCCTAATAAAGGTACCACTTTCAATAAGGCAGCTGCAATTGGTTGTACTATTTGGTAAAGTTTGCAGTCATACACTGTTATTTTCCATGATTCTTTTGGTTTCTGTAGGTCCACCACCCCTGCTGCCAAGTCTTTCCAGGTGAAACCCAATTCTGTGCCTGCAAGTGTCGTTCACAAGCCCTAAGGACCCTCAGCAGGGTCTTCATATGCGCTGAGAGGAAGATCCCACATTCCCAGCGATCTCTGATGAAAGGCCAGAAGAAAGTTGACCCATTTCAGAGGCATGTATCTGGAGAGGTCTGATCACTCCGTGTGGAAATATTTGGCAGGCTATTTTCTGAAGACCATTGATGTAGAGAGAAATCTTTTCCTTTGCAAACAGAGAAGAACAAATATTGTCTTGGAGAAAGTTCTTTGTAGAGCCCGTGCCCCCTGTGCACAGGCTGAAGGGCACAGCAGAGCACCACGGGGACCGCATCAGCTCTTTCTTGGGCAAACAACTCAGCGTAGGGCTTGTGGCGCCAGTAAACTCCGGGTCCACCACTTGTTAGCTGTGTGACCTTGGGCAAATTATTTAACTTCTCTGTGCTTTAGTTTCATCAGCTGAAAAGTTACGGATGAGAAAAATACCTACTTCATGGGATTGCTGCGAAATTGCATAAACTAACACGTGACACGCTTGCTGGTAAGCTCCCGGTAATGATTAAGCATTTCCAGCACATTATATCCATCACTATTTTTAAGGTCGATTTGGGAGTAAAAGATATTTTCTCTAAGAAGACATGAAAAAAAGGCCTTTCTTCATAATCCTTTGTACATGAGAAGATTCCCAAAGAAGGTAGACAAAGGAGATGGGTCTGTTGGATCCAAATCATCTAGTTCAGCTCGTGACCTCTCTTTGACTTATTCACGTGAAAACCAAGTCCCTAATACTCTCAGATCTTTCTGGAAGCTTGGTTATGGAATCTTAGAGAAAATGAGTATCTGAGTGCTGACTATGAATTTCGATCATCTTTATTTTTGCTTGAAGTCTAAATTAAAGAAAACGAGCTTCATAGTCTCTGGGACAACGTATCCAGCACCTAAGTGGGAAGGGGATTTTGATAACTCTCACTTCAACATGTCAAGTGTTTCGGAAAGAGTGGATGTGGATACGGGTGGTCGGAAAACCATGGATCAGGAATTTGGGGGGCTCTGGGGTCTAGGCTCCAACTTAGCCACACAGAGGCTGTACGGTGTGTACACTGAATGTATTGGGAAAAAGGGGGAGAAAATGAAGTTTGAAATACCTGGGGTGGAATCTCAGTCTCCCCACTTTTCAGCTGCACGACTTTGGAAAAGTGTTTAATAATTTTTCTGAGCTTCATGGTCCTTATCTTGAAAATGAAGAAGATAAAATAATTCTCAATCTTGACTATACACTAGAATCACCAAGTTGTTGTTTTTTTCTTTAATAGACATGCTGGGCCCACCCTAGACCAATTGAAATAGAATCTCTGGAGTAGGATAGAATCCCTGGAGTAGGAGCTCTGGATATCAGTACTTTTTAAATTTAGACGCCCAGGGAAGGCTGAGAATCGCTGGCAGGATAATCTCTAAGTGCTGACATTGACTCACTCCAACATGGCAGACAATCCAAACATACTTATGGGAAGCTTTGAAATGTATGCTGTGGGCTCCATTGCAAAAACAGGGACAAAAAAAGTTCACTTTCTGAATTTGTCTTATGCCTTCAATGGCATGTTTGTAGCCCTAAGCCTTTGCAGCAGAAAGGAAAGAAAGAAAGAAGTCTTTGCAGCAGAATTCCTTTCTGGGCTGGAAGCTGGTGCAGCCAGTGCAACTTTCTTACCATCTTAGCCATGGATACTTTATAGAAAGTTGCTTGTTAACATCAAAGCTGAAAATCATACTTAAAATCATATTTCAGGGCTTCCCTGGTGGCGCAGTGGTTGAGAGTCCGCCTGCCGATGCAGGGGACGCAGGTTCGTGCCCCGGTCCGGGAAGATCCCACATGCCGCGGGGCGGCTGGGCCCGTGAGCCATGGCCGCTGAGCCTGCGCGTCCGGAGACTGTGCTCCGCAACGGGAGAGGCCGCAACAGTGAGAGGCCCACGTACCGCAAAAAACAAAACAAAACAAAACAAAAAAATGATGATCAATCAAGAATGATGATCAATCACTGCTCGTTCTCCATGGTACTGGAATGTCTGATCTTTATTTTTTTAGTTCTCCGATACCCATTTTCCTCCTAATTACTGTTATTTGTCTGTGTGGTTCTTAAAAAAAACTAGAGCCATATGCTATTTAGACATCATCCTGACTTCCCACCAATCCAGTGTCTGAGTGACAACCAAAAAGACTGGGGTCAGGAGATGCCCGTCTACTCACTGCGTATGGAATCGGTGCCTCACCCGGGTTAGCTGAATAGAAGATCAGGGTTTTAAGCCAAAACCACAAGCTATCACAGCCATTTAAGGCAAAGTACTGCTAATAACAGCAGAATTAGAAATCTTCATCAATTCGTTTTCTGGGGATCCTCTACTTTGTGAGTAAACTCTGTGAGTATTTTCATTGAAAAAATAATCTCAAATCACTCTTTTCTTTTTATCAAAATAAAAAGACTATAGGTTAAAAATTCGACTGTGAAGGATCATGATTTGTATGAAAGCCCCACAGTGGTTCTGTAGTTCCAGTATTTTTACTTGGATCAGGCAAGTTGCATAAGTGTTTCGGTCTTGCCTCCAGGTACTGACTTGGCCTCTCTGTACAAAAAGTTTCTCGTAAAGGGCCAAAAGGCAGGCAAAGTGCTTTAGGAAGAGAAAGCATAAGCGGAACAGAAAGTCAAAAATACCCAATTTAGTTAATATTTAACACTTTACATTTTCATGCAGCGGGTTGAAAATTTAAGATGCATCAGTGGTCAGGAAAACCAACAATATTTCTTTAATATTTTAGTACCTGAGACCACTTAGCAGCCAGGGAAAGGTGGCCTGTTATGAAATATGTTTAATCATGGAAGATTAGATTTCCAAAAACGGCCACATTTTCAGTGTTAGGAAAACCAGCCACCCACCTGCTATTCACAGGGACACAAGCCAAGACCACCAGGCTCAGAATTCGGCTCTGAAACTTACAGGGGTGATGACTCCCCGCTCCCTTTTCTTTCCTGATCTTACTTACCAGTCAAGGAGTGTCCCAGTCCCTAAAGACTGTTCCCTTCTGGTGCCTGGATCTCACTCCTGGGGCCCTAGTCACTGCCAATGGGTTCTCAGGAGTCCAAGGAGGAGTCCTCACCCTGCAGGTGTAGGTTCTCACCCTGCTACCCGCTCTGAACACTCTCACACCCCACATCTCCCAGTTCTGGCACTCGCCCTGCTGCTTCCCAACCTTCCACCTGACGCCAAATTCCACGCCCTTGTGAACTTAGATGCTTCGGTGGATGTGAATTAGTGAGCTCTTGATTCCTCCAAAATGGTAGACTTTAAGCCAGAAATACCAAGCTTCAGAACCCATATTCAAGCTACATTGTGTCTCATCCTGTCTCCCTGGTGTGTTGTTCATGAGGATTTACCAGCTGTAGTATAAAAAATATATATATATATTCGGTCTTTATTCCTGATTCCTGACACAGAAACCCTTGTGATTTCCTAAGGAAATAGGAGCATCTTTTGCAATTGATAAAAAGCCCCTTTGGACCACACCTGAATTTATGCTAATGAGGTGAGTCAAGGTGGGCTCCTAGATGGCTTCAGAATGGGAGCTGGTCACTAGAGGAACCAACCACATCATTAAAGGATTAGAGCTATCAGGTCATACCTACCTCCAGGGAGGGGAGACGACTGGAGATTGAATTCAATCACCGATGGCCAGTGACTTAATCAATCATGCCTATGTGATGAAACCTCCATAAGAAAAACTGAGAAAGACAAGGTTTAGGGGAGCTTCCAGGTTGGTGAACAGGTCAAAGTGCTGGGATGATGACGTGCCCAGAGAGGGCACCATGTCCCTCCCTATAACTCACCTTTTGCATCTCTTCCATCGGGCTGTTCTTTTATTCTTTAGAATAAACTGGTTAATTTAAGTAAAGCACTTTTCTGAGTCTACGAGTCATCCCAGCAAATTGTCGAACCTGAGGGGGGCCTGTAGGAACCCCTGATTTATAGTTGGCTGGACAGAAGTGCAGGTAGCCTGGGGACCACTTTTGTGGCAGGCAGCTGAAGTGGGGGCAGTCTTGTGGGAACCCCCCACCACCACGAGCTTGTGGGGTCCGCACTAACTCAGTGAATTGAATTGAACTGTAGGCTGCCCAGCTGGTGTTGGAGAATTGGAGAATCCACGGTGGAACAAGGTATTTGAATTGGTTGGGAAAAAAACCACACACCAACTGAGAAGGAATCCTTGTCTCTGTCTGAGAAGTCTGAGGGCTGGGAAGGTCTTTCCTACTCACTGTCTTTCGAGTCTATGTCACTGCTCAGTTAGAGAACAGAGGGATAGGGCTGTGAACTAACAACACAAGCTATTTGGGCATTCTAAGGGAAATCACACTCAAAATTGGTTACTTGGCCAAGTCATTGACTTGGAATATCTACTTTGTGGGAAACCAGTGTAAGTACCAAGTTACTGCCACTCTGCCTACATTCTTGGCTTTTTTTCAAAGAAAAATTAGGCCTTGGCACAATGTTAGAGTGTTTGGGCTGAGGTTAACTGAGGCTTGGTTATGCCTTGGGGGCTCTGTCACTGCTTTGATGCTGTGATTCTTTCATTGATTTTAGTCCATTTGACTATTTATACGCCAGTGTCAAAGTCTTACCCAGCATAACCACAAGAAGCTGCTGACCCTCATCCACAGAGCAGACATGGGGTGGTGGGGGCGAGGGGCGCAAGTCAAGCAAGCCTTGCTAGTGTTTTTATACAGGGGAGGAAAATACAGTGACATATGGAGACTTTATTGGTCTGACCCATACATTGGACGCCCCTTTCACTTAACAATATTCCTTTGAGATTACATCACAGCAGTATATATGGATACATACCCCTTATCCTGCAGAGAGAAGGTGTGTTTGTCTAGGAATGCTGAAAATCCTGTGGTCTACAAAAGCCTACAATGCTTCCTAGTTCTTCTAATTCCCAGGGACTTCCAAACTTGTGGTCCTCTTGGCTTTTAGCTCCGGACACATTCTCTGTTTCACTCCTCACCTCCAGACCCAGAATTTAGCCTCAACTTCTTTATGAGACAGAGAGGGAGAGAAAGAAAGAAAAGGAGGGGAGGGTGGGGTAGAGAGTAGGGGGAGGAAGAGGAAAGGGAGGCAGGGGCAAGGGGAGAAGCAAAGCCAGTTCAAAAACGTTTTCTCAAGTTTAATATTTTACCAAAAGCACGATGGTCATGGGAATGGTTATGTCATTGAGTATATTCTTCTTCCACCTTTTTGGACCTTTTCTGTCCCCTGACCACTGCCCTCTCCCCTCCGTATTCCTCCCCAATTGGACCTCGGAGACCATTCATATACACTGCTATGATGTAATCTCAAAGGAATATTGTTAAGTGAAAGAGATTAAAAAAGAGAAACATATGTATATTATTCTACAGTTTATCTTTTTCTTTAAAAAAAAGGGGCATTTGCTTATTTTTTTAAAAAAGAACAATAGAAAGACAAAACACAAAAAAATTTTTTTTAAATGATTACCTGTGGGAGAGGGAGAGAACAGGGTGGAAGAGGTAAGATTTATTTGAATATATCTGGTGTTTTGGATGTGACTCTAGAATAACGTAAATATTTTACATAATTATAGGACAAAACTAAATTGAAAAGCATTCCCTAGATATCAAGAGTAAAGTGAAATAAACGAGCCTCACTCTGTATACAATTAGTGGCAGAACCACTCAGTGAGAAACTATTCTAAGTGAGTTTGACAGAGAGTAATTTGTGAAATTTTGTGTTAGATAGCCCAAGGACTAAAAGAACTGGAAAAAAAAAACTTTTTAGGAATCAGTCAGTTGGTGGTAAAGTTAGTACTGCCATGCTGGGACTGCCGTAGTGTGGAATACATCCAATGTATGGTTGTGTTGGTGTCATTGAGAACTGACAGCATCAGTGTGATTGGAAGGATATATAAATGTGAGATTGACAAGGTTAGTAAAAACCCTATAGTTTTGAGTCTGAATTGGAAGTATGCTTCTGAACTCATGATGTATTTTCACTTAAAGAATACATATTTTCTACCTCTGTCCACTGGAAAGGCCTAGAAACAATGGCCAACCCACAGCAATGAGCACCCAGAGTGAGGTCTCTGAATAGCATTTCCACTAAATGATTCTTAGAGAAATGGCTAATTTCAGGACTGAGGCAGGAAAAATACGAGTCAGGAATAGTTGTCATTCCAGAAAGCAAGAAAATTACCCAAGACTGCTAGGATTTGTATCACAAGGACCCAGGCTATGGTCTAGGCTCCCAATGGCTAAAAAGAAGAGAACTTGAACATCAAAAAGAGTAATCATAATTAGGATGATTTAAAACACATCAGATATGTTTAAATTCATGAGTTTGTAACAATTCTCAAACAAGACAAAACGAATAAACAAAAATTAGCCCTACCAGGCACCTTTAGAGAATGCTACAAAACAACCTCATTATTTTTTTTAAGTAAAAAAAGGAAAGAATCAAATATGTATACTATCTTTCCTATACAGTCTGTCATACCCAACAGTTACAAAGGGACTTTTTAAAAAATAGAAGTATTGTAGCTAATAAGTGAGAAATGAATGACAAATTTTGAATGTCACCAACACCCCCGCCCAGTAAATTAATGGATCTAGATCAGGGGTCGGCAAATAGTTTCGGTAAAGAAACAGAAAGTAAATATTTCAGACTTTGTGGGGCATAGGGTCTCTGTCACAACTATTCAACTCTGCTGTTACAGAGAAAAAGCAACCATAGACAATACGTAAACCCGTGGGTGTTCCAATAAAACTTTACCTGCAAATACGGGCAGTGGACCAGATTTGCCTCTTGGGTTTGCCAACTCTTGATCTAGTTAATGATTATCATGGCTGCTAACATCACCAAAAGAGGGACAAGACATTACCTACCTCCTGATGAAAGTATACACCACCTCCTATGGGGAGTGGAGGGGGAGCAGAGGGGGAAATCAAACCTGAATCTGACCGGCCTCTAGACCTAATTACAAAGTTACAGGGAATTTGACTGACCCTCCCATATCACAAGGATGCAATCAGGAAAAATAAGATGGGAAGTTCTGTAGGAAAAGGACCCAGTATCCTCAACACATAACTGCAAGGGAATAAAAAGTCTTCTGCAAGCCTGTGTCTGTGTATCTGCTCTTCACCTGGTGCCTCCTCAGTGCCTGTGCAATGGCTTCAAGATTCAAACTCACTAGCTCCCACATTCGGGGCAAAATAGGACCTTGGGCAGGAAGTATTGACGAGAAGACACGCATTGGTCAGGATAATTTATAGCTTAAATGAGACTTAAGGGACATAACAGCCAATTAAAATATCAATAAAGAGAATTGCCCTCAAAATTCCAAATTCTTGCCTAACGCATGTAGAGCAATTTAACTAACTTCACCACTAGTCTTGAGTTCCCACGCCCATCAGGGTTTTCCCACATAAGATTCCATCTTCTGTAGAAAGTAATTAGAAGCAATGTTTTATCCAGTTTCTCCAAGAAGTGAAAATTCTCAAGGACGCAGCAAAGAGGTAATGCCAGGTAAAGAAGGGTCAATCCTGATCCTGTTTTTTCAGTAACAGTCCCCTGTTTGTTTTATTTAAGGCCGAGTTCTCTATTAGGAAGTACCAAAATTAGCTTTACCGTTAGAGAAAATGTGCATATTTTAACAATCTCACACTGAACTAATGAGAACCCTGGAAATCATCTGAAGAGGCTTTATTTCGTGTACAGCGTTTGGTAAATTGGTCACTTAACTATTACTTTCTCTTTGGCTTTATTTTCTCATAAAATAATCATTGCCACATAGAATGCATAATCATTTTTATGTAAGATGCGCAATTCAGAGGGCTATTAACTCCTTGGGAAGAAAGATGGCTGCTAATAAACACATTTTTTCTTGTTTAGATTTATTTGGCCACCAGAGAACCATAAAGTATCCCAATTAACTATGAATCTTAGTCCGTGGTAAACGGGAATGTCCATAGCTCTCTTCAAGCTTGAAACCTATTTTAACCCTCCGCAGGCTACAGCTAAATTCCTGTGTCGGTAATGAAAATAAATTTGCTAATTCACTCAATCAAATCTGACTGAACTTTGTTCCTGGCAGCATATACCTGAGAGCTTTAAGACGTCTGTTTCTTAGAGCTCATCACCTACAGGCGACTTTCTCCTTTTTTTGTCGGGGAACAATTATTCAGTTTTCTCCTCAAACCTTAAGAGGGAGACTTCTTACAGTCCATAGTAAAATGTTGTGATACTAGAATCTAGAATAATTGCTAGAAGCCCCAGTTGGGCAAGATATTGGCTGGACATCACAACTTGATAAGAAGTTAGCAAAGTAGGGACTTCCCTGGTGATCCAGTGGTTACGACTCCACGCTTCCACTGCAGGGGGCACGGGTTCGATCCCTGGTCAGGGAACTAAGATCCCACTAGCCGTGCGATGTGACAAAAAAAACAAAAAGAAAAACCAAAAACTTAGCAAAATAAAAGAGAAATAGGTTGACATGAACTTATGTGCTTCCCTCTCAATCTATGAGAAATAGAACCAGAAAAAATTGCTGGGCTCTGACCAAACATGAACTACACTCTCCAGCTTGTCACAGATGGTGACAATTCTATCAGTCCCCAACTTTAGTCCCTTTTCCCTAATTGCTCCCTCACCAAATCAAGCTTTTGCTAATTAATTGGGCTTCCAGATATACGTCTTCTGCAAGCCTGTGTCTGTGTATCTGCTCTTCACCTGGTGCCTCCTCAGTGCCTGTGCAATGGCTTCAAGATTCAAACTCACTAGCTCCCACATTCGGGGCAAAATAGGACCTTGGGCAGGAAGTATTGACGAGAAGACACGCATTGGTCAGTATTTAATCTCCAGTGTTGGTGCTGAGTCTTTTTGTTTGTTTTTTCATTTTTATTGGAGTATAGCTGATTTACAATGGTGTGTTAGTTTCGGGTGTACGGGTGTAACAGTATGTAAAGTGCTTTCCTGAGTTCTTCAAGTTGTTCTAGAGAATTATCAAAACTGAAAAGGGGGTGTGGAAACCCTCTGAATTTATAGCCAGTTGGTCAGAAGTACCAGTGACAACCTGGGGCTTGTGACTGGAATGTCAAGTGGGGACAGTCTTGCAGGATGGAGCCCTGAACCTGTAGTCACTGATGTTAACTCTGGGTCGATAATGTCAGGATTGAATTGAACTGGAGGATGCCCAGCTGCTGGAGGAGAGTTGGAGGAGGTTGTTGGAAAAGACACATGGCATTTGGTGTCATACGTTTTGTGAGTAAAACAAGTTCATTTCCACCCCATAGAGTTATTATGAAAATGCAGTTAGATGATACCCATAAAATGCTTAGAGCAGAGCTTGGGTCTTGGTAATTACTCCATAAGTGGTTATTATTATTATTGCTGTTGCTATTGTTGCTATGATTCTTATTGAATAAGGTGGGCTTTGTACTGTGAAGATCAAAGAACCTGACCTGAACATAGAGGTGTATACTTAGCTACCCAGAGCAATAAGATTTTTTTTTTAGGGCTTTAGAGTCTTGTTTGACCATTTGTTTATACATATTGGACTCAGACGTTTTCTAAGTCACATGCTTGATTTTTATTAAAAATATTATTAAGCCATGCTCTAAGACAGTGGTCCAAAAAATTAAATAAACTGTTTTTAAGCTGGAACCCCTAGAATTACATTTTTGTTCACAAATCATGAAATGTACCATGTCACCTGCAATAGTAAATAGTACCAATTCCCTTATAAATTATTTAAATGCAAGGTAAAGAGAAGTCCGACTTGTTTTCCTCTCTCATCAAAATGGGTTGCCTGGCATTCCCTTGGAGGGGAGCACACTCCATCTGGACAGCACTACTGGAAGGGCTTGGACCAAACAACAGCTCTCCATACAGAGCCGTGGCTGGGGAGGGGCGGCGTCCTGGATGAGCCTGAACTGGGGGTCAGAGGCCAACAGCGATGGATGGTCTGAACACCGACAGCTCTCAGCCATCGGTTTGAATTGGTTGATTTGATGGGAAGAGGTGATGTGCAAGGAGGAATGTTGCACTTGGTTGCTCGGGAGGAAGAGAGGAAAACAGAGAAGACAGGGTGTTGTGTGTGTACCAAGACGACCCCGAGAAGCAGCTCCCGTGCCCACAGAGAGAGGGCCCGCAGTCGGGAACCGAGGGAGGTTTCCACGACAACTTGGGAGGCATAAGACACTGCTGAATGCTGGGGACTTTCTCTGTCTATGAACCTGCTGCTTGGGCATCTCGGAAGAACACAGGGAATTCTCTGGTTGATCAAGGGCTGGCAGGTTTGGGAACCTGGGGAGACAGCCCCCAAAGGAGGCTCGGTATTCTTGCCGCGAGCACCAGGTACCCACCAAGGGGCTCCAGGGGAATTTACTTCTACAAATGGGCTGGAACAGGAAGACTGCTTGTGAATAAATTCCCGACATGCCCCTAAAGCATTCCCAAAATAACCTGATTGCGGGGAGGGGGTAGAATTCCCATGTTGAGTAAATGAAACACAATGAGCCAGTTAGAGTGTCACAGTCACTGGGATCCCAGTATCTCCTTTTTTTTTTTTTGCCATTTTTTCCTATGCATTTATTTATTTATTTATTTATTTATTTATTTATTTATTTGCGGTACGCGGGCCTCTCACTGCTGTGGCCTCTCCCGTCATGGAGCACCGGCTCCGGACGCGCAGGCTCAGCGGCCATGGCCCACGGGCCCAGCTGCTCCGCGGCATGTGGGATCTTCCCGGACCGGGGCACGAACCCGTGTTCCCTGCATCGGCAGGCGGACTCTCAACCACTGTGCCACCAGGGAAGCCCACATTTATTTATTTTTTTTAATTAATTTTTATTGGAGTAGAGTTGATTTACAATGTTGTGTTAGTTTCAGTGTACAGCAAAGTGAATCAGTTATACATATACACACACCCACTCTTTTTATATTCTTTTCCCATATAGACCATTACAGAGTACTGAGCAGAGTTCCCTGTGCTATACAGGAGGTTCTTATTAGTTACCTATTTTATATGTAGTAGTATGTATATTTTAACCCAGTATCTCCTTGATGGTATAGCCCTGTTCCCTGGCATGGGTGCTAGGGCCAGGTCCACAGGATGCAGTGGCCAGTTTATGGGCTGGATGAACATGAAGGAAGCATCTGGACACAGAGGGCCATGGAGACAGTAACTACTCTCAAACCCTCTGGCTTCCAAAGGGCAAGTTCAAGTTCCACAAGGCAACACACTCAAAAGTACCACTTCCTCTACTAAGAAAACCATCACAGGGAGTTTTGTATACAGCCACACCGGAGGTCACCAACTGGCCAGAGGTAAGCTGAGTTTGGCCGACATAGCGTTTCAAAAATTTGAACAGGAATATCTTTAACTGGGGAATGTGCTCTGTCCTTCACCACAACCCAAGCCTCTCCTCCTTCTCTCAACGTCAGCCAGTTTCCCTTCGGAAAGTGATTTGCCTGCTTCCCAAAGTCACTAGAACTTTCTGCACCTGCTTCTTCCTAGTTCCCGTTTCACCCTCAGAAGAATGGAAACATCTCGGTCCGAAGGAAGGTCCACGCAACCCAATTACGGGAAAAAGCAGCAGCCCGAGGATGTGAAGGTGTCCACTTAAAGTGTCAGTCCTCCTTTCTGGAGCAAGTCACTCTGAATCTCTGGGTCTCAGTTTATTGAAGCATAGAGTGGGACAATCAGACTAGCCATTTTCTTTTTCCCCCAAAGCTCTCCTTTTTCTCCTAATGTGCTCTGATCTCAGATTTCTTAATGGTAGGTCAGTGGGCTGAACGGCAAAATGAGAACACGCTCTACCAGGAACCGGGACCCCCTGGGTTGCAGTTTCTGCTACAATGTAGCCTTGGGAGAAACACTTTGCCTCTTCAAATCATAAGAAAAATTGGGGGGGTGGCATGTTGATGATCTTCAAAGACGCTTGCCACTCTATTCTTCAGTGATTCCATTTTTCTGCATACGAAGAACACATTCTGCTAGTGAGGATCATTGTGCGTGAAGAGAATTAACTGTTCCATGACTCTGGTCTGGAATTTATTCTGCTTACAGATTTTGAAATGCTTCAGCCGGATTTATGCTCTTTTTTTCTGGCTCAAGGCTTTGTATGAGAAGCGGTTGCCTTCGGGACCTGGCACAATCTATCCAGCATGTCTGGCAAAGTGCTGGCATTCAGGATCCTCCACAAAGTTAGGGTAGGATTCTTCCTTGAACTGGGAGCTGTAATGGCCCAATAAAAAATGGCAACATCATAGGGGGTGTTCTCTAGAGCGAGCAACACAGGCAAACTTTCACCTCTGTCAATGAGCTGTCCCCAGAAAGACCCTGCGACGAGGGGCCGTTAGCCCGCAGGACGCTGACCACCACACCCTGTGAGACTGCCACCTCAGACCACCCACAGAGGGTACCGATCTCTTTCTCGCCCATCAAAATATCTGGTCCCCAAGGAAGCTCAGTACAATTTCTGAAGCCCTATTATGACAACACAATGTATGAGAGCTATGCCGTACCATGAGCCCGGAACCCTGATCCCACAGTGAAAGTCATAAAAGAACATACATTTCCCCCTCACACAGGAAGTGATGGTTGGATTAGAGGTTTATTGTCGGGACAAAGTGGCTGTTACCAAGGTTATAGCATGGCACCTTCTGACACACACATACAAGCCTCCAACTCTGTTGTCATAAAAGGATGCTGCATCCCCAAAGCACACTTCCCTGTGTTATTTGAAGGAGGGAATGTCTGGGGTCCTCTCCCCGGTGTCTCTAATGTAATGGACCCTACCCTCCTTCCCACTTAGCAAATGCTACACAGAGAAACTCAGGCCATCCAGGAAATAAGACAACGTGTGTCAATGAAGTTTAGGGGATACAATGTTGTGTGTGTGTGTGTGTGTGTGTGTGTGTGTGTGTGTGACTACCAAGCCTTTTCTGGTAGTTTTCTCCAAGGGAAGATGGTGGGGGAGGGGAGACTTAATTTCCTGCTGCACTGTCTGCGCATCACCTACCACTAAATAGTTTAGCAGGCTGCTTCAGGCGTCCTGGGTCAAGGAGGAAGTCTTCAGTTTATGGAGATCTGGGGCTGTAAGTACCAGTAATGCCATAGCTTGATAATCATGGTGGAGGTGGGACGAAGAATAAGAAAATAGGAAAAGAAAAGAGAAATAAGAACAGCAGAGGTGGATTCTGAATTCCCAACCGTCACTGTTAGGCTTTGGGAGACATGTTTAAGGATGGAAAGAGAGACTTTCCGAAGAGTCAAGGTTGAGGAACAGCCTTCAGGCAGGTGATACAGTTTCTAGGGTCTGGAGTTGTGGCAGGAGGGACCAACATGTGCCACCCGGGTGATCATTGTATTGTTCAAAACAGAGGGCAAACCCAAGCTCTGGGCAGCATTCAACAGCTATCCGCTGAGCGCGTGCAATGCGCCAGACCCCGCTCTGGACTCTGGGAATGAAGAAGTGAGTGAGATGAGCCATGTCCCTGCTCTCGAGGACTTTGCATTCCACTGGGGAACAGAGACAAATTAGCCCAAGACAAATGAGTGCACAAGGTTGTTTCAAACATCAGTGTGTGCTATGAAGACATCAGAATAAAGTAACATGATGGAGAATGACTGTAGGAGAGAGAGGCTGCTATCTTGAGTAATGATGCCACTTAGCAACGAGGTAACCTTGACGAATTACTTAACTATGTGAGTCTATGTCCCCATCTGTAAAATTATGTTAATTAATCATATGTGTCTCAAAGGATGGATACAAAAGATTAACTAAGATAATACACATTGCCTGACCAAGCTTCTTCAGCCTGTGCTCTTGCAGCTGCAGACACGCCTGACAGCAAGCATGTGAGTGACCTGAAGCCAGGACTGTCCCTCTGAATCCTGCTTAGGTTCCTGACCCACAGAAACCATGAGAGATAATAAGATAATCATTGTTTTAAGCCACTAAGTCTTTACGTAATTTCTTGTGCAGCAATAGATAATTAGGATAAATCCTTTTACATAGAAAGAAAGAAGCTTCCTTTCATTATTTTCCCCTAGAAGAGAAAAACTCTTGCAGAAGGGTTTGATGTCAGCAAAGCCTGTTCTAAAATGTAGTGTATTCATAGAAAATGTGAGGTTCAGTAAGGCCAACAGATCGGGAAAACCCTGCTGTTGAAAAGAGGATTTGTTACTCACAGTTTCCAAGAGGAGGGGACCCTCAGGGAGGGCCACACGGCGACGCACCAAAGCTGGTCAGGAGTCGGAGGGAAGAAGGCTGTCGGCACGAGCCTTGATGTGGTTTCTATGGGAACGAACAGCTGAGGCAGGGTAAGCAGATTTTGGACTGGCTAGTGTGAATAGCTTCAATGGACTCTGGGGCATAGGGGCTGTCCCTAGTTGTCTGGTACCTGGTCCTGGGATGATTAGGGTAGAGGAATAGCAGGCTGAATACGAGACCCCTGTAAAGGAGGTGCTTGGCGTGTGGGTCCTGGATTGCTTGGGTTGCATCTGAAAAGCGCGTGAGCCGTTTACTCTCTCTAGTTTTTGGCTAACCCCGGGACAGGCAGAGCTTCCAGGGTCAGCAAGACCCCAGGTGTCAAAGTATCAGAATATAGATAGTGAAAGGCGTGGCTAATACAGAGCTTTCTTCCCACCACAGAAGACAATGTCTGCGTCTCACATCCCCAAGCCCCCTTGTGGCTGGGGTGTGGGTTTAGGATCCATTTGTCACCTCTGGGACCGGATAGGAAAATCTGCTAGGAAAAGGAGGGAGCTTTGGTTATGAGAAGGAGTTTTTGCTCTGATAAAAGAGAGAGAGACTCGCTTGTGGAGATGGCCTCCCCCGCCTCCCCACTTTGAACATTGTCCTACCAGGACTCCGAATTTGGAGCTGACACGTGTGTGGATGACCAAGAGAGAAGACAGGGAATCACAGAGAAAGCAACCTGGGTTGTTTTGCATCATGACAGAATCACTTGCTTCTAATTCCTAGATGCCCCTTCTAATCGCCATGCTTGGAAGGCAACGTTCGGTTACCTTGCCGAAATAATACAAAGTCGCTTGAGATCTCAGGGTTGAGAACTGCCAATTTGCAAAGCATGAGGTAGAGCTTGGTCCCGTGGGGGCTTACCTAAGTAGGGAGAAGAGAGACAGATGAGGCACAAAAGTAGGTACTGGGAGCGCCGAAGACAAGGGTCCACTTCAAGACGCGAAGGCGGGGCCGCCTGGCGTTCGCTGCGCTGGGACACATGGAAACCGTGAGGAGGTGTTTCATGTGGTCCATGGGTGCGTTTCACACAGCTTAGTGGGAACACAGAGGATTCATGTGGGCCTGCTTCAGACAGTTCCGGCAGCATCCGCCAGAGGATTGGGGAGGAGTTGGGGTAACATGAAATAAGAACAAAAAGAAGGAAGATGATTAATGTGTCATTTTAATTGCTGAAATAAGGATGTGGGATGTATGATTTCAGTCTACTGAAAAGAGGTGGGATACATGTTGTCTCAACCCTCTAGGCTTTGCTGAGCGTGTTTTTTTAATAGAACATCTCCAATCACTTGGACGTATTGAAAACTGGTGTTTTATCTTAAGTGAAATATTGTTATCTTAAGTCTGCAATCTGTTGGCCAGCGGGGGTGGGGGGGGGGGTGGGGGGGGTGGGGAAGGTCATAAAAGAAGGGGAAATAAAAGCAGAATTGGTAAAAATCCAGGGCGCTTAGGATGCCTTTGACTGGATCGTTATCAGAATTCTTCAGAAGTCTGTTGATTATCTTCAGGGGAAGTGGTTGGGTGGTGCGATGTCTCTCCCCCCAATGCTGGTGGTTTCCCTTCCCATCTGTGCTGTTACAGCTGTTTGGTTATTTCACTCATTTCTGTGTCTGTCCCGCTCTCTCTCTCTCTCTCTGTACGTTGGTCTCATGCACCCTTCATTCCACACACTTACTGCTGCTATTGCTGCCCACAGGTGCTGCGGATATAGAAGTAGATAAAACAGGCATTGTCCCCAGCATGAAACTATGTTTTGGGTCCCAAGTGACCAGGTGTTTATCGCTGCTGTGTCGATAAACTCAAAGGTTATCATAATCGCGATCGCCAGTTCTAATTGCTTTGGCAGTGTTCATGCAGCCCCAGCTCCCTACCCCTCTCTCTTCGGTAGGTACCAGATTTTCCATTTCTACTTTGGCTCAGGAGTCCTTGGAACAGAGGGGCTCAGATGAGACTGGAGCTCCATTGTATCCTATACCCATAAAGCAAGCAAATATAATCGAGAGAAGACTTTGAATTTAAGTTCCCTCCTCCCATTATACACTGTATTTCCCTGAAGTCATTTTTCCATGTGGCCTAGTAATTGGGGTTGGGTAACTACCAGCTCAAGAATGTGTCATAGACCCCCCATGGAGAGGTAAAGAACGTCCTCGGAAGGAGCAGGGATGGGGACTATAGTAAGGGGGACGAAGATGTGAGATGCCCGTGCTTTTGGTCTCCTTCCGCCCTGGGATGAAACCTGAGGGGAGAGGCAGGAAATGTGGATGAAATAGCCCAATAAGCACTGTGAGTAAAAGGTACTGAGGGCAGAGCCAGGGGGCAGTCAGAGACCTCCCCCCCCCACCCCCAACCCCAGGAGGAACCACACACACTGCTACATGCCACATCCTACAGTGTGGCCAGACAGTGGCTAAAAGGAGGCGAGTGTGGAGTGTAGAAGAGACACAGCCGAGGTGGTACTCACTACATCTCTACAGACCCATCAGGAGTTATCCAGAAGCTCCTCTATGCAGCTGGAGGGGAACAGAATACGCCACCCCAAATTATGCCTCTTTGACATAAGGGTTATTTGGAGCTGATTGTTTTTAAGAAACAGCAGATACAAAAGCAGCTCTGAAAACAGAGTAGAAGTTACTCTTTTGTAAGGGAAATTTACATTTATAAAGGAACTCTCTGTTGGAAAGTGTGTCTCCCTCTCTACTCCAGGAAGAGAAGTTTGACCTAAATCACAAGAAACTCTTATCAATGGAACAGACAAGGCTTCAATCTTTTTAACAAGCTAAGCCTTGTGTCTTCCCTGATAATTCACCCCCATCTAAACACCTACTGCCCCCATGCTCTCCAACATCCTGACCAGAAAACTGCTCAGGAACCCACTTTAGCCCAGCAGCTAGGAAAGAGAATCACTACGATTGCACCTTCAGAACTGAATTGTCTTTGCTCTTACGAAATGTGATGGTTGATTTTACATGTCAACTTGACTGGGCTTAGGGAGACCCACAGAGCTGATAAAATACTATTTCTGTGTGGGTGTTTGCAAAGAGATTAGCATTTGAATCAGTAGACTGAGGAAGGAGGAGGTGCTTATCAATGCAATCGGCATCCTCCAATCCATTAAGGGCTTGAATAGAACAAAAAGGCGGAAGAAGGGCAAACTTGCTCTCGCTTGGGTCGGGGCATCCATGTTCTCCTGCCCTCAGACATCGGTGTTCCTGCTTCTCAGACCTTCAGACTCAAACTGGGACTTACACCATCGGCTCGCTCTGTTCTCAAGTCTCTGGACTCAGACTTAATTAGGCCACCGCTTTCCTGGCCTCCAGCTTTCAGGTGGTACGTCCTGGAACTTCTCTGCCTCTGTAATAATCACGTGAGTCAGTTCCTATAGTAAAGCTCTCCTCTTCTGTGTACCTGTCTATACCCTATTGGTTCTTTTTCTCCAGAGAACCCTGTTACAAAAAGTGTTTTGTGTTCGTTCACTAGCAACTTTCCGACCAAGCACGTTAAACCGAGCGAGGGCGAGGGAGGCTAAGGATGGGAAAATCGCACATTTCATTTGTCTAGACCTGTAATTTGGCATGTCTCTATTTAAACTGAAGAATAACTGAGTCACTTAGAATTAATGAGGAAAGAAGGCCTTTGGGAGCCTGATGATAAAGATGTTCACAGTTTTCTGGATGTCCAGGAAGGAATGGTTTACTCTGGAAGGATTAATTAGGAAAGTCTGTGTTAATTTCAGGCTTCCTTAGAAACCCCAGGGGTGAAGTGCTCCAGTGAGTGAAGTCAGTAGAAAATGAACCCATTGGTGGAGGGAATGAGCGCTACAGAGGAATGTAGTTAACGTTTCCTAAGGGCAACAGAAAGAGAAAATTTCAAACAGGAGGCAATTTGATAGAAGGTGAAGCCAGCTGCAATGGGTGACATTTTCTCTCTAATATGAATAAACTATTGTGTCCTTGAAGGCAGAAGTTGAGGATTCATTTCAAAGATGATACCCTGATTGTTTAAAAATACACAAAGCATCGAGCGCTGCCCCGGATCTGTCAACGTGGGTCTGCCATCCAAACAAAATAAAATGACTTTCTACATATACGATGGGAAGAATGAGTTAACCATTTAGATGATGGCTTCGATTTTGTGTTGTCACTGAGAGTACGGTTAAATATGAAGGCAATGGAGCAAATTGTTCATCAGTTAACCTGGTCTGATCAATTCAAACAGGTGAAATAACCACGTGGTCATTAGCTACGTGGTTTACTTGTCACCTTAATATCCAGCTGGATCAATGTTTATTAATCCAATTCATTGCTCAGGACTCTACAAATAAATGATGAAATGGGCACCCCATCTCTCTCTGTACTCCAATTTTTTCATCTCCATAAAAGACTGTGAGTCTAACAAAATCCATAGGGTTGTAGTATATATATAAGGCATATTTGGTAAAAATTTTTACCTCATTTGCCAGGATTGTGGTGTCAAGTAATTCACCATAATTGTTAACTTTAGCCCCTAAAAAATAGTTTCAAGGTTAGGACTATCCATTAGGCAAAGAAAAAATAATTTATCTAATGAGGCTTTACTTGTGAGAAAGAAAAAAGCTGTCTGTGGCGTCTGGGGTCAGGCTGGACTCTCCAGGTATTGGTGTTGTTAAGAACTGCCCCAGCAACAAGAAAGAACCCAACTAATTTGTCTGCAATATGTTTCTGATGGGTAATTCAGTACTCTCTCCACTGTCATTCAGTTGGTCGACTTTGTTAGGTTATGAGGTCCATTTGATCAGCATTACTGGATATATTGCATAAAGCTAAATTTCAGAGAGTCACATGTTGAGGGGTTTCATTCATATTCTAAACATATGATTTATTCGTTGTTCAACAAAATTTTTGGTTGCCTCCTATATTTTTTTTATTCCCTCCTAAACTTTTTGACCTCCTGTACACTTATTCAAGAAATATTAAAGAGATAGCAGTCTGGAAGGGAGCTCAGATGTGTACATAAAGAATGATGCTAAATAAAAATTTCAAGAAGTTAGCCAGTATCTTTAAATGGTACATTCTAAGCAGAGTGGGGGTCGGGGGCAGGTAGGAAAGGAAAGGTTACCTCTAGCTGTGAAAATACGGGAAACCTCAAATGGAAGAGATGGTAAGGGTTTGGATACTAAGAAGAGGAAAGAGGGGTTCAGCTGGGGAAAAACGTGAGTAGATGCACATTGTTCTAAAACACAGTAGTATTGGCTGTCAGTCTATAAACACGTCGGAAACAGGAAATGGTGGAATAGAGTCTGCCATTCACACACCCTGACCCCCTGCCCTCCGTTACCTGGTGAATTTGCAGATATTTTTTTCACCAAATAATATTCCTAATCAATACATTGCCCTTTCCCAAAATCCTAGGGAATAGTTGAAATACGTACCTCGGGATTGTTATGAATTTTAACTTATGTACAGTGTCAACACCCTTAAGTAATCCAATTATAGAAATACTGAGAATTCAATTACAGAATACTGCCCAACCTCAACCGCAAGAAAAAGGAAAGAAATCCCCACTCACCTCACGTAGGACCCCTTCCCTGGGGGGAATGGAGGACCCTTGAGGACCAGAGGTGCCCTAGTTTCCTTGATGAGTCGTCCATCTTTCCCAGAATGATGCCTGAATTCTAATCCCTGACGGGGCTCACGTGGGCGCTTCCTCTAAGCCAGGTGCCTCCCCTCTTCCCAGAGTGAACCTACAGGGGGGACAGCCTCGGGCTCTGCCCACCTCAGCGGTCCCCAGCATGTGCCTCTCAGAAGCCTGCCTGCCCGGCCACTTCCTTTCAAGCCCCCCTTTTCACCCAGCTACAAACTGCTGGATCCTCTTCAGTCTCAGTGAGAGGAACAAGAGTAGCCATTGCCTTCTTGTGTTTCCTGGAACTTGAGGCTGACCTGTTTTCTCCCTGGGGTTACGTCTGCCGTAGGTCACGACCATCTTCCTCGGTTGACTTTGATCTTCTAATGCGCCTCTTATCTTGGCCTCAGCTCTCTCTCCATGGCCTTTGCAACAGTCCAGTATGATGATCAATACAAAGCAGCTTTCATTTCTAGTTCTTCTCTGTTTCCTCCTCAATCTTAGCGTTTACACTGGGAGCCCACCAAGCCCCTTCCCCACCTTACAAGGGAAACGTGAAGGGGGAGGGATTTTCTACAGATTGGAAATGTGCAGGGTAGCTCTGCAGGGTCCAGCCCAGCCTCCTTGTTCGGGGATCCTCTGTAAATGTTCATCAGATAAGGTCTCTGCAATGGAGCTTCTCCTTCTGACTCTTTGGTCCATTTTCCCCAACTAGCTGAGCAATTACACGTGAGCCTTCTTACTTTTACAGTTCTGTCCATTTTTTGAAAAATTTATTTGATTGAAGTATAGTTGATATACAGTGTTGTATGAATTCCTGCTGTACAGCAAAGTGACTCAGTTATACGTATATATACATTCCTTTTCATATTCTTTTCCATTATGGTTTATCACAGGATATTGAATATAGTTCCCTGTGCTATACAGTAGGACCTTGCTGTATACCTCCATTTTATTAAATCAGAAGAAACGTGTGAACTTTTGCACAGATCATAGGCCTGTACCAAATTTAGGGGGGAGGAAAGATTTTAAAACCTTTAGAGGTTCAGAAGCATAATTTTCCACTTAACTGGAGTTGGTCTCTTCGGAGCAGAGACAATAAGGAGAGTGGGGAGGAGAGGATTGGGATTATTTCTCCTAAATTGTTTCTAGGTCAGCATCTAGACTTTGCAGACATACATTGAGATTGTTACATCTAGTTCTTTCTTTCCCTTTCTGATTTTATAAGATAAAGCACATAAGCATTTAAAATAGTGTCTGAGGCAGACGTAGAGAATGGACTTGAGGACACGGGGAGGGGGAAGGGTAAGCTGGGACGAAGTGAGAGAGTGGCATGGGCATATATACACTACCAGATATAAAATAGATAGCTAGTGGGAAGCAGCCGCATAGCACAGGGAGATCAGCTCGGTGCTTTGTGACCACCTAGAGAGGTGGGATAGGGAGGGTGGGAGGGAGACGCAAGAGGGAGGGGATATGGGGATCTATGTATACGCATAGCTGATTCACTTTGATATAAAGAAGAAACTAACACACTATTGTAGAGCAATTGTACTCCAATAAAGATGTTAAAAATAAATAAATAAAAATAAAATAAAATAGTGTCTGACATGCACTCAGTGGGCAACAATTGTTAGCTATTAAGGCATTTTGCGATGCTGCTTAGATGGTGAAGCAGGGATGACAAGGCTTAAGAAAGACCCCTTTCTTGTGTTTGCGTTGTCTCTAGAGGAAATTAAACATGGTCCCGTGTCTACTCAGCAAGGAAGAGAGTCATCACCGGGAGGGCTCAGGCTCAGGAAGCCACGAGGTCCCCTCCCCTGGGGTAGGACTCCTCCTTCTCTGAAGTATGAAAGGACCCGTGATTCAGAGCTGCAACACTCCATGGTCAATGGTGAGGAAACTGGGACAAAGACCAGAATTTTTTTTTTTTTTTTCCGGTACGCGGGCCTCTCACTGTTGTGGCCTCACCCGTTGCGGACGCGCAGGCTCAGCAGCCATGGTTCACGGGCCCAGCCGCTCCGCGGCACATGGGATCTTCCCGGACCGGGGCACGAACCCGTGTCCCCTGCATCGGCAGGAGGACTCTCAACCACTGCGCCACCAGGGAAGCCCAAGACCAGAAATTTTAATACCAGAGCTTCAAGAGCTGTCGATGCCCGTCCTTTGAACTCCTGGCCGGCGGCAGTCTAACCACAAAAGAAAGCCCTCAAAATCCTACTTTTTGGTCTGACACTGCCCATCCTCTGGACAATGGAGAGCGGCCTCATTGAATAATCCAAAGAAAATACTGTTAGCTAATTTTCAGTGTGTTCTTGTCAGCAGGATTATTTGCTCCCATCTTTTATGGAGGAATTGGTCACTTGACTGCATTTCTTTTTGGTTTTCTTTAAATTAACTTTTATTGGAGTATAGTTGATTGATGCATTTCTTATTTTAGAAGCCTCTTGTCCCCATCACCCCATCGTCTCTCTGGCCTTAGTTAGAGGAAAGAGGTACCTGTGGACATGTGTCCCAGAGGCCAATGAAGCAGGCAGAGGCCATTGGAAGCACTGGGCCAGACACTGGAATTCACATGGTTAAAAATTAAATCAGTGGTAATATACTATCTGTCTAAGATCACACTCATTTCCATTTTCTTTCTTTCTTGCGGCTCTAAAGATGGAGTACCATGCGCTAAAGGCAGTGCAGGTAGATTCTGCTCATTCGCTCTGGTGCAGAATGGCTCTGTGCTCCCAGGGACCCCAGGTAACCCCCTGGATCCTTCCAAGAGTAACCTGTGGTCCCAGACCACGGTGTGTGCACCTCCCAGAAGACAAGAATTTCCCTTAGGTCTCGAGTGTTAACAGGAGAGGCCACAGGAGGCAGGTAGAAGCTTCTTTTCCCATATTCACACCTAAGGGATCCCCAGAAAGAGGACTTAGTGTTCCCTGAAATTCTAGCAACAGCAAACAGGATCAGGGAGAAAGGGTTACAGTCACTTTTGCCAGGCTATTTTGGTCCTTGGCCACTGTGAATTTCTAAAATGCTGCATTTCTAGCCGTGGCCCAGAGCATTTTTAGCTCCGTTTCACAATTTCTTTTAAAAAAAAAAATAAAACAAAAACCTACTCTTATGCCCCCACCCCCACCCCTTCCCTTTGGGCTCAAGACTCTTCCCCCCCCCCCCCCCCCCCCCCGTGGAGGCTGTTGCACTGAGATAAGGCTGTGGTATTTTCCCCATCATCCCCCAATCATACATTATCATAAGAAAGTGCCAGGCATCCATCAACCCACAGCCCCTGATTTATGCTCAAAGTTGGGATTATCTCTTCTGCTCCAAATCCCTTCAAACGGCCAACCTGATCAAAGAGAATCACATCCACCAGATAAAATTCGAATATAGCTCCGTGCCATAGAATGACAGGCAGTATTTTTTTTTAATCTCCAAAAGGCTTCAACCTCCTCATTTTGTCAGGAATTGTTCTTTATCCACAGCGCAGAACCCACTGAGCAACCCGATTGTCATTCTTGCATCTTTCCCACTGGGTTCTGCGTAGGGAGCCGTGTATGGAGTTTGCTCCTGGGGGCGGCGTCTTTGTCCTGCAGCAATGGCCTGTCTGCAGCCTGCGGTGACAAAGTCTAGCTCAGCCCAGGGCCAGGTAGATGCGAAACATTACAGTCCAAGGGTGAGTCTTCCTTTACAACCAGTGGCTAACTTTGACAGGGTGTCACCAGGAGAAAGTCAAGATTGAAAAGCAGCATCTTCAACGCTGGGGGCCGTCTAGGTGACGAAATTCAAGTGAATACCCTCTAAAGTCCATGGTTCAGTTCACTCACTCAGCAAATATTTACTGAATGTCTTATATGCTCAAGGCTCTGGTGAACCAAAGAAATATATCATCAAGGAGCTTAGTATCTAAGAAGAAAAGATGTACCCGAGAATTAAATAAAACCTTAGCAGATGGGACTTCCCTGGTGGCACAGTGGTTAAGAATCTGCCTGCCAATGCAGGGGACACAGATTCCAGCCCTTGTTCCGGGAAGATCCCACCTTCCACGGAGCAACTAAGCCCGTGCGCCACAACTACTGAGCCTGCTTTCTAGAGCCCACGAGCCACAACTACTGAGCCTGCGTGCCTAGAGCCCGTGCTCCGCAACAAGAGAAGGCACTGCAATGAGAAGGCCGCTCACCGCAACGCAGAGTAGCCCCCGCTCACCTCAACTAGAGAAAGCCTGCATGCAGCAACGAAGACCCAACACAGCCAAAAATAAATAAATAAATAAATAAACAAACAAATGTTTATTTTAAAAAAAAAACTTAGCAGAGATTTCCAGTCCTAGAAGGGAATCTGAGCCCAAAGAATTCAACTACTCCCTCCACCCATTCCCAGTTCCTCTTGAGTTGACCAAAGACTCTAGCCTAGACGTTAGGGGAAAAATGCACAGCGCTACTGGAAACTAAGGGAGCATTGTATCCACTGCCAGAAACGATGTGGAATTTCTGGAAAATATAAAGCAGGTTCATGCGAGTGGAGGTAAGAGCCTATTCACATGTAGATCACCAGCCTCAGAGGGAAAATGCACTAAAAGAGAAGAGGAAACCCCACGACTTTGAAGCAGCAGGAACTGAACGCAAATATTAGCCGCAGAGAAACTGGCTGGAGGTGTCGAGGAATGCAGGCTCCTCTGACGCCTCTGCAAGCACGCTGCCATCAGATGACTGTGTGGGGCTGGGATCCCAGCTCAGGGATTTGGCTGCTGGAGCCACGGTGGTTTACAAAGTAAAGAAAGGGCACTGGGGAGTCGGGCTCCCTCCCTCCACCCCACCCCCGGCCGCCAGCGGCTACAGCTAATAATGAAGAGGCGGCGTTTTCTACTCTGGCTGTTTCCAGAGGCAGCTTCCTGTTTCCTGTTTTCCATCTATCATCTGACGAAGTAAACCTGGAGAAAATCCACTTACCTTACCCCCATTTCTCTGGACTTGGGGATCTGAACAGCAGCCCAAACACACTTCTTCACTTCTTCCGTCCCCTGATACGTAAGAGATCTTAGGTTGCCTGGAGGAAAATTACCAGGTGACAAGAGACACACAGCGGGATGTCAAAAGCTGGGCCTGGTCGTGAGCTGAAGGTGTGGGATCTAGTGCTTCCTTTGAATAGACTTCCTAAAAGAAATCCAGGGCTTCCCTCGTGGCTCAGTGGTTGAGAATCCGCCTGCCAACGCAGGGGACACGGGTTCGAGCCCTGGTCCAGGAAGATCCCACATGCCACGGAGCAACTAAGCCCGTGCGCTACAACTACTGAGCCTGCGCTCTAGAGCCCATGAGCCACAACTACTGAGCCCGTGAGCCACAAATACTGAAGCCCACACACCTAGAGCCTGTGCTCCACAACAAGAGAAGCCACCGCAATGAGAAGCCTGTGCACTGCTACGAAGAGTAGCCCCCGCTCACCACAACTAGAGAGAGCCCGCACGCAGCAACAGAGACCCAACGCAGCCAAAAAAAAAAAGAAATCCAGTAAAACTTGACAATTAAAAAAAAAAAAAGTGAACTCCCAATAGGATTTCAGGAGAAATTATATCTCTGAAAGAGAAGTAAGAGTCCATCTTATCTCATCTCATTATACATCACATCTTCCATCCTGGAGACAATAGAATGTTACTTATTCTTGACACTGATACAAAAAGATAAGTTCGTTGTGTTTGGAAGCTTTTTTTCAAGCGGAGGAGTGATAAGATCTAGGGAGTATTAACTCTCTGGCTTCTGTGCAGGGAATGGGACATTCTGGAGATGATTGACATAGTTCAGGAGAGACTCATGGGCCAGCAGTGGAGGTGGTGAGAGGTCGCCAGATGTGTGATATACTCTTAAGACAAAGCTGACAGAATTTGCCAGTGGGTGGGATGCTGAGTCTATAAAAAGAAAGATGTCAAGGATGCCTCTAAGCTTCGGGGTCTGAGCCGCTGAAAGACTCATGCCGCCATTTTTAAGATTCTGAAGACCAGGAAAGTAATAGGTGGCGTGTATTCTCTTGCTTTTGGTTTCATTTGAGGAGGAAGAGAGGTAGGCAGAAATCAAAAGCAAAGTTTTAGGCATGTAAAGTTTGAGATGTCTATGATTCATCCAAACAGAAATGTCCAAGAGACCACTGGATATGCCAAGTTCAAGTTGAGAGAAGAAGTTAAGATTGAGATATAAATTTAGGAGTTATCAGCCTATAGACAGAAAACCATGGGAATGGGTAAAGGCGCCCAGGGATGGGTGAGATAAGAGAAGAGGTCCAAGGGCAAAGCCCTGGAGAACTACCCCATGTAGATAGGGAAGAGGAGGTGGCACCATAGGAAGAGACCAAAAGGAAGGGTTCCAGGAGCCTCCGGTGTGTGTCCTGGGAGCAAAGTGAAGGAAGGAACGATCTCACAGGACGGAGTGGGTAACTACACCAAATGCTGCTGATACATTTAGTAAGATGAAGACAGAAAAATGACTGCTGAATTTGGCGACATGAAGGTCACTGGTGACTTGACAAAAGAAATTGTCAGTGAAGTGGTCTGATTGGAGTGGGTCTGAAGAGAGGCTGTGGATACAGCGACTACGGAAAACTCCCCCGGAGTAGTTCTGCTGTAGGGGCTTGTAGAGACACGGGACAGTAACTGAAAGAAAGCTACGTGGTCCAGGGAAGCTTTTATAAGATAGGAGATGTAGCATCAGAGGAGACACTGATGCCTGAGGAAGGAAACGTGAAACAGTCATGTTGGAGGTTGGGAGCTAGAACAGGCTAAGGGCACATAGGGCCGTCTACCCACTTGACACTTATGGTTACGCATTAAGATGAAAAGAGTCAGCATTACTCCCCACTTGTCACCATCCTTGCAGGTCTGCACAGGGACAGGCTTGACATCACGTCATAACCAAGGGGAGAGGTTAACAGGCTTATCCAAGTCCCGCATGTGGTTAGCAGCAGAACCTGGGTTTTCTAATTCCTATTAGGTTATGCTTTGCATAAATAGTTAAAAGCCATAGCAATGCTGTCCACGTACTCCTTCCATTTTTGTTTCATTTCTTTTACTGCTTTAATCCTACCCGATTTTCTTACCCAGAGAGTAGACTGACAGTTCAGAGTAACGGTCCTCTCTGTACCACAACCACTATTTCCAACTTTCTTTGGGGTTACTCTGTGCAGGGCAACTGTAATATGTAGCACAAGCAAAAGGAGTCTAGGCATCATTTATATCATGACTCTAAATTCCAAGTTCCAAATCACTGGCTTTAAATAAACTGTTGGCATTAAATTGGTGGATAAGGAATCATCTCCATATATGGAAATCCAGTTAAGCCCGAGTGCCCACTACATCATGGGTCTGGCTCCCAGGGTATCATCTTCATCCATTCCAACTGGTTCGTCTCTTTCCACATCTCCAAATTGTCTAGACTTAGCCTCGGACCCAGACATCTGTGTAAGATTCTTCTGTATGATCCCTTCGGGAAAAAAAAAAAAATCCCTTACTAACTTGTGCTGAACAGACAATATTCACCCGAAAGTCATTAGTCATATTTGCATTGAACTTTCTTCTTTAGTTTGAAAGAACTTCTCATTTGTTTCTTTCCCCTCCATGGCTTAAATGCAAAAAAAAAAAAAAAAAAAAGATAACAACTGCACATCTCTGTGTGTACCTTTTGCATCATGAAGAATGTCAGTTTAGGTTCTTCTTTATGATGAGGATGCTGTGAAGTACTAGACTTGATCTTTTAGTTATTGCAAAAACATGGGCTTCAGGGTAAACAGACAGGATAAATGACAGGCTTCCAAATAAAAACGTGCAGGGTAACTCACAGGATTTCGGATAAAATGTAGAGGACGCACGAGCAGCTATAGGTAACGATGTCTTACTTCCTCTGTTTAGCATCCCTAGCCTTGCAAGTTAACCAGCCAAACCCAATATGGGCAGCGATCTGGCCTCCAGAAAGTGTTTACCAACCAAACAGTGCACCCTTAATAATGTCCTTTAATTTCTGATATGTCACGTTTATTTTCCTCTCCACCTCCAGTAGAAAAAGACTAAGAGGCCAGTGATTGTAAAGAGAAGTAAAAGAGCTGGGGTGATTGGGAGCGAGCCCAGGTGACAGGTAATAGCTAATCAGACTTTGGGGAGACCATGCTTTTTCATCTCATGAATAGGAGTTCAGTCCATCCCCCAGGATGTGCCTACGAGTGGTTTTCAGAATTTTTCTTTCAGCAGCAAGAGCCCCTATAAAATTAAACTTTACACAGATCCTCAGTATATTAAATAGAGAAAGGCAGTATTTACCATCAGCTATTTGTAAGTTCAAAAGTACACCACAAACTAATGATAAAGGAGGCAATTTTGATAAATAGAAATACCTCAAATCAGAGCTGAGGGTCAAGAGTTGCAGTCAGGTATCCGCTTTAGCAATCGATTTGTTCTCCATGATTTGGTTGGTTGTGCAGAAAACCCAAAATTCCACGAGTAAATCGCTGTAAATGATAGATTTGTTTGTTGTTTGCTTTTGACATCTTGGGTCAACAATCTCAAGACAGTGTTCAGGGAAACTGTCCCCAAGGCTGCATGAGGGGCAGCAGAAAGTTGAATCACTAACAATATCTAAAATTTTTTTAACTCAGAAAGTTGGATGACAAGCATCCAAAACCTACCCCCAGAAAACCAATCATACGGTTTTATCATCATAGCACCTGTTATCTCACAGTTCATCAGAGCAACGTGATTAAAACAGGCAGGTGTCCCATGCGTGGTGCAGACACGCATTGTCTTTTGCAATCTCACCTGAGTGGGCATGTGTGGGTTTGACTCTTTTCCAGTTCCAAGACTCGAGGTATTTTATCAAAGACATGACGTATCTTATCAAAGACATATCTATAGCGTGTTCACAAGTAAGCAGAACAATGGTAGGAGGGGCCTCAGGCAGAGTCACGAGAGACAAAAATAATGCACTGATCTCCATGTTGTTGGATTTGACATAAGATAGTTTTGAGCTGGTGAATGGCTTTTTTCCAATTAATTTGAAAGAGTTCAATCATTGAAAAATGAAACTCAAGTCATACACTTACACAGGTGCCCTAAAGCCCGGTTGGAAGGACCCTCCGGTAGGAGGGTTTTGGCGGTAGAGTTGACACGCCAAGGCCAGGCTCACCTCAGGTGCTGTCAGCCAGGGAATGGAGGCCCTGTCTGGCCTCTGAGTGGCTGCTTTACGTACCTCCCATCTGTGTGCTCTGTCTGAGCTGTGCACCTGTGAATGAGAGCAAATCCAAGTTCACCGGAAACAGGAGGGAGGAGAAACACCCTGGACTTGCCAACTCCGAAGTGTTCCCATTCACAGGAAAAGGAGAAGTCTTAGGTCAGACGCACAGAGAAACGTGCATCGAGAATTGAGGTGGCTTTTCCAAAAGGTCTGACTTTCAGGATGGGGCCTTAAGTGCACTTGATAGCATTGGCACTGCCCAGTGAGTCACAAGCTTTCATACACCCAGGAGGAGCGTCTCAGTTCTGACTCCCAATCTAATGCTAACACAATAATTTTGGAGAGGTAGGCTGCCTGGAGTTTGAGTCTGTAACTCTTCCTTTGGCAAATCTAAACACCCTACTGTTTCAGTTAGAGTTTCCCTAAAAGCAAACCCTGAGACAAGGTAGTTTGTATGGGACGTGATCCAGGAAGCAAGAAGAAAGGAGGAAGAAGAGTGACTCAAAGAAGGAGGAAAAAAACTATATAGCGCCAGAAAGACCTTCTGAGATGCCTACAGGGCGCTTCTAGAATGGCCCACCAACAATGCAATTCTGGAGCCTTTATCCACCAGCTCCAGCCCCCATAGGTGGAGGGTTGCCTCAAGGGTTGTTTGCTTAGGTGCATTGTGGCTGCCCCTGACCAGGCCCACCAGGTTCCTATGCATCAGAGAAGCCTCCAGGGAAGAGAGGGAAAGGCCCTTCCCATCGCACATGAGAGAGGTCAGCCTGAGCTTGCCCAGCATTCCCGGTGCTGCAGCTGGGCTGAAATCAGAGCTGAGCCCAGGAGTTGTGCTGGGGGCACCAGACGTGCTTGCTATATCACCCACTTCCACATGGTGCTGGAGACAACCATGAACAGACTAGCTGGGCTCACCCACTGTGTGCCAGCCACTCATCACCAAGTCTTTGCTGGTTCTTGACGGAGGCACTCATTCATTCATGCATCCATTCACTCATGCATCC
This sequence comes from Pseudorca crassidens, assembly GCF_039906515.1. Taxonomy (NCBI): domain Eukaryota; kingdom Metazoa; phylum Chordata; class Mammalia; order Artiodactyla; family Delphinidae; genus Pseudorca; species Pseudorca crassidens. Next base: position 6,078,584 of record NC_090314.1, on the reverse strand, counting down.
ATTCACTCATGCATCCATTCATTCATCCATGCAACCATTCACTCATGCATCCATTCGCTCATGCATCCATTCACTCATGCATCCATTCACTCATGCATCCATTCCCTCATGCATCCATTCATTCAGTGCTTGGCACTGTTCCAGGCACTAAGGACACAGCTGTGAATGAAACACAAATCCCTGTTGTCATGGAAGAAGACAAAGAAATGAACAAATGAAATATACAGTTTGTCATATAATGATAAGTGCTAGGGAGAGAGATAAAGCAAAGAGGGGGTCAGGGCATGCTCAAAGCGTGCCCCGGGAAGGCGGGAAGATGGTATTCCATCAAGCTCTCATCTATTTAAGCTGGTAAATTACCCCCATCTGGCCACCTCTCAGAAAACCAATAAACAAGTTTATAGCAAAGTATAACTCTTTCTGGGTTGTCTCATTTAAAGAATGTCTCATATTCGGCAGATTCTGCCCATGGGAACTGACAACCACCATGTGACCCTAAGGTACAGATTCTCCAAGGAGAGGCATGAGGGCCGATGCAGCCCCACATCTTCAGGCACCAGAGCCTTTTCTGCAGTTTTCAAATCAAGGATTTCGGCTTCGCACATGGTTTTCTGGTGTCAAAGGCCACCCTGCAAAGAATAAAGATGTCACTCATTAATCAGTTACCAGTAAACACTGGGCTTTCACGCTGTGCTCAGGCCCAGCCTGGTCACCGGTCTCATGAAAGTCGTGATTCAGTTGGGATTTCAGTCATGACCAACACTCCCAAAACAACAGTAAGTGATGCAAAAGAGAGCACAGTGCTTTTTTTATCTGGCGCCAGTGAAACGTAGGTGCGGTGGCAGGATTAATAAGCAAGGGAACTTAGATACCAGGCTTGTGTTTAAATCCGAAAGTTTATACAGAGGCCTTAGCTGGGTTCAGTCACGTACACAGTGCAGATGGTTTTAAGCACACCCTGCTCTCTCAAGGCTGCGTCCTTGAAAACAGCTCCCACCGTGGGAACCATGGGCTGAACGCACATTCCGAGGATGGGGGAGGGGTGAGGAGACTCCGATTGCCGGGGTCCAGCCCAAGGCCTACCAGCAGTCACATCCTCTCAGTGACCTCCTCCAGCAATGACAAAGATTCCTCCCTAGAGCTGAGAAGGATCTTAAAGAATAAGTAAATTTTAGCCGCGGAGGTTGCTGATGTCGTATTGTGCTGTGCAGAGCAGTGAATTGGGCCTGGCACAGATGGAAGGCAGGGGGATGGCCACCCGATGGAGATGGTTTCTACTGGGGAAAGTGGCATACTCTGGACAGGGTTGTGTTGTGATAGGTCTTGAGAAGACATCCAATATTTGTTCGCCAAACTGGTGCACCACCCGGCGTGCACCAGGCTCTGGGCTGGGACGTGGGGAAATACATGTAGCCAAGGAGTAGGGGCTGAGAGAGGCAGGTAGGTGGAGGACCGAGAGGGCAACCCCCCAATCTTCTGCCAGGGCCTTCCACTGGCAAACCCACCCAAGGGCCGCCCAAGGAAATTAAGATGATACAGCCAGTGAGGGGAAAGCTCCAGGGTGCAGAACAGGGCAAAGGATGGAGATTAGCACTGAGGGAGCAAACAGAGAATCAGGAATACACCACGCCCCTAGACAAGGTTTTCACGCCTGCCCGCTTCACCTCGAAGCGCCACATGAATGGGACCGTCACTTTGGAAATCAGTTCGGTTTCCTATAAATGTAAACACAAATTTCCCACGTGACCCACTGGTCCTAGTCCCAAGTATTGGGTTGGCCAAATATTTACTCAAGAAAGGTGGCAGGGCTTCCCTGGTGGTGCAGTGGTTGAGAGTCCGCCTGCCGATGCAGGGGACACGGGTTCGTGCCCCGGTCCGGGAGGATCCCGCATGCCGCGGAGCGGCTGGGCCCGTGAGCCATGGCCGCTGGGCCTGCGCGTCCGGAGCCTGTGCTCCGCAACGGGAGAGACCACAACAGTGAGAGGCCCGCGTACCGCAAAAAAAAAAAGGAAGGTGGCAACATATGTTCACGCAAAACCTGCATGTGACCATTTAGAGTGACTTTCTTCAGAATCCTGCCAAACTGGTAATTACCCAAATCCAAACAATGGCATTCCATGAGCAATAAAAAGGAATGAGCTGCTGATGCATGTAAAATACAGATGAATTTCAAATGCACTGTGTTCAGTGGAAAAAAAGCCGAACTCAAAAAGCTATACATTTGCATGATTCCGTTTTCTTGACATTCTGGAAAAGGCAGAGCTCTAAGGACAGAAATCAGATCGGGGATTGGCAGGGTCTGGGGTGGGGAGAGGGGCTGACTACAAAGGGGCACAAAGGAATTTGGGGGGTGATGGAACTGTGCTACATATCGATTGTGGTGGTGACAATATATGTTTGTCAGAACTTACAGAACTCTATGCTGAAAGGGGTGACTCTTACCATATATAAGTAATATCTCAATAAACCTGACTTGACAACTAGTCATGCCACCTCACTCTTTTTTTTTTAAGTTTTATTGGAGTACAGTTGATGTACAATGTTGTGTTAGTTTCAGGTGTACAGCAAAGTGATTCAGTTATACATATACATATATCCACTCTTTTTTCAGGTTCTTTTCCCATATAGGCCATTACAGAGTATTGAGTAGAGTTCCCTGTGCTATACAGTAGTCCCTATTAGTTATCTATTTTATATATAGTAGTATGTATGTGTCGATCCCAATCTCCCAGTTTATCCCTCCCCACCCCTTATCCCCTGGTAACCATAAGTTTGTTTTCTACATCTATGACTCTACTTCTGTTTTGTAAATAAGTTCATTTGTACCCTTTTTTTAGATTCCACATATAAGCCATGTCATATAATACTTGTCTTCCTGTGTCTGACTTACTTCGCTCAGTATGACAATCTCTAGGTCCATCCATGTTGCTGCAAAGGGCATTATTTCATTCTTTTAGATGATGGTTTTAACTTGTATATCACTGATAAAACAGAATACACCTTGGGAGAAGTGCTTTCAGGGCTCACCATCGTGTTGTATAAACCCACCTGCATCACTAATTTCATCTCTGTCTTTCCTCCTTGTGTTCAAGGGGAAGAAGTGACTTCCTGTTGCTGAGAGAGGCAAATGCTTCCTCCTCCAGTTAGACCTCCTTGCGTGGCAGTTGAATCTCTCCCCTCTATCAGATCCCTCCATATACAAACACTGCTCTCCCCAGACGCCACAACCCACTCCAATTTGTGCTCCACCCCTATGTTCTTGCACCACAAACAAGATACTGTAAGTGGTTCTCTACCCAAACTTTCTCTAAACCCTCACTTCTAATCCACCCTTTAAAATAATTCTGAAAAAATTCAAATGTAAAGAAAATGATACATCAGAATATAATAAACCATGTTTTCAATACCCAGATACGACACATGTTAACACTTAACTGTATTTGCTCAAGATCTGCATCTTTTCTTTAAGCAAGAAAACATTACCTATATAATTGAATCCCCCTTTGGACTCCACCCCAAGCCTATTATTCCTCATTCCCCAGAGGTGACCTCTATTCTGAATCTGATATGTATCGTTCCCTCTATGGCTTTATATTTTACTGTATCTGCACGTGTCCGTCAATGATACATTGTATTATATAGCGTAGATTTAAATTTTATACAACTGATATCTCACCATATGTGTCTTTGTCATTTATATGTTCAGTTGCTTCTGGCATCCCATTTAGTTCCTTGCTTTTATTTTTTTCATGCCGGAATATGTTCTTTCATAACTCTTTCAAAAAGAGTGGGGATAAACTTTCTAACTTCTTGCATGTCATAAAAAAATCTATATAGTCTACACACTTACGTTACAGTCTTTCTGGATACAGCATATATTTTCAAGTTAATTTCCTCAGGTGATTAGATGTATGGCTCAAGTGTCTCTCTACATCTGGTGCAGCCAATGACTCTCATAATCTGATTCAAGTTCCATGATAATAGGACGCTTCTCTCCTCCCCCACCCATACACAATGGCGTGTTTTGTGTGTTTGTCTCTCTTTCTCAGGTTTAGAGATTTTTCTCTTTGTCCTCGGCATTCTGAAATTCCCCAGGTACAGGTGAGAGTCCTTATTCATGCTAACCCCTTCTTTAAATTTGAAGACCTGCCTTTCTTTCACTTGGGAAAATTATACCCTATTATTGCTTAAGAATTTCATCCCCTGCATTTTCACTATTTCTTCCTTCTGAAACTCCTGTTAGATTGACATTGGACTTTCTGAATCCATCCCTTTTTTTTTTTTTTTACTTGTACTTTTCTCCTAGATATTTCATCTTTTGGCCTTGTATTCTGAGAATATTCTCCCCCTGCCCTTCTCCCTCCCCCCACCCCTTCCTCACCACTATCCTTGTGTCTGTGCCCTACATGTTCCAAGTACCTTACGGGTACCAACTCCTTTAGCTGAGGAAGAAGAGCTGAGAGGATACATCTTGCAGGACATTGAAGCTACATTAAGGACTTTTGTTCTCATCCCAAGAATAAAAGGAAGTCATTAAAGTTATAAATGTTAACAGTAAAATGGCTAGATGTGAAGATTAAAGGAACACTCTGACCCTACTGCCGAGAGTGGGAAGAAGTTGGGTGACAGTAGAAGCAGGTAGACCAGTTACAAGGCTACGTCAAGGCTGAGATCTTTATTCCTGACTTTAATGGAAACACCTAGTGTGACAAAACCAAGTGTCATGGTGGTTGGCTGTTTCAGATAATTCTGCTAATTCTATGAATGCAGGACGCATGTTACTAGATTCCTCAGAGCCCTTTGTTTTTTGTTTTGTTTTGGGGTTTTTTGTTTTTTGTTTTTTGTTTTTCTGGCTGCACCCACGCAGCATATGGGATCTTCTTAGCTCCCTCACCAGGGATCAAACTCTCACCCCCTGCATTGGAAGCATGGAGTCTTACCCACTGGACCACCAGGGAAGTCCCCAGAGCTCTTTGATTTAAAGTCAAGAATGTAAATTAATTCTGTAAAATGTCTTTTGGAATTTATTGAAATGAAATTTTTCTCTTTCAGTGATTTACATGTTAAAATCTATTTCTTGTAAATCTAGAGAAAAACCTACCTGGTCAAGTGGTATATTTTATTTACTGATATGAGAGCATTTTTTTTCTATTCATATTAATAAGAAAAGCTGATAAACAGTTTTCTTTTGAAAGATACTCTCTCTCCAGTTTCACATTTAAGGTTATCTTAACTATTTGAAAGCGGATTAGGTAACTTTCCTTTTTTCTCTCTGCCCAGAAGTGATTTAAAGAGTAAAGATGTTTTGTAGTCTTGGAAAGAGCTTATCCATAAAACTTCCTAGGCCTAGATACTTTGTGGAGAAATGGTTCTTTGACAACTTTTCAAATTTTTCTCTTCATTATTTATCTAATTTTTCTTAGGGAAGTTTTGTATTCTTTGTAAGTTGCCCATTTCATCCAGGTTTTAAAGACTATTAACATGGACTGGAATGTAAACTTCTGTCATTTCTCAGTCTCCTCTACATATGTAAATTTCTTCGCCCACCCTTATTTTGTTCTTTTCTTCAGAGAAATGTCCTTCTCATTAGTGTTTTCAAAGAAATCAGTTCTTATAATTATCAACTGTGGAGTTTTTTTTGTCTTGAGTGTAGTAATTTCTGCTTACCTTCCTCTAATTTTCTCATTTATTTTGTTATTTTCTACCTCCTTGAGTTGAATATTTAATTACATTCATTCTCCTTATCTAAATAATTCGTTTAAACTCTGCATTTTCTTCTGATTACAGCCTTGACCACACACACATTTTGATATACAATGTATTTAATAGCCTCTTAAAGTCCAAAAGTGCTTGCTGTTTCTTTTGTGGGGTTGTTTTTTTTAATGGTGGAAAATATCAATTTTATGACTGATTTATTTCTTGATTTGTAATCCCCACACTTTTGATACAGACTTAAAATATCATATAAGGCCCTTAGCTTGTCTGCCTTGAGAGTGAAGGAGACAATACCTTTCTTCTTCTTTCCTTCACCTGCGTCACATCATGCAGCTCACATCTCAGTGTCCACTTCACAAGGTATTGGTTAGGAATCATCCTACCCTCATCTTCCCAGCTCAGAGGTAAAGCATCCCCTGTAGAATGATACCCAGAAACACATCTTTTTTCTCATCAGTTGCTCTTAAAATGTGCTGAAACCCATGGTTAAAATAGGTACTTTTTTTTTAGGTTTCCATACTCAATATTCTAAGAATGAAGTGACATTAGAGAAGTAATTGCTATAGTGCAAGATGTTGAAAAGGTGAATAATAAAAATCAGATGGATTTCCTGGAAAGGAAACCAGTCTACAGTGCAAACACAAGACCTGGGTGGAGACACAGAACCGGGGGAAGAAATTAAAGCACATGAGAGTTAAGGGTAATGGTCAGAACAGCTTCAGAAAATGAGACTGAAGGAGCAAAAGGCATGGGAGTTCAGCAAGGCAGAATGACTCTAAGGACAGAATTTCACATTGTGAGAGGCCCATTAAAAGTCTGAAACTATTAAAAGAATTGGGATGACATGATGTGTCCAATTCAATATGTTTGTTTTTCGATGTGTTTTCTCATATTTTTATTATCACTTGGAAGCCTTAGGCTTTATTATGCTTCCCTTGCATAATGGATGAACCTGGAATCTATAAAAGTAAAAGTTTCTCAAAAGAATAAGGTAGCGACCAGGTAATGGAATAGGTATCCATGTCCCTGAGCCAGAGCACACTGTCCCTTGGATGGAACGTCTTTTACTTTGCACCTCTGTGGCAGCTCTCTTCAAGATGCCTCCATCCACCCATCCCATTCCTGTACACGCATGCTGCTTCTTCAATCAAGAGGTGGATTCCAATTCCATTCTCCTTGAACCTCGGTTGGCCTTAGTGACTTGCTTAACGAATAGAATACAGCAGAAGTGACACTACTCCTATGACTCCCCAGGCTAAGTCATAAGAAGCCTTGCAGTTTCCACTATGTTTTCTCTTTTTGGGGTGGGGGGAGGAAATCTCTTTTTTGGTTCACTTTTGGTCTCTTGAATTGCTCATTCTCAGAATCCATCCACAGTGCTGTAAGACTCCGGTGCGACACGGAAAAGCCACGTGTAGGTGTGTCTCAGCTGAGTTCCCAGCTGGCTTCAACTGTCAGCTTTTGAGTGAGGTTTTTTAGCCACTCAATGCAACTGGACCTTTAGTTGACTGCAGCCTCCTCTGATATCTGTCTGTAGTTATCTGAGTCCCCAAACCCACAAGAACCATGAGAAATAATAACACACTGTTATGCACCACAAAGTTTTGGAGAGGTTTTTTAAACAGCAATAGATAACTAGAATAATCTTCTATGTTTCAATAACCCAAATATATGCCCTTCTGAGGATTGCATGCCTACTTTACTATATTCAGATTCCTTTTCCAGGTTAAAGTCAAACCATGCTTACCAGAAGCAAGTATACCTTTGATCCATTATTATGTTATTTATTGGTCAAAGAGCAATGACATTTCCAGCTTCTTATTGAGACACCTCATTTTTGTCCCCATTAATCACCTAATGGTAATTACGGTAAATCTCCAGACTCTGAACTTAATAATCTGCTAAGTTTATTCAACTCAACAGATAGTTATCAACTCCCTTTTATGTATTGTGATAAAGACCGTGGGGGTGACAGAATACATGGGTTTCTGCCGTCAAGAATCCTTTAGTTGAAGAGCTAACTAAAATATAAAGACATCATAACTCAAGGAAGAATGTGATGTTTCCCCCCACAATAATCACAAATAAAGATACACCCGGGCTCAGAAGAAGGTATCATTCAGGAGACAGTGTAGGGCAGGAGAAAGCAGAGGCAGAGCTACTTTGAATGCTGGATCTGCCACTAACACGGACAAGTTACTTAAACTTCTGCCTTTATAATATAAGGATAAACACACTTCATTAACCAACACTTCTGTTAATAAGTAGTGTTTAGCAACTACTTTACAAGATTATGAGAACTGAATAAAATGAGGAAAAGAAACTACTGGTTTATTGATGGTAGCTAGTGTCATTTTCATCATCATCACTGTCATTCATCATTTAATTAGTAGGATCAGAAAAGACTTACTGGAGATAACAGCATTTGAGCTGGGACTTAAGAAAATAATGTTCTTACCCAACACCATGGACAAAAATTAACTTAAAAGGGATCAAAAGCCTAAACATAAGGCTAAAACTATAACTCCTTTAGAAGAAAGCATAGGTGTAAATATTTATGACTTTGGACTTCACAATGAATTCTTAGATATGACACCAAAAGCACAAGCAACAAAAGAAAAAATAGATACATATATTGAATTTCTTCAAAATTCAAAACTTTTGTGCTTCAAAAGACACTATTAAGAAAGTGGAAATAAAAACCCAAATAATGGGAGAAAATATTTGCAAATCACACCTATGATAATGGACTTGTATCTAGAATATATTTTTAAAAAATTCTTACTACTCAATAATAAAAAGATAAATAAACCAATTAAAAATAGGCAAAGAATCTGAATAGGCAACCCTCCAAAGAAGATATACAAATAATCAACAAGCATGTGAAAAGATAGTCAACGTCATTAGTCTTCAGGGAAACGTAAATCAAAACCACAGCGCGATACTACTTCAGCCACACCAGGACAACTGTAATCAAAATGTCATATAATAGCAAGTTTTGGTGAGGATGTAAAGAAATTAGAACCCTCATACTGCTGGTAGGCATGTACAATGTTGCAGACATTTTGGAAAAGAGACTGTCAGGTTCTCAAATGGTTAAACAGAGTTACCATATGACTCAACAATCTCAGTCTTAGGGATATACCCCCCAAAATTGAAAACCTATTCAAATAGATACTTGTACATGACGGTTCATAGATGCACCATTCACAATAGCCAAAAGGTGGAAATAAGGAAAATGTGCATCGACTGATGAATGGATAAGCAAAATTGTATGAATATACAATAATATTGTATGGAAAATTGTATGGATAAGCAAAATTGTACGGATATACAATAATATTCCATCGTATACCCATACAACGGAATATTATTCAGTCACCAAAAGGAATGAAGTACTGATACAGGCTAAAATATGGATGAACCGTGAAAACATTATGCTAAATAAAAGAAGCCAAAGACCACATATTATGTAATTCTTTTCATATGAAACGTCCAGAATAGACACTTCTATAGACACAGATTAGTGGTTTCCTATAACTAAGGGAATGGGAAGTTGGGTGATAACTAAAGAGTACAGGGTTTCTTTTCAAGGTGATTGAAAATGTTCTATAATTGATTATAGAGATGGTTGCACAACTCTGAATATACCTAAAAACACTGAATTTTATACTTTAGGTGAGTGAATCATATTGTATGTGATTTACATCTCAATAAGACTGTAACCAAAAAATCGATATTCACTATCTCAACACTCGGGAGTGAAAAGCAGTGAGCGGAGATAGAACCCAGAGGTCCAGGCAGAGAAAAGCAAGAGTAATGTTGCAGAGGTGGGATGCCACCAAAGCATAAGATGTGTGTAGGTGATAGAGTTGGAGAGTAGCCTCAGGGGAGGCAATATGGTGGAGGCTACGGGGGCCAAACTGTCATTAAAGACTGCGCCTACAATTGGTCCAGCAAAAATAGGCCAGGGACATGAGCTAGTGTAGTGACAATGGAAAGAGGAGACACATCCAAGAAATACTATGGTGGTTGAATTAATGGGACATTAGTTTTGCCCGTTGAATGGGGGCTTAAGTGTATGAGGGACTCAAGTGTGACTATAGAGTTTTGAGTCAGAGAATAGAAAAAAGGATGTTTAGCTGCTAGAAATCAAAAGTCAGGAAAAGGAGCTGATTGGGCAGAGCCAGATGGAGAAAGTACAGAGTCATGGGCAAAGGCAGAACCCTGGAAAACACTTACCTTTCCTATCTGTGAAATGGGCCAAATGATGATGACCTCTTTCTAGTAGGGTTTTAGATTTATTGCTGTTATTGGTTTTGTGGGTGGTTTGGGGGTGGATGGGGATGAGGGAGACTGACATTTATTGAGCGTTTACTATGCATCAGTCACTCTGCACAGTTTTTTGAATATATATCATCTTAGTTTCTCACAACAACCCCATAAAGTACATATTACTCTCATTATCTTCGGGGTTTGAAACCAGATCTATCTGGTTAATGATGATGTCTACTTCCCGTAGTTGTAAACCATAAATGAGGCAGCGTGTCTGAGAGCCTAACCCCGGGTCTGGCGCTCAGAGGCGATCAACAAATATTCACAGTCTTCCCCCAGACCTGCAGCCACCTGCCCTCCATGGCTGCTGACCACGTCTCAAAGCCAGGATTTGAAGCTATGGTCCAGCCTCTCCCTCCCTCACCCAAGTTCTTTGGCACAGTGCAGTTAAAGTTCCATCCCTGTGCCCCGGGTCCCTTCCATATCTGAAATGACTCACTCCCCCTCTACATCTGTATTCCCCCTGCTTCTCTCCTCCAACCCACCCCTCCCCCCGGCCCCCATCCCACCGATATCCCTTTGGGCATTGCTGAACCAGTGGGGCTTGAAAAATGATGAATGTGTGTTGGATTTGGGGCTAAGGTTAAATGCTTGTTGGGAATTTGATGGAGGTCACACACCCATCTCATGTATAACTGACGTCACTAGGATCGAGACTGCTGAAAACAAACACCATGCTCCTGCTCGATCCTCTCCAACGAATCTCACTCACAAGAGAAGGAAATTGCAGAAGGCTCACCTCTGTGAACTCTTCCGGACGCGCAGGCTCAGCGGCCATGGCTCACGGGCCCCGCCGCTCCGCGGCATGTGGGATCTTCCCGGACCGGGGCATGAACCCGCGTCCCCTGCCTCGGCAGGCGGACTCCCAACCACTGCGCCACCGGGGAAGCCTTCTGTGAACCTTTATAACAGCAAATTGTAGCTCATCAGAGCCAATTCTTCAAGCCATTTGGTTTAATCTAAACCAGAGTTTCTCATCTCTCCTTTTACGATCCCATTTCAGGGCTCTGTGAAGTGGTTGGACAACGTGTCCCTATGTTATTATTCTGATGAAGACAATCAGAGCCTAGTGGTTAGGAATCACCTGGCCTTATCATCCATTAAAGGAAAATCTCATTAACCAAAAGGCCTATGTTTTGTTTCTGAATTCCAGAGATAAAAACCCAAAGGAGCTGAGAGACGTGAACTAAAAAATTCAGTTGCCTTGGAATTTTGAAAACAAATTCTATCTCGTCGGTAGCGTCTTTAATTAAGCACTCGTATGGAGTTGGAAGCAAAATATTCAGTTCTAGATGGGTTATGTGAGCATGTTTCTCTCTTTGCGATTGTAATTCTCATAGTTGAACATGAGATTTAGAATTCCCGGAAAACCAGAGTAGCTTTAATCAGCTTTTTAACTAGTGTTCAGAAATCATTAGGCCTCCTAAGTGGTATTCAATGACCACATTTGAATGGGGCTCTCTGAGGAAACCATGACCTAGAACTCTTCATATACCTAATTGTACCCAGTTTAAGGTTGCCCATAAAAGAAAAAAATGTGTAAACAATTTAAAGAACGTGGTTAGACTAGAAGATGGGTAGATGAGTTATAGAATCATTGTAAGGAATTTTGCAAGGCTAATTTCCAAGACCGGGACATGAAGACAAGGGATATGAATTTTGCAGCAAGGAAACCTCCTATGTGGAGACAAATTCTCAGAGCAAAGCCACACGCACCATGCACTTCTGTGACCTCTAGTTCTCTCCCAGCTAAAATAAAGAGACATTTGGGCAAAGGAAAGTTACGTGGAAAATCATTTGAGTATCCATCCATTATTTTGTTTTGCTTGTCGTCTTAATGGAGAATGTGTTGGATCTGAATCAGCATTTCTCAAAGGGAGTTCTGCAGAGCATCAGTATAGAGTGGTAATCCACGGAGGAAAGAGTTTGGGGACGACCCACACTCATGCCTATTATATAAGATCCAGACGAAAGAGAGGTGCCGCTGAAAAGGGATGTCAGAGGATCAAGACGGACCACGCTGTCAGCCCCAGGAAGTTCTCTGACCCTGACCCTCAGGGAGGTGGGTACCTGAGTTTTCCGTCCAACGTGCTCTGCAGAGCTGAAGCAAGTGGACACAAGTCAGCAGGACAGCCCGTGTCTCAAGGAGGTTCTGCTTTATGAAGCTCTCCAGACAGTAAACTCGGTTGTTGGGGGCTGATTGCAGTGCTTTGCTCATCCCGTGAATTAGGCGGCCTGAACTCCTGCCTAAGACCTGGGAATGTTGAAGACCCCTTCCCGGGAGATGTGACTCAGGAATGCTGGGGTGAGACCCAAGAGTCAGCTTTGCCCCATCGGGGAACTGAATATGCCCCCAGGATGGAGCTGTGTCCACACCCCGTGGTCAGCTACGTGGATTCCAGAAGGATGATCTCTAACCAGCCACCAGTACCTCTTGATAGTATGATTCACGTCTCTCCCTTCAGTGAAAGACTGACCTTAGGTATGGAGGAATTTAATATATTCTGGAAGAACTATAGACTTTGTCTTTTTTGGGTTTTTTGGCTCCGAATAATTCCTGTAAGTAAGGTATGCAAATATTACATTTTCCTGTGGCTCGCCCTGTACGTTTTAACTCCCAGCATCTCTCGGCAGCCCTCATTTAACATTCGGATGACAATACGTTTCTCAACACATAGAAATAAGTCGTCTACGGCCATGACATCGATAAATTAGAGCTGCTAAGAGTGTGCGATGTCGATTTTTCAAGCTCTCAGCAAACATCAGAGTTTTCCGTTGCCAGAAACTGGGTGGAATGAAACGTGAAAAGGAGCCTTCTGATCCAACACGTGATGGAGGACCGGCGAGAGGGTTGGGTTTACGAACTGTGAGCCGTCGTCCTTGGATGCCTGCGTGGCTACAAGTGAGGTCATCAGGAAGCAGGTGTGTGGCTTCTAACAGGTGTTTCCAAAGGAGTCTTTCAGTCCTGGCTCTGCTGCTATCTGGGGCACAAGGACGTCAGATGGTGTCAAATCAACACAAATGTTCTCCTGAAGGGAACTGCGAAGTCTGAAAATGATCGCCACGTGATTGGAAAAGTTGCTTCAGAAAACTGTCATGAATTTCAGTGCAGGCAAAGTCCGAAGTCTGAGAATTGTATGGAAATCGGGAGGGTTCTTTAGACTTCAAAGAAGAAATTCCTAAAATACATGCTTTTGCTGGTCTTGCCTTCTCTAGAGTTCAGAGGTGAATGCAGGAAAGGATGGAAAAGCTCAACGGAATGGGTGTGCCACCCAAGAGAGCCACGGCACGCATGTGGCTCTGTCCGCCTGGCCTGTGGCTGACTCACCAGCTCTCTCCCAGTCTCAGTCTGTGGGGCTTATGGGGCGGAGCCTACATTGCAGCTCCAGGCTTGGACATGTACCTGCTACCCAACCAGAATCCCCGAGTCGTCTACAGAGTCCCCAGAGAAGGTGTGCTCTTCTTATCAGGGTGGTGAGCCACTTGGAAGGGAAGCTCTATTTACCTGGGCCTTTTTGGGTACCAGGTGACGAAGGGCAACCTGAGGTCAAAGGCAACACCAAGCACAGTAGAGCTGACAGCAGCCCAATCCTGAAAGCTCAGTTGGAGTTCCTGGTCCTTGCCATGCCTGAAGATTCAGCCCTGATTTAATTTACATGAGCCCATGTATTCCCTTCTTTGCATATGGCATCGGTTGTGAACATAAGATGCAGACTTCACCAGACAAAAATGTCATGGTAACTCGTTAAAAACAGCACATCCATGGGTTGTAGAAAGAAGTTGGGGAATCTAGGACGGAAACCTGGCTTTTTGACATCTGTGGCACACTTGGAAAATTATATTTTGAATGCATCAGGTTTTCTCATTTATCAAATCAGAGGGTGGACCAAGGTCGATTCTCAGTACTTCAACCCCGTTATCTTATTACGAACTCGATGATTTTATAACCCCATTATCTTATTATGAACTCGATGATTTTATAACCCCGTTATCTTATTACGAACTCGATGATTTTATAACCCCGTTATCTTATTACGAACTCGATGATTTTATAACCTAACACCATCTTTAAATTCATGCAAATGTAATCTCTTCTTTACGTCTAACTGCCTGATTCTATTAGCCACTCTGAATGTCTTCACCTACAGAAGAAGGAATAAAAAATTTGACCTCATAAGTGTTAGCAGGCATCACTTTTTATCTATGATTAATTCTGTTTCCTGATGGTCAATAGGAGAAAGACAAGTACGATTACAATGAAACCCATCACTGGAAATTAGTCATATTGTCAAAAAGCAAGAGGAGGGGCTTCCCTGGTGGCGCAGTGGTTGAGAGTCCGCCTGCCGATGCAGGGGACGTGGGTTCGTGCCCCGGTCCGGGAGGGTCCCGCGTGCCGCGGAGCGGCTGGGCCTGTGAGCCATGGCCGCTGAGCCTGTGCGTCCGGAGCCTGTGCTCCACAACAGGAGAGGCCACAGCAGTGAGAGGCCCGTGTACTGCAAAAAAAAAAAAAAAAAGCAAGAGGAGTATATTTGGAGACATTTACTGGACTTCCTTCCTCTACACCTACGTCTAGATCTTCTCTCTCAGAACCTAGGCTTCCATCTCAGCCTGTCCTTCATGTGTCTTGGAGACAAGAATTCTCTGCAAATACAGTAGTTCTAGGGAACTTTCCTGGCTGCCTCTCACTTGGCTTGTGTGTTCATAGCAAAAAGATACCTTGTCTGCCCACGGTTCTCAAAGGATTAATGTCTGCATGTTTCTCCAACGACTGTCTCAAACCCTAGAATCCTGGAAGTATTACTGGATTAGTTGCAGCTAAAAGTCTCCAAATTAATTCAGTTACCCTAATAGGTTCATATGTAATTTGTGAAACGAAGATGCCCTGACATCAAATCCCTTGTAATCAGACATCCAGAGAGACAGAGCCTGGCTTTTGTTTTGATAGCAATCAGGCTGTGCTCAGTTCCCCTCCACACGCTCAGAGGAGGAACTCGTGGAGCCTGTAGACGAGCCATCCATGTGCACTCACTTTTTCCCACCTATAAATCAGAGATGATGACATTTGCCAAGTCTCTGCTTTAAGCCCCGAAGGAGGTAGAGTTGAGGGTCAGAGAGGAAACTGCTGTACGAATGCAATACATCGACTTGGGAGCCTTTGGTTTGGGGAAGAAAAAGAGGGTTAATTCAATTGTGTACTAAGTGTTTTCTTTCTCCTCCATGTTGGTCGTTGGAAGTGTTGGTAGTTGCTAAGCCAACTTTGGCTGCTCTGAAAAAGGCACTGGGAACCTAAGGTCCAGATGGAGTCATGTCTGATGACCGAATGCAGCAAAGACACTCAAGGTCAGGGTACTTATTCCTCTAGATCCTCCTTGTCAGGCTGTGGTTTGGCAATGGCCGTGTGCCTCTACTTATGGCCATGTATCCTATGGACTGGCCCCCTTCCCACTGCAACAGCTCCCCAACTTTTCCCCTTTGAGCCTGGGGGTGTTAATG
Source organism: Pseudorca crassidens (assembly GCF_039906515.1). Lineage (NCBI taxonomy): Eukaryota > Metazoa > Chordata > Mammalia > Artiodactyla > Delphinidae > Pseudorca > Pseudorca crassidens. The sequence continues at coordinate 6,063,041 of NC_090314.1, read as the reverse complement.
GCTTTCTGCCCATCAGAGTCCCTGACACATTGCTCTCCTTGGTTGGTTCACTGTGCTCACACAGACCCTTCATTAAACTCTTTCTGGACGTTTGGACCCCCACGTGAACACAGTTAATGACACGTAATCATTTGTGATACATGCTAAGGTGTAAGAAGTCAAAGAGTTATCAATGGTACTTTCCCTACTATCAAAACAAGTCATGAATGTATCTCTTCTGTATCTGTAGTCAAGGTTATCAAAGATGGTTTTTCTCCACCACACGTGGTTCCATTCCCAGCACACCTGTGAGCACATGTGAACATACCTGCACATTTCTCATTGAGAGCTGATTCTGGGGCTCTGCCCACCTCTTCTGCTCCCCAAAACCCCTCTAACATCAAAGAGCAAAGGCTCTGTCTACTCCTAATCTTCCCAAACTTTACTTTAGGTATTTCTGAGGACCCACCCAAGATGCTCCATGCTCCATCCTTTGCCGAAAAGACCAAGCCTAAAGGTCTCAAGACCCAAAGGACCCAAGGCAGCAGACACTGCTGTGCCAGGGAGCATGAAAAGTGCAGTGTTGGGACAAGCAGGGAGGAAGGTGAGGCAGGAGCTAGAGATCGGTTAAAATGAGGTCAGTGGCCAGAGGAAGGGGCTCTAGCACTGTTGCCTCTAAGGGTCTTAGAACGGCATCTCGGAGTCTTGGAGCAGACGAAAGGGTGAAGACAGTGACTTAGTATACAATGCAGTGTCCAGGTAGACTTGCTGTTGGAGTTCAGGAAATCAGAAGCCATGGTCTGCAAAGAATAGAATAAGAAGGGGCGAGGGAAAGTGCCTGCAGAGACGTATCAGAATGAGGATACAGGATTTTGCTGCACATTGGAGTCATCCCAGATTTTAAAATACCGATACCTGGGTCTTATCCCTCCTATCCCCAATTTTTAATTTCATTTGTCTAGAAATGTAGCTTTGGGCATCTGGAGTGTTCAAATCTTTCCCCAGACGATTCCAATAGGCAGTCAAAGTTGACAATCGCTGCTTTAGAAAATGTCAGCCAGAATTCTTTGGACTTGGGGAATTCAGGGTTTCTTAGCCATGTCTGAGTACACGTGAATGAGAACAGATACTACCATTAACCCTGGAGCAGGACATAGTGGCAAAGGGATCAGACTGAGGCTGTACCACAGAGGAAATACAAAAGTAATATCTGAAGAACAACTGGTGATGCTCTATCCAACTGGCCAGATCGTTGGGTTGGGTTTTTTTGTTTGTTTGTTTGTTTGTTTTGAGCAGTGGTCCTCAAACTCTAGCAGCGTCAAAATCATTGGAGTCTAGAGCTCGTTAAAACACAGAATGTTGGTCCCAACCCCAGGAGTTTCTGATTCCGGAGGTTTGGTGGGGCCCTAGAATTTGCATTTCTGACACATTTTTACCAGATGATGCTAATGCCGTTGGTCCAGGGACTGCACTTGGAGAAGCATTGCTCTAGAGAAAGTTCCTCTCCCTTCATCTCTTAGTCTCCCTTGTTTTATGCGATAGAGTGGTTTCTTTACAGTCCCACGGGGAGCCTTCCCACTCTGTGACCACACACAGGGAAACATCAATCATCCCAAGCCAGAAAAGGCAGCAAAATGTTACTTATTCCCCACCAGGTGCTTGCAACTTACCCTCATTGGGAACGCAGGTTTTAGCTGCTGTCATGACAAACCTTGGAACCTCTGCGGCAAGGAACGCCCATTTGTCAGCAAGAGCATTTCCTTCTATGATCACAAATGGTTTCCAGTCATGGAGAAAACCCAGGAGACGTGTGAAAAGAGAACTTGCCAAGTCTATGGCTGTAGTCTCAGTTCATCCCCAGAATCAAATTGAAAAGAAAACGAGAGGAATAATTTGGCTTCTCTCTACCCATGCTTGTACTGCTCTCTTGGGAATAAACAGATTTTTTTCTATATTTCCAATTTTCAATATTTGCAAAGAAATTCTCCCTTGAGACGTAAGTGGGGTCTTCAGAGAGGTTTCAAGCACTTTTATTAATATCTGAGGAGTCCGTTTTTTTCTTCTTTTCTCACAAACACAAACATCTCATCATTCTTTTTTAATTATTGTCTTTTATTTTTTAGGTTGAAACATATTTTGGAAATGGAAAACTCAGTGTTGCCAAGTTTCTCCAGCCTCAGAGGAAAGAAAACGTAACAGCTGGCACAAAGATCTGAACTCTGATGCATTCTTTTAAAGTCACCTCTTTGTGAAGGCTCGGCTGAGGCACTCCGATACCTCAGTCCAGGCGAGGACCAAAGTCTTCTGTTTGTGTGTGTCCCGCATCCACGCTGAAGCTGTGGGACCAGAGGGGTCTGAGTCTCAAAGTTGTGTCTTGCAAATGGCATCCCTGATTCCCTGGATATTCTGATCCCTGCAACATATGCAGACATGCCTAGGCTGCCCAGAGCAGAGATAAGGGACACGGGACCACAGAGGACAGGTCCCTACCACCACTTAAACTGACACCAGTAGGCATGATGAACTAGCCTGGTGTACCCTGAAATCTACTGCATGGGACACTAATTCCACAAAGTAGTCATGGACGCACGATTTGGGGAAACACTGAGTTAAAGAAAGTCATTCATATCAATTTTTTTATACCAGGACTTCTGAGAACTCAATATACTATATGCATGGTGAATTTTCAAGAAGAGGTTTTATGGGACCATAGGAAACGTATTAGATCATAGGGAAAACGTAGGGGAGCTTCTCTTGGGACATTCCTGAGGAATGGCTTTGGGAAACGATAGTTCGAAAATGTCTAGTCTCTTCCCATATAAATTCTCCCTTCCAAGTCTCAGGTCTCTACTGTGTGGGAATGAGTCTTAACTAACCGACAAGACTCAGAAGTGAGGTTTGGGCTTCCCTGGTGGCGCAGTGGTTGAGAGTCCGCCTGCCGATGCAGGGGACACGGGTTCGTGCCCCGGTCCGGGAAGATCCCACATGCCGCGGAGCGGCTGGACCCGTGAGCCATGGCTGCTGAGCCTGTGCGTCCGGAGCCTGTGCTCCGCAACGGCAGAGGCCACGACAGTGAGAGGCCCGCGTACTGCCAAAAAAAAAAAAAAAAAGAAGTGAGGTTTGAGCCATCCATGCACCTATGACCTAAGAAGCAAATTTCTCTGAAGCCTTTGAATGTTCCTGCGGCTTCCTCCGCATCACCTCTCTGGAGTAAGAAAGCAATTCTGGTGCAAAAGGAAAACCAAGAGAGGACTCTAAAATACTAAGTTTCAACTTTTATAGGCATATTATAGACATTTTCCTTCACAAGTTTACATATAAAATATTTGGGTTCGAATATTCTTGCCAACAGAGGTCTGCTTTGTCTAGAGATCCTTTGAAGAGGCCAAGGCATCTTGGTGGAAATCCCTTTTTCCTAAAGAACACCAGCCATTAAATATTGTAAATGGATCCTCAAACAGTAAGCCCAGAACCAGAAATGGTGTAACCTCTTCTACTCATGTCTCTGTCTTGCTTCTTATGCTATGATACATGATTTACTTTGACATACGACCAAATCCATCAGCATTCAATGTTTTGGCTACGAGGGATTCTGTTTTCTAACACTGTAAATGTGTTAAGTTCCCAATTTATTATATGTTACATTGATTATATATTACCATGTATTGTATGATTTAATTACATCAGTTGATAGTCACACTAGTGATATACTGATGAAGTAAACATTGTCAATATTCCCCTTTTATAGGTGAGAAAACCAAATCTGAAGGGAGTTAGCTCATTAACCTTGGTCACACAATTAGTTACCACCAGAGCCAGGATTTGAGCCAAAACCTTCTAAAACCAAAGCCTCTGTTCTTCTCCAACACCTCAAGTTACCTTCCATAACTATTGGAATAAGACTGAGGAAGAAGAAAAAGTGAATGTTTAAGATAATTTCTTATAAAAAAAAAAAGAACCTCAAAATGCTTGTAAAGTAACGCATGATTAAAAACTGGAAAGGGATGGATTCCCCTAACACCAAAACATGCAGCTGACACACAAGAACAGATGAAAACGATCTAGAGTTTTCATAATCTGCAAATAATCACATCTCACTGATAACAGATTTTACAGCAAATCAATAGATAGCTCTATAGGTAAAAGCTCACAGACCATGGAGGCTACAACTCCTCAAAAATACATTTTTAAAGATGCACTCCAAACTCTCCAAACCAAGGGACTGCAGAGGCTCTTTAGCGTTGTTTATTTCTGGGCCACCAAACTGATAAAAAAAAAGAGAGAGAGAGAGAAAGAGAACTTTCCAGTTGGGAAAATGCAGTTAATCTTCAAGTGTGATTTGTAAAACTCAATTATACCAATTAACTTCATTATTCTATTTGGAAGATTTCTCTCTCTCTCTCTCTCTCTCTCTCTCTCTCTCTCTCTCTCTCTATATATATATATATATATATATATATATATATATATATTCCAACCTTCTTTTAAGTTTTAAGTCTGAGCCATTTTTACTGCTTTATTTCTTGTTAAGATTGCAATAACTTGTCATTGGTGTGCAGACACTTTCTTAACTATTCCTGTGTTACAAATAAAAGAACCAGTATCGCTCGCAGGTCATCTCTAGGGTCCTGCAACGCCAAGCACTATAAAATGGTTAGACATTAAGGTGCGGAGAAAACCCCATAAAACGATACATAAAAACGTGTCTTGCTTTGCCATTTATGTGGAAAGATGTTGCAGTTCTATCTTTCAAGCCAAAGACTATTTTAGCATTAAAGTTTCAATCAGAACAGGAATGGGGATAGGTTTCATTCTTTCCTTCTGACCCTCAACTGCCGTAGTAAAAATCATGTGCCGTGTTGGCTTCCCCACTGGCCCTTTGATACCTCTCTCCCTCCTCTCTCTCTCTCACGCACACACACTGCAAGCGAAATCTGCTTCTTCTAGCTCAGAAAAACTTTGCTAAATCAGACCTCTAACTCTTGCAGGAATAACTTTGATTTGTTTGTTTAGTCAGATTTATAATTAGAAAAAGAAAGCTTGAGAAATGCAGTTCTGTTCATACTCATTGGAAGAGTTGTTCGTTTAACCATTCAAGGGAGTTGATCCTTTTTGAAAGGACTGCTTTTCACAATTCATGCAATCACTCTGGCCAGGGGTATGACCTGAGCTCCGCAGGGCAGCCATCGGTATGACCACCAAAAGAACAGTAAGCATGGCATAACACGGAGTAAGACATCAAATTCCAGGCATCAGAGTTTTCATCTCACCATCGTTAAGGATAACGGTGTCATAGGAAGTCAGATAGGTCATCCAGGAAGAGCAAAGAACATCAGAGGTGAGCTCTGGTTCGAGGGCAGAGGACGTCTCTTTTCTGTCAGAGTTTATACCACATTTCCTCTTGGTTATGGATACAGATGGTGATAACAGCTAGAAAAAGGGCAATGATTTGCTGGTTGCTGTAGCAGATGGTCTCAGTGAACTTCTGCCCGTATTCCCTTAGCTGTTACTATCTCTGCACGCACCAGTCTGACGGCCTCCAGCTATAAACAACTATGACTGTTTGACCGAAGGCTCTCTCTAGGTATCTGAACCTTCCCGGAAAGCTGATGGTTACGGGGAGTTACCATCACTTCCAGGAACCCCCAAACAATAACTAATTGGAGTTAGTAAGGACCTTGGGTGGAATCTTCTACACTGTGTCCCGGAGTTCCCAGTGGGGATGAGTCTCAGGTGTGCCAGTGGTAACTACTCAGTAGGACACCCTTTATTTTGATTCCTGTTCTTCCTTGCTCATGTCTCTACCTTTCACTGAAGTTTCTTGGGATCACCTCCCGAATACACTTTTGTATTTGAACCCTGTATCCCCAGAAACCCAGCCAAAGACAGGTGCCCATGCTGATAGAGAAAAGGTAAACATCAGAAATTCTAGATTCATCACAAGAAACTCATGTTGCCCCACTGCCAAAGACCCTATCTTTACGGCCCAAACTTGTCAGGACAGATGCCGTGAAACATATGAAGTTCTGCAGGAACTAAGTTCTATTCTGTGGAATCCCAAGACCAGTTTTCTGAGCCATGGCCCATCCAGGGAATCAGATGGAAAGCAGATCTCTCTGTCCTTTAGGAAAAACCTAAATGACATTAGCCGTGGAAATCAGCCAAGGTGTGGCAAGTGACCAAGATGGCTGGCCAGGAAGACATCATTTATGCCAGGTAAGTGTTTTGACTGTGGGATCTGTGAAGGGTCCTACATGGGGAAGTGTGGAGTGCATTCAAGAATGAAAACTGTCAAGTATTCAGAAGGGGGTGTGTGGCTGGTGGAGCTCTGAGCAGTGATCTCTGTGAGCCCAGATTCAGGAGCCAGAGCTTCTCATCCTACATCTGGTTTGCTTCTCAATCTGAATAAAACCAGCCGTGGGTAGCTGGACAAGATGAGTGCCTAGAAGACTCAGGATCAGGACACGAATCGAGGTCAATAGTTTCAGAGGAAATTCTGTGGAGACCTTCAGAAAGAAAGAAAGAAAAAAAAAAAACATGGTCTAACAGTAAGTGAATGGCTGGGGCTGGGTAGAGCACCAGCGAACAGAAACCCATGGGAACAGTGATGTCTTGACACGTGATGGAGGAAGGTGGAGGATGAGATCCCATGGGAAAGTCTTGGGGACGTTTACGTGGCTTCAGAAACTTCTTGGAGGTTGGTGAAATCTAAAGAAGAATCGATGTAGCAAGAAAAATGAATGAGGGAGAAATTGGTGAACAAGAACTCGCAAAGTAAACCAAGAACCAAACCCTTGAAGGACTTGTAAGCCACGGTGAGGAGTTTTGATGTCATCCTACTTGCAATGGGCTGCCCTGGGAGGATTTTAAGTAGGAGGACAATATGCTCCGATTTGAATTTTAGGAGATCACTTTGGTTGCCAGCAAGAGAATGGGATCATATTTACTGACTACAGTAGAAACTATGCTTTCTCTATGCTTATTTCACACAATCCTCACCACATCTCTATGAAGCAGCTCTTTTTATTATCCCTGTGGCTCAGAGAGGATGTGTTAGCCCCAGGTCACCTCTGGCAGGTGATGGAGGTAGTATTCGAATCCAGCTATAGCTAATCTCAGACTGAGCTCTAAATAAACCTCAGCATACACTTGAGAACCTCTATGTAAATTCTCTCTCCCAACTCATTACCCAATGCTTGTTGATGTTCTCTTGGGTCCAGTAATTTGTATCACAGAATCCGTTACCTGGTCAATGGCCACCCAGTGTGAATTTGGGGTTTTAATGACATGGGGCTTTGTTTGGGAGCCCCCTTTGCCTGGGGTTGCAGGTGTGCCTTCTTCTACCCACGAATCTATTGTACCTGTTTATAAGTTATGCTACATTCTCAGTGTTTTGTGGGCAGGTTGCAGGGACAGCAGGATATCACCTGTGGCCAATGTAACTTGGGGTCCTTGAGTTTCTAGAAGCTCTTTCAGTAGACTCAGGCTGGTGCTGGGTTTTTGACTGGGACCTTATCGATGTCCTTGTAAAACCCTATAAGAGTCTTCAGTGGATACGTGTCTGCACAAATCCTTGTTTGTGTAAACGTGGACGATTAAAGTGCATCTTGGGACGTCTATCCCTGCCCCCTGCAGCTTTGCTTTTTCTCATCTATTACTGACTAGGAGGGATCAACTCTGTCAGATCTCTAGAAGAAGAGAGGTCGCGTGTTTTGCATTACAGGAACATATTCTCATTTTGAATTTACAGAAACATTCCTGTTACCTCGTACCACCTGGAAACAAACCAACCCAGCTCCAAGCTCCGGCCGTTACAAGTCCCTGCAAATCCCCACCGCATCCCAGCTGCCCTCACTCACTGTCTCGTTTACTTAATAATCTCAAATTCTTTGCAAGTTTTCTTATCTGAGGTAATCAAGACAACTTGAGATGGCTTCCTGGCTTACAGGGATTCCCCCACCCCTGAGGTGAATGACTCTTCCTCCCACATTCATTCGTCTTCTTGTAAAAGGTAATAAACCCGTGACCCAACCCTGGTCCCCTGCCCCAATTCAAAGACTGAATGGGTGGTTCAAGCCTGGCCAATTAGTGTTCTTCTTAGGACTTTTTTTTCCTAACTAAACTAGAAGAAAAAAAGCTTTTTCCCTTCTCCAGGCATGGAAGTGTTAGGATGTGCATCCGGATCTGCTGGGGGCCACCTTACCCACCACGCAGCTGTGTGACATTCTAACAAAGTAGCCACAGCAGAGGGAAGCAGAGAAGTGAAACTGACAGGTTCCAGATGGTCCCAAGTCCTTGCTCAGAGTGGTTACTACCTCTCTTCTGCGTTTGTTCACGTGAGCCACTAAATTTCTCTTCCCTCTTTATTTTTTTTAATTTTTTTTTGCGGTACGCGAGCCTCTCACTGTTGTGGCCTCTCCCGTGGCGGAGCACAGGCTCCGGACGCGCAGGCTCAGCGGCCATGGCTCACGGGTCCAGCCGCTCCGCGGCACGTGGGATCTTCCCGGACCGGGGCACGAACCCGTGTCCCCTGCATCGGCAGGCGGACTCTCAACCGCTGCGCCACCGGGGAAGCCCTCTCCTCCCTCTTTAAACGGCTCTTGATCCAAACTAGATCCAACCTTTTGTGGAATAACAAAGAAATAAATTAAAGAGCAAGTGGAAAGCAACATCTCTATATGATGAGACAACATAATCATAAGAGTAACAATTTACGGTCTGACGCCGAGGGAGAGAACAGGAGAGCTGAAGGGCAGACACACAGTGTGTACTCGACAGGGCAGTCCTGGGTGTTTACAACACCCATCCTGAGTCTTGGCCAAACATTTTATGTTCCTTAGACTGTTTAAGTCAAGAATAATCTATCTCAGAAATATTTAAATCCAAATGGAGATTTTTTTAAGCTCAGTTGTTTGAAGGACTGAACGTGGTTATTAAGAACCACAGGCTGAATTCCAGATAAAGTATTTTGAAAAGGGTCGACCAGATCCAATTTACAATTTCTTCCCACACTGTGAAATTATTTTCTCCAGCAGATATCAGCTTCTATTCCACAGGCAAATGCTTGGATGAACGTAGGTTTCCCTTCTTTCCTTTCAGGTTTTGTCTTCTTGTTTGATTCCTTTTTGGTGTCATTGTTTGGGCTATCTGTGCCCCACTTGCCCTAGCTTCAGTGCTAGGCTGTATCCCTGTCCCCAGAAAGGAGGGTTTTGCAGAAAGGAGGGTTTTACAGAAGGCGCTTAGGTTCAAAATGCAGGGACTCTACTTTTTAGCAGTTTCTGTCCTGTACTTTCCCTGGAGCCAAGATCCCAGCTTGTATTAGGAACGGGAGAGGCAGATTCGTGAGTTAACAGGCCCTCCTGTGAGTCGCGATTCTAACCGACGCTCCATCCTCCTAGGATGGAGGCTGCGCCATGCTCTTGACAGTTTGCCGCAGGGAAGGAGTCCCTTTGGCAAATTCCAGTTCACCAGCCAACTCCATGGCTCTCCACTGATCACCTTCCTCAGATGGTTTCCTCTCCACCTGCCAGACCACCCTAGACAAACTTGCTGGAATCTGCTCATCACGCACCCTCTCCCACTATGCTGAGACCCCTACTCCCGCCTGCCAAGTGTCTTTCCCTATGACCTGCCCCCTCTCCACTCTGCTAACTCCTGTCTAACCCATCTCGGTCCACACCGCAGGTTCCCCCTACAGCAGCTAATATTCCCCTGGCTTTATGTATTTTGTCCTCTCGACCCCATCCTCCGAGTTTTTCAGAACTGTGCCACTATGTACCATCCCCCTGATCCCAAGACAGGTATTTCTAATCTATACCCAGCTTCTTGTCTCCATTTATATTGGGTATTATCTACCCTTTTTTAATAGTATAATTTCCTGAATATATGGTTCTCATACACTTTGGCATATGAATCTTCAAGGGTTTTTTTCCCCTAATTCTTCTAAACTTTTTATGGATTTTTCTAATAACTTGTAATTCGTATTGTATTATATCTATCAACCCCTATGTCATCACTTCTTAAGATCTTTTTATAAAGTCTACCCTGTACTTGTGTTTTTTGAGTAATCTCTCTGTATATAACTTTCCTTTTTCCCCCCCTTTTAAATGTTCTGATTTTTCAGCATTCTTCCATTCTCACCACATCGTTCATTTCATAATTCCACCTCCTAGGCAAAGGAGGACTCCTACCCTTTAGCATTTCCTTTTAGGTTGATATCATCTAAATTTTCTGAGAATCTAAAAATGCACTGAAGATCTTGCCCTTTTCTTTCTAATCAAGCCATAATCTAATAAAATACCAAGTAGTTACACATTTATCATTTAAATTTGATATCATTTAAATTGGTTGATATCATTTAAATTTTCTGAGAATTTCATTGATATCATTTAAATATCATTGATATCATTTTAAATTTTCTGAGAATTTAAAAATGCACTGAAGATCTTGCCCTTTTCTTTCTAATCAAGCCATAATCTAATAAAATACCAAGTAGTTACACATTTATCATTTATAGCTGCCCTAACTCCGGTGGTAGGAACGTGAACTAACTCTCCACTACCAAATCCTTGTTATTTCATAAGCTATTAGAAGTAGTCTTCACCAGGGAGACCACCTAACTGACATCCAGAAAGGCAGCAGAATTTCTTGACTCAATTTGTCTGATACTTTCAAAATCCTCCACGTATTCATTCTCCCCTCTCTTATTCTAATTTTCCACTTATTTGCACACATATGAAAAGTAAAACCTTTCTGCATATCAGATGCTGCCTGCTCCTGAGTTTCCTGTTATCGTACGTACTCCATCCAGTGACTGGAGACCACGTTCCTTGTCTCTCTGCCCCGCTACCCTACTCAGCCTCACCGTTCCGTCCCGCGGAATCATCCCTAAGGAGTTTCAGTTCACTTTCCAATAACAGTGTCTGTTCTGAAGCACACAGTGCAAGTTTTTAAATTCTAAATACATCTTTGTATTGTATGACTACAAAGAAAAAGTCGTTTTCCTTAAGGGAAACAGGAAAGAAAACAAGTTGAAAAGATGAACGGCAATAGAAAAATCATCAAAGACTGGGAAGCGATCATTGATTTAAAAAATTCCAGTGGACCATAAACGTATGAAAAATGTTCATTCTCAGATTCAAAAATGAAAATTAAAATCACAAGATGCCCCTTGCATCTATTAGATTGGCAAAATTAAATACATTCTCAATCTCAGAATTAAGGAAACTTTCTAGGAAATTGCATTCTCCTTGCTAGAAAAAAAGGTGAATTAAAACACTCTCTCTAGGGCTTCCCTGGTGGCACAGTGGTTGAGAGTCCGCCTGCCGATGCAGGGGACACGGCTTCGTGCCCCGGTCCGCGAAGATCCCATATGCCGCGGAGCGACTGGGCCCGTGAGCCATGGCTGCTGAGCCTGCGCGTCCGGAGCCTGTGGTCCGCAACGGGAGAGGCCACAACAGTGAGAAACACTCTCTCTAGAAGCCAGCTCAACAAATGTACCAAAACTCTTAAATTATGAGTCAAATCTATGCAAAATTTTCTAAAAACTTAATTTCTTTGTTAAAGGAAATAAATAGTAACACGAGTAAATTTTTATCCATCTGTATTGTTATACCAACATTATTTAGAATAGTATAAAAAGGGAAACAGACAAAATACCTATCAACTCGGGATTGGCTATTTCAGTTTTAACACGTCCACGTGATGGAAGCCGTGATGCCATTAGAAATCCCATCTTTACAGTACGTTGCTAAGTGAATAAATCAAGTATGAAAATAATATGGATGGTTTAATTATAATTATTTTTAACCACTTTTAGACAATTGTACCCATGCCTAAGACAGAATACCGAAAGATAACAAAATAAAAAGTGGATATTTCTGGGTGATCAGATTTGGAGAGAATTCATTTTCTCTTATATGGTTTTCTATGTTTTCCAAATTACTTATAATAAATAAACCTAACTCTTTTTTGTACTTTATTTTTGTTTGTTTGTTCTTATATATTTATTATTTTATTGAAGTATATTTGTTTTACAATGTTGTGTTAGTTCCGGGTGTACAGCAGAGTGATTCACTTCCACATATATATATTCTTTACATATTCTTTTCCCTTGTAGGTTATTACAAAATATTGAGTATAGTTCCCTGTGCTGAACAGTAGGCCCTTGTTGTTTATCTGTTTTACATATAGTAGTTTGTATCTGCTAATCCCACACTCCTAATTTATCCCTCCCAAACTTAACCCTTTTAAGATCAATATTTCATTGAAAATATCCTATTATTCAACATCAATTCCCATCTGTTTCCTCTAATTTCACCTTATTTTAACCGAACAGCAATAACTATGAGGGGAAAAAAAACATACCATTTTTTTGGTTTTGTTGTTAATATTCCACGATGACTGTTTTTTGTTCCATCAGTGATTGAAATAGACTCAGCACCGTGCCAGTTACAAGAACCAACAATGACGATAGCAAAGGATCACAAGGGTCTTTACTGGGTTCAAAGGTGTGTGTGTGTGTGTGTGTGTGTGTGTGTGTGTGTGTGTGTGTGTGTGTGTGTGTGTGTAATTCTCATACAACAGCTCTATGAACTAAATCTTAATATCATTCTCCCTTCTAGGGACAAGGAAACTGAGAAATTAGGTAATTGACCCAAAGTCACACAGCTAGTGCTTGTCAAGTGCAGTTAGTCTGTCCCAGACACTATACCCAAAGCCACCATTTGATACCATTTCTATAGCAAAGAGTATTGTGTGGTTCTTGTTTTCCACTGCTCTCCACTGAAGTACCCAACCGAGGTATGGGTTAAGTAAGAGTTAATCCATAACCTGGGGCTAGCCTGGGTCCTGAACCGCCATTTGTAATATTATTTCTATGGGGGAAAAAAAAGGCCTGGTGCATTCCAAATGACTGACTTACAAATGCAATTTCTGAATCGTCTATTTGCAAGTCGGGGGTTGCCTATCTATCTCACAAGGAAATCATTTCCAGGGGAAAAGACATGTGTTTCCATCCAAAATCAATGTCTGGAAATTATTTGGCCTTGGAATAAACTCAGGCCATCCATCTCTGGCCAGGAATTTACTGTGAGGTCTCTTCATCAAGTACTTACAACGTGAATACAGAGTTTTCAGAAGGCTGACAGCGAGTCACAGACGTGGTTCTGGAAGCCTTAGCGTTTTCACGTGGGCACACACGTGCTTCTAGAAGAGAGTCCCCCTTGGCTGCCTGGCTCCTTGAAGAAGAGGCAAAAAAGCACGAATGCTGGGCTTCCCTGGTGGCGCAGCAGTTGAGGGTCCGCCTGCCGATGCAGGGGACACGGGTTCGTGCCCCGGTCCGGGAAGATCCCACATGCCGCGGAGCGGCTGGGCCCGTGAGCCATGGCCGCTGAGCCTGCGCGTCCGGAGCCTGTGCTCCGCAACGGGAGAGGCCACAACAGTGAGAGGCCCGCGTACCCCCCCCCAAAAAAAAAAAAAAAGAATGCCCTTGGTGTCAAGACCCATGGAAGGGAGAAGAAGGAAGCAGGATTGGGCAGAGGGCAGCAATGAGCTGCCAGGAAGACCAAATGACAACTCGGTGTATGCTACAGGCTTCTGGGGAGCTATCGTGTAACCTGAGCGTTGTCCTAGTGACGCTGAGATAACCAGGCCTCTGGACCCCGCATCCATGAGCCATTGGCTGTGAGGCTCCCCAGGAAGGGGCATGTATTTGCGCAAGGAGGGCTTTCTGCAGCTGAGACATCCTGGAGGGGCCAACAGCTGGGGGCTGTGTGCTGACAACATGCCCAGAAGCTACAGCCAGGAGTCCTTTATTGAAGTGGGATCTGGGGGCACACGGTGCGGTCACCACTGTGCATCACACAAGGCATGAGTCTGCATATCTGTTGGTGACTTCAAAGCAGAGAGGGGGCGGGGAGTGAGAAAAGAAGAATGGACAGAGAGAGAGGGAGAGAGAATGCGAGTAATTGCTGAGTGGAAGAACAGATGGATGGATATACACAAATAAGTCATCTTTGCACAGATCCTACTGGGAAAAAATTGAGAAAAAAAAAAATCTGAAGTTAGCCATGTGGGCAGATTCCAGATCGGCCACTTCCGATGACTTTAACCAAGTCACTAAGCATCTCTGTTACTTCTCTGCCGTCCCCACCTGATTAAAGCAATTATGCTCCAAGCATGTCTGTCCCTAATGTTTGTGTGACCTGGAGAAGGATACAAATGGGGGTCCCCACCCCACGTGTGTGAGTCAGCACCTCAACGCACACAACCAAGTCCTGCCCACACGCCTTCTCCAACTCTCTCATTAGCAGCAGCCCTGTGGACGCCCATGGGCCTTGAGGGGGGTCCTGTGGTGTGGGCCACCCTCGGGTGAATAGACCCAGAACAGGGGCCCTGGGTACCAGATCCGTGGAAAAGCTCCCTTCTGGGAGATGCTGGGGCTCCTGAGCTGGCAAAGGGTAAGCTCCTGCCAGGCTCCGCCCCTAGAGAGTGTTCCCACATGATCCTAGATGTGTGTGTGAAATCAGATGCCTGCCCTCCAGCTGATGCTTTTCTATAAGCAGGGGACCCTCCATCACTTTCAGACTGGGTGCTATCAGCTGCCACTGAGTTGAGCCCTGGGGCGGGTGCGTCTGAGTTGAGGAGACTTCAGGAGCCATTTCTCAGATCCTTACATTCTGATGGGTCTCAAGATGTGAGCTCCATTGGTTTTCAAAGTTAGATGTTTGGGAGGCTTGTCTCTCGAGTGTACGTCTTAAAAGTCGGGATGTCTGACATGGGGTTGGAACCCTTCGCTGTTCAGGGAGAAGCTCTGGGTTTTGAATTCCCTCTCAGCTGGGGGACGCTGTGCTGTGGGTGGGGTTTAGGGTGAGGTTGTTCCAGCCTCTCCCACCCACTCTGATGAGGTCTTCTTCTTGTTTGCCTGATTTGTCGTCGTCACTCAGCCAGCTCTTAGGTTTTCTGAAGTGGAAATTGTTCCCTAGGTGGCTGTAGACTCAGTGTGTCCATGGAAGGGGGTGAGTTCAGCATCTTTCTACATCACCACCTTGCCCAGATATTATGCCTCGTGTCACGGCTGCTGCTTCATGTCCAGCCTCAATATCACCCAGGATTCTCTGTGACCAAACCTAACCTTACAGTTCTGTAGAAGGAAGTCTCACGAGGATCCCACCAGGCCAAGATCAAGGTGGCAGCGGGTGCATTACTTCCTGGAAGCTCTCCTTACCTCTTCCAGCTTTGGGGGACTACCTGCTTCCTCAGCTGGTCCCCTCCCTCCATCCTCAAATCCACGGTGTCAGGACGTGCAAAGCCTCTTCATGCTGTCTTTATGTGAAGGGACTGGACCAGAACACCCATCCTGGTCCTACCGACAGAGAAGTGGGCTTTTGGGGGTCAGTTCTATGCAGCTGTCCATAGCCTGAGCCAGGGAGAGACATGGATAGAAGCCAAAAGAGAGAGATTGAAGAAACAAAACCCTTCCCGAACATCAGGCAGAGGAAAAGCAGCCCCACTTCCTACTTGGACCACCCACCATCCTAGAGAGTTCTACCAGTGAAGATAAAAGTCTCCGTCTGAGGCCCCAGTTGTTTTGTTTCTAATGAGCGTCTAGTGTGAAGAAAAGATACTGTCACATCCAGCTGTTCGGCAACCGATGGCCTCAGTTAAATGGAAACAGAAAAAAATATTAGAAAAGCATTGGGGAAAGTAAAGAAAAAGAAATAGCGTTTCTATTTTAACACCTCACCGAGTCCACAACTCTCTCTGGTGCCTCAAGCTTCAAATCCATGGTTGTGACTATTTACAATAACCAAGACAAGGAAGCAACCTAAATGTCCATCGACAGATGCCTGGATAAAGAAGATGTGGTACACACACACACACACACACACACACACACACACACACACACCACGGAATACTACTCAGCCATAAAAAAGAATGAAATAATGCCATTTGCAGCAACATGGATGGACCTAGAGATTATCATACTAAGTGAAGTGAGTCAGAGAAAGACAAATACCATAGGATACCACTTCTATGTGGAATCTAAAACGTGATACAAATGAACTTACTTACAAAACAGAAACAGACTCACAGACATAGAAAACAAACTTACAGTTACCAAAGGGGAAAAGGGGTGGGGGAGGGATAAATTAGTAGTTTGGGATTAATAGATACAAACTACTGTATATAAAATAAACAATAAGGATCTACTGTAGAGCACAGGGAACCATATTGAATATCTTGTAATAACCTATAAGGGAAAAGAATCTGAAACAGTATATATACATATATATATATATAGTAAATCAACTATACTATACATTGCATACTTCATTGTAAATGATTGTAAATTTACGTTTACAATGTAAATAAAACATTGTAAATCAACTATACTTCAATTTTTTTAAGTTCATTTCTGATTTATTATGTTTTTTTCAACAGTTCTTAGCAGGCTAAAAAGAGATTTGATTACTTGACAGACGTAGGTTACAAGTAAAGAATCTCTAACTTACAGAACATGCCATGTTCCTAGAATTCTGAGAAAAGCTTGATTAAAACGGTGGCACAGGAGGGAGCATTTCCACCTAATGGCGCTACCTGCAGACGTTCCGCAGGTCATTTTGACCTCATCGTGTGCAAACTGGAAGTCCCCAGTCTGTCCCCAGTAACTCCCCCCGCCCCATGGCCACTCTTAGGGGGTGATTCAGCGGCCTGAGCCTGCCCCCCAGGAGCACCCCAGACACTCCCCTGCCCCTCGCTGCAGGTGTCACACCCGACAACCCACACGACCCGGAGAGTCAGCCTCGTCGCTGTCTGCGGTCTGCCACCTTTCCCCATCACCGCGGCACCTCCTCGTTCCGGCCACCGTGATGTCTCCCCGGAGAGACTCCAGCCCCCACGCCCGCTCTGGCTCTACCTCCAGCCGGGCCCATTTGCCACTCTGCAGCCGGAGTGATCGTCGCAACCAGAAAATCCAATCATGTTACTTTCCTGCCTAGAAGCTTTTCCAGGGACGTCCCTGGCAGTCCAGGGGTTAAGACTCCGCACTCCCAATGCAGGGGGTGCGGGTTCGAGCCCTGGTCTGGGAACCAGATCCCACCTGCCTCTCGGCACAGCCAAGAAAGAAAAAATAAAGAAAAAAAAATTTTAAATTTTAAAAAAGCCTTTGCTGAGCTCCCCACTGCCCTCAGGATGAAGTTCCAACTCCTCAGCAGCACATAAAAAGACCTTCCATTTTTGCCTCCTATTTACTACTGTAGCTTTAAAAAAAAAATACATCCCACACACATATTTATTTATACACTATATTCCACATACAAGTATAATATATACATGAGTGTGTATATATACAATGTATAGTCCGCACATATCATGTGTACACATACACACGCATCTGTGTGTGTACAGAATATTCCCACATACAGCTAAGCACAAAGAAAATACAAAACAGACACCAGTGTACGATGACTTAGATTTAACAAACATTACCATTTTGTCCTATTTATTTCTGTAATTTTGGATACTATTTGAAAGAAATACAATATGGCAAATATACTTGAAAACCCTACACCCCAACCCCAAATCCTACCCCTTCCTAACCCAGACTTTGCCAGGTAGAATTTAGCTTTACTTTTTCCCACCAGCCAAGTCCATCAGCGCGGCATCCTTTAGTGAATGGTCTGTCCTTTCCACACATATTTGCAGAAATTCTCTTCTGCCTGTCTCTGTCCTGCATCAGCTGATTCTCACCCCTCAATTCTGTAATTCTGATCCACTGGTCTGTCTGTCTATCTGTCTCTCTCTCTCCTCTCTCTCACACACACAGAGTTTTCATTGCTATCAATTTAAAACATTTTGAGAAAAAAAAATACTTGCCACTTACCGACCCCACGTGCCTGTGTCATGTAGCTCTGAGTGAAAACAAATTCCAGCAAAAAGAGGATGAGAAATAACAGTGCTTCAGGGAAATATGTTGATCTTGTCAAACCTAATTTTGGTGTGTCCTCAGCTACATGTCCCCAAAACATTTCAGAAATTAAGAAAACATCATCTTTGGAAGCGATCCGGTGAAAATGATGAGGAAACCAATGTACATCTCCAAATCAGCTTTATTTTCTTTTGATTAGAAGGGAAAAAAATACATTAAACCTAAGGTCAGTCCTTATTAAGAGGAAAGAAGCAGAAAGCACTAATGGTTAGGTGCAAGTGCTCCAAATATTCTTAACTTTCACAGCCAGGTCCTTTTTCTTAATGTTTTCTCAATTTTTTTGATGTTTCCTCCTGTTGAGGCAGTTTTCTTTTAGTTATTCTTATACAGTAACTTTAAGAAACTGTCTCCATGAGGGTCCCGCTGCCTGTGGCTTTGTTTCCCAGGATGCTATGCCCCTGGCAGCTGCATCCCAAAAGACATCACTGACACCCCCCCCACCCCTCCCCGGTCTGCCCTGTGTCCCTGTATCCCATAGACTAAATACTCAAATTCTCCTCTGGGGGTAAGTTTTCTTTCATTTTTAATTTTTTCAATCTCTTCATCCATCTGTATTCCTTTTAGCCATCAAGTCAAAGTGAGATTGACAGCCGCTGACCGTTGTTACAGCTGCTGCTGGGCACCGGTTACCTTAGCAATGGAGAGAAAACAAACATAGGAATTCCAAGCAGCCATCCGGACACCCCTCACCTCTAAGCTTCTGAAAATTTGAGGGGTAAAGGAATCGCAAGCCCTCCCCACATCTGTCTGGCTGACATCGTGGCTGCATTAACAAGATGCAGAGGAAGGTAACGGAGACAGTAGCTGGAGTGAAACAGAAGTCGATTGTTACCAACGGTTGAAGGTGGAAAGCTCTGCCCTTCTTTTAAGCACTTTGATTTATAGCTTGTGATCTTATGTGCAAGGGCACCCATAACCCCAAGTGTTTTGTGTCCTGACCTGTGACAATGTCTATTAACCCTAATCAATCTCCCATTACGCAGAGGTGTCTGGAATTTAGCAAGCCAAGGGGTGCCGAGGTCTTGCGGGGCAGGAACTAACCATTGTCTTCCGCCATCAGCAGGGTTTTTGCACAAGCAAAATTATCATTTCAATGAATGCAGTGGGGGAGGGGCTTCCATCCTTTAATGAGAAAATGGAGGATTGTTTTCATTTTTAATTGCTGGGGCTAATTAAGGCCTGGGGCTCTTGTGCGGACCGGGACCCTTGTGGGTGTGCGTTCCCAGACACCTCTGCAGTGCCTCACCCCAGCTGTGGGTAAGCCGCCTGCCCCTGCCCTTACAACTTCCTGCTGAAATTAGTAAGGGCTTCTATTCACGTTAAGTACTTTATTACAGAAGCTAATTATGGAGTCTCTAGCTGGTTCGCTGTGCCTTAGGAGGGATTTCCTTGTGCTTTGTGAGGGGAATACTAAGGGTGGCTGTGGTTTCAAACTTCAAAGGAAAAGGTAGGAACTGGCGCATCGCACGGATGGTCAAGTGTTAATCTATCCGTGGAAAATGGAAAGATTTTAAATCCACACCAGGAAAACCAAGCGAACAAAGCTCCTTTTCAATTGAGATTTGGATTGGGGGTTAGAGAGGAAACACGCGCTATCGTCCACCAGCACCTACAAACTGTTACAGCAGAAGAGCCATCTTGGATCCCCGCACAGAACCCGGGGTGAGGAATCTGGGCTTCGTCTAATATATTAGCCCAGGGTGAAATCACGTAGTAAAAGGGTTTCGGTAGTAACTACATATTTTATCCTGTAATAGTCTGTTCATTCCTGTTTTCTCAGAATCACCAAGGTATTTGGAGAAAAGACAGATAGCGAAGAAGAATGAAACTGGGAAAGATTGGGAATCTGTAATACCGTGTAGTTGTTTTTTATGTCATTCATCTTAAAGCCCTTTTGATAAAGAGAATTAAGAAAAGGCTTGTTCTTTCTTTATTAGATATGTCTTTATAATTCTATATGGATTCCTGATACGTCTAGAGAGATAGAGCTATCTATACAGACATCTATAAAATATAGATAGATGAAAGATAGAGATAGATGGATAGATAGATATTAGGTTTTTGTCTGTTTGTTTGGGTTTTGTGGAATGTGTGTGTGTGTGTATAAGATTTAGGAATTGGAAGATTCCACCCCTTCTCTTTGCAAATGAAGAAATTGAAGTTCAAGGATGGCAAGTCTTGTGATCGAGGGAATTCACTCCAGTGGTGATCAATCCCAAGCTTCCAGCAAGCCTGCTGAGTGCAGCATTGATCAGTTCACTTGAGTTTCATGACTGTTTAAATACCTCAACCGACTCTAAGATTGTGTACAAAACTGTCATGATCCTACAAACCATTTTGCAATTTTAGTTGTAGTCAGGTCCACCCAGCACAAATCAAACCACTGTCAAGGCTGTCGCTTCTCTTTCCCAGTCTGGGAATTCCATGCTGAGAGGGGTTACCTGCCTGAGGGGTTTGTATCTTCACCTGGCTCAAGCCTCCAACCTCCCATAAATACTCCTGCAAACTAGTTTGCCAGGTTGTATGAGAGAGGACAGTCTTTAAAAATCAAAAATAGAGGTTTCGGTACATCTCTGCAAAATGGGGACAAAGCACTAATCAATAAATCTAGCCTCCCAGCTGACCTGGATATTGGAAATGACACATGCAAACACCTTCATTGAAAAATGGATAAAACTAAGAGAAGTTACTGTCAGATTTAGTGTAGAGTGGGTCTGGTTTAAGGAAGCACATTTCATTGAGTCACCATCCCCACTTCCCATCAAAAACTAGAGTGGCCTTGGAAGTGGAGAAGACCCTGACAAACTTTGCTAACCCTTCCTTCCTTGGAGGGGGAAGGGCAGACAGTGGGACCTCAACATGCAGGGTGCAGGCCGGGCCCCCAACCCCACGCAGCCTAACTCACCCCGGGCACGTGCATTAGTTTCAGCCAGCACAGACAGCGAGATGTCCTTTTGCACGAGGGCGAGTTTCCCAGCTGTGACTCCCTAAACCCCATCTCTCAACATCCACTCACACCCCCAAGCTACTGAATTCCTAATAAAAATGCATACTCATGTCCATTTTCTGTTCTCCCCTCATATAGAACTGCAGAATTTGACCAGGAACCCCCATCTATTTTTGACAGAATATTATCATTTTTATGGTTTAAACAAGCACAGAACTTCCTCTAAAAGAATTGGCCTAAAGGAGAAATAAGTCCCAGCATCTAAAATGATACTGCTATGCAAAGAAAGCACCCCTTCTGAAAAACTAGAGAAAACACCTCTCTATGAAATGCATTTGCCACAAGAAATAACAAGTTTTTAGAAAACGGGTGATCCATGGACTTAAATTTCAAGTGGGTATTGCGTTTATTAATCCCATTAAGCAGTTCTGAGAAGAAAATCATCTCTGAGCAAGAGAGATGGGCATTGAAAAACGTAAGTTGCTAAACTTTCGGTTACCGAAGGGGAAAGCAGGGTGGCAGGGAGGGATAAATTAGGAGTTTGGGAGTAACATATGCACACTACTATATATAAAATAGATAACCAACAAAGACCTACTATATAGCACAGGGAATTACACTCAATATTTTGCAATAACCTATAAGGGAAAAGAGTCTGAAAAAAATATTTATATTATATGTATATGTACACACTCACACAACTGAATCACTGCTGTACACTGGAAACTAACACAACATTGTAAATCAACTATACTTCAATTAAAAAAATAAATATATCAAAAAATAAATTTTAAAATACATAAATTGTGAAGCTTAAATGTATGTAAAATCTGTTGAGGAAAAAGAGGTGCGTTCACAAAAAGTCATTTAAAAATCAATATACCTGATTACATTAAAATGTAAACGTTTCTGCCTCAAGAAATGAAAAGGTGCTTTTAGTTAAGAGATTGAGTCACAATATATAAATACACCTTATAGGACACTAAAAAGACATTTATTCTAGTATAAATATAGGCCATGGATGTAAACAAAATTACATAAGAATTAGAAAAGACCGCTAAACAGATGCCAGAAAAAGAAAAAAAAAAAAAAAAAGAAAACCCCGAGAGTAAAGAAGGAATGCAAATTGTAAAACAAATTTCCTTTTTCTAATTTTCACATGGCAAAGATTTTTTGTCTTTTGCTCTTGTTGTTGTGTTCACATGATTCCTTGATGAGAGGAAGAGAGAATTCTTTTGCTCGTATGCTGCCTGTACAACGGTCAGTAACGTAATTTTTCTGATGTTTAGTTTGGCAAAGTGTGCTTTGAAAGCCTGAAAAATGTTTATATGCTTCAACCCAGTAATAATAATTTTGTATTTTTATAGTGAAGAAATCATCAGAGCTGCACACCAAGATGTGTATGGTTCTTGGTATAATTTATGATACAAAAAATAAGAAAGAATCTACATGTTCCTCAGAAGCTTGGTTAAACACAATTGAATATGTACAGGCATTAAAAAAACATATCTGAAGAATTTTTATGAATTTTTAAGGAATGGGAAAATGCCAAGGATAACTTATGTAACAGCTCAGCTTATATAGAGCAAGACACAATTGTGTATAGATAAAGGAAAGATGAAATGCATTTACAAAGGGAAAGAAAGGCCAAATGCTACAACGTTAACCATGTGTATCTCTGGGTTGTCATACTATGGAGTATTATTATTATTATCCAAATGTTCTGCAATAAACATTTATTACTAGTGTAATCAGAAAAAAATTCTTTTTAAAAATCCTCGTCAGTCAACTATACTTCAATAAATAAAAAAAGGAAAAAATAAAATACAAAACAAAACAAAATAAAATCCTCATTCAACCTCCTCCTTCCACCTGGGAATGATTTGTGATTCTTTCCCTAGTAATACTGGCTTAGAAAAATAAAACATTCACACCTCAATTATTTTGCTATTCCTGTCTCCAGCCAGATCAAACCTGACCTCAAATCGACAATGAACTTGTAGGAATCAAATATCACCAACATCCCTTGCCAGGGGGCCAGAGCTTTTTAAAAGAATTTCTCAGACACTGAAAAAGAAGTCCGTTCCTTTGAGAAGGCTTTGGGGGAGTGTCCAGGTGCAGCAATCACCCCAGGAACGGATGGTTGGTTAGAACAGGTGCACCAAGAGCAACTGATGCCGTGATGGGGATGAGAACGAGGTTATAAAAGATGGCTGTGGGCTTCCCTGGTGGCGCAGTGGTTGAGAGTCCGCCTGCCGTTGCAGGGGACGCGGGTTCGTGCCCCGGTCCGGGAAGATCCCACATGCCGCAGAGCGGCTGGGCCCGTGAGCCATGGCCGCTGAGCCTGCGCACCCGGAGCCTGTGCTCCGCAACGGGAGAGGCCACAACAGTGAGAGGCCCGCGTACAACAACAACAACAAAAGAAAGGTGGCTATGTTTGCCTACAGCCTCCATGTCAATACAGGCAGGACTTTCCAACAGAGGTTAGTATAAGTGAAGGAAAGGAATTACCATCACTCACGGACTGTCGTTTAACAGATAGCCATTTTACACTTTTGAAAACGCAAGTCGTATTTGGACATTTCCTTTCTGAATGAAAGATAACAGAAGGGCAGATGGGTCCAAGTGGATGTTCAAGGACAATGTGTCACAACATAGTCTTCAACCACTTGCTAGTTGTGTTTAGTGACAGGTCCCCCAGCAACAAATCAGGATGAGAAATGGAATCTATCAGTGGACTTGTTGAGCATCCCTGGTCTCTGTGAATGAGAGCCGAGTATCTGCCTTTCGCTGCAAACCTTAAATCATTCTCCCCAGAAAGTTACCGGGCAGGAGTCACACAACACTAGAAAAATCTCAACAGTGATTGCTTTATTTTGGAGATGACATTGAGAACACCAGAAGGTCTGGTTAGAAACACATGGAGATATATTTTTGTGAGTTTTAAGCCTCAGGAATGATTTACAGCGCAACTCCTGAGACAAAGTCATAATTCACCATCGACCCACGGGGCTGTGTCTAGGTTCTGAAGCCTTGAGAATACAAGATTCATCTTTTATTATGTCTGTGGTCGTGAAAGTGAATGCTGAAAGTTAGCGATCGGTAGGAACTCTGTCATGCTAATGTATACTCTTGCCGGTTTCAAAATTAATACTCCTTCACCTGTGTGCCCACAGGTTCCTGGATTCACCTATCTTGACTTCTTTGTACCACGCATCACATTGAGTTGAAAACATAATTTTGTATTGGATGAAAAAGACGAATGTGGTCCTTCAGTAATTAACTGAGTGCCACTGATCCTTCTAACAGAGGGAAGCATGTCCCATCGATAAACTAAGCTCATGGGCAATCAGTAACGCACAGAGTTAGTCATGCTGAGATGATATTTGACTATGACTGAGAAATCTCCACTTCAGACAAAGGCAAATGCATTTATCACTCGTCAGAGCTCCGGTCTCCACACCCTTGCTATCTCAGGGCACATGTGTTTATTATTACCTACTAGATCTGTCTCTTAAAGTATGGTTGTGCTGCCTGGCCATTTCATTTATCCAGTAGTCCTTGGATTGATCAGTTTTTCCAGATGAAAAAAATATAGGTACCATGTTGGTCACAGAGGTTTCACAAATCCATTTCACAAATATAATCGTCAGATGATGATTTCCTCCAAATCTCTACAAGTTCCCTATCACCGTTATTTCAATAAAGGTGGCACAGGGACCGCATTGCTCGGGCAGTTCCCACCATCCCACCCGCCGGCCCCCACTCCCAGTAATATTCCAGAAGCTATATCCCTTCACTTACAGGTTATCACTGATTTTTTTTTAAAGTGTGCATTTCTAGCTCTGATTGTTGGATTGCATTAGAATCTCGATCCACATAAATGGGAAAAAGCCAGCCGGTAATTGTGAAACCAGTGTTGCCCACAAAGAGCACTGTTATGCTGCATTTTGAGATTACTTGGGTCACATGAGAGAATTCTTTCTCCTACCAAGTCTAGATTTCAAATTTCTTCTCAGATAAGGGCTCTCGCTTTTCTTTTTAACCCTTGATTTTTTTTAACCCAACATTTACAGTTTGAGGTTCCAAATATGCCTGCCCACAGCTCAGAATGGAATCTCTTAGCCCTGGTCCCAGTAGATCTCTGCTTGCATTTTAGGGTTTTAATGCTGGGTTCTCATCCGGTGTCAAAACTGTGTGCTCCCCACTGGGCTGAAGAGAGTGGTATATGGAGGTGGTCTTGTCGATGCAGAGGGGAACATCTGGAAGGGTAGGATATAAATCAAACTATGACCAGCAGTGAACACTGAGGAGTGGGGCTGGGAGAGAGTGGTGTGAAAAGAGGGATAAATGCACCTTTTACTCTGTGCATTTTTGTTCCAATTCGTTCCTAGATCTTTCCAAAGCCCCTTGCCATGTGCTGGGAGAGAATGCAGGGGCACCTGCTCTCAGGGAGCTTACTTTCTCGGGGGAAAGCCTAATTCGTAAACATATAAACAAAGAAATAAATTCAATAAATACACATTGGTAATAGCACAGTGAGGAAAATAAACAGTCCACGGACGTCGGCTTTGGAGACAAGAATGACCTCTCCGGAGCCGACCACATACATCCTCTGGGACACGTAGACAGTTTGAATTGTATTCAGAGAACACGTATCTCCTTTAAAGAAATGCTTTTGAAGCAAACAAAAGCAGAGCAAGCCTGGCAGCCCTCAGCGGGATGTTGGACTTGAAGCCTTGGTATCTGCCCTTCTCTCCCTTGACAGTGGATTTGGCTGGGCTGGGTCGGGGGAAGGAGCATTGAGGCTGGACAGGGGCCTCTCGGAAGCAGAAGCAGATCCTTGTCAAAGGCTTAGACCACAAAACAGGAGACAGGGAGCCTCCGTTCATTTTCTGCAATGCAAAGAGAGGCTTCAGCGGGGGATGGTACTGTGAATTCCTCCAGCTCAAGCGACTGCCAGGGCCATCCATCTGTGCATTCCTGTAACCCTGCTGCTTCTGATGCAGTAGGTGCTTAATAAATGTTGCCTTAAAGAAACGGGAATAGTCGTCGGACTTTCTGACCTATTTAGTGATGCGAAGATGGGGTCCATTGTGACACTGACCTCAACTGGGAAGGAAAATTCTTTCATCCATTTTGGCAAAGAATTCCTGAGCACCTGGGGTTCTATAATCCTCCAACTGCTTATAACCCTCCTCCCCATAAATGTCCTTGAGCCACCAACTATCTGGACCAATTTCCTGTTCATCCATTCGTTGAGTGCAACATAACTAAATGGGGAAACCAAAAGCCAGTCTCATTGGAGGAGACTGGAAGGGCACCGGCGCTGGAATGAGACACTGGCCCCCGGGGGAAAGCTTGGCACTCCAGCTTGGCATAACCTGATTCCCCACTGGGCTCGGAAGACTGGTGCAAACTTAATCATCTCTGCTCCGCAGCACCTCCCCCAAGTGAAGGCAGAAGTGCCCCGGCCCCCGGCATCTCCCAAAAGGAACCCTGGGCGGTCAGAGGCAAGCAGAGTGAGAAGGTCTGCATCTCACGCAAGGGAGAGTCTAACCCAGTTGAGACCCACGGAGCCAGCCAGCAGCCGCCACCCACGTGGTGCAATGAATGCGACTGGAATAAAGGAAATGTCCCATTCTTTCCACCGAAGTTGACTGTAAAATTCCAAAGGCAAGTCAAGAGAGTGATTGCAAAGCATCATGAAAGCAGGTGCCCCATGGTGGTCGCGTTCTCCACTAGAACATAAGCTCCAGGAGGGCAGGACCTGGGTCCCCTCACCGCTGCATCACCGATGCCCGGACCAGTCCTGGCACCAAGACAGTGCTCCATGTGCCACTGCAAGTGGGCTGGACACAGAAGACCCCGGGGTAACTGGGCAAGGGGAGTGAACGGAGCATGGCTTTCTGGAGGGAAGGGATGGAGGGTCAGCTCATACAGGGAGACATGAAGAGGGACAGGGAGGGAGAAAGGAAGGATAAGCTCCAGGTCAAGCCAATCACCCAGG
Organism: Pseudorca crassidens; assembly: GCF_039906515.1. Taxonomy (NCBI): domain Eukaryota; kingdom Metazoa; phylum Chordata; class Mammalia; order Artiodactyla; family Delphinidae; genus Pseudorca; species Pseudorca crassidens. The sequence continues at coordinate 6,036,113 of NC_090314.1, read as the reverse complement.
AGAAGGACCAGAAGATGACAGGGAACAGCAAGAAGAGGAAGGGAAGAGAGGCTGGGGCCCACCTGCCGGGGGCAGACGGACTTACAGGCACCCAAGTCAGGGTCTTTTTCATAGTATTACTCAGAAAAGCTATCGTCATTTTGAGGAGGTGTATAGTTTAGCTGAAAATCTCCCCAAAGATTCCAGTGCAGAGAGAAAACCTGTGTTTGCTGAGTGTGAAACGGTTCAGCATCTCATCAAGTGCTCAGTGATCACCCTATGAGCAGACGACTTGATTTCTCATCGTAATAAACCTTGACTGAGAGAAAGACTCCTGAAATTCAGAGGCGTGAGACCTCAGGAAAGTCCCTTGACCCCTGTTTTCCACCGAAGACCCTTATGCAAAGAGAAGAGAACGTGGGATCAGACCATTCTTAAGGCTCCTTCCAGCGCTGCTCAGGAACCCTAAATGGGAAGATCTAGAATTGCCCTTTGTCCTCTGTTTAGCCGATCCAGCTTCCGTGCTCAAAGCCGAGAGCAAAACCCAGCATCTAGGAGGTCCTGGGAGGAAAAGCTCGGACTGCCGTTCTTCCTCCAGTGTTATGCTTGGCAAAGACGTTTTGTGAAAATGATACCATTGATTTTCCCTATTTATTTTTTTCTCAAAGACTTTCATATCAAACAGAACAAAAGAAATGAACTCACCACCGTTTGTTAAGGTAGTTCCAATGCAGATTATCTATGGGTGCCTCAACTTTAAGGACCAGATGTAAATACAAGTCTATTATGTGTAAAAACTAAGTCAGTGACCAGCGTGCGCATCAAAATCCCGTGCCTGTTACACCAATCTGCTTCCAAACACACCTTGAATGTGTGCAGCAGATAGAGGATGAATTTCTTCAGCGTACTGGGAACGGTTGCTATTTTCTAATTCAGACCTAGAAAATGACCCCCCAAGTGCCCCTTTGGGAAGAGACAGAAGATAAACACAAAAACTTCCGTGGAGCCCGGTCATCACAGCCGGAAAGTCAGAAAGGGCTGAGGCATGACCCTGTCCCCAGAAGCCTCATTGTGGATGTGCAGACAGGAGAGCCGAGAATTCCAGTGGGAGGGACCCAAATGGACCAGTGGAGATTGTACGAGGCCATGAAAATGCAGCACAAGGCGAGACTAGATGGTACCAAACACCGGGATAAAACACTGGTGATGCAACCTTTTCAGCGATGGTAACTCATTTCTGCTAACGCAACCAATGAATGGCTACTCTGGTGCCGAAAAAAATGTCACTTAATTGCATGACAAAAACGGTTCAATTAAAAAAGTGGGGGCAAAGAAATACTGTTTAGCAGCATGTTAAATATTTGCAGATAAATGAGAGGGAGCTGTGGGCGACCTGCATCAGGTCACTGTTATTTCCAATGCTTCTGGCAATGGCTTCACTAGGGTGGCCTTAACGTTCTCTGGTCTCATGGAAAACTTTCCTTTTTAGTCGATCCTTACCGGGATTTCCTGTAATCCTAATACAAGCCCCTAGCAATCCCATTGTACCATTCCTCCTATGGGAGATAGATTTTCTTCTTCTTCTTGTGTCTTCTTATCAGTTGCTTCTGATAAGAAAACTGAATCTTAAGAGAAAAAAAAGTGCAATTCAGAAGAGCCTGGGAAGTGAGAGTATTACAGAAATCATCTCAACTGGTTTCAAATTGGAGGTGCTTTTGAGCGAAAGCGCTAACTCAGTCAGGAGGTTAGGAGGTGGAAATATGATTCATGTGAAGCTACCGCATAGAATTTAAAGAGAAGAACCTTAAAAGAGAGGCGCTGAGGGGAGCCTTGGAGTCCATTTCTGTGAAATCTGGTGCGATGGAGTTGGGGATATTCAGGAAGAGGTGGGAAGACGATCGATTTATATGCATTTATAAGATGCCATTTAGGGTACAGTTGAGGTGGGAGAAACTGTAGTGTAATAAGGTCAATTCAAACCTGAATACAATTTAAAGGGAAAACAGCCCAAGACTATGACAACTGGGTCTCAAATAAGATTTACATTCAGAGCAGATATGCTTCATAGCCATCTGTTAAGAATGATGAGAAGCTAATGTTTTCTTTCTTTTTGTCCAAGTGACCAAGGTCGAACATGCACTGGCGGAAGCCGATAGCACCCCCAGATGCAGAGCTTACGGGGGAACCCTCTGCAGACACCCCTCTGTTCTTGGAGGCTAGGATTTGGAGGGCAGAGCACGCCTTAACGATCACTTGCTACCAAGCTCTCTCCTCTGCGAAAGGAGGCCCTTAGCAGGAAGGTCTTGGAATTTGTGGGTTCCCCAGTTCCCCTTACCGTGCTGGCACAGAGGGTCTCGTCTTCCTGTGAACTTGACCCTCGTGTTATTGAAACCCTTTCTATTCATTCACTCGTCAGCTATGTATTGAATGTCTTACCGTGCTTACAAGGCATTGGAGGTAAAACAAGGAACCGCTCCTGACCTCCTGCCTCTTGGGATCAGTGGGGAAGATAGACATTTGTTAATTCATAAAAATGTAAAGACGCAACTGTGATCAAAGTCCCCGAAGTAAAGAACTTGGTGCTGGAATTCGGTCTAAAAGAAAGACCTGCCTCAGTCAGCGGTATCAGGAATTCAGCCGAGTGGTCTGAAAGATGAGTAAGATTAACCAGGTGAAGAGCAGAGGGTTGGACACGCCAGGAAGAAGGAACAGCCTGTGCAAAGGCTCAGAGGTAGGAGGGAGCATGCCAAATGGTAAGGACTAAAGAAAAGGCCGTGTGACCAGAAAAGAAAGCAGAAGGGGATTCTGGAAACCTAGGTGGGACCATGGCAGCCTAGAACTAAGGTAGCAAGCAGCAATGGATTTGAAGACAAGAGGGGAATTGGAGAGAAAATGGAAGGGATTTGATGATAGATTAGTCCGGGCATCGGTTGAGAGAGAAGAAGAGAAATCAAAAATGACTCCTATGTTTTCAAATTGAATCCTTGAGCGGTAACATATATTGATTTGGGAAAGCCGCGTGGCTGTGTGTTGTGTTGGGAGGGGAGGGTTTTTTCCGGGAGAAGGAAAATCAGGAATATTGCTTTCACCATGCTAAGTTCAGGTGTTCTCTGTGACACCCTAATGAATGAGTCAGGAAGTAGAAGCAGATTTGGACTCAGAAGAAAGGTCTGGGCTTTAGAGGAAGATTTGAGAACAACCAATATGAAGATGGTACTTAAATAGGGAAGAATTGAGATGCTCACCTAAGTTCAACATCTAAGCCTCAAGGAACCTCAACACTTAGAAGTCTGATAAAGAAGGAGAAACAAGCATACGGGACTTAAAAAAAAAAAAAAAAAAAGAACCAGCTCAGAGAAGATCTTTGAATCACAGCAGCCAAGAATATAAATGTTCCAAGAAGGATGTAGCCATCATCAATGCCAAATGCATCTAAGAACATTTTTTGATTTGATTTGTTTGATAAGGACAAAGTGATATCCACTGGTTCAGGAAGCGTGAGGTCCCTGGGGCACTTGGCAAGGTGTTTCAGATGTATGTTAGGGGCAAAATCTCTAATGTGGAGAGTTGAAGGATAAATATGGTGGGGTAGGGGGTGATAGCATAGAGACAGCCTGTGTGAGACAACCCTTTGGGGGATGCTTGGCTGCTACGGGAAGAGAGAGGATTTGGACTCAAGGAAAGTTTGGGGTTTGTTTATTTTTAATGAGTGATACTTACTGTTTGTTTTTATCAGTGGTGTGTTGGTAAATGTTTAACCACTGGCTCTCTGGGGGAAAAGCCCTGATTTATAGCATCAGCCAATCTCTGCAGCGTAAATACTCTCACAGGGGTTGATTTCCAGCTACCGATGTGATATCGCTGGATGTAAAGTTGGAAAGAGATGCTTGGAATTGGTTTTTACAAGCCAGTGACATCTGGTTCCAGCACAGCCCTGCTCTTAAATGTTTGCATTTTTGAAACATCTAGTTCAGAGCAAAGGATTCACAGTGCAGGATATGGAGGCCAAACCAAAGGAACAAAATCCTTGCAAATGAGAGCGAGAAAGGGACTGGAGAACAAGAGGGAAGAGGGAAGCTGGCCTTTGCCAAGAGGAGGAATATTCCTCCAATGTAAAAGGAGTTAAGGAGGAAAAGGGTGTAAATGAAGATGCCGAGGGAATTCTCGTCTGGCCTTTCTCTAGGTACTAGGTGCCAGGAAACTTTAAGTGCTTTACGTACATTATCTGATTTAATTCTCACAGTCACCAGAAGACAGAGATTTTATGAGGAGCCCTTTTCACAGATCAGGAGACTGAGGCTTGCAGATGAATGGTAACTTGGTAAAAGTCATCCAATCAGTAAGATTAGAATCCAGTCGACCCTAGCACAGAACCCATGCTCCTGCCCACAGGGCTGCCTCTCTGCACTGCTTCATAGGCCGGAGCTGCTGCAGCTCTTTTGTCACTAGGAGGAGAGCCTGCCTGGGAAAAAAAATCAACCAAGCCAAAGCCAACAAACAAGAAAGAGAAATCAAGTCCCGATCATTTCATTTGAACCTGTAGATCAAACCATGCGTCGAGCTAAAACTACCTCTGGCTAAGAGATGTATGCCAGTAAATTCTCTCTCTCTCTCTCTCTCCTCTCTCTCAGCTTCTGCGAATTTGATCTTCCCATTACTTGCAACAGAATAAAACTTAACAAACACAGTAAAGGAATACAAATATTTCAGACTAGAACTTTAGAAATTCTATGCCAGAATACATTGCAGTGTTAGGAATCAATATCGTATGGATCGATACCAGTGTACAGCTCATCCGTGTGTGGATTACAGCTGTTACATACAGCTGTCACATACTCGTGTATGTGAGTTTGGTGTTTTCAACATTATCTAAGTTATGCTAGAATCAAAGGACCATTTTTAAAAAGAACAAAAATATTATAAATAGCAATCAACCAGTACAAGCAACCAGTCTGCATCAGTGAAACTTCATTTCCTGTACCCTAGAAGTGCTCCTTTGTTTTGGTAAAGGACATCCCGCAACCTGATATGTGAGGCAGCATGATCCCTTCACGCTTGTAAAGTACAGCAAAGATCACAATTCCTGAATAAAACATAATGCTTCTTAAGAGAGATGACCTCCTGGAAAGAACCCTGAGACGGTAATGCCCTCACAGAAATATGAGACCCTAGACTTCACTGTTGTTACAAAAAGACTCTTACCTCGACATTATATGGGATCCCTGACTGGGGTACCAAGGCTCTGTTTAGCAGAAAGTGAAAACAAAAGAGTAACACAATGAATCACTGAGACGCAAATCTCTCTCTTGTAAGCCAAGGTCTAGTTTTGCTAGTAATCCAGCTCTTGTTCTGAATTGTTGACTAACTGGTCTCACAGCCTTTCTACCCTCCCCCTATCCGAACCCTCCAGGCTTCGCCCTAACTCGATTGCCCTGAGACCTGAGACGGACGTGAACACTACAGGAGAGACCAGGACAGGCCGCTGGTAAAGAAACCCCAACCCCTGGTCCCATTTGGCCCTGGGTCTTATTGTCCTGCAGAGCCTGAGCGGGGGTGGGAATTGATGTTCTGGGGCCGGGGAATTATGCCCGCGGGAATGATAGCAATTATGCTAATTGAGGAGACCTCTTTGTTGTGAGATTTCCAGAGCAGGAAGCAGCTTGTGTTAGAGACTGACAGTAGAAGTCCTAAAAATAGCACGCCCCCCCAGGTGTGCCCCAGGGGGTGACGACAGAGATAGCTGGGAGGTTAATCTGGGAAGAAAGCAAATATGCTGGAACCAGAGGTGAACAAGCAGTAACAGAAGGTCTAAGATTGTGAACCTCGTGAATCAGAGAGCGGAGCGGGGAGGGTTGTCCCGGGCTGGGGGTGGAGGAGGGAGGCCGTGTTGGCGGCGAGGGGGCGGGGCAAGAAGGCAACACACGGCAAAAAAGCATCCTTTCTGGAAACTTATGCGTTAAAAAAAAGTCAAGCCCATAACTAATTTTAAACAGCAAAGAAAATAAAGACTGCACAGTTGCTGATCAGAAACAAGGTCAGTCAGTCGAGGTGGGCGGTGGTGGGCTGGTGGAGGGGCAGATGCGCATGCGTGCTGCATCTCCAGGCAGGCGTTGGACCCGCAAGGACAAAGGTTTGAGCAGATGCTGCCGCTGGGAGAAGCTGCGGCCCCGGAGGAATGAAGCGCCCCCTCTCAGCGGCAACTCAAAGGCCCCATCCGGGCACCCAGGAAAGTGCCTTTAAACCTGGGAACACAGAGCGCGCTGAAACGTTTCCCCACACTTAGACGGAGGGAAGAAAACCACTTTTTTCTCTAAACTTTATCCTTTTGCTGCAAAAGATCAACGTAAAACCAGAGGAAAGAGACTACTGGTTTACCCAAATTAACCTTTAGTTGAAAGGACATCTCTTCCTGACCCAGAAAATGAGTAATCACCTTTTTTTTTTTTTTTTAAATTTCCAAAACCAACCCTTCTCTCTGCGCAGGAACTTCTCCCTCTGTTTCCAAATTTGTTTTTTTGTTTTCTGGTTTTTGTTTTTCCCCTAAAAGGAAAACAAACAAAAATCCTCTTTGCGTGAACTTAAATGTCATCTCCAGCCTCAACTCCAGTTTTCTGCCTCTTTTCACAGCTAAGGGTCTGCAACAAACAGGCCATACACACTCCCACCACTTCCTTACCAGCTCTTCAGCCTTAACCCTGAGAATCATGACTTACATCCTCACCTCTCCACCGAAACTGCTCTGGGGGACCTCTGCTCCCCTCAGCAACTGAACTCAATGTCTTTCCTCAGGTCCCCATCACTCCTGGTCATTCTGTGACAATCAGAAGTGTTATCTCAGAACAGTCTTTCCTTGCCTCGGTGATCCCTTAGCGGTGTGGTTCTCTAACCACTGAGATACCCTGCTGTAGTGCTTCTCACTCAGTATCAGAATTCCCTGGGGGCCTATGAAAGGCAGATTGCTGGGCCCCAAACCCAGAGCTTTTGACTCAGTAGATGTAGGCGGGACCTGGAATTTACATGTCGAACAAGCTTCCAGGTGATGCTGGTGTAGGCGGTCCAGGGACCACTCTTCAAGAACCACTGCTCCAATAGGTGTCAACCCAGGCTTGTCTTTAAAATTGCACAGGGCTGAGGTGCTTTTAAAGGTACGATGCCTGGCCCCGACCCTGGACCAATATAGTGAGAGTATCTGGGTGAGGGTCTGGGCTGTCTCTGTGATTCTGACATGCATGACTCTGTGATTGACAGTCTCTACACTTACTTCCTGTCCCAGTCACCTCCATGATGACCATGTGTCAGGTTCCGTCCCTTAGATCTTAGCCCTTCAAGTTTGGTATTCTCTCCCTGCATGCGGGTGGGAAATTAGGAGGCCTGACCTAACGCAGTGGCTCTAGGGAAAGAGACAAGGTCAGCTTTGAGAGATATTTGGGATCTAGAAATAACTCTTCTTAATGACCAATTAAATGTGGACGCTGGAGGAGACAAGCAATTCACTTATTTAGTAGTAAGTATAGAAATAATATTTGCAGCCCTTTTCACATACTGGGAAGACCACAGCCAACATCCCACCCCAATAGTTTTACAGAAATATTACGCCAAAACTTGTGTCCACCAGATGGAAAATACTCATCTACTCAGGAATCAGAACGCATAATGCCCCTTGGCATCTTGCCCAAAAGGTAATTAGGCCTATGTGGAAACAAAGTTTTGTTTTGTTTGTTTGTTTAGCATTCTTGGAGGTTTCTTTTCTTTCTTCTCCTGATAAATCCAAACATCAGAAATAATACCACACTTGCTGTTCGCTTTTTGAAGTCTGTTTTCTTTCTCTCCCCACACATTCACACAGAGCTTTTGTCTTCCTTTTCTTTTACTATTTTTTCCCTCTTTGCCTTCAAAGTAGTCATGTGTTCCAGGAATGCAAGATGGAGCAATGTTAAAACATTTATCTATAAAATTCATTACAACAACAAATTAAATATGGAGGCAGTGAAAAGGCATTTGATAAATTTCAGGAACCACAACTATTGCTGAAATAAACAGAAATGCCTCAAGCATGATAATGACTATTATCAACACCTAAGATCAAACATAATATTAAATGTAAAATAGTAAGCAATCTCATTAAAGCCAGAAAGAAAAAAAGAGATGCCTTCAAGCATCATTTGAATGCAACATTGTTTTGGAGGTTCTAGCTAATGCAATAATAAAAGAAAAGAAAATGAGTGGTATAAATTTGGAAATGAAAAGAGTAAACTATCTTTATTTATAGATTATATAACCATATGCCTAGAACACTCAAGAAAATATAGTCTTTTTTTTTAGAAATGATTAGCATTAAAGGGCAAAGTTGGATTTTTTTAAAAAAAAAAGATTAATAAATACACAAAAATGCAAAAATTGCCTTTATACTACCAGGAGTCATTTAGAATGAAAAGAGAGTTTTTAAATTCCATTAATGATCACATGAGAAACTTTAACTTGCTAAGGGATCTACGTGAAGAATAGAAAAAGGTCTATGTGAAGACTACGATGAAAAACGTAAGGTCTAAATCAATGGATAGAAAAGCAACATCACAACAAAGTCAATCCTTCTCAATACAAATTAAATTAACTTCCCATAAAAATCATAAGGGCTCTTTAACGGAGACGGGCAACATGATTTTCAATTTTACGTTAAAAATTCATGGGTAAGAATTGCTAAGAAAATGTAGAAAAGTAAAGAGGAGGCACAGAGTATATGTGAACTGGTGCAATCAGTATAGTTTGGGACTGGCACGGGACTGGTCAGAGGCAGCAGTGGAAAAGAGTCCAGAAGTAAATCCAAGTATATATAGGAACTTAATATATGATGAAAGTGGTATATAATTCAGGCATGAAAAAATCATTTATTTTATAAATGAGACTGGAATAATTGGCTGTTCATCTGGAGTAAAACAATTTTAGTTCCTTACTTCGGGCCATAGACAAAAATAAACTTCACATGGATTAAAGATCTAATGACAAAAAAAAGAAGAGGAATAGTGATTACTGGGAGAAAATTCAGGAGAAGATTATCTCGCCATTGAGTGAGAAAGTTCTTACTAAGCAAAAAAGAAACTCACAAGCCATTAAAAGTCTAAATACATTGTATTCCAAAAATCAACAATGTCTAGGGAGGGATAGATTGGGAGTTTAGGATTGACACGTACACACTGCTATGTTTAAGATAAAATGCTTGTCCGTGAAAAAAAAAAACAATGTGTAAATGGCAAAAGACACCATTAAAAAAAGTCAAGGGGCCTATAGATTGGAAAAAATATGAGCTGAGAGTCAAGAGTTAATATTCCTGTTGTACAAAGAAAGAGAAAATAATTTTTTACAATCAAATAACCAACAGACAAATGGGCGTGGAATAATAAACAGGAAATATACTCAAGGGAAAATGCAAAGGGCCGATAAACAGATGAAAAGAGAATCAGACTCACTAGCAGCACAGGCGGACACAAATTAAAGGGCAAATAGGATGACTTTCTCCACCTTTTTTTATTAGAAAAAAAATGAACGCTAGCGAGGTGAAGAAGGAGGAGGACGGTGACGACATGGCTTACTGTGCTTACAAGGGTCCAGCCGCTGTTCTGAGCACTTTACATATAATAGCTCATTTGATTCTATCAGCGGCCCATGAGGTTGGCTCTATTACTATCCCCACGGTATAGATGAGAAGACGATACACAATTCTCATAAAACAATACTTATCCTTACCACATTGAGTTCTCTGATAATTACTATTCTGTCCTATGTTACTTTACTTAAAAATCGCTGGTCAGGACCCAGTAACTTAATTTTATGATACACAAATGCTTAAGCCCACAGTTTGAAAAACACTGATCTAGAGAGATGTTCATAAAATATTAAATTAGAGTAACAAGTTTCTGAGTAATGTGTGTACTGAAATCTCATTTATGGAAGAAAAAAAGGAAAGGAAGGAAGGGAGGGAGGGAGGGAGGGAGGAAGGAAAGAAGGAAGGAAGGGGGAAGGAGGGAGGGAGGGAGAGAAGAAGCTGCGTCGTGTATATGAGTATAGACTCTGTAGTAATGGGTATGTGTATTCAGGCAGAAAAAGGAAGGGGTCACACCTTTCATCATATCATCATTCATATCAGTTACCTCAGGGGGTTGGACAAGGTAGAAGAAAGATTTTTCAGCTTTTCCTTGTACATCTCTGTTTTGTTTTCAAGCTGCAAGAAAGAATCCTTTGCTTTGGGGGTTTTTAAAGAACAATTCAACAAAACTGGGACAAAAGAGTTTTGCAATCTGTAAATTTTTGTGCTCTGGCATAAAACCTAAGTTTTTTAACTTTCTTGCATCTCATGCTTCAATGGCCCCCATTCAGCATTTGGTTCCCATTTACTAAACGAACAAATCTTGCAATTCCACCTATAAAACTTACTGGGAGAGGGATAAACCTGATTACGGTGTCTTCTTATCAAGCGAGAAGGGTAAGTTCTTATTCTAACCTGCAGTAATAATGCAACTGAATGAAAGGGAAAGGATCTCCGTGGAAAAATACCCAAGGAGGCTTATAGGAGAGAGGTCTAATTCCACTTGAATGAAGTCTCATTCATTCATTCAGCATGTACCTGATTTGATTTATTTTACCTTAATTTTCCATACCAAAACTGCCACCTCTCTTTCTAAGTACTTTGTACCTTACATGAAATAGCCCATTTAATTGCTGGAGGTTTCCCCTATAAACCAGAAGGTTTAGTGTGTCCTTTAGACCCTCCCCTAACTGAATTGTTCAAGATTCTGGAGGCTTATTCAGTTCAAACATCAAATAAGCCTGGTTCCTTCTTCCAAAGTCTAAGAGAAAAAAAAAAAAAAATTAGAATTTTCTATCAACTTCCGTGGTGGTTGTTAGTGCTCTGTGCCAACTCCATCTTCTGGGCTCACACTAGGACTGTACTACCCTGCACACTTGGGGTTAGATGCAGCTACAGGTCTGGCTTTGACAAATGAAAGGAGTGAAGAAGCAATGGCTCATGTAAGATCCAGTGTGTGAATTTGCCTCACCCTTTTCTGCCTCTGTAACGATGGAAATAATCTCCATCAGCCTGTCCTCATGATGGTCATACAGGGGGTGAGAAATAACCTGGAGTTGTATTATGCTGATGACACTTCAGGACTGCTTGTTACCACAGCATAACTTATCCTATCCTGACTGATACACTCCATGAGCACAGAAGTCTTCATTGCAAACTCCTGACATGCATTACTAGTAAGACCTGTACCTTGACACCAAGGGGATGTTTGTCCATGGCTGTGGTGCTGTCTCTGCTCTCTGGGAACCTGCCAGAGCCCAGTGGGCTTCGTGACTATAATATGTTTAGTTACACTCAAATTCTGAACCATTGTTTTCACTGAAGGATTGGGGGGGTGACAAGGAATTGAGAATAAAGAAGGGATCAGTGATGTTTGTGTACAAAGGGAAGGAAGGAAGTCAACAGCCAGAAAGGTAATGAATACTTAAACATTTTTTCTGGGACTTCCCTGGCGGTCCAGTGGTTGGGACTCTGTGCTTTCACTGCCGAGGGCGCGGTTTCAATGCCTGATTGGGAGAGTAAGATCCTGCAAGTCGTGCAGCCAAAAAAAAAAAGCAATAAAATTTTTTTCTGCCCATTTGGAAAAAGGCCCAACTTCCTGTAATCTGAACAATGAACAGAGTCTAAGAAGGCAAATCCTCGTGCTCTTGAAGTCATCACCACCTTCCCTTCTGGAACGGCCAGTCCAAGACGATATTCACTGCAGATTCAAAAGGCACCCAGAAATCTGCTCAGAAGGTGGTAGGGTGGATGAGCTGTAGAGAGTGTGGATTCTCTGTGATTTCTGTGCCGAATTAGGGGCCGAATTGAGATGCTCTCACCCTAATTTGAAGTGGTCTTTTGAAATCAGAACTTCTGGCAAAAATAAAGTAAAACCACAAATTATACTCAAGGCAAAATATACTGTAGAGGTTTCCCAGATCCTTTGAGAGCCATGAAAATAATCGCAGTTCCTAGAGAAACTGCTCATCTGTATTAGAAGTACATGTACCCCCATGACACTGTCATGAGAGGCCCAGGGCTGCTGGGATAGAAATACTTCTCGTGGGGAAGGGTTCTGGAGTAGACTTCACTATTTGGATCACGTGTGCACACAAAGTTGCCAGATATTAAAGCCTATATGTCATGCCATGGTTCTATGTAAGGAAAAATCGATAGGAACCAGACTGTTTACCCATCCTTTTATTCACGTGTTCCATAGACTCTCCCAGGTACAGTGCAGAGCACCAGAGATATCCATATTTAAAAATAACAGTGACACAATTAAAAGGCAATTGCCTTTCCGATTGTAACGAGAGAAATAATAACCTAATAATATAGAGTAAATATATTCTAATAACAGACCTATGAAAAACCTGCTATGGTCAGATGGAGAAGAGAAGGGAAAACTGACATCTGGGTTCACGGAGCTGGTAAGAACCAGGGATAAATGCCACTTACCTGAACTGGGACACGAGAGACTTAAGCACGGGGTCCCATCTGTTAGCGACTAATGCATGATGTTGGAGAAATTAGGTGTAGCCTGCAGAGTTCTAGGGTTGTCATCATACATGTGTTTGTGCAGATGTATTTACGTGTTTTAACTATCAATGCATTTGCTAGGCAGAAAAGATTTGCACCCAGAGCAAAGGTAAAAGACCTCTGAGAGAAGAAAACACACACAGGCTCTCTTTATCTTTCCGTCCACGTTTCCAAATAACAGTGCAATTTCCCTGTCCTGTCTAATTAAGTTGATCCTAAACAGACCGTGATTTCGAGGAAAAAAAGAAAACCAAGTCTTTCTAACAGTTTCAAATCATTTATCTTGATTAAAAAGACAGTCTTTAGTCCAAACAAGCCTGTCTTATTGAAACCTGCATGAAGAGTAGGCCTTCCTCCTCAGGAATAGATGATCTGTACTTTCTATGATTCTTGATGAGATTGGAGTTAAAAGGATATCTTGGAAGCACACACAGAGATCAGGACATGGTCCTATCTCTGTGTTAAAAGGAAACCAAAACCAACCAGCCCAGCATAGAAAACTTCATGACCCTACAGACCCTCTACTTATCACACTCTTTCCTTCCCTTTATCCTTGAAAGTCATGCTGGCCTCTTTATTCCCACCTCATTCTTGTACCTGCAGCCCACCTGCAGTCAGACGCCACCCTGCCCCTCCTCCCAAGCTGCATCTTCCCAGGTCAAGCATCTCTTCTTGTTGCCAATTCCGGAAATGCTCTCTGACCTCATTCTAGGTGCATAAGTTCCAGAGTTGGACACTGTTCTCTCTTCCCTGGGCTCTGGGACACCCCTCCCTCTGGGTCTTGCTCCTTTGAGAACATGACCTGTTTCTCATGCCCCTGGAACTCTGCAGAGGATTTTACGTACGTCCTTATTGGCATATCACAACATCCCTATGAAATGTGTGTTATGATTGTTCTTTTACAGAGGAGAAAACAGGTTCAAGGTCACAAAGCTGGACCTTGGCCATATTCATTGGACTGCTTCCTAAGGCCATGCTCGTTTTTGTTTGTTTTTTTTGCGGTACACGGGCCTCTCACTGTTGTGGCCTCTCCCGTTGCGGAGCACAGGCTCCGGACACGCAGGCTCAGCGGCCATGGCTCACGGGCCCAGCCGCTCCACGGCATGTGGGATCCTCCCGGACCGGGGCACGAACCTGTGTCCCCTGCATCGGCAGGCGGACTCTCAACCACTGCGCCGCCAGGGAAGCCCAGGCCGTGCTCTTTGCCGCTATAAACGGTGAGGACAGGAAGAGCCAGCCCTCACTGACCTCAGCTGATAGTTGTCTTTATTTTGAACTCTGCCATTTGAATGAAAAAGATACCTTTAGCAGGACATAGAATTCCTGCCAGTGCATCCTTGCGGCAGGTACCAGAAAAGCTTTGCATAAGCTCTCCCTCAGGTAATCAGCAAAACAAGCCATGAGACCGTTACTATTATTACCCCTGTTTTACAGTTAAGGAAACAATGGTCGAAAGAGTTTGCCCCAAACCACAGAACTTGTTCGTGGCAAACTCCTCCTCGGGTAAGAGGGACGCCAAAGCAAGTGCTCAGAACAGACGCTCTTCTCCCCAGCACCCCTGAGGGTGCCTCCCCCATGTCCTCCTGGGCCCTCCCCCATCCAATCCTCTCCCCCTCCCTCTGTCTCCTGGCTGCACGCTCTGTCCAAGAAAACCTCAACCACACGTACGAAGTCACCCCTGCCCTGCCAACCGTAAGTCTGCATCTCCAGCCTCTTCTAGGTCCAAAACCATCCATCTATCTCACCACGACAGTCTCCATTTTCAGATTCCAAAGTCATCTCAACCAAAGGGGGGAAAACGTCAAAAGACAAAAACGAACAGAAACGGGATCATCTTGCCATCAAAACGTCAAAGCCTCCCTCCTGCCCCTGCTTCCCCGGTGAGGGCATCCCCATGTGTACCATCAATCTGGCAAGAAATATGAGTCATCCTTACCCCCATCTCGTCTTCTCACCAAGGTGGTCCCCAGGTTCTCTCTGCTCCGTCTTCCCGTAAGTGGCATCAGCCCCTCTCCTCCTGCCTCACCTTGCTCCCACCTGCATCCACCCTCATCTTATCCTTCCAGGATTTCTTCAATGACCTCTAGACAGTTCTCCCTGTGGCCGACATGGCCCGCCTCTGACATGGACACCTCCAATGCTGCAGAGCATTCTTTCTAAACTTTTCTTGTCATCTCATGGACTCACACAGATTTGTCTCCCCGCCCCCCCCCACACACACATTTGTCACACTTGTGGATCCAGTTCCAGCTCCCCTCCCAAGCTCTACGCTGAAATTTCCAACTACCTACAGGACATCCTACGTAGATGTCCCGCTCAGGACAGGCATCTCAAAACAGGAGTCAGCAGGTGACTTCTCCCTATGCAGACATTCCCTACAGGAGTCTCTTCCTCTTTTATAGCCCATCTCAGTTGGTGGTACCACATCGTCCCAGTGTCACAGGCTCAACACCTTGTCAGCATCTTAGACTAAATCCTTGTCCGTCATTACTATTTCTAAAGCATCTGTCTTCCGTGTCCTTGTCACCTCCGCTGCCAACGCCCAAGTTCACTGACAGGTCTCATCCCCCTTCAATGTATCCTCTGCCCGATGGCAAGGATAATCTTTTTAAAGTATACATCTTACCATGCATCTTCCCATCTCAAAATCTTTAATGGTTTCCCCTTGGTATAACACAGATGCACAATGTAAACATTAAGAGAAGATTGTCGAAAGTTGAGGAGAGATGAAAATGGGGCAGAACTACTCAGGAGAGGCTGCCCGGAAGGTGAACTTGGAGTCAGATTTGGTGGAGAAGGAAGCAGAGACGTTGTCGAGAACAGAATGAACGGGCATTCCTTTCTTATCCGAACACTTCAGAAATTAACGGCATTTAAATGAGAAAAATGGTATTTGTCAGACTTCCTGCTTCAGAAGACTAACATAATAGTAATGATTTTTGACAGTCTAAGTATTCCCACTGAAAAAATTGAGGAACGAAGCAGAAAAAAACTGTTAGACTTTTGTTGTCAGCATTTCTATGCTGTTGCAATACTCTTGCATTGATGATTCCAAGGGAAATGGAAGTGTGGACAGTTTTGCTACTGAGAAACAGGCCAAATATTTAGCACTTGAATGGAAGAGTTCCTTTTGACAGTTGCAGACTGAGAACATATTTGAGTATTTGTTCCAGGAACACGTTTGGAGATGTTGCCAGGCAGAATCAGGATCCCCCCAGGATCAAGGTGGCAAAGAACTATTTCAAATGTTTTGTAAGTCAGTGAAGTAGACCCCAATCAATTGGCAAAAATCCTTGGACTTGTTTTATTTCAATTCCTGTATTTTTGTGGGGCATATATAAGGGAACGATCTGGTTTTGAAACTGTCCATACCAAAGTAATGTAACACCCAGCTCAGCCTAATGTTACATCAACGTCTAAAGTAATTAGTACAGAGAATATAAATTAGATGTTTTTTCCCAACACTCAAGGAAATATCTGAAATGTAGAACAAGTGTTATTATCAGACTTATATCAATACATTAAAACTTTAGGACATTTAAGCAACAATCTCATTCCTTCCCACAACTACCAAATGCGCAATCTTTGGAAATGTTATAAAAATAAATAAAAAGAACAGAAGTAAAAGTTATTTTTTTTAAAGCATCTGATTATATGAAGGTGACCCATTCAATCATCTTAGGAGACAAATTGATAACCAAGGTTTTTTTTCTCAATTAATTGATGGAGACCCAACTGCTCACATCATCAGGAAGTCCAGGGTCACCTCCTTGAGGTCTCCTCCCCCCACACAGAGATTGTCCAAATCCCCAGGCAGAGAGAGAAATGGGAAGCGTGACCAGTCCCCTAAGAGGACCCAGGCTGGGTTTGCCATTGTTCTCATTGCTGCCACTGAACCTGGTCCCTTAAGCCTTGTTCTGCCCCAAGGAAGCATCCTGCCCTTGGCCACGGCCCTCAACTACCTGGTTCCCTGTCCCGAGATTCCCAGGCTGGGCCTTGGGACCAACTTGCTCAACCACGTGGGGTCACTGGGTATTGAGAGGGGTCACAGCATCTTCAAGGACACTGTCTGCTTCTACTCAGGCCAAGGGGGACTGGAGGCATCTTTTGATAAGTAGGTCATCGCAATGCCCCCAAGTCCTGCTGCCTAAGTCAATGGAGGCTTTGAAAACTCCTGGAAGGACAGATGTCAAAACGCATATGTTGTTATGTCCACCTGGTGAATCTGGACTGATCTTCATTGTTCTTTTAGTTTCTGTCTTTTCTAAACACCTCCCAGGAGAATGTATTACTTCTGTAACCAGATTTTTCGTGCTAGAAATTTTTTTAGAGAATAAAGAGGAACTACCATAATGGTCCCTGGATTGTTGAACAAATACCTGTTGAGCGTTTCTTACATGCCAGCCACTTCCTAGGCACCAAGAATGCATGAAAGAACAGGATGGCCCTACGTTCTACTAATTCATTGGCAAATAAGTAGAATGTAAATTGGTCCTGGTGGGCACGGGTGGAGGGGTGGCCACCAACCGTTACCTGAGAAGCCATCCGGAAACCATCCGGTACAGAGGAGGTACTGTACTGTCTTCACTTGTTTTAGGAAAATCACACCAACTGTTGGAAAGAAATTCATGTTTATCTTGCATTTCAGAGTAAAACCCCATTACTTCTGAAATTATCTATATCTAGGCTGATTTATCTGTTAAAAACAACTTTTAAAATGTGGTTTTTTCCACTAAATTCAGGTTGTATCTTGGCATCTCTCCTCGTGTTTGTTTTTCCCCTCTTCCCCCCCTCACCCTCCAGGCTTCTACTTTGCAACCCAGCCTGCAAGTGTCCCTGGAGCACAGAGCAGCAAATCACCACGGTGACTCTGGCCACCCATCCCACAACGCAGAGCCGTGTGTCAAGTGGGTCACAAGTCATTCCTCACCTGAAGCTCGGGCTTCAGAGGCTGGGGCTCAGAAGAATCCCTTTTCACTGTGCAGAATAAGAGTCTCTGAAATTCGCCTGCCCCTGGCAGCCTGGGTACCGCGGCTGAAGGTTTCCCTGTTGAAGCAGAGCATCTGACTCACCACGGAACACCGTCCACAGCCACGTTTGCTCCCCTCCTTTGGAAATGGTCCGATTGACTTTCTTCTTCTTTTCGGGTTCTCAGACGTTTCCCAGTGTGATCCAGGGTGTTCCAGGAGGCCCCTTTATGGCTCATCCAATGTGGCCAAGAACCACACCCTGACACAACTCACAGCACACACGACAGCTCTCAGCGGTGCTTCAGAGAAACACAAAGAAAAGAAAGATCAGAAACCAAGGAGAGAAACCTGTCTATTGGAGGTTCCCTTAATGAGACACCAGAGGAGACCCTAAAAATGGTCGTATAATAAAGAGCCCCAGTGGTTGAGCTTAACCAGCTTCTGTACAACACGTTTCAAAATTCTTAAAGAAAACACTGCTCGAATTTAACTGAAAGGGTCCACATTCTGCAGTTGAAAGCTCTCACCACGGCCTGAGTAAAACCTCCATCAGTCGGCCTCTTGGAAAGTGGAAAAGATCTGCCCAGCCCAGCCCTCTGGTTCCACAGAGATGACGGACAAGGCGGAGTTTTGCTTCGTCTCCTGAGCCAAAGAGAAGCTGAGAATGCAGGGTGGTCAGTCTTCAGTTATCCAAACCTGAGAGGCAGGAAGACACCCTTGAACAGAAAAACGCCACCAAGTCCACGCACTAAATCTAGACCAATTCACTCCTAGGAGTGCCCTATCACTTCTATTTTAAGCAATTCTAATAAGACTGATTATCTAGTTTTCCAACCCATAGCAGATTAATCGAGGCAGGGATGCTGTTAGAAGCAGCAACACTGATTTAAAAATAAAAAATGACACACGTGATAAAAGTAACAGGTGTTGGTGAGAGGAGAGATTAAAACATTTTTCAAAAGTGAACAAGGGGCTTCCCTGGTGGCGCAGTGGTTAAGAATCCACCTGCCAACGCAGGGGACACGGGTTCGAGCCCTGGTCTGGGAAGATCCCACATGCCGCGGAGCAACTAAGCCCGTGCGCCACAACTACTGAGCCTGCGCTCTAGAGCCCACGAGCCACAACTACTGAGCCAGCGTGCTGCAACTACGGAAGCCCACACGCCTACAGACCGTGCTCTGCAACAAGAGAAGCCACCACCATGAGAAGCCCGTGCACCGCAATGAAGAGTAGCCTCCACTCACCACAACTAGAGAAAGCCCGCACGCAGCAACCAAGCCCCAATGCGGCCAAAAATAAATAGATAAAATAAATAAATTTATTTTTTAAAAAAAGCGAACAAGAACCTCCAACACAAAGCAGTGCAGGCTCATTGGGGGAAGAGGCGAACTATTCTAATCCCTTGACCCACTTCTAAAGATTCCACAATAACTGATACTCATGAGGAAGCCTCTGGGTGGTAAATAGCAAATACACTTGACATTCAGTATCCTGGTCC
Organism: Pseudorca crassidens; assembly: GCF_039906515.1. Taxonomy (NCBI): domain Eukaryota; kingdom Metazoa; phylum Chordata; class Mammalia; order Artiodactyla; family Delphinidae; genus Pseudorca; species Pseudorca crassidens. The sequence continues at coordinate 6,017,065 of NC_090314.1, read as the reverse complement.
AATGAAGTGGAAGGGGTGTGCCTCAGACAATTTCCCATCAAAAATGATCATGTAGGGAGAGCTGACTGCAAAGGGGCACGGGGCGGGGGGTGTCGTTGAGGTGATGGAGATGATCTATATCATGATTAGAATGGGGGGGTGTCACATGGCTGTATGCGTTTGTCAGTTCATCGAACCCTATACTCAAAGGGATGCATCTTATTGTATGTAAATTGCACCTCAGTGAAATTGATGTCTTTTTTTATCAGTATGTTTTATTGAACTATAGCTGATGTATGATGTGTTAATTTCTACTGTGCAGCAAAGTGATTCAGCTATATACACATTCATCAGTGAAATTGATTTCTAAAGTAAAAACAAGGTTCAAGTTAAAAGTTGGCACTTACGGGGCAAGAGTCTACCATCTGGGAATTCACTGATAAATGCAATGCCAACTTCCCTGCTGGTACAGGCTACTTACATTAATTCCAGATACATCTATGGAACCTTCAAGAGGAGAACTGGACTCTTTGGAAACTATAATCCAGGAAGGTTAAGAAAAACTTTCTTCCAAAGTGTTCTTGACCGACCTCAATAGCTTTTGCTGCTTTTTCTTTTGTTTCCAATTCCACAAAGGCAAATCCCTTTGTATTTCCAGTAGACTTATAATGTGGTATACTTATATGAAAAACATTGCCACATTTCCCAAATATTCTTTCAATCCAACTGTGATTAACATTTTTGGGAAGTAACTCCTATGATAAGTTTGAAGCCATATTTAATAAAATAGTAAACCTTGAAAGAAAAAAAAAAACAGAGAGAAATACATCTATAGGGCCAGCCACTGTGTTGGGTCCTGGTTTGCAAAAATTGGGGAAATATACTCCCTGCCTTGGAAAGGCTCCTAGTTTGGTGAATTTAGTGGCTAAAGGATGTATTTACTTTCAACTCTACACGCTGGGATCTGGCGTTGGCGGAATTCAGGACCACGGAGAATCTCTGACATGGGTCATGCTTGTCCCTCTCCTGTCTGGTTTGCTGAGCTGCACAATTCCCTGCTTTTGGGAAAAAGCCCTCACTTTCGAGCATCATTTTAAACGGGGATCATTTCTACACCCTCACCAAGCAAGAACCCCCAGGGACTTGCTGGCAGAGTGGAATTCCCTCTAGATGTTTGAGCAATAAAACAGGACTTGTCACAAGCTGTCGGAATCCAGTAGCTTTGAAACCACTGATGCAGTGAGACAGGAGTCGTGACATTGAAATCATATGCCGTAACTCCCCAGACTGGGCCAGGAGAAACTGTCTCAACACTAAACGTTCTGGAACTGTCTCTGAAAATCTATGGAAAGGGACAAACAGGAACAGATTAGAAGGCTGAAGAGAATAGCATCGTGGCCAGAACCTCTATTCAACAGACACATATTTGTTGAATGAATGAAGAAAATACAAGCTTTAGCTCCCATGGCTACTTTATAATAGAAAAGGACTGTAAAGCTGAAACGCTGACAAAGTGAAGGGATTCAGTCCCTGAGTGTGGGCAGCCCTGTGTGTTTTCCCTCCACCCAGTCCTTCCCTCCTCCGGCCTCATCCTGATTCCAAAAGGTACACATGCTTACTCAGAGGCCATCTGGAAGTTTCTGTTTGTCTGGGGACCCGGAAGGAACCTCTTGCCCAGAGCTAAGCCAGGCCTGTTATGCAGGACAGTGTGTTAGTCAGGGTCCCAGCAGGAAAGAGAATCTAGCCCAGGCTGTAATTGCCTTCGTGGCGGGAATGCTCCTGGGGGTGTGGACACATTTCAGGGAACCGAGGCGGGGTGGCGAGGTACCCAGAGACTAGCAACAGGCCTAGGGTCACCAGATTCAGATAAAAAGGTGGGATGTGCAGTTAAATTTGGATTTCAGAAAACACTGAATAGTTTTTTAAGTTATAAGCGTGTCTCAAATACTACACGTACTTAATACTTAAAATGATTGGTTACTTACCTGAAATTTAGGTTTAGCTGGGTGTCCTGCGTTTTATCTGCAGCCCTACCCAAGCCCGAAGGTGTTACTGGAGCCCAGGAGGAGGGACAGCCCTGCAGGAGTCACGGTCATGGGAGGACACTTGTCAGAAATAGAGCCAGGGCCGCGATGAGCTGGGAAGGAAGACAAGACCTCTCTCTCCTCCTGCCCTCTGATCCCTCGGGCACCTCCCACTGGCTGAACACAGTCAGAGTCCAACCATCAAGAGGGCACAGGTCTATAATCCTTAGGTGATGATCTCCCAAGACAGAGAAGTGAGCAAAGAAGCATTCGGGTATTCTTCTTCTTTTTGCTAAAAACCACCAGCAAGACCAGATTCACAGCAAGCATTTGAAACAGTGGACTCCAAGCAATTATACAAGAACAGCAGTGTCCAGGTTTCACAGGGACGTATTCACACCCAAGCCTCTTTCCAACTGCGGATGTATTCCGCCCACAGGAAGCCGGGGACAGTATAATAATGAGCAAAGGTAGTGAACGGCTTCTTGCACGGGTGGGAACTTCTCGTTGGCATCTGGGAACGATCTTGAGAGAAAAACAAGTGATTCCTTTGGCCATCCTTTTGCTGGACGTCAAAAGCCAAACACTGTACCGCGTTTAATTTGCAATCATCGTTGAAAGAATCGAGCCTGTGGGGACGCCCAACTTTTTTTTTTAGTAGAGATCGTTGTGTCGTTATAACTCAATTCTTTATCATTTCTAACCTCTTTGCCCTCTCCAAGATCGAGTTAGACATCAAGGGCCTAAGAGTAAAGTCACATAAAGACCCTTAATTTAAGGAAGTGGGTGGAGGGAGAAGGGTCTGGAAACACTGGGGAGGCATTAGGCAGTCACCCAGGGTTTTACTTCCAACTCCCTCTTCGCTCAAGTCACCCAACTTCTCCAGGGCTTAGTGTTTTCATCTGTATAATAAAGGGGTTGGTTTTGAGCCACTTAGGACCTCTCCTGACCTAGGAGTCCCTGAATCCAGTTTCCCGATGTTTCGAAAACTCAATTCTCCATAACCCCATGGAGGGAGAGTGAACAGAAATCTTATCCAACTGTCAGCAAAAGTGGTTTCACTATTGAGAATTAACCAAGGAGACTGGCCAAGCCCGTTGGAATTCACCTTCCATTCCGCTGAGATTTCTCCTTCTGGCTTCAAGAGGAACCATCATTATCGTAGGAAGGTAGATAAGAAGGAAATCCTTCCTGAGTATCTATGACGGGCTAGTCCTCACATAAACTCCAAAAGGGCTTTATTTCATCAAAAGCACAAAAGCCCCAACTTCTAATGGGCGGAGGATCCAACCAATGGCCAAAGAGAGAACAAAATGGGGAAATCCCTGTAGTACCTGGACCACCTTCCTGGAACCAGTCCTCTTAATTGGAGCCCATCTGTTTATTAAATGCTGTGTCCCTTCACGTTCCTTGTGTTCAACGGTCCCAAGAACAAAGTAAGACATCTTCGATCATTTTCATAAGAATATAAGACTCTGTCTATACCCTCTCAAGGAGGGCAGGAGAAAAGGTGTGGAGGAGTTTAGAGGAGTATCCTGACACTCTGTCCAGCTCCAAGGAAGGAAAGGAACACAAGGGCTCATCTCACTGCTCTCCGACTGAACGGCGCCATTTCTACGTGGAAATCCAATCGATGCTTTTCTGTCCCAGCGGAAGAGTTCCAAATGCCTCAGTTGTTCATCTCTGTGTCGAATTCACAGCCTAGAAAGGTCCCATAAGCAGGAGCTGACCCAGGTTTGCAGAGGGCAGAGGGGGCAGAGGGGTCAGAGAAGGCAGCCTCCCCCTAATGCGTCCTTAGTAAACAAAAAGCAATATGGGCTCATATGCAGAAACCAGTTTTCAGATGAGCCCACAGAAAGACCCCATCTAAAGAGTAAGCGTTCGAAATTCTCACAAGCCATCGGTGTCCCAGGGCAGTGGTCATGTTCTCCAGCCTTTGAAGCCGGCAAGGAATCTAAGAAGCCACCTGGAGTTCCCACGGGGGCGGGGCGAGAGCCCCACAGGACCGTGTGAACAGGGGTACTGCAGGCATTCGCCCTGGGTTCCCATCTATAAAATCACCAAATTTGAACAGACAGCTGCTGTTCAGGCTCTTAACACGGTATCTAGAGGGAGATGCGGAGCTCTCCTCGAGCTTGCAACCTGGCCGTCATTCTGATGAGCAATACAGTTGAAAGAACAGGTTGGAAAGCCAAGGACCTGTCAGGCTCCTTCGCACTCCGGTGTTGCCAGAAGGTCTATAAAAATGTCATTGTCTCTCAGCTGATGGTGATTATATTCCCCTTTACATTGGCTGTTGGTAATAAAAAAAAAAAAAAAAAAGCAAATACCATTTTTGCACTGCTCTGGCCTTCCTCTGGCCTTTTTCAAGCAATAATAGACTAAATATGAAGAGACAGAAGTCATTACTCGGCGCTTTAACTAGTGCCAAGGAAAATGAATAATTAGGGAAACATTACTTGCGAGAAATGTACACGGTTGCTTTTAAGTTGGAACCAAGAGAGGAGCTCTTTAAAAATATATCATTTCCCCTTTATCTTAACATGGCATTCGGACTCTGGCATAATATATTAGGGTCGCTACTGTTTAGATCTCAGCAGAAAAAAAAAAAAATGCTTTGAGTTTCCATTATCCTATTATACGTCCCAAATCAAACAGAGACACAGAGGAGAGATGAAGAGGGTGGACGGGGGATGCAGCCCTGTTTGCACAGTTTCCAGATCGTCTAACAGAGCAGATGATGTTTGATTTTGGTCCCCTGGGACAGCAAGGCCCCAGCACGGCTCTCTGACTCCCCTGGAACTCAATTCGATCCTTCAAGTTGCCAGGAGGAGGCCCGCCCAGGTGACCTAGCACGTGCCTGGGCACCTGAACGGTGCTGGGCAAGGTGGTCCTCCCTGCTCTCTGTGGCTCTCTCTCCCTCTCACCCCATCTCTCCTCCTCCCCAACCCCTGTCTGGGTCTTCAGCCTCCCCTTAGGCAGGAGGAGCGGGCAGAGTTGGCACCAGACACAGCAGGACCCCCTCCACCCGGCCTCTGTCCACGTAGCGATATTGACCGGGTAGAGAGAACAGGGCAGGCGGTCGCAGGCTCAGCCTGGGGCAACGACAGAGGTGGTCCTGAGGCTCCACAACCAGAGGCAGCGTGAAGCCAGAGTGCGCCCAGGCTCGTGAAAGTGAAGCTACGATCAGAGAGACACCCTTGGTCCCTGACACTGACTCCGTGTTGGTATAGATGAAGCCCGAGGCATCGTCCTCGGGAATTGTTTGACTCACTTGGTCAGACAGAGAGCCTGTGTCCTCTGTTCCCTAATACCTGGGCTCCCCACTCCTGGCTGCTTCAGATGGCAGAGCCCTGCTCCTTTCCTCTATATTATGGGCTGACTTACGTCCCCCCAAATTCAGATGTTGAAGTCCTAGCCCCCTGTACCTCTGAATGTGACCGTATTTGGAGACAGGGTCTTTTAAGAGGTGATTGGGTTAAAATGAGGCTGTAAGGGTGGAGCCCTAACCCTGTATGATTGGTGTCCCCATAAGAAGATGAGATACCAGGGGTGCCCGCAGAGGCAGCAAGAAGGTGGCTGTCAGCAAGACAAGGAGATGGGCCTCAGAGGGCCCTGGACACCTTGATCTTGGACGTCTATCTCCAGAACTGCGAGACAATACATGTCTGTTTTTTAAGGCACACGGTCTGAGGCATCTTGTGCCGGCAGCTCGAGCAGACTCCTACGCTCTACAAAGGTCAATCACTTGCCGCTTCCTGAAAAGTTACTGCACTCGCTTCCTAAGCTGTCATAACAAAGTACCACAGACTGGGCAGCGGAGGAGTCTGAGACTGAGGTGTAGGCAAGGTTGGGTCCTTCTAAGGGCTGGGGAGGTAAGTTCTGCTCCATGCCTCTCTCCTAGCTTCTGGTGGTTTGCTGGCAATCTTCATTTCCTTGGGTTGTAAGAGCGTCATCCCAACCCCTGCCTTCCTCCTACATGGCTTTCTCCCTGTGTCTTTGTGTCCAAATTTCCCCTTTTTATAAGAAGGACACCAGTCACATTGGATCAGGTCTCATCTTAACTTGATCGTCTGCAAAGACCCTATTTCCAAATCAGGTCAAATCAGGTCACAGACACTTAGGGTGAGGACTTCAACATCTTTTTGCAGGCTATAATTCAATGCATAGCCATTACATATAGCAAAGGATTTACTTTCCAGAATACCGACATCAGATGGTTATTTATGAGCGAACATAGGAGAAACCACCTTCAGCCCTGCTCCTAAATCTTCCCCATCTACTCACTGATGGTTTGAATTGTCTTATCAGAGAGCAGAACTTCTCTGGGCTCCCTAAGAAAGAAAGCTTCCACCTCAGGTCGAAGAATTCCTACTGCAAGACATCCCTACTGCAAGACACACGCCCAGAGTGGAGTTCTTCCTGGCAGATGGTGTCATAACCAAGGAAGTACAAGAAAATTAAAGGGCTAATGCATAAAGGGCCGCCACGTTGGACCCTGGAGGGGGAAGAACAAAGGGGTTTAAAGGAGGTTGGGAGTTTCAGAGATGTGTGTGTGTGTGTGCTGATCAGACCACTGCATTTTTCCATCCTGTGTCTGTTGTCGTGTAGACTTGGCCTTTGCAGCCAGAAGAGAGAAGAAGGAGCTGGTTCAAAGGAGCTGCTGATGAAATGCACATGATCACATAAGACTCGGGGCTGAGCAAATCAGAGGGGAGCTGCAGATTCTTCTGACAAGAACAAGACGGGGAGAGAAGAAGAAAGACCGACGGAGGCTTTCAAAGCCACCTTGGCTTGTTGGCTGGCCTGGAGGTGATTAATTATACATCATCACAGGAAAGGCACAGGTTTCAGAAACGCTCTTCGGTGAACTCCATCCATCTGTGCTCTTACGGAGTCAGTCCAGGTGATTGACACAGGAGGGAGGACTTGGATAAAGAGAAAACCTACAAAGCAGCATTGCTCCACATGTATCCGCTCTTTCAAAGCACATAGAGCAGGCAATTCAAATCACTGGTGCAAACCTTTGCATTTAATTTGTTCCCAGGGGCACCATGGGGGCCATTATCCCAGAGGCAGAGACATGAAAATCCCATTATTTGAAATACAGTCATTGTATTTTTGTTTCGCTCTAGGCTGTACCCGGAGATGTTATCAGTAAACCGAAGAAAGTCAAGAAGCATAGGAAGTAATGTTGGGGGTACTTGGTGCCCACAGGAAGGAAAGCAGCTTGGGAGCACGACTGTTAGGAAAGCTTGTTTAAAAATCACAAGCAGCAGCAGGTCGCGGGCTGGGGTGAGTGTGTGTGTGTGTGTGTGTGTGTGTGTGTGTGGTGAAAATACAATCCAAGTGATGTACGTGAACCACTGCTTTGTGAAGTGCGGGACGGCAGAGTTCTCCCCACATTTCTGAAATTGCTCGTTTCAGGAGAATCCATGGTTCGTGACACCACCGAACTTTTCAAGTCTGCACCCCCGTAAGGCACGTGGCTGCACAGTACTACTTTGCTGGAAGAAGAGATAAAATATCAGCAGGGTAAGTTGTTTAGAAGACACTCTAGCCTCACTTGCCTCCAGCCCAGCCCTGTCGGTGCCTCGGCAGCAGAAGCTACCTGTCCCACATTTCCTTGGTCTTCGCTCATTCCGCAGCCTCGACCACACCCAAGGTCACCCCGGGCCTGACTTCCAGCCATTTCTATGCTCCATTACCGGGAGGCTCACTCACCCCACCCCTCCCTGCTTCTTCCTGCCTTCCCGTCCCTACTTCAGTAGAGAAGCTCAGTGCAGTGTGAGTGCCCGCACACCATGGAACCCTGTTCCAGAAGGTTCCATCACCTCTCGCAAGAGCTCAGCAGGGGCTGCACATTAACGCACAGATGGCAGCGAGGGCCAGACTATGTTCCCCACACCTGCTGGACCCCACAGGCCCAAACTCCAGGTAACCCCTGCTCTGGCAGACCTAGAAGTTCAGCCTGTGTCACTCCCTCTCTTTCGTACAAGTGATCTCTCGACTCCCACGTAGATCATGCCCGCGTCCATTTTGGCCAGAAGGAGTGGGCCATCCTTTCTCCCTTCTAAGAATCCCACAGGAGGGGCTTCCCTGGTGGCGCAGTGGTTGAGAGTCTGCCTGCCGATGCAGGGGACACGGGTTCGTGCCCCGGTCCGGGAGGATCCCACATGCCGCGGAGCGGCTGGGCCCGCGAGCCATGGCCGCTGAGCCTGCGCATCCGGAGCCTGTGCTCCGCGATGGGAGAGGCCACAACAGTGAGAGGCCCGCGTACCACAGAAAAAAAAAAAAAAAAAAGGAATCCCAGAAGAGATATTCTGCACTTGTTCCTGTAACTACATCACATTACAGAGCACGAGGACTCAGCAAGCCACGGTTGCTTCCTTTGCATCTCTTCTTCCTCTCAAGGCAGAACCCCAGCCTTTTCAGCTACTCTTCCTCACACCCAAAAACAGAGGGGGGAGGAGTCATCGTCATCATCACCATAATCTTCGTCTTCATCATCACCATCACCACCTTCATCCTCTTCATTTTCATCTACGTCATCACCACCACCATGGCATTTCCCTTAACATGAATAACAATATAAAACAAAGGGAAAAAAAGCAGCCTCCTGGAGAGAGGAAATTTTTCTAACTCTTAAGTGACTTGCAATCATCTTTTGATAATCCATTGTCTCACTCCTCCAATGACAACTGTTTTAAACCAAAGCCCATTAACTCCGTATTCATATTTTTCTAATGAAACATCGGTTAAGAACTGCCTTTCCAATTGCCCTAGACTGATTCTTCTTTTAGTTATAACAAGCCGTCTAAAGCCTCCCACTTAGAGGCCATTCCTGGTTCCAAGAACTTTCAGTGCCTCTCGGCAGCTTCCTCGTTGGAATGAACCTCAGCTGCACACAATTAATCCCCCACCAGGATGCTGCTGGATGAGTGATTCAGCAACATTTCAAAGGACCCGACTCATCTTCATGCACAAACAACATATGCTACAACGGAGTTAATCCAACAGGGAACATCAAGAAATTAAGCAGATTTATTCGCAGAGGGTGGGGAAGAAACTGCAGACAGGGAGGGACAGGGCACATTCAGCTAAGAGAGGGAAATCTGCCCGTCCAGGAAAAAACGTTCTTCCTTTCCGAGGTCAAGTCCTCGTGATTCCGACCAGCATTTCCTTATGCCACCAAAATCTGGCAGTGAATATTATTTTGAGGGGGAAAGGAAGGAGCTTGTTGTCAAATAAGCGTGAGAAAGAGTGGCCTAATGGAAATTCAGCACATTTTTTTTTTCTTACTGCAGGACTTCTCAGAACCTTTATTATTGCGCAAGTGCACAGTGAATCTCTGGGAGGGCCGATGGTCAGCATTTTCCAAATCATTCTCAGCGAAACGCCCTTGGTGGTCATCAGTACGTGGTTTAGGAAACAGTGGCTTAGATCGTGAAGTAATTTTTCTTGGGGAGATGTATTTCCTGGGAAAGTGTGTAGTGCCCGCCAGAACTCTGCGAATAATGGCACTTCGTTACTTGGAGTTACAGCAACCTGGCGGGCAAACTTCAACCAAGCAACTATGCTTCTTTACAGCTAAAGTTTGGCCCTTCCTTTCCGTTATAGGGTTCTTGATTAGTACGGTCAGGCCCTCTATAACCTTAGTCCTCCAAGTGTGGTCCAGGGACCGGAAGTATGGAGATTGCTAGGAGTTTGCCAGAAATGCAGCATCTCATGCCCCAGCCCAGACCTCCTGAGTCAGAATCTGCTTTTGGACAAGCCTCCGGGTGAGTTGCACGCATGTTATGGTTTGGGGAGCTCTGTGCTCCACAACAGGACTGGTTTTCAATGTCAGCATGCGTCAGAATCAACTAGAAGGAAGGGAGGACAAGAGCCATTGTGATATTTGGATGCAGCCACTCTGACATAGCTGCGTTGATCCTGAATTTGATAAATCCTGAAAAGAAACTTTAAGGTACAAAACAAACATCCTCAGCTCACCCATCAGCTTCTGCCTGTGTTTGAAGCTCACAGCATCCCTCAGCCTCAGCTGGTCCCCCAAGGAGATGGAACGAGGGATACGTGCAGAGGAAGGGGGGGTCAGGGATATATCGTACACAATACTTGGTAAGAATTGTCAAGCCATACTGTTCTTATGTTTTGATGTTACTCTTTCTATACAGAGTCCACGATGCACAGTCGGCCAAATCGGCTGAGTGAGTATTTCCTGCCCCGCTTGACTTCACGCACGTAACCAGCAAGAAGTGTTCTTTGAGCTTTGCAAGTAAAGGAAGCCGATGATGGGGAATCCGGCGTTCGCTCTGCCCGGTGGGTGTAAACATGTGTGAGCTGCATGGCTCAGAGTGCAGGGCTGAGTCTGTGTCTGGGATTAGGTTGCGAAGCTCTTGTCTAGGATTAAGAGTCCAGGCAAGGGTCACGAAACCGTTTTCATCCATGTGAGGTAATGGGGAGTCAAGCCAGCAGCCCCGATCCCGTTAACACTGGGTTCTAATGAGCCTGTCCAACTAGGTAGAGGGAAACAGATGGCCCCAGGAGCCCAGGGGTGCCTATATGGCCAAACAACCAGAGGGTGCTTTCCCTCTTTAAAAAAAGGAACCGTGCTCCGTGGTACAGACAGAACCAAAGTCCACGTTTTAACTCGGCCACTCTATCCGGATGATTAGAACACAGTGAGAGGGGAGTGGAGGAAACATGGAAAACATTACTGTTTTACGTTGACCCTCTAGTTTTTCCAAGCAGGCTTTTCCAGAAGCCTAGCTGATTGGCACGTCTCAAACCGCTGTAGGTCACTGAAAGGCTTGGGCTGAACCTGCAGCCTTGTCGAGGAGCCACACAGGCAAATCTTACTGAATACTATTATTAATAATAGACTTGGAACTATCCCCACACGGAACTCCTGCGTGATGGGAAGGACCCTCGTTTCTCTGAAGGAAGAAGGGCACTGAGGACGAGAGGAAGCAGACACTCACCCTTTCTGTCTAACTTGAAAGCCTTCGGTTTCCCCGTCTCTGTGGTCTGTGGTTGCCTTCAAGAGAAGGGTTTTGCAGGGTGAGTCCCGCTTTAGGAATCCAGAGACCCAGCCAAGTCAATTGTCAGGATGTCCAACATACAAAAGCCGCACCCTTGGGCTTCCCTGGTGGCGCAGTGGTTGAGAGTCCGCCTGCCGATGCGGGGGACACGGGTTCGTGCCCTGGTCCGGGAGGATCCCACATGCCGCGGAGCGGCTGGGCCCGTGAGCCATGGCCGCTGAGCCTGCGCGTCCGGAGCCTGTGCTCCGCAACGGGAGAGGCCACAACAGTGAGAGGGCCGCCTACCTCAAAAAAAAAAAAAAAAAAAAGCAGCACTGTTTCTTGATAAACCGAGGGACTAGTGCCTTTACAGGAGAGCTTGCTGGAGAGGCTGCGTGCGTGCGTGCGTGCGTGCGTGTGTGTGTGTGTGTGTTTCTCACCTAATCCCTTATTAACACCCACAGACAAGCCTTAAGCTCTTTCACTAAGTTCTTTTTGGCACCCTTTCCTTATAGGGAGAGAGCCACCTGAGTCATTGGCAACCCAGCCAGCAGTTTCTGATTGCAATGATTCATTTTACTATTGTTTGAGAAATCTCAGGATACGGACTCTCTGCAGTAGTTAGATTACGTGTACACAGGATGGTCAGAGACTCTGGTCACCGGTACAGACCAGGAAGTTCACAGACAATCGTAAGGCAGGGAGGTCGGTGCCAAGATCCAGGTTTACACACGATGCTGCTGAAGGACGGAGGTGTGTGCGCCTCGTCGGGGGTGATCAGGGAAATCTTTTTAGAGGAGGAGATGCTTTAGGTTTGGCTTAAAAATAACAAGGAGTCACCTAGGAAATCACAGAGGAGAGAATATCTAGATCAAGCATAGAACCTTTGGGAAGAAGAAAAAGAGAACAGAGAAGCTTAGCACGTTCACAGACAAGGGGCTCAGGGTGCCTGGGAATGATGGGGGTGAACAAGAGGTGCAGGCATGGGGGTGGGGCAGGGAGGGGGCTGAGGTCAAAGGGCCCCATCAGGTAAGCCAAAGAGTCTGGATCTCATCACAGGGGCCGTGAAGGACTCAAAGGCTTTGACGTGGCCAGACTCACCCTTCAGACCCCCTACTCCACCAGCAGTCTGGAGAATGCGTTGGAAGGAGAGAGCGGAGACGGAGGCCAGTAAGACAGCCATGGCATGTCCAAAAGGCAGGGTGGTGAGTGTGGATGGAAGAAAAGAGGGGCTGAGGAGTGCGAATCCCTGGGAAATTCTGTGTTAAGAGGAGGGATGGGACCGGCCTTTTCTGGGTCCAGGCAGCCTGAGCCCATGCTCACCAGGGGACGGGCTCAGCAGAGTTGGGAAGCCTGGCTGGGGGGGGCTACCCCCAGGGACAGCAGCTCTAACTCAGAAAACATCAACTTCCTGGTCCCTTCTGACCATGACACTAAACCCCGCAACTCCTGCCTCTGCTGGTGGAAGGGATGCAGAGAAGAATGTTTCATAGTCTCGAGAACCTCCTGGGTGTGAGAGATTCATTTCCCCTGAAAGGGCTTGGAATTTCACTCCCTGCCCTGGTGTCCTTAGAGCGCTTGAGGACTGGTCTTTCAAGCCAGCCATCCCAACCCACCCCAAGCAAGAAACTTTGGGGCAACTGGAGAACAGCTGGCCATAGTAAAGTCCCCTAAGCCCGGGGAGTCATATGCTAGTCATCAGCAGGAGGGCTGGGGTTTCCTGGAGAACCGCGTTCAACCCTGTCCCCTTCCCCGACCACCACCGCCAGCACCGCCCATGTGTAGAGAAGTGTTCTAGGATCAGCTGGAGATTGTAAAAGAAACAAAAGACACAGTCCCCATCCTAAAAAACGTCTCATCTAGCTGGGAGAAGCAGAACATTCACATATGTACAAAACAACTTAAAAACACATTTACACAGAAACAAAATTGAAAGCAGAAGTGGAAGAGACCACTTCCTAAACGAGGTCACAGTTGTAGGCTGTATGCTGAGCGCCGGCAAAGAAAACCTCCCTTTCAGAGCTCGCCTCGTCCTAGAAAGGTTTTGAGAGGACGTGGAAGAATTGGTTGAAAGAAAAATAGAAAACTAGAACAAAAATGCCCAGCGTTAAGTCAACATAAGCAGGGGATAGCTGTGCTTCAAAGCTACGGCTTCTTCTTCCCAGTGAAAACGAAGGCATGATTTGTTATGTAGATTCCATGATCGGATATCAATGGGACACTGAATTCTAAAATTCTACTGCTCACAGTGCGGTCCTTGAACCAGCTCCACTGAGCTTGTTAGAAATGAAAAATCTCACGCCGATCCCAGACCTACTGAATCAAAGTCTGCATTTTAGGAAGATCCCAGGTGGTTCCTAGGGCATTGAAGTTTGAGAAGCATTGCCCTAAAAGTCATCCGTCACCTGGAATTTCACACAGGAGATCCTGAATAATAAAAGAGGCCATCTATCCACAGGGTTTTCACAACACATGTGGGAAGTAACCGAATGGCTGTTTCTGACAGCAATTTTTGAAATAAAAAAGGATGTAACAATAAACCTAAACTTAAGGCAAAGAGTTCTTAGATCTGACACCAAAAACACAACTTATTTTTTAAAATCTGGTAAATTGTAAATTGGACTTCATCCAAATTTAAATCTCTGTCTTCGAGAAATTACTGCTAAGAGAGTGAAAAGACAAGCTACAGTCTGGGAGAAGATATTTGCAAACAATATATCCGACAAATGACTAGTATCTAGATGATATAAAGAATTCAACACTCAACAGTTTAAAAATCCAATTAGAAAACAGACAAAACATATGAACAGACATTTCAACAAAGAGGAGATGTAGAGGGCAAGTAGGTCAAAGAAAAGTTGTTCAACCTCATAAACCATTAAGGAAATGTACATGAAAACCCTGATGGTTTATATCTCCATATACCTATTTCAACAGCTCAAAGAAAAAGTAGTGATAACACCAAATGCTCATGAGGATGTGGAGAAACTGGGTCTTTCACACATTACTAGTGGGAATGTAAAACGGGACAGCCACTGTGGAAAATAAGTCGGTAGTTTCTCACCAAAGTAAACATACACTTACCGCGCAACCCAGCAATCACATTCTTGGACATTTATCCCAGAGAAATGAAAACTTACGTTCACACGAGAACATGAATGCTCACAGCAGATTTAGTCACAGCCAAAAAGTGGAAACAACACAAATGTCCTTCACTGGGTGAATGGTTAAATAAACTCCAGTACCTCTGTGCTAAGTAATACCGCTCAGCAATAAAAGGGAAGGAACTGTCGATACTCAGCCATTTAGATGGATCTCAAGGGCATCGTGCTTAGCGAGAAAAACTAATCTCAAAAGGTTACGTACTGTGGGATTCCATTTATATGGTGTTCTCAAAAGGACAAAGCCATAAGGAGGGAGAACAGTTTTGTGGTTTCCAAGAGACAGGGATAGCATAGGAGGTGGGGTGACTGTAGAGAGATAGTGGGGGCCACTTCCTTTGTAGGGATAAAACAGCTCTATTTCCTGATTTAGGTGATGGTTGCACAAATCTATCCATGTTAGCAAACTGCTTAGAACTACACACACACACACACACACACACACACACACACACACACAGAGAATAAGCCCATGTAAAAACTGGTGGAAATTGAAAAAGGGTTTTAGTTTAGGTACCATTACTGTACCAACGTTAATTACCCAGTTTTGATATTGTATTGCAGTCATAGAAGATGTCACCGTTGATGGTTCACAGGACTCTGTACTATTTTTATAACTTCTTGGAAACTATAGTTATTTAAAAATAAAAAGTAAATAAATAAAAGCTAAATCTAAAGGCAATACGGCCAAAAAGATAATGTGATTTGAGGGCCATTGATATTTTGGTAAACCAGCTTTCCAGAAAAATAAAAATAAAAACAAAAACCTGATTCCTACCTTTTGCCAATTTCTACCCTGTAAATACTCCCACTGATTGATGGGTAGCTAGTTTCAAGCTACCCATCGGGAGAACAGCTGGCCTGAAGAATTCCTGAACAGATAACAATCGTCTCTCAGAAGCCAGTACAGAAGCTCCAATGCACCACTGCCTTCTGATCTGATCCCTGGACCATCTTTCACAGACTGGCCTGGAGAAACTTATGAAAAATTCATATTCCTGAGCCCCAGGCCAGAACCATTGAGTCAAAGTCCTGAAGGTTCAACCGGGAAGGTGCATCTGTCACCAGTTCCTCAGGTTATCTTTATGATCTTTAAAAGTCAAGCACCGGCTTGTAAGCCCGGCTACCGGAAGCAGTAGGCAGAGCAGAAACCCAGCCCCCGCTAGATTCAAAGGAGTAGAATGAGTCGTGGAATTTAGAATGAGATTTTATCAGCAGCTAGTAAAAGCAGGGAATCAAAGGCTGACTGGTTTGTGGCTTGTTGAAGCTAAGTTCCTCTGAACGCCCAAGTCCCATCACAGTGATTTTCCACAAATGGCTTCTGACTTCAACAAGTTTCACTCTGCTTTCTGTTTAGTCCTCCTAAGAAAAATCAGGGTTCAATTAAACTATTACTGATAAGACCATTTTTTTAAAGTAACATTTCTTTTTTAACCCATGGTCTAACTCAGTGACCCCCCCCCAACTTTTACTGCACACTGGAATCGTTTGAAGAACTTTAGAAGATATGGATATGGTCCTCCCCACTAAGATTCTGACTTCATCGATCTGGGATGCGGCTTAAGTTTTAGGAGATTTTTGAAACTGCCCAAGCGGTTCTAATGTGCAGGAGAACCACTGCCGGATTCTACTGTATCATAAGTCTTTGAGTTTGGTTACCTGCTGTACTTTGTTTGTTTAAAATGAAAATTTTATTCTTTTGGAATAGGTAATACAAGTTTCATAATTCAAAACAATATTAAAACTATATAGTGAGAAGTCGTGCTCCCACCCTCCTCTACCCCATTTCTGCCCTTCCACACACACCTCCACCCTTACATGGTATTTCCTTCCGGGATTTCTTTGTGCAAATTCTATATATGCAAATATACGTGTCTATAACATATTCATATTTGCATATATAAATTCGAAGGAAATGGTATAAGTATATAAATATATAGACAGATAAATAATGTATTGTTGTTTTTTAAATGGCCCACATCAAAAAAAAACTTTAAAAAAGAAAAAAGAAGGTATGTCAGAAGACATCTAGAATGCAGCACAGAGAGACAAAAATATGAAAATATGGAAGAGGGCTGAGAGATAGGGAGGGTAGAGTGAGGAGACCTATATATTGTATATGGCCTCGTTTGATTGTGTTTGCTTTACTGTGCTTCAGAGATATTGCGTTACTGTTTTACAAATTGAAAGTTTCTAGCAGCATTGCATATAAGGAGTCTATCTGAGGTGCCAATTTCCCAACAGTGTTTGCTCTCTTTGTGTGTCTGTGTCACATGTGGGTAATTCTCGAAATGTTTCAAATCTTTTTATTATTAATAGTTGTTATGGTGATCTGTGATTAGTGACCTCTGATGTTACTATGGCAAAAAGACTACAACTTCCTTAGGTGATGGATAGCATTGTTTTGCAATAAAGTATTTTAAATTAAGTTTTCATGAATCAAGTTTAAGTTTTAATTGATTAATGCAGTTTTTTAGACAGAACGCTATCGCACACAGACTACAGTATAGTGTAAACTTAACTGGGAAACCAAAAAATTTGTATGGGGGGCTTCCCTGGTGGCGCAGTGGTTGAGAGTCTGCCTGCCGACGCAGGGGACACGGGTTCGTGTCCCGGTCCGGGAAGATCCCACATGCTGTGGAGCGGCTGGGCCCGTGAGCCATGGCCGCTGAGCCTGCGCGTCTGGAGCCTGTGCTCCGCAACGGGAGAGGCCACAACAGTGAGAGGCCCGCGTACCACAAAAAATTTAAAAAAATAAAAAAATTTAAAAAATAAAAAAATACATCAAATTAAATTGTTAAAAAAAAAATTTGTATGACTCACTTTATTGCAATGTTCGCTTTATCGTGTGGTCTGGGATAGAAACTGCAACATCTCTGAGATCTATTGAAATATACCTATGTGTGTAATATAGTCATATTTGCATAAAGGAATTCCAAGGCTATACAAGGCTATAAATATACATATAGATATATAATATATTGTATATATAATACACATACGTGTATGTACATTTACAGCCTTATATGGTCTCCTTGGAATTTACTTTTTGTAATCAACTGGACAATATGCTTACATTTGCTCTTACGTGAATTCAGTTCACCCAGCCATGACCAGGCACTGACATTTGACGTGTCCTCCGTCACAGCTGTAGGGTGGCACTCACAGTGCAGAGAAGAGTCTAGAACTCCAGTAGCAAAGGTCAGATTAGTGTGTGAATGTGCGTGTGTAAGGGTGTGAATGTGCGTGTGTAAGGGTGTGTATGTGTGTGAGGAGTTGGTTACCCTAGATCTCGAATAGATGGGTACAGTTAAGTTTCTGAGCCTGGAAATCAGAACCAATTCTGCACTCATTCATTCACCCAAACAGAGGCTCAGAAAATAGCTACCACCCAGAGTTCCTACCTGAGACCACCCATTGTCTCCATCCCCCTCTGGGCAACATCTCTCAGCAACTGTTTGAAAAAAATTTCCCCTGAGTCAAAATCTATTCTTCCTGAATCCTGAGCAAGAGATGTTGGAGCTTAACAAGTCAGGCCAATGGCTGTACCCAAACAAGTTTTGGGACGCCGATGCTGTGTTCTTTTTTTCTCAGACGGAAGCCAGGCAGCATTTTCAAAATTGAGAATTTTCCTATTAAAAAAATGCAGGTTTCAGGTCTAGCTTATAACACGAAGCTCCCACTCCCTCGTGGCTACAACCTGCTGGCCCAAGTGAGGCCATGGCCTTGGGACAGGTCACATGACCTCCGGACCCTCCCGTTCACTCAGAGGTCTAATTCACTCTGTTCTGTTACCTGCCAGGCCCCCCTCGGCCTCCAAGCTCCCTCCATTCTTCACAGGAGTTTTCGCTGCTCAATTCACACCACAATGTGAAAACCAGTGGGTCGGCAGGTACCAGGGGTAGGACACATGCCCCGCTCTGCCACTTTCCAAAACCTCACCCATATCAACACCGACCCCACCAGCCTGTCCGGGTCCCTCTGTGTTTACTTCACCCAGAGGGTCAAATCCCAGTTGCAGTGACAAACTCTAATGGCTGGAACAGTTTTTTAAATGTACTTTGTGGATGCTTACACGTGCCACTCGGAGCTGATTTAACACCAGGTCCTGGCAATCTAATGGCCCTTCGTGATTAATGCCAGTCATTCATTCAAAGTTAACAGCCCCGGAGTGACAGCCATAGATAAATGAACCACATTAGAAAAACACTGAAGCAAGCATTTATAGAGTGGAGTCATTGAAGAATATGATGGTGATAGAGATCAGCTCTGCCTACCATACGCGAGGAATGAATTTGCTACGTTGAAGTCATTTTTACCCAGTCCCTTTCCAATTGTCCCGAAGTTGTCCGTATTTATCTTGATTAAAAGACAAGCCAACTCCTAGAGACATTAATGGGTTTTATGTTCTTAGAAGTGAATATCACAAGCAGATGGAGAAAGTGAGGGGGGCGTGGGGAGAAGGCTTTACGTTTCCATCCACACAGTTTATCCCAACGAATCCAAGGCAAGGGGGAAGGGGCCGCGGTAAATTAGAGGACTTTTTACCCCCTAAGTCCGCCAAGGACAAGTAGACAAATTTGGGCTTTGCCTTCCTCGGCTCAGGCCTGCCTGCGCCTGGTTAAATGGTCACTCGGTGGAGAAACACATGTGGCCGCAGACGATTGCTTGAAATGCCACTCCCGGTGTTGCGAGGCTGTTTCCAAGGACACAGAGTTTAAATCCTTGTTGGACTCTGTTACCTTCACCGATATTTAAACAGAGGGCGGAGGTCTCACCTCTGAAGAGCCAATGCTGATTGGTTCCACTGGTTTGGGAGAAAATACTCCTACCACTTAGGAAGTGACAGGACTCATAGGGACCTCGCTCCACATTTTACGGATGAGGAAACTGTGACCCGAGGGGTGAAACTTATTAAGCTGGAGAGGTGGGGTGTCAGGGCCACGGTGAAGGGTCAGACGCCCAGCCCCTAACCGGTCTCTCCTTTCTCACCACTGCACAGGCAAGGGGAGGAGGGAGAATACCTCGAGACAACCATTTGGGACTTACCTGATGCAGAACGTCAAGACAATAAAACTTGCTTCTTACGGCCAATTTTGGGGCTCGGCCCCTTCCTCCTTCCCTTCCAGAAGGAGATGCTATTGCATCTCCTTCTGGAAGGGGACAACCCGGTCACCTGGACAGTTCTGCAGTGTGTTTGGTGTGATTTTCTGAATCAGTTGCTTTGATGAATCGGCTCCTGGGTCCAGGTGATCCCTGTAACACGCTCCAAGGGCTGAGAATATAACCACGACCGAATCACTTGGCGAGGAGGCTGCCCTTCTGTCCAGTTGCTCAGATTTCAATCGCTGCCTGGCGCATCTTCCAGTCTTTCCTGGCTTGGCGACTTGGAAATGTAAATTCCTGGGGTCTGTTTCTCCATCTGCAGCCATGGAGTAATGGATTTCACTTAGGAGATCTTTGTGGGGACGGAGCTCTCCAGGTCGGGGGACCACCCATGAACAGGGGTGGCAGCTGTGATGGGAACGGGGCCGTGCAATTGGTCCCTGGGCCAGTGGAGGAGGACCTCCTGAGGAAGGACTTGACCCAGGCCACACCGCGTGTTAGCCGCAGCCGGGGCACCCAGGTCTCCGGGGCACTCCACTCAGGGCCCCGGCAGAGGTCCCCATGCTGAGTGACAGTGGGAGCTGTCACTGCCGGTGTCAGGGAGCAGTGGGGAGTCGTGGAGAAAACGTAGTGAGTCAGGAGTCTCACCCCCCCACTCTAATCTGCCCCTATCTGCTGGGGGATTCTGGGAATATCTCCCCACCTCTTGGTAAGATGAGGGGCCGCACGACATGATGGGGTTGCCCACAGGATGTGAACAGGCTGGTGGGAGATAGCGGACGAGAGGTCACTTAAGAAAAACAGTGAAGCTGAGCTCTGGCTGAGCTGCCCGTCCTCTCAAGCCCTGGAGGGAGGGGGTCACCAAACGTCCACAGGGACTGAGACAGGCTGGGGCCTCGGACCCTTTGCTGCAGGGCTGCAGTGCTTGCACCTGGACACACCTCTCCTGGAGCAACAAAATACAAAGAAACTGTATGGGACTAAAAATAACTGCGTGCAGCACAGTTGGGGCAAATTATGGACAAAAGATACAAAGAGACCAAAAAACCCAACTGACACTTCTGAAGAGTCCTGAGCAGAAGCTGGGTACTGCGCATGCCCCCTCCTCTCAAAACCACCAGAGCAGTGGGCAAGTCACCTAGGTCTGTCACCCCTCTGGCCCAATCCCTGGACACACCCCTACCTTCACCCCATATAAGGAACAAGCTCGCCCACTCTCAGGCAGCTGGCAAACAACGGGACCTGTTGTTTGTTCTCGCTGCCCCCGGCTGCAGCAGGGGCCCCAATAAAGCCTTGCCTGGGGCTTCCCCGGTGGCGCAGTGGTTGAGAGTCCGCCTGCCGATGCAGGGGACACGGGTTCGTGCCCCCGTCCGGGAAGATTCCACATGCTGCGGAGTGGCTGGGCCCGTGAGCCATGGCCGCTGAGCCTGCGCGTCCGGAGCCTGTGCTCCGCAACGGGAGAGGCCGCAACAGTGAGAGGCCCGCGTAACGCAAAAAAAAAAAAAAAAAAAAAAAAAAATGCAAGGATTTATCAGAATCTGGGAAGCGTGGTTGGGGAAAAGCATGTATCTATCAATTGGGGACGTGAATTTCAAGCAGTTGAGAAATAGCTACATCATCTGAAATATCTAACTAAACATTTTTAGGAAATTGACTTTTTTTCTATGCCATGAGTGGGAATATGCCGCAAACCTTTAAGAAGGTTTCACTTACTACCCCAACTGTTTGGGGACTATTTCATTATTTCCACCCAAGTTCAGGTGCTGGGCTTTGCCTTCTAAACCATCACTGTTCAGCTTAGCGCTAAGAACGCCTACGCCCTGCTTCAGGGATGTAGCCAGCATTCTCGGCTGCTGAAAGGGGCAGCAGGAGGGGAGCTGGGCTCGTAGAGCATTTTTAATGCCTTTGACAAAGCCTGGAGGTCCAGGCCAGCATCCTCCTCTGGGTAATGCATCTGTTGAAGGAAGGCCCTCACCCCCTGGCAGTGAAGGCTAACGGCATCCTGACTCCTCAATGGGAACGTCGTACACTGCGGTACTCGTTGAGATGCTAAGGAATGGTCCGTGAGCGATGGCGCGCCTTCCTCTGGGCTCCAGGCACTGTTCACAGATGTGCCTCCAGTGTAGATGCCGGCCCTGAGCCTCCAGCCGTGATGACCCCAGAAGGCACTTACGTCCAAACTTCCCCAATTTCCTTGAGGGCTGAGTCCCGTACCCTTTGTCCTGCCCCCTCTCTACCCAGGACCACCTTCTTTTGGCATCCCAAGGCAGGCCGCTCCTTCCAAAGTATTTTTCTGGTCTATTGTTAAAGCTTAAACTTCATACTGTGTTTCTCTGGGGTCTTCCCTTTTCTTTCTCAATTTGTAAGTTAAAAAAAAAAAAATGAACATTTGGTCTCTGTTTACATTGCCATCATAACAACTCCAGTTCTATTCAAGGTGATGTTGATGTACATGACTGATTAAAGGACAAGACACTTACAAGCAAATGAGGGAAAGAAATGCAGAAAGATTAAAATCTTAAGAGCGTTTCAATACATTCAGACTCATTTGATGTCATATGTTTCAAATATATTTTGCCAATTTATCATGTAGTCTGTGTGTATTATGATGCATTTTTGTTGGTGGTGGGTCTTTTTAATAGAAGTTTTCTCTTTTTATCCTTTTTTTAAGAGGGTAAAGTGTTTAATATTTTTGGAATCGGGTCCTTTTTTAAAGTTTCTTACTGTATGCTTACAAGGACATTTCCATTTTGAAAAAAATTCACTGTGGTAGGGAATTTTTTTATGGTAGTGAATTTTTAAATTCACCATTTAAATAGAGAAATAGCCATTTCCCTGTCACTTAGTCCGTAGAGCTAATCTCTCACTGCAGACACCAGAAATGCTAGATTCTCACTTTCCCAGCATCCCTTGTAGCGAGAGTGGTCATGTGACCCAACCCTGGCCAATGAGAGAAAATGGAGACTATTCTGGGGGCTTTTGGAAAAGATTTCCCGTTGTTATAAGAAGGAAGAAAGCTTTACCAAGGAGGTCCCCCCTACCCCCCACCATCCTTACTGCCTCCTTCCTTCTTGTTTTTAGAAGCAATTCTGCATAAACTGGATGCCTGGCACTAGGGCAGCCATTTTGCTTCCGTGAGGGGATGTGACCAAACCCCAGAAGGCAACCTGATGAGGATGAAAAGATGCTTCTGATGAATTGATGCTTTGGGCCCCTGAATCAGCCTGTGAGCCCCTTCCTTCAGCATTCTTGTAACGCGACATAAGTGAAGCTCTCTTGTCTTAAGCCTCTATGAGTCAGGGACACTGTGACTTGCAGATAGAAACAACTGATACTCACACTTATATTTTCTTTTTCTTTGTGTGTGTGTATGTTTTAGTTAACCCAAATCCGAGATTTAAGATTTGTTTCATTTTCTGTTGTGAACTTTGTTTCTTATAAATGGTTAATTAATTTTTCCACAAATGTTTATTCAGTGATTCATACTTAATGTTTTAAGATGTCACCTTTAATATAGATCAGATTCTTTTCTATAGTAGGCTGTCATTAAGCCTCAAATTCCTCATTAATAAAATTGTTATAATAATAGTGCTTACCATATAAGGTTGAGAGATAATGTAAATTTCTAAGTCCAGATCCTGGCACAGAGTAAATACACCGTATATGTTAACTATTATTATTACTCGTTACCATTCCTATCATTATTTTATTCCTGGCCATAAACTTCTTCCTTGGTTTCATTTTTCTTGTTTTTTGTCTTTGCTGTATATCTTCATTATATACTGTTTTTAATTCTAATGGTAGTTAACATTATATTTGGCAAAATTATGTTTAACTTCTTTTACTTCAACTACAAATTCAAAAATGAAATGGTGTTCTTGAGCCTTTCATATTTCAGAAGCACTTTTTAATAAATTTAGCCCTTTAAAAACAATTCTACACCTCTCTATTGCCCAGTTCCTCTTCTTACTTGCTATATTGAGTTGGTGAAGTCTAGAATTTTAGGTCCATATTACTATAATTAAATATTGTTTTTCTCCTAAATATCTTCTCCTTTTTTTTTTTTTTTTTGCGGTACGCTGGCTTCTCACTGTTGTGGCCTCTCCCGTTGCGGAGCACAGGCTCCAGATACGCAGGCTCAGCAGCCATGGCTCATGGGCCCAGCCGCTCCGCGGCATGTGGGATCTTCCCGGACCGGGGCATGAACCCGCGTCCCCTGCATCGGCAGGGGGACTCTCAACCACTGCGCCACCAGGGAAGCCCTCTTCTCCTTTAATAATCATTCTTGATTATAATTTTAATTTTGTTTGGAAACCAGATTAAGCAACATATTCAAACTTTAATTCACCTTAACTTGATATAAAAGTTGGTCACCACTCATTCTTTTCCATCAAGATTTTATACAATCTCAAGGCTTCTTTCTGTTTCTTCTCTCAGATGGCTGCAGGATATTATAAATATTCTTCTCAAGAAAGATACATATTATTGATAAGTCTCTTGCAGAGAATGTCTTGTTGTTCCCTTCATATGGGAAAAAAAAAAGAATAAAATTCTTGAATCACAATAAGGAAGGAAAAAGCAGAAGATGAGATCAGAGAAATAATGCCGGAAAGGGGATGGGTCCTGATTTCCTAAGGGCCTCTAGAGCCTTTGCAAAGATTTGGGCTTTTACCGTGAATACCCAGGGGAGTGACGGAAGGGTTCTGAGCTGAGAAATGGAAGGTTCTAACTTCCATTATTAAATGACCATTCTGGCTACTGTGATTAAAATGGCCCAGAGACTGTTATAATGATCCAGGCAAGGGATGAAGGCGCTGGCACCAGGGTGGTACCAGTAAAGTTCCAGATCTACTTTGATGGTAGAGGCAACAGAGTTTCCTACTGGATTTGATGTCACAGATGAGAGAGGAGATGAGATTTGGGGCCTGAACAACTGAAAGATGGACCTTCCATCAGCTGAGATGAGGAAGATGATAAGTAGGGATGATTTTAGGGAAGGGGGGCATTAGGAGTTGGGTTTAGACATGAGAAGTTTGAGATGTCTATTAGGTATTTAAGTGGAGACACTGAGTAGGCGGTTGGATATATAAGCCTTTCTCCCTGGAGTTTGGGAGAAAGACCTGCATTGGAAATACACACTGGGAGTCATCAACATCTAGATAGTATTTAAGACCATGAGGCCAGGTAGACTCCAACAGTGTTTTTTATAATAATACAAATTATAAAACATGGAACTCTTATTTTCTTCTAATGTAGATTTGAATAAGAACAGATTTCTTTTTTTCAAGACGCTGGGTGTATAAGGAGGAGTGACCTAGTTCAGAGTTCGTTGACCTCTCTCTGATCCACCGCTGGAGGGCCGGCGTACCCACACAGCTCCGAGCCCGATCTAGCAGGCACTCAACTCTCATAGTTCTAATTACCAAGATGGGAATTTGTCTCTCACAGCCCCTGCCGGGGACTCTGATATTTCCACGTGACCAAGAGCTTAGCATCCACAATCCAGCACGCACTGCTGGGGGCCCTTCCTCTCACTTCACTTGGAAGATTGTCGCCTACCATGGCCAAGTCCTCCCAGCCTTCTTCTGCCCTGCTGGCTTCTGGAAATTATTTCTTCAAGAATTGCCAAAGACTAAGCCTACAGAGTAACTGGATTCCTCCCCAGGTTCGGATTGTGGGGCGAAATATGAAATACATCCCTATCTCGGCTTCAGTGGTAATATTATTCGTGAAGAGGTTAAGTCTGAGCAAACCAGGTGGGAGAACCCAGATGCTTTTCCTCCCTCAGGGCCTGTCTACCTTGCTCTGTCTTCTGGCCTTGGGTTGTTCATCAGGCTGATTTTCAATCCCTCTCTCTCTTCAAAATTACTTGGGAGGGAAGCTGAAAGAAATTCATAAAGACCTGCTAGTCAAGATGCCATCTTAAGCCATTTCAACTACAAAATAAAGTCACTCGGCAAATAGATCATGCTAACATTCAGAAACGTAAATTTCTAAACTCTCATCACCAAGGCCAATGTACCAAAGTCAACAGAGAAATGCCAGACAGTGGATACTAAGTTTCCTCTCTCGGATCCCTGAACATTTTATAAACTATCTCATTTATCTCTCCAACTACAAAAAAAAAAACCCCAACGTTTTTTCCAGTCTCTTGCCATAGACCTGGCATGGAGTAGGTACTGAATATTTGTTGAATGAAAACATGTTAGAGTTTGCAGGGATTATATAGATCATGTAGTCACATTCTGTTATCAAGGGGGGAGCGCTGGAACCCAGCGATGTTAAGCAAATGGTCCAAGAATTCAAAGGAAGTTAACGAGAAACGATCATTGCACCATGAGCTTTCTAAGTGGTAGGTCCTGTCTAAGGGTTTCACAAGTGTAACAGCAGTGACTCTCAGTGTACAAGCGCTGACATGCAAGAAATACCCATTTCGCTGTTTTAAGTCCAATAAAATCTAAGTTGGAGCCCTGAGACTACTAGGCTGGTGGGAAATTCAGTCATTTGGGGATCCCTCTTCCAAGAATTGCAACAGAACCAAGAAGGTCTATGAAATATTGCAGTGGTAGGAAGGGCTTCTGGTTCATCGTAACCCTGCTGAAACCCTCACTCACTATCTGAGTCTGTAGTGATTTATTAAGACTTGGAAGGCTTTCTGCTCTGTGCCACCTGTGGGTGAAGCTTAGGAATTGGTGCCTGGGCTGGATGAAGCCTCCCTAAGCATCCTGAGAAGATTGCCCTTTGACCCCACTGTGTCTTGACACTTCAGGAGGAAGCCTGTGACTTTGTATTCTTACCCAATCCTGGCTTCTAACACTCTCCTTTTATTGTAGAAACAAACTGATAATCTCTCCCCCTCCCACTCCCTCTGTCTCCCGAGATCCCTCAAAGGAGATTCTTTGAATGGATTTCATCATTGCATCATTGCGTTCAGGATTTAGTAAAACAGAAGCTGGGAAGGGAAGAGGCTACCAGGCGACTCTGCTATCATTGAAATCCTTTTCCAAAGCAGAGAAGCATGAAAGATCTGTTTCCTTTGGTGGAATGGATGTGGGGGGAAAACACCTGTATTTCTCAAAAAATATACGGCCAGACTCAGACTATTTCATTAAACCTCACGACAGACTTGTGACGATGATTTTCAGATGAAAAAATGGAAAACTAAGAAGATTTGAATAACTTCCCCGAGTTAAGGCAACTGGTAGGTGGCCAAGAAAAGAATCTGCCCAACCTCAAGCCTATGCGCTTTCTTCTGTGCTGGCTTTGGAGAAGTGGAGAGAATGCGGCGAAGAGGTGTGGAAGCATCAGGACCCGCTGGCATGAGCCGGTGGGCCCGTCGTGAGATTGAACGGACAAGTTTGCTCACCTGGAGTCAAGCGTCTACAATGGAATTTCCCTGGTGCCGAGAAAAAGGATGGTAGAAAGAAGTTTGTTTGAGGAGCAGAAACAACAAATCTGAACGATCAAGTGGGGACACTTAGAAAAGAAGGTGCCTCGGACCTGGTGCTCTGGGCCTTGGGCTCCCCATCCTGAGCCGTTCAATGTGCCCCAAAAGGCAAGACATGTTTTGCAGCATTAGTTTGAGCTGGGATTTTTTTTTTAATGGATTCCAAATGAGAACCCTGTCCTCTTCGTGGGACAATCCCTTGTTTTAATGCCAAAGCTTTACTGTTTGATGGAGGAAATGTTGTCAAAGTATGGTTCCCATTGCTCAGTCATCAGAGAACACATGGGAGGGATATACAGACTTCCTGGACACACACACACACACACACACACACACACACACACGAATAGCTTTCTTAAATAATTTGATGATGACATTTGGAATTGATCTCATACATATTAAACTCTCTGCAAAGTCCTTGTCTATGAAGAGAGGCTTTAAATATTAAGCTTTCTTGCCTACAAAGATCAAATACACCATCTTGTGGATAAATGGCATATTTTATTTCCAGATGATTTCTGTAACAGAGCTCATGAGATGAGAGTTTGAAGAATAAGGAGTATTTGAGAAGAAACAATGAAACTTACCATGCATTTTTAAAATATCAAAATATCAAATTTTAAAATTTCCCTAGTGGCACAGTGGTTAAGAATCTGTCTGCCAATGCAGGGGACACAGGTTCGAGCCCTGGTCCGGGAAGATCCCACATGCCGTGGAGCAACTAAGCCCGTGCGTCACTGAGCCTGCGCTCTAGAGCCGGCGAGACACAGCTACTGAGCCCACGTGCCACAACTACTGAAGCCCGTGCGCCTAGAGCCCCTGCTCTGCAACAGGAGAAGCCACTGCAATGAGAAGCCCGCGCACCGCAATGAAGAGCAGCCCTCGCTCGCCGCAACTGGAGAAAGCCCGCGTGCAGCAACGAAGACCCGGCGCAGCCTAAGTAAATAAATAAATTTATTTATTTAAAAAATTATTTACGAAAAGAAACTTGGAAGCATTTTAAACTAGACAATAGTAGGATCTGATTTGTATTTTTTTTAAAGATGCCTTTAGATGCTGAGTAGAAAGGGGATTCTGAGGGGAGAAGAGCCGAAGCCGAGAGAACAGTTAGGGGGCCCTTGTTGGGGCCAGGAAAGAGATGACCGTAGGTAAGAGCAACAGGAGAGCAGAATTTCCGAAAGTTGCATTTGGGAGCTGTGATTGACAGGACTTCCTGATGGACTTAAATTCTCTGGTATGTATCATAGCTCAAAATTGAGATGTCTATCTTAATGAAAATGAATGTAACGCATCTGCAGTAAATATGTTTATAGGAAGAGAGAGATGAGCCACTGAAACCTCAGCAGGAGTGAAAACAGGGGTCAGTGTCTGGGGAACTGCACTCAGAGTTAAGGAGACCCTGTCGTCAGAACTCTCCTGGTGGACATGTTGGAAGGAAGGACACTGCCCGCCAGCCTCGCGTTTCCAAAGCAGAGGTTGAGGAAAGCTGGTCGACAGGAAGAGAGTTCCCACGGTTGGCAGCCTCCTTTTCTAGCCCAGCGGGACCCCAGGATCTGAACTGGCCAAGGAAATTTAAAACATAAATTCTCCCTTCCCTCTGCTCTGCTCCTGAGAGATTTCAAAAAGAATCACACTAATTCTTGCAGAATCTATGCAAAAATTTCAGTAAGGACATACACCTACTATAGGGGGTTAATGGTTCAAAAGGAGACCAGTATCAGGAATCCAAGCAAATTACTTCCTTCAAAACAGACTCCATGCAATTAGCAGAAGAAAACTTTTCCAAGAACTTTACATTCTCAAGGACAATTAATTTTTTTAACATCTTTATTGGAGTATAATTGCTTTACATTGTTGTGTTAGTTGCTGCTGTATAACGAAGTGAATCAGCTATACGTATACATATATCCCCGTATCTCTTCCCTCTTGCATCTCCCTCCCTCCCTCCCTCCCTATCCCACCCCTCTAGGCGGTCACAAAGTGCCGAGCTGATCTCCCTGTGCTATGCGGCTGCTTCCCACTAGCTATCTATTTTATATCTGGTAGTGTATATATGCCCATGCCACTCTCTCACTTCGTCCCAGCTTACCCTTCCTGCTCCCCGTGTCCTCAAGTCCATCCTCTACATCTGCGTCTTTATTCCTGGATGTGACTCCATTTAAAAACAAAAACAGGTCATTGTAAAATAAAACAAGCATCCATAGTGCCCTTCGTTACATAAAGTGTTATATGTACTGTAAACTTTGAACATTACACACGCACATAAATGAGGAGTTTTCTATCTTTTCTACCGTCTGGAATCATTCAGATTAATATACACATTATCGGTTCCGCTATATTGATCTCGGCTGCAAGATCGTTTGAACGTCGTTTCTTTTCAACGGTAGCTCTGTAATCACCATTTCTGTCTATTCAGTGATTGTTCCAGTTTTCTAACGCTTCTTGGGTCCCTTTCAGAACTTTATATTTTAAGAGGAGACTTTCTGTGTTCTCAAGATTTTATAATAAGTTGCCATTGCTGTACATAATCATTTCTAATATTTTTAATCTCTTCCACCTTTGTATCTCTTTTCTTGTTACTAACATGGTATAATGTGGCCTTCTTTCTTTTCTTTGAATCAGAACCAGCAGGGAAATATCTATTCTATCAGTCTTTTCAGATACCAACTTTTGGTTTCATTTATCTTTTCAACTCTTTCTCTGTTTTCTAGTGAATTCACATAAGCTTTTATCTTAATACCCACCTCCTGCTTTCATTTGGTTTACTTTGTTTTTCTTTTTCTCATGTCTGAGGTATATACTTTGTTCATTTGGTTTTGGTCTTTTCTCAAGATTAAAGATAACATCGTATACAGCTGTACAGTTTTCTAGAAACGTAAGTTGGATCCGGTAGGTTTGGGGACTGAAATATTTTCTTTGTTATTACGTTTGAGAAAATTTGTTTTGCTTTTTTTTTTTAGTTATGATTTCTTACTTGGTTAAGGGGTTACTTATAAGTGTTCCTAAATTTATTTTAAAAATCATTTGGGGTCCACTTTTCATTGTTGATTCTTAGTTTTATTGGATTATGATGAAAGAATGTGGTCTGTTAACTTTCTACTTTTGGTAAATTACTAAACTTTCTTTTGGTCAAGTATATCATTATAAGTTTTCCACAGATATTAAAAAAATCACATTTTCTCCTCAAAGATAGTCATGTTCTTCTATCAATCTCTGTGTGTGTGTGTGTGTGTGTGTGTGTGTGTGTGTGTACGCATGCACGGGTGTGTGTGTGTATACCAAAGAGCCAAATTTTGATTGTACGTTAATTTATAGATTGTGTTATTCAAATACCATGGATACCTGCTTATAGCTTGTTATTTGATTTGCCAAATTTTGAAATTTCCCACTATAATTGCATTTTTTTATAAATCTCTCCTTGTATCTTCAATTCCTCAGACATTATAATGTTTAATAAGTGGTGCTAACATGATCTGATCTCCACCTAGACAAAAACAAAGCCAGACTCATCCCAAATGTAGTCATTCACTTTACATGAATTAAACATTTAAATGTAAAAATTAAAAACCACTAGAAGAAAAGTCAGGAGAATATATAGCTCTAGAGAATATAGCTTTCCAAAGAAGGCTAAGAAGTCCAGAACCCATACAGACATTTTTGGCTACATAAAATGTCTAAACTTTTACATTAAAAACAAAACAACAACAAAAAACACTGTACACAAAGGGAAAAGGCAGATGAAGACTAATGTAATGGCAAAGGTTCCCAGGAAACTCCCCTTGGGCCCTGGGACCATCCTGCAGAGCTCACACCACAGTATGGCTTTCCCTCTTTGGTTACTGAATTGTCTCAAATTAGTTGAAGCCTATAGGCCTTAACTATAGAACAGCATTGTGCATCTTGATCAGCAAGAGTTTAAATCTATGTATCCATACCGTGTTTGAAATTAAAGCAGGTGTTGACCTATACCAGAGTCATTTCAAGGAACTGGTGGGTTACCTGTGCCTGGGTGGTCCAGCCTCTGAACACCTAGTGGTCTCAACATAATCACATACCACTTACCCCACAGAGGTGAGGGTCCTGGGGCCCATTGTCAAGAATAGGCATAGACAATCCCATACACACGGAGTTCCCACTTATGACTTTTGTACCAGCCGAGAACTGCTGGCAGAACCCATGAGGGAAAAAAACCCATTGCTTGGGATATGCAAAAGTCCGAGTCCTTCTCCTCTGTTGGCATGGTGAGAAGTCGGAAACTTTACTCCTGTTGAGCTAGGGATCTTCCACTTTCTGCCCCAGTGGGATGGGAAGAAATAAGACATCACTGAAACCTGCTACTTTTGCGCTCATACTTCTGAGTCTAGTTTCTCTGTGTAAGAGTCACTCACAGGAAAGATAGGATCTGTTTTCAGACACTGGAACTAGACAGTGCATCTCCAATCAAACTAACAAACTAGTAAAACATGTTGACAACTCAAATGACAGACCAAGTGTTAATATCCCCGAGATCAAAAGAGCACCTATAAATCGAAAAGGAGGAGATAATCAAGTATATAGAAAGATGTGCAAAGACTATGACAAGCAAGCCACAGGGGAGGAAATACAAATGGCCAGGAAGTATATAAAAGATGCTCAACTATTATAGATAGAATGGGTAAACAATTCCTGCTGTACAGCACAGAAAACTCGATTCAATATCTAGTAATAAACCATAATGAAAAAGAATATATATATGTGTATATATGTATGTACAACTGAATCACTTTTCTGTACAGCAGAAATTAACACAGCATTATAAATCAACAATACTTCAATAAACTAAATTTAAAAAAAATAAAAGATGCTCCAGGTCGCTCATCATCAAGGAAATATAAACAAAGCAACGATCTGATACCATTTTTCCCCTCAAAATTGACAAAGACGAAATAAACCATAGTATCTAGGGCTGGAGAAAATGTGAATAAATGGTGCTCTCATACACTGGTATGAGTGTAAGTGACTAGAATAGCTTTGCAAAATATTCTGGCAATACCTGTGGAAAGTTAGGATACATAGACGTATGTCTCCACAAGATCACCTCAGGAAATGTAATCTATAAAAATAAAAGCACCAGTGAGATGAGAGGTACAATGTCATTCGTTGTAGCAGCATCTTCTATGAACATCCTGGAAACAACCTGTGTCATTAATTAGGGGAATGCTTAAATCAAACTTGATTCCATTGTATTGAGGAATGTTATTCAGACATTGGAAAGAGGGAACCAGATCTTTATCCCACACGGTTTTCCAAGAATAGTTATTTAATAATACTAATTAAAGAAAAAAAGAAACTACTCAAATACAAAAGAGAAAGAAAAAACAAATCTATAACGTTAAGAAAAAGAATATAAATATTGTTATATATTGCATATACAAGAAGAAATTTATGAGAATACTATATACACATATGTGTACACATACGTACAATAGTATATATACATACATACTCTTGGAAAAGCTGATATCTACAAAAGCATAAATTACACAGATTCACTCTTTCCAGTGGAGGAAAACCTGATAGACCATTATATATGCAAGTATCTTTTAAGAAGTTATTTGAGACTATCCCCAAAGAGTGCTGGGTCAGATGGAATAGAGGCAGAATTTTCACAGACTTTGAAGAACAGACTATATCTCTGCTTTGTAAATTGTCGTGGAGCAGAGGGGAGAAATCTCATTTGGGGAAGCTAGCATGACTGATACAAAAATCTGGCAAGAACACAAAATATGAGAACTAGGTAACCTGCCTGGATGCCGATAAGGCAAAATTATAAAAGCCTCAAGGCTACAAAATTTGGTTAAGTAACATAAAATCAAAACAGGCATAAATCACAACTTTGTGTATGAAGGGAATCCTGTAAATATTTTCATTCACAAATAACTTCATAAAGTTAATGTAATGCCAGTTAAAAAAAATCCAAGAATGTGAGGGGGGGTTGGTTTGTTTATTTGGTGGTGGTTGATGTGTGGTTGGTTTTTTCATAGGGAAGGGGGAGAGAGGGAGGGATTGTCACTAAAATTCTGAAGTTCCTCAGAAGAATAAACATAGAGAAGAGATACACATGAAAAAAAATTTAAAGAATAGTAGTGAAGGAGAATTACTTCACCAGAAAGCAAACTATATTTAAAATGATTGAGACCAATGTGGTCTTGGTACAAAATAGACAGGTAAAGAAGAAAATCTAGAATAGTACAAGATGAACAAATTAAATGACACATGTAAGTTTTCTGTTCAGAATAGAAAAAAATAAATTTTTCAAAACTGCAATTTAAAAACTTGGTTAACGATTTGGAAAAAGATTTTGTTCAACCCAGACCTTGAAGTTAATTCACTGGTAACCCAAGAGATGCAAAGAAAAACAAGGTATTATACTTTCTTTGCCAGGCAGATGAGGAAGGATACAGATATTGTGGTCCAAAGGATTCTCCCTCTGTTGGTGGGATTAGAAATGGGCAAAATTTTCTGCTGTGCCCCTTCATCATACGTTTCAACGTTTAAAAACTGACACAGTAATCCCGCTTTGACGAACTTATTAAGGAATAGATAAGTGTGTTCAACCTGTAACATCTTGTGAAAACTAGAGAAAATAGATTTTCCCACTGAAATAAAAACGTATGAAATGCACCCAGGAAGACTGAGAAAACCAGAACAGGCCCTGTACCAGAGAACAAATTGGACCGGCCACCGTGGAGTTACTACTGTAGGGAAGGAACTGGTTTCCAATCATTTACAGCTCAGTTTAATACATCCTTCAGGAACAGAGAATGCCTGTGAATATTTGAACCATTCCAGACTAAAGAAAAGAAAGTCCCTCCATGAATCGGGTGGATGTTACCAAACTCGGGTTCCTGTGCCCAATGCACAGTGAGGCCAAAGAAACCAAGACATCCGAGTTTGGAGCAGAGGAAGGTTTATTGCAGGGGCCGCAAGGAGCACAGGTGCTTCTGTTCAAAAACGCCGACCTCCCCAAAGGGTTTCAGCAAAGCATTTAATTAATTAGCTGCGCGGCTTGTGGGATCTTAGTTCCGCAACTAGGGATTGAACCCTGGCCCCCGGCAGTGAAAGCCCAGAACCCTAACCACTGGACTGCCAGGCAATTCCTATCAGCAAAGCATTTTTAAAGGCCAGGTGAGGGAGGGGCACCCCAGCGTATGTGAGCAGCTCGAGCACGATTCTCTGACTGGTTGATGGTGTTCAATCCTTAGGCACCGGAAGGTCTGGGGGCTACGTGCTCATCATCAACAAGTAGTCAATTTCTTCCATTGGGTGGAGGTTGTAGCGTCTGAAAAACTCAGGAAATCTGCATCCGATACTATTATCTGGGTACTTCAGAGAGGCCCTAAAGCAAAGGACATGAAGAGGGGTCTGTCCTGGGAAAGTCCAGAGGGTCCTGCGTGGTTCCATGGAGATGGGCAAGAGGAGAATTCCCACAATGGCAGCCTGCGTGGATCTCTCTCTCCACCCCAGAGTGGGAGGCTCCCTCTACCTTTCAATGCCTCCACCCACCCCAGGGCACGGGGCTTTGGGAACCCTTTGTTGCCTGTGGTCAATAAGGTTTCAAAGGAACTTCCACGCTCTTGGAGTAAAGGAGAGGCCACAGACCAAGAATGAAATGCAAATTATCTTGCCTTATTATCCTGCCATATTATGTATGCATACATTTCTAAAGAATTTTCCAACAAATATTTTCAGAAGTAATCTCTAGTTTCTTGTGTTTTTGTTTTGTTTTTTACTAATTGTACCTTCTTCCTTAGAGCGTTCCATACTGTTTGAAGCTCTGAACAATAAACATGTTCTTTTATAATTAAAAAAAGAGCTCTTTTCATGTCAAAAAATTATGGGAATTTATAGATAGGTCAATTGAGGGGGCAATTGACATCTTTACGGTATTAAGTCTTACTGCGAAGGATGATGGGTAGGAATTAACTCTGTTTATTTGAAGCTCTGCTTAGGGTATTTCAGGTAAGTTTCGTAGTTTTTTCGTGTACTGATAGGTATTTCATATATTTTATTGATTTGGGGTGTTTTTTGTTGCTGTTGTTCTTTGTTCTTTTTTTTGTTTGTTTGTTTGTTTGGTTGTACATTGCAGCATGTGGGATCTCAAGTTCCCTGACCAGGGATTGAACCTATGCCCCCTGCATTGGAAGCATGGAGTCTTAACCACTGGACCATCAGGGAAGTCCCTGATTTTGTTAAT
Source organism: Pseudorca crassidens (assembly GCF_039906515.1). Lineage (NCBI taxonomy): Eukaryota > Metazoa > Chordata > Mammalia > Artiodactyla > Delphinidae > Pseudorca > Pseudorca crassidens. The sequence continues at coordinate 5,982,089 of NC_090314.1, read as the reverse complement.
TAGGTCTTTTTTTTCTATTTTAACTTCAAAGTAACTGTTGCCAGGATACAGGAAGGGATTGAGTTCAATGTATTTCTATGGACTGGCTGTCAGGAGGCAAGTTGACATCCTGGTTTTATAATCAACATTGGTGCAAATAAATGCCTTTGGTGTCTTGCCCTGAAGGGGTGTTTGCGGTTTATTTCAGAAAGCTGTTCTTTTTATTGGTTAGGAAGTATCCCGTAGTTGCCTTTTTACAGAGTTTTTTTTTCAGGAATCTTTCAAAAATATTTTAGTATATATAAGGATTTTCTTATGCTGGTTCCTCCCAAACTATTAATACAGTCATTATTATTAATCTATTTCTAAAACTGAATCATCCCTGGGTTTTGGGAGGGGAACAAAACAACCCCACCCTTCAAGGAACAGTATTCTTTTATCATCGTAATTCTATTGCTAATATTTTTCTTTGCTTTCATATATATTGATAAATGGCACGAGTGTAGCTCTGTTTTCATATGTTACATTTCTCAGGCTTTCTTAGCTACACTCTGCTAACTTCATAGAATGAACTGGAAAGTTTTCCACTGTTTTCTGTGCTTTTAAGTGCTTACGTGGTATAGAAGCTGTTTCTAAAAGAGCTGATAGGGGTTAGGGATGAACAAGATTGGCCACGAGTTGGTAACTGTTGAAGCCAGATACTGCTCTGTCTACTTTTGTATATGTTTGAATTCTTCAAAACAAACAGTTAAAATAATTTTTTTAAAAAAGAGCTGATAGGGCTTCCCTGGTGGCACAGTGGTTGAGAGTCCGCCTGCCGATGCAGGGGACACGGGTTCGTGCCCTGGTCCGGGAAGATCCCACATGCCACGGAGCGGCTGGGCCCGTGAGCCATGGCCGAGCCTGCGCGTCCGGAGCCTGTGCTCCGCCACGGGAGAGGCCACAACAGTGAGAGGCCCACGTACTGCCAAAAAAATAAATAAATAAAATAAAATAAAATAAAATAAAAAAGAGCTGATAGACCTTGTGTCTCAATATCGTCCAAACATTTTACAATGAACATTGTAGATTATTTTTATAATCTAATAGAATGAATACTTTATTATACAAAATATGTTGAAGAATACCTAGACAAGACGAAATGTAATGATAAATTAAATAAAAACTAGGTTGTAGAAATCGTCTGTGTGGAATAATCCCAAATCACTATAAACACAGGCATTGAAATAAGCTGGAAAGAAATATCACAAGGTTAACAGAGGTTATTTCTGGATGACAGAATGACCAGTGATATTTATTTTCTCCTTTGAGTTGTCCTGCATTTTGCCACTCTTTCCACCATTCACATGTAACATGTAACATGTCTGCAATTAGAAATAAATCGATGAGTGATTTGTTAAAGACGCTGTCCCCTTGAAAGTAAGAGCTGAGGACATAATCGTGTTCATTGTCTCAGAAACCAGCATCTACTGCAGGATGATCAAGTTCTGTCCAGAAAGGCTCAACCATGCCTTCCCTCTCCGTCCATTAACAGTGTCCCACAGGAAACGGAAAAGAGGCAAGGAGCAAGGGGTAAAGGTGTCACGAGCATTCTGGGCAGTCGTGGGAGGAGAAGGGTCAGCCCAGTTCCCCTGAGGATGGTCACCAGCCAGGGAAGGGTTCCAGCATCTATGATGAACTCATTTTGCAGACATTTCTAAGAAAAAGTCAACAATTTAAAAGATGGTGTCTCACTGTTGCACCACAGCCGTACCATGATGTGCATTGTATGGCGGTGGTCCCTAGATGCAGAAGGGAAATATGATTTTTCGAAGAGGCATTGAGAGCAGATTTCCTCAGGTCGGGACTTATTCTGGTCCAGCTACCCTCACACACATCAGTTTCATATCCAGTCCAGCCAAGAAGTCCCTCTGCCTTCTCTCTGTACAGAATCACGGGGCATCACAGCTCAGCTCCGTGATGGGAGGGATGCTTCCCATCCCTCCTACCCTGGCTGCCCCAGCAGAGACAGCAGCCCTCGGCTCCTGAGACAACGCAGAGGAGAGGAACTACCCATCCATCTCTTTCAGGTTGTTTCTCCCTGATCTCCAAACATCATTAACCCGGTGAAAAATTCCATAAAACCAGCTGCGTGGCTTCATGTCAACACAAAAGTAAACTCATCGTCCTGAGAGCAGAGATGCCCTGGAGTGTTTGCGCATTACACACACCCTCCCACTTGGCCCACCTCTGCTTTCATGTAACTGGAACCATCTGGACCATGTGATGCCCAGGCGCTGAGCAATCTTAATGCAGGAACATGCAGATTAGACACACGGGTCTTCCCACAGCTGCCTGGCCATGGCAGCCTGCTGTGAGAGGAACAAATGTTCCTTTCCCATCATCTTTCTTTCTTTCTTTCTTTTTCTTTCTTTCTTTCTTTGTGGCAGTAGAGGTGTCTGACAAGCTCCTAAACTCAGTTCATGAGTCATTTCCTTTCCAAGGCTGCCCCTGATTCTGTCCCAGGTGTCCTACCCTTCTGTACCTATCTCCCCACTAGCAGTTTGTACCAACAGCCAATCATCCGTTTGCCTCCCCAACTGATAGTAAGCTCTTGAAAGATTAATAATTACAACAAAGGGCAGCATTTATTGCACTAATTGCTGCACTAAGCACTTAATATTTATCACATTTATTACAATAGTTATATGAGTTATAACATTTACATCATTTATATCATCACATACCTTGGACTTAATATATCATCATATATACATTATACTTAAAATATGTATATCATTTCTCAAAATAATCTGCAGGTCGATTCTATCACTGTTCCCATTATACAGATGCATAAACTGAGGTTTAAAGCAATGAATTAACTTGCCCAAGGTCCCTAGCTACTGGGTGGTGAGCTGTAGACTGCACAGCCCAAGCACTGTCTATGGCTGTATGTTCACAGTAACTGATACACAGAGTTACTCACCTCTACAGCCCCAGGACCTCGCAGCCTGCCTAAGACAGAGAAGATAACCAGGATACAGTCATTGACTGCATACCTGACATATTTAACAGCAGAGTCAACAAAGACCACCTGGATGAGGGAACAGAAAAGCTTCAGGAAACTTCAGGGTCAATGTTACGGCCTGGTTACTTCTCTGACCACCCTCTTTGATTTACAATGTTGTGTTAATTTCTACTGTACAGCAAAGAGATTCGGGTATACTTATATAAACATTCTCTTTTTTTTAATTTTTGAATTTTATTTGTTTTCTATACAGCAGGTTCTTATTAGTTATCTATTTTATACGTATTAGTGTATATATGTCAATCCCAATCTCCCAATTCATCCCACCACCACCACCTGCCCCCTGCCACTTTCCCCCCTTGGTGTCTATACGTTTGTTCTCTACATCTGTGTCTCAATTTCTGCCCTGCAAACCGGTTCTTCTGTACCATTTTTCTGGGTTCCACATATACGTGTTAATATACGATTTTTTTTTCTCTTTCTGACTTACTTCACTCTGTATGACAGTCTCTAGATCCATCCACGTCTCTACAAATGACCCAATTTCATTCCTTTTTATGGCTGAGTAATATTCCATTGTATATGTACCACATCTTCTTTATCCATTCATCTGTCCATGTGCACTTTAGGTTGCTTCCATGACTAAATGTAAATAGTGCTGCAATGAACATTGGGGTGCATGTGTCTTTTTGAATTATGTTTTTTTCTGGGTATATGCCCAGTAGTGGGATTGCTGGGTCATATGGTAATTCTATTTTTAGTTTTTTAAGGAACCTCCATACTGCTCTCCATAGTGACTGTATCGATTTAAATTCCCACCAACAATGCAAAAGGGTTCCCTTTTCTCCACACCCTCGCCAGCATTTGCTGTTTGTAGATTTTCTGATGATGCCCATTCTAACTGGTGTGAGGTGATACCTCATTGTAGTTTTGATTTGCATTTCTCTAATGATTAGTGATGTTGAGCAGCTTTTCATGTGCTTCTTGGCCATCTGTATGTCTTCTTTGGAGAAATGTCTATTCAGGTCTTCTGCCCATTTTTTTATTCTGCATGAGCTGTTTATATATTTTGGAGATTAATCCTTTGTCTGTTGATTCCTTTCCAAATATTTTCTCCCATTCTGAGGGTTGTCTTTTCATCTTGTTTATAGTTTCCTTTCCTTTGCAAAAGATTTTAAGTTTCATTAGGTCCCATTTGTTTATTTTTGTTTTTATTTCCATTACTCTAGGAGGTGGATCAAAACAAATCTTGCTGTGATTTATGTCAGAGAGTGTTCCTCTAAGAGTTTTATAGTGCCTGGTCTTACATTTAGGTCTCTAATCCACTTTGAGTTTATTTTTGTGTGTGGTGTTAGGGAGTGTTCTAATTTCATTCTTTTACATGTAGCGCTCCAGTTTTCCCAGCACCACTTATTGAAGAGACTATCTTTTCTCCAATGTATATCCTTACCTCCTTTGGCATAGATTAGTTTACCAAAGGTGAATGGGTTTATCTCTGGGCTTTCTATCCTGTTCCATTGATCTATATTTCTGTTTTTGTGCCAGTACCATATTGTCTTGATTACTATAGCTTTGTAGTATAGTCTGAAGTCAGGGAGTCTGATTCCTCCAGCTCCGTTTTTTTCCCTCAAGACTGTTTTGGCTTTTGTGTCTCCATACAAATTTTAAGATTTTTTGTTCTAGTTCTGTAAAAAATGCCATTGGTAGTTTGATAGGGATTGCATTGACTCTGTAGATTGCTTTGGGTAGTATAGTCATTTTCACTATATTGATTCTTCCAATCCAAGAACATGGTATATCTCTCCATCTGTTTGTGTCATCTTTGATTTCTTTCATCAGTGTCTTATAGTTTTCTGAGTACAGATCTTTTACCTCCTTAGGTAGGTTTATTCCTAGGTATTTTATTCTTTTTATTGCAATGGTGAACGGGATTACTTCCTTGATTTCTCTTTCTGAACTTTCGTTTTTAGTATATAGGAATGCAAGAGATTTCTGTGTGTTAATTTTGTATCCTGCAACTTTACCAAATTCATTGGTTAGCTCTAGTAGTTTTCTGGTAGCATTTTTAGGATTCTCTACGTATAGTATCATGTCATCTACAAGCAGTGACAGTTTTACTTCTTCTTTTCCAATTGGTATTCCTTTTATTTCTTTTTCTTCTCTGATTGCCATGGCTAGGACTTCCAAAACCATGTTGAATAATAGTGGCAAGAGTGGACATCTTTGTCTTGTTCCTGACTTTAGAGGAAATGCTTTCAGTTTTTCACCATTGAGAATGATGTTTGCTGTGGGTTTGTCATATATGGCCTTTATTATGTTGAGGTACGTTCCCTCTCTGCCCACTTTCTGGAGAGTTTTTACCGTAAATGGGTGTTGAATTTTGCCAAGCTTTTTCTGCATCTATTGAGATGAAAATATGGTTTTTATTCTTCAATTTGTTGATATGGTGTATCACATTGATTGATTTACATATAATCCTTGCAACCCTGGGATAAATCCCACTTGATCATGGTGTATGGTCCTTTAAATGTGCTGTTGGATTCTGTTTGCTAGTATTTTGTTGAGGATTTTTGCATCTATATTCATCAGTGATATTGGTCTGTAATTTTCTGTTTTTGTAGTATCTTTGTCTGGTTTGGGTATCAGAGTGATTGTGGCCTAATAGAATGAGTTTGGGAGTGTTCCTTCCTCTGCAATTTTTTGGAAGAGTTTGAGAAGGATGGGTGTTAGCTCTTCTCTAAATGTTTGACAGAATTCTCCTGTGAAGCAATCTGGTCCTGGACTTTTGTTTGTTGGAAGATTTTTAATCACAGTTCCAATTTCGTTACTTGTGATTGGTCTGTTCATATTTTCTATTTCTTCCTCGTTCAGTCTTGGAAGGTTATACCTTTCTAAGAATTTGTCCATTTCTTCTAGGATGTCCATTCTATTGGCCTAGAGTTGCTTGTAGTAGTCTCTTATGATGCTTTGTATTTCTGTGGTGCCCGTTGTAACTTCTCCTTTTCCATTGCTAATTTTATTGATTTGAGTCCTCTCCCTCTTTTTCTTGATGAGTCTGGTTAAAGGTTTATCAATTTTGTTTATCTTCTCAAAGAACCAGCTTTTAGTTTTATTGATCTTTGCTATTGTTTTCTTTGTTTCTACTTCATTTATTTCTGCTCTGATCTTTATGATTTATTTCCTTTTACTAACTTTGGGTTTTGTTTGTTCTTCTTTCTCTAGTTCCTTTAGGTGTAAGGTTAGATTGTTTATTTGAGATTTTTCTTGTTTCTTGAGGTAGGCTTGTATTGAGATAAACTTCCGTCTTAGAATTGCTTTTGCCACATTCCATAGGTTTTGGATCGTCGGGTTTTCATTGTAAGTTGTCTCTAGGTATTTTTTTATTTCCTCTTTGATTTTTTCAGTGATCTCTTGGTTATTCAGTAGTGTATTGTTTAATCTCCGTGTGTTTGTGTTTTTTATGTTTTTTTTCCATGTAATTGATTTCTAATCTCATAGCGTTGTAGTCAGAAAAGATACTTGATATGATTTCAATTTTCTTAAATTTACCGAGGCTTGATTTGTGACCCAAGATGTGATCTATCCTGGAGAATGTTCCATGTGCACTTGAGAAGAAAGTGTAATCTGCTGTTTTTGGATGGAATGTCCTATAAATAAAATTAAATCTATCTGGTCTATTATGTCATTTAAAGCTTGTGTTTCCTTATTAATTTTCTGTCTGGATGATCTGTCCATTGGTGTAAGTGAGGTGTAAAAGTCCTGCACTATTATTGTGTTACTGTCGATTTCCTCTTTTATAGCTGTTAGCAGTTGCCTTATGTATTGAGGTGCTCCTATGTTGGGTGCATATATATTTATAATTGTTATATCTTCTTCTGGGATTGATCCCTTGATCTTTATGTAGTGTCCTTCCTTGTCTCTTGTAACATTCTTTATTTTAAAGTCTCTTTTACCTGATATGAGTATTGCTACTCCAGCTTTCTTTTGATTTCCATTTACATGGAATATCTTTTTCCATCTCCCACTTTCAGTCTGTATGTGTCCCTAGGTCTGAAGTGGGTCTCTTGTAGACAGCATATATATGGGTCTTGTTTTTGTATCCATTCAGTGAGCCTATGTCTTTTGGTTGGAGCATTTAATCCATTTTCATTTAAGGTAATTACCGATATGCGTATTCCTATTACCATTTTCTTAATTGTTATGGGTTTGTTTTTGTAGGTCCTTTCCTTCTCTTGTGTTTCCCACTTAGAGAAATTCCTTTAGTATTTGTTGCAGAACTGGTTTGGTGGTGCTGAATTCTCTTAGCTTTTGCTTGTCTGTAAAGCTTTTGATTTTTCTGTTGAATCTGAATGAGATCCTTGCCGGGTAGAGTAATCTTGATTGTAGGTTCTTCCCTTTCATTACTTTAAATATATCATGCCACTCCTTTCTGACTTGTAGAGTTTCTGCTGAGAAATCAGCTGTTAACCTTATGGGAGTTCCCTTGTATGTTATTCATTGTTTTTCCCTTGTTGCTTTCAATAATTTTTCTTTGTCTTTAATTTTTGTCAATTTGATTACTATGTGTCTCAGCATGTTTCTCCTTGGGTTTATCCTGCCTGGGACTCTCTGCGCTTCCTGGACTTGGGTGGCTATTTCCTTTCCCATGTTAGGGAAGTTTTTGACTATAATCACTTCAAATATTTTCTCAGGTTCTTTCTCTCTCTCTTCTCCTTCTGGGACCCCTATAATGCGAATGTTGTTGCATTTAATGTTGTCCCAGAGGTCTCTTAGGTTGTCTTCATTTCTTTTCATTGTTTTTTCTTTATTCTGTTCTGCGGCATTGAATTCCACCATCCTGTCTTCCAGGTCACTTACCCGTTCTTCTGCCTCAGTTATTCTGCTATTGATTCCTTCTAGTGTACTTTTCATTTCAGTTATTGTATTGTTCATCTCTGCTTGTTTGTTCTTTAATTCTTCTAGGTCTTTGTTAAACATTTCTTTTTTTTTTTTTTTTCTTTTGTGGTACGCGGGCCTCTCACTGTTGTGGCCTCTCCCATTGCAGAGCACAGGCTCCAGACATGCAGGCTCAGTGGCCATGGCTCACAAGCCTAGCCACTCCACGTCATGTGGGATCTTCCCGGACCGGGGCACGAACCCGTGTCCCCTGCATCAGCAGGCGGACTCCCAACCACTGCGCCACCAGGGAAGCCCTGTTAAACATTTCTTGCATCTTCTCAATCTTTGCCTCCATTCTTTTTCCAAGGTCCTGGATCATCTTCACTATCATTATTCTGAATTCCTTTTCTGGAAGGTTGCCTATCTCCACTTCATTTAGTTGTTTTTCTGGGGTTTTATCTTGTTCCTCATCTGGTACAAAGTCCTCTGCTTTTTCATTTTGTCTGTCTTTCTGTGAATGTAGTTTTCCTTCCACAGGCTTCAGAATTGTAGTTCTTCTTGCATCTGCTGTCTGCCCTCTGGTGGATGAGGCAATCTAAGAGGCTTGTGCAAGTTTCCTGATGGGAGGGACTGGTGGTGGGTCGAGCTGGGTGTTGCTCTGGTAAAACTTTAATCCGCTTGTCTGATGATGGGTGAGGCTGGGTTCCCTCCCTGTTGGTTGTTTGGCCTGAGGCGACCCAGCACTGGAGCCTACCAGGCTCTTTGGTGGGGCTAATGGCGGACTCTGGGAGGACTCAGGCCAAGGAGTACTTCCCAGAACTTCTGCTGCCAGTGTCCTTGTCCCCGTGGCGAGCCACAGCCACCCCCACCTCTGCAGGAGACCCTCCAACACTAGTGGTAGGTCTGGCTCAGTCTCCTATGGGGTCACTGCTTCTTCCCCTGGGTCCCGATGCGCACCCTACTTTGTGTGTGCCCTCCAAGAGTGGAGTCTCTGTTTCCCCCAGTCCTGTTGAAGTCCTGCAGTCAAATCCTGCTAGGCTTAAAAGTCTCATTTTCTGGGAATTCCTCCTCCCATTGCCGGACCCCCAGGTTGGGAAGCCTGACGTGGGCCTCAGAACCTTCACTCCAGTGGGTGGACTTCTGTGGTATAAGTGTTCTCCAGTCTGTGAGTCACCCACCCAGCAGTTATGGGTTTTGATTTTATTGTGATTGCGCCCCTCCTACCATCTCATTGCGGCTTCTCCTTTGTCTTTGGATGTGGGTATCTTTTTTGGTGAGTTCCAGTGTCTTCCTGTCGATGATTGTTCAGCAGTTAGTTGTGATTCGGTGCTCTCGCAAGAGGGAGTGAGCACACGTCCTTCTACTCCGCCATTTTGAACCAATCTCTAAACATTCTTTTTGATATTCTTTTCCGTTATAGTTTATCACAGGATATTGAATATAGTTCCCTGTGCTATACGGTAGGACCTTATTGTTTATCCATTCTATATATAATAGTTTGCATCTGCTAATCCCAACCTCCCACTCCATCCTTCCCCCACCCCTCCTCCTTCTTGGCAACCACAAGTCTGTTGTCTATGTCTGTGAGTCTGTTTCTGTTTTGTAAATAAGTTCGTTTGTGTCATATTTTAGATCCCACATATCAGTGATATCACATGGTATTTATCTTTCTCTGACTGACTTCACTTAATATGATAATCTCTAGTTATATCCATATTGCTGCAAATGGCATTATTTCATTCTTTTTATGGCTGAGTAGTATTCCATTGTATATACGTACCACATCTTCTTTATCCATGCATCTGTCGATGGACATTTAGGTTCTTGCCATGTCTTAGCTGTTGTGAATAGTGCTGCTGTGAACATTGGATCTGACCACCCTCTCCTTCGTGGCTTTCCTAGCAGCCCCTAGAGCACTTACTGCACTGTGCGATCACATCTATCTGAGCGCTTATCTGTCCAGTTGCCTGTCTGCCCCTCTTGACTATAAAGTCCTCGAGGAGATCGGCACCCCTGGTGCCTGGTGTCCTCTCTCATTCAATAAAAAACGAGGGAACGAATGAATGAAATGCATCCACTTCCTTCCAAATGCAGCTCCTCCTCACTTCTCTGTATTTTTTTTTTTTTTTTTTTTTTTTTTTTGCGGTATGCGGGCCTCTCACTGTTGTGGCCTCTCCCGTTGCAGAGCACAGGCTCCGGACGCGCAGGCTCAGCGGCCATGGCTCATGGGCCCAGCCGCTCCACGGCACGTGGGATCCTCCCGGACCGGGGCACGAACCCGTGTCCCCTGCATCGGCAGGCGGACTCTCAACCACTGCGCCACCAGGGAAGCCCTCTCTGTATTTTTTAAACTAATGATGCCAAAAGCTTTCCCCATCACTCTGGCTGGACGGCATCGCCTCACCAAACACCATCAAAGCCTTTCCTCTTACTGTGTTGTGTCTCTCTCCTGCGGGGCAGTTCGACACCACCGTTGAGGAATGAACTCTGACTGCTTTTCACAGGACGGGGGTCCTCCAGGAAAGAGCGAGCCTCCTTCAGATTCTCTCCTCCCGGGTACCTGGCCTCCTGGAGGTCTGGCTTGATTCAACTTTAGGAAAATAAAGAAATGTGACCCCGCATGTATGCTCCAATATCCGAAAGCAATCATCGTTTACAATTTTCTTGTCCTTTCCTTCCACCAGGATCCTGGTTTAGACCCTGGCCTCACGTTCAGACTGTGTAAACAACCTCCTTACCATACATCAGAGGATCTCCCATGGAAAGGGAGGTGGAAATCAGATCGATACCACACGCCCTCTCCTGGCTCCCTCCGAGTCCCCGAGCTGTAAAGTGACTTGGGCGATACCAGAGCCTCACGCAGACCCTGGGCTCCTGGGCTCTCAGAGCCCTTCGGGGGTCTTTTATTCTCAAACTCACCCTCTCATCTCTTAAGACCACTTTACAGCCTGTCTCTTTTCGATGTTAAGAAGCAGAACTAGGCTCGTTCAAGAACAGAGGAAATTGCACATTTTTAAAACATCAGATTGTGAACTGTGCTGAACTAAACGCTTCCATTTCCTATAAATCTGTTTCCACTCAGTCCAGCCAGGCCGGGCCTCCCGGGCGCAGTCGGTGGCCGCGCGTACCACCCAGTGGACACAGCCTGGTACTACACCTGTGGGGGAAAAAGACCCTGGCCAACATCTGACTGCAATTTCCTTAAGGCTATTTTCACCGATGAATTTCGACCCACGTTCTTCTGTGTGTCAGTGAGCTGAGCAGATCAGCTAGACTTGAGCGGTGTTGCCACTGGGATATGATGGAATTTCAGGAGAAAATAGGGAAATCCTGCTAGCACTCATGACTGTTCATTTCCCTTTAAAATATGGAGCAGGGGAGGGTCTTTAGAAAAGGCAATTGAGAATTTGCTCATTATTAACCAATGGTACTTAGAACCTACTATGTAGTGACGATCTGCTGACACCTACCTCTAAGTCCCAGACTCCTAGACCTTCATGCACGGTTCACCATTTCTCCTAGCCAGATTTTTGTAATACAACCAGCATTCCTGATTCTCAGTTGGATAAACAGAGAAAAAAGAGTTCAAGAAGCCCCTCAGTGACTCACAGAATCTCAGAGGTTCACAATAATATACACAGGCCTATCTGATGGTCTACAGTGGCTGTAGCACCTTCTAGAAATTCAAGAAATTTAATTTGTAGATGTTATGAAAATACAGGAAATGAAAATACACTTTAAATGACCGTCCTCACCCTTCTCAAGCTGTGAGCTAATAATTATAAAAAAATGAACCGTAAGTCAGACACAGGACACCTATGAATAAATTTAAAATTCTCCCCCAGATCGCGCCAGTTAGCCTATATCTACCCATACTCTTCATTGTGGGGATTGTATCTACCCCACAACTACCGAGCCTGCACTCTAGAGCCCGTGAGCCACAAATACTGAAGCCCGTGTGCCACAACTACTGAAGCCCGCACACCTAGAGCCCGTGCTCCACAACAAGAGAAACCACCGCAATGAGAAGCCCACGCAACGCAACAAAGAGTAGCCCCCGCTCGCCACAACTAGAGAAAGCCCGCGCGCAGCAAGGAAGACCCAACGCAGCCAAAAATAAATAAATAAATAAAGATTATTTTAAAAAATCGATCATGGCAGAGCAAATTATCTTTTAAAAAAAAGCTTTTTGTGTTAGTCAGAAATGGCCATTTGCTCACGTAAGTGGCTGTAATAATCCATCAGTGAGGACGCTTTCTTCCGAAAGTATGAAAAATGGCTGAAAAAACAAGATCATTTGTTATTTCAAACAACAGGACTTGAAGGCAAGACTTGTTCAAAGTAGGTTCAACTTGTCCTCAAAGACCAGGTCTTGTTATTTTTCTACCCCAGCTAGACTCACGGTCACAGCAAAGCACAGGCATCGCTGGCAGACACAAAATCCTACAGAAAGGGCAGGGCCTTTGCGCCTGCGTCTCGTTTTCTACAAGAGACCCCCCCCTCCCAGCAGCCTTCTCCCCGGGCCCCACCAGCCAGTCTTAGCTGCAAGGGAGGTGGGAAAAGACTCAGCAAGCTTCATGCTCAGCTCTATTCTGGGAGGGGGTCCTGCCGGGAGGAATCGGGGGATGGGTGGTTAAATGACCATTTGGTTCTAGTTCTAGTTTTTTCTCTTTTCTTCTTTCATCCCCACGTGCTCAGCATTACAGCATGAGCCCCTTCCCCACAGCATACAAGGAGCATCTTACTCTCTATCCCACCTTACCCCCTCCCTCTCTACACAAACACAGACACACACACATACACACACAGAGCTTCACTGCATTCATTCAGCCAACAAACATACGCCGTGTCTATGATGGGCCGGACACTTAGCTAGATGCTGGAGACACAGGTGAACAAGGTGGGCGTGGTCTCTACCCTCTGGGAATGTCTGCTCCGGGCAAGGAGCTCCCCAGACGGTAAGGGAAGGGACCGGCAGGTACGACGGACGCTGAGGGACCAGCAGGGTGGCACCCAGAGGCTAGGTGGGCTGTGGGGCTCCCTGGGCCTCCCCCTCCACCGACCCTGGCCTGTGGCACCCCACCCTCACCCCAGGAGGCCGTGAGCTCTGTGGCTCTGAGCACCTGGGCAGCCGGCCTGCCCAGGGCAGTGCAGACGAGGGCCAGGGACCTGTGGGTGACCTTCAGGGGAGCGGGACGGATGGCAGATCAACAGATAAACTTGGAGGGTGGAAGAGATGAGTGGGAAGTGAGGCGTGGGGAGGGTGGGAGGGAGTACAGAGGGACGAGACTTTCTAAGAAGAACAGTGTTTCCAATCAGTGTTTCTATCAGGTTAACTTTAATTCTGTGTTGACACTGGGTTTTGGCCACAAGGAAGAGAGAAGGGCAGGAAGCAGCCCTGGGCTCTGATGGGGCGGCCTGTCCATCATCACCTGGACCCGAAGACAGAGGGCCTGGTCTTGGTCTCCCGTCCCTGCAGCCAGAGCTCTTTTCCCTTGGGATTTGCAGGAAAGAGGACCCACCTGTTGCCATGATGCCCCCCGCCCCCAATCACAGACACCATACAGGGAGCACGTGAGGTGTTCCAAGGACACCTGTGGCCCGGAAGGATGACTTTAGGAGTAATAAACAGGGAGGCCCTTGGCCCTAAGCACATCCTACCTCAACTTGCAGATGGAGTCACAGCGTTCATTACTTAACGAGAAGCAAGAACTAAAGACGCCAGAGTCTAAACAAGGTCCCACGGGAGAAGCTGGGGTGCTGGGCCTGGACACTTGGTCGGGGAAAGGGCCTAGGACGGGGGATGGGTAGTCCCCAAGGGTGAGCTTTCAGGTACAGAAAAGTACAAACCTCAGCCATCAGTCAAAGTAACGCTGTCCTCAGCCAGTAAGGCTTTGCAGAGAGAGAGAGAGGTTCAGATCTGTTCCAGGACCATAGGGCTGGAACCGGGAACCAAGGGGAGGAAGGAGGGCTTGAGCCGTATTTAAATGGGATGCTTGCAAGGCAGTGGAAATAGCCTTCTCCTCCAGGCTTTTTGGTTCTCGGCTGGGTCTCTGTAACAACAGACAGATTGACAAGAGAATAGGATCCACATGCGTTTACCGTGAGCTGTATGGGACACAGGAGCTTTCAGAAGTGAAGACCCCAAGGAGTGATACAGCCTGAGCATTTCTGTGCCAGTTCTGATGAAAAGTGGAGGGTCCCGGGAAGACGTGATGGGACCACGGGTATGAGCTACGAGGGATGAACTGGGGGGGTTGGCAAGGTTGTTCCTTCAGATTCCTCAGCTCCGTCCATCTTCGCAGACGAGGACCCTCCTCTCCTCTGGGTACCGGGAGGGCACCTCGCACATGCTTCAGGGGAAGGTCGGAAAGCCCTTCCTGTACCTGCCGTTTCTCAAATGCCTTTGCTCAAAAATATTGCATACGCCCAGCGGCCATGTTTTGGGGTCGCATGTCCTGAACCTCGTCTTGTGTATCCACAGAGAACTATTAGAAACAGGTGCCGGGAACAATTCAGCATCCATTGCTCGTTGCTGTCTTGGTTTCACCGAGGTTTTACCTTTGGGTAAATTATTTCACTTCTCTGCAGCTCATAGATCATCTACAAAGACCTACTGCAGAGCACAGGGAACTCTACTCAATATTCTGCAATAACCTGTACGGGAAAAGAACCTGAAAAAGAATGGATATATGTATATGTGTAAGTGAATCACTTTGCTGTACACCCGACACTAACACAACGTTGTAAATCCACTGTACTCTAATATAAAATAAAAATTAAATTAAAAATAAGTAAATAAAATAAAATAAAACGGGGCTACAGGTATTCACCTCGTGAGGTCATGTACGAGCCCTCGCCTGGGTTACACGTGGTGCGTGCTTTGAAGGAACCCTGGCAGGTGTCAACTTTAAAAAAAATGCACACCGTGAGAGTTGTGAGTTCAGTTTTATTGGGGGCAAAATGAGAACTGCAGCCCAGGAGACAGCATTTCAGAGAGCTCTGAGGAACTGCTCCAGAGAGGCAGCGGGGAAGGTCAGGATAGATGTGATTTGGGTGAAGGGGGGAGGGGAGTCCATGCGATCGAGCACATATTATTCTGCAGCAGGTTTCTGCTAGTCACGAGGAGCAGTCATCACCATGAAGGATTTTAGTGCTTTTCTAGATCCGAGGAGATACAAGAACTGGGCTCATAAAATTGGCTCCTGAAAATATTTAACTCTCTGAAGACCTGTTCTGCCAGTTTTTCCCAGAGCACAGAGCGCCTCAATTCTGCTCTCCACCCTGAGCTCCTTTCGGGGGGTGGTGCAAGTCAGCAGCTGCAGAGCACATGATTTAACCCTGGTAGAGGTAGATGGCAAGGGTCAATTGTAGTGGACACAGGTATGGAGGTTGGGGGGCAGTGGGATGTGGTCACTGCTGCTCTGAGAGATGTTGGACTTTTTGCCTGAATACCCCCGTTTTTTTGCTTTTGTCTTCAGCTCTGGACCTTTCACAGATTTCTCCTGGGTTTGAAGTCTCTCAGCTGGTCCTCTGCTAAGGATGTGACCCCAAGTGATTCTTTATGATTCCTTGTCATTAATGGCCTCACGCAGGTCAGCGTTCTCCACACCTCACTGAGCAGTTTCTCCTGTCTCTTCCTTAAGGAAGAAATAAGGTTTTCAAATTCACCTGAACATGTAAAGGGACGGATCGGACCTCTAGGGAATCCCCTAATTGGCAGCTCAGCCCAGGTCCCTCCCCTGTCACTCCCAGGGGACTGCAGCCCATCTACCCCTGCATCCTCCAGAAGCTGCTTCAGCGGCTGAGTGGGCTTCCGCACGCCCTGTACTGCTCTGAACGTACCTGTAGACAGAATGTCTATCTCAAAACGGAGATCATCAATGTTCCCCTCTGTGAGAGGCCTCCCAAACTTTCCTGATGAATGAATTCTATTGTGTGTGCATCTATATACTATACATGAACATAGAGGGCTCCCTAGTGTTTGACGAATAAATTATGCATTATACATTATAGCTTTATAAAATTGCATAATACACAAGTATATAATAGAAATGGTTAACAATGAACTATAGGTCTCCCCATAAGTTTGACAGTTCCTTCAGGATAAAGGGTGTCTTTCCCATGTCTCTGTGCCTTATAACTAAGACTAAATAAATGCTAATTACAGGAATGAATCTATTGCACACTTGCTGTGGAAATAGACACCTATTGTTACACACTTTTTTAATTTAAAAATATTTTTATAAAGTAGTAAAGCCATTTGTTGCCTATAATTAAGTCTTGGTTGGGTGACATGGGATTTAGCTTAAGTGACTCCATTTTGGGCCTGTTGTCTTGTTTTTAACAGAATAGACCAAAATGCAATCACTTATATAGGAAGAGGTGACATATATAAATAATGTACAGTTAATACTTGCTTTGAAATTTAAAATTCATTGGTACGGAGGATGTGTCTCACTATGCAAATGACTGACGTAACTTTGCATTTGGACCAAAACATTGAGGCGCTGGATCAGCTTGGCTCCGAGAGAGCGTTCAGCGACTGTGTATTTCGTACGCGTCCTCGGAGCTCCTTTCTATCTGCCAGGTTGGATGGTGCCTGATTCGTGAACTGTTGAATGAAGTCAATGAGATCTTCAAAACTAACTCAGTTGAATTTTGTTTTTTAACATTTCCCTCCTCCTGGGTTTGAGGTGGTTAAGAAGGAAGATGGGGAAAGGGGTGAAGGACCTGACAACCAGAGTGGGCTTTTAAAGGGATCCTTCCTTTGCGCCATTTTCTGGCTGAAGGTGAATTGTGTGTCTAATGTTAATAGAAGTGAAACAGGAAAGAAAATGCACTGGAACCATTATTATTATTAGTGTTATTGTTGTTGTTATTTTTTTTATTTTTATTTTTTTTGGCGGTACGCGGGCCTCTCACTGTTGTGGCCTCTCCCGTTGCGGAGCACAGGCTCTGGACGCGCAGGCTCAGCGGCCATGGCTCACGGGCGCAGCCGCTCCGCGGCACGTGGGATCTTCCCGGACCGGGGCACGAACCCGTATCCCCTGCATCGGCAGGGGGACTCTCAACCACTGCGCCACCAGGGAAGCCCTGTTGTTATTATTATTATTACAATCTGATTTCTACTATCTTCCAATAAGTAGGTATTGTGTAATCCCACTCGTGCTACCTACAGTGGCCATCCTCTTACGGACGTTACTGCTCACAGAATCTTCAGAGAGTGAAATAGCGGGATGCCCAGCTCCTTCTGTGTGAGCATAATGTACTGAATCGATATTTGAATTTTAAAAGTTGGCCGTTTTCAGGGCTCCGTGTTCAAGGCATCTGATGAGAATGACTGTAAAATACACAAAAAGTCTATGACAATTTCCTCAAGTCTGATCTCGGCACCCAGACAAAATGCTCATGACAGGTCCACATTATTTGGTAAAACGCTTGAAAACCAAGAGCTTATCGAGAACGATCCTTCCACCAGCAGTAGTTCTCTCGAGCTGTGAGCGTATCCACATTTGGGTCTTTGCAGGAGAAAAGACAGTAAGAAATGAGGTCAAGCTGGGATTTTCAAGCTAAGTTAGCAGCTCAGAATGAAGGCGTATGAATCTCTGCCTTTCTGTTGTGTGGAAAATCTGCCAGGGGCTAAACTCTGTTGTTAGATGGGCCTCAATAAGCAAGACAGGTTAGCTGGGGAGGGGAGGGAGGGAAAATGTGGCTTCCTGTGGTTTTCTGAGGGTCACATCAGTCTTAGGAATGAGGGATACTGGGGGCAGCTAAACATATGCAAATAAAATGCAACTTTTCGGAGGGAATTTATTGAGTTCCTTCATTAGCACTGAGGCCAAGGGCGGTCCAGAGCTAATGCAAAGTAGATCTGAGGGTTTCCTTTTGTTTGGTTCAAGGTCCTCCTGGCGGTGGAAGTAATGGGGTGAAAAGGCGGACAGCGCTGTCCTTGAAAGGAAGCAGGACCTGTGAGCAGTCTCAAGTCCTTTTGGCTTGAATACCAGCCTTTGTCTCCAAAGGACCATGGCTTGGGCTCCCCGAGAGTCCCAGTAATGAAGCAGTTGATTAAGACCTCATTAAAAGTTCATTGACATTCATCGCGACCCGAGCCATCACTGCAGCCCAGAGAGATGGAGCAAGAAAGGACTGGGACCAGCCAGAAGCTTAAACCCTGGGTCTGAATGCCCTCTCTGCCACGCCATGGCTCTGTGTTCTCGGGAAAACATTTTAATCTTCTGAGATGCCACTTTCCTCAGCTCGAAGTGACTCCGATTCAACGCTGCCGTGAGCAAGTACTTTGAGAGCTTTAGTTGTTTTGCGCATCTGCGCTCTTACCATCACCCCTTTCCTGTCTTCACCCGGTCGTGGGAGCCCCTTTAGGAACAGCCAAGACATTTATTTCTTGCATCACAGCACTGTGAAGCTTCCTGAGGCAGGAAGACCTCTGAGAAATACAGTCAGGTTATCAGAAAACAAGAGTCTCTGGTCTCTGGCAGGTGCTGACACAATCCACTCGGTCCCCAGGAAAGGAGAAAGTGCAGGCAGCTTAAAGCATCTCCGCCCAAAGGTGTCAGGTGTGCTCTTTTGCCCAAATTCAAGCTCCTGGCCTCAGATCCAGGAACTAACTAAGCACAACCGCAAATCGCAAAGTGTGTTCTAGGGACCACTTGTACTAACAGATGCCTGGCCTTCCACCAGGGGGCTGGGGCAGGGAATTCTGCCTGCTTTCCCCAAAAGAGCCCAGGCATCTGCAAGGCCACCTTCTTTTTTTTTATTTTTAGTGAAATATAATTGATTTACAATGTTGTGTTAGTTTCAGGTGAACAGCAAAGTGATTCCCTTATACATATATATATATATTCTTTTTTCACATTCTCTTCCACTATAGATTATTACAAGATATTGGGCATAGTTCCCTGTTCTATACGGTATGTCCTTGTTGGTTATCTATTTTATATACAGTAGTGTGTATCTGTTCATTCCAAACTTTGAATCTCTCCCTCCCCCTACCCCAAGGCCACCTCCTAGACCGTATGGTTCCATGTCAACTTCAACCACTGGACACAACACGGGCATGTTTTGTTGTGTTTTGTTTGGACTTAGACCTGTTAAAAAATAAAATTTAACTGAGTAAAATTTAAAGATCTTATTGGCTTTACTCAATGATTCATAAATTGGTCATCATCCAATCCAGCAGAGAGGACGGAGCTCCGAGGAACTGTACAAAGTCAAAGACTTTTACAGGCAGAAGGAGCGGGAACAGGAAGTTGTACTCGGCCAAAAGCAGGCTGGTTACTGCAAGGTCACTCACTTCCCTTTAGGGGATGCAGGGGTCCACCCGGCAGGTGACCTCACTGGCGCTGATCAGGGGATTCCCGATTCCCTGGTTTAAGATTCCGTTTCTGGGAGAGGCTGAAACTGTAATTAAGTCTTGGTTTCCTGACATGGGGTTCAGCATCAGTGACTCCACTTTGGGGCGGAAATGGCCTCTTCTGCTCTGGGACCCTCCTTCAGCTCCTCTGATGATACTGTAAAAATTTCCATCCCTGACCATCACCTCCAACCTCGAGTACCCTCTCACTCTTCCTTTCTTGCCGATGGTTGAGATCTCTCCTTGTCCTGGCAGGGGAGAGAGTCTTACTTCAGCTCCAATTCTTCTCGTGCTCCGAGAGACGATATATACTTCACGTCTGATTCTTCCGCTTAGAGCCAAGTTTCTGAAAAATCAAAGCTTTATTCTCTCTACTCACAGAAGAGCGGTGGCTTTTAATTCTCTATTTGGGCTACAGATTTCTGAAGGTCTGCTTCAGAGCTCAAAAGGCAATGAATTTTTTTTGTTGCTCTCTCTGATTCTTGCCTGCTCAGAGGGCGATTTATAGAGAGTCCCACTGGCTATACGACTGCTTGGTGGTGATGACAGAGCAGTGTCTACAGAAAGAAGGATTAGAGGTAAATGGTGTTGGCATTTTTTTTTTAACTTTTTTTTTACTTTTGCAACTGAGCTATAATCGACACATAGCATTGTGTAAGTCTGATGCATTTATATTTTGTCAGCAACATTAGCTAACACTCTTATCGTGTCTTGTAACTACCATTTCTTTTCTGTGTTGAGAACAGTTCAGATCTAGTCTCTTAGCAACTTTGAAGTTTATAATGCAGTATTTTTTACTATCATCGCTATGTTGTGCATTAAATCTCCAAAACTTATTTCTCTACCAGTTGCAATTTGTACCCTTAAATAACATCTCCCCAAATCCTCCACCCCCAGCCCCTGGGGACCACCAATCCAGTCTCTTGTTACAAGTTCACGTTTTTTTTTTAAGTTTCCACATATAAGTGAGATCATATAGTATTTGCTTAAAGACTCGTCTCACTGAGCATAATGCCTTCAAGGTCCATCCATGTTGTTGCAAACGGCAGGATTTCCTTCTTTCTCGTGGCTCAATACTATTCCATTTCATATATACAGACCACATCTTATATATGCATTCATCAGTTGACAGACACTTAGGTTGTTTCCATGTCTTCACTGTTTTGACTGATGCTGCAATGAACGTGGGTCTGCAGATATCTCTTCAAGATAATGATTTCGTTTCCTTGAGATATACACTCAGAAGTGGGAATGCTGGATCATATGGTAGTTCAATTTTTAATTTTTTAAGGAACCTCCATACTGTTTTCTATCATGGCTGCACGAACTTCCATTCCCGTCAACAGTGTAGGAGGGTTCCCTTTTCTCCACACCCTTGATGTTAGCACTTTTTAAAGGCCACTAAATTAACACTTCATTCTCCTCCAAAGTGCAGAATGAATAAAAAGATAGAGGAATCAGATGGAGATAAATGTTAGCTTGATTACTGATAAAAACTGGATTGGATGACACGGTCTAGATGCACAGCTAAATGGTCTTGCTAATTTTTTGCCCCTGAATTCAGTAAATTTCCCCCCTGGTCACTGGCCCAGCTTAAAGCCCAGAGGTCTTCCCTGTAATGCTACTCCATGGAGAAGCAGAGGAGGCTTACATTCCATGGAGAAACTCATTCCAAAAGAGAGCCATCAGGCCCCGTGTCCTCTTCAACACTCATCAATTAAGTAAGTCATTTCTCCTCCCTTGGGAAGGAGAGAATAAGGAAGGAAAGAGTGGGGATTTTCCTTGAAACATGAAGAATCAAAAACAAAGTGTTCTAAAAATATACATATATGAAATTAGAATAACAGCCAACCCAACTCTAAAGCATTATTTGCTAATAGTATCATTATAAAGTAATGAATTCAATTTGCTTGTATTTCATTTCAATATTTTTGCATCTCTATTTAGAAGCTAGGTTGTTCTCTACTTGTGTTCTTTGTGCAATGCTTTTCAGGTTGCCCTCAAGGTATTGCAGTACTATGGTGTGTGCCAGGACTTCCGCTGGCCCCTCTAGGGCCACCTCCACCTTCCTCCACCTGCTGTTTGCCCTAGGAGGCTGACCCACAGGGACCACATCGATGGACTCCATTGACCTATGGCTTCCAGTTGGGTTTGGCCAATGAGGAACCAGGAAGGAAATCGGAGGGTGGGAGAAGAAGGGGGTGAGGGCATCTATTCTCCCAGGCCTTCCCTGCAAGTTCACGGGAGGCTGACTGGGTCCAAGGAGCAAAGATCACCACTGCTGCCAGGCCCTCCTGGGAGGTTCTGATACGACCCTCTCCCCGCCCCTTCAAGCCAAGGGTGGTGAACAGCACTGCACTACCATCTGACACTTCTGCATCCTTCCCACACCTTAGCTGAGCTCTCTTCAAATTAGTCCATGTGAGTGTGAGATCTGTTTCCTGCTGGGAAGCTGATTGATACGTGTGGTTAGGCTCACTTAGTAAAACGAACTGGAAAGCCTTCTATTTTTATCTATGCTCTGGAACACATTAAATAGTGCAAGAATTTTCTAGCCTTTGAAGGTCAAAAAGCTGCTTTTTAGTGCCCTCTTGGCCTCGTATTTTTGGGATGGGATAGTCCTTTAACAAATGTTTAAACATTTTCTCACGGTGATTGCTTTATTTAGGTCTCTTCCTCGTGTCAAGTTTTGAATTTCCTAGAAAAGCATCCATTTCCGTAACAATTTGCAATGTATTCACATGGAATTGTTTCCAGAATCATCTTTTTATTGTTTTAATCCACCTAGAATCTGTGGTCACCTTCCCCGTCTCACTTCTACTGTGCTGTATTTGTTTTCCCTTATTTGGGTTAAGTTTATCTGGTTGTGTGTGTGTGTGTGATTTGCCCCAGGTCACACTGGGCATCAAAAGCAGAATCCGTTTTCTGGTATCAAGCCGAAATATTTTGCCTGCAAATGACAGTTTTTCCTGAGCCTCTGCCTGCCAGTCGTCCGGGCAAAGAATGAAAAGGAGCCCCAGATCAACCAGGGTCAATCCCAAAGTGAAAATTTCAGGAATCGAAGGGAGAAGCAAGTGAGTTCTTTCACAACTCTGCGTCCTTATAGCCGATTCGTACCTTGATAGAGCCTGTGCCGTAGGTGTTGACTCTCAGCCAGATCAGCAGGCACATGAGAGAGAGGGCAGGAGAACTCCCCACTCTGATCTTCTGGGTGATAATACTTTTAATTTTCGTCAGCGCAAGACACTGTCCCAAACCAGAAGGGGTTTGCCTAATTCATCATGGTCCCTGGCCACACAATGGGACCCCTGACAAGCAGAACATTGGAGAGTGAGAGAAATGGACATCACGAATGCTCATGAATTGCAAATGTTTCTTCATTAGAGGATGCTCTCCTACTCGGGACCATCTGCTTGATGTAACGGGGCCCAGGTCCTCAGGCTAGAAACATCTGTCACTTTAATCATTTTACCTCTTAATTAAAGCGCAACCAAAAGGAGGCCAAACATCGCTATGACCCTGAACAGGTCAGACCTTAGCCATACAGACTGGAGAACGCATCTGCCTGGATAAAGCATGAGTGAGAGCACATAGGTGTGCGGTTCACCCGATGTATGTGCTCCCCACTGAGATCAAACAAATTTGGGCAAATGAATCCCCTTTCCCCATTCACTTTGTGTAGCATTTCAAAGACACTCTGTCTTCAAATCGAATTGATCTTCCACCGGTAAGGCCACCTGACCAGTTGTCTGTGAGCTGCTCTGCCCTGCGGCATCTCTGTCAAGTAGTTAATGATCTATAAATAAACACGTTAATACGCAGGGGAGATGCTATTTAAAGGAACCCCATGCTAATACTTTTGCACCACAAAGAATTCTTTTATAATGCAAATAGTCACCCTTTAATTGAGCTATCTTGTAAGTTCAGATTTTCATATGCATTTTCCACGCGTCATCAAAGAAACAATGCGTGGAAACACTCCAGTTCATGCCCAGTAAAGCACTTCATAAGTGGTAGGTGACACCATTATCTCTCACTTTGGGATGTACCCATATTGTTTTGAGCTTAGGTCACATTGTAAGCACGCCACCGAGTTTCTGCGTATACATCTGTCTAACCCGCCTCACTAGTCTGTAGTCTCTCTAAGATTCTAGACGTTTATATTTCTTTTATTTGTTTCTCATAGAGCTGTCTTGTGCTGAGTTCTGTACTAGTGAAATGTTGATATCAGTTGATACCAGCAAAAAAGTCATATATGCATCTTTTAATACTAAAAATCCTTCCACAATGCTAAAAAAAATACCTATATATATAGTTTTTGGATATATAGTCAAAAACACTGGAAACAACCTAAGTGTCCATCATCGGATGAATGGATAAAGAAGATGTGGCACATATATACAGTGGAATATTACTCAGCCATAAAAAGAAACGAAATTGAGTTATTTGTAGTGAGGTGGATGGACCTAGAGTCTGTCATACAGAGTGAAGTAAGTCAGAAAGAGAAAGACAAATACCGTATGCTAACACATATATGTGGAATCTAAGAAAAAAAAATGTCATGAAGAACCTAGGGGTAAGACGGGAATAAAGACACAGACCTACTGGAGAACAGACTTGAGGATATGGGGAGGGGGAAGGGTAAGCTGTGAGAGAGTGACATGGACATACATACACTACCAAACATAAAATAGATAGCTAGTGGGAAGCAGCCGCATAGCACAGGGAGATCAGCTCGGTGGTTTGTGACCACCTAGAGGGGTGGGATAGGGAGGGTGGGAGGGAGGGAGATGCAAGAGGGAAGAGATATGGGAACATATGTATATGTATAACTGATTCGCTTTGTTATAAAGCAGAAACTAACACACCATTGTAAAGCAATTATACTCCAATAGAGATGTTAAAAAAAAAAAAGAGAGAGACATGTACCACCATGTTCATTGCAGCACTATTTACAATGGCCAGGACATGGAAGTAAGTGTCCATCGACAGATGAATGGATAAAGAAGATGTGGCACATATATGCAATGGCATATTACTCAGCCATAATAGAAACAGTCCTTTGGTTCATTTCTGCCAAAAAAATTCTTGTGCTTAGTACACAAATAGAGCTGGAGTGGTGTGGAAGTATAGCTCAGTGGTAGAGCATCTGACTGCAAATAGAGCTGGAGGTGGAAAAATTATGCAAATGAATCCTATTCAAAATCTCTAGTTTCTTAGTTTTAACGGAGGTAAAAGGAACATTCTATTACTCAAGCAGGGGCTCCCTCTGTGGAAATCTACTTTGAAACCCATACATTGTAACTGACTCCTTGAATTACCTACTTGGGAGTGGTGTGAGAAAAGCACCCATAATTTAAAGTTTCAAGACTGACATCCCCTGTCTACCTGGGTAATGAAAGCCTTTCCAGTACTTTTGAAGGTGAGTCACTGATTTCGTCAGGTAAAAGAATATTCATCTCCTTCAGGATGAATAGTGCGAATCTAGTGCTCTTAGAGAATAGTCTTCTTGTTGTTCTTTTTAATTTGGCAAAGCCATAAAATTATCCTGGGAAATACCTAATGGAAACCAAAGGCGCACAAAGAGTAAAGGGAATGTTTTTTCACTCAATTAGGAAATGTTTCTTGTCTGCAATCCTTCGGAGATGTGGACTCACCGTATATTTCTCAGAGATTTAGGTCCTGATAAACAGTGTAGGAGCCTCAAGGTGGTCCCATACCTCTCCCAATCTTAAACCTCCGTGCCTGCCGCATACGGATCGGCCCATTGAAGATTTTATATTCTAAATCTGAGTGCAGTAATAAAGCTTGGGCATTTTTAGATCTTATTTTTACCTTCTTCTTGGCTCCAGCTGGAATTCCAAAAAGAAAAGGATCAATATCAATCCCAGAGACGATCCACTGGAAATTCTCAACGTGTAGAGTTAAGTTTTAGAGTCCGCTGATTAGATTGTGAAGAGTCTAAACATCACGATCAATTATGTCAAATCAACAGGTCAGTCGATTGTGAACTGTCTCACAATTCTCAGCAGTCTTTGCACAGAAGTGCACATGACTTGAAAACTGCCAGAAGTGTAGAAAATGAGTCCCCACACAGTCCCCCAACAAAACACACTGATGTTTTCTGTGTACTAATACGGATGGAGTTCATTCCACACTTCCATCCTCAACACACACACACAGCCCTCAAAATCAATCTCATTAACACCAAAAATGCCTTAATAAAATACTAGCAAAAATAACCCAACAATATGTCAAAAGAATGCTGCTTTCCAAAAAGTGGACTTTACTCCATTAACAAAATCAATGAGTCAATATTAAGAAAACTATTGATAGGATTCACCTTTCTTTTTTAAAGGTATAAAAAAATAAAGTCTTCTTGATAAAGATTGAAAAAAATTGGTAACATTTAATATAAATTCTTGGTTAAAATTCTTGTTGAGAATCAGAATTATGTACTTACTGAAATAAATTATTGTTAAATAATTATAAGCACTAGCGTTCCTATTAAATTCAGAAAAAAACTGGAATGATGTCTACTCTCACAGCTATTATTTGGCATGTTCTAGAAGTGTTAGAAAATTAATAAAATTGTAAGAATTAAGAACTGTAAATACGGAAAAGGAAGAAAAGGCACATTATCTCTCTTTTTTTCTGTTCTTGCTATGCTGTGATTATCTATGTGAAAAGCCAAGATAATTAACTAGAGAAATATTGAAAATAATGAGGCAATTCAGTAAAAGAAACGAGTATAAAACTTGAGAAAAATCAATGTTTCCAACATGCCCACAATAACTAGCAATAAAACACCATAGAATAAAAGAAATTCACAAAAGCCATAAAGCATGTAAATGCCTAGAAACAGAGTTAACGTAAAAGTATAGGACCTACATAATGAAAACAAAAAATGTTACTCAAGTGTAAACAAAGAGTGGAATCATTAGAGTTTATCCAGACTGTGTGCCTGCCCAGGACGTCATCAATGTTCCCCCCAATTGACACTTATACATTTAAATGAACTCTTTCAAAATAAATACTGAATTTTTGCTTTCAAAATAAAAGGGTCTTCTTGTAGAATAGCTCATAGCAGCTTATAGAATAGATAACTTCTTCTGGCCAAGAACTACTAGAAAATCTGGATTCTAGTTTTTTCATCTGTTTGACAGCATCAAGAGATACCAAGACCTCCAGGACTCAGGCAGCAGATGTGAGAAGAAAACCCCAATGTTCTTTCCTAAATTTCTGTTTAAAAAATTTGCCAATTAATAAGCCACAGACTAAGAGATTGAAAAGCTGTCCTGAAGGCAGTTGCAAAGGGCAGGAAGGCTACCAGCGTTCTTAGCACCTCGAAAAGTTGGGGAGACAAAACTGAAGTTCAGAGTCGCTAAGACATAAAGGGTTCAAGGTCCTGGAGAGAAGATAATTGCAAAGAAGGCAGCCTGACACCTCCCTGCATTTGCCATTTCATAAGCGGTACCCCCCTGAGTGCAAAACACAAAGCAGCTGCTAGGAGGGCAGTTTCGAACCAAAACTCCATTGCTACAAATTCCTAAGATTGCAGTATTTCTCAGAAGAGCTCAAGGACGGAAAATAAATGTCATCAAAACAACCCTCTGGGAAAACCCAAGATTCTGTGAGTGAAGAGCTATGTTAACCGTTCATCTCTAATAACCTGTTTTGCTTTATATCGCTCAGAAGGAGTAAGAATCTCATCCCTTTAAAATATACATCTGAAAGCACAAAAAATAAAAGGTGACTACTTTCCAAGCAGAAAGAACAGACTTTATGAGAAAATTAGCAAGGGCTTGAGCAAACAGCTGTCCCTTCTCTTTTCTTTTTTAGGAGCTTTATTGAGATATAATTCTCCTACTATCCAATTGACCCATTTAAAATATACAGTTCATTGGTTTTTAGCATATTCGCCTCTGTGAAAAGAGGTACAACCATCATCACAATGTTAGAGCATTTCATCACTCAAAAGGAAACATCACACTTTTTAGCTATTACAGCCCTACATCCTCATCCGCCCTTTCCCAGCTCTAAACAAATCTGTCTCTATCCATTTCCCAGTTCTGGATTTTCATAGCAATTCAATCGTGTAATATGCAGTCTTTTATGACTGGATTCTTTCACTTAGCATAAGATTTCCTAGGTTCATCCATGTTGTCGCACGCAGCAGTACCTCATTACTTTTTATGGAGAAAGCATGTGGATAGACTACATTTTGTTAACTCATTCATCAGCTGATGAACTTTGGGGCTGTTTCCATCTTTTGACTGTTATAATTAATGCTGCCATAAACATCCACGTACAAGTTCCTGCTCAGACACATTTGTTCATGTCTCTTGCATAAATACCTAGAAGAGGAATTGCTGGGTCATAGGGTCATAAGGTTACTATGTTTAACCCTTTGAGGAACGGACAGTATTCTCCAAAGCTGCTGAACCATTTCCATTCCCACCAGCGGTGTATCTGGGCTCCAATCTCTCCACCTCCTCATTAACCTGTGTTATTATCAGACTTTTTGATTTGAGCTTACCTAGTGGGTATGAACTAGTATCTCACTGTGGTTTGTGTTTGCATTTCCCTGATGACCAAAGATGTTGAACATTTTTTCCAGTTGCTTACTGGCCATTTGCATATATACCTTGGACAAAAATCTATTCATGGGCTTCTCTGGTGGCGCAGTGGTTGAGAGTCCGCCTGCCGATGCAGGGGACATGGGTTCATGCCCCAGTACGGGAAGATCCCACATGCCGCGGAGCGGCTGGGCCCGTGAGCCATGGCCGCTGGGCCTGCGCGTCCGGAGCCTGTGCTCCGCAACGGGAGAGGCCACAACAGTGAGAGGCCCGCGTACCGCAAAAAAAAAAAAAAAAAATCTATTCACGTCCTTTGCCCACATCTTAATTGGATTATTTGTCTGTTTAATATTGAGTGTTAGAGTTCTTTATGTACATTCTGAATACAAGTCCTTTTCCAGATATATGATCTGCAAGTACTTCCACACTTAGAATAAACTACGGCAGACGGGTTCCCAGATCAGAAAGACTGGCCCGTGGACGGGAGATCCATCACAACCACTTGCAAAGGAGCTGGTAGCAAGTCCCTGTTTCTACTCAAGATTTTTTAGTTTAACATGCCTCTGTTTGGGGCAGCCCCCGTGAGTTATGTGTAGAAAAAGAGCACAGAGTTGGTCCAATTTTTCTGGAGGCAAAGTTGGCCATACCTATTATACTTTTTAAAAAGATGCATGCCCTTTGTCTTGGTAATATCCTTACCAGGAATTTAGCCCTTGGATGTACTCTTAAAATGCACCAATATTCGTGTGTAAGCATGTTCACTGAAGCATTTGGGGTAATAATAAAAACCAGGACACAATCAAAGTGTTTATCATTGAGGGACTGGTAAATAAGTGTGCAGCTACACAGTGAAATACTAGGCAGATTTGAAAGACTGAAACAGAGCTCGCTAAATAGAACTAGGTGTGTGTTCCTATAGAAAGATCTCCACTTTATATCCTTAGGTGAGAAGAACAGCATGGTGCAGAAGAACGTGAGTACTTTTCTCCATTTTGCGTAAATTTTACAAATACTTGAATGGATGCATCTGTGTGGGCACTGCATTTCTTCCTGGCAGAAATCATAAACTATGTCTTCTGGTTACCTTTGGCGAGAGACTATGGAAAAGAGGGGGAAAAGAGGCTTTCGCATGTCATGATCCTGGATGTATATCACTTTTTTTAATGCCAAAAGTGTTACCTAAATGGTGAGATTTGGGCCATTTCTGTTCTTCTTTGTTCTTAATTATTAATTTTTAGTTAAATGCTATAAAAGAAACCTTATGACATAAACATGTGTAGTTTCAAAGTTCAAGCACGTAAAGTGAAATTCCCAGTTTTTTCAATCACCTTGTGGCCATCTGTGCCACTTTACCCAATCTATCCGAGTCAAAACAGAGAAAGCGGGTCTCTGCTGGAAACCTTGGAAGGGAGAAGCTCTTCCATCACGGATGTCCAAAGACGCCAGAGCAACCCAGGTCATCTGCCCACCAGCGGCTCCGTGACCCTCTCCCCTCTGCTCCGACACGCACCTCGCACCCTCACCCACAAAAACCCACAAGAGCTCAGTGAGTTACTCTGATGTTTATTTGAATGCATCTTAGTCCACACAGTTGGTATAAAATCAGAAAAAGCTAAGCAGAAAATATATAAAAAAAAAAAAAGGTCTGGAGTCTTAGCATCAGAAGGGCACCGTATATACATCTACAGTTGGTGGCCAGTACGAGTCATTGCCAGACAGTCCTTGGAGTCAGAGGACAGTCTAGACCGTGCTGCATCCCAGGAACCACTGTCCCAGGGGGTCTAGAAGCTTGTCCTGATGCTCCGACCATAAGGAAAACGTGGGAGTGATAAAGGCGGTGGTTTGTTATTCATTATAGTAATAACAGCAGCCTAGCTAGGTACAAATGTGGTTATAAACCATTTATCTTACACAGAATTATTCAGGTCTCCGTTCGACTTCATGCTGTAAAATGGTTAATTGAATTTCCAGTGAGGCGTTTAGACGATTAGTGATCACAAGGAATGGTAAATACATAGCACCACTTCGTAGGTTTGTTGTCACCAATTTCTCACCTAGATGCGTGACCGGGACACCCCCCTTCAAGGGCAAGTATTCCAAAGCCACAAGTCGTGATTCTCCGAGGGCTCCAGTTTGGGGGTTCTGTCCGAGTGCAGGTAAGGCTGCACACAGAGGCGTGGGCAGTGCATGTCTGTGTGTGACGCACTGGGTCACCCACAGTAAAAGGGCTTTGGGCCATTTGGGGTTTCTGTCCACACTTTGGTTTTCTAAATGAGGTGGAGTGGGAGGGAGGCATCTTCTTTCAGATGAAAGGGAAGGGGCAAGATGGACTTATTTTATTTCTGGGCAAAACAAACAAAAACAAACAAACAAAAAAACTGAGCTTGATTATACGGTTAGGATGTCAAGTTCCTTAGCTACTTTAAGGTTCAACCCAAGGCTGATGGTCAACACATAAAGCAAACAATACTATGTACATATATGTAAAAAGTGTTATAAATAGGTTTTATAAACCGTCGATATTATATACATCTTCAATCAACACTAACCACCCCCCGCACCTGCTCTCTGTTTGGTTTGGTTTGAGTTTGGGTTTTTTGGCTAGCTCCTTTTTTTTCCTGGCTTCTGGTTTACTTCCTCCCTCCCTGCGTGCGCTCAGACCCTCGGACGTCCTGTCCCGGTGCCTCATTCACGTTTCCGCAAGATCACATAGATGACGCCGCTGAGGAGGGCCAGTGGGAAGGCCACCCAAGCCAGGATGTAGGCAAAGCCGTAGGAGTTCTCCGAGTTGAGATGCCATTCCGGGTGCCTGACCGTGTAGATGGATGCCGCGCTCATCACACACAGACCTGGGAAGGAGAGGGACCAGCTGGGGGCAGGAGGGGTCATGGAGCGGGGACCCTGCACCACCCCCAAACCAGACTCCATGGGACCCGGAGCACCTGCCCCACCCACCCTGCTCTCCTCCCAGACTCGACCCACCTCACACACACACACACACACACACACACACACACACACACACCAGGGCACCCTTCTCTCTTTCTTAGGGAGAAGGATACGGGCTGCAGGAAGAGAGGGCACGTCCATCTCAGGCAGGAATCTGCCACCAGATCCAGAACTGGCAGGAGGGGCTCAAAGGTACAGGAACCCAGGAAGCGATCTGCTCTCTGTGTCCAATCTATGTGACCCAGACCATTGCTTCCAAGGTCTCCCCTCCTCTTTCCTCCTCATTTCCTTTAACCGTCACCCACTGCCAGTTGACACGAGGGGCCCAGCGAGAATTCGGGTGGCAAGAGAAGCCCACCTATGTCTTTGCAAGGATGGCTGGGTGTGGGAGCCCCTGGAAGCCGGTAAACCACTCCACAGATGGGTGGCGGCATCCTCTGAAATCAGGGAAAGGGACACCTCACCGTTATCTGAGCGGCACTCACGCCGAGCACAGGGGTGGAACGCCATGCTGACCTCCTTAGCAGGATCGCTACATCAGAGACCAAGCAAGCAACGCCCACGGGCCCCACTAGGCAGACAGAAGAACACGTGGAGAGGAAAGGGGGGAAGGACGCTGCAGAGAAATGAGGTGGTCACGGGCAAGCTGCGTGGTGCCTGGTCCCTTTCAACTGTTCTTGGTCCCCCAAGGTTGGTCTAAAGCCCAAACAAAGGTGAAAGGGCATCAGATCCGCAGGCAGGTCAGGCAACCCCTTCCTTGTCTACCACAGAGCCTTGGTGGAGGGACAAGAAAATCCTCCACCTGAGATCCCACAAAGCAGGCAAGTTCAAGCGTGACGGTCCATGCCCACGGTGACGGTCAGCATCCCTGCAGGGAGGAGTCCAGTGACGTGAGCACCCCAGCCCAGAGCGGCACAAAGCCTGCTCTGTCCGCTCCTGAACACAGGGGCTTTGACAGGCTCTGACTGACTCTATTATAAGTCCAGAACACATGTGGGATGCCTGTGGGTCCAGAGCCCCCCAAGGCCCGGACCACCTACATCTAACCTCACTGCTATTTGGGTTATTTAACTGGACACTGCGACTCTGTTTGAACAAAGTGCAGAAGTGGGACTGTGTAACATTCACTGCCCCGATAAGATTGTCCTTCTGCAAGTCAGAGAGAGAAAACACCCACTCCATTGGCCCCCGTCGAGAGAGCCACACAACAGTCTTGGGACCACAGGGGCATCAGCTCCAGGACCTGCCACCTACAGATAGCCCAGGAGACGGGAAGACATCTGTTTCCGCAGGGAAGTCATAGATGGCCAATGGTCACAGGAGGGAAACTGCGGTTTCGATCTGCTGGACCTCGAGGTCTATAGCTCACCTCTCCAAAGTGCTAATTCTTGCCTGTCTCTTAGGCTATATCTGACCTACCTAATGATGGCAGAGCCTCAAAGGCGAGGCAAGAGCAAGGGAGAGGGTGAGATGTAAGCAGAGCATCGGAAGGGCAAGACAGTGTCCATCATCTTTCAAATGGGGCGTGTGTCTAGCCAGCAACAGCATGAGAAATGTAGTGATAGCTGCGTGGACCAGCTGTGTCCAGATATCCCCAGCAAAGAGAAGATAGCAAAGAAAAAACACTTTGTCTATGACCTGGGGGGAGCGAGAGAGACAGGACACACAAGTGCAGTGACTAACTCAGTGGCTTAATTATATGACATTCGCCCTGGGAGAATCTCAGAAGTAAAGGGATTTATGCTTTGCTTCGAGAATCCACACGCTTGTACACTTGCAAAGTCAACAAGAGGATACACGCTTTATAATTACTGTTGTCGGGAGACTGATGCTTTAGGGAATATATCATTACAAGGCTGTCTGTATGCAAAGCAACAGACGAGCCCCGGAATACAGAGCAGGTAGTGAGTCTCGAAAAGTCAAACACTTCTCCCAATAACGGGACTGTGATTCGCGTTCTTGGCCACCAGTAGGTGGAGATGCGTTTTTGAAGGTCTCCGTGGAGAAGGTAAGTGAGGCCACCGACTACACGCAGGTGTGCTGCCCTCCCCAGAGATGAGCAGGGAGGGGCCTGCGTCTGGGAGCAAAGGTCAGCTGTACGTGGAAAGGCACTGACCCTGTCCAGACAACACAGAAATGCTGGCCGCTCAAGACTTCCCAAGAGTTCCCCCCTGCCTCAGCATGGCTGGGTCTGCATCACTAGACATGCTCCCCGAAGACCAGGCCTCGAGCCCCCTTTAATGGTGACAGCAGCCACAGGTGAACAATCAGAGCCCGGCATCTTTAGAAGGGAGTCCCCAAGAGACCAAAGGCAGAGGAAGGAAGGGAGGGGGTTCTCTAGGCTTCCTCATCTCCATTCTGTTCGGTTCAGTCAACATGGAATAAGCACCTGGCATGTGCGGGTACCATTCTGGACGCTGAGTGCACTGAGATCCACAAGACGTGGTCCCCACCTTCAAGGTGAGTGTCATCCGGAAACAGACACAGCAGTAGAGACTTCCAAGAGAGTAGGATGTGATTCCAAGGAAAGGAGAGAGAAACACACCGGATGCCCTGAGAGCACAGATCGATCAGGGGCCTGGGGAATCCTGAAAGGGGACACGGGGCTTGACCGGGGTCTAAAGGATGTGGAAGAGGTGGCCAGGTGCTGAAAGGTGTGAAGGAAATCCCAGATAGAAGGGAGACCACGAGCGTGGCAAGGAGGATGGAGGGCCCCGTGGACACCACCAGCGGGTCCCACTCAGAGTCTCTGTGATGGAGGCTGGAAGAGAGGGCCACCAGGGCACTTGACGAGGTTGTGGAGGGAAGCACAGCTTTTGTGGAGGAGAAACAGGATCAGAGGCGTGTCCAGAAAGACCGCCCCAGATTTAGAGGTGGGGCCAAGATCGGGGACAGGAAGGTGCGTGAGTTGGCTTTTGCCCAGCAATGGTGTTTGCAAGTAAAAGAAAAGAAATGAGCACAATATCTAGGTGTGATGCCACACACGGAGGAGCCGGTGGTGGACTGGGGTGGGGGTGGGCGGCTCTGGCGTGACTGCCTGGTGGGTTAACTTAGGGAACTTGGGGAAATGGTCTTGCAAGCTGAGGAAGTACAGTTTCAAGGAGAGAGATGGCAACAGTATCGAAAGCAGGGGAGGGAGTCAGCAAATGGCCGTCCGTGTACATCCGTGACCTCTGCCAAAGCAGCTCAG
Organism: Pseudorca crassidens; assembly: GCF_039906515.1. Lineage (NCBI taxonomy): Eukaryota > Metazoa > Chordata > Mammalia > Artiodactyla > Delphinidae > Pseudorca > Pseudorca crassidens. The sequence continues at coordinate 5,948,133 of NC_090314.1, read as the reverse complement.
AGCCTGGAGCGAAGCCAGGAGCCTGGGTGGGGCTGGCTAGGGAGTGAGCACTGGGGGAGACCACCGAGATGGGCAGCGGGAGCGCCTCCCTGGAGCTCGTTCCGTGAGCGAGGCCCCTGTCTCTCCCCACCTCGCCCTTCAGGCCACGAGGTAGAGAAGGAAGAGGCTGGAAGGTCCATTACCCGGAGAGCACTGGGCTCTCTGTCCCACCCACACCGAGCCTCCTCTGTGCCGCCAGCCCCCTTTCCATTCTCAGCCTCCGTGTGATTTCTGCAGCCTTGCAAGTCGCCCACAGCATTACTAGATGCCCATCTGGGCCCAGCCAGGGCAACATCTGGGATGATTCGCCCAGAACTGGTGTTTCTTAACGTGGTCTCCGACTTAAGCTGTCTTGGAACCACTCAGAACAGGGAGGGCACTGGGCTTTTATTCCTCCCCCAGATTTTCATTCTAAATGCTCTCTACCCACCTCAATGTGTATGAAAGAAAAGGAACAAAACAAACAGAAAAAGTAAAAGTCACTTTTAAAAGGAGTTTCCTACCATCCTTGCTGTTCCTCGTAATCACAATAAACACAAATTGCAGAAACTACACAGGTGGCCTGAGTTTAATTCTGCCAAGGGAACACATTACCCAGTCACCCAACAAGTGGGACATTCAGGGCGTTCTAGGAGGTGTGCGTGGAGCTCGCCGCTGGGTGTGACTCGTGAAATAAATCAAAACATAGTCTGTATCTCCGTGATGCTTTCCCATCCTGTGCCACTCAACCCAGCAGAGCCGGGGCCAGGGTAAGCACTGTCTGGGAACAGATGGCTGCAGGTCCTGAAAATAAGAATGACTCCAAAATCCAGATACAGGATCAGGACGGTCCTTCTCTAAGAAGAGGGTTTAGAAGAATTGATGGCTCGTGGATAGGATGAGCTCTGTAAATCATCCTAGAAGAACTTACAGTGGGATTAGGGCAGGTTAATGGCTGCAACAGTGGTGCCCAACTCTGGATGGACATCAGAGTCACCAGGGAGCAGCCCTGCCCAAGAACTCTTTTTTTTTTTTTTTTTTTTTTGCGGTACGTGGGCCTCTCACTGTTGTGGCCTCTCCCGTTGCGGAGCACAGGCTCCAGACGCGCAGGCTCAGCGGCCATGGCTCACGGGCCCAGCCGCTGCGCGGCATGTGGGATCTTCCCGGACCGGGGCACGAGCCCGCGTCCCCTGCATCGGCAGGCAGACTCTCAACCACTGCGCCACCAGGGAAGCCTCCAAGAACTCTTAAATGAGACTCTCTGGGGATGAAGCCTGAGCACCAGCGTTTTTTAAAAGCACCCCCTTTCTCACAAAAGGTGATTCTGGTCTGCAGCTGAGATTGAGGAGCACCCAACTAGATGACGGAGCCTCTCAAAACGTCTTCAAGAAGCAGCCAACCTGGGCTTCCCTGCTGGCGCAGTGGTTGAGAGTCCGCCTGCCGATGCAGGGGACACGGGTTTGTGCCCCGGTCCGGGAAGATCCCACATGCCGCGGAGCGGCTGGGCCCGTGAGCCATGGCCACTGAGCCTGCGCGTCCGGAGCCTGTGCTCCGCAACGGGAGAGGCCACAACAGTGAGAGGCCCGCGTACCGCAAAAAAAAAAAAAAAAAAGAAGCAGCCAACCTAAGAAGTATGTAATCAAGGAAAGACAGTTCTTAAAGGTGAGACTCGCAGCTTATTATAAGTGGAGAAGAGATGATGCAGTGAGACAGGCAGCCCCACAAGCACAGGCAAGTCAGTCATCTAGAGCCAGGCAGAGACGGCTCCCAAGTCTGCAATCAGCCAAAGAGCCCCACACGCCTTTCACCTGCCCTTCCTGCATGCTCACGCGTGTGTTTAAAAAGTCCACAGCTGGGCCCTCCAGAAGGAAGCTACGCAGAGACGATCCGGCCCTGACAGCCCCTGGGACACTCAGCATAGTTTGGAGGCTTCCACACAACAGGCTTCAGTGTTTCAAGAAGCATCTGCCCTGCGTGGATCCCAGCTATGGTGGCCACAACCCACTTGTAGATTGCACATCCCATGATGGAAGGGCTCCTCCCTTCCTTCCTTCCTTCTTTCCTCCCTCCCTCCCTCCCTCCTTTCTACTCTCCTTTTTGTTTTCTGATTGTTTTTGCTTTTCTGATTTGCTCCTTGATATTAAGGGGTAATTTCTCATCCCCAACAACCCTTCCCTAACTGTCTCTCTAGTTACTGAATCCTTCATAGGCCGTGAGATAGGAAACACACATGAGCAGGGTTGTCAGACACTGAAGTTTGGAAATCTCTAAGGGAAGTCCCCACTCTCTTATATCCCAAGTTTAGTGGGAAGACCCTACAGCAAGTTCAAACACAACATTCTAGAGAGCTGAGGTTTCTAGAAGACTAGCTCTCTCAGGTCCTTTTGACCGGACGGAACAAGCACAGAACATTCTTAGGACGTACAAAGTACAACCGCTACTCTGGATCAACACTTCAACCTCCAGACAACTTCCTATTCACAGATGGACCGCTAAACTGACAAACCGATAACCGAAAACTAGGTCTCGGGAGAGATAAGAAGCTAGATTTGAAGGGGATAACGCAAGAACAAACCATGTGCTTCTATATCCGGAGGTTTTCATGGCAGAGTTCTAGAAGGCTTGGACTGAGTTTGGAGAAGAATCCAAACAGTGAAACGAGGAGGAATGAGTAAACAAACTTTGGAAGATTAGCAAAATCTCAGTACCTAAGAGCGTTTGGGTTGAACGAAGTACTTATCTCTGGACTTTGGTTTTTGACCGAAAATGACCTTGCTAAAAAGACAATGTTAGAGACTTTTAAGCTAAAATATCTCAGTTGGAAAAATGAAGATGAGGCACTCCCTGCCCTGAGATGTCCCTTCAAAAGTAAGTTCGCTCTGTCCAGTGTTTCCAGTCTGACTAGTCCTGGTGGTATAGACTCATTCATCACAGATGTTTGGGAACTTGAGAATCATAAATGGGGTAGATTTGAACTCATCTTCCACGGTCAATCAGGTTCAATGAAAGATCATATCAAAAGCAGAGTTTCTGCCTTGGATGTTGCGTTCCTTAAAAACTCGGGTGGATTCTGAATCTCTAAATGTATTCAGTCCACGTGGGATGGGAAGAAATGGGGGCACCCGGTGTCCTTGCATGAGCTACGTGTTCATTTAGCCCTCCCAGTCTCAGTTTCTTTATCAGTAAAATAACGAGTGCGTATAGATCAAATATAAGTATTTTATATCACTTTTTCTTGAGGATATAATCATTGATACCATGGACAGGATCACCATTGATATCAAACTGCAAACAGGGAGCCTAAAAGGAAATCCCAGAAGATATTCTAGTTTTCTGTGCTACTTCTGGAAATGGGGTGAATAATGATCACTGCTCCTAATGTACCCAGAAATGATATCTCACTGAAGAATTGGTAATTTAGCAAAGCTGGCAACACTCCCAGAAGCTTGGCTGATATAATAAAACCTTGATAAAATCAAGTAGCAAAGCACTGTTTGGTTTTGAAATCCCAAACTGTGCACATTGACATGTTGTATTTAGGAATTTGATGTGAAATGGTTCTCTAGTTTACTTACTTTTTCCAGTAAAGCGTAAGTCTCTGGCTTCTAGAAAAGGGTCATCGACATTCAACGTCAGGTTGTGTCTTGCCATACAAACCTATGTAAGCCATGAGCTCTGCCTGCCCATCCATCCACCCGTCTATCCATCCATCCATCCAGGACTTTTGCGCTGTTTTCAACCCTCCAATGACTGCTCATGAGTCATGGTGGTGCTTCAGCAACTAAACAAGAGATGCTACACCCCTGCCCACTCAGGGGCCAGAATTGAGAACATCTCACAGTGCCCAGACGTACTCTGGCACATACAGATTTTAAGAGTTATTAGCCTGGACTGTAGAATCCACCACACCTGCTTCCTATGTCTCTCCAGTGCTCTGCTGACTCAGTCCACTGGCCATCAACGGACAGAAGGATAAGAGGAAACAAAGTGAGACAATGGCCAGAATCCAGAGACAAGAGCTGGAAGGCGTCACGTCTAGGACTCTGCACACGGTGCGTGTCGATAACCTGGAACCGATGGTGTGTTACACATGCCGAAAGGAAGACACCAGTAAGTCGGAGGCTGGTGGACTCCAGGGGCCAGAGTAAAGCAGAGTAAGAATTTGTCAGGTGACTCCATCACTGCTTAGAGGTAGGCGACAGGTACCTGAGAGCAGCCTCGGCAGCAGATCGGGGCCATTTCCATGCTGAAGCAGGGATGGTCCCGGGGCATAACGTGAGCTACAGAAATCCACCCTCAAGACTGGCCTGTGCTCTACCGACATCCTCAGCATTTACCTCTGATGATATGTCCAAACTGTAGCTCCGCCCCAGGTTAGGGACCCTCCTTCCAGAACCCCTAGCCCTGTTTCCTATGCACCCCGTTCCATGGAGAAGTGGAGAGTTCCCAGATTCACACACACACACACACACACACACACCTGTGCTGTATGAAGTCCATCCACGGGGAGGACTCCTGCACGCCAGTCATTCTGAGCCACGCCCTTCTGACTGATCGTGCTGCAGTCTGGGGGTGCCCAGCCCCCTCATGGACTCAGTCATCTCCGACTTACCAGCAAGGATCTGGAAGACTCCGGTGATGTAAAACCGGCCCCCCTTGGTGAGGGTGAAGAGCTGGCAGAAGAACAGGAACAGGGACAGAACGCTGAAGATGATGGACAGGATCATGGTGGCCTGGACAGACTGCAGCCATTCTGAGGGAGGAGACATTGGGTTAGGAAAAGCCCGGGCGCGGGGCGCGGGGAGGCGGGGCTCTGCCGCGGGGGGCGGGGCCCGGGGCACCAGGACAGCTGAAAGCCACTCCCCACCCCCCCCACCCCCACCCCCCCACCCCCCCGTCCCGGGCAGCAGCCGCATCCCTCCTGTGAACAGAAGTCGGACTATTCACCTTCCCACTCTTAAAAGTCATTCTTTATTTCCTGCTTTCTTTTGGAGGGAAAAAAAAAGGTATTAAAACGTGTTTAATTGTAGACGTTTTAAGAAAAGGCTCTAAGACACTACCTAGTCCCACCGCAAGGAGTTAAACTCCAGTTAAAATACATTGAACTCCCTTCCAGTCTTCTAGCCAAATGTGTTACTTACACAGATGTGTGTGCGTTCAAGGGGCTCTGAGCCCCGCCCTCTGCCTCCTCCCTCCCTGCCCTCGGGGGTTCGAAGGGCTTCTTGGAGTCCCTGGATTCTGAGAATAGTTCCAAACCACTGTTCAAAATATTAGCATCCCCCAAGGAGACAGAGAGACCGTGGGGATGGCTGGGAAGACGCAAATGCTATTGGAGCCAAGACTAATTCTGTAGAAAGTCGCAAGAAAATGCTGATGGGAAGAGCATGCTTTATTTAGCTATGAACGCCTCTGCTCTCCCTCAGTCACGCTGATCTCAGAGCAGTGGGTGCTCAGTCCGACCATCAGATAGCACCACGGATGACCCTTCCTCATCTTTGCTGAACCCCCAGCCTTAGATCAAATCTCCAGGCACCCAACTGAAATTCAGGCAAGGAAGGGAACTCTGTAGTTCACCATCTACTGCAAATGAAGGTCATTTCAGGAAGGAACGGACAAGAGGCAACAACCTGGGCTTAACACCAGAGAGGGGAACTTGCAGTGTGCCCCCAGGAGACCTCCAGGGGCCCTGCCAACCTGTCGCCTGCATCCTTCCTTCCAAGCACCTGAGAATCACTGGGGCGGGCGCTGCTCTCAACAAGAAAGATCAATTAGAGAAGACCCAGGTTTGATCCTCTCCACTCAGTAATGGCTTAACAGGCCTTGGCTTAGAAAAACACACACCAGTGCTTAACACAGTAGAAAAAGCTGTGAAATCGCGATGGTTTACCATCAATAACTCGCGAAGATGTTCCCTTTTTTTTTTTTTCTTTTTGGCCACACCACGCAGCATGCGGGATCTTAGCTCCCCATTCAGGGATCGAACCCAGGCCCCCGCAGTGGAAGCACAGAGTCTTAACCACTGGGCTGCCAGGGAAGTCCAATAACTCACAGAGGTGAACCTGGTTTGAGCTGCGAGTGGCTCAAGGCAGAATTTTAAGGGTACTGGTTAGGGTAACTGTGACTCGAGTTTCACAGACACAGACATTTTTCCAGACTGAGACCGGAAGCATTTTAGAGTTGGAAGAAGCCTGAGGGATCAACTAACCCACCCCTTTGTACTGACCGAGATTTCCAGAGATGTCTGGATGAGCCCCACTGGCACAGCCAAAGCTGGGAGGCCCCTAATTCTAGTCTAGTGTTCTTTCCACCGTGATGGACTATACGCTGCTTTTATCTTTGCAATTTCTTTGTCAATTAAGGTTCGAAAAGGATGTCTAATGCGTTGTGAGCCATCCCAACTTCATTTTTATATCTCTAATTGAACCACTATGCCCAGCGTAGCACTTCTTCTGAAGGAGTGGTCTGCAACAAAGCCAGTGCTGCCATAATATCATTTTTTTGTAATAAAGCAATTATCCAGCACTTTGGTAGGTGAAGCTGGAAACAAAGAAATCTGAGCCCCAAATCTAGAACTGAAACAGTGATTCTATTTTGCTGCGGAGTGGCCTTCAAGGCACACCCTCAGAAGGGGCACAGCTGGTGCAGGTGACATCCTAGATTTCCCTCTCTGATTCTGAGATCTTTCCCTAAAGTCTTTACCTATCATTAACACCAGGAGCTTCCGCCAGACCTCATATTTAGAGAAAACTCAAAATCATACATGTTAAGTCTACATCAATAGGAGAAGTCCCTTAGATTTAATAACGTAATGAAATTCTTCTCGAAACTCTTTCACCAGGAACTTGAATTTTAGTGCCAAGCTCATTACAATTGAGTTAGCTTTCCGTAAGCTGTTTCTCACATCAGATCCCAATCAGGAAGTCAAGGAAGTTTTTATTCAATGGGTCTTGGCTGTACCCCTACTGTTTCGAGCCAAGCTCTCTGGTTTGTTCTGGGGATACAGAGTTGAAGAAGCAAGTTTTCAACCCTAAGCACAATAAGTAACACACATACACGCTGAGAGCAAGTCCAACTATATCAATCACAGCATGTGTGAATGGGTTCAGGTCACTCATTATAAGATGTGGAACTCCATCTTGAATTACGTCATTTGTATCTGTAGCCTGATACAAGAGATATACCTAAAACCAACAACAGTTGAAAATCAAAAGATTTTGAAAAGAGACACCAGGCAAATACTAACAAAAACGTACAGTAATAATAGCATCAGGCGGACGGGATTCAAATTGAAAAAGAGGAAAATGGCCAGTGAGGAAAGATCCAGTTTACCATGAAGAAATAAAAGTCATAAATTTCTATGCATATAATAGCATGGCCTGGAAAAAAAATAAAGCAAAAAATAACTGAAATGTGAGAAGAAATTGATAAAGCTAACAATCATAGTGGAAGATTTAAGCATAGCTCTCTCAGAATAGATAAATCAAGTAGATCAAAATACGGTAAGATATAGATTATTTGTATTACAGCGTTAACCAATTCAGTTTAATAGCTATGTAGATCATGTGTGTCCCTTTAACAAAGACTATGAATTATTTTCAAACACACATGGGACAGTCTTGCCAACTGCAGCAGGCAACAACCAAAAAATCTCAATAAATCTCAAAAAAAAGCAGACATGATGTAAACATGTAACACATGTTTACATGTAAACACAACTAAAGGCAAACAGAAAGTAGAAATTCAAAACAAACCAGCCAACATAAATTGGGACATTTTAAAATAGTATCCCAGATAATCCCTTGGATAAAGAAATCAAGATGAGAAGGAAAGATTTCTTCAGCAAGGAACGATATTGACAGTACGTGTGTTAAACCCACAGGCTGTGGTCCCGGCCGTGCTCAGGCCACGCCCTCCATCAGAACAGGCCTGGGTACCCCCGGCTTCACCGGCTACTTGCATATTTTTGCCCCCGAATCCCTCTCCTGTAACAAGTGGGATTAACTATCTCAGAGGATTGTTGTAACGATCAAATAAAAGTGTTGATATAGAAGCTCTGTACAGTACAAATAACCCCATGAAAAGGCTGAGCTGAGGGGCAGGGTAAATGAGCAGCACCTACAGACTGTTCCAGGATGGTACCTGGGGCACCTCCACCTGGGCCGCACCAAGTACATGTATAACGGGGACAGCCGTGTCCACATAAGCCATGTTATTATGAGGTGCCAACAGGAACACCAAAAAGTATTTTAATACAACTCTGCTATCATTTCATACGGGATCTTCAGCACAGAGGTTGGCAAATTATCTGTGACGAGTCAGGTTGTAAATAGTTTAGGCTTCGCAGGCCATATGGTCTCCGTGGCAACTACTCAAGTTTGCCACCTTAGCAGAAAATCAGCCTTAGTCGATATGTAAATGAGTGGGTGTGGCCTGTTCACCTAATAAAATCTTATGTACAGAATCAGGCCGTGGACCCGACTGGACCTGCAGGCTATCGTTTGCCAGCCTCTGCTACAGACAAGCACATCCGACGTACAGAAAACAATTGTTAGAGTGGAGAGACCTGGACGGAAGGGAAAGCCCTGTCCACTGCAGTCCTGTTTCATACAGATCAACCTTCATGTGAGACCACCGTGCCCAGGGGTGAGTCTGAACTTCTACCCAAGCGCCAAGGCAGTGATACTCTTTTCTCCCAAACCACAAGCTCAGGGTCGTTAGCAGAGCCCATGATCAGCGCCCGGGAACTATTCGTGGAATCCCCGGGGGCAGCGTTGTAACCTCCAACGTTGGTGCCAAGCACAGGAATTAAAAGCCTTTCGCAGACCTGCTGTTCTCATGCGCATGCCAGGTAATAGGGCTGCTGACAGCTCTCTGACGTGGGCCAGGCCGTGGCTGCCAGCACACCCACTCCCCCCGCAGAAGGGAAAGCTGGAGATGCCCAATGACCAAAGGTCAGATTCCTGCCCCAGCGGCAGCTAAGCAATGAAGGAAATACATCTGCCCCCTCAGCTGTATTCTTAGCCCAGGGCCTAGATCTGGTGAGCTAAGAGCTCAGAAGGGATACAGCCCTCTTCAGTGCACCAGCCCCGCTGCGTTCCTTTGCCTCTTTCACTCCCAGCCTGGAGCCACGCCCCTGGCAGCCCCTCCCCACCTTGCATTCCACTCGGGCAGTTCATAAAAGCTCTCTGACTCCATAGAGAGAACAGGTTTTCCGGAAGTGAACGGAAGGACGGTGGCCGTTGAGTCAGAGGATAAACTGGGGGTAGCCAGGCCAGGAGGAAAGAGGCCGTGGGGGTGAGTCACCACTGCAGGAGTAAGTGCCGCCCATTTGCATAATGCTGTGCTGCTTCCCAAAGCGCGCGACCCGCCAGGCCTCGATCCCCGCCGATCCCCACCCCCAAACCTGGCTACCCTACCCACTGCCATCCCACAAACCACCGCTCTCCTTCCTCCTCGAGATGAATGTCATCCCAGAGACGGCTGACTTGCCCAGCGGCCTGCCTCCTATCCAGGTGGCCTTGGCTGTCAAGCTTCTCTCACCGGTGCCAGCCTATACGGGGCCCCGCGTGGTCCTCGCCCAGGGCTCCAGCTTCTTCCCATCCAGTCCAGCTGGGAGCTTTGAAATCGGGCCCAGGGCTCAGGCTAACTTCGCCCGTGACCCACGCAGGATGCTTGCCAGAGGGGAAAGCTACACAGGGGCTTTCAGCTCCCTCTGGCCAGGGGCTCGCACGGAAGAGGAAGGCCACGGGGGAGGCTCTTTCAACGCACAATCACGAGGGCATTTCAACTCCAGCAGAACCTCTGGCTGATGACTAGTGAATAGAAGTTCAAGGCGCTCTGGCTGCACCTGACACCATCACTCAGTTAACTGCCCTCCTAACCAAGAGGCTTCCTGATGGTCACAGGAGCTAGTTTTCCAGAGTCTAATTTATATGTGTGGTTTGATACCACAAGTCTTATTCTCACTAGTCTTTAGATTTGAACGGGGAATATAATACAGCCATTGAGGTTCTGAGGTTACTGAAAATAGTCAGCTGTTTCAAGCTTCCTCTATTCCCTGGTTGGAAAACTCTAGTAACAGGAGGGTCAGGTTAGGCTGTGTTTCCCAAAGACTTGTTGCTGATTAAACAGAAAAACAGAGGGAGTGGCTTCCATGGTCAAGTATATTAACCTCCCTCCTCGGACACTGCAATGTACAACGACGTACTCAAGGCTCTGAGAAGTCTTACCATTAAAAAAATAGCCTGGGTAACTTTTAAATGGTGTTTTCCAAATTGACTTATTGGAGAACCTTTTTTGTTGGTGTTGTTAAGAACAGGCCACCTGGACATGCGGGTTTGGGCCACAGACAATGACAGTGGAAAGGAGAAAGGCATTTTAACTGCCCGATCACAAGCTGTGCTGATGGAAATGTACAGGGAAGGAGGGTATGCCTGGGGGGAGGGGGCTTACGATCTTTGGCTTTAAAAGGCATTCTCCATATAAAAATAATCAGAGGTCCCCTCTCCTTTTTAATCCTAAAATATAAAAAGGAAGCCAAGCATCATGGAAATTAAGAGCCCCCAGCCCACCAGTCATAGGAAAGCACCCACTCTTCTCTCCTCCCCATGCCTACTGAAGTTCTACCCAATTTCCCAGGCCCGGCTCAAAGTTTCCCCTCCCCGCACCCGCTGTCACAATTATATCCTGAACTGGAAGAGGCTCCAGGACACATGGGATGCGACGGGTGCCTACTCAAGGTCCCACCTCCACGCTCACCCTATTAGGCCACCGGGCACCTGCCCCAGGTAACCAGCTCGTAGGAGGCAGACCCAGTGCAGAAAAGCAGGGACTCCAGGTACCCATCCACTGGGGTGCTGAGGAGTTGAAAAGCATGTTTGAAATCTAACAAATTAAAGGATCCTGCTGCCCTTCTTTAGGTTTGGCATCCACAGAACATAGGGAGGAAGGAGGAAGAATGGGACAGCAAAGGGAGAGAGTTCCCCCTTCTCTGCTCGTCCACCTGCCAAGCCAAACCACGAGCCATCTGCAGAGAAGCAGCAAGGGGCCGATGCTTGCCATCCAGAGGCAGCACGTTAGCCAGCTGACAGCCAAGGACTGTCACCAGCACCAGAAAAGCCACTGCAAGAAGAAGGCATCACAGAGAAAGGAAAACCCTGGGGAGATAAAGCCGCAGCCTCCAAATATTTGAAGTCAGTCTGGGGACATGATGGGCGTTTAAACTCCTTGAGGACAAGCTTGCAACCTGTAAAACCCAGGTCCAGCCCCCCAGGCATGAATGAAGACATCCAGAAACTACTGGAAATTCAGAGGACAGTCGTGGCCTCAGCTATGTACTTTGTTAAGGACAGCATCCCAGGGCATTTCCCCCGCATCACCGGCCCCTCCTCCCCAACCTCTCTGCCAGTTCCCTCCTGTACCCTGTATCAGCTGCCGGAGTGTCACAGGACTCACTCTGGACACCTCTGCTGCTCTGCCTCTCCTCTCATCAACTCCCCGGCACCAGGATGTCAAATACCCCCCGTAGACACGGATGACTCCAAATCTGAATTTCCAGCCCAGACCTCTGCCCTGAGCCACAGATGCCCAAATCCAAGTGCTTTGCTGACATTCTACATTCTCAGTGTTAACGGCCAGGATGAACTCCCAAACACGCCACTCTTCTGCTCCAAACCCTTCAGTGTGGCTGGGCTGTCCTTCTCAGCGTCATGGCCCGAGCCGTCGGCCCGTCCTCTCCTGCCTGTAGCACACTCAGACACACCAGCCTGGCACTGGTGGACACACCAAACTCTTCCTGCCTCAGGGTCCTGGCCCTTCCATCACCTTCTGGAATTCTCTTCCTGCAGTTCTTCACACAGCTGGTCTCTCCCATCTTATAAGCCTCCATCCACAGGACTCTGGCAGGAAGAGGCCTGCCATGACCAGCTGCTTCCTCCCCAGTGGTGACTTGCTATTCCATCGCTCTCTCTGTCTCCTACAGAGCTCTGCCCGCTGCCCACAATGACTCATTCATTGTCTATTCTCCGTCTCCCCTGCGTAACTGTGAGCTCCATCCGCCGGGGCAGGGACTGGTCTTTCTTGTTGAGCTCTGTCTGCCCAGCACCTAGGATGCGCTCCATATATTTGAAGAATGGATGAATGGACCACGCTGGCAGCTCTGAAAATGAAAGACGTTCTCTTGAAAGGTAGTGAGTTCCCCATCACTGGTAGGATGTGCACATGGTGGGCACATTGCAGACAGTCCGAAGCTAGTGGGATGGGAAGGGGGATGAATCTGATGACCTCCCAGGTCCCCGCCAAGGTCAGAGTCTACGTGTGTGCTGATGACCACATACTCAGAAGCCTTCGTGCCAGACTTCCTCTTCTCAGGCACCAAAGACCAAATCCACACCCTCAGGCCACCCCACGGCCAATCCCTGCTCCTGAACTACAAGGGATGCTTTCTTGACTCTGGTAAAATCCTGGGAATGCAATTTAAATTTTTTTTTTTTTTTTGCGGCACGCGGGCCTCTCACTGTTGTGGCCTCTCCCGTTGCGGAGCACAGGCTCCGGACACGCAGGCTCAGCGGCCATGGCTCACAGGCCCAGCCGCTCCGCGGCATGTGGGATCTTCCCAGACCGGGGCACGAACCCGCGTCCCCTGCATCGGCAGGCGGACTCCCAACCACTGCGCCACCAGGGAAGCCCAATTTAAGTTTTTTAAAAAGCAAAGCCTGAGCTTCAAGGGCCATATGATACAGATACAGGTCTGAACAAGCGTTCTGAATTAACTCATGGATGCTGGCATCTGACGAGAGACTCCAAGGGTTGAAACATCATCATTATGACGCCACGTCCCACTCTCTGCACCTCCCTCACCTGCCAGGACCTCCTCATCCCACGAGGGCCTGTTAAATCAAGAGTCATTACTGGGTCAGAGCTTGCGGGTTGGCCCAGGGAGCCACAGAGATTTTAAATTGCAAAACATGAACCCATAAGTGCAGAGGGCCTCCTGTGTTTTCTAAATTCTGACCAAAAGCTGAGCCTCAGATGAAGAAATGGTATGATGTCCTTGCAGAAATGACAATGCCACCAAGTGGATAAACGAGATAAATCTGAGATCACAGAAGACACAGACACAGGAGACCACCGAGGGCTCAAGTCGGGGGCTCCTGAGATTGGCAAGACTTATTTTTTTCTAATTTTCAATCCGAAGCATTGGTCTAATGCTGCCCACAACCTAACGGCCACGAGGTCGCTGCTGCTGGAAATAGATAGGTGCATTTCTACTTTGTAAGATTTCTGATGTATTCTGCCTTATAAACGCACAAGACTTTTACTCCATCTTGGAATAAAACAGCTGAGAAATGCATATAAGACAGAGCAGGTCTAAATGAAATCATAAAAATTAGAAACCATCCATCTGCACCAAACTCCTTTCTGGGGTCTAGAAGGCTCTACAGGCTGGCCGCTGCTCCATCTCCTGTGCTCTCTGTTCCTCAACTCTGCCAGTCTCCTTCCCGCCCCAGAGATCTTGTCCTCGGGAGGTCCCGCTGTCTAGAACCTGCCCCAGATGTCCCTGTGGCTGACTCCTTCCTGGTCATCCTCAGGCGGTCATTTCTCCAAGAGGACAGCCTTCCTCACCCAAGTCCCTCATTACACATCACCCTGCTTTATTCTCTTTGTCTTTCCTATCACTGCCCCTGACTATCCATGTTTCTTGACTGTTCCGCCCAGTAAAACGGAAACTCTTGTCCACTCTTGCAGCCTTGGTGTCTGCGGTGGAATCTTCACCTGCGGGCAGGTGTTCAATGAATAGTCCTGCATGAAAGAACAGAGGGAGGGGGGAAAGGAGGGCAGGGGGAGTCCTGAGGTGGGAAGTTCAGGATCAAGGAAGTGAGAGAAGGCTGAAATTCCAAGATGAAGGGGAGGAGAGATGGGACGTGAGGCTTAATGGGAAACAGGAACAGATCATTCAGGTATGTACCTTAGCAGAGATGTTCATCTGAAGATGCAGACCAGTAAAGGACCTCTGAGAGGTTTTAAACTGACAGTAATACGATGAGGTTTGTATTTTTAAACATCATCCTTGATTCAATATGCAAAACGAAAGGAAGGAAGAAAGGTCAGGAGTTAGGAGGCTGCAGCAGCGGCCCTGACAGTAACTGCAGGCATGGTGACGGGCGTGGAGATGAAGAGCAACCAGTGGGACCTAGGGTGCTTCTGAGAGGGGAGAGAAGGAAACACATCCAGGCAGACTCTGAGCGTGAAGCTCACTGGATGGTGAAGCGGCATCCACTAAAACACTAGAGACCATCAAAGAGGGAGATCGGGTGGAGGGGGGCAAAGTCTGGCCGGTTTGGAGATGCCTCTGGACATCCCAGCCAAACTGTCAGGTAGGCAGCTGTATATGCTCATCTGGGGGTCAGAAGAGAGGTCTGGACAGGAAGGAAACAAGGATTCAAGAGACATCATGAAACAGTAAGACTTGTTAATGACTTGGGAGGTGGAAAGAAAGAGAGGCAAGTCGAAGGAATCTCCAGTTTCCAATAGGGGTCACTGTCTTGCTGATGGCGTCCAGGACACAGCAGAGATGGGCTATTTGGAGAATCCTAAAGTAATTGGGCTCTGCTCTGAAACTGCATAGGACACAGCAGAGCTCTCGTGAAAGAGTACGATTGGTATGGAGCGGGGTACTCAAAGCCCTGAAGGGAAGAGTCTCAAGCCAGCCTTACTGGGAGGTGCTCGCTATTAAATTTCTATGAATCGAGAAGCCATGCTTCCCATGAAGCCAAATGACTCCATTCTCAGCCTCCCTTGTCACTAGGTGTGGTTCTGTGATGAACTTCCAGGAAAAGATAAAAGCAGAAGTGTGTGGTCTATCCGGGGACGTTTCATTAAAAGGGAGGGGGACACATTCTTCTCCTCCTCCTTTCTCTACCCTTGCTTGAAGGGTAGAGAAATGGCTGGTGCTCTAGCAGCCTTTGGGTCCATGAGGATGAGGACCAAATCTGAGAGATGGCAAAGAAATAAGCTAGAAAGTGCCTGGGGCTCTGACAATTTCCTGGAACAGCCATACCTATCTCAGGCTGCCTACTTCCACACTTCTTTTGAAAGAGAGAGAAATAAACTATCTTATTTAGGCCACTACCATCTAAAGATGTACTGTTTTATGCAGTCAGTCTTAATCCCAATCGGAACGCTAGCCAACTGGTCTAATGTGTCCTTCCATTGCCTTCCCCTTGCTTTAGGTCATCATTGCCTCAGTAGGGAATCGCCTCCTCCTTGCCTGCATTTATTTAAATCCTGCCCATCCTTTGGAGGATGGATCAAATCCCCCCTCCCACATGAGACCTGCCTTCCACTTCCTCCCCTGAACTCTGGCGCTGCCTGCCTGTCCCCACTCCTTGGGTATCTGGCCTGTGCTGCCTGCACAGTGATTCATCCCCCTGCACAGAGCTCAGGACTGTCAAGGCCAACGTGCACATTCTCCAAGTCCTTATATCCCTCAGGCCGAAAGGCATTCAAAACAAAGGCATGATAAATATTCCCCCACTAAGCCTCCTTCACCTCTACCTGCAGACAGGATCAGGATGGGGCCAGAGGGTGTGTAAATACATTTAGAAAATGGAAAAGCAGACAGAGTTGAGGGCATTTAGTGAGGAATCTAAAACTACTCTAATATCAAGACAGAGTCTGAGGGAAAAAAATCTAATCTGTTTCCTTCCAACCGTATAACATAGACGTTTGACTGTTGTGCAGTTAATGTGGCACAACCACCATCCGTATAAGAAAAACAAGGGAATGACGCCCTGCAGAGGTGCATGGCCCCAGCCCCGCACGTGCAAAAACAAGCCCCTTCAGCAGAAATAGCAAGTCTCGTAAACCAACGCGTTTTCACATAACATGCTTGCAACATATTCTTCACAAATTGGTATCTGTAACGAATTACTTTCAGTTACTAAAATAAAAAGTATGTTTGAAACATTCTAAGAGCAAATACGAACCAAGGTGACTGGTTTACAACTAGCAGAGTTCATCTGTAAAGGCAGTCTAATTGTTTTTAATTCTGTATTTTTTTCACCTCTTGTTTGGCACAGAAATGGTTAAACCCAATCGAAAAGGCAAAGGAGTCCCAGAGGCTTCACCCCCATCAGAGCTGAGGTTGTAACACAAGCTGACCCATCAGAAGATGAGAACAGAGATAGCGACCACTGGGGAAGCTTAAATGGGAAGTTCTGACTTAGCATCAGCCCAAGTGCAAATAAACCCAGCTTGTCCAGAGTTCCTCAGAACGCCCTTACTGGGAGAGCCGAGAAGGCAGATGCGGAGGAGAAGCACGATCTGGGACCCCCCCCCCCCCCGCCCAGGGAAGCAACCACGCGGATTTGGATAAAGACCCGCGATGCACACCCCAAAGTCACTGTCAACGAACCCAGGAAGGTGAGCTTGTACACAAAGAGCCAGCTGAGCGATAGGAATAACGCTGGTGCCTCTTTGAGAGCTGCTGCGAGGGCGGAACGGCAGCCACTCCCGACCGCAGAAGATGCAGGAGGCAGGTCCGCAGCAGGCAAACATCACGGTCCAGCAGGTCGGACAATTTAGATCACTGCGCCTCTGCCGACTCATCCCTCTTGAAACCCAGCCGGGTTGGCGTAGGCCTGCCAAAACTGCTCCTTCCGGGACTGAGTCGAGAAACCCCTGCCAACCCCACGTGGCCAAATGCCAGTTGGGCAACGTCCAGGTGGACACCTCGGGCGGGGGGGTCTCAGGGAAAGCCGGCCCTTGTGGGCGGAGTCACCACTCGTGGCCACCAGGTGCCAGCAGCGAGCAGGGAGCCTCCCATCCTGAGCTTCAAGGAACTCCAGCCAAACCCTGCCCCGGAGACCAGATGCTGTGGCTTTGGGGCCAAGCAGTGCTGTGGCCACATGCGCAGACGCTCCGAGTGTTTCAGTTATTTGATTGCCAACTCACAATGCAACCTCTAGGGTGGTTTGAATTCAATATCCTTCACAGACTCCGAGAAAAGTTTAAGGATTGCTCCCTTCAACAAAGACTGGTGTCTTTTCTTTTCTTCCCCCAGGAAAGTGGAAACATAAAGCAGGGTCTTCTAGTCCTTGCCTATCCTCCCCATATAAACTACAGTAGTTCGAGCAGTTTCTCTTTATACTGAGGTTGGAGATATTTCGTTGGTGATACTTCAGGGACAGCTTGAGTACTGCTGGGTGCAGAGCCCTGAGGGGAAAAGTCCCGCAAAGAAATTGGACCGTGCACATACAGAACGAAGGGCCACTGCCCTTCCTGCTTTGTTGAGCTGCGTCTGAACTGGTTTCTCTCACTGAGCGTAACATCTTCAACAGAAATACTTGATCTAGGGGCAGCTGCAGCCTCATCAAAACGTGTACTTTGCTGGTCTTTAAACCCAAGATGTCAGGAAAGTTCTGTCACATCTATAGGTACTTCCCTCTCCAGGCTAAGGACATGTCCTTTGGAACACGAGACCATGCAGAGCCTGGCCCACCGTGTCCTCAACGCCGGGCACTGTGGCCCCTGCCGGGGTCCACGCTGCCACCAGACACCTTCCAGTCACCAAAAAGAATGCATCCTGTTTCTCTCTGCCTCTCCACATCCAAAGACACCAGGTCCCCGCTGAGCCCTCCTTCCCTCTGGGCGCTGGAAGTAGCTGGTGAGTGCTTCCATGGCCAATTAACCCCTTAACCTGAACCCAGGAAAGCCTGGTTTCCAATATCTCACAGAAAAGATGCTAAGGACAGAGCAGAAATACTCCCGGACTAAGCTTGGGGTTGTGCAAATAGCGTCAATGCCCCATCTTGCAACGAGGAATCGCTCAACAGCTATGATGCTAAATGGTACCCCTGAGGCCCAAGATGCAGAGAGGAAATCCTATAACTGGAGACCAAAAGCTGGCCCGTCTATCCTCAGGACAGCCCCCCCATCACTGCACCAGGAAGACACAGGACATTCCTGGATATCCTGCCACCAAACCAAAGACGCTAACTGGACTGAAACTCCCAGTGGGGTCTGCCTAAGGTTTTGCATCATCACTGCTTATGTGTGTCCACATTTCTTGGTTCACAAGAAGCCTTACACAAGTGATGGGAAGCAGGGGGTGGGGTGCTCTAGGGCTTCTCTGTAGGTAGAGAGAACGCACAAAGACTCCCCAGGATCTCAGTGTAGCCAGTGAAGCGACCGCCCCTCCCCTTTTGTCTTGGGACGTCTTGGCCATGTCCCACCCCACCCTGGCAACAACTCTCTAGCTTATGTCTTCCAAGAACAAGTGCTTCCAGGTCTGGACAGAGAAACATGCCGCGGACAGATCAGGACGAACCTGTGGAGCAAAAAACCATTCTCACCGTTTGCTGACGATGTGAAACAGTGTTGGACGTTGCCCAGTGAAGAGGTGCTACAGTTTTGCCAGAGGTCGGTCGCGTGTCCATTGCCCACCATCCATTGCTGGAGAGAACCAGACGTGGTAAATCAGGGGAGTCCGTGAGGAGTGACGGAAAGGGGGAGGGAGAAGACCAAGGGTAGGCAAAGAGCAACCTCCTCAACCTGTCTACGGGGCCTGCCCCTGCCCTGCCCCGGGGCTGCCTAGCCAGAGTCCAGGGTCGTGCTTGAGAAAGGGGAGATGTGGTGGTCTGGCCCAGACAGCCAGAGGGGAGGGCCGGGGCTTTGCTAGTGAAAAGCACTCTGTAAGTGTAAAAGTACTACACACACACACACATAAGTTGCTCTGCGCCGAGGTGTGTGCTGTAGTAGAAGGAGCCGTGGACTCAACCCAGGACACCTGCATCCAAGCTCCCCCCACCCCCCATCTCCCGGGTATCATTCCCAAAGCCGCAGCCACTCTGAGCCCATTTCCTTACTTACAATTCCTATCAACCTGACAAGATCGCCATAAGGCACACTTAAGATGTTGGCAGGATGCTGGTAAACGATGGACCAACTCACCAATCCCCAACATAATTATTTCTCAACCTTTGAACCAGGCCAGAACATCACGCCTGGGACTTGCTGTATATACAGAAGTTAAGGCCACGGTCGCATAACTGCCCGAGTCTGGGCTTAGCTTCAAGAAAATAAGTTTAAAAGCTAATGAGCTTGACGTCTGATGGTTTTGCAACACAAGTTATCCCAGTGACCTGTTTGTACTGGAGGAGGCTTTTCTAAGAAGGTACCACGTCCACAGCGCAAAGCAGACCTGGGGCTGTGAACTCTTAGGGAAAAGCCAGTTTGAACTTTCCAATTTCAAGTCCTAAAGGCTGTTTTATGAACTAAACCGCCCATCTGACGGATGCCATTTGGAGAAAAAACAAACCTTCCTAAATACTCCACTTCCTTCCTCAACGACCCTGCATTAAGGAAAATGCTACACAAGCTTATCAAATGAAGGGCCGGGGTTGGGGGGGGGGGAACCCCTGGATCTGTACCTAAATTCTCTGGCTTAAAGAGAGGCCTGCGTGGCTTCACCTAGCCCCGCGCTCGCTTCCTTCCTCCCGCTGAATCTGCTCTGGTTTTCGCAAAACTACTTTTGAAAAGGCGCGGATTGCCAGAAACTGCAAAGGGCCCTGGGATGTCTGAGACGCTTTGTCTGCAAACTGGAGGGGACACAGTTGGAACCGCCATCCGGAGGCCGAGCTCGGGGTGAGCCCCGGGCGCCCCTCCCGCCCGCCGCCCGCCCGCTGCCCGCCGGAGACTCACGCTGACGATCGTGGAGACGAACAGCAGCACAAGCACCGCGACGTGGAGGACGATGATACCCAGCAGCAGGAGAAGCATTCTGGCGGCGAGTTCTGCTCAGCGGAGTCTCTGCCTGGCCGGAGAGAGGGCCGAACTGGACGTGAGGCCGAGCGAACCGGCCTGACCGAGCGAGCGAGGGAGGAAAGGAAGGAGGGAGGAAAGAAGGGAGGGAGGGACGCGGAGGGAGGGTCCTGCGCTCGGAAGGCCCGGGTCTGGCGCCGCGCCCGCCCGCCCACCCCGCCCGGCGACCGCCGAGAGAGGGCAGCAGCCGACCGCGGCATCCCCGCCCCACAGTCCGTCGAGCCCGCCTGCGACCGAACATCTTCTGCTTTTGGAACAAAACAAGTGGTACGCACGACGCACGTCGAAGTCACCCCGGGAGGCGAGGTTTTTCCAGAGTGCCAAGCAGAGGCCGCAGCGCGCCTCCACCCACCTGGGGGTTCCGGGGGCAGCCCAACGAGGAGAAGGGGGGCCGAGGGCGAGAGGTCGCGTTCCCCCGTGGGGTGGAGCTGGGGGTGAGCGGAAGGGGCCCAGATTTCTGCGAGAGGCCCGGGGACACCAGCGGCGAGCTGGGAGGGAGAGCGCGCGGCGGGAAGCCGGGTTCCCAGACCCCAGGGCGCTCCGCATTCCGCTAGGCTCCCAAGTTTCCACCCAGTTCCTCCCGCGCAGGGGAGCCGTCCCGGCCCCAGCACAGCTTGGCATCGACACCAGCGGCCCCGGAGAGAAGGCGCAGAGCTGGATAGAGCGGAGAGGAAAGAACGGCCGGAGAGAACTGCTGGGGCCGGCGCCTCCTGCCCACCGCGCGCGCTTCCCCCGGCAGCCCTGCGGGCCGGGCCGTTGCGCTCCCGGGACAGGGGCCCAGGAGCCTGGATGGAGGGGAGCCAGTGTCCGGTGGGAAGGAGAGGCGGAGGGAATGGGTTGGGTCCCAGGAGAAGCGCAGCCGGACGGAGCCGGCAGGACATCTCTCCGCCACGGCGTGGTCCTTGCCCCACATTTTGCAGACCTTAGGGACTGAGATCCGCCGACCTGTGGGAGGATTTGCACGTCTGCGAAGATGAGCTGCGTTTGGGGGGCTACTTCAGGACAGAATCTTGGGCCAGAGACATCGTTTCAATAACTCGGTTTTTAAAATACCCAATCGCAAACCTCTCCGTTCCTCCCCTTAAGCAACACGTTCAGTGAAACTCTGGAATGTGCAAGAGGAAATAAGCACGATTTTCTGATG
This sequence comes from Pseudorca crassidens, assembly GCF_039906515.1. Classification (NCBI taxonomy): domain Eukaryota; kingdom Metazoa; phylum Chordata; class Mammalia; order Artiodactyla; family Delphinidae; genus Pseudorca; species Pseudorca crassidens. The sequence goes on along the minus strand of NC_090314.1, from coordinate 5,927,150 downwards.
TCTCCCAGAAGGTTTAAATTAAATCCAGTGACTCCTAATGCCGAGGGCAGGGGGTGGGGGTGGGGGGCACGGGGGTCCTGTACCCCGGAGATGTCCACCGCAGGGACCGCTTTGCCAGTGAGTCCAGCGAGGCGAAAAGTGCTCCGCCCCTGCCCCATACCCGGACACCAGCACCCGCGTCCCCGGCGGTTTACAGACCACCAGGCACCCCGCAATGGGTCCCTACAAGCCCCGTAGGAAGGACGCGAGACAGGCGGTGGTCTACCCGCGATCGGGGACCGCGCCAGCCCGAGGCCCCCTGCTCCGCGCGTTCTGTCACCGTCTACGAAAGATGCCCACGTTCCTCTTCCATCTCCTCCACTTTCCCTGCCAAAAGCACTTACAGCCCAAAGGGATAGCTGTCCCCGATCCTCGGAGATCCTCAGAGTGGCCTCGGGCACAGACCGCGTGCGTCCGCTCGGCGGCTGGCGTCCGGAAAGACAGCTGCTCTGCGGGGCTGCGTGCGCCGAGCTAGGGGCCGGAGGGAGGATCCCGGCGTTCCCCTTTAACGGGAACAACGCCCTGTCTGCGTCGCTGCAGTAGGGTGTGTCCCCGGGTCAGCGTGTGCAGGGGGGCGGGACCCGGGGAGGGGAGAGGGCAGTGAGGAGGGAGGCAGGGCAGGAGCCAGTTCCTCGGCCTTCACTGCGCCCCAGGAGAAAGTCGATGACTCCAAAACAGCGGTGGCTTGTCCTCGAAACTAGGAGGCAGCGAGCTTTCTCACCTCCGCTTCCCTGGCTCCGCGGAGGTCACGGAGACCAAGAGTTGACCGATATACTGGCCCTTCTGCCCACGTGGGAAAGCCCGCCAGAGGTCGCCTCCGTGGGTGACCAGCGCGGGGCTCTGGGGCGTACGCAGTCGGACCGCGCCCGCGGGGAGAGCCAGCCTGCATGCCCCTGCCACGGGTAGGGGGAGATGGCACTTAAGCGCTGGCAGACCTCCCTTCCCTCGGGTCCTGGCGTCCCTGGCCTGCCCTACAGTCCTAGCGGGGCGCACCCGCGCCAAGCCCGCCTGCGCGATCAGCGCCGGGTGCCTCGGATTCCCGGGACCGATCTAGCGGGTCTGCTCGGGTGAGGGTTGGGGGAGGAGGGAGAGGCCTGCCCACTGCAGGACAGCGCGCCCTGGGGTCGCTGGGGAAATCCAGACCACAACCCGGAACGCTCCAGGCGAGTTTGCCTGGCTTGGCGCCCGGCCTCGGCTCGCGTCCCCGGCCACAGGGTGGGGAGTTGGCCATTTGAGGTGGGGGAAGCGCAGCCAGGGAAATCAGCTGATTCACAGCCGCCTGAACGGGGTCCGCCCAGCGTCACGGGGAGAGAGGATAGCCCTTCCGGGCGCACGATAGGCGCGCCCCAACAAGACGCTCTGGGGGTCCAGCCTTGAGGCAGGAACCCGGAGCCGGAAGGTGGGTATTAAACGTCTGCCGGCTAATGCAGCAGGTCATACACGAGACACCTACACCTGCCAGCGTTTGTGTCACAAAACATCATCGCTCTGAACGAGTCAAATACTCCCATGCTACTTATTTTACTGTATGAAAGTAGCTGCTTATTGTAGCTAATTGTACATTCTTCAGGTAAAAATAATTTGAAAAAAATCTTCCAACAATGGGCTTTCAAAAATCCTTAGATTAAAAAGAAGACTCCTTGTAAAGTTTTCGCTCAGTGCGCATGACACACTCTGTGAGGGGTGGTGTGGTCCAATGGTTAGGCACGTTGCCACTGGGCTTAGACGAACCCGATTACCCTGCTTACTCAGGGTTGTGGCTTTGGGCAGTTAGCTGAAGTTTGGGGTGCTTCAGTTTTCTCATCTGGAAACAGGACTGAGAATGGCCATTTTAAAGGGTTATGGTGTTGATTAAAAGAGTGTGTGAAGCAATTAGCATAGCGTCTGGAAAAGAATAAGGGATCAGTACCCAGTAAATTGTCACTATTATTATTATTATTAATTATTATTTCACATTTAATCCTCACAACAACCTTTTAAGGAAAGCCTGACCCCCTAAACTAAAATTGCTTATCAATCCCATAGATTGAAAGCACATATGTAGGTAGAAAGACTACCTTCTGCCTACCAATGGGAGTGACCTCTCGCCTCCTGGGTCATGGTCTCGGCCGGGTTTGCCCTGGGAATTATTGCCGCTCTTCATATGCCATTCAGACATTTTTATTTATCTAACCAATGTTCACATGGTCACCATGTACCCGGGACTATTCTAAGCACTTTATAAATATTAGCATATTTAACTCAGGAGTTTCTTTCCCTTCCTTTCTTTTGTTCCAACTAAACTTTTAAATGAAGTATATACATTTAGAAAAGTGCACACGTGGTCAGATATAGCTCATCTCTTCCTTTCTTTTGAATCCAATGTTTTTATCAATAACCAGGTCACACCACACTGTGGGACACCTGAACCCACCCGTCCCTGGCGGTCACCTCACTGCCCCTCGCCTGCGTCCCGCCTACTCAGCCCCGAGGGGTGGAAGACAGGATACCACCCAGTGTGGCTGGTGTCACCAGCTCGGCCACACCCAGAGCCCAGCCAGGGCTCCGCTACAGGTGGAGCAGAGGTTAGGTTTCTCCCTAACCTGCTTACCAATCCAAGGCCACCTGTCAGCTGTGTGTGCAGAGCTGTTTCCCATCAGGGAAGGCGCATCTGGTCCCTTTTCTCCCTTCCACTGTGGGTACACTGAGGTTTCTAGATGCTCCTAGAGGGTCCTTCTCGCCTCCCCAGCCAGAGTATATATCCAGCTCTTAACCAAGGATTTTAGAAATCCTCTGACTCTCCGGTGAATTCCAACACACACGTGCCACCTCCCCTGCAACGCTTTCCATTTGTGGTTGGCAGGACGCGGGGCTGGGCAGCTCTCTGCAAAGCATAAGCACACACCATCCAGAGGCAGAGTTTGCCAAGACAACTCACCAGGCCAAACGGTGTAACCCCTTCCTCCCCGCGGCTTTCTTTGCAGTCAAACGTGACGGAGGCCCAGGCGAGGCCCCCCCGGAACAGGGCGGTGGAAAGACCGGCAGCTGGCAGATCTAGCCCCGCTGCTTCCAGCCAGGCTTCTCGAGATGTGCCCTGGTGGTGCTCCCTGTAACTGAAGCCAGACCGGGCGTCCACCCAGTTTATTCAGGGGCTGGTCCAATGCTGGGATATGTCATGGTGGCCTGAGAGCCTCTCAGCCTCTACTATTTAAAGAGACAGCGCCCAGCTTTGCGTATTTGAGAGTAAACACAATGATCCCAAGAGGCCCTGGGGGGTGTGGAGAGCCTGGACTCGGCCAGGAGAGGAGCTCTGGGTGTGCCCGTTCTCACCGCAAGTGGCAGCCTGTGTGAGAACAAAGAGGTCCCCCAGTCCTCGGTCCCATCCCCCTCCCCTCCCAGTGGAGTCTGCAAAGATGAAATACACTGTGTGTACAACACGTGTGTGCAGGTAGGTTCCCTCCTTTATCAACAACATAATTTTAAGGGGCTCAGACATTGCACAGGTCATCTCTTCACAGCATCTCTGCAGGGAACCAAATCACGTCCACGGTCCCAGCCCCCAACAGCAGAAGGGCCCTGCTACCTGCCCTGTCTGTCTAGACCCCTCTGTGCTCTACCACATGGGCGGGTACTGGAACACAGCTCCAAGAAATGGGTTCTTTCAGCTCTGTCTTCCATGGGCCTTCAATCGAGTCGTGATTAAATGTTGACCTTCATGAGATAAGCAAAGCTCTGTTGAGAACATTCTAACCTGTGGGGCAGGACAGGCTGGAAGGACAATTGAAGAGCTGCTGCGGAGAGGTAGACAAACGAAAGCAGGTGTTCCTCGGGCTCTCTGCAACTTGTCCCCCTTCGAGCTCGGAAAGCATCCTCCATCTCTAGCAAGTCCTCTTGGGTGGAAGCTTCAAGACAAGGGGACTTGGTTTCACTGAATGAGTTTCCTGGATTTCTGGCAGTTTCTCCCCACCTTATGTCGAGGGTCCCCCATCTGGAGCGCCCATGCATGCGGGGACGTCCCTCTCTGCCACAGACGCTTTGCGTTCTGTTGGCCTCCGCAGTCAGGAGGTGGCCTGCTGGCCTTCCCCCGTCCTACCCCCAGCCAGCATCTTTCCAGGCCCAGTGAAACCATTTAGCCTCTTTTCATATCTCAGATCTCACCCTCAGCTGTTCCTCAGAATCCCCCGAGAGCCTGGGAATATCCTCGCCCGGGCCCAGAGCCGTGGACGCGGTGGCCTGGGAGGGGGCTCAGGTGTGGGTCATTTCTAACGACCCCGGATGTTCCAGCATCCAGCCAGCTTGTCATAGGGTGTCAGGCGGTCCCCGGTTGCCTTCCAGCCGCCTTCTCTTGTGGAACCCAAATCGAGGTAAGTCCTAGTGTGGGCTGCAGTGTTACACACGCTGTGTTCAGAGTCTTGCCAGGCAAAGCAGGGGTGTGTGTGTATATTTGGGGTGTGTGTGTGTGTGTGTGTGCGCGTGCGTGCGTGTGAGACAGACACAGACAGAGGAGATTCCCACAATCCACGGTGCTGATGGGGACCGATAAGCATGATTTCCCGGCCTCCCCAGACAGCCCTCTTCCTGGGTGCCCCCATGATCCGACTCTGAGGCCTGCATGACAGAGGCCACTGCCCCTCAGGCCAGGACTCAGCCTGGAGACGTCTGAGAAGATCTTCCTGCTCCAAGCCCTAAGGATTCAGAGGAAGGAAGCTCGGGTAGGGTGGGCTGTGGGGAATAGATCTTGCTTCTGGCTGGATTGAGCCAGTCTCATCAGCCCGCCATCCTGGCATGAGCTCCGCAGCCGGGACCTGCTCTCCCAGCCCTGTGCCTCCTTCCACGTGGCCCCCTGCAGCCAGGCCCTGAGGGCCCGCTGGCTTTGGCTGTGACCTGTTTGACACGCTTCTGGAGGCTTCGAGGCGTGGGAGCCGGTCACCGCCATGCTCTGCTGGCCCCTTCGTGGGTCGCAACACGCTGTCCCACCAACCTGGGCCAGCGTCTCTGCCTCCCCACGGTCAGCCAAGGAAAAGGCCTGCCGAGACCTCTCTCCCGCTTCTGGAGGCCCCTCTTCAGCCAGATGGGACCCCACTCCAGGCATCTGTGTTGAGCAACGTATCCTGAGGACCACGGAGAGTATCCGCTGGGCTACTTGCCATGATAATTAATAGAATAGTCACCAGACCCCATTTATTATTATTATTATTAAATTATCTCCTCCCATCTTCTAGCTAGGGAAAATGAGAATTGGGCAAACTCCCTGAGGAAAGAAAGTGAAGACACATCAGACTAGCTCGTCCCGACTGGCTGCACTGTGCTACCTCAGCTCCCTAGAGATAAGTCATCCACAAGTCACTCACCAACGTGATTACAACAAGAATAGCTCCTATTTGCCTGGTGCTTCCTGCGTGTGCAGCATCATTCTGAACATTTTGTGTGAATCAGATCATTTTATCTTTACAGCAGTCTTTGGAAACAAGCACCCCATCAGCCTCTTTTTTACAACGGGGAAACCAAGACACAGTAAGACACTGAGTGATTTTCTCAAGACACCCCGTGAAGAAATGGCAGAGGCCACATTCAAACCAGGCACGTGGCAGCAGAGCCCATGCTCGGTACCCAGTGCTGTTTGGAGTCTCTTATGGGCGCCCGACGCTCATAGCACATCGGTACCTTTTCCGTGGCGCTTCCATAGACGTTATATAATCTAATTCCCTTTTCTCACCAAAGATACTGACACGCTTTATCCATTTACACACCCAGGTTTCTTTTCTCATTAAAAAAGGAAGAGAATGTCCTAAAACCTCCACCAACTGCCCCAGTCCTGTGCGTCCCCCTTTCCAGCGCCCTGACTTACCCTGCCTCGGAGGTGTCACCGGGTGGAATTAGCACGTGGCTGACAGTTTGATTTCAGAAGACCATCACTGTTCTCTACGGGGAGGAGAATCCGAGCAGATTCTGAAAGGGAGAGGCAGCCCTTATTTTCTGCACTTACGGTGGCGAAAATGCAGTTTCATATAGTCTCTTACCTGAAGGGGAATCATGACCGTTTTTCTAGCTGGAAACTGAGGCTTGGAGAATTGACAGTGTTTCCTCCAGGGGCCAGCGAGTACCTGCTGGGGCTGGGACTTGTAACCAGCTCGTCCAATTTCCAAACCTGTGATTTTTTTTTTCCATTATGCAGATTTCCCAAAGGAAAAACAGAGGTGAGTCTCAACTGGGCATTTGTCCAGTGGATGAAGTTGTTGTTGGAGCATCGGCCCCTCACCAGGCGCTCGGTCAATATCTGGGGAGTGTTTTACTCGACCAGGGAGGACTTTCCTGTTTCATGGCAGCCAGCAGTCTGTGTGGGCGTTCCTGGCAAGGCCCGGACTCAGCTGGACTGAAAGGGTCCTCCAAAGGCCGGCTACTGCCCCATCCAGACTCTTCTGAGCAGCTTATTATTAAGAGAGCTAGCAAAGGAGGGGAAAGAAAGCAGAGCAGAGGGAAGGAAGGAAGGGGAGGGGGGAGGAGAGAGGAAGGAACGAAGCCGGTGTGACTTCCGTGAGCAGATCCCGCTAGAATTGGATGTGTCTGAAACTATGTCATCTCCAAGTCCCTGGAAGACGTTCTCAATGAGCAACAGAGAAGCAGGTGGAAAGCAGCCTATGCGACACAAACTCTGGTTGGCCCAAGGCTGTTCCCTAAGTTACACAAATATACAATGTATCATGGGATAAACTGTACCTTTAGCTCCGTCACCTGTGGGAGAGAGAAAGCACAGACTGATCACGTGGAACCAATGGCATGATACAAAATACAAAGAATTCTTTGTTCCCAAACGCACTGTTGCTTAGGAAGGCCAGATTCCATAGATGCAAGCGGAGGGGGGAAGGCAGTCTTTTCTCTGACATCTCACGAGCTGGCAGAGCCAGGATGCAGAAGCAACTCAAGCAAGAGAGGGTCTGGATGGATTTGTACCTGGGATTGAAAACTCTGAAGCTTTCCTGAAAACTTTTACTCCTAGGGACATTTTTCTGCTCTGGGTGGGGAGAGGCTCCCGGAGGTGGGGAAGGGGACAATCTTGCCACATAAGGATGATGGGCTAGGAGAGGCGTGGATGGAGTTTCCAAGCCCCGTGGAGACCAGGTGCGACAATGCCAATGTTGGTAGTTGTTGAGGGAGGTGGACGGGAAAGTCTACTAAAAGCCGAGGGAATGCTTGATTCAGGCAGATGGGACCACACCAGGCTGTGGGGCATTCATCACCAGCAAAACACAAAAAAAGCAAAACAAAGCAAAAAAAGTACACCTGAAACTAACACAGTATTGTAAGTTAACTATACTCCAATAAAAATTTTTTTTTAAAGAAAGGGTGCACGCAGACCATCCCGCAGGGGACCTGGGGGGTGGGGGTGGGGCACACCCGCGAAGCCTCGTTGCCTCCACGATGCTTGCTTCTGTCCCATGAGCGCCTCTGAGCTGGAGGAACGAGGTTGCACTTCAAGTGAACTTGAGAGCAGAAGTTTTCCTCCTCACGACTCCTCAAACCACTTACCCAGCGTGAAACCTCAGCGGAAGCCAAGGATGTTCACAGATCGAGGTCAAAACCTTTGCAGAGGTTCAAGGCAGGACTGGGCAAAGCTTCAAGTATTTTTACTCTTCATCGTTAAAGAGTAGGAAATTTCTCTCCAGGGGACGTGGGTGATAAGGCCTGGGCTTCATGCGGCAATTACCTCAGAATTCTGATCCAGAAATTAAAATGCTAGAAATGTGGATGTGCTAAACAAAAAATGCAGCTATATGTTTCAGCACTTTTATAACGAAGGAAAACATGAACATCCTAAACCTCGAACAAGAGGGGAGGGACTGGACAAACGTCGGTACAGCCCTCGGATGAAAAGCTGTGTAGATATTAAACATAACGTTGAGGAAGATGATTTAATGAAATGAGGAAAAGTCAACAACGCGTGGTTGGAGGGGGGAGTTACAAAATATCATCCCTATAATTGATCGGCACTCCCCAGGTGCTGTGCTATAACCTCGCATTTAATACCTACAAAAATCCCAGGGTGGGTGGACCGCTGTGACCCCTGCAGCCCCACAAGGCTAACCGAGTGCCCAAGGGCACAGAGCTGGCAGATGGTGGAGCCCAAGTGTAAACTTGGACCGTACGTCACTAAATTCCATCAAATGTACCATCTTAGACTCATCCCAGGTTCCACAGCAACAAAAATGAAAGACTGCAAATCTTGGAGAATGACAGCTAACGTCTGTGTTTCCAACTTGTAACATAAAATGGGAAAAATAAGGTTGCATGCAACGGAACATATCACAGGGTTATTCATGATTAATAGTCACAGATCTTAGCCTCGTGCCTCCGTCACGATGAGCCTCTGACTTTTCTGGTGTCAGTGGAGGAATTTGCACTCGGCCCACCCCAGGGAGGGGTCAGCAGGGCCTCAGGCCAGGCCTCGCGTCATCTTTTGTGCTGTCTCCAGATGGGACTCACACACCCAGGCACGGAGGTGGTAGGACACCGCTGAATTACAAATGAAATACGATGTGTATCTTACGATGTTGATGGTCAAATGTAAGCATTTACATGGACCGTGAGTTTGGCAACCTTATGTCGTTCGTGTTTAGATACATCAGGAGACTCAGAGAAAAAGCGGGGGAGTGGCCTGGACTCTGGTTGTTCTTTAGGAACCCTGAATAAGCCAACAGTTCTTTAGTTTAGTATGTGACTTTGAATCTGAGATTCCCTGCAACCCTCAGCAAAAGCAAGGTCAGACATGGTTCAGATGAAAACTGTGGTTCATTCGACCAAGGGCATTAAACTGACCCCCTTGTCTTACTAGCTTATTTCTCAGAACCTCTCCCTCCCTCCCTCCCTCCCTCCCTCCCTCCCTCCTCCCTCCCTCCCTCCTTCCCTCCCTCTCCTTCCCTCCCTCCCTCCCTCCCTCCCTCCCTCCCTCTCCCTCCCTCCCTCCCTCCCTCCCTGTCCCTCCCTCCCTCCCTCCCTCCCTCCCTCCCTCCCTCTCCCCTCCCTCTCCCTCCCTCCCTCCCTCCCTCCCTCTCCTTCCCTCCCTCCCTCCCTCCCTCCCTCCCTCTCCCTCCCTCCCTCCCTCCCTCCCTCCCTCTCCCTCCCTCTCCCTCCCTCCCTCCCTCCCTCCCTCCCTCCTTCCCTCCCTCCCTCCCTCCCTCCCTCCCTCTCCTTCCCTCCCTCCCTCCCTCCCTCCCTCCCTCTCCCTCCCTCCCTCCCTCCCTCTCTCTCTCCTCTCTCTCTCTCTCTCTCTCTCTCTCTCTCTCTCTCTCTCTCTCGCCTCATCTGTCCTTTATGCCGTGCAACCATAATGAACTCAAAATAGCCTTAATATCTGAATTTCAGTACCTTGTAGTTCCTAAATCCCGTTTTGAATTTTCCTCCCAAGTGAATATCTTCCAGAGTCTCCCCAAAGGATGCTCTACCTGACATACTCACTCCTCTATAGTCTTGGATCCTTGAACTTACCATCGTGTCTTGGAATCCCTAGGAGGGAACTAGGTGATGAAGCGTTTTCTATGTATGGCACCAGGGAACGTTTGTTCCCAGATTTCTTCCCGAGACTGAGATTCCCTGGAGCTCACTACTGGAAACACTGGGCCACGTGACCCTCCCCGGCCTCAATCAGTGGAGACAAATGGAAGAGACGGCATTTCCTCAGACGGGCTCCAGTCACATCAGGAAATGAAGAGGCGATGTGTAGGTAGCAGGCATCGGCTAAGGCCCGCAGGCCAGCTAACCTCCCCGCAGCAGGGAAGAGACAGCTTCCACAGGGGCTGTGATCCTGAGTAAGGAATCGGCTGGATATGGTCTGAGGTCATCGGAGCAACGTGGTTCCCAGTCGCCACTCAGGCTCTCCCCCGTCATACGTTTATTCTCCTTTTAGGGGGACCACAGCATCTTAACTCGGGGTGGTCTCATCCTGGCCTTCAGAAGAACACCCCAGAACCCAGTTATGGGGTTATAGGAGTGATCCGAAGATGGCCTCTGGGTATTGGCCCCTCAGTGGTTTATATCTTGAGCATAAGCTGAGACCCATTACCTGAAGGCTTGCTGGCATCTAACGCCAGTTTTTACACAGCCAATCAGTTTAAAATAGCCGGAATGAGTAAAGTTTTAGTTATTTAGAAGCTGCCTGCTTTGCATACCCCATGAAACCTCACCTCACATCTGCAGGCTACTGATGAGAGCCTTGTGGTTGTAAGACCCCCAAACTGCTTCGGTCCTTCAGTCCTCTGACCCAGAGACGCCCCACCAGGCAGCTGGGCAGCCTCAATGGGACACCCCCCCTCCTGAGGAGTTCCTTTCTTCTTCCCTTTCTGGATGGTGGTCCCTATGCAGGGTCTCATGCTGTGACAGACCTTGTCTCTCATGCAACCCTGTCCAAGAGCCTAATGAAGCTTGCTGTGTGTTACAGCTTCCTGTGATCATATCTTTTTTTCCTAGATCAGCCCCAGGCCCCTCTGACGCACCCCAACGTATAGAGAGAGGTGATGCGTGGAGGAATATTGGAGCTGGTGCACAAAAACCCAGCGATGGCCGTAGGATGCAGGCTGCAGGGGAGGGCAGGAAATCCTCCAGAGAAGCAGAAGCATCCTGGTCGTATCATCATGCAGAACACCCCAGCTTCCTCAAATGACCCAGCTGAAGAGCTTCTTCCAGAGAATCTAGGGTGAGAGTGGTTGGCATGGGTTGCCAGTGATGGGCCCCCAAATGGAAGACCTGACAAAGAAGCTTCACTCGATCCAGCTGAGGGAAAAGACCTGTTATGGGGCTGGATGCCTGGACCACTTAGCTATGGAGCTATGTAAAGGAAGAACCTGGTCCATGAACCTGTCCGTAAGCCTGGTGGCACCAGAGCCCCACTCTCTGCACACCAGTGGGTGTGCGTCCACTCAGATGACTGCTGGGGCCGTTTTCCTTATTTTTTTTTTTTCTGGAAACGTGAGGTTTATTAGAAAAGGCAAGAAAACTTTTTCTGCAAGCTCAAGTTTCTCTATTCATTTTTTTCTGTTTTTTTATTTTTATTTTTTATTTTTTTGCTGTACGCGGGCCTCTCACTGCTGTGGCCTCTCCCTTTGCGGAGCACAGGCTCCAGACGCGCAGGCTCAGTGGCCATGGCTCACGGGCCCAGCCGCTCCGTGGCATGTGGGATCTTCCCGGACCAGGGCACGAACCCGTGTCCCCTGCATTGGCAGGTGGACTCTCAACCACTGCGCCACCAGGGAAGCCCTTCTGTTTTGTTAAATTGAGGTATAGTTGATTTACAATGCTGTGTTAGTTTGAGGTGTGCAGCACAGTGATTCTGAAAAATCTTTTTCAGATTTCTTTTCCTTTCTAGGTTATTACAAAATATTGAGTATAGTTCCGTGTGCTATACAGTAGGTCCTTGTTGTTTATCTATTTTATATATAGCAGTGCGTATCTGTTAATCCCAAATTGCTAATTTATCCTCCCCCCACCATGTTTTCCCCTTTGGGAACTATAAGTTTGTTTTCTATGTCTGTGGGTCTATTTGTTTTGTAAATAAGTTCATTTGTATCATTTTTTTAGATTCCACATATAAGTGATATCCTATGATACTTGTCTTTCTCTGTCTGACTTACTTCATTTAGTATGACGATCTCTAGGTCCATCCGTGTTGCTGCAAGTGGCACTATTTCATTCCTTTTTATGGCTGAGTAGTATTCCATTGTATATATGCACCACATCTTCTTTATCCATTCATCTGTTGATGGACACTTAGCTTGCTTCCACGTCTTGTCTATTGTGAATAGTGCTGCTATGAACATTGGGGTGCGTGTATCTTTTCGAATTAGAGTTTTCTCCAGATATCTGCCTGATGGAGCCATTTTTCGCCCAACAATTTCACCAGCTGATCCCTACTCCCTATTCTTTATGCACAATGTTATGTGTGAATACCTGCGTGAATAGCTGAAACCAGTTGGTGTTGTCTTAACAACCACACAATGAATGAAGATCGAGTTCCCAGTCTACACCAGTGGTTGCTTCTATATGGGAAACAAAAGCCATACAGTTCCTCTTACTAAGGTCACTGGACTTTACTGGCTTCTTCCATGATGACAGAGTAAACAGATGACTAAGCGTTTTTGGCATCCAAGGCCATCGACAGTCAGAACCAGACTCTGGGAGCAGTGTACTTTGAACATCTTAACCTCAAATATGTGAAGAGGAGGAAAACTGAAGGTCTCTTAAAAACATATTCATTCACGGCTTCCCTGGTGGCGCCGTGGTTGAGAGTCCGCCTGCCGATGCAGGGGACGCAGGTTCGTGCCCCGGTCTGGGAGAATCCCATGTGCCGCGGAGCGGCTGGGCCCGTTAGCCATGGCCGCTGAGCCTGCGCGTCCAGAGCCTGTGCTCCGCAACGGGAGAGGCCACAACAGTGAGAAGCCCGCGTACCGCAAAAAAAAAAAGTAAACATATTCATTCAGTAGCTCTTTAGTGAGCAGTTACTATGGGCCAGGAGCAAACAATGTCACTTGGTCTCTTCAATCTTGATTAGATGCAAAAATAGCCGGGAAATCTTCCCGTCCCTGTATGCCCGCCTCTCTGCAATGTAGCTTTTGTTCCCTCCATGAAGAGGTACAGTCTGTTTCTCCACTGTTTGAATCCGGAGCTGACCACATGACCTGCTTTGGCCAATGGGACATTAGCAGGATGACATCAGCAGAGGCTTAACCCCCACTTGCCCATTGGGGGTTACTCTCCTGCTGCTGGGCACTGTTCCCCATCATCCCAATAAGCCCAGGGAGGCCTGCAGGGTATCGAGAGACCATACGGAGCATGAGCTCAACCATCCCGGCCAACACAGCAAAGGCCCCAGACATGTGAGCCACCCCAGGAAAGAACAGCTGATGCTGGCCCAGACCAGAAGGGATGCCAAACAAAACCCAGCCAGCCCTCAGCATCGTGAAAACCAATAATGTGTCATTTTAAGCCACTGAGTTGGGATGATTTCTTACGCAGCAGAAGCTAACTGATACATGAAGAATCACAGGGATGGGGTTTGGTACCACACAGGTTGTATTCAGAAGCAGGACTCTCTGCCAGCAGAGCAGAGGCAATGTCCTCGGGGGTAGTGGATAGACTTGGTGGCGCTCTTGGTGCTCTGGGGCCTGGAAAACAGGCTTCCATTGCTGGCTCAGCTGTGTCCGTGAAGAAGGAGAGTGGTAAGGTCAGAGAGACTGAGAAGACTCCTGAGCCTCTGTAGGATCCTATAGACATGCCAGATGGACGTGTCCCCTGGTCATGCACTGGATGTCATGCCACGTAAAACTGCTCTGAAACCTTCTAAATTCTCACTCTCAACTTCTACTTACTCACAGCAGCCCGGTACTAGTTTTTGAGCCGGCACCGGTCCCATGTGTGCACAATACTTCCAGCAGCATCGCTGTGGAGAAGGCCGAGCCCAGCCCTGCAGCTGGTACAATCCCTGGCCTGGAACCACGAACTCTCATCTGTGGCATAAGCTTGACTATTAAAATGTTTTCTTTGAACACCGAAACAAATGGTACATTTTCAATCCCCAACGCAAGGCCTATGGAAAATCAAAAAACAAGAAAGTTTTTATGAAGGGCAGAACCCTTGCTTGGGAAGAGCGCTGAATAATGAAAACAATAACTCTCAATGTTCAGCACTTCCTTGTCTAGAAAAAGTAGTTGTACTGGGAAGCATCGTTCTACCACCTGTGGGTCACGGTTTTGATGGCAACGCTGATCTGAGTGCCAGCCCTGCCCCGAGCGCTGGTACAAGCACTGCCCAGCAAGCATCAGCTCTCAGGGCTGCAGGAACTGCACTCCAGCCCGCGGAAGGATGCAGCCTGCTCTCTGAGCGGCCACTCCCCTCCCGGGAGCTACCACTTTCTTAACAACCTGCAGACACCAGGACCACGAAGGGTGTCATTTCCAGAGAAATCTGCAAAGTACTTTAAAGAGTGTCCCTTGAAGCATCTTCCTGAGGGAGGGTCTTGAAGCCTTAAGATTTTCCCTTCATGGGTGGAAACAAAGCTTGACATATGTTGAACTGTTCTTTGGAAGGGGGGAAGATAAGACTTGTCAAAGGGTCAGGGCTGCGGCGGCTCCTTGGCAACAAAACTGCCTGGAGTCCCAGGATATTCTAGAGCCAGCTATCCTCCATCTGGAGAGGATGGTTATCTCTGAAAGCTACCAGCATCTGTCCATTGCCAAGACCAGAAGCTGCAGCAGCATCCCAGCCTCTTCCCCTTCTCTCAACACCAGTTACCCACTGGCCACCAAGTGTTAGCAGCTGCACCTTGGAAATGTTTCCACCACCTTCATTCTCACGGCAACTACTCTATTTTAGGCCCTGGTTTAATTTCTCTGAATTACTGCCAAAGCCAAAGGCTCTGTCCGCCTCCGTTTTGTCACTATCTACTTACCATTAATAATAACAATCATCACCAACTTATTCTGTTCTGGACACTGTGCTAAGTACCGAAATTTTGGCCTGAGAAATAGTTACTATTCCTTTTCACCAACATTTTATTATGCAAAAAATTACCAAAAAATTCGACAGAGTGACCCAGTGTACACCCAAATTCCTACCACGTAGAGGCTCTATCTGCTCCCTTTTAGCGGCATTTGCTTTATCACAGAATTATCCATCTACCAACCCATTTAACTTTTACTCATTTAAAAGTAAGTTGCAGATGCCAGGGTATTTTTCACTCTTAAATAACGTGGCATGAAAATCGTTAAAGTGCAATACATGTTTAACTTTTCTGAGGTAAGATTTACTTACGGTACAACGTGCACATCTCAAGGGCACCACGGGTGGAATTTGATAATTGCATCCACCTGAGTAATACAGAACGTTATTGTCAACCCGGAAAATTCCATCAAGCCCCTTGCCAGTCCATCCCCAGCCCCCAGGGGCAACCACTGTTGACAACTATTATTTTTGGAACTATTATTTGTATTGGTTTTTTTTAACCAATGAGGGAAACAAAGCTAGAAACAGTGAACAATTTGTTCATAGAATCAGTCAAAAAACCTGGGTCTTCCGATCTCCAGAGACCACTTTCTCAGCCCTGTTTTGTCCACGGAGCTTCAGCCAGGTGCCTCTACCGAGGTAGCACTGCCCACTAAGGGCTCCATGGAGCACGCTAAATCTTTCTTGGGAAAAAAGTCCATTGGAGGATTTCCTGATGGACATGAGCATCTAGAAGAATTCTAAAGGTTCTGAGAAGTCCTGCAATAAAAAAAAAATCAAAACAGAGCAAAACGAAAACCTGGTTATAGCCTATTTATTAGCTGACTTACATCCTTTTCTCCTGTAACAAAACTTGCTGTGATGGTGCTTTGAAATATCCCCGACATATTCCGTCCCAGGTGACAGGTGGGCTGCACTTTGCAGCGCCTCTAACGAACATGTGTGTTCTGTCCTGTCTTCCAAGCCCTGCCCTACCCCTTCTCACCGCCTGGAATTCTCTCGGCCTCCTTCTCCTCTCTGACTTGTGCTCATCCCCCAGCTCTCAGCTTATTATTTCTTGGAAAGTTCCCAAACGCCCTGAAAGGACCGGTTAGGAATCCATCCCCTGTGTTGCTACGGTCCCCACTTCACCACCCCCGCATCCCGCCCAAATAGCACTCCTCTCCGTTGCCTTGGAGATTCTCTTTTTATTTGTCCGTCTTCTGCACTGTCTCCAAGTTGGGCCAAAGCACCATTTCTGACTCACAGCAGGTGCTCCGTGGATGACTGTGAATTTTAACCTTGCAGCTTGGAGCAGGGCTGACCTTGTTGGTGAGTCCCTAGTATATCACAGAAATGAATCTGTGACAAAGTGCTGTTGGTCGGGCTCCTGTCCCACAAAACCACAAATGTCACAATCCTGCCACCAGCACCCCGGGGACTGTGCACAGAGGTAGTCGCGGACTGTAATGGGGGCACCCAGGCTGGCTGTTGACCCCTGTCACATCTGGCCCTGGAGGATGAGAAGTGAGTGAGATGGAGGGGCCATCGAGTCCCTGAGGCTGCCCGGAACCCTGGTCAGCTTTGACTTCAGTTCAAGTTCTCATATGTTCGTACAAGCAGCTCCTTTTTCTTCCTCTGTCTCTATTTCTGACAACCAGAATAACTACCTGCACAGCAAGATTTTTAACACCTCTTGATTTCATTGCTGGAGGGTCCTTTTAGGTTAGGAATGTTGAAACATGCATCAGTTTTGTATCAGATGCTTCCAAGTGATGGAGGTGGAATCTACTCCCTGGAGAGGACCCCGTGGACCAGAGAAGGACCAGTTCTGGGAGGAGGCATTGCCCAGGGAAGCGGGGAGGTGCAGGCTACTGAAGGGCGTCCAGACAGAGGAGAGCATCGGGCAGCAGGTGCTTGGACCCGGGGTTCCAGGAGCGTGTGGAAGGAAGGTGCTAAGGACTCTTGGTGAGCACCAAAATGCACCAGCCTTAAGTGCCTAACACACTATTTCTGTGTTCTTCAGAGCAACCCTATCATCCCAAGCCAACTGAGGCTCAGAGAAACTAAACGAGATTCCCAAAGTCACACAGTTACCATGTGCTTACAAAGAACTACGATCTCTACTACGTGAGCCCCCAACAAAATCACTCTTTCCCATTCCCTAATGATGCAGTTCTAGAGAATTCTTTTCCTTAGATCTTTTTACGCCTAACGTGGGCCGTATCCATGCTGTGCCCCAATACCCTCACATCCCATTTTAGCATTTCTCTGCACCTGCGCCCCCAACTGCCCCCATCACTGTGTTTCCAATGGCGGGTACCTGCAGGTCTTTTTTGAAGGGCTGCCCTTGGGCTCCTGGACCACTCTACCTGCAGGCTCGGAGAGCTGGTGGTGCCTGGTGTTCACATACCTGCCTTGCATCCCCACTTTGGTCATTAGCCAGACTGTCCGGTTGAGGAGAATGAAAGCACAGACCCCTTGCTTTGGGTCGGGACAACTCGGAGGTGTAACTAGCCCTCCAAGCTTCCCCATAGGGTCAGGACAAGCTCCCTTCTGCAGGATGTTGCCTGAGATGGTGGCATCTTTGCTTGGCTCCTCCCCTTTCGCTCCCTGCTTTCTCCATCCCTAACCAACCTGCCCTGAGAGCATCTGCTTAGCAAAATCACTTGCTCTTGAAGCCCCATCTCAGCATCTGCTTCTGGAGAACCTGACCTAAGGCACGCCTCACATCCTTTTTGGAAGGTGGTGGGAAGGGCAGGGAAGAGAGGAGGGGAGAGAGAAGAAGCAGAAGAACTTCCTCTTTGGGTTACCTTCCTTGGCTATGACCTCGTACATTTTAGCTTGAAGTTTCTGAGACATTTATTTCCCCACCACTGATCCCCGTAATTGTTGCCTTTAAGTCTGAAATTAGAATGGTAACAGGACATTCAGTTTGTAAAATACTTAAATAGGCTGGAGGGACCTCAGAGATTGGAAACTGGCCCCTGATAAGCTGAACTCAGCCCACCGACATGTTTGGTCTACACAGCGTAGAACCATGGTGTTTTCAAGTTGAATATGTCGCCAGCATTTCAAACCCGGAGTCACACGAAAATGTCCATTTCTGGCTTGTTTTGAAAAACTGGGATATTAGGCAACACCAATCCTGCATTATGTATGGCAGCAACCGTCTGGCTCAGACTTAAATAGTATATTAGTCAAGACAGAATGGGCTCTGATGACATAACAAATAAAACAAAAAAAAATCTTAGCAGCTTAACCCAACGAAAGATTACTGTTCATTCACTCAAAGTCCACTGAGGGTTGGTGAGGGCTCTGCTCCAAGCAGCAACTCAGGGATCCAGGCTTCCTCCTTCCTGTGACCCATCATATAAATTAGTAGCATCCAAGATTACTGGGGGGAGGAAGGAGAGGTGGAGGAAGCACCTTGGCTGTTGACCACCCAGCTTGACATTTCGCTTCAGAATCCATTGACCAAAACTTATCAGGTGGACCCAACTCAGCTACAAGGGAGACGGGGCAATGTAAGAGCCGACAGAATACCCGGTGAGTATTTTCTCTGCCCCACAGGAATATGTGTTCTCTGTTTTGCTAAATGTCCACAGACCCTATTACCTGCTGAACATTGACATTTATTTGCCATTTATCACCTCCCACCACTCCTTTCACTCATTACATTACCCGGGTTAAAAGGAGCTGTATCAGCTGGAGAGCCTCTGGGTCCATAAGAATTCCCCAGTTACCCTTTCAGGGCAGCCCAGAGCCTCGGACAGCCCTCCCCACGGAGGAGCGAGCCCTCAAGTGCTTAGACAAGATCTTCATCCACTGACCAAAAGATGCCTAACTGTTCCCAGAGGCCAGACCTGTCACCCACACCTCTCCATTTCCATTTCAGCAGGCACCTGGCAGCAGGTAAAAGGGCTTTTGGAATAAACATGGTTTCTTTGCTCTTGTCTCCCAAAATCTCCTCCAGGAAAACAATGTATAAAGTGGGGACTGTGTCTTCAAACCAGGCCACAAAACCTACTTAACAGAGAACGCAGTTGAAATTCCGTCATGTGGAGGAAACAAGCTTTTGTGGGTTAGTCAGGAATGAAAGTTCCACTTAAAACTGATGCTATTGGAAATGATATTTCAAGGGCAAACAACCAGCTTATGACCTTTTCCTGCCATGATCACTTTTGTTTGTTTCTGGTCAGCGGTTAAATCCCTATCACCCTCCTTGGCCAGCAACAGAAGTCCCTTTGTTTGGTTTTTGACCAGTATTTTCCAAACAGGCGAGGGTCTTTCTCTTCTTTTGATTTTAGTCACATGGTCGGTACATGACTTATCTTCCAAGAATCTGCCCCAAGATCACTCCCTTCGTGAAGCTTAACCTGACAATTTCCCGCTACCACTACGCACTTTGTATAGAATAGAGCCTTTCTATTCGTGAGGAATACATTCTGAGCACTTCGTGAGTTCCTGCGTCGGGGCCCACCAGTAAAGCACCCTTATTCTCTCTAAATGCTCTGTTTTCTGGACAAGAACAGTCGTGTCCTTGGAGGTCTTTCATTTCTCCTCTTTTCTATCATTGTCACTAGCAACTGGATTTTTCTCAAGGTTGTTTCTCACTATACTGAGAGAGGCTTTTATGACACTGTGAAGGTAACTGTGCCAGTCCCCCCATCACCCCCGCAGAAGCCAGCAGCATCTGTTGGTGGGAAGTCAGCTGGTGTCCTCATTAATTTGGCAACTTGTTCTTGTCCATACACTTCACACTGTGCCCTCAGCCAACCAGGTCATACTGCACCCAGCAAAATTAAAATCACTGCATGTGTGAATAAACTACGGTACATCCCAACAATGGAATATCATTGAACACACACAATGAGCGATCCAGCCATGAAATGACGTGGAGGAAATATAAATGCATATGACTTAGTGAAAGAAGCCAATCTGAAAAGTCTACACACCGTTTGACTTCAACGCTATGACATTCTGGAAAATGCAAAACTATGGAGTCAGTAAAAAGATCAGTGGTTGCCAGGAATTTGGGGAGCAGTTAGGAATGAATAAGCAAAGCACAGAAGCTCTTTAGGGCAGTGAAAATACTCCGTATGATATAATGATGGGTAGATGTCATTATACATTTGTCCAAACCCATAGCATGTACAACACCAAGTGAACCCTAAGGTAAACCACGGGCTTGGGATGATGATGTTGTGTCAGTGTAGATTCATCAGGTGTAAAAACTGTACCACTCTGGTGAGGTACGTTGATAATGGGGGAGGCTGTGTATGTGTGGGGCAGAGGCTATATGGGAAATCCCTGTACCTTTCTCTCAATTTTTGCTGTAAACCTAAAACTTCTCTTTAAAAATAGTCTTTTAAAAAATCAATGTAAAGGGCTTCCCTGGTGGCGCAGTGGTTGAGCGTCCGCCTGCCGATGCAGGGGACGTGGGTTCGTGTCCCGGTCCGGGAAGATCCCACATGCCGCGGAGCGGCTGGGCCCGTGAGCCTTGGCCGCTGAGCCTGTGTGTCCGGAGCCTGTGCTCCGCAGCGGGAGAGACCACAACGGTGAGAGGCCCACGTACCGCAAAAAAAAAAAAAACAAAATCAATGTATGGCATAGACCTATGTAAGTACTCAGAGACTGCTGACACCATGGATACCAAGTCCATTTGCTGAGAATCTAATTAACTTCATTGCATTTCTTCATTTATTTCCTTAGTGGAGTCTTCCTTCTAGGCTATAAGGCTTGGAAGGCTGGGACTTGTCTTACCATTTTCTGATTCCTGTGGCTAACTACAGTCCCTGGCATAACATAGGCACTTTATTAATATCTGTTGAATGCATGCATGAAAGGGTTGTTGGAGAAACACACAAATCTCCAGACTTCCATGTATTACTAGAAAGCCTGCACGTGAACATGGGGACCCCATGTTTATATAGGCACCACACTTTGTTAAATATTGCTTTGAGTTGTTTTACAACTCATTTATTGATGTTACTTCAAGCATTTTAAATTTCCAACCTAATGATTCATCGACTATCCATTCTGTCACTTGGACTTCAAGGCAGGTTTAAGGAAGATAGAATGTGGTACAGTAGAATCATAGGGTGTCACAAGAATGCCTAGGGCAGTGATAAACGCTTCTTTGAAGGTCTTTATCATCTCACCATCATTCTCTATGACGTTTCCTGAATGCTAATGTGTATAGGAACTTTGAGAGCTTTCCTACAATAAAGTAGGAACCCTCTTTGCTTTTTAATCTGATTAAAAACTTAGAGCATGTGGGCTTCCCTGGTGGCGCAGTGGTTAAGAATCCGCCTGCCAACGCAGAGGACAAGGGTTCGAGCCCTGGTCCGGGAAGATCCCACATGCCGCGGAGCAGCTAAGCCCGTGCGCCACAACTACTGAGACCGCCCGCCCTAGAGCCCGTGCTCCACAGTAAGAGAAGCCACCGCAATGAGACGCCTGCACACCACAGCCAAGAGTAGTCCCCGCTCGCCACAACTAGAGAAAGCCCTTGCACAGCAACGAAGACCCAATGCAGCCAAAAATAAATAAATAAAATAAATAATTTTTTTAAAGAAACACGTTATAAAAAACAAACTTAGAGCATGTATGTGAAGACACACTATTATTATTATTCCCATTTTAAACATGAGGAAAATGGGGTTCCAAGTATAGAGAAACTTCTAAGTCCGCTGGAGTTGGACTCTTCTGCCACCAGCTTGATCTCAAACTTCAACTTTCTCCGGGGCTCATTATCTCCAAGGATAAATACTTCACGGCGTTGGGTGGCTCTAACGGCAGATCTGATAACTCCTGACGAGCCGCTGCCTGGAACAGGCTTAGGATTTTCTGTGAACTATTTAGGGGCCTCTGATGAAAGGCTGTGTGGTATGAACACTCAGTCATGGTCCAAACATCTGAGGGACTGAGCTATGTTTATCCAGACCTGGCAGATCTTACGTTCAGAACTATTTTCCTGGAGCACGCTGGAGGGGTTTGTCTTTGCCAGAGAATGTTCCTATATCGTTTCTCTCGAGTGAGAGGAGAGCATCGCCCCTGCTGTGCACGGCAGGGATGCAGCTGCCTGCTCTGCGGCCCTCCCAGGGGTGTGGGAACACAGTTTTCATCAGATGCTTATAAACACTTTGTTCATTACACAGCCCTCTCAGCGCATGTGTGCGGACACCACGGCCAGACAGATATGTGGGACGTCCACGCCAGCTTGTAGACAAGCCTGGGGGTTGTGACGCCAGGTTCTTTTCTTGGCCACGAACTCCAGCCTCAGGCCACTTGTGGTCTGAGTCCTAACCCTGCTCTCAGCACGTGTGACCACATGGCTGCGGGACAAAATGACACAGCTGTGCTGTTGGGGATCCCCCTCTGGAGGCAGGAGATGGCAGTAGGACCCAAAGGCATCATCAATCCCTGGACAGACCCTTTTGTGAATGGGATGATTCGTGAGCATCTTTAAAAGCAAGCCATTTCTTACAAGCTTGATGACCTAGTTTTACCTTAGTTTGGGAGTATGGTTCCTTTTTGCTGTCTCCCAAACTTTACAGAAGCCTGCCTTAAATGCCTCCTCTCAGCGGGGCTCTAAGACATCAAAGGAAGTCACTTTCCACCCCCACTGTATTAGTTAGCCAGGGTGGCCCCAACAAATTGCCCAGAGAAGACGGCCAACTTCTCCCTGTGTCTTCACCTGGCTTTCCCTCTGTGTGGGTCGGTGTCTAAGTACCCTCCTCTTGTAAGGACCCCAGTCCTGGTGGATTAAGGCCCACCCACACGACCTCATTTTAACTTACCTCTTTAAGGACCCTGTCTCTTAATACGTCACATTCTGAGGTACTGAGGTTTAGAACTTGAACAGAGGAATTTTAGGGGGACGCACATAACACGTAACACATCCCTACAGAGAACAGTGCGGTGGAGCCTTGGCGATTAATGAGGGATTCTTCAAAGGGAAGACAAATTTGAGAGGAGAGGACTGGAGCATCACGCCTGAACTCCCTTCTCCCCAGAAAAGAGCAGACTTGGAGTTTCTGGGTTTCTTCCTTTCTTTCTTCCTTTCTTTCTTTCCTTTCCTTTCTTTTTTTCTTTCTTTTTAAATTTTATTGGATTAGAGCTGATTTCCAATGTTGGGTTAGTTTCAGGTGTACAGCAAAGTGGTTCAGTTACACATATACATATATCCACTCTTTTTTAGATTCTTTCCCCATACAGGTTATTACAGAGTATTGAGCAGAGTTCTCTGTGCTAAGTAGGTCCTTATTAGTTATCTATTTTATATATAGTAGTGTGTATATGTCAATCCCAATCTTCCAGTTTATCCCACTCTCCGTTGCCCCCTTGGTAACCGTAAGTTTGTCCTCTACATCTGTGACTCTATTTCTGCTTTGCAAATAAGTTTCATCTGTACCATTTTTCTAGATTCCACATATAAGCGATATTATACGATATTTGTTTTTCTCTTTCTGACTTACCTCACTCTGTATGACAATCTCTAGGTCCATCTACGTCTCTGCAAATGGCACTATTTCATTCCTTTTTATGTCTGAGTAGTATTCCATTGTGTACATGTACCACATCTTCTTTATCCATTCCTCCGTCAGTGGACAGTTAGGTTGCTTCCATGACCTGGCTATTGTAAATAGTGTTGCAATGAACATCAGGGTGCATGCGTCCTTTCGAATTCTGGTTTTTTTCTGGATACATGCCCAGGAGTGGGATTGCTGGATCATAGGTAGCTCTATTTTTAGTTTTTTAAGGAACCTCCATACTGTTCTCCATAGTGGCTGCACCAATTTACAGTCCCGCCAACAGTGCAGGAGGGTTCCCTTTTCTCCACACCCTCTCCAGCATTTACTGTTTGCAGATTTTTTGATGATGGCCATTCTGACCGGTGTGAGGTGATACCTCATTGTAGTTTGGATTTGCATTTCTCTAAGGATTAGTGATGTTGAGCATCTTTTCATCTGTCTCCCACTTTAAATCTCACCCCCTGTATTAAGCTTTCCCAGATCCTAAAAAGAGCCCCCACCTCCATCCTTACCTCCTTACACCACTTCCTTCATGTTTCTTGAATGGCGCTTATCCTACCTTGTCTTCCAAGAACTGCCCCCCATGACCCTGCAAGCACAAGGGCAGACCTGTCTCCTCTTCACTTCGCTGTGAAGTGCTCCCTGCGTCACCTGACCTTTGAGGATCCCACACAAGTTTAACTGGATAGAGTTACCACCCCTTCTACATGAGCCTTGACACCACGTTCAAGTTCTTTATTGCTACCATTATCTTCTGAGTCAATGTCTTAGTCCGTTCAGGCTGGTATAACAAAATACTGCAGATTGGGGAGCTTATGTACAACAGAAATTTACTTCTCACAGTTTTAGAGGCTGGAAGTCCAAGATCAAGGTGCCAGCAGGTCTGGTGTCTGGTGAGAGCCCGCTTCCTGGTTCACACACGGCCATCCTTTTGCTGTGTCCTCACGTGGTGGAAGGGCAGGGGAGCCCTCTGAGGCCACGTTCATAAAGACAAGAAGCCCATTCATGAGGGCTCCGCCTCCCAAAGGCCCCGCCTCCTAATACCATCACCTGGTGTGTGTGTGTGTGGGGGTAGGTTTCAACCCGTGAATTTTAGGGGGACACATGTTCAAACCATCGCAGCCAATGAACACTAGTGCCTGAGGGAAGGAACATCTTCCTTTTCATATTTTGGTCACAGAAGAATAGACTTTCTCTCCCCTCCTTATGGAACACTTTTGAAGGGAGCATCGCTGGCCTTTCTCTACCCCCTTCCAGGGCCCTTCCCCAGGAAAGACTGGGGATCACTGACTCGCTGCACCGTGAAAATCATCACAGCACTGGGGCCGCTAGGTTCAAGCCCCTGCTCAAGGGCCCGACACTCTTTTGGGTATTACTAGCGACGTAAAGCCAGCTAGTTATCTTCACTCTTGTGCGACAGTCAGTAGCTGAGTCAGGAATTGTCTTGGGGCCCGATCTCTCTCTCTCCATTGCCATCTGAGAATGTGGTCCCCAGATTTCAATTCTGGGGTAAGAGCCAGGAAATAAGAGGCCCCCGTCTTGTCCCAAACTTGAAAACGCTCTTCTAATTTCCCACACTTTGCACTGGGATGTTGGGCTCTGAATTGGTAGACCCAATATCCCATTAAAAAGGAAGCATGCAAATGAAAATGCCTCTCTGTTGCTTAGTGAGACCTGTGTTTATAATCAAACAGCAGGAGGAGAGAATGTCCTTCTAAACCTCCATTCACACCGTGGCAATTAGTCAGAAGGTTAAAGGGGGATCAATTAAATAATTGGGGCATCTCTTGCAATAAAGGGAAAACAATAAACCCCATACTTGGTTGAGGGTATTTAGAGGAACATTGTCTGATAGAATGGGGGGATCACATTCTCTGGGGAATCACACACGTTGAACTTTTCAGATGATTCCCATTTCCTGAAAACCAAAGACGGAAGGTTTTCTACATTACCTGCCCCTAGGGATACTGAGTTTTGCTTATACTGTTTTCACAAGCCAACTTTTACTGAATATATATCCATCCTGTACGAGGACATCTATCTAATTCATTTAAGCACTTCGTTTTATTTTCTTTTTAAATTATCCTTTTTTTTTAAATTTGTCATTTTTTGGTGGTGTCACTCTCTGTTGTTTTAAATCCCCAGTTCGCAGAAAAGAATCAATGGCTCAAAAGTGATTTGTTAAGAATAAGAGTGTAATGAAAATAGTAATACAAATACTAGAGCTCAAAATAACTTCATAAATATAAATAGGAAAGAGGAATTCAGTCTAGTTCAAATATAGACTATGAATCTGCATGTGCTAGAACAGTGATAGGCAAGCAGATTTCCCGCAAACAACTCCAACTGGAGAGTTGAATGAAAAGTCTGGCAAATGAATTTTTAAACTGGATATCACGGTACTTAGGAATTTCTTTCTTTCTACTTCAAACTGATTTGTCTTGTTCGGAAGCTTTGTTAAGTAGGAGTATGAAGATTTTGCATCATTTTCCAACAGTGGCCTTTTCTAAATAAACCCACTGAGTATTTTTTTTCTAAAACAAGCTCAAAATATTGCTTTCCAGTCTTCAATGGAATATTTTCCTCTAAGGAGTCTAAAACTTCAAAGCCGACATTCAAAGACTTCTCCAAAGCATAAACAGGTTTGAGTCAAAATATTTTCCCGAAGTTTTGCAAAACCAGTTTCATAGCTTTTGACACATTTATGCTCAGAGAAGAAGTCGAATGAGCATGTGGAAATCATTAGGACCATTCCCTACCTATTTCCAGTTCTCTGCCTTCCGTGTGCCTGACAGCACTGCATCTCTTTGAAATCAGGCAGGGCCATGTGACCTGCGTCAGTCTGAGAAATGAGGGTGGATAAACAACTTTCAGAGCGCTCTCTCCCCCGCTGCCATGACAACTTGTCCATGTTCCAACAGTGGCTTTTCCACAAGTCTGGATCCCAGAGTGAGGATGATGTGCAGCAGAGCCTTCAACTGTCCTGTGCTGGACATGAACTTTGCTGGGCTAGATCTGGGGGCCATTTGTTACTGCAGCATAACTTAGCCCAACCTGACTGATACATAGTGATGGAATTTATGACGCAGAGTATTAACAGCATATAATGTGGAAGAACAACGTCATGAGGGGTGGTGGTAAGGCTTGTGTTTGTTTTCGGTTTGCGGTTGGGTCAAACCACTGATGTACCAACTTTTGAACTCACTTGGAATATGAGTGACATATAATCAAAGAAGAAGAGGCTGGCCACTTTTTTCTGTTGGAAACTTAGAGTACAGAAGAAGAGGTATTTATTTTAGTGAGCAATTATTGTGTGAGTCATGGTGAGGATTGGAAAATGTGCGTAGGGAACACTAGCTAAGTAGGCACTGGGGGAGGAGCTGCCGTGAAAATAAACATCGGTCTTCTCAGGATCACCACTGCGCGTGTTAATTGTGATGCAATAAAGCAGGAAAGATGCTCAAACTGTAAATTACAACCGAGTGGTGTCCATTTGGCATATGTTTTTTCAACACATGGTGTGAAAGTACCTGCAGGAAGCGTAAGATTTTATTCTCTACACAGACTGTATTGGGTAAAAGGCACTCAAATGAGCATTTGAATTTAAGAATGAATGAGTTTGGGTTTTTTTTAAAGCATTACTTGGCGGCACTGATAATATCACTTACAGCCATTTCAGTGATGTTCAGTGCTTTGTGTGTGTGGAATACCTTAACTATATATTGGGCAATTTATGAAGATTCTTCAAGAGATGGACACTTGGTACAAATGACTTAATAGCAAAGTATTTGACTCTTTCCTGACACTTTATGATTTTTTTTCCATTATCAGAAGAAGAGATAGATGATATTAAGGGGTAGACAGTGTTTTAAAACTAGCCAAATGATGCCACAGAATTTGAAAAATTCAAAAGCTCAATGCAATCAAAAAGTGAGTGAGGAAATGTTCACTGCTCCTTCCCAGCTTTTAACTTTCACATACTTCAACTATTCTTCCTGATGTTTGACTAGACACAGAGAGTATGTACTTTCATGATTTTTAAAAATCTGTAATCTGTAGAGATTACAGATAATTTTAAAATACTGCTTCTGGAACAATAAGTAAGAATGGCTGAAAGATTTTTAAGGATATTGAGAGAAGTTTTACCTTACAGTAACATTAAAATTGTTATCAAGTAATTCATCTCTTTGGAAGATAATACATGCAGTCTCATTCTTCCAATACGTTTAATTTCTCACTCTCTTCACTGGCTTCTTTCCCTATACTTGCAAACATGAACAAGTTTTTGCAATCTCAAAGAAACTTGTATGGACTGCCTTGTGTTTTTCTGGGTGTTGCATTTCTGCCCTTCCTCTCACTGCTGGTCAATTCCTGTTCCCCATGGAACACAGCCCTGTTTCCCTTAAATTCCTGTGTTATCTGGTTACACTGTCCTCCCCAAAGAGAACTATTAAAAGTTATCAGTGATCTCCTTCATGCCCTTCAAGTCTTCTGATCTTCGACCTTCTGTGACCCTTTACACGATGCCACACTGGTCCCCACGCTGCCTGGACCCATCTCTGCTCTCTCTCCACTGCCCTATTCTGGACGTCCTCTGACTCTGCTGGAGGCAACTTCTCTGCCTGCACCCCCTACCCCCCATCTCCTTAACTCCCAGAACAGTCCCTCTCCTTGACGTTCCAATGCCACCATTGTTCCCAGCGCCTCTGGACATCTGGGTGTGGGAGAAATGAGCCCCTAAGGGAAGAAACCTCGACACGTGGTTTTCCTTGAAGCCCTTCCATCTTTCTGCTCTGGCCACCACGAGTCTATCCTTCCTACTTCCTCGGTAGCTTCCACTGAGAAGTTCATTAAAAGCTTCTCTGGCTTCTTGCTGCCAATAGGTCAAATCTAAGTCTCTCAGCCTGGCACTCAGGACCACCAGTGTCAGTGCACAAACTTAGTTTGCAGCATCCACACCCACTGCTACCCTAATTAACACTCGGGCCGAAAGAATCTGGATTTCAACCTGGACTCGGACTCTTAGTGGCTGTGTGGGCTTGGGCAGGTTACGTAGCCTCAGTCTCTGCAAACCCAAAGACCAGGGAGTGGCATAGGCAGTGGGGTTTACCACACGCAGCCTGTGTGTGTCAGGCACTAAAGAACCTGCAGGGTTCAGGACCCTTTGCCTCGAGCACAGACGCAGAACACGGCCCATTTGTATAACAGATGGCAACACCTCTGGACCTCTGGAGGTGAACACTTGGGCCCTCCCTTTCTCTTATTTGTCCTTAGAGGTCAACCAAGTGATTTTCTTTTCTCATTGCTCACCCTTTTTTGACCCAATGGAACTATTTTATTTCTTGGCATGCCCCGCAATACTCATGACATTTAATAGATGCTCTATAAAGCTTTGCAAATAAATGGTTGTTTGAGACCGCCGGGTCATAGCATAGAAAAAAGGTCCCTGAGAGTCAGAAGATCTGAGCTTCTGTCTGGATTTGCCCTATTCTGATTCTGTGACACTGAACGACCAAATAGCTTTCCTGAGCTTTAGTGCCCTAAGTTTTCATGTGGAACCCTGCTAATTTTCAGTGTTTAATAGACACATGTGGCAGGTCGCTACCATTCTGGACAGAGAGGATGTAGAACACTTCCATCATTGCAGAAAGTTCTATTGGACAGCGCCGAGAGCTAAAACAGCACAAGAGGATTATGACGTGGCTGGCAATAATGTCATAAAATAGTCTTTATGGGAAATGCCTAGAACAGAAGCTTCACTGACAGCAGAAACACAGCCGCCTTAAGTGGAAGAGACAGCAAGTGTCTGTGGGATGTACTCCAGGGCATCGAAGGAATTAGATTAGCAGAGATTCAGACAGGCAACTGAAAAGCCTCATCGTAATCATCTGGGTGTTATCTGAGCTCGCTGCGTCACAGGAAGGAAGCGGGGGGGAAGCAGCCCTACTTTATGTGAGTCTCCAGCATTGCGCTAAAGCTACGAGGCAATTCCCAAAACTATTGCGAAGCCTCAAACGGGAAACAGTGGTTTTCAGATCTTTAAGCTTCTTAATCGATTAAAGAAATTGAGCTTGAGTTGAAGAAGCAAAACGATGGTATTTAGCTCAGAGAAGAGAAGGCTGGGAGGACGCATGTAAGAGGTGATACCTTTCCCAACCCGGAAATTTCACCTGATAACTCTCTGCTCAGTTCTCAAGATCTTCTTCAATATATTCCTATAATGTGTAACTTCCTATAATGTGTAACCTTTAAGAACACCCCTTGGCCAGGTTTTGCTGTACCTGCTGTACTATAAGGTCCTAAAGGGCGGTAGCCATATCCCTCCTTCCACGCTTCACATCACAACCAGAGCATCTTTTAGGAATTGAGAGGATGTCTCTCCTTGCATCAAGCCTTCCAATGGCTACATAGCACAAGTAGGACCAAGATCAAACTTCCACAGCCAGGACCACCTACATACTCTGAGGGACTCAGTGCAAAATGAAAATGCAGGCCTCCTTGTTCAAAAATTATTAAGAATTTCAAGGGGGTAACAGCAGAGCATTGAACCAAGCACGAGCTCCCGAGCCCAAGGCTCTGAGTGACTGCACAGGTCTCATGTCCGCGAAGCCAGTCCTGCCTGTATGTAACTCCTGTATGTAGCTCCTCACATGTTCAGGGTCTTTGAAAATGTGATTCTCTCCACCTAGAACACCTTTGCAGGCTCTCCCACCCCCAGCACGTTGCACATTGATTTTCTTACCATTCAGACAGTTGCTTAAGCGTCACAACTTCAAGAGAGCCCTCCAAGATGCAATCCCTCTCATAAATTCTCATAATTAGCTTAGTTCTTTGTGTGATTATTTGTCAGTAGAATCCACTGGACTGCAAGCTCCATGAGGGCAGAGACCGTGTCGATCTCGTCCGTTGTATTATCCAATACAACATGCTGTCCAATACAGCACAAACACATGGAAGGGACTCAGTAAAAATCTACTGATTGAGTCAGTGAATAAAGAACGAATTGCAATTTTCCACATACTATATCTTCAAAGAATTGGCTGGTGGGGACAAGTGGAGGGTGACGCTGGAGGACAAGATATCAGTCCAGACCCCAGTTCCTAGCACGGTTTCGCTCCATACACCTTGCTCTGCTCTCCTCCAGGGATTCAACCAACCAGCGAACAGGCAGACAGAACGAAGCTGAGGTTTGGATCACTTACTACTGAACCATCCTGCCATTCCTACTGGGCCACAATATATCCTCTTGCTTGCCACTGGATTTGATCTTCTATCGTGAAACTGACCAAGAGTGATGGTCATTATTTCACCACTGGGGATAAGGTCTTTCTGCATTATCCCCGAACATTTGCGCTTTCCCCTCCCTAAGAGATAAACATCATCATCGTCTTCTTGAAGCTTGAACAATAAACACATCTCAGAACTTCTCTACGAAGGTAATTATCCAGCAAACCAGAACTCAAATGACTCTTGAAATTCTCCCTAGATAGCTCTACGTGTGTAGATCTGGGGTTTTCATTGACTCTTCATCTCTAAATTTCATAATTAGACTCCTTTCAACATTTCCTAACACTGTTACTCCACAATGCCTAGTACTCATTTTACTAATACAGTCCTGTGTGTCCTGAGTTCCGTGCGAGCAAAGAAATGTGACCCAAGCTAAGGGTCTTAAAACCCACAAGATAAGATGAACAGAATCCAAACCAAGGTAAGAAAAGGAGGCACCTAGTTCTAAATTCCTTTTTCTCTCTAGAGGAAGTTAGCTATTTCTGTAGCTATAACTCCAGCTCAGACGCAACCCAGAATGCGCACAAACGGGAAAGAACCTATTTTGGTTAACTCGCACCAAAATGCCGGTAAGTGACACAAAACGCAATGGCTCCCCATTTGGGACTGAATGCTCTTTAGGAGAAATACGGTTCCAAAGACCCAGGCACATGGAGAGTAGTCCTACAGTCCATCAGTACCAACGGTTATTGCCAAGAGGATGCCAGAAGAGGTTGATTTCTAGAATTGCGTACATTCTGTCAAATCGGAGATTTTTTTCTTCTATCTGACGATACAGAGTATACACGCAGATATTATCCTTAAATGCTATTTAAAGATAGAATCAAAGACGTTGAGATCTAGGACTTGGCAATACTTTGGTAAAATTAATTCATTGTGTTGATGAGATTGATTGTTCGAAATATTATACCCTCATGGACGTCTCTTGGGAAAAATAACACTTTCGTTTTCAAATAATTTTCTTTAAAAAACCCACAAACTTTGATAGCGTCTAATTTATTCTTTTTTTTTTTTTTTTTTTTTGCCATGCCGCAGGGCATGTGGGATCTTAGTTCCCTGACCGGTGATCGAACCCACGCCCCCTGCACTGGGAGCGCAGAGTCTTAACCGTTGGACTGCCAGGGACATCCCATGATAACGTCTAATTTATTCTGTACAGTTAGATCTCTACCATGATGCCACCAGAGTTGCTTTTTGGTCATGGTGAGCTCTTTAGAAGCTCCTTGCTAAAAGGAAAAAGTTGGCAGCAGAAAGGGTCTCCCAGTACCTCCCAGCAGGGTCCCCAGGGAATGACCCATTAATCACAAAACAGAACGCTTCTGATGTTGGAAGGGAAAGATCTGGGCTGAGGGAGAATATAGAACTGTTTAGAGCAGAGATCGCAATATTTGTGCTGCTTCTTCTCCATCCTGGACCCCTGCAGGTTAGATTAGCCTTCCGACGTCTAGATTCTTACCTGTGTGAACTCACACATGTCCTCAGACTCCTTCTCAACATTCCAAATAAGCACTGCTATGGTCTAGAACTGGTCCTCAAGGTAAAATAGATTTTCCATCCTTGGAGAAGACATTAAGTATTGCCTCTGTTCTCCATGAATGCCTGACTATAACAGGGTTCAGAAAATATCATCATGGCATCCCGCCTAGAAGGCTGGTCTTGGCAATCCCACCAATGGTGGGTCCAGCACTGCCGGGAACAGTTGAAGGGCCAGGGCTAGAAGAGTGGAGACTGACAGGGAAAACTGGGGATACATCCATGAGAACCAATTCCCCCTTCTCCTGAACTGGGTCAGCCCTGCACACAAAAGGAAGGACTCCATTCCCGTTTTCAGTGCAAAAATTATAACCAAGAACCGGACCCCACCTCAGCTATTTCCAGCATGAACTCAGGACTCAAAAGTGCCCTGCGAGGTGTTTATGACAACACTCTCCAGGGATGTAAATGGAAATTGCTAAAATTATAGGTGACTTGGTTATTTAGGGGCAGTTACACACATTTCTAAATCTGAATGATGCTTGGGTGGGTGGAAGCCTTTGACATTCCAGCAGCCCTTCTTAAAGCCACGTAATATTAAAGATAGCTTGAGCCTGAATAGATAAAGCCAGATCACGTGTTGATATTTGCGGACCTGTGATTCTGACGCAAGATCACACTCTGAGTCTTGGCTGCTCGTGGATCCCAGCGTTTGAATATCTGCCCTCGGAAGTAGCTGTGACATTTTAGACCAGAAACCGAATGTTTATTTGTGGAATTTCGCTTTGCCCACAGTTTACCAAAATAACAAGAAAAGTAGCCTTTTCCTCTGTCTGAACTATGTCTTCTTCCCATCACATTCTTGTAATGCTGGGAACATATGTTTAAGTAAAAGGACTCCACACTCACATATTCCTCAAAAAAAAATTATAATTCGTGGAAAAAGTCAGCAAGATTTTCCCTGAAACATGTAACAAATAAGAGACGTGGAATTTATGTTTATTCTAACTATTGTCTAAAACTGATGACCACCAACACTTGATTACTCTAACTGCCAAGTGTCTTAGTGGCACTTAAATATCTTTGTTTCCATTAGAAGCAAAGGGAGAATGACAAAAGCTACAATTTGATGTCTAAAATGATACACTGAGACCACAAAAATAACCCTAGTACAAGCTTATCATGTTTATGTCAACCCTACTAGCATTTTGAGATGTTTTGTGAAGTTGACTGACCAAGATGTGCTGAAAAATAACTTTTAAGAAACAGAAAGAGAGAGAGAGATGGATTTGGCATTAATAGACAGTGGTTAGGACAGAGCAAAGAGAACACAGGCAGAAAAAAGATGGTTATAAGAGAAAGAGGAGAGAAATAGGAGAGAAAAGAGAGAAACCCTTCCCTCCAGTAACTCATTTTCCCATTTCAGTATTTCCAGATCAAAGGATTCAAAGCTAGCATGCTCTCTACATCATATCAAATTGAATTCCAGATGGTTAAGGGTAATTTAAGAAGTCATGAATGGAATCAGAGGAAATTATAGGTAAATAATCTTGGAATGAAGAAGAGCTTTTCTGGTGTAACTCCAAAGAAATAAATCATCACGGAAGTATTTACACATTTCAGCCTCTGAACATTGAAAACCATGAGCAAAATGTAAAGGCAGGTGGCATACAAAGAATATATGCTCAGTACATAGGCTGAAAGTGTCACATGACTGATACACAGAGAACTCTAAAAAACAAATGAAAAAAAGAGAGATACTCAGGGGAAACAGGCAGATAACAAGGACTAGCAACTGACAGAAGAAATTCAAGGGTCCAGTGAACAAGGTTCTACACCACTATTCACTAAAGATGAGCTGGTGAAGAAAGATAACACAGCATTATCAAGATGCAGAAAGACAGGCCCTCTTACAGGCTGGTGGCGGAGTGCTGAGTGACATAAAGTTTCAGGAGGTCAATTTGATAATACACTGCAAAAGCCTTTTTCAATGTGTGCCTGACTTTGATGTAACGACTCCAGACCTAGGAACCTTCCTTAAGCAAAATATTAAAGTTGTTCGCACACATTTCACTAACAAGATTAAATCATGGCTACATTGTGATAAAGAAGAGTCGGGCACAACGAAAATATCTGATAATGGGTAACTGGTCATAGAACATTCTAGAACCTCAGGACAATGGACTATTAAAAAGCCATTAAAATGAAGTTATGGAAAGGGATTAAATGACATGGAAAGAGTATACATTTTCAAGTGCAAAAAGCGTAAATGAGTTGAGGTGAGCAAAGCACTGGGAATGGTTTCAGCCCAAAGTAAGTGCTTTGTAAGGGCTACTTTACTCGGGATTCCATTTCTGAAAGGAAAATGTGCATAAAAATACAGAAATAGAATATAGGTATATCAAAGCATCTAGTTAGTTTAGAAGTATGGAAGAGTTTTATTTTCTTCTTTTGCTCATCTGTACTTTCTCTTTTTTTAATCCAAGTGTAGTTGACTTACAATATTATATTAGTTTCAGGTATACAACATAGTGATTCAATATTTTTATAGAATAAAATAATAACTCCACTTAAAGTTATTACAACATAATGGCTGTATTTCCCTGTGCTTACTTATTTTATACGTAGTAGTTTGTACCTCTTAATCCCCTACCCCTCTCTTGCCCCTCCTGCTTCCCTTTCCCCTCTTGTAACCACTAGTTTGTTCTCTGTATCTGTGAGTCTGTTTCTGTTTTGCTATATTCATTCGTTTGTCTTATTTTTTAGATTCCACGTATACGTGATAACACGGTGAAATAAGTCAGGCAGAGGAAGACAAATACTCTGTTACCCCTCGCCTGTATTTTCTGAAATCTCCAAGAGTGGTTATTTCTTGTGTTTAGAGACACCAAGGCAAGGCTTTAAAAAATGATGTTGTGGGGCTTCCCTGGTGGCGCAGTGGTTGTGAGTCCGCCTGCCGATGCAGGGGACGCAGGTTCGTGCCCCGGTCCGGGAAGATCCCACATGCCGCGGAGCGGCTGGGCCCGTGAGCCATGGCCGCTGAGCCTGCGCGTCCGGAGCCTGTGCTCCGCAACGGGAGAGGCCACGACAGTGAGAGGCCCGCGTACCGCAAAAAAAAAAAAAAAAAAAAAAAAGATGTTGTGCATTAACAGCTAATGACATGGAAACCCATTTATAGTATAATATATGAATAAGGAAAAGGAGATTACAAATCAGAAGTGTGGTCCCAAGTGTTATTAATTATGTATTTAAATATAAGCATTACATATGATACATATGTGTAAATAAACACTACATATGTAAATAAATTTTATAGACACATATACTGTCACAGAAAAAGGACTGAAAGCATATACCATAAAATGCTGACCAACTTCAGTGATTATTTCTGGGCACTGTGATAGCAAGTAATTTACAAGGAGTTCTGGGTGTGTCTTTTCCCTATTTTCCAAAACAGATATCAGCAAATGTTTTTCATTTGTAATAAAGTTATTTTAAAAAAATAAGCAACCCCTGAGATAAGACAGGACCTCCTAGAATGTAAGCAATGTCCCATTTTTCGGCCCACCCAAAGTCAGCAACTTTTTGTCACCCTGGGCCCTCAGGGCTCACTCGCCTGTGAGGTTAGCGAGTCCTGCTGATTTGTTGTAACATGCTTTGTGCTTCTCCCCTCTTGGTTTCCACGGCCATCTCTAATTCAAACTTTCCTTACCCGGTCATTGCTTTCACAAGGCCATGTCCCTGCACAGAGCTGTCCATCACTCCCCCTACCCTTGAACCCACCCCCCGCAACTTTCCAGGGGTCTCAGCCATCCTGTTTCTTCATACACACCCTACGTTATGAATCACAGCCAAACTGGTCTACTTACTAGTGTCCAAATGCACTCTATTTTTCCACCTTCGATTTTGCTCAAACTATCCCCGACTACTACCTTCCAGAGACCTCTCCGGTTCTCTCAGAACCCACCTGCTGGGACACCTGCCTCCACGGCCTCAGAAAAGAATACATTGCTCCTTTCCAGCCCATTCATGTTACACAGAGAATACAAGAGTAATACAAATAAGGGTTCTTACCTTGTCTATTACATCGATTGTTTTTCTCTGGCCCAGAGGCCTAGTAAATCGTCGGC
The DNA here is from genome assembly GCF_039906515.1 of Pseudorca crassidens. Classification (NCBI taxonomy): domain Eukaryota; kingdom Metazoa; phylum Chordata; class Mammalia; order Artiodactyla; family Delphinidae; genus Pseudorca; species Pseudorca crassidens. The sequence continues at coordinate 5,891,236 of NC_090314.1, read as the reverse complement.
AACTAAGGTTTGGAGGCAAACGAAAGGTTTTACGAGACAGGACCGCGGCACATGTCTATAAATACGATCCTTTAATAAGTGAATATAGATTGGCCCTCGTGTAAGTGCGTGCGCGCGCGGCGCCCTGGTTCCGCCTTACCTGGGGAGCATCACACCTAGTCCAGGGGAGGGGGCCCTAGCAGAAGCCCACCAGCCGCCGGGTGCTGGGGAAGCTCCTGCGCATGCTCATGCACTTCTCCTGGTCGATGTACAGGGAGTTGGCTTTGACCGCCAGGTCGTGCTCCAGGGTGGCCTTGGTGTGGACCAGCGACTGCAGGGTGTCCTGCGCGTCCCTCAGGCGCTGCTGCAGGGTCTGGATGGTGTCGTCCACCTCGTACACCTCGTTAACCAGGCTGCGTGGGGAAGAGGCACCTGTTAGGTTAGCAGAAGTCACGCTGGTTATCAGCTTCGCCGGCGCCGAGCGCGGTTACTGAATTCCCACCGGTCACATCAACCTCAGAGCTACTTCACGCTGCAAAGCCGCAAAGCAAACAGGACGATCCAAAAGGCACACCAAGGATATTCGGGGGACACCAGCAAGTTTTCATACATGCATTGCGCATACACGCGAATACTAAACCTTGTAATATTTTAAAAGGTAAACTTTTAAACATTTGATTTTTTTTAATAGTAAAGATGGGGAAAATGTTAACAGCTCAATCTTCATGCATTTGCTTTATCATTGAAAGCTGTTTATATAGTGAGGAAGAGGGGAACACCCAGCTTTATTCAGCGTTTAGAATTCAGCCCAACCTGTTAACTACGGTGGGGGAGGGGTTAGTTAATGGGCACTCCTCCAGTGATAATGCCCCTCCCCCCAGCAATGCCCCAAGGTTCCAGAGTAAATATCGAAACGTCAAAAACCTAATGGGACATGAAAATGATAATTCATGAAATCAGCTACGTAAACCATGAAACAAGCTGCCGTTCTGATTGTGCTGATGATGAAAAACATGACACATTTGTCAAGACAGAAAGGAAAAAAGGCATCATTTCATGTAAAAAATCTAGCATTTCCTCCTCAAATTATTTTAACTGATATCATTTTCATTTCTTTGATTATTAGTGAAACTTTCCTAAATGTCTATTGGGCATTTTGCAATTTTTCCGTGAATTGCCTCTTCCTGTCTTTTGCTCATTTTTCTACTGGGGTATTACTAATTATCTTAAACTTTGGCAAAAAGTTCTTTAAGTTTTAGGCATATTACATTTTTTTTTTTTTTGGTCTGTTAAGCTTGTGGCAAATGTTTTCTCTAATTTGTTTTTTACCTTTTAATTTAGCTTATATTTCGTTACACATAAGATTTCAATTTTTAGTTAGCTAAATCTTTCTTTTTCTTTGTGATTTCTTCTGTTGTGTTTATATTTAGAAACTCTTTCTCCTCCCAGAGAGCAATTAAGCAAGGACTCCTTTACCCTCTGATTTGGCCAATAATATCCAAGGGGTGGGACCATGTGGTCAATCAAGAGAAAGAATACTAAACAGGTTATAAAAGACAATAGTAAGGATAATAACTTATCTCAGTTGAAACCACCAACTCCAAATTCATCAAATTTTGCCCAGTGATTCAGAGCTAAAGTTTGCTTTGTTGGGGATGTTCATTTATCAGCAGACTGGTTGGGTGGGGGGAGGGTGGGTGTGTGCATGAAATTAACTAAAATGTACCATAATATAAAGAGAATAGTGACAGTGAACAAATAGGGGTGTGGACGTCGCTGCAGGCGGAAAAGGATTTCACGATCGTAGAAAAATACCCAGACCATGTGGAAATCATTATACCAAGACCATTTTATAGCTTCACAGACTTTGCCACTGGAAGATAAATGGCAGAGGTCAACAAGCCCAGCTTCCTTGCTCTACAGACAAGGAAATTGAGCCCCAGGGATTGATGAACTGCCCTCCCCACAGGCAGACGGCCTACATGTGTTTATACACCACTCACAGTTATCCAGGAAGCTAAGAAGGAAATCAGGAGTCTCGGTGGCCATAATAAGGAACTGGGTCCCATTTCCTGCCCCGCCCACTCAGCTCCCAGAAGCAGAGACCTGGGAAGTTGGCCTTGGCCCTGGACCCTCTGGGTGAGACCATCTCATTTCTATTTGTCATCCCCACAGCGCAGGCCTCCCAGATAATACACAGGGGGCCCAGTTAAATTTGAATTTCAGATAAACACGTATGTTTTTAGTCCAAGTATTTTTTTCACTGCGGTAAAATAGAAACAACATAAAATTTACCATCGGAGCCATTTTTAAGTGTGCAGTTTGGTGGCATCATGGGCAGTCGCACGGCCATCACCACCCTCCACCCACAGAACTCTTTTCATCTTGCAAAATGGCAGCTCTGTCCCCTTTCGACACTAACCCCTATTCCGCCCCGCGACCCCCATCCCCTGGCAACCACCGTTCTTCTTTCTGTCTCTATGAATCTGACCACACTAGGTACTTCATACAAGTGGCATCGTCCAGTATTTGTCCTTCTGTGACTGGTTTGTTTCACTCAGCATAATGTCCTCAAGGTTCATCCATGTGGTAGCACGTGTCAGAATTTCCTTTCTTTTTAAGGCTGAATAGTATTCACTACAAGTATTTTTACTTACCATAAGTGTTTTCTGTGTAAAGATGCCTTGCGGTATTGGGGATATACTAATACTAAAAAATTATTCGTCGTTTATCTGAGATTCATATTTACTTGGTCGCTAATTTGCAAAATCTGGCAACCCTACCACAAGAACCAAAATAGTGTCAGGCCCAAAATTAGCTCTCACAGAATATTCATTTAAGACGGCACCAAAGCCACAACGTCTCTACTCAAAACCCTCCGCCCCCTGCTTTTCGTAAAGGACAAATTGTAAATGTATTATGCACCAAATCAGCAGCTGCTGGTTGAGGTTGTGGGGGGGGGGTGCTGGTGGGGGGGAGAGGAGAGGGAAGAAAAGAGGCTCTTGTTTTTTACTCCATATGGATCTGTACTGTTTGAATTTGTTTTAAAATCAGAGCGTGTCTCTCTCTTACTTGTGAATTTAAACAAAGTGAAAAGTTTGACAGAAAACGATAAAGGAACAATGCCTTCATTGTGTTATCCTGTACTGAGTATTATTATGAGAGAACAAGAGGAAACAAGATCCTGATGATAACGGACACCGTAGTCAGACGATGGAATACTATGCAGGCAATACTTTTTAAACAAGAATTTGTTTTTGCCTTGGGGAAGGAGACTCAGAATACAATGTTGGTTGAAAAAGTCAGGATAGAGAACTCTACATGCAGCGTGATCACAATTTTGTTAACGTGCCTGGTGGCAACCACGGTTATCCCTCAACGGCAAGGAGAATTGACGGTGATTTTTATTTTTTATTTCATTTTCTGATTTTCTATCACGAACAGATACAGCTCTTAAAGCCAGAAAGAAAACAATAAATAGTTTCCAAAAAGGAAACACAGTTTTGAGGGACTTGAACTCTCTTTGGCCTTGAACTCAGAGAGGTTACCTGAAGTGCCTCGGCTGGACCGACACCGCGACGGGGCAAACATCACATCTCCATCCGAGGCCACAGCGGACAAATGAAGGGGGTCTGGAGACTCCCCAGGACCGCCCTGCAGGCCCACGTTCTGGACACACCCTCCCTGGTGGGTATGCCCGCAAGGGGCCCACCCACGCCAAGGTGGGGTACAGAGCAGATGAATCACCAGCACCCCAGGCCACCTGCCTGCCCCATCTCAGGCCATGCTGACGTCATCCTTGCGGATGCTGGAACCGAAGGTCTTCTGATCATCCCTGACCCCACCCTCTTCCTCACACCCCTACGTAAAAATGTAAAAATCTGCGGTACCTGTCTCCCCGTGCCCCTGCGCCCTTCCTCTCCATTATGCAGGCAAGTCCTTGAATGTCCCTGCTCCGTGTCTGACCTCAGGGTCTCCCCCTTGCCGTCCCCTCAGCCCACGATGCTCTTATTCCATTCTTCATCCCGCTAATTTACGCCATCCTCAAAGCCCGGCTGGACAGACCCTTCTTAGGGAAGTCCCCCCCTCAGCCCTGGGACTAGTTCGCTGCCCGATGTCGATGTCGTGTGTTCCAAGAGCGCTAGCCCTTCTGTGGCCCTCGGGGTGCTTGTCGTGGCCTGTGTGCTACGTCTCCCTGCCGGCCATCAGGTCCGGGAAAGTGACATCCACAGCCCCTCCTGCAGTTGACAGGGGCACAGAAAATGCTTGATGGATGGGGACCAACTTCTGTCTCCTAGGAGATGCAGCCCATGATGGGAGGTAGGAAGCTGCCCGGAAGTCCAAGTCAAGCGTCTCCCAGGAACGAGGAGCAGACCCCAGGTGATGAAGAGGGAGCACAGGCCAGAGGGAGCCACCTGCAGCCAGCCCGAGGTGGGGAGCACCGCAGAGCACCCCCAAAAGGCTCATGGATGCAACGACAAGCCGTGAAAACACACCCACACCGTGCATCTCCTTTCATCTTAGAGCCTGAACTGTCTTCTTACTTCTAGTGGGGGAGGGAAGGAATTAAACTTAAGTGTGGAAGTTTCCTCTGGCCTGAGATCTGTAAACACAGCATCTGAGAACTGAGCTAAAGGCATATTTTGTTGTTGTTTAGGTCAGGCTGGATTTTAAAAGTACGTTTCTTTTTTGAAGATCCCAGGGTACACAATACCACTAGCAAAGAAACAGATCTTCAGAGAGGCTGTCGGACACGGCTGGTGACGGGATTTATGAGGGTGAGTGGTTTATAATCACACTGGCCTGCTTCTCGTCTCCCAGCCTTCCCTGAGCTGTTTTCACCGCTTCAAAAGGAACTCTGAACCCAAAGGTAGGGACGGAGCAGGGTGACGTGCGAGTCTTCACTCCTGACAGCCAAACGTTAGTCTAGTGGAAAATTTATCTGTCAGGGCTCTTCTGAAAAAGGACACATTAAAATACCAGTTTTTTAAAAAAGCAATTCCAGATACTTAGAATGCAGGCAGCTAACATCCTGGTTTTCCCATCGCTGTGTGAAGGCAGCTCAGAGATACTACACCTCCCTCAACTTTCGCCGTTAGAAATACGTTTCTCCTCCCCTTTCAAGGCCACGTTCCACTCTCAGTTTCCTTATTCTTGGCAGATGGCAGACAGCCGTTCTGCTGAAACCACTCATTTTGGGGGAAATTACAGAACCGAAAAAACAGTTTGCATTCAAATACAAACAAAACTACCGTCGTCTGAAAAAAAAATATCAAGATTAAGTAAAGCAGAGCCTGGTCTGGCCTGCCCTCAAGGATGCCAAGAATGTTTAGAATTGTTCTTGAAAGCACCCATTTAGAAAAAGTTCCAATGCAAATCAAAGTCTTGAAATGGAAACAGCACTTTTTCTCTGTCCTCACTCCCCTGAGTTTATGGTCCTTGTGTTTTCTTCATCTAGACAGCCAAAGGGCTGCTTTCAGAATGATGAGTTGAGTAAGAAAAATAATCCCCTCCTCCCTCAATAACAATCCTAAATTCCACTGCTGTTCCTCTAGGACCATATTTTTGGCAGCGATATTTTAACAAGAAATCTTTACGGAAACAAAAGTAGGTTTTGTCCTGAAGTCAGTAAAGGAGCAGAGGAAATAGACACACTGCAGGGTCGACAGGAAGTAAAGGAAAAGCAAATTCTGTTTAGCCGTGAAGGGGGAGAAAAGAGGAAAAATCATTCAGCTTCTCAGAAGCAGCTGTGAATGCCTCATTGTCTGATAACTGCAAAGTCAAATTCGACCACGACTCAAAACCCTTCTGAAAAGCAACCCTGTGTTGGTCTGATGGCAGCCCGGACAATTTGTCTCTTCCCGGCTCTACTTTTTTTTTTTTCTTTTGATAAATTTATTTATTTTTGGCTGCGTTGGGTCTTCGTTGCTGCTCGCGGGCTTTCTCTAGTTGCAGCGAGTGGGGGCTACTCTCTGTTGTGGTGCGCAGGCTTCTCATTGCGGTGGCTTCTCTTGTTGCGGAGCATGGGCTCTGGGCACGCGGGCTTCAGTAGTTGTGGCTCACAGGCTCAGTAGCTGTGGCTCGTGGGCTCTAGAACGCAGGCTCAGTAGTTGTGGCGCACAGGCTTAGTTGCTCCGCGGCATGTGGGATCTTCCCGGGCCAGGGCTCGAACCCGTGTCCCCTGCATTGGCAGGCATATTCTTAACCACTGTGCCACCAGGGAAGTCCCCCGTCACTACTTTTGATGACTCCGCAGAAATTGTCGGAGCATGAAACTTCAGCTCAGCTTCTCCCAATAATATTTGCATAAAACCACAATTCATGATCTAATCTAACTGGCCAAATGGGTGTGATCCCACTACCAGGTTCCTGTAATAAATAGATACTTCAGCCTGGTTGCCTCCAGAGTGGCGGGCCGCTTCACCTCAGTGATGGGCTGTGTGTGAGTAGGGGTCCTGTGGAACCCACTTAGAGAAACATGTGGCCTGGGTGACCTCCTCCATGGTGAGGGCCCAGACGACAGCTCCACTAGGAGAAACACAGCTACTGTGGGAGACGAAGGCCATTTGAATCTATTCTAGAGCACACCTCTTAGCATCCAACACAGACAACACGCGTGCTGCCCATGGAGGGTGTTTTGCAGTAACGTCTCCTCTGTGACCCTCTGTTTTATCCTCTGTGAGAGTGAGATGAGGATACAGCACCTGCTTTGCTGACCCATCCCATGTGGGCATTGAGAAGGCCGGATGAGCTTAGGTACAGGACGGCGGGGTGGCAAAGGCCCCATACGATGAAACATGGGGAAGCAGAGGCAAATTGCTGCTTTGTTTGAACGGAGCTCAGCAGGGAGATGGGCAAGGATTCTAACTATGTCTCTCCTTCCTCCCAGCAGTTGCCAGCTGGGTCACCGTCACTCAGCCCGCTTCTGCCTCCATTTACTTACTTGTAAATTGAAGAGGATGCATAAGGTAAAGTGTGCAGGACAGTGCCCGGCACAGAATAAGATCAATAAATGGCAACAGCTATTGTGATTGTCACCGTCACCACCTTTATCAGCATCTTTCTCATTCTTGGCCTCACAAAGACCACCCGAAATTTCCTTCACAGCCTCACCCCACCGCTTGTTCCCTGGGTAAGAGCTCCAAGTCGCTTTGTCCCTAGGATATAAGGGAATTCAGTCGTGCACCAGGCAGACTACAAGGCTAGTGGTCTCTCCCACTGCTCCAGTTCAAGCGCTGCCGCTTCGTCCCTCCAGTTGCTATACATTTCATTTGCTTCTGCACAAAGTGTTTCAAGACCTAAGCACAGCAGTGATGCAATCCAGAAAGAGGCAGATAGGCAGGTACTGAGAAACTGGAAACGAAGCCAGAATGGGGGTGGGAGGGCGGCCAATTCCATTCAAGCCCATCCTGAAAGGAATCTTCCAAGTTAAAAAGAAGAAGGAGAAAATACACCTAGTGTCCAGAAGATGAAGTGTAGTGTCAGATCCCTCCCACCGTGTACACGTGGGGGATGCTTGATGCTGACCAGCTGCTTTCAATTTCTGTCAAGAACAGAACAAACTGAAATGAGCTGAAATGAGCCATCGGGATTAGGGGGTCCTGAGGATGCTCTTAACGACGAGAGCAGGAATGAAGCACCCAAAGAAGCGGATGAGAGCGACGGTGAGAGCAAGCAGACGGGGTGGGGGGAGGTGGTACCCAAAGTCCCTTTTCCGATGAGTCAGGGGCACTCGGACACACACAGCGGCCAACCTCTGTACTGTTTCCGAGACAGGGGATCTGGAAACTCGGGACACTCCAGGGAGGTGCAAAGGAGCCCAACGCCACCTCCACCCCCTGGATGAGGCTAAGTGTTACCACTATTCTTGTGTGTAGTGTTGATGTCATTTCCTTTTTGTTTTAGTCGCGGTAAAATAGACACAACACAAAATTTACCATCTCAGCTCTTAAGTCCCTGGCATTAAGTACATTCACAAACTTGGCAACCATCACCACCTTCCATCTCGAGAACTCTTCATCATCCCAAACCGAAACTCCGGGCTGTTAAACACGAACCCCGTTACTGACACTTTAAAGGAGGCTCTGGCACCGTGACCATCACTAGGCCGCTCTACATCCCCGTGTGCTGGTGGACGAGCCGCAGGAGCTCAGAGCTGCCGGCAGCCTGGGGGTTTCCCCAGAGGAGCCCGAGCTGGCCCTGAGGGCGCCCCCCTCCCCATCACCGTGACCCCCTCCTGGTTCTTCCCCCGTCGCCTCTTCCTCGCTTACCGCAGCTGAGCCGTGTCTCTGCAGAGCTCTATGTTGGGCCTCCGCGTACGCTCATCCAGCCTGGTCTGAGCCACCTTCAGGAAGGCGCACTTGTCCTCGATGGCTTTCTTGATGGATTCGATGGTCATCTCCGTCTGGAAAATCTCCTGCAGGGTCTGTACCAGGAGAAGCAAACGCCCGGGGCTTTGGTGCCGGGCCCTCAACAACCTGCTCTCCGACCCGTGCATCGGTGGCCGGGCCTCCCCCTCACGGGAAGGAGGATTGTCTGAGGGCCTCCTCCCACCAGCCCCATCCCGGGACCCGCGGTGGGAGGTGCGGCACCTGCTCCCACCCTTTGGAGAGCATCTCCTCCCGACTCAGCGTGCGAGGACTTAGGCCACAGAAATGGGCGAATGCCGCAAATCCGAGCTCGCTTTCTCCTTTTCCCTCAGATCACCGGCTGTTAGATATTTACTGATACATATTTGCACGTGACTCCGAGAAAAGGGAGGCCAGCAGCTTCGAGGGTCCCCGCTTCCCTCCCACGTCGCTGCATCCTTGCTTCTTTATCGTCCCGCTGCCTCTCCTCACTAATCTCAGAGAGGTTTTCCTGCTAGGAGAGGATTTGCCTTGAGGCAAATCGAGGTCAAGCTTTGGGGTGTCTCACTTGCAAGGGAGGAGCTCATAATCTGGTAACCCCAATTTTATGTTCTTCTCTCCTTAAAGAAGTCCCCCGGTTACCTAAACCTGAATCCCTCCCTGGTTCGTCTTCCTCTTCTGACAAGCAAGCCCCCTTCTTGTGCTCTGAAAACCCTGCCTTCTCCTTCGCCTACGACCTTGACCTCTGCCCCCCCCGGGTCTCCACACCCCCCCATTAGTCCCCTCTTCTTCAGCCGCTTTCCTGTGGCTTGGAGATGCCCCCCAACCATCACCCAAATTCCTTTGAACCCTCATGCCTTCCCCACCACGCTCTCATCCAATCCCCCTGGGTCCTCTCTGGCTGGTACCTTCCCAGCCTCTCCTCAAGTTCACAGCCACATGGACTCAGCAGTGGCCTCGCCTACTCCCTCCACTTGCCACCCACCTAACCTCACAGCGGCCCCCGTATCCAGTCTCTGGCCCTGGTTGCTCTGGTGAGACCACGCACTCAAAGTCAATGATGAGGCCTCTCCGGAGTGTCCCTCCCCTTGAAACCCTCGCCTTGCTTACTTCTCTGGTCAACTGCTATCCTAACCCCTGATTTTGTCTCTAACCCCTTCTCCTCACTCCAGTGCAAGGTGCTGCCCTTGACCCCTTCTCTGCTACCTCCTTTCTCCCTGCAGAGACCTCCTGTAACCACACAGCTTCAGCATTTGTGAAAGCCAGGAACTCTTTCACCTGTCAGTTAAGCTTTGCCCTCTCTTCCAAGCTTTCAACCACCTGCTGAAAATCATTACACTGTTCTATCACCAAGGTCACCCTCAAGGGCTTCCCGCTCCACGAAGCCACCCCCATCTCTCACCACTGGAAATAACTGCTCTTCCTGCTAAACAAACTGAACCTTTTATCTGTAGCTCCAAAGGGTTCTTTCTGCACTTTTCTGATGGAACTTATCATTTTCTACGTACGTGTCTTGTCCACACAAGACACAAGATGGCAGGGTCAGTGAGTCGTCATCTGTGTACACCCCAAAGCCCCTGGCACAGCACCTTGAATGTAGCTGTTATGAGTTGAATTCTATCCTCCTCAACCCCCCCAAATCCATATGTTGAAGTCCTAACCCCCAGATCCCGGAATGTGATTGTATTTGAAGGTAGAACCTCTAAACAGCTAATGAAGTTCTTTAATGAGGTCATTAGTGTTGGTCCTAATCCAGTCTGACTGGTGTCCTTATAAAGAGAGATTAGGAGACAGACAGGCATGGAGGGAAGAGAGCACATGATGGTGTGGGAGAAGGCGCCCGTCTACAAGCCTAGGAGAGAGGCCTCCGGAGAAAGCAACCCCACGGATAACCTGATCTCAGACTTCAGCCTCCAGGACTGGGAGAAAATAAATTTCCGTTGTTTAAGCCACCCAGTCTGTTGGGCTTTGTTATGGCAGCCAGAGCAAACTAATACAGTAGTAAACAAAACTTTGTTGAGCAAAGGGACCCCATCGTGTCAGCCTTCTATCGATAAAAGGCCTTTAGGTGGCCCCTCACTGCCCAGGGGACGCCTGCCCATCAATGACTTCCACGGCCTGGCTCCACCTGCCTTTCCAAGCTTGTCTCTCTAGGGACACACACCGTCTGCGCCAGCCAGAGGGTCTCTTTACGGACCTGACTCAACGTCTGATTGGCTATACCTCCCGAGGCTTTGTTCATGATGCTGCCCCACCTGAATGCTCGCTTCTTCCTCCAAACTCCCAGAACAATTTCTGTGTTGGCTGTTTGGCAACGGTGATCTGTCATGTTCTATTGTTTTTCATTGTGCACGCGCTTTTCATGTTACGCGCACCTTCTCCACAAATATAAGCTTCCTGGGGCAAAAACTACATTTTATCCTTCTCTCTTCCCTTCGCTGGATGTAGAAGCTGTCTGACCCAACAAATGTGCATCGCCCAAAGAAGACACCATGAGAAGGAAAGGTAAATTACTGCAGCCTGGGAAAACACAGTGCCCTCGATAGGATAATATCTCCTGAGAGCAACAGAGCCAACATGGTAAGGTTCTTAAAAAGAGAAGTGAAACTACTCAATATTCTGCAATAACCTGTATTGGAAAAGAATCTGAAAAAGAATGTATATAAATAGTAATAATATATATATTTATTATATATATAATATATAATAAATATATATAAAGAATAAAAAGAATATATATACGGATAACTGAACCACTACACCCGAAACTAACACAACATTATAAATCAACTATACCCCAGTATAAAATAAAAATTAAATTAAGAAACAAAACCAGAAAACTATATGCAGCATAACCCACAGAAATAACAAGGACTCCAAGACCGATACTAAAAAAAGCAAGAGCACCTTGTTTATCTTGAAACCCATGAATTCTGCCTAAATCTTTCATCTTATTGTCCTCATAAAACACTTATACTTAAAACACTTTAAAAAGTTCAATATCAGAAACATTTTGAAGCACTTAATAGTCGCCTGTATTTGGTTTTGTATTCCAGAAAAAAAGGCCCGAAATAATTTAACAGAAAACATCCCTCCCATATGTTCTAATAATAAATTCACTTCCTAGTTACATACGGTGATTCATTGAACGTTAATAGTAATATTTTTGTTTCTATTAAATACTAGGAACCTTTCATGACATAGTGCATTCTTTGTGTTCCCATTTCCAATTCACGTTGGATTCCAATTTCATGTTGACACCTAGCTACCTGGCTAACATAAATGGTGCACTCTGTACCAGTTTTCATTTTTCTTAGTCTGTATGGCCAGGAAGTCATGTGCCTTACGGTGGAGATCTGTGGTCCCAGGGCCCCCTGCTCTACCTATCCAGGTCAGCTGCGGGGGCCTCCCAGTGCTTGGCTTACCTTTGCGAGGTGAATCTGAATCTTATTTTTAGCATCTGCAGTCTCAGCAATGCGGCTGGTGAAAGCCAGGTTCACTTTGTTGAACTGATTCCACATCTCGTTGGCTGTCACCACCAGGAGGTTCTGGATGTCGTCTCTTAGTTTCGCAGAAGCAGCTCGCTCGCTCTGGGAGCGAAGAATATTGTCGTGGGTAAATTTGGCCCAGGACTCGGGCACTGAGACCCTGAAGAAAAAAGAAATAGACCCAGACAATGGAAACGATGATGAATCAGCCTAGATTTTCTGTAGACAACCGCTCGTCCGGAGAAAGAAAAAAACCCCAAATCACTTGATCCTGGTTTTACTGCATGAAGTGTAAACACCAGAGCAAAGCTTCTTTTAAAATTTTCTTAATTGTTCCTTGTTTGAGTGCTTTCTCTCTGTAAATCCGCAGCATAGATTAAGTCCTCTGCCAATGTGCAGGGACGGGGGAGGAGATCGGCGAAGGGTACGAGTACGTCCATTCATTAGAAATGTGTCTCACCGGCCCCATAAGCGTTACAAAAAAATATTCAACCTCAGGACTAATCAAAGTGGTACTAATGAAAACAACAACATATTAACAACGCTTTGTCAGAATAACAAAGAATGAAGAGAATGATAATTTTCTGGTGAGCATGTTTAGAAAAAGATTCTCTCATCCTGCAGGTAGGAAAGTTGAATGGGTACGGCCATGCCGGAGAGCAAACGCGCATACCTCAGAAATTCCACTTTAGAAAGTGTTTTTATTGAAATCTAATTGAAATCTAATTTATTGAAATCTACTATAACATTATATCAGTCTCAGGTGTGCAACATAATGATTTGATTTATGGGTACATTGCAAAATGGTCACCACAGGAAGCCTAGCTGACAACATCCACCATCACACACAGTTACAAACCTTTTTTCTTGAATGAGAATTTTTAAGATCTACTGTCGTAGCAATTTTCAACTATGCAATAGAGTATTGTTAACCAGTCACCATGCTGTACTTTATATCCCCGGACTGAAAATACAGAATGCTTCCTGAACTGGCACACCATCACTGCGCAAGGGTCATGCTAATCTCTGTATCGATCCACTTCAGAAATTGATCCTAAGGAAATAACCCAAAGATGTACATGTAAGGAGATTCATTTTTAGCAGTGTTTATTCCAATTCCTGAAACACTGGAAACACGCTAAAATGTCCCAAAGTAAAGAAAAATTTGAGTAAATGATGGTACCTTTTAAAAAGTAATCCATACAGCATGCAAACTCACGCTGTAAAAGAATATTTTCACAAACAATGTATTTGACATATCCTGAAGTGAAAAATCAGACAGGCTATACAAACAGCACATGCGTAATACCAATCTTTAAAAATATAAATCGATATCTACACGAGTGGAAGAATACTGGAAGGACTGACGGTAAATTGTTAATATTGGGCCTCTCTGTGTGGTTTCTTTGCTTGATGGTGTAATAGGATGTCAAATGAGACTCTTACTGTCGATTAGGGTTTTAGCTCAGGCCATGATGACCAAAAATAACATCCTATCTGTTCCATACCCTGACACCCTACAAGAGACGGCAAAGAGTTCATGCTGGAAATAGATGAGGCCCTTTATGGAGGACCAAGTGGTCAGAGTGTGTGTGGTTTGATCCCAGCCCACCCGCCCCTCCACGTCCACCCCAGAAGGAGAAAAGGAAGATGCTTCCTGCTCTCCTCAAATTAAGTAAGAGGCACTTCATGGGGACCACTTAGGACCGAGGGTCTGAATCTGATTCACACCTGAAGAATCTGAATGACAAAGTTGGTACCCGTTGCTGCTCCTATTACAGAAGAGCTAAGAGGGGGTCTGCTTTGGGGTGACCAGCCCTAAAGGGAGCTTTAAAGGGAGTCCCTTTAAAAGGGGGAGGGGCCATGAGTGTGGATATGGTTACAGTTACATAGGCATAGAAATTCGTTAAAACTCATCAAAATGTACACTAACGCCAAATGCATTTTAGCATAGGTGAATTTCACCTCAATCAAGTTGATTTTTTTTAATGTTCTATGCCACTATTTTCCAAAGAGATGTGAAAGCGACAGGACCATTTTTATAAGATGGTAAAGAAAGATAGCAGGGTTATCAAGATGCGGAAAGACAGGCCCTCTCATAGAGAAAAGAGCATGAACCCAAGATCGTATCCAGGGGCCTGGCAAAGAAACCACGGACGGGGCAGGTGTAAGAAAGAGTGGAAATAAATTATTCAACATTCAGCTGTTTTTCAGCTTGTACTTCCCACCCCGGGCCCACGTCCAGGGCATCCAATACATTGGTAACATTTTATTTTCTTTGTGCTAAACTGTGTTTTCTAGGTTCTTGTGCCTCAAGCAGGTGCTATTTTCACAGTTAGAAATATAAACAATGAATATTCTTCTACAAAAGATTACAGCAGGATGCAAGTGTCTGCAGAACCCTGTGCTTACTGACGACCTGTCCATCGCAGGTGCCTCTTACCTTTCCGCATCCTCCCAGGATCTCCGATTTACCTGTGTGCTGCATCCTTTTGAAAGGAGAGAGAATGAATTAAGTGACATGGAAATCACAGAGGCGGCACGCGCCCTACTCACATGGCATTCACCCGCTCCACTCCGCAGAAGTAGCTGACGCCGTCCGACGTGTTTCGCAGGTGGTGGCATTTATCGTCGATGCGGCAAGCCGCCTGCTTGTCACTCAGGTCCTTCTCCAGCTCGTGCTGGGAAGCTCTGTTGGCTCTAAAACACAGAGGGGAGACAGAGCTTCAGGCTAAGGGAACAACGTCACAGGAGGAAGCATGACGGCCCTTCCGGGTGGGGACCCACCTCCACCCCCCACGCACACCCATGACTGCTCTCTGGGTCTCTCCTCCTTCCCACGATGTCCAACTTCTCCATTAAAAGCAGCTTCCCCTGGAGCTGTCCCTACATATGGGCGATGAGAGCCCTGCCCACACTGTCCCTTCCATGGGCATGAGACGTGCAGACACACAGAAATTGGTATCTGGAGTTCCCCCAGGCTGGGGCCCATCTTCCTAGTACCCAAACTGCTGCAGACAGGACACTGGTTTGGAGCAATCTGTCCACATCTGTGCCTCCCTTTCCTTCTTCCTTTTCCTCAGCTACGTCCTAACCCCTCTCTCCTCCATTCCTAGAGTGCAATTCCCTGAGAAGTTAGGAGGTATTCACAGCCAGCCTCCCTCCAGCTGTAAATGACCTCACTTTGCAGTTGTGCCAGGCCTGGAGGTAGAAACCGAGGGTCAAAATGGACCTCCCCTGCAGGAGTCAGCGTGTGGAAAGAGGCCAGGAATTGGCAGCCCCCGGCCTCCCGCTCCCGCCAGAACCCTCCTGGGAAGGAAGAGGACTTGGTGAGCTCTGAGATGCCTGGCACTCCTGCCCTGCCATGCAGAGAGAGGACCCGGCAGGCAGCTCAGTCCCAAAGAGACAGGCCGGTGGGGCAGGCGTGGGTGACAGGTGAGCCACGCCCTGACTTGTGGCATAGTTCATTCCACATATCATTACAGAGTGCCTACTCTGTGCCAGGATGCATCACGGACGAAGCACACGTCACCTCCCTAGAGGAGCTCACATCCTACGGGGGGTGACAGGCAGTCCCCATAAGGAATAAGCAAATCCTGTGGTTTGTAAGCAGAACAATGCAGAAAACAAAGCAGGAAAAGGGGGGCCAGGAGTGTGAGCGATGATTCTAAATAGGATGGCCAGGGTAGGACTCTCCTCAAGCAGGTGATACCAAGACTTGCAGAGGGAGAACCAGACCTTGCTGCCCATTGGAATATGTCAGGTTTTCCTCTGAGTGGAGTGAGAGACCACCGACTTACAATCTTAAAGGATCATTC
Organism: Pseudorca crassidens; assembly: GCF_039906515.1. Lineage (NCBI taxonomy): Eukaryota > Metazoa > Chordata > Mammalia > Artiodactyla > Delphinidae > Pseudorca > Pseudorca crassidens. Next base: position 5,875,603 of record NC_090314.1, on the reverse strand, counting down.
TGGTGTGGGGTTAAGAACGGACTGCAGGGGACAGAGAGACCCCATGAGCAGACCGGTGAGGCTACCCAGGTGAGAGATGGTGGTGGCCTGGACCAACGGGGTGGCAGTGAAGGAGGTGAGAAATGCTCAGATTCTGCAGATGCTTTAGAGATGGAACCAGGACTTATACCCACGACCAAACGTAAAATGGATGGCTAGTGGGAAGCAGCCGCATAGCACGGGGAGATCAGCTCGGTGCTTTGTGACCGCCTGGAGGGGTGGGATAGGGAGGGTGGGAGGGAGGGAGACGCAAGAGGGAGGGGATATGGGGATATACGTATGCATAGAGCTGATTCATTTTGTTATACAGCAGAAACTAACAGAACATTGTAAAGCAATTATACTCCAATAAAGATGTTAAAAAATAAATAAATAAAGAGCACAGGCTCTGGAGCAAAAAAAAAAAGCCAAAGTTGAGCCATTGGGATAGCAGGATTCCATCAGCAGAGGTGAGCAAATCTATGGGTGGGATGGAGGGCTGGGGGAGAAGACAGCAGGCTTTGCTTTACGTTTGAGTGTCCATTAAACATCCAAGCGGAGGTACCAAGTGGGTTGTTGGAAGTGGGGAGAAAGGTCTGGGCTAGAAATAAAAATTGGGCAATCGCATACAGAGAGCATGTGAAAAAGCCAGAGAACTGGATGATCCTAGACATTTCTCTACTCCCGGGGCCCGAAAAAGGCCCTGGCATAGAGGGACCACCCAGGAAAGCCTGTGTGCAACTGAAGGGCTGATCCTCCTTAAATTGGCCTGTGCCTTCAGGTAAGTCACTTGACCTGTCAAAGCTCTTTGTTTTGTTGTTTGTAAAGTGGAAATGAGGGTAGCAGTACACAGGTCATCTGCGTTTGGTGAATTCTAAATCAGCGTGTGTGTGCAGAGGAGGAAAGGAGAGGAAGCTGCATCCCTGCTGCTTCCGAGTTCAGGTTACTGGGTTGAAACTCTGGGATTCTTAGGCCTTTCTCATCTGTGGTCTGGGACCATGATGCTCCCCAGGCTTCCTCTCTTGGGCTGACACCCTTGACCTCCTCTGACCTGACCTCAGAGCCTCCTTAGGAAGGCCTTCTATCCATGCACCATCTTAGAGCCCAAGATGGGAGAGATCTAGGCCTCCATGTTGGTTTCTAATGAGATTCCATTCTCAGCTGAGATCCAAGCCCATCTCATGTTCCTTCCTTAATTGTTCCTTCAAGACAAGTGGAGCTGAAAACCTTCCTCCCATCACCTTTGCTGGACCGAGCCCAGTAACCATGTTAGAGCATCCTTAGCCAATCCTCAGCTATCCTCACCAATTTCTGAATTAAGGAGACCTTCCAATGACAGCTTGAGAGAGAACTCAGCCATCTGAATCTCACCGACCTTCATAGCATCAATCCTGATGGTCAGCAGACTGAGCGAAAAGAACCACCACCTTTAGAACCACTATTCCTTTGGCTACATCACACGCTACCCCTGACAACATCAGTACAGGCAGAATCATCATTTCCTCTGTGTGACATAGTCAACACTACTTCTTTCCATGGCCGTCACCAAATGAACGTTGACCTTTCTAGTCCTATAAGGCGACAGGCTTGGCCAATATTTTTTCTATGCTGACAGCTGTTATCATTGCTTCAAACCCTCCTTTGATTATTATTCTTTGCCGCCAACCCCCACTATAAATATTAAGCGCCTACTGTCTACTATTGCCGAGAAGAAGAATTTGTATTCTGCTAGAGAGTAGGATGGGTGAACAATTACAGTGCAATGGATGCAGTGAATGCAGTGGTGTAATCACAGCACCAAGGACCATGTACCAGGGTGGCCGAGAAACCGGAGGAGAAGGCTGAGTTTTTAAGGAGAAGTGGAGAGTAAATAAAAAAGTGTGCCACAGTTCATCGCTTTTCCAGCTGTCGGGCTGCACGTGTACAAGTCTATCTCTTATCAAAGAATAAAAGTCTTTTGAGTTAAAAGTAACCTTAGCCACACTTCAAGGCTGGATAAAAATCCTTTCTGAAGCATTGCAAAACTTATTTCTTTAAATAAAAGTTTAAAGTAAGTACCCCAAGTACTCATTTTACCTTCTAAATAAAAACGTGTATGTGCATGCGGATGTGTGTCCATGTATAAGAAATCCTTACATAAGAAGCTAAGAGAAATCTGATTGGGAAGCGTGGAGGTACAGTTTCATGATAGAGTTTCAACTATATAGAGAGATAAAAGCTCTTACGCCAGCTGGGCAATGGCCTTGTCCAAATGCAGCTTCATCCTTTCTTGACAACACAGAATAATATCAACCTCCTACTCAAGTGAAAAAAAAAAGCCACATTAATGTTTTGATATTGAACATAACGTTCAGAGTCGACAACGTAACAAAACACTGATGATAGAAAACTTTGTTTCTGGGAAAATCGTGAAGTAAAACAAGAAAAGAATTCTATACCCACTTATTTACCTACACGCCCCCGTGATATTGCTGTCTTAACATAAGACTGAGATTCACCCTTCACAGGGCTTTAGGGAAATATATTATGGAACAAGTTGGGACACGGGTAAAATTTTAGGAGTTTTATTTTTTATCTCTGGTCTTTAATTGAATCAGTCAATCAATCAATCAATCAAATTCTGGTGATACCCAAGGTTGAATTTAATGCACGGCTTCTTCTATACTAAGTATTCTTCCAAGAAAAGTGAATCTGGAAGGGAAAAGGACAGCCTAAAAGGCAGTTCTCTCAGGCAGTGCATGTGACCTCCAAAAGACCCAGTTTTTTGCTCCAAACGGAGGCCAACCTCCACCCTAGGAGGCCAGGTCTCCCCTTGTCCTGCCTCTGCCCTGCAGCCCAGCTGCTATACTCGTATAAAATCTGCACTACCCATGCCACTCTGCTTGACCACGCACATGGCACTTTGATGCTGCTGGGATGTACATATTGTTACACGTATAGCAGAGATTTTTCAAATAAATAGTTACTTCCCTCTGAAATTCATATTCACATTACAAAATTTAGGAACCCAAAATAGCACCTAGAAGACATTTAAAAAGTGCACATAACGATCGCTACCACTTTTTCAAGTGAAAAGTGATCATACCATCATATTGAACACTGAACATGAAACTTGAACACTTTCCCATGACATAAAGCTATACTGTGATGAACAAGCTCAAAAATATTTAGACACCACCAAAGGGGATGCCTTTTTTCAAGGTTTTGACAAGTACAACCAAATTGCCCTTCAGAAGAGTTGTACCCATTTACAACAATAAATGAGTGTGAGCTTCCTCACCTCACACACCCAGTAGACACTATGACTCCTCTCAATCTTTGCCAACATGAAAGACCACCCCCCAGTAAAAGCACACTTGTTCAGATGTGCAGGTTACTATTATGACTGGGTATTTGCTCATGATTTGACTTTCTTCTCTTGTGAACCACCTGTTCATGTGCTTGTCTACCTTTTCTGTTATGTTTTTCTTATTTATAAATATTCTTGTATTTAAAATTCAACCCTTTCCCATTATAGGACACACATATATATATTTTTTTTACCAGTTTAGCTCTTGCCTTTATATTTTGTGTGTGGTGTCTCTGATCTACAGACATTTCTGGTTTCTATGACATCAAACGATCAAATGTTCCCTTTGGGTTTCCGCCTTTGTTCATGTGATTTTAGAGGCCTCTTCACTCCAATGTTAATTATTACTCAACTATATCGCCTTCTTATTCTTTTATTGTTTAATTGGTTGTCGTAAAAATATTATGCCTAGAGTTTATTTCAGTGATAACCCTCCTGCCTGATTCTTTGATACTCTGAATGACTGGAGTAAATGAAAAACGCAATTCCCATGACATGTTAGCAAGTCCCCCTGCCTTTACAGGCAGCAAGGATTTCTCACACATTCTCATTGTAGGTGGTGCCTGTCTTTGATATTTTTGGTTGTCTGGTCTTCATCTTTCTCTATGGCTTGGGGGTGTGTGTGTGTGTGTGTGTGTGTGTGTGTGTGTGTGTGTGTGTGTGTGTGTGTGTGTGTGTGTGTGTGTAGCCATTTCATGGAGGTGTTGGCAAAGGATACATGGAATACTGCTTAGAAAATATCACTTAAAACCCAAAATCCCAGTGAGCTTTTATGCTATGTGTACACTATTCACACAGAGGGAATTCCTGGAACTTTCAGTGGAAAAAATTACGTTTAATGAGACTCTTGCTATAAAAAAATCCCTTCAACACTACTTTTTATACTTGAATTTAAATAATGTCATATGGTGAACATCGTGGTTGGAAGCAGAAGGCTTCCTTGGAATAGGGAATGCCTGAAACCAAAGACTTTTGTAACTGTCCCCAACGCTAACTTACCTACTAGTCTGCACTCACACATGGGGCTGGTCTGGAAACGCCTCCATGAAGTGACTGCAGGGCAAGGGCCTTATTCCCTCAACCGCCCGTGAGAAGAAATTTTGCCGGAAGGTGGTGGGTACAGACAGAGGGCAGAAGTGTGAGAAGAGCCCAGATGTCGTCAGACCGACAGCTGCCACCTGACACCCAGGGAAGTGAAGGTCATGGCAGAAAACCCAAGAACCACACACTAGGCGCCTGGCAAGTGATGCCACCCCTTCTGGATCCTGAACTTGGGGACGAAAAATAGACCCCGAGAATAAAAGGGTGGCAGTGACTCCTCTGAGTTTCTCAGAGTCTCAGTGGCCAAAATGAATACACTGTGGCTTGAGATGGAAAGAGAACAAGGAATCACATCCAAGCATTTGAAGAACCTTGAATTAATCCTACTATCTGAGCAGGCGAAACCTTTGCAAAGCATCTCTTACGGTTCTCCTCTTGGGAGCTGTGGTCTTGGGATGGGGTGGCGGAGCGCGGAGGTAGAATAGAGGCTTCACAGCCTTTGGCGTGCCCTCACCTCGAGCAAACCACCCGCCCCCGTTGCCTCACCCCCTGTGTCTTGGGTGAAACAGTGGTTAAAGACGTGCTCTGGCATCAGATAGCCCAGATCCAATGCTGCCTTTGCAAATGCTGGGAGCAAAGGCGAGTTATAAACAAAGGGTAATAACACCTGCCTTTCTAGGTTGTGGGGTAGATAATTATGTGCCTTGCAGATGGAAGCTCTCACTAAAGGGTAGGACTTATAATGCGACATGGATCATAAAGTATGATCTAGAACTTAATCCTCATGTGCGACGTGGCCTCCACCCTCTTCTTTGCTGAGAAATACTGGCCAGGTCACAAGAACTCCGAGTTCTGACCACACACATGGATGTGTGCTAACTCTCGGCTATACCCTGAACTGTGGATATACGATCATTTCTGGGACCTCACTGTTAAACCCAGACCCTGCTTCCTGTGGTTCTACGTATCCACAGATACATACAAACTTAAAGGCTTAACTGAGCCTTTTTAAGTTTGGGGTAAGTGGGTAAACTATCACACTCTTAACAGGTAGAATAGGCTACTGAAATCACACTTTAAAAATCAAACTATAAGTCCAAATGGAATCTGGATAATGGCAAATGTCATCGATAGGAGCAAGCACCCCATTTCTATAGACAGTGTGTTTTGATGACGACATTCTCAAATTCTCACTCATCCCTGAGTTTGGGAAGCAGCGGTGTTTCCTTAAAGATGTGCACTCTCAGTGTTTGCTCCTGAATCACTTGAAGTTGACCCATCACCCGGCTGGTTGTGAGGGGGCTGGGGTCCTACAAGCCATTTAGAGGCGGAAATCCCAGACGGGGAAGGCGTTTCTTGCTACTGGTGGTGAGAATCCACCCAGACATTCTTTGCATGCTGGTATCAGGTTCTATTCAATACTGTCTCAGAGCAGAACCCTCTTGGGATGGAGTCATAGAACCAGTAACAGTACCATCAATAGGAAGGGGAAGGCAGAAGGCATCAGGGTCAAAGAAAAGTTCACTTTTAAGCTTTATGAATGTGAACCAAAAAATGAGTTACCAACGTACATATGTCTGGCACTTGGGGAAGCAGAACGAACGCTTAATAGAGTATCCAGGCTAAAAAAAAAAGAGAGACTGGGAAGGGTCCCAGGTACCTAAGGGCTGAAATCTTAAGAAATGGCAGAGATCTTGTGGGAGAGAGCCTAGGAGGTAAGCTCCCGGATGGCTGATCAAAAGCTGTCCAAATGCATATACCCTTTGATGCGTGGATTACAGTTTTGGAAATGTATCCTGAGGAAATAATCAGAAATGCATACAGTTATCAATACGATGCATGTGTGGAGGCAGGGGCCACATGGGAAGAAACCTCTGGACCTTCCCCTCAATTTGGCTGTGAACCTAAAAGTGCTCTAAAACATTGTCTTCTAAAAAACACAACACTGCCTTTCCACGTCTACATTTAAGAATAAACATCATTGGGCATTTATCCAACAAAAAAAGCACTATTCAAACGCATAGATACACTATAATTCTAACCTGGAAGATATGTCTGTGTGTCTTTAAGTTGGGTGGTATCTACCTAAGTATGATTATTAAAAAGACTGAAATACTCTAACATTAATAGTCATTTCTGTCTAATTGAACTTAGGTGATTTTTATCTTTACTGCATTTTTCAAATTCTCTCAATAAATATCTATTACTTTCATAACCCCCCAAAAATATATCTTTTCTAAAAAATAACATAAACAACAAAGTCCTACTGTATAGCACAGGAAACTATATTCAGTATCTTGTAATAAACCATAATGGAAAAGAATATGCAAAAGAATATACATATATATATGTATAACTGAATCACTTTGCTGTACACCAGAAACTAACACAACATTGTAAATCAACTATACTTCAATAAAAAATAAAATAAAATGTATCTTTTCTAAATACCATAAATATCTGATACTATAACTCCTTACTGTGTCTTTACATAACATCATTTTTTGTTTCTATACATTAAACGCACATTTGCAATGAGGTTTCTTGTTATTGAAGGGTTTGCCCCATATTTACCGTCAGCAACTCTTTTTCCACTTCATCATGAACTAGATCGATTCCCATTCTCTTCTCTCGATGAAACAGACATTCCCGGGCTACCTACAGATACACAAATAATGAAAAACACTAATACAACCTGACTAAAATCAGTGACTAGCACTTCTAATAACCTGTTTCTAAAACAAGGCAATAGATGCTCCCAATACCAACTTTTCAAGGCATTTTCCTGGAAATCAAACAAGAAACTCAGTGTGACAACGAAGTGAATCCCTGCTGCTAGTGAAAAGGTAAAGAGTTTGAAAAAAATTCCTAATTTGGAAAGTTGACAAACTGAAGCAGATGGCATCTACTTAATCCCCACAAATCAGCATCTGAGAAAACTATGTGACATCAATTCCTTCTAGAGAAATAGTTCAATAACCCAAATCACAGTCTTCAAGATCTTATTTCCAAATGTTTTCTACTGAGAAGAGTGAAGAAGAAACAAATGATTATTTAAAGACCTCAAAATATTTGTGTGGCCAAAAATCCAGGTGATTATTGTTAAAGTACCATTTATTGTTTTCCTAATTATAAAAGTAATATGCGGGGCTCCCCTGGTGGTGCAGTGGTTGAGCGTCCGCCTGCCGATGCAGGGGACACGGGTTCGTGCTCCGGTCCGGGAGGATCCCACATGCCGCGGAGCGGCTGGGCCCGTGAGCCATGGCCGCTGAGCCTGCGTGTCCGGAGCCTGTGCTCCGCAACGGGAGAGATCACGACAGTGAGAGGCCCGCGTACCACAAATAATAATAATAATAATAATATGCTTTATCCATTAAAGAGAAAAAGTAGAGAGAAGTCAAAAATGAGTTATCCATACTCCTATCAGTTTTGTTTGTTTTAAACAGAAGTTACAGTGCCCTCATAATTTTATTCTTTTTAGGATTGATGTTAAATAGTAGACTTGAAATAGTCTATGAGACAAAGTACATTAATGACTCCAATGGAAAGCAGCTTAGATAGCCAACAACTAAATTATGCATGAAATAACATTATGTAAATGTTAAAATACTTTTTTCAAAGAGTAAGTATTTCATGACATGGGATGACTATAATGTTAAATGTTTAAAAAGCATAATAGTATGTACACTGTAATCTGGATATGATGTCATTGAACAAAATCTTGGAGTGAATCTCTAATTTTTTAATAGTCTAATGTACACTGACTAGAAGATGAACTAAGGGGTTGAAGGGAACTCTGATTATTTTAATGTGTATTACGAAATTGCTTTCCAGGAAGTTTCTGCTCATCCATAGTCTACTAGCAATATCTGAAGTGTCCGTCTTCTGCACTTTTGCCAACCCTACACATTATCGGTTTTCATTTTTGCAAATTTGGTAAGCCAAAGACGGTTACTTCATTGACTTAGTTTGCATTTTTGCTATTGAGTTTTAATATTTTTGTCTTATATACAGTTGATCATCAGTATTTCCTCTTTTGAGCTGTATCTGTTCATGGGACTAATTCTCATTTTAATTGGGATCTTCTGATACCGTGTTGATTGTAAATGTTTAAACACACAAGATATCTGGACAAAAACTGCAGAAAAGTATTTAAATTATGCCCATCTCATTGAAAGCAGTCATCACTGAAAGGAGTGTCAAGGGAAGAAACTGAATCTCCTCTGGAAATTAAGTAAAAGGTAAGTGGCTGTCATTTTAAGTGTTCATTAAAGTAAGTGGTGGGTGGGGTGGGATGGGATGTATTGTAGAATAGACCAGGAATCCTCAAAATGATCCAGAGCTCAGAGAAAGTATGGAAGGGCTTCTGATCCCATGATGAGTTCTTTTAAAAGAATATCATTAGTGTCCTGTCGACCTTTCTCAGGATTTCTGTGGTCGTGTGTATTTGTGTGCACTCGTGTTTAGTGGGGAGGAGGGGTGCAGTAAGAAGCTACGGTGTGCAGGGGTCTCCAGCAAACCCCCCAAACAACTAGACTTCTAGCTCTTCGATTCTCTAATCTCACACAAACATGGAGAAAAAGAGTGTTCGCTTTGCCCATTCACATATACACAACTTCTAAAATAATCTGCATCATTTGGACATCTTCACATACAGAATGTCTTCTCCCAACGGTGGTGGATAGAATGGGGTCAGGGGGCCCATCGCACACTCAGAGGATTAAAGGTAATTTGATCTCCATTCAGAAGCCTGGTCAGAGGCCAGCAACCAGCTGAAAGGCTGCCTCTAGGACCAAAACTGGCTTAACTTCTATCCCATTTCTCTATTTAACCAAACTCATTCCATTCCCAAGAAGCTCTAATTTGATCGTTTCACCGTGCCTGAAGTGGACTCATAACATACATGCAGAAGGCATTTCATGACACAGACTAAAAGAACAGTTTTTTCCCTCTCAAACAACGTTTATGTTAATCCAGGGACAGCAATAACCAAGCAGCCTATTTAAGAGATGGGAAGATGGCATTTTCACCATAAAATACCGTGCGTCTTAAGAGCGTCGCTTTAATTAGCCTCCTTTGCTTTGCATGCAGAATTCTCTCTACTTTTTTTTCTTTCTTGGCTGTACCACTGGGCTTGCGGGATCTTAGTTCCCCAACCAGGGATTGAACCTGCGTCCTCAGCAGTGAAAGCACTGAGTCCTAACCGCTGGACCGCCAGGGAATTCCAGAATTCTTTCTACTTAAATGGTTGTTCGGTATAATGTGAGAAAAATGGCAATGGTTTTATCGTCACTGAAACCCGGTACAGATTTATTGACAAGGGCTTGGCTTCTACAGGGGAAGCGAAATATAATTCAATAGACAGATAACCTCAAAATTTCAACGACAGGGTTATAATCATAAAAATGCACTGTCCTTTTAATAAGGTCTTATAGTTACCTGAAGAGGGGCTTCTGTCTCCATCAAAGCCCTCTCCAGTTTTTTCTTAACATCGGTGAGTTCATTTGTCTCTCCAATCATTGCATCCAACTCATGAATGATTTCAGATTTCCAAAATCCTATGTCGTTGACTCGTTCTCCCAGATTGTGGGTGGAGTCTGCCTGGGTTTTTCTCGTTTGTTGATATTTGTCTTGAATCAAGCGAGATGTATCTACCCTTAGTCTCTCTGAATTGTGTCGGGAGGTGTTGGATTCTTGAAAGTTGGTTAAGTTGGACCTGTACCAATCATCTGGGGTATATCTGGTGAAGAGTGTGGTTCTGTTGGAAACACAGGGAAGCGTGGTGCTCTCGGACACCCTCTGAGATCTGGTGCAGCACGGGTCCAAGGCTGGTGAGTTGGAGGCTGCTTTGTAGTACGTGCTTGGTCTCCAAGGCAGGCTCAGACTGTGGGTCAGATTGCAGTGCGGGAAGCAGTTCCTATAGCTTGAGGCCATGGCACTGATGGCTGGTAGGAAGTTGGCTGGTGTTGGTCTAGGGTGGGCATAAGGTGCCGCCAAAGTAGAACCTAGAAGCTCCATGATGCTCAAGCACTATTTGTAAATCTCTCCTGCTTAAAAGGGGGGGGGGGAAGGGGCGGAAGCAAAAATAGACAGTCACATAAATAACCTTTGGTGAAAACTCACAGATAAAAGGGTCCATCTGACTTACTATAAGCAGCAGTGTTGTCTAGCACATTAGATATTTGTTTTAATTTGATAACCACCTTTACTTGTGATAACATATTCTGCATTTATTTTTCATCTCTGTCTCTGGATTGTATTCAAATTACATTTTTGTGGGTTGGCCTTTTGAAGTTTTGACATATTTTTTCAATCATGAGAAGTAACACCGTCTCGTAACAGATTCAAATGAAGAGCCTGGACTATGCTTTCTAACAGATTGGGATTCAGATCTCGGCTCTGCTATTTACTAGCTGTGAGACCTGGTGCAAATGACTTAAGCTCTCTGTCCTCATCTCTAAATTGGGAATAATAGTAGTAATTGCTACTTTGGTTTGTTATAAGCAGTATTAGCCGCAAGGGGTTGCTGAGCGGCATCCACCGCCCACCCCAACCCCCCAGTCTTCCTAAATAAACACACGATCAGAGTAACACCAGTGTGGCAGATAAGCCAACATAACTCAAGGAAGTACCTAGATCCCCTTTTCCTGGCAACTTGCCACCTCTAAGCAACTCCGGTATAGACAGACATGCTATGGCAGCCCCTGAGCATTAAGTAAGACGATGCTAAGTATTTGGAATACTTAGCACAGTTCTGGGCACATAGTTAATGCTCAATAAATGTTAGCTTTTAAAATTACTAGCTCAGAGGTGTATACAAAGTAAAAGATAAATATCTACTCTCCCCCCTTCAAAATAAACTCCTCAGAAGTAGACACTGTGAATAATTCATTACTAGTTGTATCTTTCCAGATTTTTCCTTTTCATATACCAACATATATATTATTTTTAAATCTATATACATCTCCCTATATACATATGCACAGAGTTTTTTAATACAAAAATTGAATTATCTTAATCATTATATGTATCATTCCAGAACATGCATTTTTGAAAATATATGTATTTTGGACCTCTCCCCCTGTTAAAACATAGAGAGCCACTTTATCCTTTTTTACCAGCTGAAAATATTCTATTGTCCAGAATTTGGGGTCATTGTTAGTCCAGAAAGCCAAAGATGCCATAGACTATGACATACTTTTCAGCATCTGAACGTCATTCTGTTTGGGGGTTAATGTCCATAGATGCATTTACTGAAAAGGAAAAATAATATCAGATCCAATTCTGTAGGCTCCTACTCAGAAAAAACAAACAAACAGAAACACATTCAGAGTCCGCCTGCCGATACAGGGGACACGGGTTCGTGCCCCGGTCCGGGAAGATCCCACATGCCGCGGAGCGGCTGGGCCCGTGAGCCATGGCCACTGAGCCTGCGCGTCCGGAGCCTGTGCTCCGCAACGGGAGAGGCCACAGCAGTGAGAGGCCCACATACCGAAAAAAAAAAAACCACATTCAATGATTCTTTAAATAGCTGTTTTGACGCCATTGGTACCCAAACCACAAAATAATCTATTTGTAGAACTGTGGCCAAATCAAAATCCACTCGGACTACATGTGATGAAACAGCTACCCACTGCCACTGGTGGTATCCCACCTGACCCTAGCTCCCTGATGTTTTCCTTATTCTTCCCTCCCTCAGCCCCCAAACACTTTATATGGGCCAAGCTTAGAGTACGATGGTAAAAACGAAAGCCTTAATAACCACTTGCCATTCCACACCTAAGTCTGAAACTTAAAACATTGCTTTTTGAAAAAGCAAATTCCAAGTAACTTGAGCCACGAGGGTCCTCCTGGCTACTTTTAGTTTCAACCCCTTCCCCAAGTCACATCTAGAAATAATCCCATCAGTTTTCTTTGAGCAAGAAGCTTCGAGTGGGATTGGACCACTCTTGCTTGGCTTTTCTTAATTCCTGACAACAATGAATCTAAAAGCTAATGTCACACTTGGTCCTTCAATCACGGAATTCCAGGTGTAGAATTCCCACATGTATTTACTCGACACCTATGATGCTGAAATCTTGAGGCAGCTCAATCCATGTCTGTCAAATATCAAACCACGAGTGTTCAGGTTTAACACACGTGTGAAATGCAGGGGTCCACAAGCCAGAGGAGACATATGACTTGAGAAAATCAATATGGTTTGTAAAAGCATCCAGTGATAATTTTTAATTAGAGATGGGATATAATCTAGAATCTGGAATCTGAAGCATAAAGTCAGTTGTTTAAAAAGTTCCCAGATGTAGAGCTCCTCATATATGGCAGTAAGTTTCACATGAGAGACAATATTCCATTGCCATTCCATATTCCAATATTCCATGTTCCAGCTCCAGTAGGCCCCCTTCTAAGTCATTTAGGAAGACCCAATAAAAGACAACAGCCTGGCAATGTCTTTTTTTCTTTTTTTTTCTTTTGGTCATTATTGGCCAAGAAAATTGAGAATCTCATGGCCTAAGAAATATTTAACTCAAAATAGATTTCTGCCTTCAACCAGGATAGAGTAATAAAAACTAGACTTAGCCTCTTACACCTACAAATCTAGACAAAATATATGAAACAACTGTTTTCAGGCTGCACAGGACTCTGATCTGTGAGAGAAGAGAAACAAAAAAGGTGAGCCCTCTGATCACCTGGAGGCAATTTCCAGACTATGGGGAAAATGGATGGAAACAAACCAGAGCCTGGCAGCATCTGTGAGTTGAGGAGGAGGCCAGAATTTGGGGAGGCTGAGACACCTGGAAGTTGGGACGCGGGATTCTGGAGTAAAATGAGTTATGCAGACAAAGCGCTCCATAAATCTATGTAGGGGTCCACTTGGGTCTTTGCTGAGTAATAGGTTGTACATACATCAAGGAATGTTCCACAAACCTTGGCAAATAATGATGGCAGTGTTGTTAGCTGCACAATTCCTAGAGCTCACAGAGGGCCCAGAGACATTTTGAACCCAGACCAGTCAGAGTGGAGAGTTGTTAGTGGTCACCTGGAGCATTTGATGGAAAGCCCAGAGAGGTCACGCATTAGAATGGGGCCGACCTATCTTTAGAACGAAGGTACTAAAGACTCTGGAAAAGCTTGAATACGGGCCTCAAAAAGCTCAAACTAATCCACAAGTAAGTGCCTGCCAACGTCAGGAGCTCAAATATAGAGCACCACAGTGTCCAGCATCCAATCAAAAACTTCCAGACATGCCAAGAAGTAGACACATGTGGCCCGTAATTAGGAGAAAAATCAGTCAATAGAAACAGGTATACAAATGGCGGAGATGTGACGGCACTAGAAAACCACGCGCAAGTATTTAAAGGAAAACAAGAACATAATGAAGAGAGACATGGAAGACTTAAAAAAGAACAAAATGAATCTTTAGGGATAAAACATATAATATATTCTTGCACAATTTCACTAGATTGGAGTAACTGCAGATTAGACACCAGAGAAGCAAAGATTAGTGAGCTCGAATCTAACCAAACCAAAGCACAGACTTTTTAATTCACTGGAAACAAAACATGAAAAGAGCCTCAGTAACTTACGGTATAATATCAAGTGGTCTAACATCATGCACTTGGGGTGTCACATTAAGACGAGAGGGAGACAAAATATCTGAAGAAACAATGGCTGCAAATTTCCCAAATCTGATGAAAAGTACAAACCCCTATGTCTAAGAAGCTCCACACACTCCAAGAGGATAAACACACATCCATGTGTGTGTGCACACACCACTACCTCAAGGCTCATCATAATAAAATGGATGAAAGTTCACAATAAAGAGAAAAAATTAAAATCAGAGGAAAAAAGACACAATAGATAGAAAGGAACAAAGATAAGAATTAGTGAAGAATTCTTGTCAGAAACTATGCAAGCCAGAAGACAATCAAACAACATCTTTAAAGGGCTGGAAGAAAGTGTAATCCTAGAATTCTATTTCCAGTGAAAATATCCTTCAAAGATGAAGGTGAAATAAAAGGTTTTTATATATATATATATATATATATATATATATATATATATAAAAGCAAAAGCCAAGAGAATTCAGCTGCAGCAGAACTGCACTAAAAGGGCTGTGAAAGGAAATTCTTCAGGCAAAAGGACATTATACCAGATGGAAACTTGGAGCTACACAAAGAAATGAAGTCTCAGAAATGGTAAGTATGTGTGCTAATAGCAAAAAAAAAAAAAACTTTTCTAACTTTTAAATTTCTTTAAAAGATGGCTGCTTAAAGTAAAAATAATAAAAATTCATTGGGAGATTTATGATAAAAACAAAAGTAAGTTATATGGTAATAACAGCACCAATGATGGGAGAGCAGAAATGGAAAAGTACTATTGTAAAGGCCTTATGACTAAAATGGAATAATGTTATTTAAGCATATACTACAGTAAGTCAAAAATGCATACTGTAAACCGTAGAGCAGCAGTTCTCAAAATGTGACCCAAAACCATGGGCTTGCCTAAGACCTTCTCTGGAGTGACAAGGTCAAGGTTATTTTTATAGTAAACACCCAGATGTGATTGGCCTTTTTCACTCTCGTTCTCTCAGAAATGTACAATAGAGGTTTCCAGAGGTGACATGATATGCGATATCACAACAGACTGAATGCAGAAGTAGATATGAGAACCCACCGACTAACAAAAATTTTAAAACTTTACCAAAAATGTGAAACAGTGCCACTCTTCTAACTAAATTTGTTTCAGAAAACATAGTTTTTTAATGAAAAGTATTGTTTATGTTACTATATAATAGGTTGTTACGGTTACTTTTAAGAGTTAATATTTTTAATTTCTCTATTTTAATTTCTGATATAATAAATATCAGTAGCTGTAATCTACATAAACTAAAGCTCTACAGAGTATCCTCTCTGACCATATCAGAGTTAAATTAGAAATCAATAATAGAAA
Organism: Pseudorca crassidens; assembly: GCF_039906515.1. Taxonomy (NCBI): domain Eukaryota; kingdom Metazoa; phylum Chordata; class Mammalia; order Artiodactyla; family Delphinidae; genus Pseudorca; species Pseudorca crassidens. The sequence continues at coordinate 5,860,245 of NC_090314.1, read as the reverse complement.
GGTGTTCGGAAAATCCTCAAATACTAGGAAGCTAAACAACACACTTCTAAACATCCTATGGGTCAATGAAGAAATAACACGGGAAATTAGAAAATATCTTGAACTGAATGAGAATAAAAAACAGAACGTATCAAAATTGTGAAATTCAGCTAAGAGTGTTTAGAATGAGGTTTATAGCTTTAAACGCTTATATAAGAAAATAAGAATGAGCTAAAATCAATGATCTATACTTTCATCTTAATGGCTAGGAAAAAAAAAAAAAAGCAAAGTAAACCCAAAGTAGAAAGAAGGAAATAATAAAAAGTCAATGAAGTAGAAAATGAACAAATTTTTGAAAAGCAATGAAATCTTAACAATAAAATTGATAAACCTCTTGCAAGACTGATCAAGATTTAAAAAAGAGAAGACAAATGACTACTATCAGAAGTGAAAGAGGGAATACTACTAAAGCCCCTGCAAATGTTAGAAAGTTAATAACGTATGATTACTAACAACCTATGCCAAGGAATTTGACAACAGAGAGGAAATGGACAAAATTCTTTAAAGATACAAACAAAACTGCCTAAGAAGAAAAAGGTAACCTGAACAGCTGTATAGGAATTAAAGAAATTGAATCTATAGTTTAAAATCTTTCTTCAAAGAAAACATCAGGTCCAGATGGGTTCACTGATAAATTCTACCAGAGTTTTAAGGAAGAAATAGTATAGCTTTTAAAAGCCTATCGCTTACTTGCGTGAGGTGCCTTTCACAATGTTTAAATTATTCTCTAAATTCTAACTCAGCCTCTTCCTAAAGAGGCAATGAGCACACACTATGATCCTTAACTGATGCTATAAATATCTCACATTTGCAAGTAAACTAAACAAATTCTTTGGGAAGATGACTGAAAATAGCTGTGGAAAAATTCATCCCCTAAATCATGCAATTGTTTTTTTATTATGCTTTTAGTCATGACCAAAAAAGCATTTTAAGAAATCAGACCTGCTACAAAGTCAAATACAGTATTTGACTGTATTCATTGAAGTTGGGGTCAATAGTTATTTACATACTGGAAAAATGCTACAATAGTCTTCTATAAATATTAACATGCTAAAAACATAATTAATCACACAGAGACTGTAAGTACTGGAAAGCTCCATTTCAAACCCAAAAGGTGGCCTCAAGCTGGAGAAATATATTTTATTAGCACATTTACGCAAGACTTTAAGATCATAAATATTTCAAGGTATAAAAACCTATAGCTCATAGTCTGCAGAAGGCATGACAAGGACAGAAAGTTTCCATGACTTTTTTCACACATTGCCTCAGATCAGCGGCCACCACAGGCTTGAAAGAATCACACAAAACCCCTGTTCCTTTGATCATATGTATTTAATTCCTCACAGTTTCAAACTGAAGCAGAAATAAAACACTGCCCCTGACACATTAATAAGTACCAGACTTAGGAGAAAGTATATCAGATTTCAGCGTTTAAGTAATTTCTCTCTATGCATATATTAAATAAGAATGCAGGAAAAGTTGAACAGTCTGTTTCTTTTAAAAAAGTTTGATAAGGAACTCTCTTCATTGATGGTGAAAGTATAAATTACTACACGTTGGAGAGCTATGGGGCAGTATCTACTAAAGTTGAAAAAACATTCCCTATGACTCAGAAATTATACAATTAGAATGTACAAGAATATGTTTCTGGTGATTTTTAAAAGGGAAAAGCGTAAAAGTCCATCGACAGGAGTATGCATGCGTAACTTACGATAAATCCATGCAAGAATTATCACACAACAGTTAAAAGCAATGACCTAGAGCATGTAGAGAATGATAGCATTATATAAACGTTTAAAATGAGACTATATATTGGTTTCTGGATAAATACCTAAGTAGCAAAAGTATAAAAATATGCAGAGTATAAGTAAACACTAAATTCTGGTAGGTGGGGAAGGAGAAAAAGGCATGCGATTCCCAAGGGGTACATAGGAGGCCTCTTCTGTGTCTGTAAGTTTTTTTGTTTTGTTTTGTTTTTAAACAAGGGGTGGGTACCTGCATGCTTGAACACTTTGTGAAATATTTTAAAATGAAAACAGTTGAATATTTTATCATACACCTCAATACACTTGGCCTATGAGTCTGTTTGCTTTTTTCACAATAATCAAACGAGTAATTCTACTCATTTCTAAAATGTTTATTCAGCTACGCCACCATAAGCATCTAGGGAGAAAACATACCGTTACTTTGTGCAAACTGTCAAAATACAAGTGAGTGCTTCACAGCCAGAGCTGAACAGAAAAGGCCACGGACAGTAAGGGAACAACTGCTGTGACCTGAATTTCAGCAACTCTTTGAACGGCCAGGTGACTGGTTGTCCAGCCCTCCCCTTGGCTGCATTTGGAAGACCGGGCTAAGTAAGCCGGGAGAACAAGGCAGAGGGTTGAGGCACACAAGAACCACAGGGACAAACACAGCACTGCCAACAGGTGTAAGGTATTATACGACCTAGGGTCTGGGGTTCTGACACACCTTTCCTGGTTCTGCATTTATAAGTAACTTCTCAATCCGCGAAAAGCACCAGAAACGTACATTAAGAAGGCTTGGGAGACTGGGTAAGTGTACCTGTGGGTTTTACGGTTTTCATATGCAGGGGTGAGGGTAGCGAAGTGAAGATGGAGGCGGGGCCAGGGTTTCCACGACCTCACCCCGAATTCTGAGGCCAGACGTTGGAGTCCTAATAGGGGCGGGGACTCTGTCGGGGTCGTCCCAGCAGCAGGCAGGAGGTGCCCGAGGGACCACTCACCTGTCGGCGGTGCCGGGCGAGGGGCGGGGAAGCGGGCGTGGGCGGGAAGGGGTCGCAGCCCCACAAACTACAACCCGCTGGAGCGCGGACTAGCGGCCCCGCCAGACCCCGCCCCGCCCAGCCTCGCCCTTCTGTGACGTCAGCGCCCGAGGACCACTCAACGACCGCCGCTGCTGGCTCCCCGGAAGCCGATTGGCCGGTGGAGGGAGAGGCGGGCGGCGGGAGCCGGAGAGAGGAGGGAAACCCTGCGGGCAGGCGACCGTTGCCATGGACGCTCTCGCGCGTAGTAACCACAGCTCCGGGGGAGACAGAGAGGTGGAGGGGGTGAAGGGGTGAAGGGTCCCCCGCCTCCCCTGCGGCGCCTAAATCGGAGCTCTCTCAGCTGCGCAGACCTTGGTGGCCCATTCTAAGGCTCGGGAGGCTGACAAGCCCCCGCGTTTCAGCCTGGCTGGGAAGACAGGCTGACCTTACCCCACACCCTAACCTGGCCATACCCATTTGTGCTTCTCCCTGTGACATAGTGGATGCCATTCTTTTATTGAAGACACAGATAAATCAGTTGTGTCCACGTGGCTTTGGAGAATGGCAGCAGTTAACTAGAGATGGACAAGCCATTTTTTCTCCAAAGCCACGCGTACATAACCGACTTAGCTGTGTCTTCAATAAACGATTCTAACTCAGTTGTGATTTGATGACAGTTGCCCTTGTATGTATCCTGTCTAGGCATTGGGGGGTGAGGGTGGAGAGGGTGTGTTAAAGGGCGGCTGGTGGGAAAATAAAGGAAGAGGAGAAAAAAAGTAAGAGAGGTGAGAGCAATATATGGGGATATGAGTGTGTTGGGCTGAGAAGGAATGTTTAGGAAAATGAAATGGAAAATATTGCCTTTACAGCCAACTGTCTCTAATCTCTCTGTGCCTTCTAAATTTTTTTAATCCCATAATTCCATTTTTATGGCTATTTATACAGGGAAATTGGAAATATTTCACATTGTCAAAGTTGGGAGAGGTGATTACAAACATTTTCGGTCTAAATTTTAGAACAATGTAAGTTCTTGCAATGTATTCTTTATCATTGTTCTTGGAGATTACTCAGAAACAGATTTGGGACATTTTATTCCAATTTGTACCATCAATATCAATGGTATTCTTTTCCTTGAGTGCTGTGTTGAGAATCAGTAGTTTTGGAAACTATAACCTGTAACTGGGTATGGGATCCAAATGGCCTTCATGCACAGAATATAACACTAATATTTACAGAAAAGTGCTTTGTGGAGTGTTTATTGGCAACTTGAGTGTGTGATGTGTTCATTGAGAATTTTATCATTTACAACCACAGGAAGGTAGTATCCGTTGTCACTGTTATGTTTTGCTTATGTTACTAGGTTATTTATAGGGGTGTGAATCACCATCGGCTTTTTTCATTGAATGACTTTTTCATGACATGAAATTGCAGCGCACACCTCGTTGAGAGTATTCCCAGAGAGCCAAGGTACACAGACTCTATCAAGTTCAGATATCATATTCTAGCTCACTTATTTAGCAAGTGAGGAGCTGTGTCCTAGAGGCTAAATGACATGCCCAGGGTCGCATTTCTGTGTGTGTCCTTCGGATCAAGTAGAAAACAATGGACTCCCACAGCCTCTCTTTCCTTTTGTTTCCATCAGAGCCATTATGTCACCGTCGTATGTTTTCACATATTGTCTCCCCCATTAGACTATGTCCCTGCGAGGGCAGAGACAATGATTTTCCAGCCTTAGTCACGGGAACCATTTTTGAAGCACTTGCTCTGTGCCAGCTTCATACACATCATTTATGACCCTCATCATAAGGTTGAAAATATGATTCCCCTTTTACAGGGACTTACAGGTTAAGTAACTTGACCAAGGTCACATTAGCCAGGAGGTCATAGAGCTGGAGTCTAACCTAGGTCTGTCTGACCTCAAAGCCCATGGTCTTCCCCCTACATCAAATAGCTATATTCCTTCTCGTGTATTCTCCTTTCTATCCTCAGCACCAGCCATCGAGCTTGGCCTACGGTGTACTCCTAGTGCATGTTTGTTGAATGAATGAATGAGCGCTTGGAGAAGGAGGGACCAGCTTCCCTCCCTGGTACTTAATAGTGATGATTTGGGACAAATTCCCAAATCACACCAGGTCTGTTGTATCTCTCCATAAAATGGGGCTAATGATGCTTCACTGGCCTGAAAGGAAGAGCATTAATCAGATGCTCTATTGAAATCCTTCCCAGAAAATAGATTGAAATTCAGATGCTCACTTATGAGTAGTTCTGGGAAAGCTAAGTGTATTTAGCCCACCTAAGGGGAATGGCACCCACCTCTACAGGGACAGTTGGATGCTTCTCTTTCTCCCTGAGATACATAAAACTCAAGGGAAAAGCAACCCAGATTGGAGCTATCAGGTGAGGTGTGTTGTGGGGTATTAATCAGAAGCCGCCCCAGCAGCTGAGATAGCTAGACAATTAATTGAGCTCTATGACCTAAAGTCTTATATGATGTGGGACACCTCTGAAATCTAATCTTAAAGTTCCATTAAGATTAGACCATTTAGAAGGTCCTGGTATTTATTGGCAGTCTAACGTCATCAATTAATCATCATCCACAATAAAGATGACTCATTTTAAGTGCTGCAGGGAGATCCTGACAATCTAAAGGAGGAGAGAAACAAAGACACAAACAGGACACTTTAAAGATGTTAAGAGTCATACAGTGGTGGGACTTCCCTGGTGGCTCATTGGTTAAGCACCTGCCTGCCCATGCAGGGGACACGGGTTCAATCCCTGATCTGGGAAGATCCCACATGCCGCAGAGCAACTAAGCCCACAAGCCACAACTACTGAGCCCACGTGCCACAACTCCTGAGCCCATGTGCCACAACTCCTGAAGCCCACACACCTACAGCCCGTGCTCCTCAACAAGAGAAGCCACCGCAATGAGAAGCCCGCGCACCGCAACGAAGAGTAGCCCCCGCTCACTGCAACTAGAGAAAGCCTGTGCGCAGCAATGAAGACCCAGCACAGCCAAAAATCCATTTTAAATAAATAAATGAATAAATTTATTATTTTTAAAGAGTCATACAATGGTATATGTTAGGTTGTGGATTATACTTCATGCTATGTATGAAAAAACAGGGCTATATCAAGGCTACTTAGAATCTTGATCTGGCATTTTAGGAGCTGAGGCCATTTTGTAATATTCTCGTGAAGATTCTGCAGAGACTGCATTATTTTTTCAATGTGACTGATACAAGACTAACGGGTCTGAGTAGGCTGGTTTATATCAGCGATACACCGTATTTCATCCAGATGAGTCTTTATCAGTTAAGAAAAATTAGCTTCTGAACTCAGCTACCACTGGGAGGTTGTTAAACTTTAGTCAAGGAGATAGAGCATGTCAAACAGAGTCAGACAGTCAATGTCTCGAATTTACTGGACCAAGATCCCTCATGCAAGCACTGAAGGTATTTTAGCTGTGGGCATGCAAGGCAATGAATTAGACAGGTAACTGGCAGTAGTTTGATTTATAGTGGCTCACAACAGCCCATTGTTAAATTTGCAGGAATTTTGCAAGCCCATTGTTAAAGAGTCCTTATTAAGAGCTAAATTATATCAATGTAGCATTAAATAAATTATATCGAAACAATGGTAATAAATACTCAAAACATCACTTTCTAATTCTTTTCCAACACTTTACTGTTTTTCATCCTTTTGAGTTTATCTTCATCTGTTGCATCATTATGGTGGAAATACTACATAATGACGGTATCCCTTATCATTTTTAAGTTCAGCAATGTCACATTGGTAAATTGGGATTGACCGTGATGGGAGTATTTAAACCATGGAAATCATTAAAAGCTACAAATCAAGGCTTCATTTATTGTTTTCTTGATTGCCTAGACTCAAGAAAGTCATAGAGAAAATGCTATAATGCAGATGAAACTTTAAAAATGTCTTGTGTCTGTGGCCATTACATTGTGACAAGCAAAAAAAATTAAGAAGCTACATTCTCCCAGTATTGAAGACAAACATCTGATTCAGCAAAGAAGTGATTCATATCATTAAGTGAAATTTCAACATGCATCTTCAGTTTTGTCTACTCAACAACGTAAATGAAAATATCAACCAGCATTCAAGCTGAAACTCCTTTGTTCATCAGTTGCAAGGTTGGCTAGAGATACGAGTGTAGCAAAAATCAGTAAAAGCATTTGGCAAAAATCAATTGACTGGATTCACTTTGTTATAAAGCAGAAACTAACACACCATTGTAAAGCAATTATACTCCAATAAAGATGTTTAAAAAAAACAATTGACTATGTGGAATTTGCAATACAGAGTATTGTGTATTTTTGTGACTATTTATAAGTTGTGGGCTATGTGTCCTTTATATCATTAAAATGTATAATAAACTTATGTATGTATGCATGCAGACATTTTTCCCAGAGAGCCAGCTGTTAAATGTTTACATCACTGGAAGTGGGCCCCTGTTTTTATCCTTAAAGAGATTATTCTCTGGCAGGACACAGGCAAAACCCCTGTGCTGCAGACTCCAGTGTGGTGAGAAGCATCAGAAAGGAACTCAAGTCTCCCAGGAGTTCTGAAGAGGGCAAAGCAGCGTCATCCAGGGACTCTTGAAAGATGAGTTCACAGGTTATATGGAAAATCGCCTAGCTCTTTAGACCGATGAGGGTTTGTGGAAATAAAAATGGAGTAGGATAGAGATAGATGTGCTGTATGTGTATAAGATATACATACAAGCTCATCTAAGCAGACCTGCTCTCTCAGGAAGCCAGACCTTGAGTCATCCAGAGAGTAGCTGAGTCATCATATTTGATGTTGCAAAACTTTGGTTGAGAATCACAGACTAGGCCTGCCAGGGAGCCACCAGATACCCTGTCATTGTGTAACGAGCAGGACCCTACGGGGCCTTCCCCAGGACAGGCTTTTCCGCCCCCCATATCCTTTGCTTTAGCTTCTCTCTGAACTACCTAGATAATAGTATTTGATGCAAATTTCCCGTGTTGTTTTGCAGATGTTGAAAACCCCCCACCAAATGGAAGATGTTAACTACTTGATGACCCTGAGCACATAGCCCCAGGCCTCCTGGAGCCTAAGGACTAATGAAGTTAACCCCTGTGACACCACCCTGCTCCCTGTGACCCCCAGCCTCCCTCACCTGGCTTTTAAAAATGCTTTGCGGAAACCCTTCGGGGAGCTCGGGGCTTTTTAGGACACGAGCCACCTGTTCTTGCCTCGTCTTGCAATCAACCTTTCTCTGCTCCAAACTCCGACGTTTCCGTTTGTTTGGGCTCACTTTGCTTCGTTGGGCACACGAACTTGCGTTAACAACTGGAAACCTATTGCCTCCGCCGTGACTTTCCAGTTTTCAAACGGTCTCCCATTTGCCATGAGATTTATTTCTCCAGGTCTCCTTCTTGGAATCCTCATGACTCAAGGTAATCGGGTGTCTCTGTTTCTCAAAGAGCCTAAAACACAAGCTAGGAATGACCTCAGGAGGGCCCCAATTTTCTGGCCACTCGTCAAATTCTTAGGGAAGCGTCCTGAAAACTATCAGGGAGGCCGTAATGATACAGCAGAAGCAAGGTGAAGTCAAGACAGTATTCAAATCAGTGGAGCGGTGAAGATGGAAGGAAATCTGGTTGCGATATCGAAAAGCTGAAAGGATGCAGATGAGTGTTCGTGCTTGCGGTAGAAGCGGCAACTGAATGCCCTTGTCTCCCATGTCCCCTTCTCTCCCAAGGTGAGGCTATCAACCTAGGGAGGAGAGCGGTAGCAGAAAGAAAGAGCAGGAAGGCTATAAACCAGGAAGCTCTACAAACCAGGAATGTTGCGCCCTTTGGCCCTTGGCTCTCTGAGTCTTTGGCTGCCTTTTGCTCAAGAAAACACGTTAGTTCTAGGGATCAATGGAAACTGAGACGTGTTGTCTGGGCTTGCTCCAGGTTCGCCCAATAACTGGATTTAAAAGGAACTTCTGGGCTTCCCTGGTGGCGCAGTGGTTGGGAGTCCGCCTGCCGATTCAAGGGACACGGGTTCGTGCCCCGGTCTCGGAAGATCCCACGTGCCGCGGAGCAGCTGGGCCCGTGAGCCGTGGCCGCTGGGCCTGCGCGTCCGGGAGAGGCCACAACAGTGAGAGACCTGCGTACCGCAAAAAAAAAAAAAGGAACTTCTGACCTAGCTCTGCTCACCAGGGCCCCAGAAGAGACAGGGGCTCAGGGCAGACATCTCTGTTCAGAAATGTAGGTTGAACAGTCCTTGGAGTAACAGGTCAAGTAGGGTGTGGAGAAGAGAGATACCAAACTACAACCCTCCATATCGAAGATGGAAGGCCAGCACTTTACAGGCTCCGGCAAACAAAGAGAAGCTGTGCTTGCCTGGAATCAACAGCAGCTCCTGCAGCCCACACCCCACACTTCTCTGGAATGCTCGTAAAAATACTAAGTGCTCCAGTAATTAGCTCGCAGGAGTCACAGTGCAGGGACATGGTTGCTCTGCGAGGACATTCCCAGGTGAAGAAGGGGACACATCAGAATTTCCCAGAGATCTTTTCAAATGCAGATTTCAGGATCTCAGCCCAAGAGGATCTGATTCTGTAAGTCTAGGGCGGGGCCTGGAGATCCAGGCAAACTTTACTTGGATTTGAGCAATGATACCCGATCTTACATTTTTGTTCAGATGGCCCTTACTTTAATCTTTATTTAAAAAGTTGGGGAATTTTAAAGGCGAAGAAGGTACCTGTATCCCGTTTGAGGTGAATATTTGTCTACTTACCTAACTTGCATTGGAAATAAGTTGCCCATTTTTTGCTTGTGGGTGAGATGTTTTTAATAGTTATATTTCTCATTTAAATTAAGTTTAAAAACTGTTTTTAAGTATTCAAGAGGAATCTTTACATCTCTCCTGTTTCTCCCTTACCTGTCCCATTAAGCACACAGTGTCTTTGGAAAGAGGTTTCAGGTAACTGAATCGAAGTTGATGGAATCACAGAAAGTGAAATCTAGAAGGATCTTAATACCTCCCCAGTTCAGCCCCTTTATTAGATGAGGAAACTAAGACCAACGCGTTCAACGTGCCCCATGTCACCCAAGTGGCCACGGAGACCTGCCCCCAACATCCTTTGATGCTGCCCTGCACCCAGAGGCCTGGCGTGAGTATTATCATCTCACTGGAGCTTTTCTCCTAGACTTGTTCTGCAAACAGCACCTCTGGCCCAGCTGAGCAGGGGTAGGCTTGCTGTCTCTGAGCTCAGCTCATCGTGGGGCGCTCCGTCTCCCCTCTGCTTGATCAGACCCTAGCCACGGGGATCCATCCATCACCGCTTGAGGCTTCCCTAAGGAAGAGCCTTCAAGGTGAACATTTTTTAATTAGAAAAGAAAAGCAGACTTCATCATGCCTCAAGATACTTTCATGTCTTCTCAGTTACCTAAATCCCTGCAGCCTGCTTTCATATATCTTCTGAAAATACATACACCTATACGTTCTCTCTCTCTCTAAATATGTATATAATATCTATATATACACACACACATAGTCTCTCTCTATATATATACATATATACATATATGGATACACACATATACATACACCTATACATTCTCTCTCTCTCTCTCTAAATATGTATATAATATCTATATATACACACACACATAGTCTCTCTCTATATATATACATATATACATACATGGATACACACATATACATACACCTATACATTCTCTCTCTATATATATATGTATATCACATACATATATACTCTCGCTATATATACATACACATATATATGGATACACTACATATAGACACATCTATATATTCTCTACTTCCTCAGAAATTATTTATTTGAGTCCAAAGTGAGAGTCACCAACCCCACGCTGTATTAGTTCTTCTTATCTCATTTTGGACTGTCGTCAATGGAGAGAGAAGGAGAGAACGCCGTGGGCAACGCCATGACCAGTAGGCAATCTCCTGCCACCTCCTGCTCCCAGGGACAAGGGCTGTCACTCATAACCACCTGCAGTGTCCCTCCACATTCCTCCACCATCCAAAGTCACCACTGCTCCAAGGACACTAAGTGCGTCATCACCGTGAATTCGAAAAGGGACCATCCATTGCTTATCCCATGAAGGGACACAGCTCTGCAGAGGCCCCGCTGCGACAGAGGCTGTTCCCTTAAGACCAGGTCTGCGTGGCACCTGCATGGTGGGTCAGCGCCCCAGCACCCAGGCCAGCACAGTTACCAGGGTGCTTCCTTCAGCAGCCAGGTCAAGGTCAGGCCCCTGGCCTCCAGCCTTGGCCACCTTCCGCTGTGTAACCCAAGCTGTCAAATACACGTTTTCCTTTTCTCTATGAGCCACGACGTGGAAAGGGTGAGGCAGCACTGCTCCGGACTCACAGCTGCCAGGCATCCCTGAAGACCGCAGCATCACCTGCAGCCACTTCCCACGCCCCCACCCGGGCACCTGCCCCAGCCAAGGAGCTGCGTGTTCCAGCCCGGGAAGAGCTGTGGAGAAGTCTTTCTGCCTGAGGTGGGCCCTCCGCGTGTTGGAAAGCACATGGGGTCAGCGATGAGACGGACCCAGACTGCAGCCTTGCTTCTGCCCCTGCTGGCCCGAGACCATGAGGAAGCCATTTAAACCTCATTGAGACTCAGTTTCCTCATCTGCAATGCTGGGATAATCATACCACCTTCCCAGCTTCTTACGCAAGTTCAATGAGAACACAGATGAAATAGTACCTCCCCTCCCCTCCCCAGAATCCTGTTGCTCCTGTGAGACGAGAGAGGGGTACCTGAGGGGAGGTTTGGGAACCTACACGGCCCCAGGGAGCTATTTTCTCCTGGCGGGAAGGGAAGCACCACATCATCTTACAGCAGAACCACAGCAGGATGGGCCTTAATTATATGTGGCTGCAAGTCAGCCACAACCTGGGATACTGCATCAGCTCTTCCAGAAAATGACCAAGGGCTTTTTGAAAGGTGACAACTATTTTTAAATAACTAAACTGGAAAAAAAAAAAAAAGAGTTTTCTTCTTTCTCCTCTCAGCTTAAGGCAGATGGGCCCAAGGACTAACCTAGATCAGGGTTTATTATGAATCTTGGGGCTAATTTCTTTTCCCTAGAGTTCCTAAGTGTTCCAAGCACACAGCCTAGAAATAATCATGGAAACAGATTACCTGATTCCTGACACACACGTCCAGGAAGTTTAATTTATCTGGTAGTGCAGTCTTTCCCTGGAGTCTCTAATGGAGCCCAGAAGAGACGGCAAAGGATGGGGATGCAGTGAGGCTACCATGGCTCGCAGGGCTGCTCTCAGGAGGCACAAAGTAGAGGAAGGGGCAGGAAAGTGTCTCACTGGGTCTGGGGCATTGTCCTAGATGCAGCCCAGCTCCCCTCTCCAGCCCAGAAGAGACCAGCGGACTATTGGACTAGCCCACTAGAGGTACCGAAACACTTTCCAAGGGCCAGGCGGGCCCTCCAGTGGTTTCAGGGCAACCATTTCCATTCTGTACATATTCATTTCTACAACTGATCTGACTGGAGGGGAGCAGGGTCCTGGAATCCTCCTGGCTCCCCGCCCCTTTCACAGACCCCCTTCTGACTTTCAGGAGTGTGTTGCCCTTGGGTGAAAAACATCTCAGGGTGTCCAACCAAGGGACAGTTCAGACTTGGTAATGGGTTCAGAAAGTGTATCACTCTGATAATTAGGTAGTGAATTTTGTTGCCAATCCCGTGGTTTCCAGTTGGCTTCCTGCAACAAAGAAGGAAGAGCTAAACGCTTGTCCATTCATCAAACAATTTTTGGTGATAGATGATCTTGTCATTTTTGACACATAACTCAGAAGGTGTTCTGTTTCCAATTGAGTAGCATTGATATAAGAATACTCCTTCCATCAGTCAGAAGGAGAGAGACAAATATCATATGATATCACTTATATGGGGAATCTAAAATAGGACATAAATTAACTCATCTACGAAACAGGAACAGACTCACAGACATAGAGAACAGACTTGTGGCTGCTGAGGGGTAGGGGGATGGGATGGGGGGGAGGTTGGGATTAGCAGACGCAAACTATTATGTATAGAATGGATAGACAACAAGGTCTTACTGTATAGTACAGGGAACTATATTCAATATCCTGGGATAAACCATAATGGAAAAGAATATATATTTATAAACATATAATATATATTATACTATATAGTATATATAGTATATAAATATATATTATATAATATATAATTTCTGTACACCAAAAAGTAACACATTGTAAATCAACTATACTTCAATAAAATAAATTTTTAAAAAAAGAATACTCCTTCCAGTCCTATCTCATTTGTGTGAACGAGGTTTCTCAACACCAATAGCTTGAAAAATGAGGCACTGGCACAGAACTGACACTGAAACTAAGCTCAGTTTAGCAATGATATGTGCATTGATTAAATAAGTAAATAATCTCCCATCCATCTCATCAAGAAGAGCATTTCCAATCAAGTTTTGCTTTGGGGGTTTAACAATAAATTTATGTAGTTTCGATTCACAGTTTGTTTGACTAAAAATAACCACAAGATTTAAGAACATGTTTTGGGTTTAAATATTAGCCAGTAGTGAAAGAAGGGGCTCAGGCCAGTGCAAGAAAGCCACTTCAAGACCTCAAGAAAGAGGGCAACTGGTGCATTTTTACTTGGTAGTTCTGTTCCACAATCATCACACTTATATAGACCACCCCAAATTCCTTTGGGTTACTCACCCAAAGGAAGGAAGAACAGACTTTTAGAGCTAGAAACATGTCAAGTGGCTTTATTTTTATTTCTGTCTTATTCCGGTATCAATGTTTTGTTCCACAGGAAGCGAAAAGTATATATGCTTGCACTTTTTTTCCGGAAAAAGTTCATCCCTAACCTCTTCCTCTTGTTCTGCAAAGCAAAGACTACTGGGAATCTAAGGAAACTCAAAAAGTATACTGTTCAATCTCATCTCTTTACAAACAAGGAAAGCAAAGGGGAGCCCAGGGAGTTGCAACAGTCACAGTGTTGGAAGGTTCTGGCCCAGAACACAGATGCTCTGACCCCAGCCAGGGAGGAGCATTCCCCACCCCCAAGTCATTATGGCTTTCACGGAGCACATGTGAGCTCCACTCTGCACAGCTGACATCCTGAGACTTTCATTTACCTTTTTTTTTCTCTATTAAATATTGTTTCCTGGCTCCATTGTGTTTTTCCATTTCTGGTTTTCTCTCTCACTTTAGTGGAATAAATCTTTACAGCTTCTTATGCGAAGGTTCACGGTCAGTAAAATGTGTAATTCCCTTTTCCTCTGAAAATGTCATTATTCTTCCCTCACACTTGAGTCCCAGTTGGTCTCAGTAGTAAATTCTAGGTTGAAAATAATTTCCCCTCCGAATTTTGTCATCTACCGTTCAGGGCTGTGTGATACCATTTTGACTCCTAATCCTTTTTGTATGTGACCTGGTTTCCCTCTTGTAACTCTGTGTCGTTAATCACTATTGTTCTGAAATTTCATAAAAGTAGATTTCTTATGCGTTTGATTTCTTGTTGATTGTTTGTTTGTTTTATTTGTCATGATCCCAGACACTTGGTTGGTTACTATGTGGACTGTCATGTCCGTCTGTTCCAGAAAACCTTCTTGTACTATTTGTTTGATAATTTTCTCTCTTCCATTTCCTCCGGAACTGACATTAGATGATTTTTTGTTTCTTTTAAATTGATCCTCTTAATGTTCCCATCAGTTCTCTCCTGTTTTCCATTACTTGGTCATTTAACTTTTACATTGTGGAGTATTTCCTCAATTATATCCCCCATTTGTTTTACTCCCATACTTTTAGTTTCCAAGAGCCTTTTAGCGAGACCTGATTTCTGTTTTATTCTGAGAGCAACGCTCTTGCACGACTGCAATGCCATCTTGTACCTGTTTGGAGATATTAAATTACACAGTATTTTAAGTTTTCTTCTCTGCCCTGCATAGTTTCTTTCCTCTTCTCCTGTTCATTTTGGACTCTTGCCTGGTAATCCTTGACACCCTTTTATTATATGTGTCAGAGCAAGGCTCTAAGAAAGACACTGGAAGCTCTAAATATGTGAATAAGGCTTCTCGCCTGGTGGCCTCCACATTGGGCACTTCCAGATTTCACTGTGTGGAGCTATTTTCTCTGGGAAGGAATTCCCAAATCCCCACCCCTGCATATAGCTGCAGGGACTCTGTGAGCAGAGCAGGGAAAAGGGGCAGGGAGGGGGTTAGGGGATCAGACTTTCATTTCATACCTGTTTTTATCCCTACACCACACCCCTTCCCCCCCCCAAATTGTACCTGAAACGTCCAGGACCAGAGCTCCTTCTATTTAATTTGTCCAGAACATAAACCTGCAGTCTTCTGAGTGGAGTGGGGCAGAGCTAGAAAACCAGGAGCCCTGGATGGAAACAGTGGTCCTGTTTCCCATTTCCAGCCTCCAGCTTGCCTCCAACTTTCTGTGATGCTACCAGGTCCAGAGCCTTCAAGGGGTTTTATGGAATTAAATGGCTTGTTTTCCTTCAGTATTCCCTGCCTACACACATTAGAATGTAGTTTCTTCCTCCTTACTTAGTTCCTCTCTCCCATCTGTTTTCCATCTTGTAGAAATCTGTTTAAATCTCTTGTCCACTGGGGGCTCCTGTCTGCCCTTCTTAGCCCTCAGAAGCCCTACACTTTTGTCCTCCTGTAATGTTATTTTAGGGGGGTACGGGCAGAGAGGTGGGGAGAGAGGAAAGATACATACATGGATGTAATCTGTTCTCTTTTATTGGGTCTTTTATTTTCTTCTA
Organism: Pseudorca crassidens; assembly: GCF_039906515.1. Lineage (NCBI taxonomy): Eukaryota > Metazoa > Chordata > Mammalia > Artiodactyla > Delphinidae > Pseudorca > Pseudorca crassidens. The sequence continues at coordinate 5,844,615 of NC_090314.1, read as the reverse complement.
TTGTTGTCTAGTTTCAAAGTTAAGCTCATAGTACGAATTGGGAACGTTTACATCTTCTTCTAGGCTCTGGGAAAGTTCCTATATTTCTTGGTAGAATTTGTCCAAAACAGGATCTGGGCCTTATATCCTTTCAAGGGTTGGATTTTAGACTGCCTTTTCCATTTTTCTATGGTAATCGGTTTATTTAGGTTTTCTACTGCTTCTCAAACTTTTTCGAAATGTGGTGTTTGGAGCTTCTGGGTCTCCAGTCCAGATCTTTTACCTTTTGTTTCATTCTTTTTTTTTAAAATATAAATATAAATTTATTTATTTATTTTTGGCTGCATTGGGTCTCCGTTGCTGCACGCAGGCTTCCTCTAGTTGCAGCGAGCGGGGGCTACTCTTCGTTGCGGTGCACAGGCTTCTCACTGCGGTGGCATCTCTTGTTGCGGAGTACGGGCTCTAGGCGCACAGGCTTCAGTAGTTGTGGCTCTCGGGCTCTAGGGCATAGGCTTGGTAGTTGTGGCGCACGGGTTTAGTTGCTCCATGGCATGTGGGATCTTCCCAGACCAGGGCTCGAACCCGTGTCCCCTGCATTACCAGGCAGATCCTTAACCACTGTGCCACCAGGGAAGTCCCTGTTTCATTCTTTCATCTGTTTGTTCTATAGTATAAAAACCCAGGACATAGAGGCATTACTCACAATAGCCAAAAGGTGGAAGCAACCCAAGTGTCCATCAATAAATGAATGGATCAGCGAAAGTGGTGTATGCTTACAATGGAATAATATTCAGCCATAGGTAAGAGGGAAATTCTGACACATGCTACATCGTGGATGAACCTTGAGGACATGATGCTACATGAAATCGGCCAGTCACAAAAGGACAAATGCTGTAGGACTCCACTTATATGAGGTCCCTAATGTAGTCAAATGCATAGAGACAGACAGTAGAAGGATGGTTTCCAGGGCCTGGGTCGGGGGAGGGGGGCAGGAATGGGAAGCTAGTGTTTAATGCGGACAGAGCTTCAGTCTTGCAAGATGAAAAGAGTTCTAGGGATGGATGGTGGTGACGGTTACACATGACGTGAAGGTACTTAATGGCACTGAACTATACATTTTAAAACGGTGACAATGGTTAAGCTTATGTTATGTGTATTTTACTGCAATTTTTAAAAAAATTAATCTACATTTTTTAAAAATCAGGGAGAATTTCTTTTTTTAATTAATTAATTTTTTTTCATGGAAAGGCATGTTATTTGAAATATAGCAGTATGTACATGTCAATCCCAAGCTCCCAAACTATCCCTGCCCCCTACCCTTCCCCATAAATAGAATAGTACAGTCTATAAACTATTGAGACTGAATCCGGCCCCCGGCAGTGAAAGCACCAAGTCCTAACCACTGGACGGCCAGGGAACTCCCCCCAAACCAGGGAGAATTTCTTGCTTTGACCATTTGGTGCCTGGATTTATTTTTTATATTTAGTTACTCATTCCATATATTGAAGGATTTTTTAAATTATCTTATTTTGAATTTATAAGATGTCTACTTGATTCTTTTTTAACATCAGTCGTTATTGTGTTGTGATGATTCCTCCCAATTAGCCCATCATAAGGTAATAATTATCTATATTTTAAAGTATTTTTCTGTTTTCACTATTGGCAGGGGGATGATTTGCCCCCTTGTCAAGCTTGGTGGTTCTCTTTCATGAGGTTGATCTTCTGGAAAGGCCGGTGATTCTCACGCTTCCCTTCATCTGGGGGATTCCCTCTTTGCCTGTAGACCCGTTTATTCTGTGGACCTCACTACAGGGAATTATGAGCAGGGGTTTTCTGGGTGTGAGCAGGTCTCCACTCCTCCCTGGGTTCAGTAGCCTCTGGGGACACTTCCTTCCGTCTTAGGCCCAAGTACTCACTCTTACTATCCTAGTCAGTGGACAGAAGTCATTACTTCTTGAAGTAGGAGCTGGAAAAGGGGGTTGCCTAGCCCAGCTCACCTTCCAAAGGCAGCTTCCAACTACACCCCTAAAGTAAGACTAGGGGTCTCCCACCTGAGCCTGTGTTTCTGTCTGGAGACTCTGGGCTTCCTCACGTCACTGCATCTCATGGCGGCCTTTCAATGGACTGCCCCGTGCTTTGGCTTTTCTGCTGTTCTTGTTGCCCACCCCCTGCATCTTCAAAAACTGTCCTCCATCCTTACTGGCTCATGGCATGCCATCTTATTTTTTCGTGCTGTTACCCTTTCAAGAAACTTTCATACAGGTGTTCAACCCACCCCCTCACATCCTTCCTTTGTCTCCTTTTGAGAAACCTCTCTGGGTAGGACCAGGTTTCTTCTTAGGCCAACACCCAGTGGGTGGACTGAATATCTTTGCAAGGTGCTGACTGTTCCCCATGCTGGGCTGGACCTGTAGAGTTAGTGCCCGGGACATGGACGCAAACAGACAAAGGGGACCTTATGGCCAGTGGAGGTGCTTCCCACCAGGCTGCTAGGTGAGTGAAGCTCATCACTTCCCACTTCCCCAGCCTCACAAGCACGTCCCCGGGAGCACAGGTGACCCACGGCTGTGTCCTGTGTCAGAGAGCAGATCGTCCAGGGGAGACACTGGCAGTTTTGATACCAACGCCATAAAGAATCAATGCACAGCCATGGGGTAGAGAGGACATAGGCATCCTTTTGTTCACAGCAATTAATGCATTCCAGCCAAGCCAGTTCTGGGCAGGGGGCAGAGGGAGTCACCACAAAATGGCCTTTGTCTGAACTCGCATAAAAAATTCCAGCCAGTGGGAGTGAGCACAGACAGAGTCCAGGGACTCGATTGTAGATGTCCCGGATCTCGGCTTTTACAGCGAAACTATTCCAGGAATCCGTGGACCGTGGTCTATCCAAGGAGGAGGAGAGCAAATACCTCCTCAAGAAAAGGTGCTGCTTTCAAAAGAGCTGATTTGATGGTTGAGGATTTATTGTTCTAAAAAGCTCTAGATCTCTCTAGAAAGCTGGGTGGGTTCTTTTGTTAATGCAGTTAGATAGAGCCATAGAGAGATATCTTTCCATCTTCACTCCCCCAACACCTACACCCAGTTCCCTCATGACACACAGAAATAGGTATGTGGCCATTTGGTTCACAGCTAAATAACCTTAAAACTGTATTGCATCTTTCTAATGACAGACACACAATAAAACTGGCTCACTATGTAGTTATCATTATCTCTGCTTTAGAACTGGGGGAAATGGTGATCCAAGTGGTTAGGTAGCTGGATGAAGGTCATCTGGCAGGGCTGAAATGTTAATCCAGGTCCACCTTCGTTACCTGGACGTCAGATCCACCACATGGTAAGACGGCCCAGGTCGGAATATTGCCTCCTTGACCATAAGCTGTAAGATGAGCACAGCTCTGTGCTTTGCTTTCCTCGGCTCTACAGTGACCACGACCACACTGCCTCCATCACAGAAATTCTCCAGCATCCAGTGATAGACAGTGGGGCGACCTATAGAACAGAAGCCGGCACTTAGTGAGCAGTAAATGGACCTATTTCAATTAGGTCAAGGGCACAGAGGAAGAGCCTGCCCAAGAGGAGGAGGATGTGCTTCAAAAGATTTTTCCAACTTGGAGGGATTTGCACTGATCCACATATTTTTAGTCTCATCTTGAGCTAATCATGTACACTCAGAAGGGGGCTGGCCATATTAACGATGCACTTTGCTTTCTTTTTCTTTTTTTTTTGGCAGCGTTGGGTCTTCATTGTTGCACACAGGCTTTCTGTAGTTGAAGCCAGCGGGGGCTACTCTTCGTTGCGGTGCGTGGGCTTCTCATTGCGGTGGCTTCTCTTGTTGTGGAGCACGGGCTCGAGGAGTGCGGGCTTCAGTAGTTGGTGCTCACGGGCTCTAGAGCGCAGGCTCAGTAGTTGTGGCGCACGGGTTTAGTTGCTCTGCGGCATGTGGGATCTTCCCGGACCAGGGCTCAAACCTTTGTCCCCTGCATTGGCAGGTGGATTCTTAACCACTGCGCCACCAGGGAAGTCCCTAATGATGCACTTTTTGACGACCAGGACATTAGCTGAGGGCAGATGCCTTAAGAGTTGACCACCACTGGACAGAGTGGACAAGAGGAACAGGGCACACCCTAGTGTCCTGGTGTCCACTCTAGAGGGGATGCCCTAGCTTTCCTTTTGTCCAAGAAGATAGGATTTGCTCCATGAACTCTCCTAAGAACCTTGAATAGAAGGCATGCGATGGGGCTTCTCCTTCACTCACTGGGGGCCTTCACTTCTTCATCTGCACAAATAACGAGAGGAAAGGAATCCTAATCTACGCTTTCCTGTAGTTCTAGAAACATAAAATTCTGCAGCATTACTTCTTTGTGAAAATCAACCATGGTTTGTCTCAAGGCTGGATTCCAGCCAACTACCACAAAGGAGCAAATGCAAATCTCTGAGTGATTTCAGTTGAATTGAACCAACTCTCAGCTGTCAAACTGGAAACAGTACGAGCCAAGCCTTTGCAAAATAACAATAAAGCACAATAAGACATACTTGGGCTCTTCCTAGGTGCTAAATTCACCTTCTCACCTTGTACAGAATACTTTTTGGGTGTTTCACCTCTAGGGATTCATTTCCACTGGACTTTGGCATATAACTTAATTCTTATGAGGTTTGAACTTTTTATTAGTGGGAGGGTAGGAACAGGTTGTGGGTTTCATGCCTACACTGAAAATCATCTCGTGGGTCCGTCCTGACCCACCTGAAATGATTCACAATGTCTTCATCACCATCGTCAGAATAGCTGCCCTTCCTCAGTCACTGTGTTCACCCTGGGGCTCACAATAAATATCCTTACACGACTCGCAACCCTGCAAGGGAGGGGGCCCCGGGTTCGTTAGAATTGAGGAGTCACTTTCCCATCCTGCTGCAGGGTCTTCACTATGATGAAATATATTAATGCAGCTGAAGTTTAGTTATTTTGAGTTACAGATAATCAATATATAATCAATATGTGTACAGCTGATTCTTGTTATTCACGGCAGTTCTGTTTTATAAAGTCACCGAGAACACTGAATTAGCGAATCCTGAACCTTTGCTCCTGGGGGAAATATAGGGCTAGACTCCTGGGAGCCTTTGATGACAACATTTTCATCGACCAATCGACACATAACCTTGTTTTATGTGTGTTTCTGTTTAAAGACACTTTAATATACATCGTTGATTCACTAAACTCACGGCCGTCAGCACTACAACAGGTGCCCGACAAAGCTTCCCTAACACGTGTGTTTCCTCCATAAGGGACCATCACAGCCTACTTGCACTTAGGATCACTGGACAGCAACTCAGCGCTATTCTTGGAAGCCGTTCTAAATGCAAAAATCACCGGCAAAACGCGCAAAAATCCACACAGCTGTGAGTTTCTAGACGTTTCTGAGCATACCACCCTCTCGCTTTTGTAATAACTTATTTCCACTGGACTTTGATATATCATTTTCTTTTATGAACCTTAATATTCTGCTTGCTAGAAGAATAGGAAAACGAGTGACGCTGACATTTACGCAACATGTGGCTACACCCATTTGGCCCAGAGTCAGAAGGCATGACTCACTGGGTCCTACACGGTTGTTTAACCTCTAGGTAAATCTCAGATAACACACATGCCTTACAGTGTGAACTGTGGAGCCAAAGAACGACCATCAGGTGACAGCTCACCACATCACAATTCTGTTTCCTTAGAGTATCAATAAACTTTCCAAGGTTGAATTTGCAGCCTGAAATGTTGCAAATTCACCGTGCATGGTGACTGGAGTTAATAATGCTGTATCTCATCACAAGAAAAAATAAAGTGTACTACAAATAACATTATGAATAGTCATCTCAAATACGAACCGTACAAATTCATTTGTTAATTTTCAGTGCACCTTAATCCAAAAAAATCAGGTTTCTTGATAGTATCAGAATAATGAAAATCACCATGATCACCATGCTTATTAACATCTGAGCTGTCCCTGGGGAAGGAGAAGGGCAAGAGAGCACAAGGGTTAGGGTAGTTTGCTTCAGCACAGGAATGGGGAAAGACAGCCGTCTTCAACCAGAGCTTGCATTTTTATCGTTTGAAATGACATCGTAAGAACATCTAGGAAACGCTAGCCCAGAGATGGCAGATAAGAGAATCGGCTCTAGCTCATGAGGGGTGGTCCCTCGGAGCCCTGTTGCAGAGGATTCTGCCATCACGCTTAGTGGGAAACGGAGCCACACACGCAGGACGTCAAGTCTGACCTCACGCGGGCTCTGTGATAACTGCTTTCTACGCACTGGCTCGTGGATTCATCCCAAGGAGCACCGTTGATATCGCCATTTTATGGATGAAGAAACTTGCACAAGGTCCATCGACTAACAAAGCTGCCCAGGGGGATCGTCAGGGTGCTTCACTGTCAGAACCCTCCAGCTGGGAGGCAGTGCCTTTGAATGTGGTAGTTCCTGCTTATAACACTTAGTCGCCTTGAGACTGGGGGCATTTTTTTAACCTCTCTATGCCTTCATTTTTTAACCCACCTCATAGAGGCAATCATAGTATCATAGTAGCGTAGGGTTGTTAGGATTGGGACAGTGCCTGGTAGACAAAATGTGAGCTATCGTTATTGTCGTTACTGACCTGCCAGCAAGCACTGTCCACGGTGCCTCAGGTGCTGCAGCCCCAGCCCTACCCGAGGAGTGAGTGGCCAAAGTCCTTTGATGGGAAAATAATGTACGTTCATCCAAAACGGATGAAGCTGCCTCTCAGCAGATCAACTTTGCTCAGACTACATAAAACCGCCCATCAGGTAATCTGCCTTTATGGCAGGTCATCAAACTATGCCAAACAGTACAAAACTCCTTTCCCAAGGACCCCAGAAATGACGCCATAGGTACAAGTTGAATGTGCTTTTATTGCAGAGATGATCATAGCACATGGTAGCAAAAAGAAAACGCAAATGAACAGAAAGATGAAACAAAAAAGCACCCACAACACGCCCTCTGAGATATAACCACTCTCGACGAGTTTGCATATATCCTTCCAGACTTTCTCTACCTCTATATGTGTATTTATTTTTCACACACACACACACACACACACACACACACACACACACACACACAAAAGTAATCATATGGTTTTGCGGCTTAGCTGATTTCATTGGCTGCGTGCCATTTGGGACCCTGGCAGCCTGCCAGTAGCCGTCCCAAGCACCTGTCTGATTTTCCTGACCCAACGAGGTTGGCATCCTTAAAACCACTCTCAAAGGGGAAAATTAGTGCTTTGAGAGCTTAAGTAAACTCGCCAAAGTCCACAGAGCCGGCAGGCGTCAGAGCCAGGCTTCATCGCCAGCACCAAGGCCTGTTCTGCAAACCAAGCCTTATGCTTCCGCAGAGGCTTTGCAGATACGCATCCACTGGGACAGAACCAGACTTTATTTGACCCACCTCCCATGACTGTGCACGTCGAATGTTATCAGTTCTTTTCACTATTATGAACAATGTGGCAGCAAATATCTTTACGTATCCTTTAGTTATTTTCTTAGAAAAAAATATTTCTAGAACCAGAGTTGCTGGATGAAAAGGTTTGTATGTTTAAGGCTACTAACACATAGTACTAGGTCAGCCTCCAAAATACTGCACCATTGAAAACCCTCCATAGTCCCTTTCCCACGCCCTGTACCCCTTTCATCAACAAGTATGTGTTAAGCACCTGTTAGAGGCAAGGCACTTATTAAGCACCACACATTTGTAGTCATGGGATTTTTATTATATGATAATATAACGTAGGTGGAAAGGTACGTATTTGTTCACTGACCCTCACAATGATCCAGGAGAGAAGCAGAGAAGGAAATGCTTCGGAAATAGACACCCACGGAGATTCAGGAGCCCACCTGAGGTCACACCGCTGGCAAGGGACGGAGCAGGGATCAGGGCCAGACCCATCAGCCTCCAGCGCAGAAGAGGTCTTGCCTTTCTGCCGCCCGGCCAACCCCAGACAGCAAGGATCATCTGAGGGGTTTTGTGCAATTTCCTGTCCCTTCCCCACACACTGCCTATTTTGACCATCAAAGGGAAACATGCAGAAGAGCTGACTGAGGGAAAGTTGAAAATGGGGTGACACTTCCTGAACTTCAAGGCTGGCTGGAGTAGGGTGGTTGTCCAGATTCCGTCCATCAAAAAGAAACCCAGCAGCAGATGCATGGCAAGGTGATGGCTGCGCACACCAGCTGCAAATGATGTTGAAACTAGAAGAGATTCCAGCCAGCATGGGGCCCAGCGCCTTTACTTTACCTCCTCAAACGGCAGCCCTGCTCTCTTTCCATAAATCTTTTCTGAACAAGCCCAGATGGTCCTGAGTCCTTTCTCCTAATGCCCAGAACCCTCCTCTCATCCCAGTGGCCCATCAGTGCCAAAGGAAAGTACCTGGAATCTTTATCTCCATGTCTCACCCTTCACAATCCTGCTGGAAAAATGTAAGACTCCTATGTGAGAAAAATGTCAACAAAACATAATAACAAACTGGTAAAAAAAAAAAATCTGCACATCATGTGAAATATATATGTAAATATTAACTACTAAACAGATTGTACAGATCAACAACAACAAAAAGCCAAACAATCCCATAGAAAAATGGCAAATAGTAACAAACAAGCATTTCAGAGAAAAAGAAACACAAATGGTCAGTCCACTTAAAAGATGCTAAATCGGGGCTTCCCTGGTGGCGCAGTGGTTGAGAATCTGCCTGCCAATGCAGGGGACATGGGTTCAAGCCCTGGTCTGGGAAGATCCCACATGCCGCAGAGCAACGGGGCCCGTGAGCCACAACTACTGAGCCTGTGCGTCTGGAACCTGTGCTCCGCAACAAGAGGCCGCAATAGTGAGAGGACCTGCGCACCACGATGAAGAGCGGCCCCCACTCACCGCAACTAGAGAAAGCTCTCACACAGAAACGAAGACCCAACACAGCCAAAAATAAATTAATTAATTAATTAAAAAAAAAAGATGCTAAATCTCACTCATAATTAAAGTCAAACCAAAATAAAGGCGATTATTTAATGAATAAATAGCAAAAGTGTAGCGAAAAATAAAACAATGGTATCTCATTTTAAATAAAGCTAGCAAATATTTTAAAATATTTCTCAGTCTTTGGCTTCTCCTTGCTTTTTCTGTCATCCCGGTAACATGGAGGGAATGTTTCTATCATTTGCTATACTAACTGAACAATATTTTTTAAAGTTAAACATATACTTACCATATGGCCCAGCCAGTCTGTGTCTAAGTATTTATCCCAGAGCAATGGAAGCATATGTTTATACAAAAACATACACCTAAATGTGTATAACAGCTTTATTTCTAATACCCCCAAATCAAAACCAACCCAAATGCCCATCAACGGGTGGGTGAATAAACTGAATGTGGTCTAGCCATCTGACGGAATACTACTTAGCAATACAAAGGAATGAACTATTATTGCATGCAGCAACATGGGTGAATCTTAAAATAGTTATGTCAGACAAAAAAAGACTACAAACTATACTGTATGATTCCCTTTGTATAATATTCCAGATAATGCAAACAAATCTATAGTGATTAAAAAGTAGATCAGGGGCTTCCCTGGTGGCGCAGTGGTTGAGAGTCCGCCTGCCGATGCAGGGGACACGGGTTCGTGCCCCGGTCCGGGAAGATCCCACATGCCGTGGAGCGGCTGGGCCCGTGAGCCATGGCCGCTGAGCCTGCGCGTCCGGGGCCTGTGCTCCGCAACGGGAGAGGCCACAACAGTGAGAGGCCCGCGTACCGCAAAAAAAAAAAAAAAAAAAAAATAGATGAGTAGTTCCCCAGGGACAGGGTAGGGGCAGGGAGAAATGAGAGGGTGGGGCAAGGAAATTTTAGTGGGTGGTGAATATGCTCATTACCTTGATTGTGGTGATTGTTTCACGAATATACTATATGTATGTCGGTATGTATGTATGTGTAAGAACTTAAAAATTCTTTGTCATACCCAGACAAAATTATAATTCAAAAAGACACATGCACCCCTATGTTCACAGCAGCACTATTCACAATAGCCAAGACATGGAAACAACCTAAATAAAGAAGATGTGGTACATATACATAATGCAATGGAACACTACTCAGCCATAAAAAAGAACAAAATAATGCCATTTGCAGAAACATGGATGCAACTGAGATTATCATACTAAGTGAAAGAGAAAGACAAATACCATATGACATCACTTATATGTGGAATCTAAATTATGGCACAAATGAACCTATCTACAAAACAGAAACAGACTCACAGACATAGAGAACAGACTTGTGGTTGCCAAGGGGGAGGGGGAAGGAGGAGGGAAAGACTGGGAGTGTGGGATTAGTAAGTGTAAACTATTATATACAGGATGGATAAACAAGATCCTACTGTACAGCACAGGGAACTATACTCAATATCCTGTGATAAACCATAATGGAAAAGAATATAAAAAAAGAATGTCTATATGTGTATAACTGAGTCCCTTTGCTGTTCAGCAGAGATTAGCACAACCTTGTAAATCAGCTATACTTCCATTTTAAAAAATTAAATTAAAAAAATTTTAAATTTGTTTCTTTCAATCATACCTCCATTAAACAAAGGCTAGCTATTAAACAACACCATAACTTGCCTTGTTCTCCCCGGCATAGCCATCTACCTCATGTTACCCTGTGATTTCTAGTTTCTCCTGCCCTCATTCTTGGGGCTTGCAATTTTTTTTACAGTTGTTTGTACTTCTTTATTTGTTGTTTGAATATTTAAATATTCACTGCATGAATTTTCTTCATGTTCCTATATTTTTCCATCAGCTTCTCTCTCTTATGAATTTGAACCAAGAAAAAAACCTGGAAATAACAGTAAGATCATCGCAACAAAAGCAAGGCGGGGAGAGCAGAAGTGATTATCACCCGTCATGGAGAAGGTGACTCAGTTCAGAGCAATTCAATCATCTGGGTAAGATCCTGGTCGAGTGCCGCTTCTACTACACCTCATGCCATCCACCCTCTTACTCACTTAGATGCTGACAAGAAGGGAAAATATTTTTCCCTTTGTCCCCACACTTCAGCCTCAGCCCGGAGGTCAAAGAATCATTGAAACTTCCAGTTTACAACCTGTGATTTCCACAGGAGCTGGGGTTGATGATCTGATGTGGGAGTGTCTGTGAAATTCACTGGGTCTTGTTTGATTGGGGAGGTGGAGTACATCCATGCACGGGGTCTCCCTGTTCCCAACCCTCTGCATCCCAGCCTGGGTGAGTAAGTCCAGTCCTGTCTGCTCCGCATGGACCACCCTAGATTCCTAGAGTCCGTGTGGCCTCCTGACCAAAGCTACAGCCACCCATTCAGCTTTCCCAGGGAGCTCTGCCCTGGGACTGGGGCATATTTGCCATGTACCTGGGCCCTTCACTTTGTCTCAGAGGGGAGAAGGGGTATGCATCAGAATTCATGCATCAAAACTAGTTTGTAAATCCCTAACTCTAATCTCCATCACTCTGCCACCTCCCACCTCCTCCAAAAGCCCACTCTTGACACCTACAACTCACGCATTCCTTCCTTTATGAGGCAGGCACATAGAATCTTAAGCAACATTAATTTTACGATCCAAAAGGACTCCCCAGAGCCCATGAAATGAGATTAGTGTGGCAAAAACTGCAGGTTAACCGAATTAACGTCCATTCCCGCTTCCTTCCTTGGTAATAGAACCCTAACTAGTAGCTGGGAACATTGCTGATCGGAAAAGGAAAAAAAGCCGATTTCCAGCCTCCCTCACAGGTAGGTATGGCCACGAGACTAAGGTCTGACCACTGAGACAGGAGCAGGAATGCTGCATGGAACTTTCTGGAAGGAAGGCTGCTTAAAAGAGCTGCCTGAGATGCGAGGGGCTCATCTTTCCTGCCTGGAGGGCAGATGCCCTGGCTGAAGTTCCTTCGGCCTTGGAGGACCAGGGGACGAGGAAGCCACACTTTGACGATGGTAGAGCAGGAGACGAAAACCTGGGTTCCTGATGCCCAAGAGCCTCATACCAGCTCTGAACTGCCCACTTCTGGACATTTTTTATGTGCAAGAGAAATACACATCTATCCTGTGGAAGCCACTGTTATTTTGAGGGTTTCTGTTCTATACATTGGATCCTGATCGAAGCAATGTAGTTCGTCTTCTGTCTCTGTGTCCACAGCACTTTGGTGGCTTATTGAATTCTACTGGGATTATCACCCGATGTTCACATCTCTCCACCAGACTGTACTTGGTAAGAGCACGGACCGTCTTTTAGTAGTCTCCAGACGCCTGGTACCTCCCCGTCGAGCATGCAGCAGGTACCTGGGGAATATTTTTAAATATCTGAAGGAATGAATTTCCAAGATAAAATTCAAAAGCTGTCTGAAGGTGGGGAGCTCTATAATCTTTGCCCCTGGGGTAACCCCTGCTCCTCTAGGTGACTCATGATGTCTGGCCCCAGGGCTTCCCTCCCTGGCAAACTCAACTCACTGGAGACCAGAAATATGGGTGTAAAAAAAGCCATTGTTAGCTCCCCCGGCATCTTCCCCCTCTCTCGCTGATGACAAAACGGACGCTTTGTTTAGGCAAAGTACAATGTTACACATTTCTGACCTCTCAGACCCCAAACCTTCAGGAATGGAGAAAAAAACAATTTGACCATTACTCCTTGTATATCCAAGCCAACATTTATTTAAAATATCCAAACACTGTTTTAGTATATTTTTCTCTGTCTCAGATTCCTACCCAGTTATTGAAAACCGCCCCCCTCCATCTACCCTTCTATCTGCGGTATGTCCAACATTTTTAACTCCTTATTTACTACTCTCCTTTTTTTCTGTAAATGAATTACCTTTAAAAATATTTGTTGGGCATTCATAAATGCTAAACACTGTGCAAGGTTCGTGGAATATGAAGATAGCTTTGATTACAAGTTGCGTTTGGCCACCAGGTGTAAACCACAAAACACAACTTGGCAATTGCTGTAACGGAGGTGCCGGACACAGTGGTTGCCTTGAGGAAGGACCACCTCAGTTTTTCCAAGACAGTTGGAAGAAGCTTCATGGAGACCATGGTGGCTGGGAGATCCTTGAAGGACCATCAGGAGGTCAGCAGAAGAGCAGAGGGGGCAAGTATTTTGTGCAAATGTGAGTTGAGTGAGAAATATTCTAGACGGCATGGGTGCATGTGAGGAGTGAGGCAGATCGTGCCATGGCAGGTGGTCAGAGGTGAGGCTGGAAGGATGGGCATGGGTTAGACCAAGCAGGGCTCAAAACATCGTATCCCAGTTTGGACCATCACCTGCAGACGCTGGAGAGATATGGAAGGGATATGTGCTGTAGAGTCATCTCCATGATGATGTCCAACTTTAGAACGACCTCCCTGGCAGGAGTATGGAGAACACACAGGGGTGAAGCCCAGAGCAGGCAGCCATCGTGATACTCCAAGTGGGGGATGGTGGATAGGGCTCTGAGAGATGTTAAGGTCTTGGAAACAGCAGGGCTCAGTGCCCACTGAATTTGGGGGTGATGGTTTTGACTTTGTGCAAGTACGTGGTAGATACATTTGAGATAGAAATCACCCCATCACTTCTACTTTTCTTGGATATTATCTTACCTGGGAGAAGAGGCTATGGGTGGAGGAAGCATCTCCCTCAGCAGAGAGGCTGAGCCAGGGGAGATGCTGGCCCTTCATTTTACACTGCCCAACCATCCCTCCCCACTTTATGCTGACCCATATTAACCTCCACCTTCCCCAACTCCCATGCCTGTGTTGCCCATCTCATCCTACTCTCTCATTTCCAGTAGCTCCCGCTTTTAGAGAAGAGTACATGGCAGACCATGGGCTGTCTCAATCACCCGAGCATCTCTGAAGCAGGGAGACTGGGGCTGGACACTTCTTCATTGGAAGATGCCCAACACACGGTAGTCAGTCCATGAGAACAAGACAGGTGCCAGGTGGGCAACCACTGGCCTTGGGGACTGGGGATTGGGGGCTGGGCGACCAAGAGAGTTACCTGGGCCAGGTCTGTGCTCCGACCTGCCTGATCTCTTCACTCTCTTCTAACATTCCCCAGTGACTAGAGGGAATATTTGTACTGCCTGGGGGAGAAAAGAGAATTGAGTCCCTCCTAGGCAGCAAAGAATAGGAAGAATATATTTTCATTCTATACATCTTTTTGAACTTAGTCACCTGGTCACATCTAGCTAGCTGCAAGGGAGGCTAGGAAATGCCTTTATTGTGGATGACCATATTCCCAATTAAAGACTGGGAGTTCTAGGCTTGTGGTTGCCAAGGGGGAGAGGGTGGGGGAGGGATGGATTGGGAGTTTGGGATTAGCAGATGCAAACTATTATATAGAATGGATAAACAACAAGGTCCTACTGTATAGCACAGGGAACTATATTCAATATCCTGTGATAAACCATCATGGAAAAGAATATGAAAAAGAATGTATATATATATATGTATAACTGAACCACTTTGCTGTACAGCAGAAATTGACACAACATTGTAAGTCAACCATACTTCCTTCAATTAAATAAATTTTTAAAAATTGGGAGTTTGTGTTGTTGTAGAAGGTGGGGAAAATTAATATTGGACGACAGCTATGAACATCTGCTGCGCCCTTGTTCAGGACTACTTGTTCTACCCAGTCTTTTCTCACACCCTCACCTCCTCCACAAGCCATCTTTCCATTTCCTGAACTCCTAGTTTATCTGACCTTCCCTCCCAGCACATGCATGTCTCTTCCTACTCTCTTATGGCCATCTGTGTTCTTTTATTATATCCCCCGCTGTACTTTGGTCACCCATAGGGCAGTATCCTGCGCTGAACTCACTTGAACTTCTCCTGTCCTCACTAGCAATGGGTACATAGGGGGCAATGTTTATCACAGGAATCTACAGTGCTCTGGCCCTTGGCCAACCTCCAAATTCTGAGCCAGTGTCTGTGAGCAGTTTCCACGATGATGATGATGATGTTTCGGGTGTACAGAATCATAACTCAACATCTGCATACACTGCAAAGTGATCACCACAAGTCTAGTCACCATCCGTCACCAAACAGTTGACCCCTTCACCTATTTTCCCCACCCCCCACTCCCCTTCTCCTCTGAGTTTGTTTTATTTTGTTTGTTTGTTTTGATTCCCTATATGAATGAAATCATACAGTATTTGTCTTTCTCCATCTGACTTATTTCACTTAACATAAGACCCTCAAGGTCCATCCATGTTGTTGCAAATGGCAGGATTTCATTATGTTTATGGTTGACTAGTATTCCATTGTGTGTGTGTGTGTGTGTGTGTGTGTGTATCTCACATCTTCTTAATCCATTCAGCCAACAAATAAACACTTAGGCTGTTTCCGTGTCTTGGCTATTACAAATAATGCTGCAGTGAACATGGGGGTGCAGACATCTTTTCCAATTAGTGTTTTCCTGTTCTTTGAATAAACACGCAGGAGGGGAATAGTTGGGTCATATGGGTTCTTTCTTTTCCTGATAATCCATTAGTAGTGTATAGAAACACCACTGATTTCTATATATTTATTTTATATCCTGCAACTTGACTGTTTATTAGTTCTAACAGATTTTTGGCAGAGTCTTTAGGGTTTTTTATATATATAATACCATGTCATCTGCAAATAGTGACAGTTTTATTTCTTCCTTTCTACTTTTGATGCCTTTTCTTTTTCTTTTGTTTTTTTGCCTAATTGCTGTGGCTAAGACTTATGTTGAATAAAAGTAGTGAAAGTGGGCATCCTTGTCTTGCTCCTGATCTCAGAGGAAAAACGTTCAGCTTTTCACTGTTGAGTATAATGTTAGCTGTGGGTTTATCGTATACGGTCTTCATTATGTTGAGGTATGTTCCCTCTATACTCACTTTGTTGAGAGTTTTTACCATAAACGATGTTGGATTTTGTCAAGTGCTTTTTCTGCTTCTATTGAGATGATCGTGTTGTTTTTATCCTGCTTTTTGTGAATGTGGTACATCACATTGACTGATGCGCAGATATCCAACCCTCCTTCCATCTCTGGAATATATCCCACTTCATCGTGGTGCATGACCCTCTTAATGTATTGCTGGATTCTGTTTGCTAATATTTTGTTGATAATTTTTGCATCTACGTTCATCAAGGATATTGGCCTTTCATTTTCTTCTTTTGTAGTGTTTTTGTCTGGTTTTGGTATCAGGATAACACTAGCTTTGTAAAATGTTTGGATGTTTTCCCTCCTCTTCTACTTTTTGGAAGAGTTTGAGAAGGAAATGTATTAATCTTCTTTGAATGTTTGGTGGAATTTGCCAGTGAAGCTCTCTGTCCTGGGGTGTTGTTTGTTGGGAGATTTTTTTTTATTACTGTTTCAATCTCCTTACTAGTCATCAGTCTATTTTCTATTTCTCCACAATTCGGTCTTAGAAGAGTGTATGTTTCTAGGAATTTGTCCATTTCTTCTAGTTTGTTTAATTTGTTAGCATATAATTGTAGTAGTCTCTTAGGATGTCTGTGGTATCAGCTGTAACGTCTCCTCTTTCACTTCTGCTTTATTTATGTGAGCCCCCTCTTTTTTTCTTGTTGAGTGTAGCTAAAAGTTTGTTGATTTTGCTTATCTTTTCAAAGAACCAGCTCTTAGTTTCATTGATCTTTTCTATTTTTTTTTTAGCCTCTGTTTCATTTATTTCCACTCTGAGCTTTACTATTTCCTTCTTTCTATCAGCATTTTTAAAAGCACACCTTTTTTTTTTTTTTAACTTTCAGATCCTCTCTTTTCCTTGAACCCAGAAATATGTCCATATACTGCACTGTATATACTGTACTGTACTGGGGATGGCTTTGAGTGACACCCATACAGACTCACCCCTCCCTTGTAATGACTAGAAAGATCCTTATCATACTTGGTTCCTCCTGCCACGGGACAGGCAGCCTCCCAGGATGCCCTCAGCCTCTTGTGAATATACACACTCCAGGGTCCACCCCATCCCTCTCCTGCAGACACGTCTGAATTCCATCTCAGGCTCATAAGCTGTTACATAATCATAAGCTGTTACATAAGTAATCACAGACAGTTACATAAACCATACCCAGAGCCTCTAATTCTGTGCAAAAACACAGTGTTATCAACATTTGATGGGTAGATGATTATCGCCTCCAATTTACTGACTCTAGGAGTCATTTAGTTGGGCTTAAGTGCAGAACTATTTTTGAAATACAGATGGATAACCATGGAGTCTCAACTGGAGGTAAAGCTAGTGATAATGGAAGGGACCAGTTGTAGATAAATAGACATTTTGTCAGGTGACGGAAAGGAAGGGGCCCTGGGGATGTGCCCGCAGAGAGGTCTTTTCTGTCTTTAAACAAAAATGATGTCCAGAGACTCTCATGTTTCGTGAATGATGTTGGATGCTTTCTGTGCATTATTTCTTAGCTTATAACAACTTGAGGGTAGGAACCCCACTTTACAGAAGGGAAAATTGAGGCTCATAGAACAGAACTGATTTGCCCTGGAGCCCATTAATAGATTTTAGACTGGAACTCAGATCTGACTACAGAGCCTGTGGGGTTTCTGCTACTGCATGACTTTTCAGATATTTGACGAACTCTCCTGTGGAACAAGGAAGAGCCTTTGGAATGTGTTCAGGTAGGCTGAGCAGGGGTCAGTGGGCAACAGTACAGAGAGGCCAGCGGGGCTCGGGGGCACAGGTTGGTCCATCAGAGGTGTCAGGAGGGTCAATGAGGTTTTGTTGTAATGATCAAACATTACAGCTGGCTTGACTGGGCACTTACTACCTGCGAGGCGCATCACGCTTACTTTACTGGAGCAGAGATGCACAGGGTCAGCGGTAGGGAGGAGAGAGGTGGGCCGAGAAGGAAGGAAGGGTGGAAAAGGGCACCTGGGAGAGGCTTCAGGCCTGATGACCAGTGAGCATGACTTCACTGCCTTTCTGGATGGTTCCCCTGGGTGGACAGTACATCCAGCGCTCTGTGGGTGGACAAAGGCTGCTAACAGATTGAAAAAATCTAGGAGAATATTGTTTTCTGTCTAAAGACAAGTTTGCTTTTTTTTTTTTTTTTGGCTGAGATTCCTTCAAAT
This sequence comes from Pseudorca crassidens, assembly GCF_039906515.1. Taxonomy (NCBI): domain Eukaryota; kingdom Metazoa; phylum Chordata; class Mammalia; order Artiodactyla; family Delphinidae; genus Pseudorca; species Pseudorca crassidens. The sequence continues at coordinate 5,826,524 of NC_090314.1, read as the reverse complement.
AATTCAAAGAGCTGGGACTTTGCTTTCATAAATCTAGCGTTCTTACCTGCCAAAAATCTTTGCATTTGTGAAGAGCGGCAGTGTCCTAGGACAGCCAGTGAGCAGAGTCACGGGAATAGACAAGCCTTTGCCTTTTGGGTTCGCAGGGTTTTTCTCACTTTCATCCCACCCCTGTCTTAGCCTGTACCCTCTACACCTCGGTTACAGTCAAAGGCGTTTTGGGTTCTCTGCCACCAGCTTCCCCAGACCCCAACCTAGACCTTCAGCTGCAGAAAAGCCTTCCTGAAATCCCGGGTCCATCATCCCATGTCTTGCTTACGAAGCCGGCAAGGATCTTTCTTCCCAAATAGGAGGCCCCGATTTGGTATCATCACAGCCCTGGGGGCCCGCTTCACCCTTTCCATTCCTGTGCACCCCGTACCATCCCCCTTCGCTCTGGTCAAGCCCATCTCCTCCACAACTGGCCCCTCCTGGCCTCTGTGCTTTGCCAAGACTCATCCCTCCCATCATAAAAGCTCCTTTCTCCCCATCAATTCAGGGCTACCAGCTCCTGCGAGACCCAGCTCACTGCCTGCAGGAAGTATTCCAAAATGGCCATTTGAGTTTTGGGTCATTGTGTTCCATGTCTTTGGGTCATTGTGTTCCGTGTCTTCGGGTCCAGAAACATCTTCAAAATGAAGAATGTCTGGTTTTCTATCAGGCTGTGGGCCAGGCCGTCAGTCACCTGCTGTGCAGAGCAGAGGCGGAAAGGGATGGGGGCAGGGGAAGGAGTATCGTACTTCTTCTTAAACAGCTTTCCAAGGAATGCACTCTTTTGACGTCCACTTCTAAAGGCATGTGGGGCTGCCGTTCCTGCGGCTTTGGAGGGTTCCGGGGTGGACACTGGGCTTCGCCTCTCTCACCCAGGGTTAGCAACGAGCTTCCCGTATCCGCTAAATTACTGACTGTGTGTCCATATGCTTCTATCTTCCAAAATGTGGCTACAATCAACTCCTCTCTCATTTTCTTTATGCTTATGTTCGTCTGCCTTTCTTCCCAACCCCTCTTCTGTGATCGATGGCATGTTCTGCCTTTTTTAACTAGAAGTCCCAAGTGGCTGTTTGCACTTCGCTGCTGAGTTCTTTCTGCCCTGAATGTATCTGGCCTCCCAGCTACATTCTAGACGCTGGTGGCTGTGGCTGCCTCTGTGGAAGGTACTTCTCTGGACAGACACAGACATGGTTTTTGACTGATGACCTGAGTAGCCTCTGCTGCCTTTGGTGGGTGGAGCTGGTCATGGGTGACTGAGTCCTGGGAATCACTGAATCCTCCCTGGGGAGGGCACAGTGCCCCTTCACCATTTGCCAAGCTATGGGGTCCGTCAAGCCACATCCTCTGTCATGTCCCGGGTTTCCCACTGGGTCTGCAGGCCCCTGCTGGGAGGTGTAGACGCAGCGTCATTAAGGCAAACGCAGCCCTTGGCCCGCATGTTCTCATTTCCCAGGTGAGAGTTGAGCAGACATACAATGAAAAGAGCCTCACGGCCCTGGAGCCACCCTGACCGTTCATTCCTTGGTACCGGAGCTATGCGTGATCAGAGGCATTGCCAAGCCCCAGCCCTGTTCTGGGTCACTCCATCCCACACGCTCACATGCTAACCAGCTGGGCACCCAGGAGAGAGGCAAGGAAGAACTGACCCAGGTTGGTGGGTTGCTCCTTCCTTCCCACCTGTGTTGTTGGAGTCTCCTTCCATTGATGTGTGTATGGAGTGCCTTCTCTGTGCAAACCCCGTGTTAGCCCTGGGGTACCAGGAAATCCTGTCCTAAAGGAGTTTAAAATTGATGGAAGCCGTAACCAGGTCAATGGTACCCTTGGCATGGTGGGTGTCGTGCCAGGGTGTCCAGAGCCGTGTGTGATCCCAGACTAGGGGTCAAGGCTGGCATCCCGTGTGGGTGGTGAGTGAGGTTTAGGGAAACAAAGAAGGCAGGCAGGGGCCTGAGCTGAGCACATCACTCAAACCACCTGCACGCGGTCCCGGGTTCACACGGGCCTGGAGATCACGTAAGAGTTTGCACTAACCCTGAAGAACAGCGGAGAGCTGCCAGAAGGTTCCAAGCAGGGGAGGGATTCACATTTCGGAAAGATGTCTCTGAACACTGAGGGCAAAACGAATCGCAGGGGAGGGGTCTAGGGCGTGGCAGGAAACCCAGGTCCCAGCAGGTCCTGGCGAGAGCCTGGTGGCTTGTGAGAGGTCGTGCAGGATTTGTTAGGTCCTCAGCAAGTGGGGTCACTGGGATTTGGAGATGGATTCACTCCAGAGAATGAGGTTCAGGAACCTAGGCAGGGGTCACGTTTCTAGCTCAGGCCTCTGTGTGGTGACATTTACCAAGACAGGGAGGACTGGGGCAGTTCAGCAAGATGTGCTGCATCTTTCGTACTTAAAAAAGGCAACAGTCAAGACTAAAGACACCCCTTCGCAGAAACTCTACTCCACGAACCTGAGCAAGGGGCCAGGTCTACCCTGAGTTCATTAGCGCTTTCTCAGCACCGCCCTCTGCCCATTCATGGCCCACCTCCTCACCTTAGCCTCTAATTGGACCTTCTGATCAATGAGAAGCCAAAAAAAACCCAGCTCCTAGGGTCAAACTCCATAACATCCCCAAGCTAAGCCCCAGCTACACCTGGGGACGTCAGCTGTCACTCTGCAGCCCCTCACTGCCCTGTGCTTACACACAAGCACATCCCAGGCATCACAGCAGCCTGCAAACCCACCGCATCCCCTTTACTTCTGAGACCTGCGTGCATGCTGCCCCCTCTGCCTGGACCACTCTCCCTAGCCCCGGGACCTCCCTCAAAGCCCACTGGATCCCCAGGCCTTCTGAGATCCCTTTCTAGCTGGAGGCAGAACAGGTGACTGTGGCCCTCTGTTTGATGACACACACAAAACATTCAGGTAAAAGCAAACTGACGGGCTTCCCTGGTGGCGCAGTGGTTGGGAGTCCACCTGTCGATGCAGGGGACACAGGTTCGTGCCCCGGTCTGGGAAGACCCCACATGCCGCGGAGCGGCTGGGCCTGTGAGCCATGGCTGCTGAGCCTGTGCGTCCGGAGCCTGTGCTCCGCAACGGGAGAGGCCACAGCAGTGAGAGGCCCACGTACTGCAAAAAATAATAAAAAATAAAATAAAAAATAAAAAGTGAAATGGGGACTTCCCTGGCGGTCCAGTGGTTAGGACTCCACGCTTCCACTGCAGGGGGCTCAGGTTCGATTCCTGGTCGGGGAACTAAGATCCTGCATGCCGCGTGGCCAAAAAATAAATAAATAAAAAGTGAAATAAACCATAATAATATATTTTACCCAGGATATGCAAAGTATCCAGACCGCGATCTCTACACACCTCTCCTTCCACCAGCTCAAACCACGCTCTGCACCTGCTAGGACTTGCCAGGAAGGAGGGCAGGGAGCGGGGGTCTGGCTCTGAGTAGCAGCCTCTCCAAGGAAAGCAGTCAGCGCGCAAGCCCACTAAGCCACACATTTTGCAGAAAATCTGCACTTCTCTCAGGAGCCTGAAGCAGAGCGAGAAATGTCCCCATAATGAAAGTGTAGGCCGTGGTAGACATTGTCCCCGCCTACAGCACACAGAGGACTTTTTATCCAGCCACCCATTTCCAGGGCGCTTTCAGCTGACACAGAAGGCCCGTGGGCTACTGGCATCCCAGCCATCTCCTGAGGTGGCTGCCCGTGGGTGGCACAGCCAAGTCCTGGGAGGAATGCGGGGACAGAAGGGCCTGGGGAGATGGACCGGCTAGCCCTAGTGCTGGAGGCCCAAGAGTCAGCCCAGACGACTAGCGCGGAATTCCCATCCCCCTGGGTCCAGGCAACGAGACCAGCTTCCAGAGTTCCACTCCCTTCCAACAGCCTGGAATTCCACATCAGGCCCTTTAAAAGCTGCTGCCGCCACTGGCTCTGCGTCCACCTTGTCCGAAGGTGTCCTCGTGCATCCCCGGGCCAAGCGCGTCTTCCCTGGCCCTCCGGACGAGCTCTGTGGGGACCACTTAACAGGCGGGCTGCCGACCAACGACAGGTTCCCAGGTCACAGAACCCTAAGAGCGAGGCTGGCGTATCGCCCGCCACCAGCTGGCCCAAGGCGTGGCTCACCTGAGCGCCGAGCAAGGTGGGCGCTCCGATGGGTGGAATGAGCCAGCTCCTCAGACAACAGGCCATCACAGGGTTTGCCTACAGGGTTTGCTTCAGACTCACACTGAAATGGCCACTGAGCCCTTGCAATGTGGCTAATCCAAGTTGAGATGCTGTTAGTGCAGAATACACACCAGAGGTCAAGGACTTCGTGTGCAGGAAGGGTGTAGGAGACCTCGCTGAAAATATGTATGTTGCTTCCACGTTGAAATGAGCTTATTTTGCATATACTGGATTAAAGGCACTGTATTGTTATAATTAATTTCCTGTGTGTCTTTTTATTTTGGATGTGATCACTTTAAATTTTTAAATTACATAGGTGGCCTGCGTTTTATTCCTACTGGACAGCACTGTTCTAGTGGCAGCATTTTATTTGCAAGATCACTTCCTGGGATTTAATTCCAGGACAAGGGGTGTGAAATGAGAGTGTTCGGGCACCAGGGGCCACCCCCCCCCCATCACTGGCCCTTTCTCCACCCTGGAAGCTGAGGCGTACACTTCAGATGAGGAACCGTCACCTAGACCCTGGCCTCTCATCACTGCCCTGTGATGTCAGCCAGGGCATCTCCAGGTGAGGGCTGAGTTATGTGATTGCTTCTTACCCTTTAGAAATGGAACATAAAGTCTAGCGCTGCACATCAGGGCCTCGTCAACACAGGGACCCCTGCGATGATGGAACAGACCTGTACCTTGATGTTGGTGGTGGATGTATGAACCTCCGCAAGTGATAAAATTACACAGAATTAAGTACATACACACATACACACCTGTATTATTTCTGACCACTGCATGTGAATCTACAATGATCTCCAAGTAAAAATGTTCAATTTTTTTAAAAACCTAAGCCATATTTGCACACCCATGTTCATAGCAGCATCATTCACAATAGCCAGAGGTGGAAGCAGTTTTTTTCTTTTTTTGGCCGTGCCACGCGGCTTGTGGGATCTCAGTTCCCGGACCAGGGATTGAACCCGGGCCACGGCAGTGACAGCACCGAGTCCTAACCATTGGACCGCCAGGGAAGTCCCAGAAGCAACTGAAGTGTCCATCCACAGATGACAAACAAACAAAATGTGGTAGATACACATGCAATGGAATATCATTCAGCCTTAGAAAGGAAGGAGATGATGACACCTGTTACCACACAGACGAAACTTGAAAATATTATGCTGAGTGAAATAAGCCCAACACAAAAGGGCAAATACTGTATGATTCCACTTATGTGAGGTCCCTAGAGTAGTCAGATCCGTAGAGACAGAAGGTAGAATGGTGGCTGCCAGGGGCTGGGGGAGGGGGGCCTGAGGAGTTAGTGTTTCATGGGGACAGAGTTTCAAATGGGGAAGGTGAGAAAGTTCTGGAGATGATGGTGGGAATTGTTGCACAACAGTGTGAATATACTTAATGCCCCTGAGCTGTGCACTGATACATGGTTAAGATGGTAAATTTTACGTTATGTGTATTTTACCACAATGTTTAAAATTTTTACAAACCAGGGCCTTTCGACTTAAAGATGAATGATTTTCTCTCACAAGTCACTCTGTTCAAAGAGGGAGAACCAATAAGCTATCGGGCATGTTAGCGGGGACCAGACAGCCCGCTTCTGGGCGATCACCCTTTGAGAGAAGCCAAGCAGGGCGTGTGCTTGGCAAATGTGTGGGCATTGGGACAGGTGAGGCCCAGCTAGTGCCAGGCCTCACCTCAAGCACGTCCCATCCCCAGCCGGATCTCTTATGCCACCTAAAGGTGGAACTAAGCCTGTTATTACAGAGGTGGCCTTGATCAACAATGTTCATAACCGTGGAGGTCAGGGAACTGAAAATCTAGGTGGAAACGTGCACGTCTGGAGTTTGAAGCAGCTGGGAAGGCGAGGGCTGAACCCTGAATTGGCAAATGGGATCTACTTTAACGTGGGAGGCGGGATCGGCGTTTGGGGATGTAGTTCTTAATACCAGCTCGCTAAAGGTACCAGGATTTTCCTGTACAAACTAAGGAGGGGTTGACCTTATGAGCCCCCCACCCCAAGTTGTGCAGTTGAAGCAGGCCTGGGCTTCTTAGGACAGGGAGGGTGTGAACAAACCCGCTGAGAGGGGCAGGGCAGGGGAGGGGGTCTCTGCACCCCACCCCATCTCTGGGAGGTTAGTGGCAACCCAGAGATGACTTCGGGGTAACAGGGGAGGAAGGAGCTGCCCAACTGGGAGTGTCTTTCTTATCCAATCATCAAAGAGCACACGATACCAAGGGTCCATCTTTGGGAATGGGGGCATCCCAGAAGATAATTATTTCTTTCCTCTGAAATCCACCCAGGCTGGCCAGGAGCCCCTGGACGGCCTGAAATGTTTATTAAAGACGCCAGATGTCTCAGCATTCATTTTCAGCCACCGGGGCATTGATCAAGATACACAGTGCCTCTGCCGTCCTGCTCCTGGCCTCCACCACGGCTGGTCCTCACACGGACACTGTGCCAGGCAGCTCTTTGGGTGGTCTTGCACCTGACCTTGGCAAAGGCAGGTGGGCACATCTGCATGATTCTGCTCCACTTATGATGGTTCCCTGGCCCCTGCTCCCTGAGCCAAGAGATTCAACTTTTTATGAAAAACAGTATTGTTTTCTCTCTCGGTTGTCCACATCATGGGAAATTTTTGTGTGGTGATGCAAAAATCCCAGAAAGTTTGGTTTAAAAAGTTCCCTCAAATGTGGGTGGTTCCTCAAGTCTGTCCAGATTTACTGAATATCCTGTGTCCATAAAACAAGCCTGACGCTTTCACCCCAACACCCCTCAAGGGGCCCCTGGGGTTTGTAGAGGCTCTCATTAGCGAGATCTGGAAACAGGCAGTTGCATGTAGCACTTTTAGCCTTGAAACTGAGATGACCCTACAAGCCTGAGTTCACAGGGTTCTCTCTGAAAAATCTTTCTGTGATGTTTTAATCCGTCAACAGCCCTTTCCTGAGCACCTGTGTGCGGGGCTGTGGCAATGCTCCCGCCCCCGATTCCCCCTCCTGTCCTACCCTCCCACACCGCCCTCCTCACCCAGAGGATGACTTGTCTGAGACGCCTCCGCGGTGACCAAAGCAGCCACTGAGAGTGATGGTGTCAACGGCGTCTCGACAGGGAGAGACGACGGAGGAGGGGTTGACAGAGTAGCCGCCTTCATAAATACTTCAGTAGTACACCTCTGTGGATATGTACGTACAGAGAGGTAGATATTCACGTGTATGTTTCAGTAAAACACATCTGAGAGGATACGCACAAAAGTGCTCAGAGTGGTCGCCGGGTAGTAGAATTTTCTTTTCTTTTAGCTTCTCTGTATATTTTTCCTAGAGTAAATATGTATGACACGTGAAATCAAAGAATAAATATGTTTTAAAGGAAACATTGGCGTTGGTAGTAGATTTGGCAGCCATTTAAATTGGTTTACGTGTGTGGTTTGGGGAATTCAGAGTTCTGGCTGAGATTATGGGCACCTCTGCACCAACGGTTTAAGCCTGGACAACGAGAAATGTAAATTTTGTGATTTTCCTATTTATCCCCTGGGTGGGATTTAAATTATATCTATAAATATTTATGCCTATATATACGTTTATTATATACATAATTATTTATCAAGGAGCCTTTACAACCACTAACGTCGTCAGCATCTGTATTTATTACTGCACCAGGCTTAGCCCTCGCGCTGGCCTTAACAATACGGATCCTGTTACCTATACCATATCCAGTAATTAACATAAATTTATGTGTATTGTTTAGATCAGCTGTATCAAGCTTAGCTGTGTATCCTAGTCTCTGATCGGAAGGATGGGCTCCACACTCAAAATACACCTTGACAGGTGCCCTGGGAGAGGTAGCACAAGCTTCACACGAAGTACCTCAGCAATCATCCGATGATCTGCACTATTCATCACTTAAATATTAAGGTTAATATTCATATTAACCTCCTCCTGGACCATGAGGGCGGCATCTCCTCTTGTCTGTTCGGGCTGGTTCCTGGCCCTGCCTTGGTTGTTCTGATGGGTCAAAGGCTGAGGCTGGAGAATAGATTAGGAAAAAGCTAAGAGAAGTTAAATTGATCTACGTAAGAAAAAGCCTAACAAAAAAGTGGGGCAATACCCCATAGGGGAAGGAAGTTGAAAGAGCTTCAGCAGAGAAGGGAGGGGGAATAAGGTAGAAGCAGTGCATCTGGGGTTTTTTAGAGAAGAAACTGGGAGGAGGGCTTCCCTGGTGCTGCAGTGGTTAAGAATCCGCCTGACAACGCAAAGGACACAGGTTCGAGCCCTGGTCCGGGAAGATCCCACACGCCACGGAGCAACTAAGCCCATGCGCCACAACTACTGAGCCTGCGCTCTAGAGCCCGTGAGCCACGACTACTGAGCCCACGTGCCACAACTACTGAAGTCCACACGCCTAGAGCCCGTGCTCCGCAACAAGAGAAGCCACCGCCATGAGAAGCCCGCGTACCGCAACGAAGAGTAGCCCCCGCTCACCGCAACTAGAGAAAGCCCGCGGGCAGCAACGAAGACCCAACATAGCCAAACATAAATAAATTAATTAATTAAAAAAAAAACTGGGAGGAAAGAGAAGAGATTTGTGGGAAGTGGAGAGAAGGCTCAACAGCACCAATTGCAGGAAACGTGGACACAACCCACACTGGCTCCCCATCAAGGAAACCTGCAGTAAAGAGTCACTTTACTCATCAAGGTCTGGGGCTCAAGGGTGTGTCTCTTTGGGATGTGTCAGTTGTCGGATTGGGAGTCACCTGCTAGAGTGGGAATCCAGGCGGCTGAGAAGATGAGGCAGAGCCCCGAGAAGCATTGGGAAGCAGCCCATCTCTGCCCAGCAGCCCGGACGGCTGGAGTCAGGTCCCCACGCCCCAGGGTCCCACCACCGCAGCACGAGCCACGCACCCACTGAACTGGTTTCCGAGGGCTGTTGTCACAAAGTGCCGCGGACCCAGCGGCTTCGACAGCAGAAACTTGCTGTCTCACCATTCTGGGGGCTGGAATCCAAGATCAAGGTGGCGTCAGAGTTGCTTCCTTCCGAGCGCTGGGAGGGAAGGGTCTGCTCCCCCGGCGCCTCCTGGCTTGTAATGGGCACCTTCAGCCTCTGTGTCTGCCTCTGCGCCCCAGTTTCCCCTGTTACAAGGGCACCAGTCTTACTGGATCAGGGCCCACCCTAATGACCTTATTGTAACTTGACTACTTCTGTAAAGACCTGATTTCCAAACAAGGTCACATCCTGAGGGACCAGGGCTTAGGACTTGGACATACAGATTTGGGGGTGGGCTCTGACACCTGCTGACAGCTCCACGGCCGTGCTCACCCTGCAGCTACATATCCCCAAGCTGTCCCATCCTCACCGTCCTCGGAACCCCGGCGTGGTGACCTCCCCCTTCCCGGTCCGCAGCCGGGTCCTGAGTTTCCTCCTGTGCTGCCGGTTCCCTGGTCGATGCGGGGGTGGGGACTGAGGAGAGGGGAGAACCTCTCGGGTGGGCTCAGATCCCGCCCAGGGGAGGCTGAAGCTGCTCCCACGTTACGATGCCCGCCGATTACAGCTTCGTCCCTGGGGGGGCCTTCAGGTGGCTGGACGGACAGCCCTGGCCACCGCCCTGGGACACACTTGGCCTCATTGCTGCGGGGGTTCCTGGGCCCTCTTGAGGACAGGTCTGTTCCTCAACGCCTCGGTCCTCTGCCCTAGATGCCAGCTGGGGTCTGCGGCTGGAGGGACTGGGGAGCGAAGGGCACATTGGGCCGCCCAGCATCACTTGGGTGAAGGCTGGGGTTAGGATGGACAGCTGGCCAAAGGGCACAGGGAGGAAAGGGGCCTGAGACAAGATGGGAGGCGGGGCTGGATGGCGGGGCGAGGCGAGGCAGGGGGCGCTGCTTAGACAGACATGATGTGTTTCTGCAAGGGGAGCCAAAGATTTGCACTAAAACCCCAATCCCTGGCACGCACACCAGGGACTGTGGTTCCTGACGAGAGCAATTTACGTTTGGGAAAGGTTTTTAATCATGTGCTAGAGGATTCGTAATTGTAGGGCTTCTTAAAACTACTGGTTTGCCTGCTGAGCTCCCAGGGTGTGCTAAGCCTCCTGCAAGGAAATGGGGAAGAGCCCGACCAGCCTCCAGAGCCCCTCCCACGCCCTCTGCCCCCGCCTCCTCCCCGCCTCCAGGCTGGCCACCCAGCTTTCACCTGCTTGACTTCACCCCAGCGTGACTTCAAAGGTCTCTGTGATTACAAAAAGAGACCTCTGTGATTATATTATTTTATATATAACATCAATATATATTATTTATAATATCACACTGTATTATTTTATACATTAAAATATCTATTATATATACATATGTATATATATGCCACTGATTTAGCTAACGAGTTCTCCATGCATATAAAATCATTCAAAATATAAATATTCAATGACAAGGTCCTACTGTAGAGCACAGGGAACTATATTCAATATCCCGTGACAAAGCATAATGGAAAAGAATGTACATGTATGTATAACTGAGTCACTTTTCTGTATAGAAGAAATTAACACAACACTGTAAATCAACTATACTTCAATAAAATTTTTTTAAAAATTTTAATATATATATACATATTCAACTTACGTATGATCTCTCTTTTCTGAATCACATTTGCTACGTGGAGTCGACACCTGTGTCTGTAATTCATTCCGAATGAGAAAGGGCATCTTCAACACAACAGGAAATAAACTCTAACTCGAGAGGAGATCTGTCCCTAAGGAAGATGCTCCAGCCGTCAAAAACAAGAAATATTTGGATGGAGACAGTCTTTGGCTGGGATGCTCTTGGCCGGTCCTGTATGCACCACATCAATGCTTCAAAGTTAAGCCAGCTGAGAGGACCAGCTGTTCTTCCCCAAAGAGGCCATGGATGCCGAGATGTTCTATAGATCTGACTGCCTCCGTGGAAGTCCCTTCTGGGAAAGGAAGGGCTGAGCTCGCAGGGCTGCGCCCCTTCGCACAAGCTGCACGGTCCTGCCTCAGAGGTGCGCTGCCTGAGAAGCAGGTTCTGGGGCCATCTTCCTGAGTTAAAGTTCTCACGTGTGGGCCTGGGTTGCAGCAAGCAGAGCGGCTGGAAGGAGAGACATGGGTGGCTGCCTGTGCTGGGCTCACTTTAATTCTGTTCCCAGTCCTTAGTGGGGCCTCCTGTCCGAGAAGCCCTGTGCTCCGAGCTGGGGGTCCCGAGGGTAGGGAACGAGGGTCCTTGTTGTGTGGTCGGGGGAGGGGCCCCACGCACAGATGATGAAATGTCCTGTGTAAGGTGCTGTACTCTGGTCCCGGGGCCCCGAGGTGGGGCAGGGCCCGTTTGGAGACGCAGCGAGGCTCTCTGAGCTCCTGGCAACCTCGCCTGCACTCCCATTGCGGGACTTTCTTGATGGACTCTGGGTCTATAAATACCTCCAGCTGTGGCGAATGCCCTTGCACAGAAGGATAGAATTTCAGCGTTTGAAGCAAGCACCATCTCCACGAACCTCTGCGCTGGTCTGATGCGGGAAGCCCCTCCAGCACACCCTCACGGGTCGGCGTTTTTTTGATTGCCCTCAGGACAGGGTGCTCACTCCCACCTGGCAGGGGCTGGGACTACCTGGGCACCCGCTCAGAGGCGCCTCGTCTGTAGAGCCTGCATCCTGTTTGGGGCATGTGAGGCTGAGGAATGATGTTCGCTGTGTGTCTGGCTTGCTCGGCTTGCCCAGGGCCCCAGGCTCTGGGATGCCGGGGCCTCGGGTTACATCCCAAAGTGGTGCAACCGAGCGGCCAGCTGCCAGCGCTCCTTCTGGAGGCACCCGGCTCCTCAGGGTACGGCATGTGCCTCTCAAGGCAGCCGGCCCAGCCAGAGGGTCGGGGCCAGCACACGGTGCCCCTGCATCTGGCCCCCTGCTCGGCCACAGGCCCTGCGGTGACCTAAGCCCCGCCTGGCCTGGCCGTCAGCTCAGCTCAGCCCGTAGTGCCTTGGGCTCTACTTGGATGTGCTGCTCGCCTGGCTTTGGAGAGTCCTTTTTTTTTAAAAATTTTATTGGAGTATAGTTGATTTACAACGTCGGGTTAGTTTTGGGTGTACAGCAAAGTGAATCAGTTACACATCTACATAGATCCACTCTTTTTTAGATTCTTTTCCCATATAGGTGATTACAGAGTATTGAGCAGAGCTCCCTGTGCTATACAGCGCGGCCCTATTAGGTATCTAGTTTATATATAGTAGTGTATATGTGTCAATCCCAGTCTTAGCTTTGGAGAGCTCTAATCTCACATCTTTCGTTTCTGCTGTGGCCCGGGGGGTCCCCTTCACTATTCCAAGTGCATCAGAGTTCCCGTGAGCACAGGGGCTCTGTCTCTCCTGTAAAGTCACATCACTGCCACCGTCAGTCCCAAGTCCCCCCCAACCCAGTGCATCTTCCAATCCTCCCCAGAGCCACCCCCCACTAACCCCGCCTTTTCTCAACTTCCATGGCACTTTCGTACCACACCTGCCCAGCCAGGACCCCACCGCATCCTCTCTCCTGCTACTTCCCACCGATTTTCTCTCTGTCGGCCTCCTCCCAGTGAGCCCCTAACAGAAGAATTTTGTCTCATCCCCCTCTAATCCCCTTTGAAGCACATCATAAGTTTCAATGTTTGTTCAATGAAGAAATGAATACGGTTTGAGCCCTGTCCTCAAATAACCTCATAATCTATGGGGGGGGGGCGTGGGGGGCAGGGAAACGATAACAATCACTGCAAACCGGCAGGAGGGGGGGCAGCAGCACAGGGCCAGTCACCCCAGGGTCCTTGGTGATGGTCTGATTGCTTGATAAGATGTGCACACGATCTGTCTCTTTCTTCTCGTGAGCCATCGCATCCAAACATCAAGTCGGCTTTAGTCCTTACAACGCACCCTTGGGTTTATGCTAAAATAAGGAGACGTGTCATCATGAAAATCACAGTGATTGCGCTTGGGCGATGATTTGCAGTCTTCAGAGCTTTCTGTGAACAGAGCGTTTGCATGTGGCAGTGACGGGCTAGATGGTTTCTGGAACTCTTTCTAGATCAAATCCCCTTACGTTACAGAAAAGAACAGGTTTTCCAAGTGAGTTTCCCCAGTTCCTGCAGGGGTGTGGGCTACCAGGCAGCATCTTTGCTTCCAAGACCTTATTCAGAAAAATACCGTGGCGGGCACCGTGACACCCCCTTACCTGGCGGTGACAGATTACCCCTGGCTTTCCCACCTGTACCTGGAGGTTCCCCAAACCATTTGCCCCTGAGCACAGACCCCTCTCAGGTGTTCTCCTGCTCCCGTGGTTGAAGCCCACAGGAGTAAAACTCTTCTCTGATTAAACTTTATTGCAGTATAGTGAAGATGTTTCCTCCATTTAAGACATCTGGGAGGGTGCCCTCTGGGAGGGTGTATTGATTTTAGTAGGGGCCCAGTCTGAGATGATTTCTAGGTCAATAGGTGTATAATCTTAGTAGGCATGGTGATGAAGTGGACTCTTCGGGAAAAAAAAGGAAAAGAAGTCCTGATTTGTAGTGTCTGCTGATTTCTGTGGTGTAAATACTCCCACCGTGGTCGATTTCAAGCTGCCAAAGTCATGTGGTGGAGTTGGCAACGTGCCAGCCGTACTTGGCATTGGAAAGAGACATGCACAGTTGGCTCTTAGGAGCCTGCAGGAGCAGCTGCTCCAGCCACCACGTTTACTGAGATGTTTCTAGGAGCTACGCATTTCTTTAGGCTCCCTGGATCCAAGCACTTCACTGTGATTTATATACAGAAATAGGAACAATTACAAATCCCTTCCTCTCAGGTTTTGTGAGGATTGAAGTCACACAAATGACTTAGAGCACGCCTGGCACGCAGGACGCTCATAGTAAACAAACACAACTGTAACTGTCCTTATTACTACGTACATCATCTCAGTTACTTTTTTTTTTTTTTTTTTTGGCTGTGCCACGTGGCTTGTGGGATCTTAGTTCCCCAACCACGGATCGAAGCCAGGCCCTCGGCAGTGAAAGCACGGAGTCCTAACCACTGGACCGCCAGGGAAGTCCCTCAGTTACTCTTTTCGACAGCCGTGTGCCGCCGATGTCTGTCGGTAGCGAGCAGGAGCCTGACTCGGTGAGCACGTGTGTGGTAAGAGCGAAGAGCGCCGCACAGGCTGCTGATCTATTGAGAAGACGATGCCACACGTTTATCTTTTGACCCCAACTCCCATTTTACCAGACCTCCCTGGGGATGAACTGTGATAGTTTTATACATCAGTTGGGCTGGGCTAAGGGATGCCCAGATAGCTAGTAAAACATTATTTCTGGGGGTCAGTGAGGGTGTTTCTGGAGGAGATTAGCATTTGAATCCATAGACTGAGTAAAGATCACCCTCCCCTGTGCAGGTGGGCCTCATGCAATGGGCTGAGGGCCTGAGTAGAACAAAAAGGTAGAGAAAGGGCAAATTCTCTCTCTCTCTCTCTCTCTCTCTCTCTCTGCTTGAGCTGAGACACGCATCTTCCCCTGCCCTCTGGCACTAATGCTCCTGTTTCTTGGGCTTTTGGACTCGGACTAGCCCTTACACCATCGGTTCCCGAACTCCCAGGCCTTTAGCTCAGACTCATTTAGACCACAGGCTGTCCTGATTCTTCAGCTTGCGGAGAGCCGACCGTGGCCTTTCGTGGCCTCCATCACGCCGTGAGCCAAGGCCTATAATAAGTCTCTCACACCTGTCAGTTGAGCCGGGCCCTCACTGAAGTTTGGGGGCGGTTGTGTGGGGCACTGGCCTGGAGGCAGGGGACCCCCCTCACCTGACCTGTACTCACAGCTCCTTCACCTCCTCCCCCCAGCCCCATCATCCCCTCCCGCCCTCTCCGTCTCAGACACACGTCCACGTGGTCCTCGAGAAAGGGGTGAGCCCAGCTGTGCATGGGGCCCATCGGCCTGGGTGGGAGAACCAGGTGGGATCCCTCCTCCGGGCCTGCGAGTGCCAAGCTCTGGGCACCTCCTGAGGTTTGGGCGATTGTGCAGGACAGATGCTTGCGGGGAGGTCTGGGTACTCTTACAGCTGCTCCCCGGGGCCCCGCACACTCTCTCCTGGGGCGGCCGACGGCCCCCCGGCCAAGCTGTCCAGGGCGGGCGTGTACAATGGAGGCCTGTTCCTGGGGAACCAGGAATATTCTAAGAGAAAGAAGCCGGGAAGGAAAAAATGTCTACGTATCTGGTTTTGCTTCCCACGCGTCACCCACTGCAAACATTGACTTCATACCAAAAGCTCCCACTGAACCGGGGACCGGCGACTCGAGCAGCCCGGGCGGAGGAAGGCCGCTCTGCCCAGCTCTGGCCCTGCGTCAGCCTCACGGCCTTGGTCCCGTGCTCCATGCTTTCGGTCTCCTGGAACGTTTGACCGAATCGTCGGCACCAGTCATATTCCAAGGGTGACAAGGGAGGAATTTCTTTCTGCTTTGCGTTTTCCTTCTATTTTGGTATCACTTTTCTAAGTGGAAAGGGAGTGCCTTCAGACTGATGGGCAAGTTCAAGTTCGGACGCTTCCCATCACATCCGAGGGAGGTACCCCAGTCCCAGCACACCTTCAGCACCTCAGGTGGCAGGCAGGTTATCACCTCCAGGAAGGGAAGGAATACAGGTAGCTTTTATTTTGCTGTCGACCTTTTAGCAGGAAACGGGGCTTGTCAGTTAAAAGGATCAAGGAGCCTGCCTTCCACTCACCAGTCTGATCACCTAAGAGAAAAGGGGGCAATTTTACTACCTGAAAATCACTTTCATTCTCGCCAAAAGGCTCAGGGGCCACCAGAAAAAAACTTCAGAAAGGCCCTCGGGGCTTTTACACTCTTATCAGACAGTAAAAGAGATTTTTAAAGCTGCAGTAATGAAAACAGTTTGATTCTGTCACACAGACAGATCAGTGAGCTGAAATAGAAAGTCCTCAGAGAGACTGGAACACGGCACGCTTTAAGGTATAAGAAAGGGAAATTCCAATCACTGAGGGAAAGGTGGATTATCCAATAAGTGTTGTTGGAAAAACTGGCCAACCCAGAGGGGACAAGTTCAACTGCATCCTCCTTCATGTCTTTATACTAAAATCAATTAAAGGTAAAAATATATATTTAAGAAACAGAAAAGCTGTAAAAGTACCAAAAAGGAACATGAGGTAATTTTTTCATGTACTCTTGGGAGAGGAAAAAGCTTTTCTAATTAAGGCAACATTCAGAAGCCATAAATAAAAGTATTGATGAGGTTGACTGTAAAAGTATTTAAATTTTATCCATACCAAAAATACTAAAATGACATCAAAATACAAGTGAAAAGGTGGGAAAATATTTGAAAGATGGGTTATGAACAAAGGACTGAAGGGCTTAAGATAAAAACAGGACTTGCGAACCACAGGTTAAAGACCAACAAACCAATTTTTTTTAATTAGGAAAAGATATAAACAAGTGGTTCACAGAGAGAGAGAGAGAGAGAGAGGAAAAAAGGAAATGGCATATAAACAAATGCAAAGAAGAAAGAAGAAAGAGATGAAAATCTGTAAAATTTTTACTGATTAGGTTGGCAAAGATCAAAAAGTTTGCTAACACACGTGTTGATTAGGATGGGGGGAAACAGGCCTTCTCACCACTGTGGGGGGATGTGAATAGATGTGGCCTTTTCCGAAAGCAATTTGATAGTTTCTGTCCAGATGAGAATAAAAAGTGGCTACCACACCCCAGGAACTCCTCGTGTGCTGATGTGTCCCCGTGTGAGCAGAGACGTGGGACACATCAGCTCTGTTTCTGGCTAAAGACCAGAAACCACCCAAACGTCCATCAAGGGAAGGCCGGCTGAATAGCTGAGTTCATGACCGACACTCACAGGACCTTACACCCTGCAGCTGCTTAAAAGGATGCAGTGATCCTATGTGTTCCAAGAGAAACAACCTCCAAGATGGCTACATGGGAAAAGCACCGGGTAGGACAGTGTGTATCGTATGACGTGTGTGTACATTCATTCAACAAAGCTTTCCCAAGCAGCTACCTTGTACCAGGAACTGTTCCAAGCGCTGGGGATACAGCGGTGAACAAAAGAGACAGACCCTCTGCTTTCCTGAGCTGATATCCTACTGCGACAAGCAATAAGTAGATGGTGGAGTGGTCCAGCAGGTGGAAAGTGATACGGAGAAAACCAAAGATACGTGTGAGGAGTGCAGGGAATGGGCTGCAGCAGATAAGCTTCTCAGAGAAAAGCTCCGCCGAGAAGGGGGTACTTGAGCCAAGACTCTCAGGACGTGAGGGAGAGAGCTATGCACGTGGATGGGAAGGAGCCTTCCAGGCAGGAGGGTGGCAGGTACAGAAGCCTGAGAAGGGAGCCTGATGGCTGGCGTGATGGGGTCC
This sequence comes from Pseudorca crassidens, assembly GCF_039906515.1. Lineage (NCBI taxonomy): Eukaryota > Metazoa > Chordata > Mammalia > Artiodactyla > Delphinidae > Pseudorca > Pseudorca crassidens. The sequence continues at coordinate 5,808,983 of NC_090314.1, read as the reverse complement.
AGGAGGCTGGAGCTGCCAGGGCGAAGGAGAACGTGGAGAAGAGGTCCAGAGAGGAGACTAGAAGAGCTGGCTGGCTGTTTGAAGGGCTCTGGTTTCTTACTAAGAGGGGATATGACGTGATATGACTTCAGGTTTTCAGAAGATAACATTTCCAAAGGGACACACATCTACTGGTTAGGGGTGGTCACCTCTTGGGAGAGGGACAGGCGGAGGCAGGCAGGGAGGTGGGGACAGAGAACTGTTTTTCATCATATTCCACGGACGTCTTTTTGGCTTCTTGACCATGTACAGGCGCGCTGTTTTTTCCGTCTTTTAAAGAGCCTTTTTGCCCTGAGTGAAACACAAAATAAGGAACTTCCCCCAGAAAGGGACTCCTTTATTCCTGGGTGGCTGCATAATCCAGGGATTGCCTGCATGATGTCTTGGGTTGCGTTCCCCAAAAGCAGACTCTAAGATGAGGATTCAAGAACAAGGAGTCTACTGGGGACATGAACCTGGGAGACACAGCAGAGGAGTGGAAAAGTAGGGCAGAGGAGGAAAGGAGGCCGAGGGTCAGGGCATCCTTGAGGGGATGGCTACTCGGGTACCCGAGGCTCTGTCCCGCTGGGAACTCAGAGACAGCGTGGGACTGGCTCACTTATCCACCCAACGTAGGGGTAAGGAAGCTGGGCTATTTGTCCTCCACCTCCTGTTGGCCATACCGAGGGCAGCTCCGGGGACCTCAACGCCCTGTCCGTCTGCGGCAGGGCATCAAGAGAAAACTCCAGGTGGAGAGTGACTGGTGGCTGGGGTGTGGGCGGGGGAGGGGATGTGGACCAGTTGCCACAGAGCTCATTTTGCCTCTTTAAAGGACTGGCAATTGTTTGTCCCTCCAGCACTTCTCACCCTGCCTTTCGTAAAGAATGCTGCTCTTTAATTCATTACACGTGAAGATGGAATCGATCGAAGGGAACGGGGTGGGCTTGGAGACGTTTCGAAAAACCCAAGTCTCCTGGAGCACGAGAGACAGGGATCGTCCCGGAACCAGGGTGTGGATGCAAACACCACCTGCCTGTGGTGCTCTGCTGGGAAAGAAAGTTTCAACAGAATCTTTAGCTTGCCTTTTTTTTTTTAGGAAAAGGAATTGTAGATGGCGGTCCGTGTTTGGATGTACCTGGGATGCCCCATCCTCTCATCCACCCTGTTTGTGTCACTGTCCTGCTCCAAGCTCAGCTCTTGCAGGAACCCTCCTGAAGGAATTCCAGCTGCCTGCTCTGGGCTACCAGGACAGGCCCCGCCCTCGGGCCTCCTGGCCCCTTCCCCGGCCCATGACAGGCGTCAGCAGCGGATCGGGAAGATTTGGAGGGACTGCATTCAAATCCTCGGCCAAATCACTGGACCTCTCTGACCCTCTGTTCCCTTGTCTTCAGAACGACTGGGTGAGATTAAAGGAGCCACCCTTCCACATCCTCCCTCATTTTGTGTTTCTAAAGCATCTGGGTTTTGGTACAGCCCATGAACTGACTCAGAAACTATCATGACCAAACAATGGAGCTCAGAAGGCTCCGAGCAGGCCCAGCTTTGCTGGAACAAGGCACAGTTTCTCAGGCTGGCAACATGGAGTCAGTGGATGACTTGGAAGGGGACCCCTGCCACTTGAGGAGGCGATGCCTGTATATACTTCTAACATCACTTGTGAGCTCCTCAGAGACGGGCCGTACATCCCGCTTTTCCTCACCCCCCATATTTAAGGGTGAGCTATAATGTTCACAGTGCCGGGCCAGGGAGAGAGGAATCCAAACAGGGTTTAGTCTCCACCAACAGATCTTGCTATTTCCCTGCCTAAAACCCCGCAGTGGCTGTCGGTCATTCTTAGGAAAAAGTCTGTCTTTCGTTTTTGTGTCTTGAGGTGACCCACTCTCACACCCTGCCTCCCCAGCCTCCACTTGGGTCCCTCAGCCCACACCCGCCCCCGACACTGGGGCTTCTCAGAATGTGCTCTTCAGACCTCCTTCAAATATATAATACGGTATTATTAGCTATAATCAGCATGCTGTACATTAGATCCCATTCATCTTATAACGGGAAGTTGGTACCCTTTGACCAATATCTCCCCACTCCCCCCACCCCCAGCTCCTGTAACCACCACTCTATTCTCTGTTTCTCTGAGTTCAGCTTTCTTAGATCCTACTTGTAAGTGATATCGTAAAGTATTTGTCTTCCTCTAACTTATAAAATAGGCCTTTTATTGAGACTGTGTCTTTGCTGGTTTAATAATTTTTCAATAAACAAATAAGGGCTGCACTTTCATAAATTTGTTCAGAGGTGATATGCTGGTGATGGTAGTGGGGATGGAGTTGCAGATGGGGGAGGTGAAGGTGAAAGTGGTGGTGATGGTCACAGTGGTGGTGATGATACTAGTAATAGCTGTAGATGGAGGTGAAGGTGGAGGTGGTGGTATTGGTGATGGTGGTCATGATGTTTGTGCTGGTACTGGTGGTGGTGATGGTGGTGGAGGTGGTAGTGGTGGTCACAGTGGTGATGGTAGTGGTGGTAATGATGTTGATGGTAGTGGTGGTGGTGGTGATGGTCATGGTGATGGTGATGATACTAGTAATAGCTATAGATGGAGGTGAGGGTGGAGGTGGTGGTGGTGATGGTGGTGGTGATGGTGGTGGTGGTGGTGATGGTGGTGGTGGTGGTGGTAGTGATGATGGTGGTGATGGTGGTGGTGGTGGTGGTGATGGTGGTGGTGGTGGTGGTGGTGATGGTGGTGGTGGTGGTGGTGGTGGTGGTGGTGATGGTGGTGGTGGTGGTGATGGTGGTGGTGGTGGTGGTGGTGGTGGTGATGGTGGTGGTGGTGGTGGTGGTGGTGGTGGTAGTGATGATGGTAGTGATGTGGTGGTGGTGGTGATGGTGGTGGTGATGGTGGTGATGGTGATGGTGGTGGTGGTGGTGATGGTGGTGATGGTGGTGGTGGTGATGGTGGTGGTGATGGTGGTGGTGGTGGTGGTGGTGGTGGTGGTGGTGGTGGTGGTGGTGATGGTAGTGATGTGGTGGTGGTGGTGGTGGTGGTGGTGGTGGTGGTGGTGGTGATGGTGATGGTGGTGGTGGTGGTGATGGTGGTGGTGGTGGTGGTGGTGGTGGTGGTGGTGGTGATGGTGGTGATGGTGGTGGTGGTGGTGGTGGTGATGGTGGTGGTGATGGAACTGCTGATGGAGATGGTGGTGGTGCTGTTGTGTGTATCCTGCCAGGAGCTTCCCACCCTTGGACATCAGAAGGCATAACTTCCCCACATTCTGCCAGCAGGATCCCGAGAGGACCAGACAAAGCCCTCTGCTAACTGTTCTGAAGCCCCAACTGCACTGTGCTCTCTTGAATATTGTGATTGTCTTCTCCAGGCCAGGAGAACTAAACCACCTCTTAGAAATGGGCCACTTGGTATCCCAGTGGCAATTCTGTGACCAAGAGGGAGGTTATTGACCCGGGAAAGGAAGGTGGAGGTGGCTCCAGTGTCTCCAGGATTAAGGGGGAACTGGCCCTGGATTCTGAGTTAACAGGCATGAGTTGAGATCCATATTGGAGGTGGAGCTGGCCCTCACCAGGGAACAGCATTCAGATTTAGGCTGCGGGCCTCCCAAAAGAGACACTTCCAATAGAACTGTAATTTACTCTGTTGTGCTTCTGCCACGCCCAGGCCTTCAGGGTAGACTTGCTGATGCGACACCCTGGGAGAGCCGTGCTTTGAGAAACCACAGGGGGACCCGATGGCTGGGCTGGGGAGAAGTGGGACAGCAGTGACCTGGGACCCTGGGGCAACTGCTCTGGAGTGAGACAATGGCCAGGGTGACAGGGGCCCTGAGGGGCGGTTTCGTGAGCTACGCAAGCATTCCTCAGAGCTTCCCAGAGAGCGTCTGGGCGCTCCCCGTGGGCCTCAGGAGGGAGGCTGAGACCCACGATCCCGGCATTAAAGGGACCTGCTTCTCCTAAAGTTTGTGGAGCCTGGGCCATCTCGGCTCCCTTCTACCGCAGGGAGCCGGAGCCACTTAAAACAAGCGTCATTTAATTTTGCAATGGCAAAAAAAATAAATAACAATGAAATTCAAATGGAAAGGAAGGAGGGGGGAAGAAAAGGAGGGAGAGGCTCTGCAGACGAGGGCAGAAAGAGGAAGGGCGTAGAGCAGGGACCCTGCCTTCCCCGGGGTTGAAGCGCACCCCTTGCCCCGGTCTACAGAGGGACCTCCACAAACCCGGAAATGCTGGTAGAAAGCACGGAAGGCCAGAACTGGTCTCTTTGCTCCGAGACCTGGGGAAGTTGAGGTGAGGCTCAGTGGGCCAGAGGCCAGATGCTGAGGGCTTGGGCCTGGTCCCCGCCCGGGGTCTGGTCAGGGAAACACAGGGGCTAGAGGCCTGCCTTGAAGCTGCCTCGCCAGCCCTCCAGCCAAAAAGGCAGGAAGTGAGTGGCCTGGGGTGAGCAGCGTGCAGATGTGGGCGCCGCCTCTGTGTTGCTTCGTGGGGCCGGGAGGGACAGGCCATGCCCTGAACCTCGGCCCAGCCAGGGGACAGCTCCATGGTGCTACAGAAACAAACAAGAGAGCCAGGCCAGCATACACTGAAGGCAGCTTTGCAAAGTTCAAAACCTTCAGCAGGCCACTACGCTTCAGTTTGGCCAAACTTGCGCCATGACCTCACCCCTTTTCATGAGCAGCTGTCCCGATCCGAATCCTGCTTCCTTCTCTAATCCCTTCCTCATGAGCCTGGGGAGGGTACATGAGGAGCTCAAGGCAAGAACGCCCTCACAGAATCCTGTGCTTCTCTGTAACACCCCTCGCAACCGCGATGGCATGAAGTGATTGTCCGGTGTCTGCACCACCAGACGGAAGCCTGAGTGTCTGCCCTGCTCACGGCTGGGCCCCCAGCAGGGTACCTGGCACAAGCCAGCACCCAGTGCATATCTGTCGGGTGCCCTCGATCGGCACCCGAGAAACTGTTAGGTCTATGAAATTTTGTCCCTTCTGATAAAGCCCGGAGGAAATATGTATAATTAACTTGGAATTCCATCAGACAGGCATGGATTGGTTGTTTAAAAGGACAGAATAACTAGATGTTAAATTTTAGGAGACTGTGTGTCCTGCTACTCTATCCCTCCCATGTCCTACAAGGAAGGGCACGTCCAAGGTGCCAGCTGGGTCCTTTGTTCGAATCACACTGTCAGGACCAGAAGGAACCTTACAGCAAAGGTGCCTGCCGCTTGCCTCAAACTTTCTACACAACCCGGCCAAGTGGTTTCTCCAGCCTCTGGATATTACAAAAGAAACCACCGCTTCGCCATGCATTCTGTTTCGGGTGTCAGGACCTGGTGTTGTAAGTAATTGAGCCCCAACCGTGTGCCAGGCTGTGGGCCGAGCTCTGGGAAGATGACCGTGAGCAGGGCTGACCTTGTCCAGATCTCACGGCCCTTCCAGACCCTCCTTCCTAGCTCTGCTGGTCCAGCGGCAGACGGTGAGTTAGCTCTGGTTCACGGGTCACACACGACGGGCTTCTAGTGAAGCCACTGCCTGACAGATGGGTCAGCAGCCACAGGCAGGACACACCTGCCCTCTTGAGGACGCGCCAGCAGGACTGCCGGTGATGAAACAGAGGAGGAGGGGAAAGAGGGGGAGAAGGGGGAGGGGACCCGGGTACAGGGGAGGCAGCCTGGACTTGGGCTTGAGGGCCTGGGTTCCAGTCCCAGAGGGGCTCACTTCCTTCAGGGTCAGCTAGGAAAGCATACAGAAGCCTCTGGACAGTGAATGGATGTAGACGCGCTGCAACACACAGAAGTGTGTGCACAGGTGCTGGCGCACGTGTGGCCCTCGGGGCGAGCTTCCTTCCAGCCGCCACTTTCTCTGGAACCAACTCCTCTCTCCACAAACCCCTCCTGACTGGCGGTCCGCAGAAACCATGTTGACTTGCTGGAAGCGTTGTGCTTCTCACCTGCCTTGTCTACCAAAAGCATTGGAGGGTCCTGGGTGGCTGAACACTTAGACCTGAAGAGGAAGTGGATTGGTACCACGAGCTCTGCCCGGCCCCCAGCAGTAGCAGCTTCCTAGAAAGGCCTCAGGTCGAGTGGGAATTTTTATTTGCCCTGGAATAGAGAGCCTGGGAGAAGAGATGGGGGTCTTGGCATTAAGCCCAAGGTCATTTTCATGACACTGTTTATCCCGCCCTGTCCCATATGGACATCGGATCATGGTCAGGACCAAGGCACAGAATATGGGGTGCCAGAGGGCTCCACCTAAAGCTGGGGTGTTCCTGCATCCCCTGCCGGCCCTGCCCGCCCTCACCCCCACCCCTACTGCCCCAGAGGATCCCTCATGCACACGGCCCAGCCCCGCCCCGCTGGTTTAGGGCACTGCAGTGTGATTTTCAAGTGCCCAGGTAGCTGGCTGAGGCGCTGGGTCCCTGGGAAGAGATGCGGGTGGGGAGGGGTTAGTGAAGGAGGAAGAGGGAGGGTTTCCTGATTATTTGACAAACACAAACCCAGGTCTGAGCTTCAGTCCGGGCTCTGACGACATCAGCTCACAGTAAACCCCAGGCCCCTGTGGCCTCGATAACCTGCCGCCCCTGCCCGTCATTCCAGAAAGGAGGGGCTTCCAAGAAGCTTCTAGGAACGAATGACTCAGCTAAAGCTGAAAAGAGACGCTCGGTCCTGATGGGCACCCTGGCCAGCCCACATCTCACAAAGCACTTCTACGATCTTTTTTACCACCTCTGCCGACACGCGGAGCGAGGCTACGGGGCTGGGACTCTGCTGCGGGTCTCCGTCTCCAGGGACACGGAGCCAGTCCCTGCTTGGGGTCCCTGGGCTACGTGTGACTTCTCCTCCACCTCCCAGGACGCCCACCAAATCCCAGGGGTCAAAATCCCTACCTCGGGGTACCCAGCTTTTATCCATGTCCTAAGAAAAGATTAAGGGGACTGTGGGGCAGTCGCGCCTCCTACAGCAAGGTCCTCCGGCCCACGAAAGGAAGAGGAGGATTTGCTGTCTATCAAGTGCATGGCTCCCCCAGGCCCCTGGGTTGAGGCCTTCCCCCCGCCCCGCCCCCCGCCTCCCTTGCCAAGTGGAGGGCTCCCAGGCCACCGCCAAGCACCCGGCCCGCACCCACCAGCACTGCAGCCTTGTTTACACAGTCACCCCCCCAGGGACCTGCGAACCCAGCTTGGCCTTGAAGGGACTCCCTCCTTTCCAAGGAATTAGACTGTTTCTCTCTCAAAAACGGCCTCAGGAGACAATGCGTCTGGACCACAGTCACAGACACAAGCCATTTTCATCACAGCATAGAGTGCTTATGTCCTTGGTTCCTGCTTGTGTGGTTGTAACAGGCTGAGAATTAAACTAATCTAAACAATACTATCTATAAAACAACCATTTTAACTTAGAGAGTATATGCGTGTAACAACTGCCAAACACCTAGAGATTTAAAAAAACAGAAACAACAAAACACCCAAAAAACTATGCGAACACTAACACAATGAGGATCTATAATCCATAGCTTCCCAAACATACTCTGGCTATAAACCCCCATAAAAGGAGAGAAGAGAGAAGAATTCTCGTTGGGAATTTATCACCAGCCTCCATGTCTATAATTGTTCCGTGGACCCAAATACAGTCATTCAGATTCACTGGGAATCACCTATTCTTTTTGCAAAAATTCAGCCTCTTCCAGCAACTAGCACATTGCATCTTCTATGTCTCCGTGAGGGAAACAGGGTGAGTATTAACTGCTTCACAAATATAAGCAGAGAAACTCAGGTGAGGGCAAAGAAGAGAGATGCTACCAATGAGGCCATGCTCAGCAGGCAAGCCCCAAGCCTGAGACCGTGTGGTCTGCCTGTCATAACTCAAGTCTCTTTGTGTCTAAAGACAGAGTCTTCTGCGTCCAGACTGAGTACAGCATCGTTTGCTTTGAGGCCAAGTGGGATCAGCTCAGAGCATGGGTGGACCAATGCCAGCTGCATCTGACAAAGCATAGCTGGGGTCCAGCCAGGAACCTCTCCCCCAGCCAACTGAGCTCCACAAGACTTAAAGAACTACAGGGGAGAAAAATCCTCCATTTCTCAGCAGGGGACGCCCGGGTCTCCACTGCCACTTTGTAAACCCTCCAAGGAGCAAACATCCCAATACCAGGTGCCAAGGCGGGCAGCAAGGTGGGATCGCCCAGAACCCCACCGGGCAGGTAGTGAGCTCATCTTCCCTTGGCTCCAAGCCCATCCTTTTGCACTCTGCTTTGAGATGCAGGACTTGGGATCCTGCAAATCACATTTCTGCTCCCCTCCCGGTGAGGCTCTGCCCATCAGAAGAGCCAGAGGGAGTCCGGAGGCTGAAGGAAGAAGAAGGAACTCGCTCCTGATTTGTTTCCTGTTTACCTCTGTCGGCTTCCTGTCCCTTTCTGTTTCCCCCAGCAATTCTCGTTCACTCGGATGGTGTCAACTCCTTCCAGAAACAAATATTTGAGTCCCATTTTGGTTTTCCGAACACTCTCAGAGCCAACTTCGGGGCGTCTGTCAGCCAAACAGCTCCCCCTCCTCAGAGGCAGGGCTGCCACCCCCAAAGGGGTCTCCTGCGAGCTCAGGACACCAGCGTCTGGGAGCTGAGATGCAGCCCACCTGCCCCTTCTCCGAGTGTCTAACTCTTAACGCCTTCTCTTTGTCCCCCCAGCCTGCTTCCTGCGGGCGCCCCCTCCATCCACATCTCTGTGCCCCCTTCCTGCCTTTGCAGCTACCTGGCTAGAAATTCTTTCTATCAAAGGATCTCTGGTGTGATTGCTGTCTCCTGCCTGGACCAGGACTGATTCACCCCCAGCTGGGTCCTAAGCATCTCTGGCAGGATCTAGAGCCCGGGGGCTTCCCACCCGCACATGACTGCACTGCCAGACGGGGTGCCCTCACCCCCTCCGTGGCCCACATTCCATCTGGTTGATCTCAGCCGACCTCTGCCCGAGCAGGGGCAAGTCCCAACGCAAAGGCCGTCACGAAATATGTGGCAAATGGCCCTTAACTGCTGTACAAGCTTGGGGGCGGCTGCGGGGACTCCCTGTTAAACGTCGGGGTGTTTCTCCTCGCCGGCCAGCAGTGAGCGGTACGGAAGCACCCTCATCCTCGGCTTCCGGGAGAAGATGATCTTGTTGTAGTCGGCGGTGGGACTTGCCCTAGCATCCGCGTGGAAGTGGGTGCGCTCTGGAACCACGGGGGGACCCGTTTCCGACATGGAGAAAGAGCCCCACGCCGAGACCATGGTCTCTGACCCCACGTCCTTGAACATCATGTTGCCTAAGGACGTGAAGGACTTTCTCCTTTCCAGCTGGATGACGCTGGGAGGCTTTCTCTGCCTGCATGTCGGCCGGCTCTCCTCGGCCGTTTGCAAGCGTTCCACGTCTCTGGCTTTGCTTTTCTCAATCAGTCTTTTCACCAGCGGGGATGTGTACGTGACATAGGCGGGCCACAGGTCATGTTTCTCAAGCAGATTCACAGGAAGCCCGATGTTTTCTGTCAGTTCTACCGGCAACGAGAAATACGGGCAATTTAGAGGCACTCGCGGCCAATGATTCCATTCTTTAAGGGTCGGAGGGTATCGGAACCATATGTTGGATTTCCCCCCCATCATGCATGATAGCCCTTCCATCCCCCGTATTCAGTGGGAATAAAATGAAATCCAAAGTTAGGAGACATGGACTTTCCTGGCAGTCCAGCAGTTAAGGCTCTGTGCTTATCGGAGAATGGATTACTTTACAGGTTCATCCGCGAACACTGGAAAGTCCCAGGGAATGTGTCCACTGCCTCCTGCCAACGTCCAAGGACTAAGAGATCGGGTGGCTTCTAACAAGGTCACGGGTGAGGTGGGGAGCTGTGACCCCACTTTGAGAACCATCGGTCCAGGGCCACGCCACTCCACCTCTGTGAGCACTAAACCCCGGGAGAGCCTGGGAAAACACGGCGGCGGGGTCCCGCCCCAAGGATGCAGACTCCGCAGAGCTGCTCTGGGGACTGGAGAACTTGGATTTCTAAGTCACTCCCAGGCGCCGCTGCTGGTTTGAGCACCTCCTGTGAGTGGTCCTGGTTGAGGCTGAATAAGCTCTAAATCTTTCTTTTGGCTGCAACATACACGAGGACCGGCTTGTGCAGGTGGGAAACGCGGCCCTCAGGTGAGCGACTGCCAGACTTTCCACCCCTTTTCCCTCCTCATCGAGGAACCACTGTGGAAGGCAAGGGAGCGAGCTCTTGACGGGGGTCACCTTCAACGCCACTGCATTTATAAGTAACACTCCCAATGTCAGTGTTTTATTATAATATACCTCACGAAGCATAGCATCCTAAAGATTCATTCAAACTCTTAAAAAAAAAAAAAAGCGAGTTTTTGTCAAACCTAGTCAGATCCAGGCCTCATGGATTCCTTACTGCTAAGTGTTAGTGGCAATCTTTCATGACAATACGTTTTTAGGAGAATTCACAATATCATTTTTCTGAAGCTAGGGAAGAAATAATGCTCAAATAGTCCTCTAAGCTAGAGAGAGTTTCATGTAATAATAATGATGATAAAATGGAAGTTGAAGCACCTTATGTCTCCTTCTAAGACCTAGAATGTCAGGCCATCCATTCCAAGTCCCCAGCAACACAGAGTATGTCATCCAAGGGGTCACTGTCCTTGCTTGCCCACCTCTAACCAAAGGAATTCCTGGCTTATCCTCCACGTTTGTAGGGCTATTAGAAACGTGAGTACCAGGAGTCCCCTGGCGGCCTAGTGGTTAGGACTCGGCGCTTTCACTGCCGTGGCCCGGCTTCAATCCCTGGTCAGAGAACTGAGATCCCACAAGTCATGCGGTGCGGCAAAAACAAAACAAAACAAAAACAAACTAACAAACAAAAAACACATTGAATTATACAATAAAAATAAGTGTATTTTTTTTTTTTAAGTAAGAAATGTGAGTACTTCTCCCCATACATACAATAGGATTAATCAATCATGTCAGACGGTGGAAAAATGCTCTGAACCGGTGATATTTGGGGGATGTGGGATCATTCATCCTTGCTTCTAAGCCTCTAGTTTATGAGCCCTGAAGCTTCAGAGAAGCCCAGTTACTAGTGAATCGTTCGTTTCAACAGCATCCCCCTCAGAGCCCCTTGCCCCATCCCGCTGCTCCCATAACAGCCTCCATGGCTGATAGGACAATTCCACAGACTGGTAGGTGTTCTCACGCCTGCTGATGCAGAGACTAGGATACTGTACAATCAAGGGTGGGAATGTCCGAGACAGCCTCAAAACTCACAGGGAGGACTTGTTTAAAAATCAAAGGAAAGGGACTTCCCTGGGGGCGCAGTGGTTAAGAACCTGCCTGCCAATGCAGGGGACATGGATTCAAGCCCTGGTCCAGGAAGATCCCACATGCCGCGGAGCCACTAAGCCCGTGCACTACAACTACTGAGCCTGCGCTCTAGAGCCCGCAAGCCACAACTACTGAGCCCACACGTCGCAACTACTGAAGCCTGTGCGCCTAGATCCTGTGCTCCACAACAAGAGAAGCTACCACAGTGAGAAGCCCGCACACCGCAACGAAGAGTAGCCCCCGCTCGCCGCAACTACAGAAAGCCTGCACGCAGTGACAAAGACCCAACGCAGCCAATAGTAAATACGTAAAATAAATAACTTTATAAAAAAAATAGAAAATCAAAGGAGAGAAATAGTCGACATTAAGTCTGAAGACAAGCTGTGGGCTCTGATAATTTCCTCCAACTCTGGCACGAAGGGTCCATTCTGTGTCCCTAGAAATGAAACGCAGACCAGTGGTCCCCAGACAGAGGCAGCATTGCTAGGGCAGGAGGCATGACACTGAAGGGGTTTTCTTGTTTCTCCTTCAGGCACGAAGGCCCATGTTCAATCCTCTGGGTTTTCAAGCCCAGTTCCTCCCACCCACCCCCCGGTCTCATATCCCAACATCCCCAGAATCTAGTCTGATTGGCCGGGTTTGGCCCAAGTAAGGAATGACACTTGTCTGGAACCTGATCTGTGACCTGGATCGTGTCTCTTCGCCCCGTACGACCTTTGTCATCTCACTTACGAGGTGAGGACGAGCTCCTGTCCTGCTTCTCTCACAGAGGCGTGGTCGTTATAATAAAATGTTATAATAAAAATAAAGTGCTTCTACGTCAGTGCCCCCAGTTTCGCTGCATGTTGGGACTACTGGGGATCTTTAAAAAATTCCAATACCTGGCTCTTCCCTGCCCCCACCCCACCACATTGTGATCTAATTGGAATAGGATACAACACAGGCAGCGGAATTAAAAGCTGGATTCTAACATGCAGCAAGGTTTGGGAACCGCTATCGTAGAATATAAACCCCCCCAAAACACTGAAGGTTTATAGGGTTTTAACTACTTCAGAGATAGGAAACAGGTCCAGGAGGTCACTTCAGTCTTTTTTAAGTTCTAAGACACAGATTTAAGAATTTACACGTTCAATTCAGACGTATATGCAAGGATTCTTTGTTATGTATGTTCAGGACTGCATATCAGTGGCCTTTAACCATTTTAAAGGACGCTGGAGCATTCCCACCACCACCTGCCAATACGGGAACCACTAAGACCGAAGAAAGTGCTGAGCTAAGAACACTGGGGCTGAGGGTGGTGCTTCGGTGCAGAACTAATTCACGCTCTATCTGTGGCCACAAGCTGCATCCTTATCTCGGAAAACCATCCTGCAAAAGGATTTTGTGGGTTCCAGGCAGGACTGATTGGATGAGTGGGCACGAGTCCACCCCACTCAGACTGTTTGCCCCACAAATGCTGTGAAAGTAGTGCTGTTTGCACACCCCTGATGGGCAAGACAGTATCTGGCTCCAGTGTCTCCTGAGCTGTGCCCCCAGAGAATGCAGGCATCTCTCAAGATGTTAAGAGTGTTACTTAAAGGAGGGGAAAAGTCCATGGCAAAGACCACCCTCTAAGGGCTGCATATATTTTTTAATCCAGGGGGCCCCCATACACATAGTCTGTGTGGTTTTGCAATAGAAATACAGCAAGCCTGTCCGCAGTCCAGCTGGCCTGAAAGATGACGTGTTAAATTCCTTTAGTGCAGGCATTTCAGAGCCTGTGATAGGCTGACTTGTCCTGTAACTCTCCAGAGGGAAACTGGGATGCAGCATCCCCTAACCTCATATGACCAGGGAATCATTCATTCATTCACTCACTGGGAAGGGCATCTCAGGGAACTAGTAAACCAGGGAAACGGCTGGGAGAACTCTGAAACAATGTCCTCGCCAGCCCTTGTTTTGGAACCTTGAGCATCAGAGGAGGTTCTGCCATAAGTGGACAGAGGGACAAACTTGCTCAGGGTATAGCTGGGTCTTCAATGACTCACTTCCTCCAGAACCAGCCTCAGAAGGTTGGCCTCACGAAAGTGCCCATCCCCAGAAGCGCCAAGCCAATGCGAGGGCCCAGCACTCCCCGGAGACCAGACCCACTTCCCTCTGTCCTCTCTGCTCTGCTCTAACCTGCAGGCATCTTGTGTTGCTTGCGACTCCTCTCACTTTTCTCCCTAAACGATCCGGGGAGCTTGTCTGTTCCCCGAGGGAGAACCACATTTTCCCCGACAGGAAGCTGATGCAGAGTTTCTTTTCACTTCTGTGTGTTACCCTCCTCAACTTCCCGTTTCCTCCCCTGCCCGCTCTTTCCTTATCTGCCCTCTGGCTACTACTCATTTATTTGGGGTGAAGAGGAAGCTTCCACTTAGGCCAGAAGTGCCTGGAGGCTTATCTCTAAGAGCTGGGCATGAATCAACTTGGCGCCACGTGGGGTGTCTGCACTGATCTTCATCCGAGCAGTGCTCCCATCTTACAGGCCGAGTGTACGCTTTGACCCCCTCCCCGCACTTCAGACCTGGGGAAGCCCAGTGCCCCCCACAGACCTCCCGTGAGCACCACCCCCATCACGGCTCTCTCCACCTCTATACCCTGTCCCGTCCCCCCGAGACCATGGAACTGGTGGGCTCTAGGGGGGCCTCCACGAGATCCTGATTTGATGCTAGGGAGCCCTGAGAATTCCAGAGCTGTTCACGCAGAGGGGAGTGGGATGGGGAGAGGCAAGTTGGTGTCCCCTCACCCCTCACTACGGGACAACGTGCTGGCCACCTTCTCTTCTGCAAACACACACACTCCAGGGAGAGGAGGGACAAGCCCATCACTGAGTTCTGTTAAAAAGCCAAGTTGCACATGACGGGCAGCTTTGGTAGCTGATACAGACCACGCCTCTTTCTGGGGGGGGCAACGATCTCCAAGCAGACCAGGGGTGGGGGGAGAGATGGGAGTCTCATGAGATGGGACGGTCTTCTAACACAGACCTGGCATCACCGATTCACCATTGCGGCGGGAGGGAGGGAACACGCCGCTTCTTGAGAACCCTTCTGTACCCTCCATATTCTCTAGTGATTATGCACGGACTTTGAGGGACACAAAAGTGGAAACAGAGTTCAAGTACCCACGGCCACGCAACATCAGTTCACTCAGGCACGCAGGCACTCCGCAAATGTATGCCGAGCTCCAAACACCGCACTTCTAAGAGGCGCGGATCCCGCGCTCACCCAGAACCCGCTGTGGACGCGCCATGCTCACCTCTTGCCTTGGGGGGTCTACCCTTCTCAGTGTCAAGGGTCCACAAGGCACGTTCGTTTCCCATGCTGATAACAGATCAAACAAGACTAATCCATGCCACCTGAGTCATCAGAAACAAAAGCGGAGAAATCCCTGTAGAGACCAGAACAAGTCCCCTCGGCCACTCTGCAGATGGGTGTCCGGTGCCTGCACGTACCAGGCCCAAAGCAGAATGAGACCGAGCCTTGGTTCAAGGGGCTCCCTGCCCAGTGAGGAGACAGACCACAAGCTTCCTAACTCAGCCTGGGTGGGGAGGGATGGCAAGAAACAGGTTCAAGGAGAGGAGATGATTGTGCTGAGTCTTGAAGGACCCGGGGTGGTGGACGGCAGGCCTCGAGGGTCTCAGATTCCGAGTGCACCGCGTCTCTGCTCGGAGCCCACATTCCTCTCTGTGTGAGGATCACACAGGCTGTTTCCAAGCGGCATGGATTCTGCATAGGAACCGCGATGCTGAGTTGGCTGAATAAACACTTGACAAACGCGTTACAGGAAGAAGCATTGGGCACTGGGTAAAACTACGCATCTGAATTTTATATTTACCTGAGGAATGTTCAGTTATAAATATTAAAATTCCCACTTTAAGATGTAATACAAAGACCCGTCAGGCTAAAAGCACCCATGGCCATAAGTGTCTAGAGATCAAGTTTCAAATTTTTTAATGTAATTTCCCAAACAAGCCCAACAGGCCTGATCAGAGGAGAGCTTTTCAGCCTTTTCCTTCCGTGGCCGTTTTGGGGCAGCCGGGTACACTGATAGGCTAGACCGCTAGGAAAGAGATGAAAAACCAGGCAGCAAGAACCAGCCCTGCCTTTTCGTACTCAGGAAACCAGACATGAAAGGCTTCAAGCAGTTTGTGCTCGGAGACCCTGTCTCTGCCTGACAGCTGGCTCAGGAGTAAAGGGACCATGAAAATGTGTGGCTTCACAATGTGTAATCAGTCAGAAAGAGGAAGTTCTGCTTCTCTGGAACAATGAGGGAAACACACAGGCATCTCCCAGGGCTGGCCACAATCAGCGGGCCCGGCCACCCCCTTTTACGATGCTCAAAGCACTAGCAACCCAGGCCAGTGTTTGCTTTGAAGAAGGTGACTTGCTAACTGCTAACATTGGTTACCTTCAGGGCAGGGACCAGGGGACCAGAGAGCGAAGGAGGGAATTCAAATTTCATTTTATCCCTTAATGAAAAGGGTGAATTTTTAACATGGCATATATTACCTACATTTAAAATATCTTTAAGAAAAAAAAATAAAAGAAATTTCAAGCAAATCGTAGAAACAATGCTTTCTTTTACAAAACAATATTGTAGGTAATAATTAGGAGCAAAATTTTATTTTTTTATCCTTGTATTAATTTGATTTTTCTGCCTGTTTACCTGTACTTATTTTTCTTAATTGGGGAATTTTTCATAAGGCCTCGTTCCACCTGATTATTTTCTTAAACTTTGCTGTAAACATATTAAAATCCTTTATCTTGTTTTAAAAAAAAGAGAAGTGACTTTCATTTGAGACTGCCTAGAAGCCAAGTACCAAAGTGGCTGCCTTCTGCAGGGTTCAATTATCCCATCAACACATTGACAGCTTGGCCTCAGTGTCAGGCTTTATCCCGGTTCATGCCAGGATGAGAGACAATCCAGGCACCACACTTCGCACCCAACTCTTGGGTCACCCGTAAACGCAAATTGCAATGAAATCAAACTCCCAGCTGTCTGGGGTGAGTTGTCCGCAGCTGAACCACAATCTAGATAAACCACCCTTGTGAAAATTAAGGGTTTGACTTTGGCTGTACCTTGTCCTGAATCTCTTCATTCATACTCAGCAATCATTTCAGTCCTAAAACAGCTTACAAGATGGAGATGAAACAAAAGGAAGATGCGACGTTTGGGGATGAAGCAGAGGAGGAAAAGCCGCGTAGATGGATACGCGGCACTGTTAAAGTTGGAAGGTGGAGTGAAGGAGGCTGAAATCACAGCTGGGCAGAGACGACCCTGTTCAGTAACTGGAGTCCCACACTCCTTCCCACGTCACCAGCCCCATGGTCACGAGCAGATTGTGAGCAGGAAATAGAGCAAATCATCCCCTTTCCCAGAAAAGCAACTCAAGGCCTATGTCGTGTCAATGATGGTCAGCTGCATTTTGCTGTATTTCTTTTTCTTTTCTTTTCTTTTTTTTTTTTTGGTCTAGAGGTTTTCGGGATCTTAGCTCCCCAACCAGGGATCAAACCCAGGCCCCTGCAGTGGAAGCGTGAAGTCCTAATCACTGGCCCGCTAAGGAAGTCCCTATTTGTATGTCTTCCCATAACGGGAATTATAAATCAGTGTTAGAGAAAGTTTGGAAATGCTATGTTTTAATCTCACAATCCCATTACCATCACACGACTCTGACCTATGTGCTCTCACCTAGTTCTAACATGGTATGGGCACAAAACGTACTTTCGTCTTTGAATCCATCATTTTTGCTCTAACATTAAACTATCTACCTTTGTGGTCTTAGAGATTCCTCTGCTTAGCCATCCATCAAATGAATGAACCATTATTAATCATATTATTAATCATTCCTCCGTTCGTGTTTTTAACTTTAGCCACTATGAGTGATGAGCAGTGACTCTGAAAGATGAAGAGCTCCTTGGTGCCCTTCTGCTTCTATAAACCTGTGCATTGGAAGGTGCTCAGAAAATGTTGGCCACTGAAGGTTTCTGGTCCCCCAAAGTTCTCGGTACCACCAAAGCCCCTCCCCTCTCAGTCCTGGGAGGTGGGTAGTATCCTCCCTGATCCCCTATCCTCCCTGAGCAGCAGGATATTTGCCACCACGGTCTCTAGGGTTCCTACCAGCTCCAAGGCCCATCGTTTACCGCAGCACATTCCACACTGCTGAGGCCAGAAGCTAAAACAGAGTCTGTGCGCGACTGGCAAAGTGAAGCCGACTTCAGGCAGGAGGACCACAGCTAAAGCCCCAGATGCCACTGTCATAGAAGGTCAGGGAGGAAGTTAGAGAGAATCAGCTCCCTGAGGCCAAGACCAGCTGTGCACAGGGAAATCGCCCGAGAAGCACGCTATGCTCTGTGAGGCTTTATTTTGGGGTTTTTTTATCTTTGCACAGATATTTAGGGTTTTCCTTTAATTGAAGTATAGTTGATTCACAATGTTGTGCTAGTTTCAGGTATACAACAAAGTGATTCCGGTTTATATATATGTATATATACATACCACTGAATACAACAGTTGTATATATATAACAGGATATATATGTATGTGTATATATGTACATGTATATACATATGTGTATGTGTGGATATGCATACACGTGTATGCATACATACATGTATATATGTATTGTGTGCATGTGTGTATATATTCATGTATATGTGTGTATGTATGTACACACATATATATATACACATATACATACACACACACACACACATATATGTTATTACAAAATATTGAGTTCCTGTGCTGTGTGATGCTTTGTTAAGACTGGATGTGCTAGCAGGGAAACAGCAATGCGATCAATGAAAAATACTCTCTAAACTTTCAAGGGGTGGGTCTCTAGGGCTCCAGGCATAGGAGCCAAGCGAAGGCCACACCACAACCCTCTCCCAACCAGGAGGGATGAAACACTCCAGCCGATGGTCCAGACACCGTGCGCCCGGGAAGGGAATGAAAGAACTTCGAAAAGGAAACCAAGTTCCTATAAAAGCATAAGGAGCGCAGGGCACTTAGTGAAGGGCCACCAGCCTCAACTCCCCGCCCCAGCCCCCTGCCGTGACGAGGCTGTCCCAGCACGACCACAGCCAGTAAAAAGCACAGAGGTCCTCAGTGAGGTCCCTGAGCCATCACAAAGTTGTCGAATTGTGTCCCATATTTTCTACTAAGAAAGCAAGGACATGTGGGACAGATCCTTCCACAGTTTGCACGTTTCCTCCACGCTGTGCGGGGGAGCAGGGACTTGGGAAGGGCAGGGCTGGTTCTCTGAGAAGTGACCGAACACAAGGGGGGCCCATTGGCTATCTGAGTTGATTAAAGGGGTTCCCTTTTGCTCTTGTGCTCTCAGCAATCTTCTAAAAATCAATAACCCAGTAACTCATAGGTACAGGTCCCATTATAAATTTAAGATGTTGGCATCCTGAATGATGATTCATTTTCTTTTGAATTTGGTCAAAATTAATCTTTCCACCTGAGCCTTATCACTCTGTATCCTCAATTCCACGGGGACCTTGACAATGAACCAAAACATGCTCCTGGGACCCATCTCTTCCCTGAGACTAGTCCCTTGTTTCTAACTGCTTATTAAACAACCTCCTCTAAGCACTTGTATTTCCATCAAATTCAAACTTGTTCAAGACCAAAGTCAGTAGCGGTTACCACCCCACAGGTCCACAGACGCCTCGTCTGTCTCCACACGCTGTTTCTGTCAATGGCATCAGCATCCTTCCCGATGCTCAAAGAAGAAACTCAACTCCTCCTTCCTTCTTTCACCCCAAATTCAGGTGCCAAGGTGACGTCCATCGGTTCTGTGGCTTGGCATCTCATCTATCTGCTGAGTCTTCACTCCAGCCTGACCCCCTCCCCAAAGTCCACACCTAGACTTTAGCTGCCGTCTTTACATCTTCATTGGTGTGTCTAATAGGATATCAACGTTTTCACAGCTCAAAAGGAACTCTTGGGCTTCCCTGGTGGCGCAGTGGTTGAGAGCCCGCCTGCCGATGCAGGGGATGTGGGTTCGTGCCCCGGTCCGGGAAGATCCCACGTGCCGCGGAGCGGCTGGGCCCGTGAGCCATGGCCACTGAGCCTGCGCGTCCGGAGCCTGTGCTCCTCAACGGGAGAGGCCGCGGCAGTGAGAGGCCCGCGTACCGCAAAAAAAAAAAAAAAAGGAACTCTTGGCCTTACTCCCTAAAACGTTCCTCTCTGGTCTTTTCCATCTCAGAGAGAGGCACCAACCACCATTCACTGAATTGCCCAGTTCAAAAATTGGGGTTGGGACTCCCCTGGGGTCCGGTGGTAAGATTCCGCGCTTCCAACGCAGGGGGCGCGGGTTCGATCCCTGGTCAGGGAACTAAGATCCCATGTGCCGCAGGGTGCGGCCAAAAAAAAAAAAAAAAAATCAGGGCTGCCTGACTCCTCTTGCTGCTTCACTGAATACATGCGATCCATCATCCTGCCCCCTACCCACTGCCCCCACCATCACCCCCTCCCATTGCCTGACTTCCCGACCTCTCCATCCTTAGCCAAGCATCAACAGCTGCCTCCTGGCTGACTGGTCTCCCTGCTTCTCTTCTACTCTTGTTCTCTGCGAGCCCTTCTCCCCAGGGGACCCAGAGCGATCACTTGTAAACATAAATCAGATTAGATTATCCCGCTGCCAACACTCCAGTGGCTTCCCATCCCATTTAGGACACAAGGCAAATCCCTTCCCCTGACCTACAGAGCTCCCCTTGGTCTAGCCCCGCCCAACCTGACAGCCTTCACTGCCCCCGACCACATGGGCCTCCTTCTCGCCTCAAACACACCAAGCTTCCCACGTCGGGGGGGGGGGGTCCTTCTGTAGCTGCTCGCCCTGCCTGGGACGCACTTTCCCTGATTTTCGCACGGTTCTTCCTTCCTAGGAGTCAGGACGCAGCTAAGTGTGAATTCTTCAGGGACGACTTCAGGACAGCCTGAAACAGCCCGCAGTCACTACTCTGCCTCCCGTTCTAATCCTCTGTGTAGCACTATCCCTGACCGACACATCTCATGATTTACTCATTTGTTTATTTTCTCTGAACCAACTAGAAGGCAATTTGCTCTGTCCCCAGGCACTTGGATCGTTAGATTAAAGGATGTCACTGCAGTCGCCACAGCAATTTCCCCAGAATCTCTAAGGATTATTAGGAATCCAGATACCAGGCAGCTCCCCTTGTACAGGACCCAGAGGAAAGCATGAGCTGGCTGACATGATAACAGCCACGATGAGAGGTCAGATGGCAAAACACGGAACGTGACCTAAGAAATATGAGGAACGGACATGGTGCATGGAGAGGCCTCGGTTTACGTCCCAGCGCTGTCACTTACTGCCTTTCACTGGGCAAACCACTTCCCCCCTCTCTCGGACCTTTAGGTTCTTCCATAGGCGAAGTGGGAATGACACCCCTCTCCCTTGTAGGATTATTGTGCAGCCTGAATGAGACACTGCATGGGAAGTGCCCAGAAAACAGCAACAAGGCAGTAGCTTGGGGCCAGCAAGTCCAGGATTCAGGCTTCACTGAAACCCTGTGTAACACGGAAAGTCCACGGGGCCTGAACAGACCAAATGCCAACTCAAGCCCTACTCCGATTTTCCTCAGAGCCTCCATTTCCTCTCCCACCTGGTCCAACACGTGCTCCATCCCCTGTGCACCTACCAGAGGTCACCACCGCCAGACGCGGCAACGGGGGAGTCGGCCATCTGCTCTTAGTGGATGAAATGGCCTTTTCTTCCCTCAGGATGATTATACATTTAGACGTGTGGCCCCCCCCTCTAGTCCCTTTGTCGCTCCTTCCGGGACTGTTCCAATGACACTTCTTTCGGGAGGCCGACCAGCCCCCTAGGTGGGCTTCCGCCTGCCCCTCCTCTGTCCTCCCAAGTGTCCTATCTGTGCCTCATCTACCAGAGCCATTTATCCCATTGTGCGTGACTTGGTATAGGGGTCTCTCTCCCTGGGCTTTCTCACCTCGTTTTGATCGCCTCTGGTTTCCACTTCTCCCGCATGGAAGCTTCTGAAAGTCCCTGGCGTGGCTCATTTCACGTGGCTCATTTCACAAGGTTTCTGGAAAAACAGTTTGAGGAAGGCAAACTGGCAAAATAGACTATCATGTAACTACCATGGATGGTTTGAGGGAAAATGGACAGTTGAATACACAGGAAACTGTTGCCTATGGTTAAAAGAGAAAAATAGCAATGATCAGTTCCCCAGAGATCAAGAAAGAGGTCTTTTGAAATCAGGGAGAAACATTGTGCTACTAGTTTCAAATGAATCTTTCTAGGCACAAATATACACAAATAGTGCACAGCGACCCGTAACTGCCATCCACATAGAAAATATGTGTGGGTAACGTGCCAGGAAATTCTGAGGTACTGACAAAAGGAGTTTTTGTTGAGTCAGAAATCCAGTTAAACAAGGGCTTTAATGTGTGTCTTTGGCACAGTGGAGGGATGCATGGAATACTTTTACAATCCGGGAACGGGCCCTCCACGGCGTGTGCCGGGTGGACGGACGCTCTCTCCCAGTGAAGGCCTGGCCCTGCCGACCCACCCTCGTGCAGCCTTGCAGGAAAACCAGCTCTCTCCTTGCTGCTTTCATGTTTCTGTGATCTTATTGTGTGTGTATTTCAATATCTCCGGAAGGCGACATATAAGAATTAGCCGAAGTTCCTAACGGAACAAGGCTGCCTATGAAATCATTGTTTGGAGTAAAGCATAGAATTGAGAGCAAGGGTGCAGGACAGGCAGCTACTGCTCAGCTGTGTGACCCGAAACGGAATACCTAAACTTCCTAGGTCTCAACGATCTCATCCGTAAAATAGGGTCAATGACAGGAACTGCCACGAGGACGCTGTCATGAGGTGTGTCATGTAAAGCACAGCTCACGGGGCCCGGGTGCATGTGAGGGTGACTGGTTGGACTGTTCTCACCCTCGTTAACACGCAGGACTGTGACATCCGCAAAGAGGCTGAAGCAGGGGGAGGGGGCAGAATGGGCTCAGGGTGGGGGGCCCCCAACACAGCTGCTGCCACACTGCTGTCCCAAAGTCTCACTCATCCCCCATATCCGCCCCACTCCCAACAGCTCCGCTTATACCATCTGCTGACGGAAAGGACACCCTCTGCAGGTGACCCCTGAGGCCGGCAGCTCTGAGGCATCAGGGTCCACCTGCAGCCACGTGTGTTCAGATGCACAGACAGGTGCACGGCCCTGAGCCCCGGGGGCGGGGAGGGGTCTATGACCCACACACACACACACGTGCACACACGCACATGCACACACGCCCCATGTTAAGTCTGTGACATCCCTGGGCGTGTCCGCTGGGTGACCCTCAGCTTCGACACCCCTGGTCCCAGCGGAGCCCCATTTCTCTTCTCGGGCCACCGCAGTTCCGGCCTAGAATGACTTAATGAGCAAACCGGGGCCAAGGAGTCTCGCCAGATTCCTGCTGGGAAGAATCTAGAGAACTGGGTATGTGAGCAGCTTAAAGGGGACGCGGAGTGTTTGTTTTAATTTTACTGGCGTATAGTTGATTTACAGCGTGGTGTTAATTTCTTCTGAACAGAAAAGTGACCCAGTTATACATATACATTCTTTTTCATATTCTTTTCCATTATGGTTGTCCATTCACGGAACATTGAATGGACCTAGAGATTATCATACTAAGCAAAGCAAGCCAGAAAGAGAGCAACAAACACCAACTTCACTTCTGTCCAATCTTGAGGGGGTCACTTGATTCTTCCGGACTTCCGTTTCTCTGTGAGAAACACCCTGCCTCAGGGGATGTTACTCAGATCCAATTAATTCAGGTGGAAGGATTTCATGACTGGTAAGCTCTCTCTAACCATCTGCTTTTATAGAGGAGACCAGGAATCCTGAACTAATGGTATGAACTTCCCTCTCGGGTGCGTGACCGGGGCTCACGTTGGTAACAAGAATACGCTGTAACATTCACACCCAAGGCAAGAACTAGATAAGTTCCAGAGAGAGTAGCCGTGTCGCAGAGCTTTATCCAGAGAGTGGAAGAGACCACAGCGGGGGTGGCTGGTGTGGCTTCTGCCTGAGGCTCGTTCGCTTTCCTTGGGGTGGAGGTGGGATGGGAGGGGAGAGTGGAGTGTACGTGTAGCCAGTTTAGAAGCTCAGAATCACTGGCCCCTGAGAAGTCTTTAGAATGCTGTGTCTTACCCCCAGGAGGAGCAAGGGTAACCATGGAACTCGTTTCCCTCTGCCCCTCACAGCCACGGGCTTATCAGAATAAGTGTGGGGTGGCAGAGCCCATGGGCTGAACAGACTCAACCGCAACTGGGCCCACAGGCCTCCGGTAGGCAGCCTCCCAGATGGCCCCCAAGGATCCCCCCTGCTGGAACTCACATCCTCTGAGACCCCCTCCCCCTGCATCTAGCGACTCACTTCTAACAAATAGAATGTGGTCAAGTGATGGGACATCACATCGCAGATGAGGTTACACAGAAACCTTGGCTTCCAGCTTCAGCTTGCTCTCTGTCTCTCTCTCTCTCTCTGTCTCTCTCTCTGTGTCTCTGTCTCTGTTTCTCTGTCTCTGTTCATCTGAGGGAAGCCAGCTGCCCTATTATGAGCTGCCCTACAGAGAAGCCAGAGGCAAGGAAGTGAGGGGCGTTTCCAGCCAACAGCCAGCAAAGAACTGAGGCCCTTAGTTCAACAACCTGTGAGGAACTGAATCTCGCCAATAACCACACGAGTGAGCTTGGGTGGGGACCCTCCCAAGTTAGCCCTTTGGATGGGACCACAGCCCTGGCCAAAACCACGACTGCGCCCACCCCCATGGAGAGACCTGGAGATACAGGCACAGTTAAGTCTCACTCAGATCCTCGACCCACAGACACTGTGAGATAACACGTCTGTTTTAAGGAACTAAGTTTGGGGGTAATTTGTTACACAGCAAGAGATAACCAGTACAAGGCCCTTATCAGACTTTCCAGGAAGGATCCTAGTCCTGAGACTGAACAGAGATGTGGGATCTGCCAGCCGTGGGAGCAATTCCTCTGCCTGGTTCCCCCTTCCACTCTGCCCCCGTCTCGGGGGGGACAGTGCAATTCCTGCTGCAAGGGAACACGTGCACGTAAAGGATTCATGGCTATCAAACACCATGGAAATGAAGCCATCCTCCAACAAAGCCAACTTCAACAAGGCCATCTCAACACCGTGGACACACTGCCGTGGTCGGAGGGATCAGGGTCAGAGTGAGGGACGGGGCAGGGTGGGAAGTGGGGGCTCAGGGATGGTTCCAGGGTGCTTTTCCCGCACATTCTTGAGAGGTTCAGGAAGCAGAGCTTTTAGTGGTTTGTTTTTAAGACCAAGGAAAAACGACTTTGGCATCAAAATGGCTTTGCGAAAGCAGCCAGATTATAAAGTCAAGTTCTATCAAGCAACTATTTTATCCACCCCCACTACATAAATACCGTTTGGGCTCTGGACCTGGGTGGATGGCCACCCATCTTTCTCTCCTACTTGTGCGTGCATGAGCGCATGTGTGTGCACGCACGTACCCACCCACTCACATACACAGACACACACACACGTACACACACCATAACAGGGATTCAAGAGTAGGATTCCAGGGTTTGAGAGCACAGGGTGAGAATGCCGGGGGTTTCAAGGCCACTGCCTGCCCCCTGCCCGACGTGGATTTGGGCTGTTCCAGTTCAAGAGGCTGAAGGGCAGCTGCCCCGAGGCTGGGGCTTCACCCAGCACCCCACGGAGAGCAAGTCATCGTCGATAAAGAATGAAGGAGGGCTTCCCTGGTGGTGCAGTAGTTGGGAGTCTGCCTGCCGATGCAGGGGACACGGGTTCGTGCCCCGGTTCGGGAAGATCCCACATGCCACAGAGCGGATGGGCCCGTGAGCCATGGCTGCTGAGCCTGCGCGTCCGGAGCCTGTGCTCCGCAACGGGAGAGGCCACAACAGTGAGAGGCCCGCGTACCGCAAAAAAAAAAAAAAAAAAAAAAAAAGAATGAAGGAACAGGTTATTGTGCTCGGAAGGAAGAGCGCCTTTATCTTTGAATTGATCCCATTGCTTTCCCGAAAGTCTCTGTACCTTCACGAAAGAGAAGAGAGTCTCCACGGCCCTGTGTGGTCGTGCTGCTCAGTAATAAACGACCGTAAGAGTCACAGCTTATCACAGGCACCTACCAGCTCGGTCCTGAGACCCAACCAGCTGTGTTGGGGTCTTTCCAGCCCAGCTCTCTAGGCCTCATCTCACTAGATTTCTCTATGAAAATAAGGGTTCCCCCACCCCCACCCCCCCAGTGCTGACCTCTTCCCCACACAGCATGCCAGTTTCCCAACATCCCACCAAATGAATTCCTTATGAGCCCAACTTCTGGGTTTATCTTAGCTGAGAAGACACAGCAAGCCCTGGCCTTCAGTACTCAGCTGGTTCTCCCTTCCCGCCGCGTTTCAGCAGAGAAAGCTCACTTTGCCCTCTAGGGCGGGAAATGCGAAAGGCAGGGCGCAAAGCTGGGGAGAGGCCGCCACCAGCCCCTCACAGGCAGGCGCAGCGCCCACAGGGTGGCTGGCGGTCTTTCCATCCGCCCATGGAAATTCTAGACGCAGAAGGTGCCCGGACGAGCCTGCTTTCACGCCCTTGCCAACTGCCGTAAACCTGTTTCTGTCCCATTGGAGTTGCGACATGAAGCCAGAAATCTGGAAGAATTTAACACCCAGTCGGTTCAGACAGAGGAAAACATTGTTCAGAGTAAACACTGGAATCCCTCCCTCATCACCCAGGAATGTAGAGCCAGCGGGGAGGGATCAGCGCAGCTCTGTGAGGGCTGCCACGGCAGGAGGGCCAGGAGGGGCTGTGGTCCAGCCTGGAGCCTGGCGCCGGGGGGCTTCTCCCTTTCCTCCGTCAAACCTGGGCCTCGGCTCCAGAACCCCGTTTGCCGGCAGGACCCTGCCTGCCTGCGGAGGCCTGCACGTCTGTGAACTTGGGAGGAGGCTGGAAGAGGCAAAGGGGGGACCTCGTGGAACCCAGAGGGGCTCAGGATGCTCTGGGACTTCCCATTTCCTTCAGCTGCACAGGCCGTGAAAGAGTCACTTTTCCTCGAGGAAGAAAGGAGGCTCTGTGTGCACGGCGAGGGCGCGATGCCCGCAACCTGGAGTCGCGTGTGCCGGGCGGGCTGTGGACGCCGGCATCCATCTGGCTCTGATGGAACCTTGACGGACTCCATCTATCAAAAGCCACAGGCCGGGCCCCACCCCATTTCCTCTGGCCCTGGAGTGGGGAGACGAGGGACTGGCTTTCCCCAGGGCTACATGGGGGTCCCAGGAAGAGGGCACTGTGTCACCACGTCCCTCTGCCTAAAATGCTGCCTAAAGTCCACCCGCGAACATGCAGGCCTCACCTGAACTGCTAACGTTTCTGACAGTCAAGGTCAAGGAGGAAACCTGAGAGTCGGGAAGGCTTCAAGAAGGTGGTGCAGAGTCCGAAGACGGCTGCTTTTTCGCAGGAAGCTCTGGTGGGGCTGCCAGGGAGCTTAGGGGCAGCAGCAAAGCTGGCGACGGCCGCCCTGCGTGTCCCTGCGCCTCACCACAGCCCTCACCCCACTCTTGAGCCCCGAGGGATCCGCAGAAGGCATATTTAATGTACTTACTGATGCCTCCCACCGATGCCTTCCCTGCTCTCAGGGAGCGTATGACCCAGCCCAGAGGTCGCCAAGGGTGGTCCAAGGGCCAGCGGCAGCGTCACCTGGAAGCTTGCTAGAAATGCATTTCCCCTGGTCCACCCTGGCCTAGCGCGTTGGAAACCCTGGCACGGGGCCCGGGGGCCTGTGGTTCAACAAGCCCGCCAGGTGATGCTGGCACACAAGAAAGTGCCCGTCTGCCACCTCCCTCCCGCTGGGTAACAGAGAAAGACTGAAAGGTTAATAGTTGCTTCCGGGAAGTCGGAGAAATGGTGTGTGAATGTGTGTCTAGATTCAAAACTGCTGCACCAAACTCTGGCGTCCGTGGAAATTCTGATTCCGGTTTTAGAAACACTCTTTCCACCTCAGTTTGACCCCCGTTACGGGTGGTTGTAAAACTTTATTGTGAAGCTGGGGCAGGAGCAAGAAAACAGTGGGATTTCTTCTCACTTGGAGCAGCCCCCAGCCCTGGGCCGTAGCAGCTCCCTCTGGAGGCCACTCTGAGGGGCTGGAGGCCCTGCTGCCCCCGGGGGCTCTCACCTCACCTAATGCTTGCCGGGCAGCAAGGAGAGGATACAACCAGATTCTCTAACTGAGCTGACCTGTAAATTGAATTACCAACGGATAAAGTAAAATTTCATCCGTCCCACCGGCAAATGACCTCCACGCGGCCCAACTCCATCATCTACGCTGTAATTTGCTGCTTGCCTTGTCTGCTGGCAGCAATGGAACCCGCGGCCTCTCCTGAAACTCCCTCTTCCCTCAGCCCCATCCTTCCACTCTGTCCCAGTTTCACCCTCGTCAGATCCCGCCCCCCTGCTCCACCTGTAAAGCGAGAGGTCCTGGGCTCCCCTTCCTTTCCCCATCGGCACCCTCTCCCAGGGTGACCCCATCATTGTGCGTGGCTCCCACCTGTGTGTCTCCAGCCTTGGGCTCTTCTCTGAAAGCCAGGCCCAGACGTCCTACCCCACCCTTCCCAGATGTTTTATAGGTGCCTCACAACTACCCTGTTCAAAACTGCTCAGAGCTACCCTGCTCTGATACACACACACAGACACACACACACACACACACACACACACACACACACCCCAAAACCTGCTCCTTCATTGGTCTTCCCCATTTCATTTAAGGGCACCACCCACAAACCATTTTCACAAAAAATGAGC
Source organism: Pseudorca crassidens (assembly GCF_039906515.1). NCBI lineage: Eukaryota > Metazoa > Chordata > Mammalia > Artiodactyla > Delphinidae > Pseudorca > Pseudorca crassidens. The sequence continues at coordinate 5,780,783 of NC_090314.1, read as the reverse complement.
CTTTTTTTTCTCCTTCCTTCATCCTCAAGATTCAATCTATCAAGTCATGTTAACTCAGCCTGCAGAAGTATCCTGAATGCGTCATTTCCTCTCCATTCTACTATGATGATAGGTGCTGCTGCAGCTGCTGCTACCACCGTCCCTCCTAGTGAAGACGACGATGAGAATAACAGCTCACGGCGTGGATGCCCGTGCTCCACACGTATTAACTCACTGAGTCCTCCCAACAAATGCAGGACTTACATGCTACTCTTCTCCCCTCTCACGGAGGTGCATCTGGGGGAGAGGAGCTCAGGGACTTGATCAAAGCCGTCTGTCCTCCAAGGGGGAGCTAAGACCTGGGCGCTGGGGAGCCGGCACCGGCTCCCAGCTGCCTCCGCACCCACAGGATGCTCTCATGACCTCTGACTGGCCTCCCCGCTCCTACTCTAGTCTCCATACGATTTACTTTATACACCCAGCAGCCTGAGTGGTCTCCCCAAGCCATGCAGCAGGACCCATGTCACCCCCCAACCTAGACATGCCTCCCCCAGGATTCCACAGAGTCCTGGAAGTGAAGCCCAAACTCCGACCAGGACTGCCTCTGCCTCTCAGATCTCTCTCTATCTCCCTCTCTCTTTCTCTCCCTCTCTCTCCCTCTCTCTCTCTCTCTCCCTCTCTCCCTCTCTCCCTCTCTCTCTCTCTCCCTCTCTCTCTCCCTCCCTGTCTCTCTCCCCCCGTCTCTCTCTTTAAGAATCACTAGCTTGGATGATTTCCTGGCCCCAGGTGACCACGAAAGTACTCTGTGAGAAGCTGTGTGCCACTCGCTCTGGTAGAGACGTGGCTGATGCTCTGAGAAAGGACCACCCAGCTCACCTGGGAGAAGAGAGAATCAGAGGGACTTCTAGGAGGAAATGGCACCTGAGTTTAGTTCTGAATAACATGTAGGCATTACAGAGACAAGGGAAGAAAAATAGGAAACGTGAGTAAAAGCAGGAAGTAGCATGATGTGACTCTAAAAGTTAAAATCTATTTCAATATTGCTGAAGTGTAAAGTATAAAACCAAGATTAGCTGAAGGCAAGACTGACGCCAGCACCAGATACCAGTCTCTTGAAAGATGAGTAGCAGGAAGCCAGGCTGAATGAGAGCAGGTGAGCCTGACCTACTCAGAGAACTTCAGAAACTTTGGCCAACACATAGGGTGCGCATAGGTGGATGGAGAGGGTCGCAGGGAGAAGTGAGTTTGTAAACAGGTAGAAGCCAAGCCATGAAGAGTCCCACCCTGGGGCTTCGTGCTACCTGTTTCCTCTGCCTAAAATATTCATGCTGCAAAGTTAGATCTTCACCTTGCAGGCACCACGGCATCTGCTGAATGACTTTAAGGAGAGAGAAGCATTATCAGCTCAGAAAGATCCCTGAGGCAGAGACCTACGGTTGTGCACCAAGAGTTTGTACTTCCTGTCCTTCGTGTCAGCCTGACGCTGGGAATCAGTTGCCCAGCCAAGAACTCTATTTCCCCCACCTTGTATCCATCATAAGGTAGAGCCTTATGTCTGAGTTCTGGCTATGTGCAGACCTGGCCCAGGAAAGCACCAATGTAACCCTTCATTCCCTTTTTTTCCCCATTCATAGGCTAAGAAGCAAAGCAATCCAAGGTCCCAGGAGACGCAGAGCCACAAGATAGAAGGAAACCTTGGACCGCCACATGGCAGTTGACCACAAAACACCCAACTGAATTCTACAGGAGTGAGAAATGAACATCTATTGTGTTAAGTCCCTGATACGTGGAGAGTTATACACATATAACACCTCGGGATATCATAATAGATTCCTATGGCTTTGCTATGATCATGAACTGGAGGCCAACAGGACTGGCAGAGGGAGATCAGTAAATAAGCTATTTAGCAACTGGGGGAAAAATTATGAGAAACTGAAGCAAGTTCGTGGCAGTGAGAATGAACAGAAGCGGACAGAAGGTGACCACAACTAACTATAAGGATGAAGGAGAGAGTGTTAGTCTAGGAAGATGCTCGGGTCTCTGACTTGGGTGATGGAGACAAGCAAAAGAGAAAGAGAGCAGGTTTGGGGAAAGGGTGCTTATCTTTATTGGGGGCATCATAGAAAAAGCAGGTAGTCGTGCCCACTGGACGGCTGTCCAGATGACCCTGGAATCCAAGATGGCAGCCATGGTTATAGGCACAGAGATTTGGTAAAAGATGAGGCCAGAGATTGTCATAGGTCTCATTTTCATAGGGTGAGTTGAGAAGAGGGATGAGAAGGGAACCATGAAAAAAATCAGCATTTAAGTCATGAGAGGCGAAGAGGAGACTGAGAGGGGGCCAGGCAGAAGAACTGGGGGAGCCGCCTCAGGAAGCCACGAGGAATTACCTGCTGAGGAGACTGTGGTAAAATAACACAATATGTGCTCCTTGTCCCCTGTTCCTGGCACAGAGCTCCTAAAGCCTGTGGAGCTCATTGCGTTTTGTGTGCTAATACGATTGCCAGTGGGGGAGCCCTTGATAGCTTCAGGATGGGGGCTGGTGGCAAGAAAGGGGGTCTTTAGAAGGTTAGGACTTTGACCCCACCCCCAGCCCCTAGAGCAGGGAGAGGGGCTGGGGATTGAGTTCAATCGCCAATGGCCAGTGAGCTCATCGATGGTGGCTACATAAAGAAAACCGTAAAAATCCCTCAACGATGGGCTTCGGGGAGCGTCCAGGTTTGTGAACAGTCCATGTGCTGGGGGTGGCACCCCTGTGTCACCCCCATCTCTTCCATTTGGCTGTATCTGACCTGTATCCTTTACAACAGTGGTCACCAACCTTTTTGGCACTGGGGACCGGTTTCGTGGAAGATCATTTTTCCACTGGAGGCGGGGTGGGGGAAGGTTCAGGCAGTAATGTGAGCGATGGTAAGTGATGGGGAGCGGTGGGGAGCAATGGGGAGCGGTGGGGCACGGTGGGGAGTGGTTGGGAGTGACGGGGAGCTGTGGGAAGCGACGGGGAGCGGTGGGGAGTGGTGGTGAGCGGTGGGGAGCAGTGGGGAGCAACGGGGAGTGGTGGGGAGCGACGGGGAGTGGTAGGGAGCGGTGGGGAGTGGCAGATGAAGCTTCGCTCGCTCGCCCACCGCTCACCTCCTGATGTGTGGGCCAGTTGCTAACAAGGCACCAACGAGTACCGGTCCACAGCCCAGGGGTTGGGGACCTCTGCTTTACAATAAACTGGTGAACATCAGTAAAGCATTTCCTGAGTTCTGTGAGCAAACCTAAGGAAGAGGTGATGGGAACCCCCAAATTTATAGCCAGTTAGTCAGAAGTAGAGGCAGCCCCTTGAACTGAAGTGGGAGCAGTCTTGTGGGGCTGAGCCCTCAGTCTGTGGGATGTGATGCTCTCCAGGTAGACAGCATCTGAATTGAATTCATTTGTAGGACACCCAGCTGGGGGTGGAGGATGGAAGAACTGTTTGGTGTGCAAAACCTCACACACTTGGTGTCAGAAAAAAGACGTCACAGAGATGGACATGTCGAGGCCACAGAAACGTCAAGAAACTCAAGGACCAAATAAGCCTGTTGACGTTGACCCTAGGAGCAAGTTTGAGGGCAACTCCATAAGAGGACAGGGTGAAAGCCAGAATTTGGGGAGCTGTGGAGCTCATGGGAAAGGTGGGCATGGGGACAAGGACCGGGGTAACAAGTGTAAAGGGAGGCCCGTGAGTGCCAGCACTGCCACCAGAGGGACATGCTCCATGTCATTCATTCCTCGTCGCTGTACACCTATGACATAGCGTCCCTGTTCTGTAGGGGGAGAAATGAGCCTCAGAAACACCAAGCAACCCTCTCAAAGCCCTACCTTTGTCAAGAGGTTCGGATTCAATCTGATTCTAAAGCCAGTGCTCTCAACTAGTGTACAGTTGCCTCCCACCCGCTATCCACGGACACCGAACTCGCAGATACCGGGCCAACCGTAAGGAACTGGAGCATCATGGATTTTGATAACCACAAGGGGTCCTAGAAAAATCCCCTGCACACACAGAGGGAAGACTGACTGCACGTGTAGAAACCCAGGTGAATCTACAAATAAACTATTAGAATTAGTGAGTTTAGCAAGCTTGTTCGAGGCAAGGACAACATACCAAAATCATCTGCATTTCCATATACCAGCCAGAAACAAATGACTAAAAAGATACTGTTTACAATTGCCTCAGAAATGCCAAATCCAGGGATAAATCCAACAAAAGATGTGCAAGTCCTCTCTGTAGAAAAGTAGACATTATTGAGAAAACATGTTTAGAAATCTAAATAAATGGAGGGATATGCCATGTTCACTGTAAAAATGACAGTTCTCCTAAATTGGGTTGTAGATTTGATGTCATCTCGACCCATCGAAGAGTGTCTGCAGAAACTCACAAGCTGATTCTAAAATGTGCTGAATATATGGACATAGGGCAAGCTAAGAATAGAGAAGGTAATCTCAAAGGTGGACAAACCTGAAGAATGCATTATGCTTGAGTTTCAAAACTTATAAAGCCAGAATAATTAGGACAGTGTAGAACTGGTACACAATTGATAAGTAGACAAATGGCATAGAATAGAAAGCTCAGAAAACACCCACTTCTCTATGGCTCTGCAGCGCAGCGAGTGAAGAACATTATTTTCAAAACTGCTGCTAGATCACTTGAATAATCATGTGGAAAAATCATTACATTTAACTCCTACCCTCTCACAGTACCCAAAAATCAGTTCCAGGTGGGTTGTCCTTCTGTATGTTAGAAGTAAGACAATAAAACTTCTAGAAGGTAAAATGGGAAACTATCTTCATGCCCTCAATGTAGGAAAAGATTTCTTAAAGTTAAGAATTTCTGTTCACTGAAAGATGCCATTAAGAAAATAAAAAGTCAAACCTCGGTGTGGAAGCAGACTTTTGTAGTCCATATGACAGAAGAGGGTTTATACACAGAGTATATTTTAAAATTAAAAAAAATCCCTATAATTAACCAAAAAAAAAAAGACAAAAAAATAGAAAATTGGTCAAGAGATTTTAGGTATATCACAAAAGATGATATTCCAAATGGCAAAATAAACAAAGGAAAAGGTACTCAACCTCTGGTAAATTCACATTAAAACCACCAGGAGATAGCACTATACCCCACCACATGAATGGCTAAAACTTTTTCAGCTGACAAGTAGAAAGAAGACGTAGCGCAATGAGGAAGCTCATAACTGCCAGTGGGAATGAATCTGAAAACAGTTGGACCTCATCTACTGAACACAAACATACACCCACTCTTTGACCCGGCAACTCCACACCCAGGTTCAGAACCGTGTAACATGAAAACACACAGTCAAGAAGATTTATAACTGCATGACTTATAATACACCCCAAAACTGGAAATAAACCAAATATCCATCTAGGGCGAGATGGATAAAATACACAGCAGTGCATTCATTCAATGGAACACTGCGTAGCAATGGAAATAAACAAGCTACACCTGTGTGCAACCACACGCCAGAATCTCACAAACAAAATACTGAAAGCCAGGCACCCATGAGTATATGTAGTATAAGTCCATTTACATCAAGTTCAAAAAGCAGGCAAAATACACATGATCCAGCAATCCCACTCCTGGGCATAAACCTGGAGAAGACTCTAATTCAAAAAGATACATACACCCCAATGTTTACTGCAGCACTATTTACAACAGCCAAGACACGGAAGCAACCTAAATGTGCATCGACAGAAGAATGGATAAACACTATGTGGTATATATATATATATAATGGAATACTACTCAGCCATAAAAAAAGAATGAAATAATGTCCTTTGCAGCAACATGGATGGAGCCAGGTCATCATACAAAGCGAAGTAAGTAAGAAAGAGAAAGGCAAATACCATATGATATCACTTATATGTGGAATCTCAAATATGACACAAATGAACTTATCTACAGAACAGAAACAGACTCACAGACATAGAGAACAGACCTGTGGTTGCCAAGGGGGAGGACGGGGTGGGGAGGGATGGATTGGGAGTATGGGATTAGCAGATGCAAACTATTATATATAGAATGGATAAACAACGAGGTCCTACTGTATAGCACAGGGAACTATATTCAATATCCTGTGATAAACCACAATGGAAAAGACTATGGGGAATGCGAGCCTTGCGGAGGAGCGACTGTTGGAACAGCTGGTGGCGCTAGGCTTAGTCAGGTCTTGCAGCTGGGAGTGAGGCAAGGAAGAAGAAAGGATCCTCCTTGGTCTTCTCATTCACAGGTTAAGCCTATCTTTCCAGATAGTGCAACAATTAAGTCACCAGTTTCCAAGGGCATTTGCACTACCTATGGAAAACATTGGATCTGTGCACACCAGACAGATCCTTGACAACTCGTCCCACCATCCCCCTGCACAAAAGTTGCTGCACCAGCAGACAAGGAAGGCGACCACTGAGTTTCTTTTCATTACCAAATAGATATAATATCCCTGCCAACAAAAAAGAGTACACAAAGTGTCTCTTCATAATTTCATAACCAGTTGAGACCATGCTAAGAAAATCAGCTTGCCTAGATGAGGACCCCTTCTCTTCTTGGGTAGCCAGGATTTGAAGGAGAGACTCTGACCTGTGCCACTGATAAGTGACTAACTTTTACACACTGAACTGGTCCTGAGAAGTGAGCTGTCTTCTTTGTAAGTGAAGAACATACAGCATAATCTTGAAGAACTGCACAGTGGTGAGAGCCAGAGGCATACTGTGTGTGTGTAACAGACTGAGAAACAGACAAATGAATCCTATTGAAAGGATTTCTCATCTTCTGCTTCTGTTTGCCAGTGTTAGTGTTTTACTGGCTTATACTGGTACCTTTTTCTGGTACCTTTTTTTCTATCCCATTGTTCTGTTCTAATGGGTCCTAGAAATCCCTCTCCGTACCCCTTATCAGAATCAGAAAGTGAGGAAAAAGAAAACGCTAAGAGAACGCTGAACACACGCTAACTACCTAAATGAGAGTTCTGGGGAAGACTGGGATTCCTCTGAAGAAGAGGACCCTGTGGTGCCCAACCTAACACCTCTTGAGAGTCTTGCCTGGCAGGTTAAGTGCCTTTTAAAATATCCTACAACTTGGGAACCTTTAAATCCTAATTCCTGGTTGTATCATGCTAAACTCTTGGATGCTAGCACACCAGTCCATATACCTCGAGAGACCCAAACTGGAACCAATTCCTGAGTGGCCTCCTCCAGGCTCTTGTGGAGTCCCACCTTTGCAAAAGCCCCTTATGAGTCCCAGCCGGCTTTCTAGAGATCGTGCCACTCTCAATGGAGTACCGTGCTTTGCCACCGAACAGTTAAGCCTAACATTGAGTACAGCCACTCCCATACCTGAGTCCCTAAAACAAATTCCTAACTCGTGTGTTTCTGGTTGTTGCTGTGGCTGGTTAACTAAAACAGTTAAGGACACAACCCGCCCTGAACCCATCCACACTACTCCTACGCTGAGTTCCAAAAGGCAGTTAACAGACTCCTAACTGCATCACAATAAAGATGCACCGTTCCTTCTCCTATCTCTTGCGTTGCCAGTTGAGAAAGGAAGGCAGTTCCACAGCCTGCCGTCGAGAAACTAACGTCTTCCCGACCAAACTATGCCCTGTCCTGATATGTCAAAATACGATCAAGTACTGAATATAATACCCAAGGGTCCTGTAACTCAACTACAGAAGATGTTCGCTGTGAGCATTCCCTTTGGAAGACCTAAAATGTGAACTTCAGTAGAGAATTAGTCAAAAGGGACCTTATTATATGAGATAAGTTGACTATTCTCCACACTCAGTGCTCCCCACAATTTACTCTGCCTATCTAATGGACTTAACTAGATACCTAATTATTAATGGGAAGGAAAAGGAGGCCACTACCCTATTTGTTACCCAACCTTCAGAACAGCCATTGTGGAAAGTGATGAGTTAGCTACTCCCAGTAATACCTTTCTGAGCATACTTTTCTCTGATATTCATTTCTAGGGAGGTAGTTGAATTAAATTGAATAACCAGATTTAAAAAATGGTGGGAATATGGATCTATCTCCCAGTTTTTATATTGGTAGACCTACCTATGGCAGGCACCTTTTAGGAGTTCCTATTTTGGGGGGAGGGAGTGCAGTAGTAGCCTACACTACCCCAGACCTATTATGGGACCTGCATTTATAGCATAAACATTTTATAGGCTCCCACCAGTCTGTCTCTAGCTAACCTGGCTTATAAGATCATACCTGGGGATTAAACAGACACCTGTTCTGTAGGGAATATCTTTCCTGCATCTTGGCATCCAGACCTTAGTCAAGAGCAAATAAAACCCATTCCAAAGACCAATGGGAAAAAACTAAGAGAGCATTTATGCTAGTGGATTAAAGTATTTCATCTGTATGATGCTTCCTGGAGCAGTACTTCATGTACTTTCCACATCCATTGCAAACTTTTCAGGAACACTTCTAACTTTAAAGAAACTTACTACAGAAAATCTCAGCCTAATACAGTCTGAAGTTGAAGAGGTTTTTTAGCATCATTGCTTTTCTACATCTAGCTGTAGATTTTTCTTTTCTGGCTGAATAGAAAGCATATGTATCCTTGTAAATGAGTCTTGCTGTGTTTATTTGGATGAGTCAAAACATAGAGATCAACATACATAAAATGCATGAGACCAGTAAGTCTTTTCACACACCTGCAATAAAGAGTGAAACCTTTGTGTGATCCTGGTTAACTGGGCCTCTAAAGGGAATCAGAAAACAGATTGTTAAAGATATATCACATATCCTTCCTTATTTTAGTTTTGCTTTTTCCTATTCTCCATAATTAAGTGCTGTATACACTGTGGCATCAAAAACTTGAAGCATTGGGGCTTCCCTGGTGGCGCAGTGGTTGCGAGTCCGCCTGCCGATGCAGGGGATACGGGTCCGTGCCCCGATCCGGGAGGATCCCGCGTGCCGCGGAGCGGCTGGGCCCGTGAGCCATGGCCGCTGAGTCTGCGCGTCCGGAGCCTGTGCTCCACAACGGGAGAGGCCACAACAGTGAGAGGCCTGCGTACCACAAAAAAAAAAAAAAAAAAAAAAACTGAAGCATTAATGGAATCACAAATTCTATAAATGTATAGCAACTTTAAGGAGAGAGAAGAATGTTTATAACCTAATGAGTAGTTTCTGCTGAACCTTAGTGGTCTCCTCTTGAGGAAAAAGGAGAGAATTGTAGTGGATAGAAAAAAATATTTGTTAATGGAAAATTGTTACTGAACTGAAACCATCTAATGTTAGTGTAACTGAATGTATCAGTAACTGTTCCTTTGTAGATGTCCTATGAAGTTGGTTTTTAAAATGTTACAAAAACCTCTTTCTTTCTTTCTTTCTTTCTTTCTTTCTTTCTTTCTTTCTTTCTTTCTTTCTTTCTTTTAGGGGAAGGTGGGAAGAGGTAGCAGGGTCTAAAAATTAAAATATGTTGATGCTTATGTAACCATAATATGTTCCTTTGTGTGTGTGTGTGTAAAAGTGCCTTGTTCATGAACACATTTTTGCTGTTCATTCCCAAAGGAAGCCTTTCTTCAGCTTCCCTGCTGAATAAACCAACAGCTTTGTACATGCAAAAAAAAAAAAAGAATATGAAAAAGAATGTCTATATGTGTATAACTGAATCACTTTGCTGTACAGCAGAAATTAACACAACATTGTAAATGAACTATACTGCAATTAAAAAAAAAAAGCGGCAAAATAGTGTTTAGGAATACACTTCCTCAGCGTAAAGCACGGGTATAATTGATTACCATAAATTCGAGAGAGCAGTTACCTCTAAGGATTAAAGAAGACGGAAGTGATGGGAGGGGGCTGGAGGGGAGCTCCTGGGGGTGGCACTGTCCTACTTCCTGATGTGGACGGTCGTTGCCAGGCATCCACTTTTGAAACATCACAAAGATATAAAATGTATGCCTCAGTGCACTTGATGTATTGATACATCTCAATTTTTAAAAAATGCTTTAAAGATATAAGGATGGCAGGGCTAGAAAAAGGAGTAGGGAGGGTGGGCAGGACTGGAGCAAAAGCTGAAAGGGAAAGGGGAAACGGAGGATTGTGGAGACTAACTGGGTGTCACCCACAACCCCGCCACTGGTGGTAAGGCCACCAGTCTGGGGTGGGTCTGGATGTGGGGGAGGGAGTCTCTTTAGCATCAGAGAGGAGACTTGGGAAGAAGGGTGTGGGATGAAGAAAAAAAGGATCAGGTGTGGTGGAAAAACCAGAGGGCCATGGGGTCGGGGAGGGTCAGGGAGGGTCAGGGTCTCGGTGAGCCGGGGTGGCTGGAGAAGAACGCAGAGCCTGGAGACATCCTGTAGGCAGCCTCCCCCTCAGAGAAGCCCTGGCCACCAGCCAGTGACTTTTAGGCTGTAATTAGCTAATTGGGTCTTGTCTCTCCATAGCCAAAACTAAGTGTCAAAAACCAGGACAAAGTCATTCTTTCCCATGTTCCTAAAAACCTTGAGAATTACAAAGGTGGAATAAACATTTATGCTAGAAATAAACAATGAAAGTTGAAAATCAAAGTGGGCCAAGTATTTGCCAGGCAGCCGGCCTGACCTGCTCCACATTCCTGATGTCTGGTTTCAACCACGTGCTCCCCGCCAGTTGGCAACCCGTCCTTCCTTTCTCCTTGATTTCCCAGCACATTCCCCACAGCGCCAAGCCCTGTGAGCTCTGGGTTCGGCTCCCCATTTTCTCTCTCTGCAGCCCACTCCCCACCACACATTTACCAGGGGCCACGAGGCATGACACTGGCCCGATCCAACTGGAAATGCCTTGTCACCAGCACCCTCCTGTCTTCCCGCATGTCTGTCTGTCCCGTCACCAGAAATGTGGTGTCCTGAGGAAAACAGGGACTGGGGACGTCGCCTGAGGTCCTGGGGAAGAAACAGGGGCCAGTAGCTGGTGGGAAAATCTGAACTGGCACACAGGCTGGCTGAGGTTTCAACAGTGAAGGGCCAACTCAAGAGCAGGCAAAGCAATATTAGAAGATCAAGCAGGCAACAGAGCCAGAGGTCAGAGGGGGACCAGAGACCAGGAACCCAATGCTACAGAGGCGTCCAGAGCTTGAACACTGGAGTCAGATGGCGCTGGGCTCCAGTCCTGGTTCTGTCATTTACCAGCTGTGTAACTTTGGGCAAGTTACCAACCTCTCTTGGCCTCATTTTTCTCTAGTGAAGTGAGGATGTGGATGGGCATGGGGATGGGGATGGGGGTGGGGATGGAGGGGGATGGGTGGGGAGAGGGAGGGGGAGGGGTGGGGATGGAGGTGGGGAGGGGGAGTGGAGGGGGTGGGGTGGAGGTGGGGAGGGGTGGGGATGGAGGTGGGGAGGGGAGGGGAGGGGATGGAGGTGGGGAGGGGAGGGGGAGGGGAGGAGTGGGGGTGGAGGTGGGGAGGGGAGGGGGAGGGGGAGGGGAGGGGGAGGGGGAGGGGAGGGTGGGGGTGGAGGTGGGGAGGGGGAGGGGGAGGGGATGGGGATGGGGTGAAGATCCACATGCCAGGCAAGCCTTCAGGTGTGAGAGGCTGATACATCTTTGTCGCATGAGATGCTGAGCCTGTTAAAGGCAGAGAGCAGCTCCTGGCCTGGGCTTGGTGTTTGGCACCTTCTACCTGCCCCTTTTGCTGGTCAGGGCTCATTCCCAACAGCACCAGCACAGCAGCTGGGTGTGTGAGCAATCTGGGTGCTTGGTGACCAGCCCAGGACGGAGAGCAGCTGTGCTGACGTCCACTTTCCACGTTCCGTCCCCTCCGCACGCCCCGCCCATTGGCCCTACTCCCTGCTCTCATCACCAGCATTTTCCAAATGTCCCTCCCTTTCTGCTTTCAAACATCCCCAAGTCTCCCCTCCCCTAGAAAATTCTTCTCTTGACCCCAAGCTTCCCTGACTTCTATTTTCCTCCTTTTCTCTGCCAAAACTCCCCAGGGAGCAGCCTGTACCAGCTGCCACTCCTTCCTCACTCCCCAAGGCCCAGCACTCCCCAAGGCCTGGCGCCCACTGACAGCCTCCGGGCGGGAAGGACAGAACGCACAGCCTCGGAGGGGCTCGAAAGTGGGAGGGTGGGCACACACCCATACAGGGATGCACACACAGGCACACACACATACACATGCACACACAGACACACACACACACAAAGATGCACACAAACATGTACACATAGGCACGCACACAGAAATACAGACGTACACACACAAACACGCATATACATTCACAGAGACACACATACACACACAGAGACACACAAGCGCATAGAGGCACACAGAAATACACACACAGATACAAATACATATACCCAGGCACAAAGACACACAAAGAAACACAAACACGTAAACACACAGGCACAGACACATATACTCACAGTCACACACACCAGACACAAAGACACACACACACTAATCCATTCCAATACGACAGCCGAGGGCCCGCACTCTGACCAGAGAGAGGAGGAGGGACCCCCGGGGCCATCTCTTGCTCAGCCTGACAGCTCCAGACCCCTCATGGAAGCACCAAAAGCGCAAAGAGAGGCCGCTGGAATCACTGCCCTGGGGCAGACCCAGGCCATAGGGGCCTGACCGTCCACAACCGGGGAGGAAGCATCTTTATACCCTGCACAAGTCCCAGCTGTGAGCGCTCAGAAGACACCCCTGAAATAATGTCCGCTGAAAAGGAGGGAGCAAAGTGCTAGTGGAGGCCTGGAGGAAGACTGTGACCTTGGGACCCAGAGGGTCAGGCGTGCAGGACCAGCTCCCTGACCCCAGGCTGGTCAGTGACCATCTCCCAGACACGGGGCAGAATCTGAACTGAACCCCGGGCTCTGGCCCCCTGCGTTCTTGCCCCTCACCTTTCTGCTTCTCTCTCACCAACTCCACGCAGCTCAACAAGAGCAGAACCAGAGCTGCCGGCATAGAGAGGGTGGCCTCTGTGGGGGTCTGGGTTGTGGGCCCAGGCCCCCCTCTCCCGTGGAAAGGAGTCCTTGCTCCCCTTCCCCTCGCCCGTCTACACTGTGGCCTCACTGATCTCAAGGTTTACAGATTGTTGTGTTTATTTACTGACCCTTTTTCCTCCTGTTCTTAATTATTTTTAAATAAGCAACTGGAATATTCATCACCAGTTTTTAAAAAACCTACTGTCCGGGTGGCTGTAACAACCTTCTCCCCTATGGGTTCCTACAGGCTCTTAACCGTGAGAGTTAAGGAGATGCTTTCCCAGTCCCGGCCGAGCATCTCCTGGGTCCTGAGCTCCGGAGCGAACGTGATAGGAGCCCCGCCCCACACCTCCAGCGAGGAAACGTGGGTATGTTTTGTGTGTTTGTTTGGGTTTGCTTTGCTGCTCAAGTAGACTTGTCGCCTTGACTGCACTGTGGAGTCACCTGACCGTTTTTAAAAACATGCCCGAGTCGTCTGCAAAGTTAATCAGACTCCGGACCTCAGGAGGGTTACAAGAGTCCGGGTGTGGCGGGCGGAGCGCGACCAGACCAATCGGGAACCGGCAAGGAACGCGGAGGCTCCAGGAAGGCTCCTGCTGTGGAGGGCTCGGCCTCGGGCCAGTTGGGTCTGTGCTTTTTTCACCTTCATCCCTGACTCTCCTCTCTGGGACACCTGGCGTCCCAAGGTGTGAGATAGGACCCACACACACACCCGGCTGTTACCTGAGAGGCTCCTGCGGTTCCCCACACTTCCTTCAGGATCCTGGTAGTTCTCCTGCCCAGGGCTTATTTCTCCCCCGCAAACGTCCCCCGGTCCTGGATCCCCCCCTCCCCCCTCGGTCCTCTATTTGCTGCCGCCAGCCATCCTCTCTCTGCTGCCCCCAGGTGGTCCAGGAGCCTGGAATCAGAGTAAATGGGGCGTTGTGACATCAGCACTTGCCGTGCTCCCTCCCCTGGAGTGTTCTGTCCTCTTCTCTTCTTCCCCAGGGAGCTCAGCCAGCTCCAGGGTTAGCCCAGGTACCGTGTGCACGACCTCACTTGGGTCTCTGCCCCCAGAGGAGCAAATACAAAACCTTACTCTGCGCCAGACCCAGCCAGCTGGAGAGCAGTTGTCACCTGCCTCCGTGTGGTCACCTGGAAGGTCTGTTGAGACTCGGCTTGCCGGGTCCCACCCCAGAGTTTCTGATTCAGTAGATCTGGGGTGAGGCCCAAGAATTCACCTCTCCAACAAGCTCCTTTCAGCAGAAATAAGCCTATTTCTTTGGAAATAAGATGCTCTTTGGATGAACAGCAGAGAATTGCTGTCACCAGAAGCTGATGGGAATCAGCCCGTCTCCTCCACTCCAGTGACATGTCCATGTTTCTCTAAGGAATGTTCAACGTGTAAATTCCCACCTCACCTGAGACCCCAACTCTGGAAAATTCCCCACGATTCCAGGAGGACCCGGCACAGAGCAGTGTAATTGTGGGTGTCAGCTTGGGACCCATCTGAGAGCCAGGCTGGACTTCTCTGCTGCAGAGTCATCACGCCCCAGGTAGCCCCTCCCAAATGCCTCTCCCAGTATCCACTCTTCTCCATCCCCCCACGGCTCTGTCCCTGCCTGCAACCTGCCCAGCCAGGAATCCAGTGTCCTCTGGCCTCTCTGCACCCAATCAAGCGCTTCATCTCCCTCACGATGGTCAGCAACGTCCTGTTGTCTCCAGGGTTCTCTGGCACGTGCTGGGGAAAGCCCAGGACCAGGAAGGAGGCAGACGTGTCTCTCTGTGTCACAGCATCATCACTTAGTGGCAGGAAAACGCACACCCAAGTGTTCTGCGGCACAGACCCACGTTTCCTCCTGCCCACGAGCCAAAGCCTGGTTGCTGTCCTTCTCCAAAAGCCTTCCTCTATCCATCCTCTCTCCAGATTCTAGTTCTTCACATCCCATCCCTCTCCCTGGGCATCCTTCCCCCTGCTAGGACCCCGAGTCACTGGGGCCTGCCTGTCACCTCTCCGCGGGCACCATGAAGGGCATTAATAAGAGATGGAGCCTGCAGGGCCTGGCTGTGAGGGCACACTGCAGGGTCTGCACGGGCAAGGAAGGAGATGAGCTCTGAGAAGCTCCACCCTCTCTCCCGGCGGGTCTACGGAGACTGTGGACACCTTCGTGTGCAAAGGCCAGGGGCAGCGGTAGGTGTGCAGTGTTGGGGGTGGCAGGTGACCACGGTTTCACAAGAACCTCCAAAGACACAGCCCATAAAGCCTTCCACAGCTTGAAGTGGCTCTCTGAGCTCTTCACAGGCCTAGCGCTGCAGGTGACAGGGCCCAGGGCCCAGCTGGGAGCCAGTTAAAGAGCCTTCGGAGAGTGACATCAGCCCCGCCACCTGCCAGCACACAGGGGAGGCCATGATGCTAACCACACCCGCGTCTGCGTCGTTCATGGCGAGGCTCCAAATCTCACAAAGAGAACCCGCGGCCCGAGTTACTTTCCCCCTACAGGCCTGCCGGGCCTTTGATTGTCGGCTTTGCAGAGGTGCGTTTTTCTCTCCTCTGTGGGCAGCAAATTCCCCGAGAGTCAGCACGCTGTGCCTCTGGGCTTCTCCCCCAGCTGCTGTCACCTCCGAGGGACCAGCCAGCCAAGGCAGGGTGCTGGGCGAGCCCTGGGCCTCCCGGTGCCAACCAGCCCAGACGCCCCAGGGCTTCCAGGGTCCCTGGTGAACCCGACCAGCCTCTGCAGGTGCTGAGCCCAGCCCTTCCCTTCACCGAGGGCACAATGACTTAGGGCACCCGGGGGTCAGGAGCTGGCTCCGGGTCCCCCGTGCACAACCCCCCGTGCCAGGGACTGTCCTCAACTTCCCACACATTCACCGATCTGATGTTCAAAGTCTCCTCCATGGCCTGACAGGTAGGTTCCGCTACTTTAATTTGACAAGTGAAGGCACTGAGGCACAGAGACAGTGAGTGAGTTTTCCGTGGACACACGCTCTGTAAGTATGAGAACAGACTCCAGAACATACGCCACCGAGAAGGGGAAGCCCAGGCGACTATCTGCGTCAACTCATCGTGAGGTCCCACTCGAAATCCATGGGGGGCACTGCCCGGACCCCTAGCTCCCACCTCTCCTGCAGGCCTTCCTCTTTCCCTCCCCCTTCCCAAATCACTGGCTACACAGACTCAGACATGTCTCTTTGGCACCCAGACTTTCTAAGAAAAATGAGAAGAAAATCAGTGCTTTGGGTCAGAAGTTGATCAAACCTCTCTCTGGGTCCTCAAGTTGCCTTCCAGGTGCTAAACACCAGCACAAGTCACCCCTCCCTACGAGGGTCCCCCGTGGCCCTGCACCTCCACTTGAGTAAGTCAAAGATGGACAGACGATCCCAGCAGGCGGTCCACTGCCTGGCCTCTGACCTGTGGCCTGGCCTGGAACAAAGAGAGGACCTGGGCCAACCCAGTTGTCTCGGGAACGCCAAGAGAAGGGAAAGAAAGGCCTGGGACCGACAGCTGGAGCCCAGCTGGAAGGATGTCCTGAGGAGCACAAGGCCATTGAGGGGTCACGGCAAACCCAGACAAGGCCTGGGGGCTGCAATCGGTCCATCCACCTCTTAAGTCTCTTTGATTGTACAGGCTTGTACAATAAAAACTTTGGTTCCTTGTGTGTAGAAGGAACTGAGACTCCCACGGTCTGGACTGTGCTGATTACATCCCCATGGTGTCCTTGAACTATGTGTTCCTCTGTCCCCTATGAACTGGCTGTAAGATCGAGAGCCTTGACCAGGTCCAGTTTTGCTTTTCCAGAATCGGTGTTGTAAGCATCAGCAGGCGTGTCGTCTACTCTGCCGTGTCTCCTTTTGTGATGTTAGCAGCTGTGGATGATCCATGACTAGAAGAGTTACTTCACGGGCAGTTTCAACGGGTAATATTCTAATTCTAGCATTTCTTCTTCCTTTTTCATCCAGAGATCTTCTATAAGGAGACACTTCTCGCCGACTCGTTGGCTACTGAGACGCAGTTCATGGGAAAAGCAGGACAAATCCTGGATTGTTTCCCCTTATCAGTTTTCTTTTCTTTTCTTTTTTGGCCGTGCCACGAGGCTTGTGGGACCTTAGTTCCCTGACCAGGGATCGAACCCGTGCCCCCTGCAATGAAAGCACCGAGTCCTAACCACTGGGACTGCCAGGGAAGTCCCTATCAGTTTTCAAAATAATAACCTGGGTGCTTTGCATGACCCAAAAGTGACTAGGGTTATGGGGTTTTGCAATGAATTCATGGGCTTAAATATATTTGAATTGTTTCAATCCATTACAGCTCTTATTCTTAGGGATGTTCAAGTATCCCTCCTCCAGCCAGTCAGAACCTTTTCACGCTGGTTCCTGAGTCCTTTTGACATGACCCTCGAGGTCTTTGATAGCTTCCTTGCTATTTTGACAACAAGCTGCCCCAGGCTCATCTACAACATGAGATAAGCAATTTCCCTAAGGAGCCCTCTTCCTCTGGTGGGGTCGGTTGTCAGAGGCTGCATGGAGACTCACTCCCACTGCTGTTTGTGCACCTGTCCTCACCCCTCCAAATGTTCTATGCAGGACCTTCCCGCAAAGCCCCGCCCAGGGACAGCCTGCAGACCCCATAAGATAGTACCCCAAGGTAGATTTACAGAGATCCAGTGCTGTGCTCAAAACCATGCTTATTTCACTTAAGCTCTTATGGGTCTGGAATTCGGGAAGGACTTGGCTGGTCAGTCCATCTCTGATCCACGTGGCATCAGCCAGGGCAGCGGGACTGGAGGATCCATTTCCAACACAACTTCTTTATTACACGCTGGCATCTGATGCTCCTTGGTCTCTCTCTCTCTCCCCACCATGGTGCCCCATCCTCCAGGCCTCTCCATGTGGTCTGGGCCCCTCAGCAGCAGGGCGGCCTCGGGGTGGCCACACCTCTCACGTGGAGGAAAGAAGTGGAAACCTCAAGGCCAGTTAAGGGCTGCTACTGGAACCAGCAAGGCACCATTTCTTCCAGATGCTATTGGTCAAAGGGGTCACAGCACTTAGCCAGACTCAGCGGGGCGGGGGGGCAAAACAAACCACATCTTCTGATGGAGTGACAAGAACAAGTTGCAGAAGAGCACGTGAGGTAGGGGTATTATTGTGACCGTCTTCAGAAAATAAAGTCTGCCAGAGTAACTACTTCACAACCCTAGGAATCACACACACGTTCCATTGACTCGTTCACGCATCCATCCAACAAATAATCTCTGAGTGAGGCCAATAACTCTTGCTAAGGACTTTATACAGAATTTCTGAGAAAATGAAAAAGGTTCGGAAACCGTTTCAATTTTTTAAATTGACTTTCCCCTTTAAGTCCCAGCTTTTTTCTCTTAAATCTCATAGAAAGAAAACATTGCCTATCTTGGGCCAGCTCCATTGTCACCTCCTCTAGGAAGACTTCCTTGATCTCCCTTCAGGCATACTGTTAGCCCTCAAGCACCCTGTTCACAAACCAGTGCGATATTTATATCTAATCTGTATCTGAGTTCACATCCACCACAAATAAAGACTACATTTCCCAACCGCTTTTGCAACTAGATGGCCATAACACTACGTTCTGGCCCGAAAAATGTAAGTGGAAGTGGTATGTGCGACATTCCAGAGAGGTCCCTAAAGAGAGGGACTGTACCTTTATCCTTTTTTTTCCTCCTTCCTGCTGCCTGGAATGCAGTCCTGATGGCTGGAGCTAGAGCAACCATTTTATACCATATGATGACTTTGGGAACAGAAGCCACATACAAAAGAACAAGATAAAGAGCTCAAGTTCTTGACACTGTGGAGGGCCACTCCCACGCTGGACTTCCTACACCCAGGTTTTTACATGAGACTGAAATGAACTACTATCTGGTTTAAGCCACTATTGGGATTTTCTGCCACTCACAGTTGAACCTGATCCTAGCTGATATGACACATCTCAAGTGGGGGAAAAAGGCAAAAATGCCATGTGATAGTTCACTGAACTATGTGCTCCTTGAATTCAGGGTTTGTGTCCCTGTCATGCTCACGTCTCCAGAGCCCACATGGGTGTACAGTAGGTGCTTGATAAACATTTTCTAAATTAAAGACAAGCACACAACATTTTAACATATCAAGACACATAGAAATGAATTATATGAGCTTCTAACAGACACAGACAGAACTTGCAGCTATTGGTGGGAAATACTAATTCTACTAACAGCCCAGGCAGGAGAACAAGTACCTCAAATAGTAGCATAATGGCCCACAACAATGCATCTGGGAACATTGTTCATAATGTCAAGAGTCTGGAAACAACCTAAATGCTGATTGAGGGGGCGTGGATTAAAATATGGAACATCCCCATAATGGAAATTCTATGTCTCTATTTAAATGAATGAGGCAAATCTATATATACAATGATCACAGTAAGTATTTAAGTAAAAATGGCAAATACTATCACCCTAAGGGAAACCAAAGAAAGTAGGTTAAAAATGAAAAAGGTGGGCAAAAGTGGATAATCGCTGAAGCTGGGTGATGGGTACGTGAGGGGTCCCTGTACTTGCCTCTCTCACTGAAGTGTACCTTTGAGAAAATCCTGTAATAAAAGTGAAAACGGAAACAAAACCATGTGGTTCTGAGCCTTGTTTTTGTTTTCACATTTGATTAAAAATATTTTCAGAAGGCTGCCCTTGTGAAGAACTAAAGGGAAGAAGGGGGATGAATATACATTTAAGGGCTTACGTATGCACAGAAGATTTGTCTCTGGCATGCCACAAAATTCCAGCTGCAACTGAAGGGGGGAAGATGGGAGACGGGAAACTGACTCTTCATTCTGTCGTTTGTTTCACCATTCGCCTGCACAGCCCTGTCATCGTGGACAAACTCATTGTAAGATGAAGCATGGGAAAGGGTGCCACTAATCACCGGTATGGTTGTAGGCCTGGAGGCAAGGACATAAGAAATCCCCATCTCCCCACCGGCCCCCGCTTTTGCTCCCTGTCTGGCTAATTCAGAAACAACCTTTAAGTTCCAGGTCAAAGGCCATCTCCCACGGTGGGGACCAGAACCTAGGGTCCTTGATGAACAGGCTGGAAACAGAAATGCCCCCCAAAAATGAGCTTAATTCACTAAGGAGTGATGGGGATGACGGCCTGCCTAAAGATGTTGAATTTGAAAATCGTTAAGACACAACAGCGGGGCTTCCCTGGTGGTGCAGTGGTTAAGAATCTGCCTGCCAATGCAGGGGACGTGGGTTTGAACCCTGGTCCAGGAAGATCCCACATGCCGCGGAGCAACTAAGCCCGTGAACCACAACTACTGAGCCTGTGCTCTAGAGCCTGCGAGCCACAACTACTGAGCCCGCGTGCCACAGCAAGAGAAGCCACCGCAATGAGAAGCCCGCACACCACAACAAAGAGTAGCCCCCGCTCGCTGTAACTAGAGAAAGCCCGTGCGCAGCAACAAAGACCCAATGCAGCCAAAAATAAATTAATTAATTAATTAAAAAAAAAACAAAACTCACAACAGCGACCCTAAAATATCTGTGTGTCGACCAGGTCTGGGCCTTGACTCCAGGTTGCCATCCTCAAAATTGCCTCCCCTCCCCTTCTACCTGTCCCTTCCCCACCTAGAACTGACTGTTCCCTCCACTGGGCCCGTGGCCCTTTGATCATACGTCTTTCGGGGAATTTACATTGTACTACAGGCGTTCACGTGCCTATCAGACTGTAGGTCTTTGAAAACTTAATGACAATTATTGTCAGCCTTTATTGAGGGCTTATCAGGGTCCAGGCAATAGGCCAAGAGCTTTACAACTATTTTCTCACTGGGTCCTCAAAGCCAGCCTAGAAAGTAGGCTTTTTCAGATGAGGAAACTTGAGTCTGAGAAAGGTTGAATAACCTGTGGTAGGTCACAGAATGACCATTTGGGTGGCGAGCAGAGCTAGGACTTGAACCCAGGCATTTTGGCTCCAGAATCAACTTGCTTAACCAACACTTTATTTTAGAACAGAAGGCGTGTGTCCCAATCCTACTGGGAGATTGGGCGCCTAGCACCTTAGCTGAAATCCACCTAAATTAATACAATAACACTTTATGGGGCAACTACGACATGCAAAGTTTGCTCCCTACCCCGATAAAAGTCATAACAGGGAATCATTTTCATCATGTCTCACCTGACCCACAGGTTCTTCTCAAGAAAAAGAGCTGCTACGTGGATAAACCTTGAAAACGTTAGGCTAAGTGACAGTAGGCAGTCACAAAAGACACCATATGGTATTGAAACAGAGCAGGACGCTATGGTCCTTGTGCCCCCATGTCCTCAGCCTGCCTTTAGTCTGTGGAAAAGCTTTAGCCAAAGAATAAGTTTAATCAGAGAAGTGAGAAAATGCAGAAACAAAGGAAAACGGTCAAAGGAGACCAAATAATAATAGTTTAGTCATTAAGCAAAGTCAAGGACCTTTAGTTCCTCCTTAAGGGTTACAGATAATATTCTGAGCCATGTCCTGGGAGCTGCCTTATAGATACTGAAACCCCAGCAGGTGGAAGAAGTTAACCACATGATGATCAGGCTGTAGCCATGACATAAGCTGCCACAATTCCGAGAACTGGCCTCAAGGAAATGGAAACAAACCGACCCTGGAACTGAAGATTAACTGTACCTGCAACACTCGAGATGACGCTGGTCAGACCACCGATGACCAACTTCAAGGTGACTGTCAGAGCTGACTGCACTGTTTCTGCAGGCAGCCCCCTCCCTCTGTCCATAAAAGCTCTTGCCCCCTGATTGTCAGAGGGGGAGTCGGCCTTTGGACAGGCATCCGCCCTCCCCGCCGCCCCCCGGTTGCTGGCCTCTGAAATAAAGCAACCTTTCCTTACCTACCAACACTTGTCTCTCGAGAACTGGCCTCCGAGCATCGAGCAGCTGGACCTGGGTTCGGGAACAGATTTTTGGCGCCCGAAGTGGGGCTGTGCTCTCACGGCATCTGGCTTCCCTGGGTCTCCCAGAGTAGAGCCACCAGCTACAGCAAACACGCCAGGGTAAGCCGCGACGAGCCCGCTGCTTGTGGCTAGCCAGCCCCGAGGGGGGGATTTCAGGGGATGTTCCCGGCAGCTGCCCAAAGCATTTGTTTCGGGGTTCCTCCCTGTTTCTCCCCTGCTGGGCACTGGCTTCCGACTTTCGCTTTTGGTTGGTGGAAATAAAACGTGCGTTTGGGACGAGCTGATGAGCTCCAAGGCTGGGAAAGTCCACCCGCGTGCAGCGGGGCAACCTTCCCATTTGTGAGCGCTAAGTGTTATCTGGGCCTTTTTGCCAATTGGTTCTGATGTGTGTCTGATGTTGAGGACTGTTTGTGAGCACTGGCTGCTCAGGGGTGGGGCAGTCAGCCTTTAGACAGGCGTTCGCCCTCCCCCCACTGGTGGCTGGCCTCTGAAATAAAGCAGACTTTCCTTTCCACCGACGTGGCCTCTTAATTGGCTTTCGAGCGGCGAGCAGCCGGACTGGGGTTTGGTGACAGTATGATTCCATTTATATGAAACATCCAGAATAGATCACTCCATAGAGACAGAAAATAGGGCTTCCCTGGTCTGGGAAGATGCCACATGTCTCAGAGCAACTAAGCCCATGCGCCACAACTGCTGAGCCTGCGTTCTAGGGCCCGCGAGCCACAACTACTGAGCCCACGCGCCACAACTACTGAAGCCCGCGTGCCTAGAGCCCGTGCTCCACAACAAGAGAAGCCACCACAATGAGAAGCCCACGCACCGCAACAAAGAGTACAGACCCCGCTCACCGCAACTAGAGAAAGCCTGCGTGCAGCAACGCAGACCCAACACAGCCAAAAATAAATAAATTTAAATCAACTGTACTTCAATAAAAATTAAAAAAAAAAAAAAGAGACAGCAAACAGCAGAGAGAGAGCCTTAGACACTTAGCTGTGTATACGCAGCACATTCTGACCACTTCTGATGCCCCATGTCATCTGGGTTGACTGTTACTCTGTGCATCACAACTCCCAGCTTGGAATGTGTTATCATGTCAGAGCACAAGACATATTCTACCCAGTCAGCCCTCACCTTTCAACTCAAGAAAGAATGCTGCGATACAGTGATCCAGACCCAGGCAAGTCCGCAGGAATTTCTTTTATCTCTGGAACACTTTATGTAATTTATTTCCCAAGACATCCAGACACCTAATTCCATCTTTCATTGGCGACTATTAATAGGAGTTCACGCTGCTCCCAGATGAAACTCTGGAGCTACAGGGGGTGCTGGTGGAGGGGACGGGAGGAGAGATGGGGAGAGAGCAGAGTCCGCATCAGGAGCCCTGCAGCCCTGAGAGGAAGGGACTCTGGCCAACCTGACCTCAGCTGTGGACCCTGACTGACCCATCAAATGCAGACACCTACCATCCAACAGCCCCCTGAACCAAGCAGGAGGAGAGATTCAAACGCCTCATAAGGGGTTGGGGGCACGAAACCAAAATCTTTTTTTTTTAATTTTTTAAATATATTTATTTATTTTTGGCTGCGTTGGGTCTTCACTGCTGCACGTGGGCTTTCTCTAGTAGCGGCGAGCAGGGGCTACTCTTCGTTGTGGTATGCGGGCTTCTCACTGCGGTGGCTTCTCTTGTTGCGGAGCATGGGCTCTGGGCGCTCAGGCTTCAGTAGTTGTGGCACGTGGGCTTAGTAGCTGTGGCACACGGGCTTAGTTGCTCCGCGGCATGTGGGATCTTCCCGGACCAGGGCTCGAACCGCTGTCCCCTGCACTGGCAGGCGGATTCTTAACCACTGCACCACCAGGGAAGTCCCATGAAAGCAAGATCTTGCCCCGTAGGAACCAAACAGAACCTCTGGGGGACTTATTTCCCTCTGAGCCCAGTCAGTGGGGCCAGCGCGCAGCTCCGGAATGCTCCACATTCCCAGCTCCATCAGGCATGTTCACACTGTGCCCTCCACCTGGAAAGCCCTCTTTTTCTCAACTTTGCACAACTCTGTTCACCCTTCAAGGCTCACTTCACCTCTGTGAGGCCTCTGATCCCACCAGTCAAAGCCCCTCACTCCCACCTGGCGCTCCCCCAACACGCCACTCATACGTGTCTCACTGTAACAGCATCGCTTCTTCACATGTGTGTTTACCCCAGTGGGTCAATGGCTTCTTTTTTTGTTTTTGTTTTGGCCATTAGGTATTCATTGGTATATTTGGTCTTAGCAATTCCCTCCTAATAGTTTCAGAAGTGTGTAAATAAAAATAAATTACACAAAAACAAAAAAATCTAAAGACATGAGAACAATATTGTAAATAGTGCCAAAGTGTTTACAACACAATAATATATATTATAGAGCTTAATTTTGTCTTTAGTTTTTTTTAATTAACTTTTATTGGAGTATAGCTGCTTTACAATGTTGCACAGGGAACTCTATTCAATGCTCTGTGGTGACCTAAATGGGAAGGAAATCCAAAAAAGAGGGGATATACATATACATATAGCTGATTCACTATGCTCTCCAGCAGAAACTATCAATGGCTTCTTAAGTGTAGCAATCATGTTTTTAGTTACCATTCCATCCAAGGCATAAAGGGCTGGTGATGTGCCTGGCACACCTCCTGCCGTACATTATCGAGCTACTGTTTTTTAGAAATCCCATGATTAATTTAAGATACTACAACTGTACTGCACTGGGCTTTTAGTCTATTGAAAAGTATCATCTTTTTTAAGACTTTATTTTTTTAGAGCAGTTTCCAGTTTACACAAACCTGGGAGGGTGGTCCGGATCTCCCATTTCCCCCTGCCTCCACACGTGCATAGCTCCCCTATTATCAGTATCACTCCCCAGAGTGCTACATTTTCTGCTGAGGATGAATCTACACTGGTACAGCATAATCCCCCAAAGTCCAGAGTTGACCTTAAGGCGCATTCCTGACGTTGTGCATTCCATGGGTTTGGACAAGTGTATAAACGACCTATGCCCATCATTATAGTACCATCCAGAGCATTTTCACTGCCCTAAAAATCCTCTGTGCCCTGCATATTCATCTCACTCTCCAAGCCCCTGGCAACCACTGATCTTTTTATTGTCGCCATAATTTTGCCTTTTCCAGAATGTCGTGTAGTTGGAATCACACAGTGTGAAGCTTTCTCAGATTGGCTTCTTTCGCTTAGTCATATGCTTTTAAAGTTCCTCCATGTATTTTCATGACTTGATAGCTCATTTCTTTTTAGCACCGAATAGTATTCTATTGTCTGGATGGACCACAGTTTATCCGTTCATCTACTGAAGAACATCTTGGTAGCTTCCAAGTTTTAGCAATTATGGATAAACGTGCCGTAAACACCTGTGCGCAGGTTTTTGTGTGGACTTAAGTTTCAGTTCATCTGGATAAATACCAAGGAGCACAACTGCTGGATCATATAGTAAAAGTATGTTTCATTCTGTAAGAAACTGCCCAAATGTCTTCCAAAGAGTCTGTACCATTTTGCGTTCCCCCCAGCAGCGAAGGAGAGTTCCTGTTGCTCCACATCCTCTCCAGCATCTGATGTCATCTGTGTTCTGGATTTTGGCCATTCTAATAGGTGTGTCGTGGTATCTCGTTGTTTTCATTTGCAATTCCCTGATGACATACGAGGTGGAGCATAAAATTATTACTTTTTCAAATTAAGCATCAAAAATATCACAGTGAAATTTAGAAACTTGTCTTCTCGTTTCTGCTTTTTACAGGTCCAGGAACTCTGAAGCGGCCTGTGGCTCTCTTGACCTCCAAGAGACCCTGTGCATACCTCAAAGTCCATACAGAAGGTCTTCAGGAGATAACTGCTGATCAATTGCTACTTTATCGCAAACTTCCTTTGAGATGGACCAAAGCCGGAGACGGTAGTTTTTCCATAGGAAGACAAATGTGATACTTCTCAATTTGCTTTATGGAACTTGATTTGCTTCACAAAACTGAAACATTAAGCGTGTAAGGCTCTCAGCTGCAAGAGATGCACTCTGGGCTGAATTGCATCCCCCAAAAAAGATGTTTAAGTTCTAATCCCTAGGACCTGTATGTGTGACTTTATTTGCAAATAAGGTCTGTATAGAGGTAATCAAGTTAAAATTAGGTCATTAGGGTGGGCCCTAATCCAAAATGCCTGGATTTGTAAGCCATCCAGTTCGAGGTACTCTGTTAGGACAGCTCTAGGAAACTTATAAAGATGGACACTAGCTGAAACAGAAAAAGCAATGTCATCAGAACTTGGTGTTTCTTGGTTTCTCTAAGCTCTGCTTTCCCCAGTCTGGGCTCCACTCCCAGGCAAGCTGTCACGACATGGTGGGCCCCAACAGCAACAGATATACAGTCTTCCGGCTTCAAGTCCTCTGCGGGGAGAGCTTCTCTGCCCAGGAAATCCAACAGAAGACCTGGGATCCAGGCTTAGTGACTTGAATCTTGAGGGTGAGATTAGCCTCCTCCCACACCCCAAGGTCTGAGAGCGGGAGGATTTTTCTTCATGGAAAACCAGGGTTCTCATCCCAAGAGTGGGGGAAATAGATGCTGAGTGTCAGGCAGGTAAAACATAGGAAGGTCTCTGGAACACAAAGGATTCATGCATCCATATTCAGTCAGCAAGTCTTTCTTGAGTGCACAGCATTATTCTAGGTCACCGGTCCTGCGTCAGTGGGCAAAGTGGATAAAGATCCCGGCCCTCCTGGAGCTTACAGTCTCGTAGGAGAAAGAGTAAGTGGCTGAAGGCCGAGGAAAGCACTGTGGCAGATTCGGTGCCGGTCGTCCTGTGGGCTCTGAGTGTTTACTGAACGAATAAATGAACAGCAGTGAGAACAAGTGGCTCTGCCTAGTGAATCCCCGCTGCGTCTGAAGCCCATAGAGACGGGTTATGGGATTCCCACACGCCACGTGGGATGGGACTAAAGTACAGAGACGGGTGGACCTCTGAACCCCAGGGAGGTGATAAGAAATAACTTCACCCAAACTGGAGAACCCAATGCCCGGTGATGTGACATTCTGTGACAGACACACGGGAAACGTGATCAAAGTGGACACACACACAGAAAAGCCTGTTACAAGGGTCCTTTTATGGAGTGAAAACCGGATGTCACTGTAACACTGTTTTTCTGTTCTTTCAAGGAACGCTTGCTAGGCCGGCCCAGTGTGAAGAGAACTGTGCTTCTTCTAAGGGGAGAAAAGAAGAGCATGAAGACGCTCCCTCCCATATGAGATCACGGACGGAGTGAGAACTTGCAGCTCAGTCGGTGAGCTTTCAGAAAAAGCAGAATTCTAAAATAACGGCCCCAACACATGCAGCTCCCTCTGAAATTCTGAATCATTCAAACAGGTTCTGCTCTCTGAGCGAAGGACATAGTCTCTTTGTTTGCTTTAAACCAAGGGCAAAGGTGGGGCCACTGGCAAAGGCTTTAGTGGAAGTTCACCACCTTCCAAATCATCAGTGGCATTTTACTCATTTATGTATTTGCCCATCAACAGATTTTTCTGAGCACTGCGTTCAAGCACGATCAGCAAAAACAGACTCAGTTCTACTCCGATGGAGCTTAGGGCCTATCCTAACTTACAGTTTGTAAGAGCCTACAGACGCCCATCGATCCATCACAAGTAAACATACAATTTCAAGTTGCATGAGAGCATAAATGTGGAGATTTGACCCAATCGAAGGGGCCAGAGAAGACTTCTCTGAGGAACTGCTAACTCAACTGAAATTTAAAGGATGGAGCAGAAGGTACATGATGACGAGAAAGGAGAAGCAGTCATTCCAGGAAAAGGAACAAAATGTACAAAGGTTAGTAGTGAAAATGAGGGACCCTCAATCTGCCTGAAATACACACAGGGATGCAGTGGGAAATGAGCCTGGAAAAGCTGGGGGGAGCAGATGTTGAAGAGAAGCCACACGAAGAAGCTTTGTCTTCATCCTAAGAGTGACGGGAAGGCATCCAGGAGCGAGTGGTACGCTCAGATTTGCGATTTGAAGCTGTGGTGGACACAGCATGGGAGAGAATGGAAGGGTCAGGGTGGAAGCAGGTAGAGCTTGCAGAGGATCCTGGAGTCACCCACGCGAGGCTGATGAACTGGGATGGCGGTGGAGGAGAGGAAGGGAAGAGGACGAATTCGGAATTGTTTATGAGCTCAAAGCAGCAGATCTTGCTGATTAGACTGGATGCAGAATTGAGTGTGAGAAGGTGTCAAGGTCAACTCCTGGATTTCTGGCTCACATAACTGGATGGTTGGTGGAGCCATTCACTGAGATAGGGCTGGAAGAGGTGCGGGGTTGAAGAAGTTAGCTGCCCAGTTTGTTGTTGTTATTGTTGTTGTTGTTTTAATTAATAGACTTTACTTTTTACAGTAGTTTTAGTTTTACAGAAAAATTGAGAAGTACAGAGTTCCCATACAGTCCCTCACCCACTTTCCCATTACCAACACCCTGCACTAGTATGATGCATTTGTTACAACTGATGAATCAGTATTGAAACGTGATTATTAACTAAGGTCCGTAGTTTACATTCGGGTTCACTCTTTGTGTCGTATAGTTCTGTGGGTTTTGACAAACGTGTGATGTCATGTATCCACCACGGCAATACCACACAGAATAGCTTCGCTGCCCTAAAATTCCCCTGTGCTTCATCTATTCATCCATCCCTCTCTCCTCCCACCCAAACTCCTGGCAACCAGTGATTCTTTTTTACTGTCTCCATAGTTTTGCCTTTGCTAGAATATTATACAATTGGAATCATACAGAATATAACCTTTTCAGATTATCAATATGCATTTTAACTTCCTACTTGTCTTTTCCTGGCTTGATAGCTTATTTCTTTTTTTTTTTTTTTTTTTTTTTTTTGTGGTACGCGGGCCTCTCACTGCTGTGGCCTGTCCCGTTGCGGAGCACAGGCTCCGGACGTGCAGGCTCAGCGGCCATGGCTCACAGGCCCAGCTGCTCCGCAGCACGTGGGATCTCCCCGGACTGGGACACGAACCCGCGTCCCCTGCATCGGCAGGCGGACTCCCAACCACTGCGCCACCAAGGAAGCCCCAGCTTATTTCTTTTTCACACTGAATAATATTCCACTGTGTGGATGTACCAGAGTTTATTTATCCATTCACCTAGTGAAGGGTATGTTGGTTGCTTCCAAGTTTTGGCAATTATGAATGGAGCTGCTATGAACATTCTGATGTAGGATGTTGTGTGACATAAGTTTTAAACTCATTTGGGTAAATATCAAGAAACCCAATTCCTGATTCTTATGGTAAGAGTATGATTAGTTGTGTAAGAAACAGCCAAACTGTCCTCCAAAGTGGCTGCACCATTTTGCATTCCCACCAGCACTGAATGAGAGTTCCTGTTGCTCCATATCCTTGTCAGCACTTGGTGTTGTCAGTGTTTTGGATTTTAGCCATCCTAATGGGAGCGTAGTGGTGACTCCTTGTTTTCACTTCCCCTTCCCTGATGACATACGATGTTGAGCGTCTCTCCACGTGCATATTTGCCACCTGGATATCGTCTTCGGTGAAGTGTCCGTTCGGATCTTTTGCCCACTTTTTAACTGGCTTGTTTGTTTTCTTATTGTTGAGTTTTAAGAGGTCTTTGTATATTTTGGATACAAATGCTTTATCAGACATGACTTGTCTGTGGTTTGTCTTTTCTTTCTCTTAACAGAGTCTCTTGCAGAACAGAGGTTGGTGAGTCTGTGGTTTGTCTTTTCTGTGGTTTGTCTGTGGTTTGTCTTTTCTTTCTCTTAACAGAGTTTTGTGGTTTGTCTTTTCTTTCTCTTAACAGAGTCTCTTGCAGAACAGAGGTTGGTGAGTCGACTTTGAACTTGATGACCCTGAAGAGCCTTTGTGGGGTCAAGGTGGAAATGCCAAGTAAGCAGGGCAAAAGCCCTGGGACAGGAGAGAGCGTGGGAAGTTCCAGGAACCCAAAGAAGGGAGTGTGCTGAGCAGGGCGAACAAGCCCTGTGGGTTTGGGAGAGGAGTTTGGTCTTCATCCCATTGAAGGGTTAATTCCGGAAATGCTGAGGAGTCACCTCTGAAGCCAAGACTTTCATGTTATTCTGATAGAGTTAACATCATAGCCAAATTCCCTTCTCAAAGGCAGTGGGAAATCACACCTCAGGGTTTAATGCAGTGCCTTGGGTTGCATATGTGTTTAATCAATATTTGCTGAGTAAATGAATTAAATGTCTGATTATGTTGTATGGTGGCGTTTATATAAATATCCACATGATAAATTATTTCATTCATTCAAAATATATTTCATGAGTGACTTAACACATGCCAGGCATTACACTAGTTACTGTGAACCAAACAGGCTAAGATCACTGCAGCCCTGGAGCTTACATCCCAGCAGGAGGAAATGGTGAATAAAATACAAACATAGCAAGTAAATGAAACCGGACACGAAAGGGATTACCAAGCTCTGGGAGAAAAGCAAATGTAAAGCAAGATAAAGGAAGTGCCCAGTTTGTGACGTCCAGTGGAAGGCCATGGCATGCTTCACTGACACGTGACCTTTAAACAAAGGTTTGAGGGGTAGGGAACAGCTGTGTGGACACCACAGGGGGTGGGGTAAGAGCCGAGGTCCCAGGTGGCAGGAGGCTGGCCCCGTAAGGTCCTGTGTGTGAACCCAGGCTTTCTTTGCATGAAACGAGGAACTGTTGTGGGGTTTTGCATGGAGGAGTGACGTGATCTGGGCTGCATTTATACAGTGTCCCCCTGTCTGTGGAGGAGGGTGGGAGGCCAACCAGCTCATGACTGCAGTGATTGGAGCAGGAGGTTGAGAGCGGCTTCACTCTAGATCAATGCTGAGGACAGGTTTTCCCAACAGACTGGACATGGGATGACGAGAGAGTGGAAACCAGGACAACGTCAAGGGCTTTGACCTGAGCAACTGGAAGGATGGACCTGCCAGCAACTGAAATATGAAGCAGGAGCAGACCTGGGGCAGGTGATCAGGAGCTCGGTCTGGAGGCACCGGCGGCAGGTGCCTGGAGGAGGGCTAAGGAGTACAGGTGTCAGGTGGGCAGCTGCAGGGAGCCTGCGCTTGATACGGGAGTTGGAGGGCGCGTAGAAGACGCTTAACACCGTGACACCAAGAGAGGTCACCTAGCGAGGAGAGACAGAGAGGACAGCCCACACGGAGCCCGGGTTCTCCAGCGCACCTCTCCTCACCACCTCCTCACTACCCCCTGGTCCACAACCCAGCATCACCTGCATCTCACAGCCTCCAGTCGGCCCCCCTGGTTCCACACCTGCCCACCTTCAGCCCACGCTCTACGCCGCGGCCAGGGTGGGCCCGTTAACGCTCAGACCCTGCCGTGTTAGACAACCAGGATGTCTGTCAGCGGATGAACAGATAAAACAAACGTGGTGCATCCAGACAACGGAATAGCGTCAGAAACATAAAGACTGAAGTGTGGATACACGCTACAATGTGGACGAAACTAGAAAACCTTATGCTTAGTGAAGGAAGCCAGTCACAAAGATCCCATATTACACGGCCCATCTACATGATACGGCCGGAACAGACAAAGCCATAGAGACAGAAAGTGGACTGATGGTGCCCACGGGTTGGAGGGAGGGAGGGAAGGGGAGTGACTGCCGACAGGGAAGGGGGCTCAAAACTTACATAGTGGTGATGGTGCATAACTCGGAATACACTAAAAACCATTGAATGGCACAGTTTATTTTGTTAACTTATTTTTTATTGAAGTATAGTTGAATTACAATGTGTTAATTACCGCCGTACAGCAAAGTGACTCAGTTATACATATAGATACACTCCTTTTTAACATTCTTTTCCATTATGGTTTACCATAGGATATTGACTATAGTTCTCTGTGCTCTACAGTAGGACCTTGTCGTGTATCCATTCTATATATAACAGTTTGCATCTGCTAATCCCAAACTCCCACTCCATCCCTCCCCCCCAACCCCTTCCCCTTGGCAACCACAAGTCTGTTCTCTATGTCCATGATTCTGTTTCTGTTTCACAGATAGGTTCATTTTTGTCACATTTTAGATTCCACAGGTAAGTGACATCATATGGTATTTGTCTTTCTCTGTCAGACTTACTTCACTTAGTATGATAATCTCTAGGTCCATCCATGTTGCTGCAAATGGCATTATTTCATTCCTTTTTATGGCTGAGTAGTATTCCATTGTATACATGTACCACATCTTCTTTATCCAGAATGGTACAATTTAAATCGGTGAATTGCATGGTATGTAAATTACATCCCCGCACAGCTACTGAAAATGCCTGCAGGGCCCCCATTGACTGCAGACAGGAGTCTAGTCACTCAGGCCCCCACCAGCTCACACTGCTTGTCTGCAGTCTGATCTCTACTCCCCTCCCCTCCCCCATCCTCCTGCCCCAGGCTTGCTGTCCCGCAAACATGCACACTTGCTTTTCCTTCCTAGTCCACCACCTTGGGTCCTCATTCCAATGTCACCTTGTCACCTTGGCATCCCACACGTGCCTGTGGTGGCTGTGACTCCCCTTACCACTTTCTCACTTCATCCTCTTCTCACCACCTAGCCCACTGTGGACTCACCCATGGGCTTTACTGCTTGTGTCCCAGCTGGAAGGGATGCTCCTGGGAGGCGGGGAGTTGGCATGGGTTGTGTCCACTGTTGAACCCACAGGACTTAGAACAGAGCTTGGCACCCAGAGGCAGTGAATAAATAAACAGGTCTTCACGAATAAATGGTTATCTCTGTGGGCTACCTTGTACGTACCTTCAGATTTCTTTTCTGACATAGTTGTTTTTTTTCCTGTAAGTTTTCTAGAGTGAATATGCATTACTTATACAGTCAGAGGGAAAATGTCATATAAGGAAAAAAAAAATCCTGACACTGCTCCCCACTGCCCACAGGATGAAATCCTAAACTCCTTAGCATATCCCGGCTTAACTAGAAGACAAGCTCCCCAAAATGGTACAGATGAACCAGCCTGCAAGGCAGAAACAGAGACACAGATGTAGAGAACAAACGTGTGGACACCAAAGGGAGGGGGCGTGGTGGGATAAATTGGGAGATTAGGATTGACATGTACACACTGACATGTATATAACTAGTATGTATGTAACTAGTAAGAACCTGCTGTATAGCACAGGGAGCTCTACTTCACTTCGCTGTACAGCAGAAACTAACACAACATTGTAAAACAACTATACTCCAATAAAAAATAAATGAACAAAAGACAAGTTCCCCATCCCCTCCCTGCCCAAGGATGGGATGCATCCTACGTGGTTCTGGTTCCTCAAGTTAAAAGTAAATGTTTCCTGAAACAGAAAGGGGGGCTCCTTTGCTTACAAACAGTTAAACAGGTTGTGTCTCGTTTTGTTTGTTTTGCTAAGGACCTTCCATACAGGCAACGCTGCCTGACTTACTCGACCCGGGAGCCCCTTCGGGGCAGGTGGCTGGTGTCCAGGGAGGAGAGTTCCACGGAACACGCCGAGGAGCACCACCCCTGGCAAGCAGGGCTCCTGGCAATCCAGAAGCACTTCATGGTCTCTCAAGAGACGCGGTTGGAATCCTCAACCCTTTTCCCCGCAGAGACGCTCCTCTTGCTTCAGAACCCAGTCCAACAAAGTCCCACCTGGGAGGACTTCCCCCACCTCCTAATCCAAGCTAATGCCTCACTCCCTTGCATTCCTATAGGACTCTGTTCATATGATTTGAGCTTGTGTCATAATCGTTGCTTGAGCGCTAAGCGATTGTTTGAATGTGTCTCCAGCACCAGACCGTGAGGCCCCAGAGGGCAGCAGTGGTGCCTCTGCTCTTGGGTACCAGGGGCCCAGCGAGGGGTGTTTGTGCTCCTGGACCAACTCCCTGGGGGCAGGTGGGTCCCCCAACCCATGTGGCCGGCAGCCGGAAGCAGACTGGAGAGAATCCCATGTTCGCATTCTTTCCACTTGCCCTTCTCCAGGTCTCTGGCACCTTAGGGGTGAGCGAGCGTCCAGATATCTTTTTCTTAGCTGTTCTCTTTTCTGCATCTTTGGAATTCCTCTAAAAGGCTGGGGGATTTTCTCCAGTTTTACTGTGATATAACTGACATATAACATTCTACTCACTTCAGGTGTGCAACGTAATGATTTGCTATAAGTCCATATTAAATCTAGTGATCACCACAGTAAGTCTAGTTAACACCCATCACCTTGCACAGTTATAATGTTTTTCTCTTGATGAGAATTAAGATCTACTCTCTTAGCAACTTTAAAATATATAAGTGTATGCAGTATTGTTAACTATCTTCACCACGCCGTACATCACGTCCCCAGGACTTATTTATCATAGAACTGGAAGTGTGTACATTGTGTCCACCTTTACTCATTCCCCTCACCCTCTGTCCCCCGTCTCTGGCAACCACCAAACTGCTTTCTGTATTTATGAGCTCAGGTTTTCTAGATTCCATGTGTAAGTGACATCATACAGTATCTGTCTCTGCCTGACTTACTTCACTTGGCATAATGTCCTGAATGTCCAGCCATGTTGTCACAAATGGCAGGATTTCCTTCTATTTTATGGCTGAATAATATTCCATTGTACACATATACCACGATTTCTTTATTCATTCATCCATCTATGGGCACCTAGGTTGTTTCCATAGCTTGGCTATTGTGAATAATGCTACAGTGAACATGGGGTGCATATATCTTTTCCTGTTACTGTTTTCGTTTTCTTCAGATAAACACCCAGGAGGGCGATTGCTGGTTCGTATGGTATAGTTCTACTTTTAATTTTTTGAGCAGCCTCCAAGTTATTTTCCATGGTGGCTGCACCAATTTCCATTCCCACCCACAGTGGATGAGGGTTCCCTGTTCTCTACATCCTCGTCATCACACACCTCTTGTTTTTTTGATGACAGCCATCCTAACAGGCGTGAGCTGATCTCTCCTTGTGATTTTGCACTGCATTTCCCTGATGGTTAGTGACGTTGAACACTTTTTCATGTACCTGTTGGCCACTGGTATAAAAGGGCTGTTTTTAAATCAGAGGATCTGGGTTCTGTCATACTGAACCTGTCATGCTGAGGCTGACATCTTCTACCAACTTATTAGTTGGCAAAGGAGCTGTTTAGAAAATAAAAACTGCCCACTCTGTGGAAGGAGGGCGGATCTGCTAGAAACTGCACTGGACTGTGAGTCAGGAAACTTACATCTGAGTCTGAGCAGTATCACTAATAGCGTAAGGATCTGGGTCAATCACTTAGCTCTTCTGAGACTCTTCTTTCCTCAGTTCGAAAATGAAAGGCGCTCAGAGATCCTTAACTCTTAACTTAGCTCCAAGACGAAAGCCCAGCTGAAAAGCAGTAGCCCTCAGGGAACACATTTGCTGAGAACTTGCCCTTGAGACAGTCTGATGACCGTACAGAACCCTCTCGTGCAGGAAAGCTCCATGGTCTCCACCACCATCAACCAGAAAATTCAGATGGGATTTTCGCCCCCCTTGCCAGCCCCTTTCTAGACGGTCTTCGAGGAGGTGTGTGGTCATCTTCTCTCTGGTAGAACATGGGTGGTCAGGTCGGAGAGAGCTTGGCTGTGCCTGGCACTCACCCACACCACCTCCCTCTGGGCAAACCATGTCCAGAGAACCCGTCACGAGGCCGGTTTACAACACGTGCTCCTCACGCACCATCAGCACCCTCTCTCCATCCAGGCCTCTTGTCCTGATCTAGTCTGGAAGCAAATGGCTGCTAGAGCGATGGCTCTAGCCCTCCTACAGGCGAGAAGCTCATGGGAGAATGAGTCAGCTCCTCCTGGACTTCCAGCAGCCTCGGGGCAGAGGGAGGAGGGCAGGGAAGCAGAAACAAACAGAAATCCTGGAGAGACAGTCACCGAGCCTTTGCCGCTGCCGAGGGCAGATCCTGGGACCCTCCCTGCACAGCGGGGAAGGGCCATTGATCGGGCTGGGGGACGCGGTGATACCGTGCGGGCGGCGTCTCTGGCGAGGAAGGCACAGATGTCCGTGCTGGCTGAGATAAGAGGCTGCTCGGGAAGCCTGAGTCACCGTGGGCCGACTGTCTTTGGAAGCAGGGAGACCTCCAAGCAGTGCAGCCCAGAGGCAAGGCCGGGCTTCCTCCCAGCCTGCGGGCCCTGGGAGGCAGCATTTCCTGTTGGTGTCCTCTGACCTGGGTGGCCACCACCCCTGGGAAGTTTCCGGCCACCCTCACCCAGGCACTGTGAGCTTGCTGCTCCGAGGTCATTGTCTCTCTGCTCATCTTGCGTTTGTTTCCTCTGGAATGTTCCAGGCCCCCTGTAGCGCCCTGTGCCGTGAATCCGAACATTCCAGAGCGGGAGAGGCTTCACGGCACTCATTCCTCCTGGGGCTTCCCGATGAGGATCCAGACAGCTGAACTCTGGTCCAGGTCTACAGAGTACTGGCGGTCACAGTCAAGGCCCCCTCTAAGCCTTAATTTCCTCATTTACCTAATTGAGGGTGAGAGGCAGGATGGAACAATTTGGGGAAAACAGACTTTTGGAAGTAGGGTGATACTAGCACCCTATGCCTCCTGCAAATGATTTGCTACCTGCTGGCCGACACCTGCCATTCCATCGTTGGATGGAAAGGAAGTACTTCAAGCTGTTCTCATTCATGATTTCTCACGGAAGCAGAAATAACGGTAAATTCCACAAAGGCACTGGTTCCCTTCGGGGGTGCAGGAAGCCCTGGTGACGATTGGGGAAGGAAGGAAGCACAGGTAGAAGATTCCACTTCACGCATTTCTTAGGTTGTGGCCCAAGTGAAGGGACTTTCAGAAATTAGGATGTAAGGGAATACGTGTGAGAACAAATAAGTCACTGAAGGTCAACTAACCCACCCTGGATTTTCCAAGTAGGGAGACCATTACGTCAGTCTTATGAAAGTTCCCAAAGCCAGGAAGGGTGCCTGGAACCTCCACTCAGCAACTCACCACTCTGGGCAAACACACAATCTGTCAGGTCTCAGTTTCCTCAACTGTCAAATGGGGATGACAGCAGGATTATGAGGAACAAGTGAGACGCTACCCATCACGTCTGGCCAGTGGTCGCAGGGGGTAAATGTTAGAAGGGTAATAATAGCAAGAACAGTAATAATAGTAGATAAGCCACCCGGCTCTCCGACAAGTTCTCCCCCAACAACCACAGCTAACCATCCTCCTAACCAGCACTCTTGACCCTTCGGTGAGACTTTTTTTAAATGGAGGCAACACAAAATTGTTCTTAAATGAACCTAGCTTCAGTTTTTCACATCCCCATTTCCCCAGACCTCCCTGTGCTAAAGAGGCAAAACCAGCCATCACCATCTTGCCCCCGTGGGGGTCACTCTGGGGTCATTCAAAGGAATGGCGCTGCTGGAGGCCCCCCTACCCCCCACCCACACCAGTGACCCCAAACTCCCAGAGAGAAATGGGCGTGGAGGTGCGATCACACAGCTACCAGGCTGAGGGAACCGGAGGTGAGCTTGTGTTCTCGGAGACCTTGCAAGGGAGGGAGTGGGCTCCCCAACCCAAGCCTCATCCTGGCGCGAAGGCTGAGGGCTGTTGGAGGGGAAGACAGCCCAGTGCCTCCCGGGCCCGGGGAGCAGGACACAGGGACCAGAGCCCACCCTGGGTGGCAGCCAGAGCCGCTGCTGGGGCCGGCGTCCACTGCTGAGCTGTCCTGCGCCCCAGAGCGCCAGTCTTTGTCAAAAGAAGGGATTTGTGTGGTGCAAACCCCCAGGGCCCAGCTTTGTGGAGCTGTCCGTCTGCGTTTCAGCTCCGGGCTTCACCCTCTGGTGAAACTGATCCCTCAGTCACAGCACATCCAGAGCAGAAACAGCAGCCTCACCCTTTTCTGCTGAGAGCTTTGTGTGATCCGGGGCAGTGGGGGGACTCCTGGAACCGGACGCCTGCCCCTGCCCGCAGGGTCCTGCTGTCCTGCTGGGAGAAGGACCCCTGGGCGTCTGGAGTCACAGGAACAAAGTGCTGTCTTTCTCGGCTCTGGTGTTCTCGTCTGAAGGAACACTGCTGACTCAAGCTCCATCTTTCCTAAAAGGGGCTGAACACCACCTGTCCTCCTGGAGGCCTGACAGGAACCTGAAGGCGGCAATGCCGATGGTGCTATTCTGGGCAAACTGTGATGAAAGCGTCCTTCACTGCATGTCACGCTTGTCAGGAGAGCCGGGTGGCATTGTCACTGGCCGCCACCCATGGCGGGCTCTGGCTCCCGTGCCCTGCTCCGGGGCCCGGGAGGCACCGCGCTCTAGGGCCCACAAGCCACAACTACTGAAGCCCGCACACAAAGAGCCCGCGCTCCGCAACAAGAGAAGCCACCGCAATGAGAAGCCCGCGCACCGCAACGAAGAGTAGCCCCCGCTCGCCACAACTAGAGAAAGCCTGCGTGCAGCAATGGAGACCCAACACAGCCAAAAATTAATTTTCTAAAAAAAATCACTGCCAGGTAAATCAATTAATTTTTTGTAGAAAAAAATGCAAAATCATGTTTCCCAAGGAAAATAAACTTATTTTGTCACTGATGGTAGAGACCAAAACACAGAGACATTATTCTGAGTGAAACTAGAGTAGCAAAAACAGCTCACACTATTTCAAAGATGCTGGGGGTAAAAAGACTAAAAGATATGACAAATGTTGGGCTTAGAATAAAAGAATGCTTTTCTTTTAATTTATCAATAAATTCCTTTATCACATGATCCTACTGGATCCATCTGCTATAACATCACTGACCATAATGTCAGTGATTACGTGTAAGAATGATTACTGCTGAATGTGACAGCAGATACTTTCACCTGTAATTTGTCTAAACTGGTGGTTCTCAACTGGGGGTCAGTTTTGCATGCCTCCCCCTCCCCAAGGGACATGTGGCAATATCTAGACATATTTTTGGTTGTTATAGCTGGAGCAGGGGGAGGGGGAGTGCTACTGGTGTCTGCGTGTAGAAACCAGGGATGCTGCTAAAATCCTACAATGCAAAGACTGTCCCCACAACAAAGAACTACCTGCCCAAAGGTCAGCAGTGCCAAAGTTGAGAAGCTATGGTCTAAACCACTAATGTGCAGACGCGTCAGCTATGTGGGTAGACAGAGAGAGAGAAGGAGAGAGGAGATGATGGGGGGGTAGAAACAGCACACAGATTCTTGGTTCTGTCTTTCCTTGGAAATCCACGCTCTAGGAGAAGAGGACGGGTTAAGGTGGCGATTCTGTTCTGAGCCACGATGCTCAGCTGCAGGTGCAGCCTCTCTGCTTGGTGAGCCGGCCCTCCCAGCCAGGACTCAGCGGTGAGGTAAATCATGAAAACTGTGAATGTGGTCAACTTGTGGTCACTGAAAGCTCACCTTTTCAGCTCATCTTGTGAGGAAATGAGCCCAAGTTCAAGGTCCTCCTTTTCCACCCTGCAGGACGCAGGGACTCAGGGAGGAAGCACATTCTTGAGGTTTTGAAAAGAGTACTTGAGTTAAAACTTCCTGGATGAAAATTATATCCGGAAAGGCCATTTTCAGGATTCCAGGTAGCTCACGAGGGAGGTGTACCTCACTGCTGTGTTGAGGATGAATTTTCAAGGCAAAAACGGCCTTTGCACAGGAGGGAACGGAGCGAGCTGCCCTCATGGCTCTCTTGCGGGGTTTCCAAACCCGCCTGGGGCTCTCCCATCGTCCCCACCCCCGCTCTGGAGGTAACTTGGGGGGGTCGGCGGGAGGGACCTTCTAAGGGAACTTAAGTCTGTCCTTCTCCTTCACCTGTCTCTCCTCCAGACCAAAGGGAATGTCTAAGTTGCTCTCAGGCAAGAGTGTTTCCATTCCCCAGGGGAAGGTGGCCCCGCGAGAGTGGGACAGAGACCCCTGCAGGGGGTCAGTCCAGACGGCTAAGCTCCTCAGAGAGTCCTGCACACCCTGGGGTCAGGGGAGCGGCCACTGCTTGAAGGGGAGCAGACAGGGACCTGAGAGCTAGCGCACCTGATGTCCGAGGGCCAGGACACACATGCGGTAGGGACCAAGCGACTTGAAACCCGGTAAGGATAAGGACACATCAGTGGGTATAGTGCTGATACAGCATCCCTGGGACTGAGGCCTCTCCACTGCCCCCGCCTGTGTTAGATGATGGGTGACAGGACTCAGACACCTTTCTGGAAAAACAAAGTCAGTGTGAGAACCCTAGATCTGAATTTTAGCGGAAAACACAGAAAGTTCCTGACTTGACTCTGAATCAGCCAAGTTGTGTTTCCTACTCTCAGGTGGAATTGAACCTCAGAATAGAGAATCTTTTTTTTTTTTTTTTTTTTTGCGGTACGCGGGCCTCTCACTGTTGTGGCCTCTCCCATTGCGGAGCACAGGCTCTGGACACGCAGGCTCAGCGGCCATGGCTCACGGGCCCAGCCGCTCCGCGGCATGTGGGATCTTCCTGGACCCGGGCACGAACCCGTGTCCCCTGCATCGGCAGGCGGACTCTCAACCACTGCGCCACCAGGGAAGCCCCAGAATCGAGAATCTAAGGATACTAATAATGTTAATATCATGATTATAAGAAACAGAGCTCCCTTTCTTGCAAAGCCGAGTACAAAGTTTGAAAACGTGAGCCCCTGGCACTCGTGAATTTATTGGAAATGGAGAAGCTTGAGGCAGACGTGGCTTTCTATCCTATGGAGGGGGCAAGGCTCAAGAGAGGGAATACCAGCCCTTGAGGCTCCAACGTCAGAAGTTAAATACCCAAACCCGGGGACAGCTGTTCCTGCCTTGGCTTCCATCCCAAGCACCCCCCAAGCACATGCTCGATGCCTGCGCTGGGAGTGCTCTAGGCCCAGAGACACTTGAAGAACACTGAGAAGAAACATCCGTCATTTGCTCTGCTTCCTTCGAACAGATTATCTGAGTGCTGGAGTCTTCCGAAACCTAGAATTTCCTTTACAGAAAGCAGGCCGAAGGCCGGGAACTGGGGAGAGGAGCTGATGACGAGAAGGAGTCCAAGGAATGCGTGGATTCTGCTCAATAGAAGAACACGGGCAGTTTCGTCCTGTAACTTCCAAACAGCTGCCAATCCCCCGGGAGCACAGGTTCCACCCCGTCAGGCGGCAGCCACGGCCAAAGCCAGTCCTTCTCTCCCGGCCAGTGGCAGGGGGCGAGAGTGTACGATAACAATCGCTTCCAAAGCCATGCTTCGAAGCTCGCTCCAAAATCAAGCACACGCCCACATAAAACAGACCACAAAGCTCATCAAATGTTAGAGCTGAGAAGTGCTTCCAAAATTATCCAGTCTGGCGCCCTCATTCTGCAGATGGGGACTCAGAGACAACGTGCCCTCATCTTGTCACCAAGTTCGAGACCGGGAATAAAGCTGGGAGTAAAACTGGTTCTCCGGTTGCCAGAGCAGGCTGCTTTTATCCACGGCTAACACTTTTTGAAAACAAACAAAACAAATGTTGGGTTTTTTAATATATATTTTTCAGTACTGACCTCCTCCAGGATGACAGCAGGACACAGCAAGGAAGTAAAACATGACAGTGTGACCCGGATGCTTCGCTCCCCGAGCTGGTTCCAGCTCCCCCTCCAAAGCCATCAGGGTCCGGTTGTGGCCCTGCCAGGGGGCACGTCTGAGTGTCGCTTCGGCCACGACTGTGGGACATCAGGCAAACCTCTTCTCGGCTCTGTGCCTCAGTTTCCCTACAGTAAAACCAGCTTAGAAACATGATGACTCGAAGCCCCAAGGAAATTCCTGAGCAGCTCTGTGTCTCTGCGCCTCCAAGCCGGCGAGTCCCCTTCCAGAGAGGAGGGATGGACCTTCCTCTGGGGACGTGTCAGGTGGTAATTAGTACAGAGAGACTCAGGCCTCCCCGGGGTCACAGAGCTTCCCTGCTGCGGTGGCCCTAACTCTCCCCCGGAAGGCTCTGCCGGTCAGAGCCCCCGTCTTGTTCCGGGACTATGGGCCTGGCTGCAGGAAAGGACATTTATGTGGTTTCTCTGCCTCTGTTTTGATTTTTTTTTAATTGTCCTGCATATCAACCCAGCAGGCTACAATTTGTTTTATCTAATTTGTATTGGATGGAATCCATTGGGAGACCTGACCACCCAGGCCATACAATGTATGACAATTATTATGCTGGATTCTTGATTACTTGACCTCTTTGAACTTGCAAAATTGTTTTTCATTCTATGATTTATTCAATCATTCAATGAGAATTTGTTGAAAATTCATCGTATGTGAAAATACCTTGTAAACTCTTAAGGATATATGCAATTATTAAATTTTAAGACGTGTGGGAGATACGACAGATGTAGAAGACACAATTTCTGCCCTTAAGGAACTTATAACTTGTTTAGCCTATCATGTGTATTTCCCCTAAACTTCTTAGACCAAGACTTGAGCGTCTCCTAATAACAGAGAGAAGGTGCCAGGTGCAGCTGGAGCCTTTCCATCGGGGTTTTCCCAGTGTCCCTCCCTAGTCATCACTGTCCCATCCCAATGACCCATGTCAGCTTGGGATTCACTATGATCACTAGATCCTTTTCATTTGTCCTCTATTCCATTTGGAGTTAATTCTGACCACTTGGAGATTATTTAATTCTATAGACACAAAGCCTACCTCCCCAATCTCGAGCTGACTTTGGTGACCTAGTAACAATAGTTTCTATTTCATTCAATGTGTCATTGGGGAAAGAGGGGGACATCACATTTGTGGGACCGGCTGCAGCAGGCCCCCAATCCGAAGCCTTGTGACCTGCTACTAATGATATTTCCTCAGGGAGCCCCTGGGGAACGGGGCCAGAGAAGAGCCTCACAGAAAGCCAGCCTGGCCTGGCCTGGAGCTCTGCTCACAGCTCTGAACACTCTTCCACACGCTTCGCCAAAACACAGCCTTCAGGAGCAGTGAGAGAACGATGAGTTTGTCCCCAGCGAGGCAGCCAGCCGCAGTGGTTGAAAACTACGTGGTTTAGGTGGGAAGGGTGAGACAACCAGATTCAGGGGGTGCCACCTGCCTGAAAGCAGGGGTAAACAACCCCTCAGCGGGCGGGCTACAGGCAGAGCTCCCGTCCACCGTAGCCACGAAGGCATCTCTGGCCGCAAGAAGGGGAGGGAGAACTGGACCTCACTCCCTACCTGGAGAGGGTGCCTGGCTGGCCCTCTGCCCCCATGTCCGTCCCCCTCTGCCCCCTGTCCCCACCCAGAAAGATGCCTGGACCTCACTAGACAATGGATCACATAGCCTTTTAGGCACTAACCACTTTCCACCATCAAGGCCCAGAAAAATAATAAAAGGGGAAATCCAAGGTGGGGAGGGGTGATTGAGTGACATAGCAAGTTTCTGGAATTGGACCCCTTCAGCTGTACCCATCAGTCACCCTCGGAAGCAAGGGTATGCATGCAGAGGAGGAAGGTGGATGGCCTCCGCCCTTCCCTCCTGGTCCCCGCCTAGGAGGGACCGCCATGCCAGTATGAGGGGGGCTGGCAGGCCCTGCGCTCTGGGGACCCTGTCATGTCACCCTTTGTTTGGAACCCTCTGGCTCACCGCTTCCTTCCTCCAGGCCGTGCGCCCCGTCCACCGGAGCGGACGTGCCAGGGGTGGGGCTGGAGGCGAGCGAGGGGCGGAGGCACACCCTGCCCTCCAAGACGCCGGGCTGCTCTGCATCTGCTCGGCCCTCTTCCCCTCTCTTCCCCTCCCTTCCCCTCCCCGGTGTTTCAGGCTGTTTCTCTCTCTCCCCACGTCTCTTCCAAGGAGACGAGAGTCAGACCTGCGGGCGTCGCTAATGCGTTCCAGGCGCCTGAAGAAAGCCTGGCGCGGCCTGCCCCGCACCCCACCCCTGGCCCAAGCACGCAGGTGGCGCCACCCGATGGCCGCGGCCTGAAGCTCAGCGGGAAGGAGGAGGCTTTTAGGGTGGGGCTGGAGGTTTCCGGCGACCAGCTCAATTCAGAAGCTCTGGGGGGAAGAATTCCATCAAAGGTCCTTGCGGCAAAAGTTCCATAAATGAGAACGCTTCAGTCCTTAGAAATGAACGGTGACGAGCACTAAAGATTTGTGGGGCGTTCGGACAGCCCTCTTTGTCTCATTTTGCTACCTCCGTACTTCTATCAACCTTTTTTTGCTGTTAATGCCAGTCTGGAGCCCAGCTGGGTTGTTTCTAACGTCCAGTCCTTTGAAGAGTGGAGATTTGTGCTTCCAACCTCGTGTTAAACAAAACAAACCAAGAGAAGACGCTGTGCAAATTCAATTACCTAGTCAGTGTGTGGCCTGGTGAAATCTAGAGGAGGAGGGGAATTTGCAGTAAACGAAGCAAGTGGAAATAAATGATGGTCCTGTCTTGTTAAAAAGCCTCTGGAAGGAATGGAGAGACACCACAGGCCACTGATGTCCGCTCGGACCCCAGACACGTGGGCCAGGGGGGCTGTGTCCTGCTCAGGCCCTGCAGTTGCCCACGGTGCCCTGCTCCAACCTGGCCGGAAGCTGCGCTCCCGTTCCTCAGACACCAGTCTCCAGCGTCCAGACTTCCAGCTGCTCTTTATGTTACCGAGTCCAAGCTTGCTCTGCTCGCTACATGACAGACCAATGAATGGGAGACGAGGTGTTGAGG
The DNA here is from genome assembly GCF_039906515.1 of Pseudorca crassidens. NCBI lineage: Eukaryota > Metazoa > Chordata > Mammalia > Artiodactyla > Delphinidae > Pseudorca > Pseudorca crassidens. Next base: position 5,736,326 of record NC_090314.1, on the reverse strand, counting down.
CAAGGAAGACGGCTTTATTCGGAAAGCCGGCAGACCGAGAAGATGGCAGACTAGCGTCTCCGATAAACCGTCTTATCGGGGGTCTGGATGCCGGTTTCTTTTATAGAATCAGAGAGGGCAGTGAGGAAGTAAAGTAAAAGGGCCATCAGTCTTGCAAAACATCGCCTGGAATGACCGGCCTCGGTGAGGGGATGTGTTAGTTTCTTTTTTCTTGCAGCCATTCACAGGTGGGCAAGGTTTCCTGAGGCAGGTCATTATGTACAATTATAATGACAAAAGCAAAGAAAAGCAAAGGTTAAAGTCAAAGAAGCAGATCCAACGTGGAGTCCAATTTAGCTCTTCCCTGTTACTTTTCCACGGGGCTCACAAGCCCCCAGACCCCTCTGTTGCCAGTCCCCATGTCCTACCAACCTCCCAGAATCCTTCTCGCCAGAATCCATCTTGGCTGAGTGATGCGTGCGCCACCAGGAAGGACCCTGAGTCAGAATGATTGGCCAGAGACAACCCAGAAACTAACTCCATCACCATAAAACCCGAGACTGCGAGCCCCGTGGCAGAGCAGTCCTCCTGGGTTCCCTGACCCTGCTGCTCTCCACCCGGGCGCCCCTTCCCGATGAAACCTCTTGCTTCATCAGCAGGTGTGTCTCCTCGGATAATCCATTTCCAAGGGTTAGACAAGAGCCCACTCTCAGGCCCTGGAAGAGGTCCCGCTTCCTGCAACACCTCCCCGTGCCCCTCCCCATGGCTTCCCTATTGTTTCTCTCTGTGCACCCAGAGCTATAGGTTATAAGACACACCGTGCTTTCAGAGCTGTTGGAATGTGTTTTAAGTGCTACTTAGAATTAATGAAACACAGGCCCTGGTTTATAGCTGCCTCACCCCGTGTCTAGGACAGTGTTCTGCATGCAGTACATGTTCAGTAAATATTTCTGTGCTTTGTCAGAGGTTCTGGCATCAAATCCCAGGGGAGGGAGTGGTGGAGCAGAGCACGGGCTGGAGGAAGATAAAAGCAGAAACGGACGAAGCAAGACAAGATGAAATCCCGGGAGCCCTCCTCATGGGTCAGATATGTCCGCTCCCCGTGGTTCAGGGAAAGAGTTCGGGGCTGAGGGCCCAGTCACCCCAGAGTTCCAGCTCTCTAATGGCCTGGCTGTCACCAGAAAGCCACTTCATCCCTCTGTCATGCCCCACATTCAACAATGACAAGGTAGTAACAGCTAATCTTTACCAAGTCCTAACCACACACTTGAGATTTTACACGTATTAATGTATTTTCCTTAAAAATGGAGAACCAGAGTCACTGGCCCTTTTCATTTTAAGAAGGATAATGGGAGGGGCAGCCACCCACAGGTCATGTGACCTTGGACAAGCCACCACCCACGCTTCACAGCTAAGGAAACGGGATCACAAGAGTTAATCACAGATACCCTGTCTCCACTAGAGGTATTTTATAAAGACAAAATACAAGACTGAACATCAAAGAGCTTTGAAAACCTCAGAGCCAGACAACTGTGAGAGGTTATTATGGGCAAACAATGACATTACAGATTGGGAAGTGCTCACTGTCATCAAGGACAAGGGTCCTATTTCGCTCCAATGCATCACCATAAGAGAGACAGTCCCTGATCTCAAGGCATAAATTTGCCCCAATGAAGCCTTCAGAGATGGTCCAATCGTTGTCATTACTAGTATCAGAAAACACAATATAGGGCAAAAAAAGCATCAAGATGATCTTATTGCAATTTCTAAAGACGGTATAATAGATGTGGACATTTATGTATTAAATAAAAGTGTGCTGTGTGTATACTTTTTTAAAGGTGAATTAATGGACACTTCTGAGATTTTGTAACCAACTCAATTTATAAATATTAAATTTTATATGGGCTCCCCTGGTAGCGCAGTGATTGGGAGTCCGCCTGCCGATGCAGGGGACACGGGTTCGTGCCCCGGACCGGGAAGATCCCGCATGCTGTGGAGCGGCTGGGCCCGTGAGCCATGGCCGCTGAGCCTGCGCGTCCGGAGCCTGTGCTCCGCAATGGGAGAGGCCACAACAGTGAGAGGCCCGCGTACCGCAAAAAAAAAAAAAAAAAAAATTAAATCTTATATTTTATGTTTTTCCTTTTCATCTTTCCAAGATTGAATCTTCTAATAAATAGTTCATTAATAAATCATAGCAGGAAAGAAAAAAGCATCCTAGATGTTTCTACAGATTCCAGGAACCCAAAGGAATTGATTTTAGGTCCTGAAGAATTAGAATCATATAAAGTACCAATAGAGATAATGGTAGTCCTACAAAGACGGAGGATAGAGGGGTTTTTAATTAGTCCCATTTTCCCTTGTCTCTTTGTTCTAATCAGAAAATCATTTCAGTCTCTATCTTCCTCCAGATCAGTATGGCCTTGAGTTTACAGGATGGGCTTCCCTTGCCTCCACCTGACGGCTCAGAAGCCACTGTAATACTGCTCATTTCCCCTCTTCGGTAGTATTTGTGACTCTGTAAAAATAACTTACAACAGCTGATATGTAAAAGTTCGGCAATCCGATACCTTTAAATACGCTCAACGTCGGACTTAATTTCTAGAAGGGCAAGGGAGACTCAAGGAGCTGGGAAGTACAGCTTCATCAGCACTCATGTAGAGGAGTGATTCTCCGTGAGCATCAGGACCCCTGGACCACTTGTTAAGCACAGATCCCTGGCCCCATCCTCAGAGGGCTGGGGTGGGATTCCAGAACCTGCATGTCTCATAACCTCCCAGGTCACGGTGGCGCTGCTGGTCTTGGGATCCCACTTTGAGAACTACTGACACAAACAATGGTTACTGGAAGAGCCAGCAAAGACAAACCATGGATGCCTTCTCTTCCGTTTTCCTTGGGGTGTGGGCTGCTACGGGCAAAACGGCTGGGATTAGGAAAAGACTAGGGAAGACACATTGGGCAGGGGGACGGGTCTCGTGTATAAAACCTTTGCCACAGTGTTTCTGAGTTGGGCTCTATATGCGCCCTGGCATTCTCCATCGGTGGGCTAGACATCATGAGATCTAAGGTTTTTCTTCTGGGACCAGATCCTGTCTGCCTCCCTGGGATTCCAAAGGGGCTTTCCCTGAGGTGACTCAAAGAGGCCAAGGCTCCAGGGGGAATTCTCCAGCACCAGTAACCATGACAGAGCCCACACAGCCCCTGCAATGCTCAGAGGCTCATAAAGAAGGGGAGTACATGGTCCCATCCGGTGGTACAATGGGAGCTTCCCATCTGGAAGTGATCTGTGTTGCTACAATCCGAGACTACTGGGAGCATTCTCTCTCTGCGGTACATATTGATTATTAGATAAGCACTATAGATAGGTAGATAGGTAGATAGATAGATAGATAGGAGAGAGAAGGGGGAGAAAGAGAGACAGAGAAATTTTAAATAGCCCATAGATCATTGAGATATTTTGTGTAATGCAACATAGTTTAGATTTGGAAATACTGGGTCACACTCCCTGTTTACCACCTCCTGAGGCATCCATGTGTGTCAAGCAAACCAATGCTACCACCGTGACCAGACCTAACTGCACCAAAGGAAGGTGCCCGGATTAGGAGCTCCACTGAGCCAAGAGGGAGCAGGCCCCCCACTCCCCCGCTTGGGTAGCTGAAGGAAGGGAAGCAAACGGGCACCGTGAGGCCTCCCCAAGTGCCTGGCCCTCCCTGGGCTTTCATTTCGTCCTCAGCAACGTGAGGATGCTGGCTTCCACCAGCTCGGGGGCCCTTGCGGCTCTGACCGACATGAACACAGTAACCTTCTGTTCTTTCACACGCCACCACAGGTCCCCTCTTCTCTATGCTATGCCCGGAACTTGCTCTATCATCAGATTTGAGTTGGGGGGTGTTGGATGCTCAGAAAGGCTGAGAACAGCCCATAGGAAACCAGGGCCGACTTCGCACTGTACGGTCAGACTCAAATGGCAAGGACCTTAGACAATGTTACATTGTGGGGTTTAAAAACACTCATTTCTAAGAGCCTGGGCTTACTGAGTCAGCGATCTGGAACATTCTCAAGACACTAAAAATATCCTGAGAGTGGACTGAATTTTAAACTGTGCTTTAAGAAACTTTCTGTGCGAAAACAATTGGGCATTTCTTCTTTAAAACAGTTATGCATTTTCTTTATTTAGATTTTTCACTACTGGAAAGAATAAGAAATACAGAGGGTGTTCGAGCCTCAGAGGGGAACTGAACATCAGGGCCCATAAGGCCATCCAGTCCTAAGATTCTATCCAAACAGCCAAGATTCTACCAAGAGGACCACGATTTATAACCTTAAATCTCTCAATTTACATTTTCAAAGCAAAAAAGATAAAATGCTTTCTTTCCCTTCTGACTGATAGTTTGAGGGTTCCTGTTCCCGGCATCAACTTGCAGGACAAAGGGTTCTTTTCAGCCAGGAGTTGGCATCTACCGAATGCTTAGTTCTTGGAATCGCCTGCCTGCTCCTAGCAAGACGTGAGCAACATATCCGTAAACGGTCTGAAACAGGTAAAATGGACACCTGGGTCTCACCACCCTCCAGGCAACCTTTTCCTAATTCACACTAAAATACATTTGGGGACACAGGGAAGGCAAAAGTTCATGATGCTGAAAACTGAACGTGGTAAACCACTGCCTGGATCCCAGCACAAAACAGAAGGAGCTGAAAGGAGAAAGTGGCTTCTCTGATGTTCTCAGATGGGCTCTGAATCCAGGGGCCGACAGTGAGAGAGGCACAGAGACCCAGCGGCCGTCACTCGCCAGAAACCGCGGCATCGAGACGCCGCCAAGAAGACGTTCCTTCCCATTCGGGGGGCTCGCCCAGGGCCTTGCCTTGGGCCTATGGATTCAGACTCCAAAGATGAACGTGCACCATCGATCTGGCAGCAAACACACCCTTTAAAACTAAAATAATCTCCCCTCAGGTTGGAGCAGGCTCTTCATCCATCTGGTCTTAGCTCGGGCCGCCAGAACTAAACCCCATAGACGAGGCGGCTCAATCAACAGAAGTGTATTTTCTCACAGTTCTAGAGACTCAAGTCCAAGATGATGGTGCCAGTATGGTCAGTTTACAGTGAGGGCCCTCTTCCTGGCTTGCAGGTGGTCACCTACTAGCTGTGTCCTCACAGAGAGCGAGCGAGCGAGCGAGCTCTGGTGCCTCTTCTTTATAAGGGCACAAATCCCATCATGGGGGCCCTACCCTCATACCCTCATCTAAAACCTAATCATCTCCCCAAAGCCCTGTCTGCAAATACTTTCCCACTGGGGGTCAGGGCTTTCACACAGGAATCTCAGGAGAGACGCAATTCAGTCCACAGCACGTCCACTTACTGACCACCTGTTATGTGTCAGACGTGCTGGTTGCAAGGGATGCAGACGTCAAAACACAGACCCTGGCCTTAGGGAGCGCCCAGTTGGGAGCTTTGCCCACAGTCCCAGGGACCCCTTCACTGTGGGGGGGCATCCTTTCCCTGGCTTCGGGGGGCTTTTTCCTTCCAACAGCCCACAGATGCAAGTCTTTTTTGGACAGCTGCCCTTGGGCTACTGGAGCGGCTCTTCCAGAACCAGCCAGAAATGGCGAGGAGCCTCCAACCCCCGCTGGGTGTGGCCCGTGGCCAGCGATTGATGGGTAGGAGCCCAGAGAGCCCGGCTCCCTTGCTCTTTGCTCCCAGAGACGCACTCAAAACTTACAAAGGCCTAGCTGACACTCCAGGGCTCCCCTTCAGAAACAGGCTGAAGCTACCCCTCCGGGACTCAGCCTAAAACCACACCCTCTCCAGCCTGCTCCTCCCACTGCTGTGCGGACACCAGGAGCACAAGGCTTGCAGGAGAATCGTCATCTCGGTATCCCTCCTGGGGGCGCCTGACCCAGAACCAGCACCTGGGTGAACGGGGCACAGTGCCAGGCTCCGTGGAGGACTTGCCACCCAGAGCAGCAGCATTTCTCCACTCGGGAGGCCTCCCTGGGGGGCTGGGCCTGAGCAGCGAGACACCGGCTACTACGCTGGATGTGACTTTTATGACGAAATGTTACCAGAGTCACTTGGGTTCAGAGGAGAGAAATCATGGAGTATTTTTTTTAATCATTTTTGCTTGTAGAGAACCAGAATCCAGAAAGGCCAGGTAATAGAAGACAGGCCTCTGAACAGTACACCAAGGGGTTGAGACTGTAATTATCCTAAATCCCATCTTTCATCAGTATCTCCCTTGCTCTGGAGTCTCTCGTCTCCAGGGCAGATTGCAGGTTCCAGACACAGTGAGGCTTGGGGCCGCCACAGCAGGGCGCCAGAGCGGAGGCAACAGCAGGAACAGAGAAGAAAGCCTGGTGGTGCTTGTGGAGGGAACCCCAGGGGTCTGGAAGCTGGTGTGAGAGGTGAGATGGAAAATGGTTAGTGTCGGAGTGGGCTCAGGCCCCCGTAACAAAGCACCACAGGCCGGGCAGCTCAGACAAGACACTGACTTCCTCACAGTCTGGAGGACTCTGAGATCAAGGTGCCAGCAGGGCTGGTTTCTCCCGAGGCCTCGCTCCGGGGAGCTTAGATGCCGCCTTCTGCCTGTGTCCTCACCTGGTCGTCCCTCTGCTTGTGTCTGCGTCCTAATCTCCTCTTCTTGTAAGGACACCAGTCTGGGCATAAAGCTTGGACTAGGCGAGCCTGCGTGCCTGCCCACCTCGGGCCGCCTGGCGAGGTGGGCACGCAGCATCTCACCCTAGGGGTGCAGGTTCAGAAACGCGGCAGGGTCCAATCACCAAGTGCTGACCAAGCCCCGGTGAGTCAGTTCACACCCAGCAAACTCAAAACAGGCGGCTCCGTAAGCTAGAGTGCCTATCTAATAATCTACCTGCAGAGATTTCTGGAAGGTTACTGAGTGCCAGTCATTTCCGTGGGACCCTCCTTTCCTGCCCTATCCCATCACCCCACACTGATTACAAGCTTTCTGTGGCCCCCAAACTGTGTCCTACTCGATTTCATGTCCCCGTTCACTCATTCCCAAATGTATCTTATTAATATTTGTCCACCCAGTACCTAACACAGCATCTTGCATGGAGCTGGTGGCCAACATATGCGTGTTGGTGGCCACGCTGGCAACACGGGGAGTGTCAGCTAAGGGCACAGGCTCTGGGTCAGAACCCTGTTTCTACCAAGTACCAGCTGTGTGACCCTGGGTAGAACCAACTGCTCTGAGCCTCAGTTTCCTCATCTTATCAAGTTAGGGTGATACTTACAGAACCTCACAGCGTTATTCTGAGCATTGACTGAATTAATCTATGCGTTCATTATACCCCACAGAGCAGCAAACGGCACACAGTGAACAGTATGTTCGTGCTGGTCATTTTTTTTTTTTTTAATATCCACTGTGTGCTTGACACATTACCTAGTTTTTCTCATTAAATCTCCAGACAACTATCAGGTGATGTTGTCACCTCCTCCTCAAAGAGGTGGAGGCCAGGCTGCTCACCTGGTAGGCGGCAGAGAGAGAGAACATGAGCTCAGAGCTGAGTCTCACACCTGCCCTCTCTCTACTGCAGTGCAATTAGGCTGAAATCAGCCTCACCCAAGAGGAACATCTGCAGGTGCTCACAGTCTGAAGTGGGAGGCCAACATCGCATCAGGCTCCACCCCAAAAATAAGGGGTTCAGAGATGTGATCAAGTCCCACCTCCTACCCTACGTGGTTGCAACCCTGGATGCTATATCAGTATCCCATCCAAGTTCCAAAGCCTTTTCATTCCATCAGCCCCAAGGCATTCCTAGCATTCAGTGCCCCCAAAATGTCCCCCTGGCTCTCAGCCAGACCACCAGCATGCCAGCTGTGCCCACGTACTGGAAAGCAGATGACCGTTGGTGAAAAACATAGACTGTGACCAGGACAGGATATTACTGTGCTTTTTGACTCCTAAGCATTCCTTCAGCCCCACGATGGCGGAGAGTTAAACACTGTCAGCACTAATTCTAATTAATTAGAAGCAACAGTCTAGAGCCATGGCTGAGGCTGAGCTCAGTGGAAAAGAACTCCATGCTTGACTAGCGATGTCCGCCGGGGCACAGGAGGAAGGGCAGCACACAGGATGCACGTCTGCCAGCCCTTCCTCAGGCCAAGCCCCTACGCTCAGGTATTGAGAAAGCACCTGGTAACCATGGGGTTTATTCCCGGGAGGGGACGGGAGGGGGACATGAAAACATAGATGTGCCATGGTCCCTGCCTTCAAGAATAAACACACGGAGGTGAGAGATCAAATTAAAATATAAATACAAATGATGCGTAGGGAAAACTGTTCTGTTTTTTCATGGGGTGGGGCTTTCAGGGACTTTCAGTTTTCTCATCAGGCTTTAAATGCAGTCAGTTGTCGCCTGCCTCTTACAGAAGCCAGGCTATCAAAACCAAACCATAATCAACCTCGGGACTGGGCCCTGCACAGCACTGAGCCCAGCCCCTGTCCCCCTGCAAAACCACCTTCGGCAACAACCTGGCACGCTGCCCAGTCCCTTCATCAGCCCAGCCGGGCACGGCAGCCACTCCAACCCAATCAACCACGACTCCTAGAAAGTGTTTCCTTGGGCTCGGCCCAAACCTCTTTTCCTAATTTCCATCCAACCGTCCTGATTCTGTCTTCCAGGGCCATACACAGCATGAAGAACACCACTCATCTGAGGTCGGCGCCCTTCCTGCTCCCAGTTAAGCAGTCCCAGGACTGGCCCTGTTTTCCAGGTGACCTGGTTTTCTCAGATCACCTAACTTACCCTGGGCTGGCTTCTTTGGACCTTCTTTGATCTCACAACTCAAGGCGGCTGCCTGCCTCTCTCTGGGCTCCTCCTCCCTGATCCTGGTGTCAAATTGCCTCCAGGCAGAAAGCTCCGGCGATTATAAGGCTCACTTCATTGTCATCCCTTTTCTCAGGCACCACAGTTGTGCACCACCTGTTGTCCGATGCCTGGGAGAAAAAAGTTCTTTTATGTACCCTGTTCAGCTTTCCAACTGACAATGGGAGGTTAAGTCCAGGCCTTGTTATCACACCATGGAAGTCCCCACAACATACATTTGTGATTTTGAGAGCTATTTCTGAGCGTTTTTAGAGATCCATCCAGTTGAGAGTCCCATCAGAATGTCTGGTCCGGGAGCTCTCCACAGGGTTTTTTATGTCTGAATCTATACAGGTGCTGGCATATATGTTATCACTTAATTCTCACAATTCTGTGAGGTGGGTATTATTACCTCCATTTATCAGATGAGGAAACCAGGCTTGAAGGGATTAGCAAGGTTAAAAGTGATGGAGCTCCACACCCACAAGGAAAGAACCTGGACACTGACGGGGGTGGGACCAAGTTAGACACAGCCAGAGCTCCTCCCTCTAAGCCCCAGCCTCCCAAACACATACCTAAAATTAAAGTGTAAATGGGAAAATGTGTGCTTTCTAGTGCCTGCGACTCTACCTGACCAAGAGATCTTTCTAAAACTCCGGCCTGATCATGTTTTCACTCCCATGTTTCAAAACTGGGCAAAAGGGACAACTCTCTTAAAAATATATAAAGAACAGACTCAAGAAAAGCAGCCTGAACAGACTAATAACAATAAAAGTAATCAAATTAGGAATTTAACACACACACACACACACACACACACACACACACACAATCACCCCACCTAGAGTTTCAGAGGCCGTTTCTATTAACATTCAAGGGATGGATAATTCACATTTTATACAAACTGTTCCAAAGGAAAGAAATATTCCCAAACTGATTTTATGAGGGTAATGTGACCTTGATGCCTTCCCACAAAGAAAACACAAGGCTCAGGCTGTTCTTCCAATGTACCACCAACTATTAAGGAAACAATAATTCCAGTGTTAAAGAAGTGGATGATATAGGGAACAAGGGAATGCCTGCCAGCTCACTTTACAAGGCAGTCATACCCTTGATATCAAAACTCAACAGGACAATCTGAAAAAGAAAAATTTCAGATCAGTCTCACTCATGAACATGGATGAAAAATATTCTTTTTTTTTTTTTGCGGTACGCGGGCCTCTCACTGTTGTGGCCTCTCCCGTTGCGGAGCACAGGCTCTGGACGCGCAGGCTCAGCGGCCATGACTCACGGGCCCAGCCGCTCTGTGGCATGTGGGATCTTCCCGGACCAGGGCACGCACCCGTGTCCCCTGCATCGGCAGGCTGACTCTCAACCACTGCACCACCAGGGAAGCCCCAAAAAATATTCTTTTAAAATATAAAATCAACAACAACATGGTTGGACTTGGAGGATATCATGCTAAGTGAAATAAGTCAGTCAGGCAAATACTGTATGATATCACTTATACATGGAATCTAAAAAATAAAACAAACTAGTGAACATAACAAAAAAGAAACAGACTCACAGATATGGAAAACAAACTAGTGGTTACCAGTGGGGAGAGGGAAGTGGGGAGGGGCAAGATAGGGGTAGGGGATTAAGAGGTACAAACTACTACGTATAAAATAAATCATCTACAAGGATATACTGCACAGCACAGGGAATCTAGCCAACATTCTGTAATAACTATAAATGGAGTGTAACCTTTTTTACTGAAGTATAGCTGATGTACAATATTATTTAAGTTACATGTGTACAGTATAGTGATTCACAACTTTTAAAGGTTACACTCCATTTATATAAACCTATACAATATTGTTCATCAACTATACCTCAGTAAAATATTAAATTAAAAATAAAATAAGGACTTCCTGGATGGCACAGTGGTTAAGAATCCTCCTGCCAATGCAGGGGACACGGGTTTGAGCCTTGGTCCGGGAAGATCCCACGTGCTGCAGAGCAACTAAGCCCATGCACCACAACGACTGAGCCTGCTCTCTAGAGCCCACAAGCCACAACTGCTGAGCCTGCGTTCCACAACTACTGAAGCTCGCACGCCTAGAGCCCGTGCTCCGCAACAAGAGAAGCCCCCACTCACCGCAACTAGAGGAAGCCCACGTGCAGCAATTAAGACCCAATGCAGCCAAAAATAAACACATTCATTTTAAAATAAATTTTAAAAATAAATAAGTAAAATATAAAATCAAACCCAATTAAATATATTTAAAAATGGTAAAGTAAGTACTCAAATAGAGAATTGGAACTGAAAAGAGATTCCAGAAGCAGACCCACATGCGTGCAGAAATTTAATTTATGGCAGAATTGGTACTGGAGATCAATGTGGTAAGGATGGATATTTCAATAATTGGTTATCCATATTGAAAATAAAAATAAATTAAATCTAGTGTTAGTCAGCCTTGTTGCTGCAATGATGCTGTATAACAAACATGCCCCAAGATCTCAGTGGCTTACAACAAACAACATTTCTTTCTCATGCACATACAGGTCTGTATGCCAGCTGTGACATCTAACAGTTCAGAGTCAGGCCTGCTCCAGCTGTCTCTCATTCTCCAAGCCAGGCTGGAGGAGAAGAGGGGACCTGGGACACGCACTTCTCATGTTGCAGGTAAGGAACCCAAGAGGGTGAGCCAAACCACATAGCACACTTAAAAGTCTCTTGTTGGCTGGGGCACACATTATATCTGCTCCCATTCCATTCACCAAAGCGAGTCACATGGTTAAGTTCAAAGACAGTCAGAAAGTGGAGTATATTCTGCCCACAGTGAGCCATGGCAAGGGCACAGAGAAAAGGAAGAATTGTTTTAAAATAATACAATTTACTACGGATCTCTATCTCATACCATACAAAAAAAGTTCATCTTAGAGGCTTAAACACATAAAGGTAAAAGACAAAGTTATGAAAATTTTAGGAGAATATCTTTATATCCTTAGGGTAAGAAAAAGATTCCCAAATATGATGCATAAAAAAGAAACCATTAGGGGCTTCCCTGGTGGCGCAGTGGTTGAGAGTCCGCCTGCCGATGCAGGGGACACGGGTTCGTGCCCCGGTCCGGGAAGATCCCACATGCCGCGGAGCGGCTGGGCCCGTGAGCCATGGCCGCTGAGCCTGCGCGTCTGGAGCCTGTGCTCCGCAACGGGAGAGGCCACAACAGTGAGAGGCCCGCGTACCACAAAAAAAAAAAAAAAAAAAAAGAAACCATTAAAAATTGATAATTTCAACATTAAAAGTAAAAACTTCTGTTGATCAGAATTTCAAAATGAGATGAAACATTTGCAACATATATCAATGGTAAAGGATTAGTATCCAGAATATATAAAGCACCCTTCCAAATAAATAAGAAAAATAGACCTGTGCATATGGCAAACTTGATATTTGCCATAAGCAGCATTACAATCAGAGAGAAAATTCTGAACTGTTTTGTACAAGGTGCTGAGACAACTGACTATCTGGGGAAAGATAAAAAGAGATCCCTGCCTCACACTGTATACCAAAATACATTCTGGATTATTTAAAAAGCTAAATATGAAAAGCTACATTGTCATTTTAAAAGAAAATATAGAGTACCACTATGCACTGCTTAAGGAACAAGTGTTTTAAATGAATACTGAAAAATCAAGTCATAAGAGGAAAGGCTGACAAATTGACTACATATTTTTTTAAAGCTGTTATGCCCAAAAACATCCTAAACCAAGTTAAAATTGAAGTTACAGAACACATGTCATGGACAAGGGATAAATATCCAGAACATTTAAAAGATGTCTTGCTAAACAAAGCCTTGCACATCTGAAGAGCAATGAGGTATCTCCCGTGGCTGTAGCACACAGTGGTGTGTGCGCATGCGCGCGCATGCCCAAGCATCTGCGTGCTACGCTCCACGCTCCTGCACGAGGAATTCTTTTGACTTAGAAAGCCCTTTCCCTGTTTTCTTCTAGGAGTTGGAAGAGACTTCAGGGAAACTAGTCTCTCCTTCCTTGATGCTTCTCTGGCTCGTTTCACATCCTCTATGAGACAAGCTTTAAAAGATTACAATTCATTATGATTAGTATTGCAGTGGCAGCTTGGGCTATCATAAGAAAATACCATAGATGAGGTGGCTTAAACAACAGAAATTCATTTCTCACAGTTCTGGAGGCTGGAAGTCCAGGATCAAAGTGCCAACGTATTCAGCTTCTGATGACAGCTCTCTTCCGGGCTTGCAGACGGCCACTTTCTCTGTGTCCGCACACGGCCTTTCCTTGGCATGTGCACATGGAGAGATCTCTCTCTTCCTGTTCTTATAAGGCCACCAATCCTATTAGATTAGGACCCACCCTTCTGACCTCATTTTACCTGAATTACCTCCAAAAAGCTCTACCTCCCAAGAGTCACAGTGGTTAGGGCTTTGACATAGAACTGGGGGAGCCAGGGAGGGGACACAACTCAGTCCTGGCAGGTATTCTGCCTCCACCACCCCTGTTTTTTAAAAGCTTTCTGAAATCTGTACAAGCCTTGAGCAGCATCTGCCACAGCCCGCCTCTGTCCTAGGGCTTAGGGTATCAAGATGAGTTTGGTTGTCGTCAGGTTACTCCTGTAGATACAGCTAACGAAGGGATGCGTCCATGCTTCTAGGAGGGCAGCGTGACGAGATCCCAGAGAAGACAGAGGAGAAGGTGAGCAAGTGTTCCAAGATGTGTTTAAATGCTCTTCAAGGAAGAGGTGATGCCATCCTCTCTGAAGTGGTGGGAGGTATGAAACCAGATGCCCAAGAAGGCTCCCCGAAGGATGGCGTTTTTTAGCCTAATTTTTGGTGGCTTCTTCCACCATCTGGGTGGCATCCACTATGCTGTCTCCATATTTTATCAGAAGAGGCTGCCAGGCCTCAGAAGGACGCATGCAGGGCTGGTCTTTCAGTGACCACAGGCACTCATAGATCCACAGTTATCCACTCTTACCTAACCTCACAGGTTGTGCTACATTGTGCCTTCATCCCAACAAAGACAAGTAGCATCAGTGGCTGGAAACAGGTGCCAGCAGACACCCAGCATTCTACAAGGACCCCCACCCAGCTCTTAGTGGTGGCAGCAGCCCTGCTCCCGGCCCCAGCTGGCGAGGACCATTAGTTACTTCGTCTTCATTTCTTGCTGCTCAATCCAGGGGGCCCCAAAGGAAGTAACATGGGACTCAAGACACCGAAAATCTGTACCTCTCCAGGTCTACAGTTGAAAGTTCACTTCCGCCCAGGCTGTTGGAGCGTCAGTACACACTCAGATAAGGTTTGTTGGGTGCCGCTGGGTCCCTGGCATTGGTCAACAAGAAAGAGAGCCTCGTGCTGTCGCAGCGTTTGCAGACCACTTGGAGAAGAGTGATGGTTAGTTTTAGGTGTCAAGTTGGCCAGGCTACAGCACACAGGTCTTTAATCAAACGCTAATCCAGGTGTTGCTGTGACAGCATTTTGTAGATGTGGTCAACACCCACAATCTGCTGACTTTAGGTAAAAGAGATTACCCTGGAGAATGTGGATCGGCCCCATTCAAATTAGTTAAAAGGCCTTAAGAGCAAAACTGAGTTTCCAGAGGAAGAAGGAAGTTGGCTCAAGACCAAAACATCAGCTCCTCACCAGGAGTCCCAGCCTGCTGTTCTACCATACTGACCAGCACTGGCCAGCTCCCACAGCTGCATAAGCCAATTCCTTGAAATAAATGCGTGTGTGTGTGTCTGTGTGTGTGTGTGTCTGTGTGTCTGTGTTTGTCTGTGTGTCTGTGTACATGCACTAGGTAGGTAGATATAGATATGGAGAGAGTTTATTTCAAGGAATATATCCATAAGATGTAAATAAAGACATAGATCTACAGATATAATTTACATTTATATCTCCTACTGGTCTGTTCCTCTGACTGGTACAAGGAGACTCACACATACACGAGGCATTACTAGCCAGTGTCCTACGCGCTACGACTGGGGGAGCATCACATGCCGTACTTAACGGTGTAAGCCTAAGTTGGACCCTCCAGATCTGAATCTTAGAGCCATCATGCACTAGATGCACCATGACCTTGGGTCAGCTCTTATGTTCTGCAAGCCTCAGTTTCCTCACCTGTAAAATGGAGATAGCCTCTTCCTCCTGAGGTTAATGCAAGGGGTCAAAGAGGTCACCTGTCTCGCCCAAGAACACGCCGCTAGGAAGCGTGAAGCCAGGACTTCAACTCAGGACTCTCTGCCACCAGTGCTCGCCCCCCTAACCCTCTGCCGTCACCTTCTCCTTGGGGATTACACTTCAGCTGTTGCTTCTTTAACAGACGCTCTGCCCAAAACAGCCCACATATGTTGTTACAACTTCAACTCTGTTCTGCAGAGATGCCTCTTAAATTCATAGCTTCTGCCCAATCCTAAGGTAGAATTCCATGCTTCCATTGCATTCTGGTACTTGGATGTGACCACTGGCTTCAAACCCAGCATATCTTAAATTCAAACTCATCATCTTTCCCTGCCACGGACCAGTCCTGGCTTCATCTCTCTCTAGTTGTATGACCTTGGGAAAGCTACTGACCCTCTAAGCCTCAGAGTCCCCATCTGTTCAATGGAGGGAGGGGGGTGGTGATATGAGGAAAGCAGACACGTACCCTGTATGTAGTACCTATCCTGGGGTCTGGTACATTGTAAGCACTAAATATATGATTGTACTTAGTCATTCAGCATCTATTCATTCATCAGCACTGTTTTTAATTTATTCTACAGTAGGAAGCATGGATTTAGTCCTAACCCACTACTTGCAGGCTAATTTTCCAGGAAAACTATCATTTCCCACTAAATCGAGTAAATAAGATGCTACAGTATGGCTGTTTCCTTTCCATTTTATGTCGGTGTATTGCCATCTAGTGGACAATGCACAAGTTACAAGCAAAAGAAGAAAAGGGCGTGCAGACAAAGGCGATAATCCTAAAAGAAATGTTTACCGTGAAGACTGGTCCATAGCATTGTTGGATTTCAACAACTATCTGAAAAACATAAATAACAAGATGTGCTCTGAATAGAAAATAAATTGTAAATGAACACTACAGTAAGTTACCAGCTTATAATATTACAATCTCTAACTTGTTCTAAGCAAAATAAAAAATAAAAGAATCAGCATTCTTTCCTGCAACTGACCGCTTTTCTCCATTTGAATTCTCCATGCCACATACTGGATGGGAATCTAAATCATAAGGAAGCCACTCAACCAGGAGTTAGACCTCCTGACTGCTCTACCTTTAACTAGCTAAGCAACTCTGTTTTCCTTTCTGAGTATGTTACCATTACGGAGTGCTTACCATATGCTTGGGACTATGCTGAATATTTTATATGGATTATCTCTTAATCATTAAATTATTAATAGTGAACCACTAGTAATAATGATTACTGAGTTTTTTATTTCTCTCTTCAATCCTCTGACCTTTTGCTTCATGCATTTTGGACCTCTGTTGTCAAGTGCATATATGTTTATAATTGTTATGTCTTCCTGATGGATTGACCCTTTTATCAGTATGTAATGTCCTGTCGCTTGTAACAATTCTTTCTGTCTTAAAGTCTATCTTGAATGTGTCATCTGACCTCATGGTTTCTGATGAGAAGCAAGCTTTTAATCTTACTGAGCATCCTTTACATGTGATGCATTGTTTTCTCTTGCTGCTTTCAATATTCTGTCACTGGCTTTTGACAATTCAACCATGATGTGCTTAGATGTGGATCTCTTTTGAATTTATCCTTAGAATTTGTTGCACTTCTTGAAAGTGCAGATTAATGTAGGGGTTTTTTTTTTTTTTCCAAGTCTTTCATGAAATTTGAGAAGTCTCCAGCCATTAATTCTTCAAATATTCTTTCTGCCTCTCTTGTGTCCTGGGACTCCCGTAACATATATGTTGATATGTTTGATGGTCCCACAGGTCCCTTTAGCTATATTCACTCTTCATTCTTTCTTTCTGCTCCTCAAACTGCATTATTTCAATTGTCCTATTTTCAATTGTTCTCTTTCATCTGACTGTTGAACTTCTCTAGTGAATTTTTCATGTCAGTTACCATACTTTTCAGTTCCAAAGGTTTCTGTTTGCTTCCTTTCTATAAATTTTTCAACTCTTTACTGATATTTGCATTTTGTTCACAGCTCATTTTCCTACTTTCTTTTAGTTCTTTGCCCAAAGTCTCTCTTAGATCTGTGAACATACAACATATATGACAGCTGATTTAAAATCTGGGCTTCCTCAGGGAAGGTTTCTGTTGAATATTTTTTTCCTGTGTACGAGCCACTGTCTTGTTTCTTTGCATGTCTTATAATTTTTTGTTGTTGAAAACTGGACGATTTCAGTAATATAAGGTGGCAACTCTGGAAACCAGATTTGTGGCCCCTTCCCTTTAATGCTTATTGTGGTGGTGGCTGCAGGCTTTTTAGTGACTTTCCAGAACTAATTCTGTAAATCCGTACTCTGTCATGTGTAGCCACTGAAATCTCTACTCAGTTAGCTTCATCTTCAGCTAATAATCAGGCAGATATTTCCTTAAGCACCTGAAATAAGTCTTCTGCCTTTTGCTGAGGGGCTCATGTGCATTGGGGCACACCTTCAACACTCCAGAAGTTTACAACTCTACCTAAGCCTTTACTTCCTGTCTGTGCAGAGCCTCAAGACCATCTAGAGATGAGAGATTAGGGCCTTTTCAGGTCTTTCCTGGGCATGCAAATCCTGCACATGCATGTGACACACAGTCGGGTGCTCGCAAATATACATATAATTCCCGTATATGTGGCCACTACAAAGCAGACTAATGCAGCTGCAGGGGTTTTAACTTGCAATTCAAATGCCATGAGCAACACTGACACGAAAACTGGTGACAGTTTTCAAACTGGTGAGACACTCTTGGTAAGGTACTGAAAGAGTACAACCTTCCTTCACTTGAGAGTTGCGTTTTTGGGTAAGTCAAGTGCTGCAAATCTGCAACAAAAAAGGACTTACAGTCTAAGCTCGGATAATTATTAATCAGTGTCAATGCTCACCAGCTAGAGACCATGCGGAACAGAACTGTGGTTGAACCAAAGTGGGTTTATTAGCACTTTTCGCACAAGGAAGACCACACACCATGGGGTGTCTCAGTACAAGGGCGCTAGGACGGGCTTATCAGAGAATTTGGGCCCGTGTTAGGGGATTTCAAGCAGGGTTCCATGACCCATAGTTTTACTCCAGATTGGGTGCTTTCAGAAAGCAAAGCAATTCTGAGTAGGTACCTTAGTAATTTTCATCCAGGTGGTAGGAAGAACAGAGTGGTCTAAGACCATGCTCAGCAGAGCAGCCGCAGTCTCCGCATAGGCCAGGAGAGGGGGTGTTTGTTCACGTTTTGTGGTTTGCACGGTATTCTTGTTTCTATGCTCCAACATGACTACAAAGCGTCCTCATTTCTGTCTTGCTGCCTCATGGTCACAGACCAGCCTTGTCAGATGTTGGTGTCGTAGAGAATTACTCATGTTCAAAGAGAACACCAGAGCCTAGCTGTAAGGGCCAGGTCAGCCTCCAGCTGACAGCTGTCAGGGGTTGCTTTTCCTTTCTCTTTATAGCAGGACTGTCATGTACATAATTTTCATGGGACACATGGAAGCTATAGAGATGTAGGACAATTGGGGGTTGTACAGGACTGTCCTATGCGCTACAAGCTCCAGGCATCCCTAGCCTCCGCCCACTAAAATAACCAATCATCCTGCTAACCAATGACTAACACATTTACAAAAACACCCTCCCTCGGGGGCAGCACCACCTCAAGAGAACTCGAGGGTGTAGCTCTAAACATCCTAAATCCAACCCCCAAATCACAAGAAAGTAAGAATATAGACATAGGAGTACAGCAGCCTGCGCCCTCACAGAACTATTTCACCGAACAGTGCTTTAATGGCTGTGCATCAAAAGTTGGCTTTGAAAAGGCCGTCCAGATCCAAGGCTATTTATTTACTGTAGAAACGGTGCTGAGAGCACCAGCCACAGCAGCAGCCGGTGCCCTCTGCATAAAGCCCCCATGAGAAGTATGTGGTGGGCGCTGCCAGTTTCCTACCCAATGTCCCTTTCTCCTTTCTCCCCTAACAAAACCTCACTTTTACTCAAGGCAGCCATGTGCCCACCTTCATACCTGCTTTTCCAGACTTCCGTACACCTGGGTGACACCACTTTGGCCAATGAGATGTAAGCAAGCAGAAGCAAAAGTCTACAGTGGTTTCTGAGAAAGCTTTTGCTTTTCTGCTAAAAGGGAACAGATAGGACGGGGACCTCCACTCTCCTTCCTTGCTTATAAACAGATGAGTCATCTTCAGCTGTGACAGTCATCTTGTGACCCTGAGGCAATGAGCATGGGGACAAAAACCAGCTTTCTGAGGAACTGTTTAGTAACTGCATCAACACCAGCAAGTGCCCAGTTTTAGACTTCCTTTGTAGAGAAACACACAAACCCTTTTTTTGTTTAAGCCACTATTATTTGTGGAATTTCCTGTTACTTGCAGTTGAACAAATTACTAATAGAGAAAACAGTTAAACATCAGATAACTTAAGGAATAAGAAACGGGGGTTTATGTTAAGCCTTTAATGTTACAAACAAGTGGGGGGGAAAAAGTGCTCAAACTATATGAGGGGGAGGGGTTTGAGTTAAATCTTCATTTTTCTTAGCAGGAAGCCAACAGCTATTATAGCAAGTTGATAAGTCAAGAAACACTGTACAAACAATAAGCATTTTATTTAGTATGGAAGTAAATACCCAAAATACAAAACCTGCAGCAGTTGAAGATGTTTGCTTCTGGGGAGCAGAACTGAGAGTGGGATAAGACTTGCATTTCTTTGTAGCCCTTCGGTTTTCTGACCATGACTGCTTTAATTATTTTGTAATTAATCATAGTGGGGAAAAGTGATATATAAGACTAAACTTTTTCTTGGCACTAAATTTAACTTCTTCAGGAAGGAAGGATTGCTCTTTTCCTTTTAGAATAACAATATTAAGGTTTTAAGGAATGCTTCCTGCTTCTCACAAGAATTTGGTATTATTTCAACTTTACTTTTAATTGAAAAATGTATGTGACATATGATTTGAGAACGCGTTCCTCAAAACCAGGCAGACCTTGGTTTCACCTTCCCAGCAGTGGTTTGCAGCAAACAGTGGCTCGGGGGCTTCTTGGAAAATGGTAGTTAAGGCTGAGCGGGTGATTCCAGAACCTCCAAACCTGTTTCCTCTAGAGCAGCTCTGCTTTGCTCATTACAGATATTCAGCTTTGACACAAGACTTAGAAGAAAGAGCTCTACTAGTTTGAACATCACTGCAATGCCACAAAAGTTAGCACAGCTGAACCTGACCTGCAAACATACTCAGTTTGACTTCACATGTTTTTTTTCCTTTTAAAATTTAATTTACAAACATTAAAAGATCAGATTTCATATAAACATCCAGATTTTCCATTCCTCTTAAAAAACAGAAAACCCTAGCAACACAGGAACCACATTCCTGAGTGGCAACAAGTGGCTGGAAATGAGAAGCTCCTGCTCCTTTAGATGGAGGTGGACTCTCCTTTTCACCTGGTCAACCTCACCTGTCTGTTCTGATTAGAATTGGTGATGCTGCACTAAGGGACCAGATTCCAATTTCTTTCCTTGCAAAAGTAAATAGCATGGAACAGTGGAGAAATTACTGAATTAGGACTTAAGAGTTTTCTGAGTATTACTTGTCAGGTGTGCACCTATATTCGTCAGAAGAGGCTATTACGCTGTGTTATGTTATGGAAACAAATTAACCAGGAAATCAAGTGACTTCACACACCAAAAGTTTATTGCTCACTTACGCCATTCGTCCAACAGGAGCAGGTGGGAGATTCTGCTCTACAAGCCACCCAGGGACCCAGCTGGCCGAGGCACCATCTCGAGCACCACTGGCTGCCACAGAAGGGAAGAAAGATTAGAGACTCTCACATCAGTTTCACCTTCCTCACCCAAAAGCGATGCAGGTCACCTTCACTCACATCACACGGGCCATAACTGATCTCATAGCTTCAGTTAATTAGGGAGCTGGTGGGAAGTACAGGAGAACAAAGGGAATACTGGGGGAGCATCACTGTCTCTACTACCTGCAATCGTCAGTAAATTATTTTACTTTTCTCCATCTTAGCTATTCATCTGTAACATGAGGTTGTTCATGATCTCTCCTCCTTCTAGAGGTTACGGGGGAAAATCAAATAAGGTAATAGACATAAAAGAACTCTGAATGAGCTCTGAAGAGTTTTACAAATTTAAAGGACCACAGTACTGACACCATGGTGGACTTACTGTGCCATCACCTCCACACAACCACACACACCCTTGCCTACGTTTCAGAGCTGTGGGCCAAACAACAGGCACACTGGGGGCTCCAGAATGCAATGTTACTTTCATTTTAATTGCACCATTCAGTCAGTTTACCTGTGCTCAAGGCTGACCAGGGAAGATAAAAAAGAAAGCAACACATGCTACCCTCGGTCTCTTCAAGCAGTTTTCCTGTCTTGAAACGATTATGTGTGGCAGATTTTACTTTCAAAAGATGGCTGCTTTGTCCCCTCCCCGTGAACTCAGGGGGACCTTAGTGGCTGCTTCAACCAGAGTATGGCAGAAGTGACACTATGTGAACCCCGAGACTAGTCATAAAAACGTCACACACTTCTCTGGCTCCCTGGGGAAGCCTGTCTCAGACCCCAGCTGTCAGGCTGTGAAGAAGCCCAGATGAGCCTCCACAGAGAGACGACCCAGAGGTCACAAATGTGGGTGTTCCAACCAGCAACCTGGCTGAGGTTCAGCTGACAGCCGCCATCAATCTCCAGACCCGTGAAGATGCCCCCAGATGTTTCCTGCCTCCTGGCCAATGTGCAAAACCCAGCCTTCAAATCTCTCAGCCGAGCCCCAGGCTGTGCAGCAGAGGAAAGCTGTCCCCACTGAGCTCCACCCAGATTCCTGGCCCACAGCTTGTGTAAGCATAAGAAAATGACTGTTGTACACTGCTAAGTTCTGGGGTGAATTTTTATGCAGCAACAGCATCTGGAACAGCTGGACTTGTTAGAATCTATAATATTAGCTTAATTAACTCACAGAAAAGAGCAAATATGTATTTGATGAACTATTAAATCTCAAATACTATACTAATGGAAACAATTGTGGGGGCTGCTGAAAATATACTGTATTGATAAGAATTCACTTAGGCTGTAGTAACAGAAAAACCAAAGCAATAACACTTAAAACAAGACAGAAGTTTGTTTCTCACTTAAAAATTCAGACAGGCAGTTCAGGGCTGCTGGCCCCATCAGCGGGAACTCAATCTCTACCTTATTTCTCTGCTGTTCTCAAAAATAAGGCTATCACCCCATCGTCCATGACAGCTGTTCAAGCGCCATCTATTCTGTCTACATTTCAGCTAAGAGGGGTGAAAAGGGGAGGGGACGCGCATGCCGGTCTTCTAAGAATACTTCCTGGAAGCATAGCCAAGGTGCAGCAAGAAAATCTGGGAAAAACTGTCTTTGTTGCCATGTCCTGGCTAATAAGTGGGAAATGAATAGAAGGGAAAAATGAATATTGGGGGATAAACAGTAGGTCTTGCCACGTACATATTCCAAAATTCAATTCATATTTGGTGTAGGATTGACGCCTGAAATAACAATAGTTACCTCAAGAGCAACCCCCCCATGAGACTCTCAGCTCTACAGACTGACACCAGATCTTTCAGGTTAAATAAAAACATTTATGCAGCATCCACTTTCCTCACCAGACAAGTATAAATAAAATGGGAAACAAGCACTTACCAAATTAATGACTTAGTAAATTAATGATTCGTACGAAAGGAAAGGACATTTAGAGACAAATATTTCCTCTAAAATCAGTAATATGTCCTGATGGGTCTTCCTGTAATCAGTGTCTCCTTGGGCAAGTCAGTCAATAACCTGAAGTCCTGTTTCGTCACCTATAAACCAGCATCACACATAACAGGCTTGTCGTGAGGATCAAATGAGATTACGAGTGTCAAAGTGCTTTGTAAGCAGTAGAGTTTTATACAAATATAAAGTTATGCACCTTCAAAGCTATCACGCCAATAAGATACATTCAATTAAACAAAACATCTTCAAAAATTTTTAACAATGTATAAATACAATCACAAAATAATCTATCTGCCAATTGAAAGAAAATTTACAGTACCTACAACAGAATTTACAGACGCCTACAATAGTTTGCGGATTGTTACATAGTTTTAAGAAATACCATTAATACAAATACATGATTTACAATATCCCCATTATAGCAAGAAAAAAAATAGATTCGTAAAATAAAACGTCTTTTAGGCATTTACAATGCCAAGTATTGAAATGATTATTCTCACTATGACATAAGAATAATACTCTTTTAGTGGTAAAAGACAGATTTCATTAGGCCAAGGACCACTGAAGAGCTTCTGGAAGGTTCCAAAGTAAAATCTGGCTATCTTTCCCCCAAAATAAATAGAACAGCAGCAATGCCTACGTATCCCATGAACATAAACTATGAAAATTCCTTTTATATTAACTGGGCCTTAAGTACGTGACTCATTACAAATAAAAATAAACAAAATTTTAGAAACTAGTTAACACCAATAGCCCAAATTTGGTTTTTACCTGCCTGTAAACGCCTAGGATAAGAAGTTTCATCATGAAGTATATATTAAGTGTAAAATTAACAATTATTTCTAACTCTATATATAAGCCAAAGTGCTCACTCTTACCATGGAAGCAAAACCTAAAATAATCTACAGAAATAGTATGTAAACACAGAGAGTTTTGAGATAGACTAGGAACATCCTTCTTGTTCTGTGGATCAAAATGCAAAGGTCTCCATTCCATATGGGCATGAACACAAACACTTTTGTTAATTTAAGACACATGGATCTTACACGACTATGTGCATACACATATGTACACCATGAACCAAATGTTAACAATGTTTCTAGCTACACCACACCTTCAAGCCCCATATGCTAGAAAGTAAAAACTTAATATGAAAACTACTTTTCCTTTTTTTTTTAAAGTAAACTTTAAAATGGAAAAACAAACCCAACACTCCTCTTTGCAATAGGTACTGAGTTCTAAAGGTTCAGAGTCAAGACCCCCTTCAGTTGTTCCCAAAGGAAAGAACACGCAGACTCCCTCACTGTCTTCAGGAGGTCTGATCGTCTCCAGTGGTCTGCAAAAGAGAAACAACTCCTTAACACTCAAAGCTATTTGACTTAACATACCAGATTTAAAGCACTAGGAAAACATTTCGTAACTGCCAGCACAGCCAGCTACTACATTACCTGGCATCCCATGGCCCAATTACGTTAAAAATTACTGTCATGCTAGAGAAGTACAGCAATGGGTCCACCCAGATGTCCAGCAAGTCACTCGCATTTGAGCAGAGCATCACCAAGTGCCATGTAAGTCTACTGACCCTGTCCATGTATGTCAGCTCAAGGTTCAATTTCACCTGAATGCTGGTAATCGTAAGGGAAAACAAACCTATTAAGCACACACTTGACAATTACCATGAGGTGGACCTTACCCAGCAAAGGTATACTGGGACTCTGCAAAAACCCTCAGGAGGAGAGTCATGTCCCTACAAGAATCCTCATTTTCCCTACCTCTTAACTTTTATATAAGAGAAACTGTACGGGAAACGGCACTGGATTTCAAGAGAGCTGGGTTAAGCCCTAGCTTTGCACCACTTTGTTTCTGTATGTTCCTGAGAAGTCACTTAGCCTCTCAGGGCTTTAGTCACAAACGTAATCCTTGAACCAGCAACATCAGTACCACCTGGGAACCTGCAAACACGCGACCTATGAGACCCGGCCCCAGGGCAACTAAATAAGAAACTTTGGGGGTAGGACCCCACAATCTGTGCTCTAGCCCTCCAGGAGATTCTGATGCATGTCCAAGGTTGAGAACCCGTAAGTGTCCTGTATAACGTTACCTGCCCAACCTACTGCATGAACACAAACACGAGACATCACTCATACAAAGACCTAATCAATTTCCCAAAGGTTTTACCAATTACTATTTACCTATGAACACCACTTACCCCGTGGAAAACTCCGATTTAAATCTTCATATCGAGGAACTATAGTAAAACCTATACACTCTTCAAAACCAAACCGAGCACTTTAAAACAATCTTTAACGATACGGTCTTATTATGTTTCTAACTTGTTCTTACTATAAAGCCTAAAACCATACAATATATTGATACATGCTTCAAAACTGTTCATTTAGAGCCACTGGAACTAATGGAAAGCAACTGAACTTCATCTAATTAAAAAAAGAAGTTATTATCAATGAACATTTATCCCTCTGGTTTTAAAGTAATTTCAGGATATCGACAATACATTTCTGGAATGCCCTAAAAGCCTCCAAAGAGAAATTAAAATAACTTTATCGTCATCATGTCGTACTTAAATAAGTATGTCCCTTTAAAAAACTTTTTTTAAAGTACTTCATAGAAATTAAACTCTCCAAGAGTTAGAAATCTTCATTGCATTAGTCACTGACCGCATCCAAATTACCCTGACATCCAGAAAACACTTACTTGTCTTAAAAACTGCTTTCCAAGGTACGATGTAGCCATGCTGGTTAAATTCTTCCTGCTGCCCACTTTGCACCTGATGTAGCCATACAAGTTGGCCCCTTGCAGCACCACACCCATGATAACCACCACCTGGGAGAGGGGAATAACCAACAGTTACGGGCTTGACACTGACTGACCGTCTCTCTGCCATAAACAAAACGCGGAGACTGTCTCGGGAAAGAGCAGGAAGAGGAAGCTCTGTGAAGGGGGGTTGTGGCCGTGAGACTCCCGTGCGCCCTCCCTCCCAGAGCAGACCCGTCCAATACGCGCTCTGCACCACCCAACAAGCACCCATCAACACACATGCTCTGTGCCAGCCCCGGGGGTGCAGTAGGGGGACCATTCATTCTCTAATATTTTCCATGGTTCTGTGAGTAAAGATATAAAAAAAGTAAATGAGACTCAGAAGGGGCTCAAATGTTAACTGTTTCCTTAAGAATTCCAAAAGAATGGTCAAGAGATAGATCAAGTTCAACACACTGAAAGCACACAGAGCTGAGTCTCTGCTCTATGCTACTGTGTGGGCAACAACTGGCTTCTAAGAAAGCAAACCGGTGCCTCAAGGTAGCAACCAACAGGGGTTTGCCTTCTGTGACAAGGAGATGGGGGAAGGGCGCAGAGGGGGACACAGCACTAGGAAGAAATGCACTTCAGCAGAGTCGTTTCTTCCTTGTGGCCACAATCCTATAGGTGACCCCACTAAGACCGCTAAGGATTGAGAAAAAGAAACGCAAGCCTACTATTTAAATATTATTAAAGAAAAGTTAATTAGAACAACATGAGGGGATCCCACGGTTAAATATTCTACAAAGCTTTTCTGTAAAGGGCCAGATAATAAATATTTTAGGCTCTGCAGGCCATATGGTCTCTGCTGCAAACACTCAACTCTGCCATTCTAGCCCCAGAGCAGCCACAGGCAATATGTAAACAAACAGGCAAGGCTGTGTTCCAACACAATTCTACAAAAACAGGCGTAAGGCCAGATTTGGCCTGCAGGCCACAGTTTGCCAAGCCCTGTTCTAGAATAAGCAAATGGTCTGAGTAGGCAGGAGGACCAACGGTCATCAAGCCCATCACCACAGAGAACAGTGGGTGGGGAAGCTTGAGGGACGGGATGCCCCCTTCCTGCCCTGTGGTCTTAAAACAGGAGCCCAAACCACCTTTCACCCCCCTCTCCCTGCTCTGCTTTAGGGAAGGGGAAACACTGCCAGAGAAAGACTGGGCTGCCTCCCCAGAGAGAGGTGAAGGCTCCAAGGGCTCACAAACGAACTAAAGCAGGAGGGCAGAACCACGACAGAGCAACAAGAACTCCACTATGTAAGGGAAGGAACCCAAGCAAGCCAGCCGAGGCAGGCCGCGGCGGCAGGGCTGCGGTCCCCTCCTCACACCTGCGCCTTCAGGCGACCAAACCGCAGCTCACAGCAGAGCCCAGGTGTCTCAGACAACAAGGGAGGCAGGCAAGGAGAACTCACCCACACGAAACCAACATAAAGAGAAGGTCTGGACAGAGCTGCCACTGCAAACAGGAGCAAAATGGGGAGGGGAACAGGGAAAGGCAGCTACGCAGAACCACAGCAAAAAACAAAAAGAAGAAAGGAACACAGTATGCAAAAGGCAGACGAAGAATCATTCTAAAAAGAAAGAGAGTCCACCAAAATAAAAGCATTCCTGAAGCATTCCTCACCCTACAGAAGAACCTAAAGACAAGAATTCAAAGAGAATGAAGGTAAGACAAGACACCAGAAGGAGTTGAAAATGGAGCTGGCAGAGCTCAGGAAACGCAGAGAAGCCCTTGCTAAAGCAGCCCACTCCGCTCTCCCTGGCACTCTCCACTCCGTTACCGTGTGTCACCTTTCTAACAACCCTTATTTACTGTCTGTCTACACTCTGCTCCACTAGAAAGTGGTGCTATCGGAGCAGTCATCTTGTTTATCAGGCCCTTAATCATATCCCCAGCGCCCAGGACAGCTCTGGTGTATGGCAGACTCTTTAAAAAGATGTGCTGAGTGAATAACCAGAAAGGAAAAGATGAGAGACGAAAGCATTTAAGATGGTAGATGAGAACAGATAAAAATGATCCAACACAGAGGTAACTGGTACCTCAGAGTCAGAGACACCAAAAACACAGAACATAAATAAATGTAAAGACAACAGAAGATAATTTTCCTGATTCAAAGCAAAACCTGTGCCTGCATATTAGAGGGGCACAGTTTCCAGAAAAAGCAACACAGAAAGATAAACACAAAGACAATCTGGTTATGTATGCTATTTTAAAACTTCAAGAATGATTAACAAAAATTATTTGTCCAGGGAGAAAAATAATTCACTCCCTTACATGGAGGTTAAGTAAGCCAGGCCTCAGATTTCTCTACAATATTCAATATTAGAAAATGAGGAAGTAATGTCTTCTAAATGGTGAGAGAAAAAAGTTGTGACCCACGAATATTAACTTAGCCAATTCTTTATTCAAGAATAAAGAATCTTTTTTCAAGAATGAAGAAATAAAGAATTTATTCAAGCATAAAGAGTTTATTCAGAAAGAAAAAAGAAAAGTTTATTCAAGAATAAAGTCAACAGGCTCATATTCTTAAACATGACAGAGCCAAAGGAAAATAACACCCACAAGTTTTTTGAAAAAAATCACCCAACAATGAAATTCAGCCAACCAAGAGGTAAAGGAGAAGCTGCAATAAAAGGACTGAATCAATTTATTTAAAAGTAGATCAAAGACTGAACAACCAGTAACAAATATCGTCTCAAAAGGTAATTATTATAAACCTTGACAACAAAAATAATACTGGAACAAACAAAGCTCAGGCATAGAAAGGGAAGAAACAAAGGAGGGAATATAAGAGTGTTTATTTCATTCCCTTTCTAAACAGTCTCTAAGTCAATAAACAGGACTAACTATATTACTTAAAATAACTAAAGTAAGACTACAACCAACAAAAATCCAGAAGTGGAAGGAGGGAGGAAAGGTGGGAGAAGGCATGAATGTTAACTTTACATCTTTCACAGCAGGAAATCAAGACATTAAATACATTTCTTAATTCATGAAAGAGGGTATGATACATGAAATGCATGAAAGAGGGTTATGTGATACAGATAACTACTAGAAAAACTAAAAACAGAAAATAAACCTTCCAAATCTCAAAAGGGAAAGTATTTATGTACGTGTATGCACAAAGGAAAAGAGAACCTATACAGCGAACTAGACAAGGAAATATTAAAAACAGGAGAAAAAAACACAATTAAGGCCAAAATACATCTGACACCAATATGTATTAAGTGAGATAAAATCAATTATTAAAAGAATAAGACACACAGTTTGGGCTAAGTGACAGATTATATTTTCCAAACATGGTGGCAATTGTATCTCCACATGCTCTTCTAGAACCTTCTTACTCCCCCATCAAGCTGTAGAGCCTAATTTCCATTCTCCTGAATGTGGATGGGTGCCAAAAGTGATGCTGTGACTTCTGAGGCTAGGTGGTTGTCATGGGCTGAACTTTGTTCCCCCAAAATGTATATGTTTAATATATATAATCCCAGGACCCCAGAATGTGACTGTATTTGGAAACAGGGTCTTTAAAGAATTAAGGAAAAATAAGGTCACTAGGGTGGGCCCTAATCCAATATGATAGGTGCCCTTATAAGTAGAAGAGATTAGGACACAGACATGTACAGAGGGAAGACCACATGAAGACACTGGGAGAAGACAGTCAACAAGCCAGAGACAGACCTCCAGAATTGGGAGAAAATAAATTTCTGTTGTTTAAGCCACCCAGTCCGTGATACTTTGTTATGGCAACCCTAGAAAACTAATACAGCTGTACAAAGTAATACAGCTTGTGAGCTAAAACACTCTCAACTGGAGCTATGACCCTCCAAGTAAGCTGTGACCCTCCAAGTCTAACTGCCTCATATGAGGCCACCAGACTGTAATGAAGCCCCAACCAGCAATGTGGAAAGACCGCATTGAGAGGCCATGGGACCCCATAAAGAGGAGAAGCCTCAGCGGCCCCCAGCCACTGTCTGACCACAAGTACAAAAGATCCCAAGCCAGAACTTTCCAGACAAGCCCTTCCCAAACTTCTGAACCAGTGAAACTGTGAGAGATCATAAAACGACTGTTGCAGTAGATAACCAGAACAGGTTACCAACCAGTATTTTCAGAAAAGACCACTCTGTTAGTTCCAAACCAAGCTAAGCACGTTTGGAGTATACTGACCATCCCCGACCGACAAGATTATGTGATACACGTGGTAATCACTGAAAGATGGGCTAAATCAAATTCTGCTCAGCACTGGGAGAACTGGTGAGATGGAGTCTTTCACGGGACTCTGCTCTCTGTACTTAGAGAAAAGCAGAGCTGAGAAACCAAACTTGGGAAATACATGATGAAGCTGCCTACTCAAGACGGGTCCCTGATGTTAACACAGATGCTGCTTATTATGACTGTCCACCAGCCACCTTAGCGGGCTACTGACAGCTCCACACTGATACTCACCAACCACTTCACTCTGAAGGAGAAGAGGGCACTAAAGGCAAATATCACCCACAGCACCGGACAGGCAATGAGTCCTAACCAGAAGATTCTTGATTCAGCCTCTGAAACAGTTTTACTGTCTTGAGGAGAGGCCTACAAAAGAACATGAATTTAATAACCAACGTTCTGTGGTATTTATCAGCAAAAAGTTTAACATTTTTAATGAAAAACCCCTTACCCTCAAATTCACATAAATTAATACAGACAACCCAAATCCCAAGTTAGAACTCCTACCCCCCGCCCCACAATCTCCCTCAAGCAAAACAGTAGATCTACCACTACTGTAATTTTTGGAACTGGTCTTAACATACTTTGTTTTAAGTCGAGAATGTTTCATTTTCAGGGCAGAGTGGACAGTTTGTCATCACCCAAGACAGTAAGGGTGGCCTCTGATAGGCTTCTAGTCAATCCTTCTTGCACTTATACTGATTATTCATAAGCAAGCTTTGAAAGATGCCTTCTTAGGTGAGGATTCAGGAAATCAAGGCTATGTTCATCTTGGAGACTAAAAGGTCCATCAGGGTCCACAGGAAGAAATGCAGTCAAGGGATTCCGGACAATGACCAGAATGTCTCAGCAACACCCAGGAATTTAAAAGGGCGCCGAGTGGTTTCCAAGGTAGATTTTATAATATAAAGGACTATGGGCTCACCGAGCACAATGCTGCTTTCTGAGGAGTCCTAGTCAGGGCCCTAACAAGCAGAAGCAAGCAATTTAATCGGTGCTGTCTCCAGGAGTTTTGTCCTCTGGCTCCCACACTGATTTCCACTACAGATAAGCAGGCTAACCCAAAACAGAGCAAGGTCCCCTAGGGCTTCTGAAGGCACAGCCTGAAGAACAGACTGCTCTCTGCTTAACTCAGATTTTCTATCCAGCTGCAAACCTCCTCTTTCTTCCTCCTGAGTACGAATGGAGGAGGACCCCGGGGGGGAAGGACAGAGGGAGCCACTGGAGGGAGCTACACTAGGCAAGGCACACAGGGACCCCAAACAGAGACCCTTCAGCAGCAGCCCCTGGGAGCCAGCTAAGCACGCGGCATAAACCCTGAGCCCAAGCCCTCTCAGGGTTCTTTCCTGGACACGCCCTGTTTCCAGTCGGAACTAAAGAGAAACACAAGGCAAGTTTAGAAGGTCATCTGGTTCTGTGCTATACCATGCCAAGCGACCCGGGGCGGTCCCTTATGTGTAGATGCATCTGAAGTGTTTAGGTAATTGACCCTTAAATACTCAAATGTATCTACACATTATTTTTTTTTTTTTTTTCAGTACGCAGGCCTCTCACTGTTGTGTCCTCTCCCATTGCGGAGCGCAGGCTCCGGACGCGCAGGATCAGCGGCCATGACTCACAGGCCCAGCCGCTCCGCGGCATGTGGGATCTTCCCGGACCGGGGTACGAACCCATGTCCCCTGCATCAGCAGGCGGACTCTCAACCACTGCACCACCAGGGAAGCCCTACACATAATTTTTTGAATGACGCTCAAAAAAACCCACAAAAAACAAAACAAAGGCAGTTTACCTTCCTGGACTCAAACACCCAATGGCTTTTTCCATCTTCATCAATATGATTCCACCAGCGCAGGCCAACCATTAGTCTACCTGTGACATTCTGGTAAAGATTAATATATGCACACACATTTTAAAAACATTATTTACAGGTCTACCATAACATCATATCTTAGTGTAACAGTTCACAAACAAGAAATCATCAGCTTTCCCGCCATGATATCCAATTAAAGACCACTACGTACCAGGCCTGGACAAAAGAGTAAATAAAATGCCATGGCAGGCCCCACAGGGGCAGAGGTGACAGGGTCAGCACACCCATAACCATTACCCTTCTTTTCCCTCGCGAACTCTTGTCCTTTCTCCAGTTCCCTAATGTGTTTCTAAACCCCTTGCTCTTTAGCTTCTGGGACCTACTTTTTCCTATATATCCTGACCACAGCTACATATACTTTATAACTATGTATCTCTAAAAAAGGTTATGGACTGAATACTGTGTCCCCCCCAAATTCATGGGTTGAAACTCTGCCCCCACCCCATCACCAAGTGATGGTATCAAGAGGGGGCCTCTGGGAGGTGATTAGGATTAGATGAGGCCATGGGGGCGGAGCCTTCGTGAATGGGATTAGTGTCCTCATAAGAGTCAAGAGACAGCTTTCACCCTCTCTCTGCTCTCAGTCATGTGAGGATACAACGAGACATCAGCAGTCTGGAACCGGAGGAGGGCCCTCACCAGAGGCCGACCATGCTGGCACCCTGACCTTGGATTTCCAGCCTCCAGGACTTGGAAAAATAAATTCCTATTGTTTGTAAGCCACCCAGTCTCTGGTATTCTGTACAGCAGCCCAAACGAAGACTATGGTTATACGCACTGACCTTCATTCAGTACTTGAAATGCACCAAGCTCCTTCCCTCTTACTAATGTAACAAATTGCTTTGATAGCTTTCCTAACATAATGAAATGAATACAGAAGAGAAGAAGAGGAGAGCCTTAGAGACCAAACTTCATTTTGTAGAAACGCTACCAATCAAAGGCTAAGCAAAAGAGAAGAGCTGGCAAAGAAGACCGAGAACAGCCAGAAGTCTATTGTAGTGGCACTTTCAAATAACAGCTCTTCGAATAGTCTCAAACTCCTCCATTTTCCCACTTTCCAATTCTTTACTTTGTTTTTGTCATTATTAGTTGATTTTCCGAATTTCTCTCAAGCTTATTATTTTTGTTTTTGAAACTTCTAGACCTCTAATAAAAGCCTTTTGTCTATTGTTTTTCCTCTGAATTCAGCTTTAGACACATTTCAAAAGTTTGAATGTAGATGTTCATTAAGGTATAAATAATCTATATTTACAGTTTTTATTTCCTTTTTGCGCCAAGATATTTAGCAGAATGGCTCTTTTTAAAAATCCCAATTTTGACAACCATTTTTTTTTAATTAGTCTCCAGTTCTGTTGTACTGGACTAGAAAATGTAGCTGCTTTGGGCAATTTCTTTGGATTTTCTTCATAGTGATATTTAGTCAACTTTTGTAAATGTTCCACAGGAACTGAACAAGAAGGTATTATGCCTCTACATACAGATTTCCAAATACTGCTATGAAAGTGACCTTGTTATTTCATTCAGATCCTTCAAATCTTATGTATTTTTGGTTG
Source organism: Pseudorca crassidens (assembly GCF_039906515.1). Classification (NCBI taxonomy): domain Eukaryota; kingdom Metazoa; phylum Chordata; class Mammalia; order Artiodactyla; family Delphinidae; genus Pseudorca; species Pseudorca crassidens. The sequence goes on along the minus strand of NC_090314.1, from coordinate 5,703,146 downwards.
CTCTGATCTGCAAAGACAATGGTTTGTTAGACTTCTATCACAACAGTGTTCCTCCATCTTCTCTAGTGTTTCTAGTAGTTTTTCACTATAGTTTGATGTGATGTCTTTCTGTGAATGATCCTCACTGTGACTCATCAACTGACCTTTCTTGTTCCACTGAATGCTGTCTTACTCTCATTTCTGCTTTGTCTGATAATAATATAACGTCAAGTTTCTTTTTGTTTGAATTGGTCTTATGTTATCTTTGCCTTCTTTTACTTTTTCTAATGTTACAATTATAGTTAGATCTTTTGGATTGGACTTTGATTTTTGACCAAATCTAAGAATTTTTATCTTTAAAAAGAGGGTTTAATCAAATTACATCTACAGCTGTAACTAATGTGCTACTGCTCCCATCCCCTTGCACTCTGCCCTATGATATTTCAGGTTCCTGGACGCTTGCTTTGCTCTCCTTCTCTTGATGTTTTAGTTGCTCCTGTCTTCTCCAATGTTGTGGAAGACACACAATGTTTTAAATTTTACTAATAGTTACCATAAAAATTTGAAAACAACTATTTATTCTTTTTTTACTATATTTTTCAAAATAAAGAATAAGACAAAAGCCCCATATAGGTTATAACATTTAAGTTCTTTTCATTTTTTAAATAACTTTATCTTATTTATCTCTTTTTAATAATTATCTCTTCTTTTGACAACTGCCTTGAGATTTACAACTACGACACACTGCTGTTCTAACTACATTCAGAACCCTGCACACCCCCTTCCCCAAGTCCATTTAATAATTTCCCCATTCTTGACTTCTTAATTTCATATCTCAATTGTCTGCATATCTGTAAGTAATTCTGCCACAGATGAAAGGGTATTTTTTAAGCCCTTGTTTTAAAAAAAAAATGTTATCAGAAAATATACTTTCTGGCCACATTTTTTTTTTTTTTTTTTTTTTTTTAATTTGGTCATGCTGCGGCTTGCATCCCGGTATCTCAGTTCCCTGACCCGGGACTGAACCCAGGCTATGGAGTGAAAGCCCGGAATCCTAACCACTAGGCCACCAGGGAACTCCCTCTGGCCACATTTTTTAAAACTCTAAACCCACAAGGATCTAATTATATAATTTTTGGAAATTACCAGGAAGACTGACTGAAGGTGGTGTTCTATTTGGCTAAGCAGAAATTACATGAACAACAAAAAGAAATGTTCCTCAAAACAAAACTGTGACCTGGATACAGTAAACACTTTAGAGCATAAAGCAACAGAAGAAATTCAAAGAAATACAAGGCAAAGAAGACTGTACAAAAGAAAAGACTACAGGAAACAGACCTTTGTAATCTTTACTCTCAGCATTTTGTGGCCTACGGAAACTGGCCACCACCAAGCCAACCACTTCTGATATCTGTAACAATCAAAAGATCTAAAAATGGCTGCATTGGTGGACATGAGCCGACCTGTAACATCTTACTGGTTTTTGAATCAATATACATACCTCAAATTCCAAAAGTAGCTTTTGCCTTTTTTTTTTGCCTTCAATTTTTCCCCCTACCATTTTATTATGAAAATTTCCAAACACACAGAAAAGTCAAGTTTTACAGTGAATACCTATCACCTAGTGTCTACATTCACTATTTTACCATACTTTCTTTATCACATGCCCCTCTATCTATATACCTCTCTCTCCATCCATCCATCCCTCTACCTACCACTGCCTCTGAGTTTGAACCATTTCTTACACTCTTTTCTATCCCCTACAACAGGATCCCTCAGCCTCAGCAGTATCCACATTTGGGGCCGGATGATTCCCTGATGTGGGGGGCTGCCCTGTGTGTGCACCTTCAGATATTTAGCAGCATCCCTGGCCTCTACCCGTGTGATACCAATAGCACACTTCCCCCACCCCCAGTTGTGACAACCAAAGATGTCTTCAGATACTGACAAACGAACGTCCCCCTGGAGGGCAAAACTGGCCCTGGCTGAGAAACACTGCCTTCAAGCTCAAATAGGAGCCTTTGTAATGGGTGGTACTTGTAATGGTGGACAAACTACCCTGGGGTCTTATCTAGAAATCATACGCGGCATAGCCGGAGGTGACCCTGAAGCAAAACCAGTGGTGAGGATTAGAAGCAGTATGTGTAGTCTGTAGCTGCTGGTCACATTTTTATTTGTTTAACTTTAAAGCTGACATAGGTTAACGTAAAGCACAGACAAGTCAGTAAACCTACACGTGATCTGCCACAACTGGCACTCTGACACAGGTGAGGCCTAAGATAACAAAAAGATAAATTAACACCAATCGGAAATGTTAAGTGTCATTTTTTTTTTTTACTGTTTACACGTCATTCAATCTCATCATATAAATACGATTTTAAAATAAAAACAAACCTACCTTGACTGCCCAAAAGTCACATGACAACAACAAGATAATTGTCACCATACAGGCAATAAAGCTGCTGCTGAACAATTCACAGAGAAGATAGACTATAATTGCACTGACTCGAAAGAATAAATGGAAAAATGATGCCACTGGGTGTCTGAAAACCAAAACATAATAAAAGATATGCAATTACATTTACAACAGGTACTGCAGATGTAGATGAAAATGTTTCAGCCAAAGCAGAACCATGCAGAGTCTTGCCAAAATAAAAGATGACTTGAGGAAGAAGCAAACCGCCTACCTCTCTTTTTTCATAAGTCCCATTATTTGACTAGGCCCTGCTGTCACAGAAAATACACTATGTAAACGTGACTTTAACAACTCATTGATTATATACTTTCACAAAATATATAACAAGAAACTTTACCAAGCTTAGCGGAATTAGGAAACTACACTCTTAGGACTGACTCCTATTTTCACATGTCTAAATATCATGCCCTAAGAATTTCTAGGCCCTCAGAAATCACTTCAGGCGTTAAGACAAAGTGACCACCAGGCATAGTTGCTGTTTTAACAGCAGCTTCGTTGTGATATAATCCACACGCCACACAATTCCCCTATTTAAAGGGTATAATTCAGTGATTTTTGGTATATTCACAGAATTGTGCAATTATCACACCATCAATTTTAGAACTTTTTCATGACCCCAAACATAAAGTCTATACCCATGGGCGGTCACCCCCCCACTGACCCCAATCCCACCCCTCTCCAGTCCTAGGCAACCACTAATGTACTTCTTGTCCCTATAGATTTGGCTATTCTGGACATTTCACATAAACAAAATCATATAATACGTGGTCTTTTGTGACGGGCATCTCTCACTTAGAGATGTTCTCAAGGTTCAGGTAGAATTTGATTTCATCAAGTGAATTTCTTTAGCAATAACTAAGTTTGGAATAGAAAGATATTTGGCTTGATATTCTCACATTAGTTGATACAAAAGACACAATTCTGAAATTTGCATAATAAATCAAAATGTAATATATCTACAGAAACTATCTAAAGAAATGGTGCATTCTTGGTACAAAAGTCAGAATTAAAAACACCAGTGTTCAAAAAATTGGATTTGCAGATTTGAAAACTCAGTATTGAGTAAAATGCCATAAGTCAATTATTCCCAGGGAAAACGTGAGATGTCACCTCATCTCAGACTAAAGAGCAAAGCAGCAATACACAATATTCACCAGCACATCACAACCACTCTGCCCCGAAGCCCGTCGCTGGCACCAGGCGATGGACAGAACAGCACCAGACACTAACCCGAGTCTTGTAACTTATCGTCGTACCTGATTTTGGATTTTTTTGATCTACCAGTTGTCTCCTCTTCTGCATCAAACAGTGAGACATCTTCAATGTCATCATTACTGTCCTGATAGGAAAAGCAAATATTCATGAAGCAGAATGAAACTCCGTATTGCATGCCTACTACATGCAAGGCAGCACGCTAGTCAATACGGAAGATGACGGTAGGACACGGTCACGGCCACCTGGAACTCACAGCCTAGGGAAGGGGCGAGGTCAGTTCCCTCCCCCAACCCTGATCACCTGGCCAAACCCCACATGGCAACCCAAGCACCTGCCGTCTCCATCCCACCCAAGAAGCTGCCAAGCGCAAACTCCATGCAGCCACCCTCAGGTGGCTCCCAGGTCAGAGCAGGCTGAGGCTGCCAAGATAACTCACTGTCTCTGGCTCCTCCACAAAACCATCTGACTGCAGCCCTGTTTTCCTGACCCCTTCTCTCAACTCTGTCCCTTTTTCTCCAAGGCTAAACCAGCTACTTGTAGTCAGAATCCCTTCTCTTCCGGCCTCCTTGGGGGCGTGTTCCATCACTCTTCCCCTTTATTTACAGTTTCCTGTATCTTCAGGTCTTTCTGGTGGATCTTTCTCATCAGCATACAAGCTTCTTCAGGTGTCCTTTACAGCGTGAAGAGATGTTTTAAAGTCCTGATGCTGAATCTCCCTTCTGTCCTCTACTTCCCTTCCCTCCTCAACCTCAGGTCTCTAAGTGGTTCGCACCTCAGCTCACTGCAACTCACCTGCAGCCTCAGTCATGCTTCACACCTTCACTGTGCCAGCCCCTCCCCACTCACCTGCCACCTCTGGTCTCACCCCCGCTCTACTCCAGCCCCTCATTACCCGGAGTATCTCCCTAAATGGAGAGCATACCATGTCACCCCCCTGCCCAAACTGCTCAGTGGCGCCCCTCCCTGTACAGGATAAGACTTAAATCCCTCAGGCACAGCAAACCAGAGCTCGCGGCAGCTCAGGACCTGATCCCGTGCCCACCTCCCGACAACGCCCCCTCCCACTGAGCACTGCAGCAACGCTGTCACTACCTGCTCTGGGAAAACACTTCGGGCCCTCCCACCTTTCTGCCCTTCATGTTTTCTCTACCGAGAAGCTCTTCCCTTACCCATCCCCTATGAAGCGGACCATCAGGCAAACGCCAAATCAGCTTTCAGCTTTCAGCTCAAATACTGCAACGGCTGAGAAACTTGCCCTGAAATCCCCAGGCATCCCCCCTCCCACGTCCCCATAGCACCTGGGCAAATCTCCGCTTGAACAATTATCTCGGGATAGTCTTCCTGCAAGTCTACTCCTCCTACCTCCTCCTAGACTCCAAGCTACTGGAGGGCAAGTTCCGTCCCTGCATTGTAATAAATCCTAGTGTCTAGCCGAGCACCAGGCCAGGTGCTACAGCATTCGTGGAAGGCATGAGCTAATAAACAAAAAAGCAATCACCTACGACACGTGGCAGACTGTGGTCAGTGCCAGAAGTAACCTGAGCGCAAACAGGAGCAGATGGAGGGACGGGCTGTGGGGAGGCTTCCAGGAGAGTTCACCCGCTGGGCCTCCCTCTGGCCCCTTGACTAGGTATCTGTTCACAGGCACAGAAGTGGGAACACACAGAGTACGTATGGAGAAAGCCCTCATAGTAAATGAAGGTGGAAGAGTGGAGGAACAGCTGAAGCTAGAAAATGTAAAATGGATTCACATCTATGAGACCAGTGGTCTCCACCTTGGCGGCAGGCTAGAAGTCTCTGGGGGTACTTTATTTAGGCAAGAGGGGATGGAAACCAGTGCACAAGGAGAGGGCTCGACTTAAGAAGGCAGCACCGGGACTTCCCTGGCTGTCCAGTGGTTACGACTTCGCCTTCCAGTGCAGGGGGTGTGGGTTCGATCCCTGGTCAGGGAGCTAAGATCCCACATGCCTCGTGACCAAAAAACCAAAACATTAAAAAACAAAAAAGCAGCAGCAGCAATACTGTTTTCGCACAAATTCGATAAAGGCTTTAAAAATGGCCCATATCAAAAAAAAAAAAACGCAGCACAGACAGTGCAGTTACATAAAACAAAGGCGGAGTAAACAGGAGATTACGAGGAAAGCTGGAGATGGCAGGCGGTGCGGACACCGATGGCTTCCACCTTCTCAGTGAAACGAGCAGCAAGGCTAGGGGCTGAGAGCAGGTAAGAAAGAAACGCTGAAGGTTTGAGGGAGAAGCCCTCGAGAGCAGCCTAGGTGGGAGGGAGAGGGGGCTACGGAGGGGGCAGGGTGACGACTGCCTGGCGGCCCTAAGGGCTCGCTTGAAGTGCCTGGCCACACGCTTAAGTGAGAACAGTCAGTGCCGTTGTGTTTTTCTCCAGCCTCCTTCAGCCGGAGCGCAGGTGCAGACCATCACCGGATTTTCCCCACTCAGGTCACCTCCCCGGAGCGGTCCTTTCCGACACTAAATCCCGAGGGCGTCCTATTCGCAGACACCTGCTATCACATCACCCTGGCTCTGTGACAGCCCTGTGAAAACTACCTTCGGTCTTTAACTTATCTTACCTCCCCACCGCCGGCACCCTCCAATCCTCCCTCCGATTCAGGGCAGGAAATCGCCTGTGCGGTTCGCAGCCCTCCCCCGGGGCCTAGCACAGTGCTTGGGCCACAGTAACCCCTCAAGAGGAAAAGACGCCTACAAAATCTAACTAAAAGTGTAACTTTTTTAAAAATAGGAAGAAACTACGAAATGATTCTTACTAATCTCTGGTCCTACACGAGAGGGCTGTAATTAGCTCGGAGGGGCAGATGCAGTCACGGGAGTGGACCAGCCACCTCCAACGCTGCTGTAACAGCACAAACTTGAACGTAAGGCCGAGGGGGGTCCCCTAATCCCACGTGCGGGGTGGCGGCCCCCCTCCCCTCGCCCGGCCACACACGGCATCTCCGCGGCCGCCCGGGCGCGACCCCGCACCTCTCACACCCGCGCCGGCCCTCAGTGCAGCCCGGACCCCGGTCCCGCCCCCGGCCGCCCCGCCGCCGCCCACCCGCTCCTCCTCGGGCTCCGGCAGCGGCCCCGGACGCTCAGCACGCGCCCCTCAAGCCCTGCAGGCCCGGTCCCGCCGCCGCGGCCCTCTCTCCGCGCCCACAGCCCCTCACCTGCTGCAACATGGCGGCCCACGCCAGCCCCACTTCCGGGAGCCACGTCAGCGCCGCAGCCGCGGGCCGGGGACCAGAACAGACGAGGCGGGGTCACTACGCGCCTGGAGGAGCCGGAGTAACAGCGGCAACCCGACCCCACTTCCGCTTCCGGGCCCTCAGGGGCGTAGCAAGTGGGGGCGGGGCGATTCGGAGTGGGAGGATCCGGGCGGGGCTAGAGAGTGGGCGGGGCAGGGCGAGAAGCCAGGACTCAGGTTGGGGCCCGGGCAGGTCCAAGCAGGAGAGGAAAGTAAAAGATGCTGCTTTAGGGACTTCATGGTTTGTTGCCTGGAGATGTTGCTGCCGCCTACAGAGTGTCATTCCTCTAGTGTGGATGTCCTGAGGGCAGGGGTGGGGGTCAGGGGCATGATTCCATAGTTTTCATTTCGTTTGAGTGTTTTACGATGACGTGTAATTCCGTACAGGATTACTTTTGTACCTTAAATAGTGGAAGCAGTTGAAGAAATAAATGTCCGCCTGCGAAGGGGTAAATGTTATTAAGAAGAACTAGACATGAGGACCCTAAACATGGCGGGTCTTATTAAGGGAGGAAGGTAGACCTGGGAAACAGTAAGGAGAGAGGCTGAGAGCGTGGGCCCCGGAGTCTGAGCCCCCTGGGTTTGAGCCCGTCTACTCCACTTAACCAATTATCTAGCTAACATCTATGTGTCCTTCCCTTCCAGGGTCCGTACCTACTCAATAGATGTTATTCTTATCACGGTTTTAAGTTTAGCCGCGAATATTGTGATCTTGCCCCTTGAAGGAGCTGAAATTCAGGGACTTCATGTCATCTTTGAAACTGTGATTATAACAATATCCTATCTGCCCAGCGTGCTGTCAAACTGCTGTTGGAAGGCTCATGGAATAATGTGTAGAAGCACGTTTCCTTAATTGAAGGGATTCTTTCCATTCAAATCACAATTTTTACATGGCTATTTGCCAGTGCTACTTTAAACCTGATTTCCTAAGAATGGAGAAAAAATTCTCCAGGGAGAGAAAGCTTGGCAAATGATGGTATTCCTGCACCTGGAGGTGAAAGCGAAGGCTGGGAACAGGTGGCCTGTGCATCTGGCCTACCCATGCCAGGGTTTTGGTGGCCCACTCAGTGTGTGAGTTGTGGAGTTTTGTGGGGTTGGTGTTTTGTTGTTTTGTTCTGCATTCTGCTTCAAGGGTTTCCATCCTACGCCATGCTGAGCTACTGAGTAGGAGCTACCCCCTTCACATGGGGCTTGAGCTCTTTGATGGGCCACAGCCCCTATGCTGGGCTGCTCACATCTAAATCACCTGCCTAGCCCCTGACACCAACCTCAGCAGGCTTAAGTAGCAACCTCAACACACATGATATTAATGTAGAAAGGATGAATGTGCCTAATTCTCTTCCATAGGAGTTAGCCCTGAGGAGGAAAAATGCAATTTGAGGGCTTCTCCTTTTAGATTCTTAATTGAACTCATTGAGCTTCATCAGGCTTCCATACGAAAATACCAGGGAACTCCAGTGCATTATTCTGATATAATCCCATCAGTTCATTTGCTAGAAGAAACGATAGCCCTAAATTGGTAGCCATGAGTGGTATTAAACTTCCAACATCTCCCATCAATGAAACAGGGCTTCCATGCCTCTCACTGAATGGTTTTCAGTGGTACTACAGATGCCAATCACCCCCAGCCTCTCTCTGTTTTCTTACTTTGATAAATATCAGTTCTTTGGTTTATAGGAAAATAATTAAAGAGTCCCCATGTTAATTGCCAGGGAACAGTTGAAAACAAACAAAAAGAGGCCGAACACCAACATCCACTTGGTTTTTTGTTTATTATAAAACGCTGTAACTTCCCAAGGCTGGTTCAGATAAATACGTTTTGCCCAAGTTCAGGGGCTGCTGTTTTTCCTTGCTTCATGAAATTATCAATGGGCAGGCCTTTGATCTTCCTGACCCAGGCAGCTCTGCTGGCTTTTTCCGGATCAACCCCTCCAGCCGGCTTTATGGCCTGAAACTCCTTCATCTTGGCCTCCTCGTACTCTTTCTCCTCCTTCACAGTCAGCAGCATGAACTCTGTGTTCACTCTGAAGGGGTCGAGGGCCGTGTAGAAGCGGGGCCAATCTCTCTTGGCAGCCTGGGCCGTCGTGCCCATCGGCGGAGCCAGCACGCGGTTTGGTTGGATGACCTGTGTGCTGGTTAAGGGGCTGAAGCTGCGCACTGCCCCATCGGTTGAACTGGTTGGCGGGTCTTCAGCCTTTAAGCTGCCAGAGAACCCGGGGCAGATAAGCACCGGCTGGGGGATGGCAGACTGGACTCTGGGGCTGTGCACAGAGTTCTTCAGGTTAAGCTGAAGCTTCTGGATTTCAAGAGGAATCCTGGTTTGTCTCACGGCTATGGGAGGGTTGCTCAGTCTCAACCGATCGACTGCACGTTGGACCGATCGTCCCTTCAAACTCAGGACCTTCCTCGGGTATGAAATGGAAGGTCCCCAGGCATCGGTGACCTGGGTTTGGGGCCTCCGGGGATAGGCAAACTCCCCAGAATTATGGGCTTTCTGCAGGGCACTCACAGTCAGGAGGAACTGGTCAGGTGACATAGGGATGCACCAGGACTTCTTCTTTGAGCAATTGATCAAGTCTCCCAAAGTTCCCAGTTGTCCTTGTTTTGGTATTTTCTCCACATCATCTGCTTTTTAAAAAAAAGAAAAGAAAAACAAACCAGTGTTCCATGAAAACCATTAAGTACTTACGTATGAAAGTTAAATCCATTCCAACTGCTGTTCAGACTATGGTCTTTGTTACCCAATGGACGTGCTGCCATCATGTGAGCAAAAATCCTCTATGAGACGAGAAATTACAAAATATTTAACACACGTTTTTAACAAATATGCTAGTACTTGTGTACAAGTGTGTATGAACCTCTAGATATGCATATTTTGGAAGGAACATATGTAATGCCCGTGCTCCACAAGTTCCTGAAACTTCCCTGTGGGAAGGACCTTCACACCCCATTTATAGCCTTACAGAGTTTCAGTAACACACCTATATTTTTAAATAAAACCTGGATGGCAAAGCTTGATTTCCACTTTATTCATCAAAATTGACTCCAAATGATCTTTGGATGTTTCTCAAAATCAAAACTGCCTTCAAAAAACATGCCACCCCTGCAAAACTGAAACTATCCAATGGCCAAAAGGCAGTTTCTGAACAGGAGTTCCCTAAATGTTTTGAACATTTCGTAGGTCCAAAAGCCACTGACAAGGACAAGAGATTCATTCTGGCACGCTACTTTAGGGTCAAGGCCTCCAAGATGCCTAAGGCCCTTGAGTTAGCAACGATGTCTTCACAGGTGAGCAAATTTACTATGTCTCTCATTTGGGCTTTTGAATCCCTGCAATACCTCACAGACACACTGAAAACATTATCCTCCTTTTACAAAAGGCATAACTGAACCATGAAAAGGAGAAGGCATTTGTCTAGTCTGACCTAGCAAGTAGAATCTGCACCTCAAACTGCACCAATAAAACTAGCAAAGAAAATGCAACAGCGTATTGATTTCACAATTTTATAACAGGGTATAATTTTCCTTGACCAAGTAGGTCTTATCTAAATGAAATTAAGATGTCAAAGTCTTCCCCGTGCTTCGTCCAATTCCAGAATACACTACTCTGTGTGTGTGAGAGAGAGACAAAACACAGTTATTCTCCTTCTATTAAAAGGAATTGTGATGGGCTCATTGTTCAGTAACTTGTCTTTTTTTCATATAATAATATATTATGGATCTCTTTCCAAGTCAAAAATGGGGCTCCATGGGCTTCCCTGGTGGCACAGTGGTTGAGAGTCCGCCTGCCGATGCAGGGGACGCGGGTTCGTGCCCCGGTCCGGGAAGATCCCACGTGCCGCGGAGCGGCTGGGTGCGTGAGCCACGGCCGCTGAGCCTGCGCGTCCGGAGCCTGTGCTCCGCAGCGGGAGAGGCCACAACTGTGAGAGGCCCGCGTACCGCAAAAAAAAAGAAAAATGGGGCTCGTCATCCATTTTTAGCTGTTGTATAAAATGCCTTTGTCATAGTATGGCTTTGTCATCACCTACTTAGTTACTTAGTCTGTGAGTGATCAACCTTAAAGAAACGCAAAGAGCATCTTTACTTATCATATGAGCAAAATGACGGTGGACACCCAGTGTTGGCTTGGGAGCAGTGGGAGCTCTCATGCATTGCTGGTGGGAGTGAAAAGTGACACAGCAGTTTTTAAAGACAACTATGGAGATCTCCTTCTAGCTTTTAAAATGCAATCATCCTCGTGGCTCAGCGATGCCACGCCTAGGACTTTACCCCGCAGGTATAGCTATACAGGTACACAGAGACAGGTATATGCAAGGATGCCCATTGTTATTACAGACCTCACAAAACTCAATTGTTTTACCCTCACCTTGAAGCTAGTCTCTGCAGGGAGTCTGATTCAAAGAAACACTATTATATTAGCCAAAAATATTTGAAAGGCCTTTTAAATCTTTATCAGAGTCTCTCAAAAACAACAAAGGGACACCTGATTCATGGTAACTCTTCTCCAAAGCCCCTCCCCGCCTATCTCCCTGACCCCCTTATCTCACATGTAGAGCACCCCCCAATCCAGCTCCTCCCCCGTGAAACCCCCTAAAATGCCTCTGCAATCAGCCCCACTGCCTCTTCTCCCTTCCGCTGTGCCCATTACTCAGATTGATGACACAACAGTCCAAGAAGTAAGGAGGCTGACTGTGAGTCCAAAACCAGAGGCTCAGCTCTTGAGAAAGGCACTCGCTCTGTGTGGCCTCAAGTCAGTAAGGGGACGATTAGGGAAAACCCACCACTCTTAGGAGAAGCTGGGCATTTTATCCGTTCAGAATGCAAGCAAACTGATTGATCAACCTGCTGAAAACTCAGACTGAACAAAGAGAGAGAGAGAGAGAGAGAGAGAGAGATTGACTCTTGCCACATGAATTCAGAATAAAGGATCACCGCTCTTCTTATCTCCGGCGAGGGGTTCTGCTCCCAAACTCTCTTGCTCGGTGCCCGTGCCATTTGCTTCCCTAGAAGTCGGTCTCTTCCTGCCATCTCTTCGGGGTGACTTTGGCTTTCCTTGACTTCGAGGTGCCTCCGTTAACACTCCTAAATTAAGGTTGAGGAGGAAACTGTAGTAATTATGTGATTCAATTTGGTATGAATACTGGGGGCGTAGCTGATAATTCAACTGATTTTCACCCAAATGATCACTTTACTGTTTGTTGCTTCCTGTTGTCCCATGAAACTAGGCAATCACCTGGAGCCGAAGGTCCATCTAGATCACCTCCTGATGCCCCCCTCCTACCCCCGTTTCCTACTGATTATCAAGCTTTATGCATCATCTGAAATTCTCGGTCCTCTGTCCTAACTGACCGTTTGTGGTGTAATACTCTTGGAGGTGATCTATTGATCTAGGATTTTCCAGGTACGCATGTTATCAGTCAGAGGTCTACAGAGAATATGTTCCGCAGAGGACGTTTTCCTGCAGTAGAGTATATCTTGTCTGTGTCCTAAGGAAATAGTCATGTACTATATGCTTGGATCAGGGGCAAGGGGGAGGATGCTGGTTGTCTGGTTTTTGTTTTAATGGCAAGTATGAAGGGCTAGTGTCATCTACTGCAGAAAGATTCTAATAAGTCTGAAAACTTAGGCCTTGAAAATCAGGAGATCCCCTTGAGCTGGCTAACAAATTGTCACATCAAAGAGAATGACATACAGGTTGGGATTTATATCATCAAGAAACCATTGACCAAAATATTCCACAGAGAAACTGGTCCTGGAAGCCCCTCACCTGCTCCCCTGGGTACCACTGGGGCTGCCTGGGATTCGGTTCTTACCTGTAGGTAACCTGGATGCCCTCAGAACTGGGGACCTGTGAGATTTGCTGAACAGGGACTCCTGGGCCGTGTGTTTGCTAGGTATGGATTCCTGAGGGCTGTGAATCTGAGTGCTCGACTTGGAGAGAACTTCTGCGAGGCCGTTTTCTTCCCTGTCATCCTCTTTGTCCTTCTTCTTTTGTTTGGCCCGTTCCAGGGAGTACTGCCACTTGATATTCTCGAACTGGAACATGAGGATGTTGCTCTCCGTGTTGATCACCATCCTGGAACCAAAGCAACAGGGTTGCCCACAAAAGGAGTGTGGAGGCTGCCACTGCCCGGCTTCCAAATATGCATTTGGACTACTGTCCCATCCGATCCTGAGGCCAAGGGATCAGTGCCCGGGAAATGACCGCACAGACAGGGTGGTGTAGGTTGTTGCAGGGTCTACGGGCGGAGAAAGGTGGCAGGCTGTGCAGCAGGGGTCGTTAGCTCTGTAGCCGTTTTCTTTAGAAATTAGATGTGAACAAGGCACACACGTCCTGATTACTTCACTTCTCGGATTACAATATTTTTTTAATGAATTTCCATTCCTGGAGTGAGTGCCAAGAACCTGGGGTGCCCGAGTCAGAAGGCTTAGCTACTCTGCACACAGATGTCTTCAAGTTCACTCCTTTTTTCTTAAGCACAGCATCCAAATGCCATGGCTCTACTGCCGTGATGGGATGGGCAAAACTCTAATGGGGGAGGCCTTCAAGCCCTCGCTGACCCTCCAGCCCCACCCCCTTCAAGCCATCGCTCTGGGTGTCTGTGCACGCTCTACGTTCAGACAGAACATTTGTACTTTGTAAAGCAGGAGGATTTCTGTCTTCCCTAATCCCCACTCTCATGCCACTAGAGAAAAAAAGGGTTCTAACCCCGGGGTCCCCACCATCGCCTGCTACCCACCCACTGTTCCTGGGGTTCACAGCGGTTACAGGGCATTGCTTTCCCTCCCCCACCTCTGCTCCTAGGTCTCCCATAACCATAAACAAGAAATGTAAATGCTATGTGTGGGCTCCTTTCTGCGCCAAAAGCCTGCAATTTTAAGACTGTCACTGTTAGCGTAAACTCTCCCTAAAAGTGACTCGTTACGGTTGGAAGCACTGGAAGGGAACTTGGGGAATCGTTCCAACTACGAATCTCTTTCAGACATATTTTTGCTCAAGCTGACGTCTCTCTTCGGATGTCATGATTAAGAAAAGGTCAAAGGTGACCTTTTTTTATAGCCTTCTGACTTCGTAACTGAAAACCATTAATTTATTGAGCCTTAGTATACTAGCACCCCCCTGCTTTAAGCAAGGAGGACTAATCATTAGGAGGAAGGCAATGTGGTTCGAAGCGATTAAGTGATGTCTTAAGTGAGGCTGTGATAGAATTTAAAAGTTAAGTCTAGTTGGGTATTTTCACATAATATCACCCTGAACCTAGCGTCTAACGACACAGTATTATATACAATTAGTGTCGTCATGGTTCTGCTTTCTGTAAACTCATCTGCTCAGTTCTGCCCCACTGGACACTGGGCCGCCTGCCAATGCCACTCCCGCCCTCCTGCACGTCACTCTGCATCAGAAGCGAGACACAGAGAGCTGGGAAGCTCTCAGGCTGGACGTGGGATCAGGGGCTGCAGGCTGGCAGAACCTCGGTCCCCACGGCAGAGCTGTATCGAGCCCATTGCGTGACTGGATCAGACACCCAGAACGAATGAAGAGTAGTGTGGTCGCTGATTGCTAAGTTCTGTGTGAAGTCCCATGAGTCCCCCATGAGCCTATTACTGCAGCCAAGACTGGAGGGGAGCACGGCCCACTCTCTCCTGCTGCCAGCAAATCCGGGGCCGGTGTCCCATAGGAGGAAAAATAATCATCCAAACAGAAATGCTCAGGGCTCTGACCTACCACCCACCTGTTGCCCTGAATAAAGAAGGACAGCACAGGATAACCTCTGCCATTGGCTTTCATCACCTTCAGACAGTTCCCATTTAGGAAATTGTAAATGCGGATCTTGCCATCTGCACAGGCACTGATGACCCGGAGGAAGAGAAGGGCCACGTGGAGAACCTCCCTGGAAGGGAACAGAGCAATGGGCAGTACCCACCTTCTGGCAAACTGTGTGGGTGTGTCTGGAGTTGGGGCATTTCAGGTACTGTTGGGAGGCAGGGGTCGTGACTGTCCTTGAAACGATGTTTGCCATCATTTTATGATTCTGGATGTAAACCATTAACCCTCAAGACACAGATGGAATCTCCCACCCTATTGTGTTATTTTTCCTGCAATTTGGTCACAGTGTCACAAGGTGGCAAAACAAAAAAGCTTAAGTCACAGATTCTTTTTTTTTTTTTTGATCTGATACAGAGATGACCATGCTTCTCTCTTACAATTTGATTCCTAGCTAATACTTCTCATGCTGAGAAGTATTTAATGTTTTGAATCTTTCTAAAAGTAGCATTGTTATATAAAGAAAGAAAGAAAAAACAAGGGAAGATGATCACCTTTATAAGAAGCAAAAACCTGGTATTTGAGCAGTTTCTTTTGGTTCTTAAATTAGTGGCTTTAATTCTTTCAGTGAAGCATCCTTAAGGAAAATTGTACCCAGGGGTGAGATTTTTGAGCTCCCTTTTGTGACAACCAGCAGGAAAAGAGAGGGGATCAGGAGAAGACTTAGGTAGATGCCTCCAACAAAATTCTCCCTACAACAGCTGGCTCCAACTTGGGCTCCAGGTAAGTTGGAGTATTCAATTCTGAGAAGTGTAATTACCCCATTGCTGTTAATGCTACTGAAAAATGGACCTTGAGGCCACCAGTGCCACCAATTTCTTAGATCTTATATGTAAAGCAGATCCACTGATCCCTGCCATCTCTACCCATCCAAGTCCATCCATGGCCTCGCTCATGTGCTACCTTCTCCATAAAACCATCCCTTACCTTCATTCGCCTCTCATTCCACTCACATACACAAACTTTGGGTATATTGTCAGAACCTCTTGGGCACAGTCCACATCTTATCCATCTTTGCACACCCAGCACAGTGCCTAGCCCCATAGCAGGCCCTCAATAAATACTTGTTAGAAAAGTGAATGTCGACTCACGTTTCAGTGTATGATTGTTGCTACAATACGTTAAAAGAATGACATCCACCCCACACCATTTGGCCTTGGTCGGATCCCAGAGCCAATATTAAGACTTTTCAAGGCCCCAACAACTAACAAAACAGAAATAGCAAAGACCTTGAAAGACAGGAGATATTCAAAAAGCAGCAAAGACGCCAATGTGGTTTGAATCCCACCTCACATGATGAATGGATGGATAGATAGATAGATAGATCAATCTAAGGTATAAAACAAGTATAAGAAAGTCCAACAAAGTTCCAGTTTTTTCTTAAGATGGAAATACAATAACTATATTGATGCACCTCGGTCCACCTGTGGGGGAATCCAGCACTAGGAGAGATGCCTCGTGATAGAAGGGTTGCCTCTTTGTGTATCTCTTTGGATCTTGCTGAGCTAAGACTACACTTCTCATGGGTTCCTGTGACATTTGGTGGTTCAACCTATACCATTATAGCCTGGTGATTAAAAGCACAGGCTTTGGGATCAGAAAACCTGGGATCAAAACCTGATCCTACCTTTTATTGACTATATAACCTTGAGAAAATAACTTAACCTCTCAGTTTTCAGTTTTCTATTGCATGAAAAGGGGGAACTGCCTCAGAGGATTGCTGTCAGGATTAAATCAATCAAGGTATTTTAAAAACTTAGCCCATACCTGACACAAGAGCGGTTTTCATGGTCCTGGCATAACCCAGTCTCCTTTCAGGTTTATCTCTGTTCTAAAAATAAGTCATTTGTCTCCTTCTTTGTTCCTCTTTTATCAAAAGAGACTGCAGAGGGTGATGTCAGTGAAAATGGTGGAGGAAGGAACTCCAAAATTCCATCCTTCCATAAAAGCAATGAAGAAACTGGCAAAAACTGTCAGAATCAACTATTTGGCACTCTGGAAAATAACCAAAGGCTTGCAGCAACCCAGGGAGCACTTAGACAAGAAAATGATCTTAGTCTCAGTAGGAACAGTGGTCTTTGTGGCATGTTAACTTACCCTAGTCCAATCCCAACTCCCCAGCCCAGTGGCAGCCATGAAAATGTCAATAACAGCCTGCATTCCTGGTACTGGAGGAAACAGAACAGACCTCATTCACAATGAATTATCTGCCCTGTCTGGTGGCTTCCTGGGAGACTGGCTCAAAAAACTTGTCATTATTTCATCTTACCAGGAACTTACCCAGTGCTAAAACTACTACCTGGGGAGGGCAGGGGTGGGGGGAATGTTTTGTCTAAAACATAGGCAAATATTTTAGTCATGGTTGCCTAAGGCAATAGATATCTGCTGGGGCAAACAATACACTAACCAAGAAGCTTTGGAGGGAAAACTGGGGAATGAAATGTCTGTAAGGGCTGTGAAAAGCTCAGATGTATTTCTGGGACTCTATCTGGCCACATACACGCCCAGGGCTGTGCACATGCTTGGGGGAGACTTGAAAAAGCCCTAAGCTCTCACTCTTGAATGACCTTGATGGTCTGCACAAGCAGGAAATGAGGGCTAAGGCAGAGTTGTAAACTGTCTGGCTGAGTGTTGAAGGCTTCCCTCAACAGGCACACAGAGCCCCTTGGCAAAGAATGGGGGGTATTTTGTTTCCAGGTGTTCCAATAAATCTCTTTCCAGTCATGGGCACACCACCAAGGTAATAAAAGAGACTTCAGTGGCCAAACAAGACAAAGAATACAGACTCACTAAACAAACAAACAATAAAAACTACAACAAACAACTAGAAAAATAAAAAGAAAGAAAGAAACCCTGGGCATGGGGGAGAATTTGATTTCCCGAGTTGTCATATTAAAATATTCAGAATGTACAGCTTTCAGCAAAAAAGTTGTAAAGTATAAAAAGACACTAGAGGGTATGGCCCATAAACAGGGAAAAAAGTAATCGATAAAAACTGTGCATAAGGAAGCCCAATGGTTGCACTTTCTAGACAAAGACTTTAAATCATCTATTTTAAATGTGTTCAAAGAGCTAAGGAAAACCATGCCCACAAAACTAAAGGAAAGTATAAGAATGGTGTCTCACCAAATAAAGAATATCAATAAAGAATTAGAAATTATAAAAGAATCCAAACAGAAATTCTGGAGTTGAAAAACTATACTAACTGAAATGAAAATTCACTAGAGGGGCTGAACAGAAGATTCAAGCAGGCAGAAGAAGGAAAGCATTTGAAGAGAGGTCAATTGAGACTATATAGTCTAAAGAACAGAAAGAAAGGAGAATGAAGAAAAATGAACAGAACCTCCGAAGTCTGTGTGACATCATCAAACATCAACATAAGCATAACAGGATTCCCAGAAAAAGAGGAGAGAAAGGAGCAGAAAGAATATTTGAATAATGGCCAAAAACTTTCCAAACATGATGAAAAACATTAATCTACACATTCCAGAACCTCAACTCTAACTAGGATAGACTCAAAAAGATCCACACCTAGACATATTATAATCAAACTGTAAGCAGTAAGAGAAGGGCAGCTCATAACATAAAAAGGATCCTCAATAACATTAATAACTGACTTCTCATCAGAAACCATGGAAGCTAGAAGGCAATAGAATGACCTACTCAAAGTGCTGAAAGGGTAAAAAAATAACTGTAAACCCAGTATTCTATATCCATCAAAACCATTCTCAAAAATGGAGAAATTGGACTTCCCTGGTGGCGCAGTGGTTGAGAATCTGCCTGCCAATGCAGGGGACACAGGTTCGAGCCCTGGTCTGGGAAGGTCTCACGTGCCGCGGAACAACTAGTCCCGTGAGCCACAATTACTGAGCCTGCGCATCTGGAGCCTGTGCTCCGCAACAGGAGAGGCCGCGATAGTGAGAGGCCCGTGCACCGCGATGAAGAGTGGACCCCGCTCGCTGCAACTAGAGAAAGCCTTCGCACAGAAACGAAGACCCAACACAGCCATAAATAAACAACTTAATTAATTAAAAAAAAAAATTTAAAAATGGAGAAATTAAGAAATTCCGAAATAAACAAAAACTGAAAGTTCATCACTAGCAGACCTACCTAATAAGAAATGGTACATGGAGTCCTTCAGGTTGAACTGAAAGGACACTAGATAGTAATTCAAATCCACATGAAGAAATAAAGAGCATCAGTAAAGGTAACTATCAATACAACTACCTAGGAAAATCTAAAACAGAGCATAAATGTATTTTTTAATTTATAACTCTTTTTTTCATCTCATTTAAAAGACAACTGCATAAAACAATAATTATAAGTCTATGATAATGGACA
The DNA here is from genome assembly GCF_039906515.1 of Pseudorca crassidens. Lineage (NCBI taxonomy): Eukaryota > Metazoa > Chordata > Mammalia > Artiodactyla > Delphinidae > Pseudorca > Pseudorca crassidens. The sequence continues at coordinate 5,684,054 of NC_090314.1, read as the reverse complement.
CATAGGATATAAAGATTTAATTTGTTTACAAAAAGAGTATAAAAGAGGGGGGAAAAGGAGTTGTATAGGAGCAGTTTTTGTATACTATTGAAATTAAGTTGATATTAATGTGAACTAGATAAATGAAGACATTCATTGTAATCCCCTGGGCAACGACTAAGAAAATAATTAAAAAATATAGAAGAAAAAAAATGACAAGGGAATTAAAATGGCACACTAGAAAATATCCAAATATTCACTTAATATCCAAAAAGACCATAATAGAAGACTTGAGAAACAAAAAAATACAAAAGATTATATAGAAAATAGCAAAATGGTATAGTTAAGTCCATTCTATACTTAATGTAAATGGGCTAACTCTTCAATTAAAAGGCAGACATTGGAAAAAGGATTAAAAACATGATCCAACGATATGCTGTCTACAAGAGACTCAATTGTAGATTCAAAGACACAAATAAAGGTGAAAGAATGGAAAAAGATACTCCATACCAAAGAAGCTCCAGAGTAGCTACACTAATATCATACAAAATAGACTTTTAGACAAAATTGCTAATGGAGACCAAAAAAGAACATTATATAATGATAAAAGGGTGAACTTACCAAGCAGATATAACAATTATAAATGCATCTTCACCTAAGAGCCCCAAAATATGCTATGCAAAACTCACAGAATTAAAGGGAGAAATAGAAAACTCAATCATCGTAGATGGAGACTTCAATGCAACACTTTAAAAAATGGAAAGAACAGAAAATCAGCAAGAAAACACAAGCCATAAACAACATTATAAACTACATGTAGACCTAACACACATATACTGAGCATTCCACCAACAACAGCATACACATTCATACCAGTGCACATGAAGCATTCTCCAGGGTGGACCATACATTAGGCCATAAAATGTGTCAGTAAATTTTGAAAGATGGAAATTATATAAAGTATGTTCTCCAACTGCAATGAAATTAAATTAGAAATGAGTAACAGAAGGAAATTTGGGGAATTCATAAATATGTATGGAAATTAAACAACATGCTCTTAAATAACCACTGGGGGAAAGAAGAATTTAGAAAGGAAATTAGAAAATACTTTGAGATAAATTAAAATAAAAACACGACATATCAAAACTTATGGGATGCAGCCTATAGCAGTGTTCAGAGGGAAATTTATAGCAGTAAATACTCACATTTCTCCAATCAATAACCTAACCTTTCACCTTAAGAAACTAAAAAAAAGGGTCAAACTAAACCCAAAGCAAGCAGAAGGAAGGAAAATATAGAGCAGAAATCAATGAAAAGAGAATTGAAAAACAATAGAGAAAATTAATAAAATGAAAAGTTTGTTCTTTGAAAAGATCAACAAACCTTTAGCTAGAAATTGTCAAATCTTTGCTTAGACTGACCAATAAAATAAGAAATAAAAGTCAAATTACTAAAATCAGAAATGAAACAGAGGACATTACTACTGACTAATGGAAATATTCTGTAATTAGATAGTGGTAATGGTTGCACAACATTATGGATATACTAAAAACCACTGAATTGTATGCTACAAAATGGTAAGTTTTATGTAATGTGAATTATATCTTAATTTTAAAATTGCAAAAAAATATATTGGTACAATACTAGCTATGGAAAAGACATTAAAGAATAAGGGTTTTTTAAAAAAAAGACACTCCAGGGTACCGAAGCTTTTCTAAGGATCATCATTTTTGTCAGCCCTACTTTGCATCCTCTAATTTCATTCCTCATAACCATTCTCTCCTACACTGTATACAGAATCTTAATTTTGGATAAAAAAAAATGTTGGACCAAGAGAACAGAAAGGAGCCCTCTTTCTCTGGTCCGTCTTCCATGAAGGACAGAGAGCAAATATATGTTTTTTCATCCATGTCATATTCTAAAGATGGGTATCAGTGCATCATTAGAACCCTCCAGGAAGGCAATCTGTCAAATTAGTCCTCATTATCAATCAGTTGGAAATACTTACTAAGCACTTACATATACACAGCACTACTACAGATGAGTGGGAGAAAGGGCCCTAAAAATGAGAACATTGACAATGTCCTCCAGGTGTGCTATAACTGTCTATGGATTTGCTGTAACTGTGCAAGGCATCAAGAGCCAATGTGAATGGTATGTTGGGCTGTCATTCGACGGAAGTGGGAATGGTCTAAGAAGGTCTCATAGCTGAGGAAGAGTGGGAGGCTCATAGATTGATGAAATGTTGAACATACTGCTGAGTTTGCTGGGAACAATTATTTTCCAATAAGTAAACTAAATCTTACTGAATCATGCTTGGAAGGTTTTAAAAACGCAGGGTTACAATTTTCAGGTGACATCACAAAGTTTGAGTCCCTCCTTGAGGTCAAGTTTTGACAGTCCAGATGATATGCTGAGAAGCTTACTGATAATCACCCAAGGGTTGGGTAAATCACTGAACACTGGCCTTTCCTGACACCCACCTGTCAACAATGCAGTCATACACGCCAGAGAGAGAACATACACATAAACGCCCATATCCCCCTCCACCGCCCACAAAGCCAGTCTGCCTGTTCAAGAGGTTCCTGTGAGGGTACAAGGAAATATAGGGCCATATTTCACTAAATAACTATCCCGTGATAGATCCTCCTGGAAGGCCCATTTACTCTTTCAATCGATTGGGACAGCACTTAGTTTCCTGGTATTTCTTATAATGCACTCAGGGGAAGAAGCATTATTCATGAAGTACAGAAGTGGCATAGAGCAGCCTGTAAAACCCATGACTGTGGCAGAACCATTAACTGACCACAATCCCCTTTCAAATAAGCTTAGATGTGACCTCAGAGTACTTCTTAACTGGCTCCAAGCAGCCACCATCACTAAACTGGGATTGGAAGTGTACAATGAAATCCATTTGCTGTCCTGGAATAGAATCAAGCCCGCAGGCTTTAAGGGAGCTCCTTCTTTAAGCCCTTGGTTATTTTTAAACCTTTGGCACTTGGATAATTTTAAGCTTTTGTGAACACGCAATTCCAAGATTTTAAGCTTAGTGGGGCTGGCATTATTTGGGGGACCGTTCTGCCAATATTCCTACGTTTGGTAGGTAACAGATACAAATTTATCCCATGTGCCGTAAGTGTAAAGTTCCAATAACCTCTCAAAATCCACATTTAGTATTATTTCTTAAGAGAAATAAGGGAGGACAGGAGAGGGGGTGGTCATAGTGGACGACACGCAGAAGAAGAGGGAGCAGAGACGGACGAGGAGCAGAGGCAACAGGTGGTCAGCAGAGGGGACCGATCTGCCAAAGAGCGAAGTCTGGGCTCTGGCAGGAAACAGCGGGGCAGGAGCTGGGTCCCGGTTTCCTTGGTACCTACTTTGGATGCTTGAAGGCCATGAGGCACCGCTCGTACTTTCCCACCATGCTCCAGGCCATCACCAGGCCATCGGCGCTTCCCGACAGGAGATGCCACTGGTCGAAGCACAGACACTTCACAGCTCCCTCATGGCCGTTGAGTGTCTGCAAGAAAAGATGCCTCTGTTTTCAGTCCGTCTTCAACTCAGACTGTGACTCCTCAAAGGCCAGAGCTGGAGGCTTCTCGAGATGAATCCCAAAGCCACGCTCCACCAATCCGTGGCCACCACCACTTAGCATTTATCTGAGCTGACCGCGCCTTGGCTCTGATGAGGCCAGCGGACTCCATGCCCCCCGCTCTCCGGAGCTCTCTCCCGAGTTAAGGAGGAAGGTGAGCAGGGCGAGGCCTTGCTCCTGGCGGGTCTGCGGCGGGGCAGGCCCCACCTTTCTAGAGTGCCAGAGAGGGCCACGATTCATCTTCCTCTGCTGCCAGAAGGGCAAGGCTCAGGTGTTCCGTCCCCAGCTCCTTGCCAGGACCCAGAGGCAGCTGGGCTTCTCTGTGCCTGCAACTGCTGGGCAGACCACAGTGACGACACCGCTGGTGGCAAGAGCCTGCCAGCCAGGTCAGGCATTCACATTCTCACTGTGATCCTGTGTCCCGGCACAAATGACATCTCCCCACCGCCCACCAGGGCCAGGGGGCTTCCAATCCAGCGAGAACACTTTTTGTGTGTGAACAATCACTTTCTAGACAGCCAATGTTCTCTTCTCCTGAGAGGAAGGAGGAAAACAGTTGTGGCTTTGTTCATTCCTATACCCCACACCAGAATCAGGCTGGAATGTTCCAGAAGAGGAGAAGGCACTTTACTCGTGCTGCTGTTAAAAGACCCCGAGCCCACGTACCATGCGGAGTCAGAATGCAGCCTCCGCCGCCGCCAGCCACCCATGACGAGGCGGCTCACGCGGGCCTTGACCTTCTACTGGCTCAGAATGGCCCATTCTTGGGGGGCCTTCCCCTCCCCCTTTTCAGGACCACCCTCTTTAGGTGACTGCCACTCAACTGCTCCAGGGCAGTCTGGGGAGCTACCTGGAGGGGGACTGCCAGTGTCCTCCAGCCCCTCACCCCCAGTGCCCCGACCCCCCCGTCCCCACCCCTCACCTTTACCAGCTGGGCTGTGATGACGTGCCACACTTTGACCAGCCCTTTCTCACAGCTGCTCACGATGTACGTGTCATTGATCCTGGTGGCCAGGATGGGGTTTTTGTGTTTAAAGGTCTTCAGGCACTTTCCTGTCTCTATATCCCACTCTGAAAGGGAGGGAGAGAGAGGGGTAGGTGCACGGAGAGGGTGGCAGTGGGGCTCCACACCCCATCGCAGAAGCTAAGACCAGCCGAGCCCATTGTGTCAGACCCTGCAAGGCTTCACCTGGCCCGGCAGCTCCAGAGGCTGACCCACACTCCAAGTACCTGCAACCCAGCGCTCCCTGAACACAGCCCTTAGGAGAGCCAGCAGCGCATGGACCTTGGCTCTGACCCTGGAACTTAGCCTCGGGGTCCGAGAGGTGGACAGCTCATCTCTGATAAGCCTCCTCAGCTCTAATAAGCCTGAAAAATGCTTCCTATGGAGTGGATTTCAGGAAAATCGTGGCAGATGTTCATGTCCTCGTTCCTCCCGGATGCTGTCCTCCTGACCCCCACCTTCTATCCCCCAAAGGAAAGAAAGCTGTTTTTCCTCATTTACATTTTAAAATAGTTCTGAATCTGACTTTTGGATTGATTTTACTTTTGCGAGACTGTCACAGCTCAGGGCAGGTCTACTGCTGCTGCTACACAGACGGCGTCAGAGCCACTGTACCCCACACTGTAAGTGTTGGGTGGGTCTGTGTCCCTGGGTGGGTGGGAGAGCCGAGCTTAAAGGAAGAAGCTGAAAGCAGGCACCACGATTTCAGGGGGGTGAGGGCGTTAAAGCCCCCGAAGAACCTTCCTCCTCGGGTAACAGAACGCGTACGCTAGGACCGGAGAGTAACCATAGCTGGCATCCACGCTGCGCTGGCTGTGAGCCAGACGCCACTCAAAGTGCCTGACAGGCATTAACTCATCTTCACAAGGCAGAGCGATTACTATGCCTCACTGTACGGGTGGGGAAACTGAGGCCCAGAGAGGTTCTGTAACCTGCTCAAGGTCACACAGGCGGTGAGCAGATTGAGCTGCGATTCAAACCCAGGGCGTCTGGGTCCACAGGCCACGCTCCTAACCACTAACCAGAACTATGTGAATACACTTCTCTACACTTGTTTTTAAATATATATTGGCCCTTTTATCAAATGAGGAGTGGGAAAATTGAAAGATGAATTAAAGGAGTTATTGGTAAGGTGTCCTGACTTAAAGAATTTTTAAAGTGTGGGCAGGGGGGGTACCCTTCAGGTCTCTAATTGTCTCCTTTTTGTTCTATTTTGGTAACCCAGGAAGGTGGGAAGAGCCCAAGCAGGCTGGCTGGTAGCTGGGGCCAGGATTAGGGTGGAGTGAGAGACCTTCGGATACTTTTTTCATTGTGTATTTTGCACGTTAATTTTGACTTTTAAAGTATTGCATTAAAATAACCATCTTGATCACTGAGTTTTTTTTTCTATCCCCTTAAATTTTGCACCAGAGGTGAGGGCCTAACTCCCCTTGCCCTATAGCCCTGCTGGCGGCCCACAGGGCTCTCTCAGGTGAGTGGGAGGTCACATCCACCCTTCCATCTTCAGAGCCTCATCCTTCATCCTTTCTGCTCCACCCCTCAAAGCAATCACGGCAATGAGACGCTCAGTCAGTTGGGGAGGGCAAAGAGGTAGGGAGTAAGGCTTCCCAGGCAGCTCTGAGCATCCGTGTGTGTCCCACCAGCCCACTGTCCCTTTCCCGTCACTTTCCTCCGCCCACACCTAACATGCTGTGGGTTCCTGAGGCCCTGGCTTGTCTTCTCTTTCACTCTTTCCTCCTGCTCTGCGAAGGAAATCCCACCCACATCCGGGGCTTCCCCCTTTCACTGTTACTTGGTAACCACCAAACTGACCCATCTGGGGCTGCATCCACCTCCTGCTGCCCTCCCCCGGATGTCCGCGGTAATCCCACGCTCAACGTGTTAGCTTCCCATTGCTGTTGTAACAGATTACCACCTGCTTCGTGTCTGAAAACAACAAATGGATTATCTTACAGACGTTCGGCACGACTTCGCAAGGCTAAAATCAAGACGTCAATAGGGCTGTGTGCGTGTATGGAGGCTCTGGGGGGTGGGCGGGAAGGAACCCATTTCCTTGCCTTTTCCACCTTCTAGGAGTCACCCACATTCCGTGGCTCACGACCCCCTTCCTCCATCTCCAAAGCCAGAAACACTGTATCTCTCTGACCACTCTTCATAGTCATGACTCCCTTTGATCACAGGTAAGAAAATGTCTGTTTTTATAGATCCACGTGATCACCCATGGGCCCACACCAACAACCCGGGAGCGTCTCCCCATTTTAAGGTCCTTAACTTCAGTACCTCTGCAAAGTCCCTTCTGCCATGCGAGGCACAAGATGACACAGACGCCGGTGTCTGGGATTAGAACGTGACCATCTCTGGTCGGCCATCCTCCTGCCTGCCACACTCAACGTGTCCAAAATGGAAGCCTTCACCCCCTCCTGCTTCCCTCCCCCACCCAACTCTTCCTCTGAAGCCCCGTTTCCATCAGCCGTACTTCCAGATACCCAGAGGCCTGCGTTATAAAGTCTGGCCTCACCCTTTGCCCTCCTCTCGCCCTTTTCATCTCCAGCTAGTGTTGAAGTCCCGCCAGTTCTCCTTCTAGAAGTCTCCCTTCTCTTTGTACCATCTCGTGTAAACTCGCATCCATCTGTTGTCTTCACACTTGCCTGTTCTCGGATATTCTGAAGACATCACAGGTTCTCTAGACTGAGTAAGTCCCTTAACTTGCCCCCTGTCCCCCGGAGTCACCACCTCTCCAAATCCTTCTTCCACGATATCACCAGATCAATCTTTCTCGAATACACATTTCATCATATCAATCCTCAGCTTAAAACGCATCTACCGGCCCCCACGTCTTATAGAATAAAGTTCAATTTCCAACCACGACGCAGAAGGCCCTTGACTATCTGGCCCCAGACAAACGTATCCGCCTGATCTCCAACACCACACGCTGCAGCCCAGCTGTACAGAGCAAAGGGAAATTCCCCAAATTCTTCATTTTTTTCAATATTCTGTGATTTGCCTGAGGTGTTCCTTCTGCTTGGAATGCTCTACACTCTCCCTCTGCGTGTAGAACTACTCCTCAAGATCACACTCAAAAAGCACCCTGCCTGCAGTGCTTTCCCTTTTACCCTTATATCTACGGTCCCTTAGTACCCCACAAGCTCATTGGAGCACACGTTTTAGAGCCAGACAGCCCTGGGTTCAAATCCCCACCCGACTACTTAGTAGCTTTGATTTGGGGCAAGTTGTTTTTCTGAGTTGTGGATTCCTTATCTGCATCCATCCCATAGGATTCTTTTTTTTCTCTCTCCCTCTTTCTATTCTCTTCTTTTTAAAATGGATTGTAATTTAAAATTACAGTCCACCCACAGGATTCTTGTGAGAGTTAAATAAGATCATGTATGCAAAGCACCTATCACAGTGCCTGTCTCAAGGTTAGTACTCAATGAACGGCAACTGTTATCATTCCCGTATTTACTAGAATCCCCCATCATATATTTCTAAGCGCGTGTCCATTAGAAGACCATGAGACTCTTGGGGAAATAAAAAGCCACGTCGGAAGGGCCATATCATAAGCGCTTTTTTCCTTACCGTCTAGCACAGCACCTGGCATTCAATCAATAGTTGTTCAGTGAATGGGTCAATGGATACATGGACGGTTGAAAGGATAAACGACCGCCCATAGAAATGAGCAAAACAAGTCCTTTGGCAACCCATGGGTTTGGGGAAACTTCTTAGAGAGGTGGAGGTGTTTCTTTCTCACCTTTTACCTGGCAATCTCTTGCTCCAGATGCGAGCTTGTTCTTCCACACATCCATGCAACTGATAGTCCCCTGGTGGCCATTGAAGATGCGTTTGCAAGCCCCACTCTTCAGATCCCAGTATCTGCAGGAATCAGGCCAAAAAAAATAATAATAATAAGTTTTTGAGATTTTCTGAGGGCCCAAGGGATCAGACGGTATAGAGTTCAATAGGGAGTTGGAAGGCAGCAGAGTTTTATGACCAAGGCCTGGATCTGAATCCCAGTTGCAGGGCCTATTAGCTGTAACTTTGGGAAGGTTACTTAATTTCTGAGTAAGCTTCATTTCCCCATTGATAAAATGGAGATGATAATAATAGTAGTTACCTCACAGGGTTTTTGGGAAGAATTAAATACACTAACATAGTGACTGTCAACCGGGGTGATTTATACCCCCAGGGGTGATTTCCATCCCCTGTGACAATGTCTGCAGGCATTTTTGGTTGTCACAAGTTGGTAGGGAGGTGCTATTGGTATCTAGCATGCAAGGTCCAAGGACGCTGCTAAACATACTACAATTCACAGGATGACCCCCCACAGGGAGAGTTTTCCAGCCCCAAATGTCAATGCTTCTGAGGTTGAGAAACTCTGCAATAATGCATGTAACACTAGAACAATGAGCAGTGAGTAGAAAATAATTGATAACTGTTAGCTTGTATTAGGTGGAAGGGTCCCTAGAATGGTCACCAGGCTCAGAATCCGTGGCACTGATTCAGTGGTAGAGCTGACCTTCAAACAAGAACAACACAACAATTGACCCAGAGCCACTAGAATATTTTATGTGCATTTCTAAAGCATATCTAAGAGATAACGTGGGAACGTGTATGAGTCACACTGTTTTTTTGTTTGTTTGTTTTTGTCTGTTTTTTGGCCACGCAGCTTGTGGGTTCTTAGTTCCCTGACCAGGGACTGAACCGGTGCCCTTGGCAGTGAAAGCACAGAGTCCTAATCCCTGGACCGAAAGGTAATTCCCAGAGTCACACTGTTTTTTAATACGCAAACCTGCCTGAGGTCTCTCAACTATCATTAATACTAACTTCCACTTCAGCCAAATGCCTTTATGACAGTACAAAGTATCAATATAATGTCAAGATGGTGGGCTCCGGAGCCAGGCTGCCTGAGGTCCAATCCCAGGTCCATCACTTACTAGCTGTGTGATCTCGAATAAGTTACTGAATCACTCTGTACCTCAGTTTCGTCATCTGTAAATTGGGGATAATAATGGTACTTACCTCATAGTTATTATGAGACTTGGCACATAATAAATGATTAGTAAATGGTTTTTTTGGTTCTGTTTTTCTTTAGATTTGTTAGGCTTTTCCTTCTAATATTCCTAAAGGTCCTATGGCTTTACCTGCTCGTCAGAGCCTGCTCCGCACCCACAGTGCGTTCAACAATGTCCCACTGGTCTGAAAAAAAAGCATTTTTTTTTAAATTTCTTTTTGGCTGTGTTGGGTCTTCGTTGCTGCACGTAGGCTTTCTCTAGTTGTGGCGAGCAGGGGCTACTCTTCGTTGTGGTGCGCAGGCTTCTCATTGCAGTGGCTTCTCTTGTTGCAGAGTACGGGCTCTAGGCCTGCGGGCTTCAGTAGTTGTGGCACGTGGGCTCAGCAGTTGTGGCTCATGGGCTGTAGAACGCAGGCTCAGTAGTTGTGGCGCACAGGCTTAGTTGCTCTGCGGCATTTGCGATCTTCATGGACCAGGGCTCGAACCTATGTCCCCTGCATTGGCAGGCGGATTCTTAACCACTGTGCCACCAGGGAAGTCCCAAAAAGCATGTTTTGAACTTCTGTTTCTAGCAACATGGCCAACCACATGTCCAGGTTGTCTTCGTAATTCATGCAGAAAAGGTATTGATATTTGAGAAACACTTTCAGAAAAATAGGAATGGAAGGGACTTCCTTGCCTTAGCAAACTTATAAAAGAAAGTCATAACGGCAAACATTATGCTTAATGGAGAAAAAACAGATGTACTCCCTTCAAAAAGGGGAAAGAGATAAAGATGGCTTTCACAGCTACTGCTTAACTGTAAGGCCAAGGCAAAGTTAGAATGAAAGAAAAAGAAAAAAGTGTAAGTTTCAGAAAAGAAGATAATATATTGCCATTATTTCCAGTTGATGAGATCATCTACATGGAAAAACCAAACCAACATACATACTTTGAGGTTAGCAAGAGAGGTTAGCAAGGTTGCTGGATACAAGATCCACCTATAAAAATCAATACCATTTCTCAATACCAGCAATAACCAACTTTAAAATATAAATGAAAATAAGATACCACTCAAAATAGCAACAAAATTATATAGTTTACAAGTATTAAATAAGACTACACAAGACTTTTATAAAGAAAAAGTTTTAAGTTCTAAGAAAGAACAAAGAAATGAATGTGTTGCCCAAATTGTTTATAAATTCAATGCAACTCCAATTGAAAGTCTAGTTAGATTTTTCAAGTCGGTAAACTTACCCTAAAAACTCAAAAAATATATACCATAGCTAAGTTATATAAAAAAAAGGAAAGTGAAATGTAAAACTTGCCCCACCATCACATATGAAAACATCAAAAATAACAACAACAACTTAAAAAAATCTTTAAAACAAAACAAAACAGGGTAGTCCCAATCAGAATCCTAGCAAGTTATTTTGCGGATATTGGAAACTCATTCTAAAGTTTATAGGAAGAAGCATGAGACCCAGAATTGCCAAAACAATATTGAAAGAGGGGAATAATGTTGGAGAACTGACACTACCTGACTTCAAGACTCACTACAAAGCTATAGTACTTAAGACAGTGTGGTATTGGTGAAAGAATAGACAAATAGATCAATGGAACAGAACAGAGAACCCAGAAACAGACCCATGTAAGTACAGTCAACTGATTGCAAAGGTAATACAATGGAGCAAAGAGAGTCTATCCAACAAATGGTTCTGGAACAACTGGACGTCCACATGAAAAAAAAAAAGAAGAAGAAAAAAGAATTTAGCCACAGACCTTACATCCTTCACAAAATTTAACTCAAAATGGATCACGGACTTAAACATAAAACACAAAACTATAATATTCTTAGATGATAACATAGAAGAAAACTATGACCTTGGGTATGGCAATGACTTTTAGATACAACACCAAAGGCATGACCCATGAAAGAAAGAATTGATAGACTGGACTCCATTAAAATTTAAAATAGCTACTCTGCAAAAGATAATGTCAAGAAAATGAGAAGACAAGGCACAGACTGGAAGAAAATATTTGCAAAAGACACGTGATAAAGGACTATTATCCAAAACACACAAAGAACTCTCAGAACTCAACAAAAAGAAAATAAACAAACAAAACAAAAACTGGGCAGAAGAGCTAAATAGACATTTCTCCAAAGAAGACATACAAATGGCCAACAGGCACATGAAAAGATGCTCAACATCGCTAGTTATTAGAGAAATGCAAAGCAAAACCACAATCAGGTATCACCTCACACCAGTCAGAATGGCCATCATCAAAAAGTCTACAAGTAATAAATGCTGGAGAGGGTGTGGAGGACAGGGAACCTGCCTACACTGCACTTTTCCACAGTGCAGCCACTGTAGAAAACAGTATGGAAGTTCCTTTTAAAAAGCTAAAAATAGAGCTACCATATGATCCAACAATCCCGTTCCTGGGCATATATCTGGAAAAAATGAAAACTCTAATTCGAAAAGATACATGCACCCCAATGTTCATAGCAACACTATTTACAATTGCCAAGTCATGGAAACAACCTAAGTGCCCATCAACAGATAACTGGCTTAAGATGATGTGGTATATATATATATATATATATACAATGGACTATTTCTCAACCATGAGAAAGAACAAAATATTGCCATTTGCAGCAACATGGATGGACCTAGAGAATATACTTAGTGAAGTAAGTCAGATGGAGAAAGACAAATATTATATGATATCACTTACATGTGGACTCTAAAAAATAATAAAAATGAATCTACATACAAAACAGAAACAGACACACAGACATAGAAAACAAACTTATGGTTACCAAAGGGTAAAGGGAGGGTGGGAGGGATAAATTAGGAGGATGGGGCTAACAGATTCAAAGTACTATACATAAACTACATATACAATAAGGATTTACTGTATAGCACAGGGAACTATATTCAATATCTTGTAATAACCTATAATGGAAAATAATCTGAAATATATATATATGTATGTATTTCAGCTTTACTGTACACCTGAAACTAACACAATATTGTAAATCAAATATACTTCAATTTTTTTTAATGGGCCAAAGATTTTAACAGACATCTCACCAAAGAAGACATCCCCAAAAGATACTCCACGTCTCAGGTCATCAGGGAAATGCAAAAAAAATAACAAGACACCACTACACACCTATCTGAATGGCCAAAATCCAGCACACTGACAACACCAAATGCTGGTGAGGATGTGAAGGAACAGGAACTCTCATTGATTGTTGGTAGAAAAGCAAAATGATGCGGCCACATTGGAAGACAGTTGGAGATTTCTTACAAAATTAAACATACTTTACCAAGTAATCTAGCAATTGTTCTCCTTGATATTTACCCTAAGAATCTGAAAACTTATGTCCACACTAAAAACTTGTAGATGGATATTTATAGCAGCTTTACTCATAACAGCCAAAACTTAGAAGCAACCAAGATGTCCTTCAGTAGATGAATGAATAAATAAACTGTGGTCCATCCGGAAAGTGGAATATTATTCAGCATAAGGAAGAAATGAGTTATCAAGCTATGAAAGGACCCAGAGGAGCCTTAAATGCATATGACTAAGTGAAAGAAGCCAATCTGAAAAAGCTACGTATTGTATAATTCCAACTATATGACATTTTGGAAAAGGGAAAATTATGGAGCCAGTAAAAAGATCTATGGTTGTCAGGGGTTAGGAGGAAGCATGAATAGGCAGAGCATAGAGGATTTTTAGGGCAATGAAAATACTCTGTATGATACTATAATGATGAATACACGTCACTATATATTTGTCCAAATTCACAGAATGTACACCACCAGGCATGAACCCTAAGGTATATTATGGACTTTAGGTGATTATGATGTGTCAGTGAAGGTTCATCAAATGTAACGAATGTACTACTCTGATGGGGTATCTTGAGAATGGGGCAAAGGGTATATGGGAAACCTTTGCACCTTCCTCTCAATTTTGCTGTGAATCTAAAACTGCTCTATAAAATCTATCTTTTTTAAAAAGGCGGTTTTGATGCAAGAACAGAAAAACAAGCCAACAATACTGTATTGTATGTTTGAAAGTTGCTGAGAGAGTAAATCTTGAAAGTTCTCATCACAAAAAAAAAAACTGTCACTATGTGTAGTGATGGATATAATTAAATTCACTGTGGTAATCATTTTGCAATACATGCATATATCAAATCATTATATCGTACACCTAAAACTAACACTTTATGTCAATTATACCTCAATAAAAAATAAAAAAACTCATGCACATGGGTATCAGGAGACACATACAGGAATGTCTGTGGCAGTTCTCTTTGAAAGAATAAAGAACTATAAACAATGCAAATATCCACCAACAGAAGAGTACATAAACGAGCTATGATGTATTCATCTAATAAAATACTGTATCTCAGTGAAAATAAATTAATTACTGCTACCTACAACCTACAAATGAATCTCAAAATCACAGTTCAGTGCAAGAATCAAGTACAGATGAACTTTTAAGATACAATTCCATGTATGTTAAGTTCAAGAATGGACAAAAGTAATTAATATATCGGCATATATATAAATAGGTAGCAAAACTATAAAGAAATACAAGGGAATAATTAGTATAAAATTCAGGATAACATTACCTCTGGTTGGGAGGAAGAAAGAAGGAATAAGAGAAAGGCACATAGGGGATTTAGGGAATGGTAACACCCTATTTCCTGGCCTGAGTAATGAGCACATGGGTGTTCATTAGATTGTTTAAAAATATACATATATATATATATATTTATACTTATATATATATTTAACACTATTTGGTTTCCATACCCACAAAAAACTACTTTCCCCTGAAGAAATCTATAAAAATATATATAAATTATGCCTTCACCTAATAATGCTAAAGAAAATACTTTTTGAGTCACAGCCTTCAGCTAGAAAATAGATCTGATAATTGCTATACATCTATCTCACCCAAAGTTTAAACAATATACAAGTTTTTGGTTTTTATCTTGCCAAAAAAAAAGTGGGTTATTCTAAAAGTCAGTGTAATTTAGGATAACTTTTGCATAAATACAAAAAGGTAAAAGCATGCATGCTCTTTCCACAAGCTGCATTTAGGCCTCAGCAGGCTGGGGACCACAGCTTTCGTGGACCACTTACCTGATACTCAGGTCATAACTCCCGCTCAGGAGAAAGTTTTCCTCCTCACACAAGAAGAGGGTACGGACACTCCCAGTGTGGCCTCGGAACTTGACGGGTATGTGTTTTATCTGTACGATGTCCAGAAGCTGGATCTTCCGATTGGATGACACAGCTAACAAATGTCCCCCAGAATAGTGGACGACTCTGTTTCGGTCCCACCTGAGTTGCCAGAAAAAGGATGATCCGTGGAGAGAAGAGTTAGTGTCCTTCCTAGAACTCACTTAGCACAGTGCCTTTCACCTGCAGCAATACTATAATGGAAAATACAGGGCCTTCCAACAAGGGATATAGCAGAAGGCAAGGCCTAATGTTAATGGTTCCTGATGGAGCCCCACCTCACACCATAACAAAAATCCATTTCAAACAGATTTAAAACCTAAACACAAAAGGCAAAACTATTTTAATAATTTCTGCTAATGTATGATAAATCATCAAGACACAGAACAGAGTATGCAGCATTTCCCACCTTATTTGACCACGGAAACCTTTTTTTCATGGAAAACCTCAGAGGAACACACTTGGGAAGCCCTGTACCCACTGCATGTCCCATTGTTGGTTTTTTGCTGCTTTTCTTTTTTCCCTTAACCAATATCCAGTGAGCATATATTAGGGGCAAAGTCCTGGGATAATAGGTGCTAATGGGAAATACAAAGATAGATGAATAAGATATGAATGGACCTTGCCCTCAATGAGCTTACAGTCTAACAAAACAGGGTGAGTTGAATTAATTTTCCAATCATAAGATTATTAGCAAATAGATAAAATATGAGCAGAATGACCAAATAATTTATTGTCCAAACTGAGTTTTTTTATTGTGAAAGGGGACACTATTGTTAATTATTTGAGGACCACAGAGTAAAATCGAATTGTTTCAGTAAACAGGGATATAAAGTCACTCTAAATATGAGAAGCAATTCCTGACGTTTTTGTCCTCATTCCATTTGTCCTATCTAGAGTTCAACCAGTCATCTTCTCTTCTAAAGAGCACGTATCACCATACTATCTATAAAATCTCAGCTCTGCCTTTTCCCATCTGCTCTGTCTTCCCCCTACTGGCTGGTCAAGAAGCAATTTGTTAGTAAGGTTCACAGACAAAAATAGAACAATGATGGTCTTCACAAAACTTTATGAATAAAGAGTGAAGTCCTAGGTCTAAAGTATGGAAGAAAGTTGCCTATTAAAGGGTCTTCTTACGGCATATTCAAACGATGCCACACTAGGTAGTTATCATAAATACCATTTTCATGTTTAACATGGAAAGACATTCACAGTACCTTGCCAGAGTGGGTTACAGAACTATGTATAGCATAGCCCCCTTTCTATTTAAAATATGTATTTATAGAGGCAAAGAAAAAGTTCTAGGGTAGACATCGATATTAATGGTAGTCATTTCTATGTGACAAGATTGTAGGAGAGCTTTCCTTTCCTCTATACACTTCCTGGCATTTTTTGGATTTTTTTTCCAGTAAGGATATATTACTTCTAAAATAAGAATTAAACAATAAAGATGTTTTTTAAAAAGATTTCATGCCTGTGAATTGTGCAAAAGCTTGTTGGTCAGTGTACAGAAAATTTATAAGGGGAGAGCGACCTCCACCCAATGCCAAGAATGGTGCAAATATCAAGCACCTATTCTCCAAATGGGATCTCATGTGGGTGTGAGGCTGGGGCTTGAGGTGAGGAAGGACTGCCTTTCCAAGTGAGCAAAGGTCATGGGAGTCCTCAGATGCCCGTGTGGGTAGTTCAGGGGTCCCTGGAGACCTGGGCTCTGACCACAGTACCTACACGTCAGAGAGAATGCGGACGTTATAAGTGCCACAGAAGACATTCCTCTCCTCCATCTGCACCTGCTGAGTTTCCTGGTTCTGGTATGCGGTCCACAGGTTGTAGTCATTCTAACAAGGGAACACTTACAGTCAAAGGACGGCAGCAACCTGACCCCAGACACACATCCCTATGACTCTCCCATGGCGAGGGTACAGGGGCCCAAGAGCTCCTTCTCTTCAGGCTGTGGCCACTGCTATGTGGTGATGGGGAGGGACCCGTGAGCAAAAGGAACCCCTGGGTGAGAAAATACTGAGTTGAAGGTCCTGACCCTTCTTCTACCTCTGATTCTGTGAACTTCCGATGCTGCTGATAGGACAACTTTTCCAAAAATGAGCTCACGACCAGGATGCACACAAAATAAAGTCACTGGTGCCCATTTCACAGAAGCCGGGGTTTCGAGTTCCTGTTGTGTGTGCACGAGACAGTACAGAGCGTACTCGTGGGAACTCAAGTCACATGTGAAATTCCTGTTGCACGCTCTAAGCACTTGTGTGTCAAAGTTTTCATACATCTGCAACCTTCATTTCTCCTTACAGTTGCCTCACAAAGTACATCACTTGCCCCACAAAGTATTCCCACCATTTTACAGATGATGCATCTGAGCCTCAGAGAGGGGAAATCAATTTTATCAGGTCTCAACAGGGGTGTTCCCCGTCCCTTTCCAACATTCCTTCCTCCTTCCTTCCTTCCCTCCTTCCTTCCCTCCTTCCTTCCTTCCTTCCTTCCTCCTTCCCTTCCTTCCTTCCCTCCTTCCTTCCTCCCTCCTTCCCTTCCTTCCTTCCCTCACTTCCTTCCCTCCTTCCTTCCTCCTTCCCTCCTTCCTTCCTCCTTCCCTCCTTCCTTCCTTCCCTCCTTCCTTCCTCCTTCCCTCCTTCCTTCCTTCCCTCCCTCCTTCCTCCCTCCCTTCCTTCCTCCCTCCTTCCCTTCCTTCCTTCCCTCCTTCCTTCCTTCCTTCCCTCCTTCCTTCCTTCCTCCTTCCTTCCTTCCCTCCTTCCTTCCTCCCTCCTTCCCTTCCTTCCTTCCCTCCTTCCATCCTCCCTCCCTCCTCTCTCCCTCCTTCCCTTCCCTCCTTCCTTCCTCCCTCCTTCCCTCCCTTCCCTTCCCTCCTTCCTTCCCTCCTTCCTTCTTCCCTCCTTCCTTCCTTCCTTCCTCCCTCCCCACTCCCTCCCTTCATCACACACTTTCTGAGTAGCTATGGCCCTCCAGGGATGCTAAACTCTGGTATAGATGACTCAACTGGAATTCCAGTTCCAGTCTTCTTCCCAGCCTCATTTTCTTCAACCTCAAAAAGCAGGAAATAGCAATCACACTAACAGGAAACCGATAAGACAAGCTGAGTTTATGATGAAAGCAAAGAGGACCACAGCACGACGTCTGTGTCTGGGGACCTGTCTTCCTTCCCAACCTCAGCCTTCTCTTCCATGCCCGTCCACTCTTCCTCAGCCCATCCTCCTTCTCGATCTTTCACTAGGTCCCGACGTCCACATAGAAGTCTCTCCCCAGAAGAATCCATCAGCCTGCTCCCCCTCGCGTGTTCAGGCAGCTCTGATATCCTGCCGTGAATTAAACGAGGCTTCCCTGGCTTCTCACAGCCCAGGTTGGAATTCCTTGGCTCTCGCCTACCCACTGAGCTTTGAGAGCCTGGAGGCTACTCGGTGGAGTCGATGGGGTGAAAAAGATCTGGGTTCGAATCCCAGCTCTGCCATGACCAGCCAGGAGACCTTGGGCAAGTATTCTAACAGCACAGCCTCATTTCCACACCCACACACTGGGAGCAACGCTGTCCACCCGACCCGTTGTGAGGACCAAGTAGATCAAGTAGATCACGGAAATCAAGCACAGGCAGTACCCGCTGTAGCCACCACCCCCGGAAGCACTCGCCACTCGCCTCGGCCTCTTCCCAGCAGCCCGCTCTCTGCTGAGTCCCACTGCCTCCCTACCGGTCTCCATACCTTTACCTGTTTCTCTTTCTTTTCTTAAATTAATTATACATTTCTAAGCAGCAAACACTGTCCGGGTAGTCCTTGTTTGTCTGGCAATTACTAGCTACATCACCTAAGGAAGAAGGGTGCTGGCTGTGTTACACTTAACAGAACGACGGGCTTGGAAAGAGCGGGTCAGCCTTGAACTTATGTCTCTTTCCCTCCAGTGGAGGCCTGACACTCTGTTTCTTCTTCTATAAAATGAGTGGAGGGGCCAACTCAAAGATTTCAAAAATTGCAGGCCCACAAATGTGCTTTCTTTGGCCCATGTAGTTTTGGGGGTTTTTTTTAATGCTTTTAATTGGTTGCCTGCATTAAAGAAGAGCAAGAGTTGTCCCGTGATAATTCAGATTTCTCACTTCCCTTGAAAGCTCAGGCAGCCTGGGAAGCCGGGGTGCACAGTCTCCTGTGGCAATGCTCAGCTGGACCTGAGTATTGACTGGACCCCCCAGAGTCACCACGGTCCCATCATCCTGCTGCCCTCCCCGCCCCCCCTCCCTCCTTTGTGTGACCAGAACGGCCTCTACAGACATGAGAACTGGACCCTTCTCTTTCTCAACTTCTAATTGAAACTGCACAGTCTTCC
Source organism: Pseudorca crassidens (assembly GCF_039906515.1). Lineage (NCBI taxonomy): Eukaryota > Metazoa > Chordata > Mammalia > Artiodactyla > Delphinidae > Pseudorca > Pseudorca crassidens. The sequence goes on along the minus strand of NC_090314.1, from coordinate 5,664,888 downwards.
TATGCATAGATTTCAAAATAGAAGGCCCTTGAGCAGAGAGGAGGTGACAGGAGTCCAATGGTCTGGAGAACGACCACCACGCCTGAATGGGCAGAACCCAGAGCTCAGAGTCTCCCATCTGAAACACGGCACTTTTTTTGTTACTACCCAAGGTTTTGCAGAGAGGTCTGAGGCTAAGTAACGCTCTCCTTCCGTCCTAGAACCAGAATGAACCTGGAAGTGAAAGGTCGGAAAGCTTAATTCATTCTGGACCCTGGACGTTTGGGGACGGCCCTAGCCCTGCCCTCATGTCCTCAATCCCGAGCGACAGACCCCCCTGCAGCCTCTCAATGCAGGGACAGAGGTGGCGAGGAAAACCCCAGCGATCCTGACATTGCTCCTGGCTCTGAGCTCCCCGCTAGACGACAGATGCCATGGACACAGGACCTGACGTGGGAGCTGCAGTCAGGAAGAACCCTGAGAAGACAACCATATCAGCGCCCTCATTTAACAGAAGAGGTAGTTAAGGCTTAAGGAGAGAAAGTCGCCCCCTTAAGGACACACAGCACCCAACTGTGGTCTCCCTAAGGGAATGTTGCCTCCCACACCCTCCATCCATATGCTCTAACCTACACCCTCCCATACCTTACATCCATATGCTCTAACCTACAGCCTCCCATATCCTACAGTCATATGCCCCATCCTACATCCTCCCATATCCGACATCCGTATGTGAGGGCCGAGTCTGGACTTCAGCCTTCAATGGCCAGTAGGAAACGACGCCCACAGTCGCTTGCCCCAGGTGCCATTGGAACCCACCTTCGTTCTCAGTTTCCGTTTCGGATTTTTCACGCATAGGTGCTTCCCGTCATCCGCCATCTTAGGAACTGGGACAGTAACCTTGTTGGCGTAAGTAGGGTCTATTCCCCTGGTGTAGGACCCCTGGGGGAAAAGAACCGAAAATGGCTACTCTTAGTTCCTACACTCCAAGAGGAGGGGAAAAACTAGTGTTTGGCAAGATCTGAAAGATGGGTTAGTTCTGGGCAAGGAAGGCCTGGGCCTGGCCAGCTAGGCCAGTGGTGTGTGTAGACTGGCTGAAGGAGGGTAACACCCACCAAACATCCGGAGAGGGACCAGCGAGGATGGTGGGCAGTTCCCAGCTTCCAGCATGTCCCCTGGCTCAAGGCCTCCTCTCCCTCTGCTGGGAAAAATCCAAGCTACCAGGAACCCATGATTTAGGGTCAGGCTTCTGGCAAGAAACAGAAGTATGAATACCAGAGACGGTCACTATCCAGGGAAAACTGCATTTTAACCTAAAAAATACTCTGTGGCTCTGTAAACATCTGTGTACACGAGGCTTTCTTATATGGCACAAGCTGCAATATGGCTGCCTGGGGAAAGTTCCCTGCTCTGTGAGGCTCCGGAAAGGCTCTGCCTCTGTCTTCCCAAGAGGTTTCTATACATGTCATCCCTGCTAGATGCACCAACAAGGGGAGAGTAAATGGGGATATCGGGAGTCCGGACAAAAAGGCAGTTGAGGAAGCAGCAGGAGGCCAGCTCAGGGTCTACCGCAGATGGAAAGGCTGGTGCAGACATGAGGCTGGTCTACAGCTGTCCCCTCCCAAAGAAAGTACCTGCAGTACGGTGATCTGGTGCTGGATGAAAGACTGCATGGACAGGTCGGTCCTGACCTGCTGGGCCAGCACTGCCCAGTGCTGGCTCACGAACACACACCTGTTCAGGCTGTTCTTATCCAGCATACCTGGAAAACAAGAGGTGGACCTGGGGACCTCCCAACTGCGCTGCGATGGTGGCGGGTGGGGGGGGGGGCGAGTCTTGAGAAATCCCCCAACAGGCCCCGTGTACCGAGGATATACTTGGAGAGATGGACCGGCAGGTGACGGATGAAGTCGCGGTATGTGCTGACCCCAGAAGACAGCTCTCTGACGGCCTCCAGATCCACCAGCACATCGGCGGCGGGGGCCAAGCCTGCTTTGAACACGCTTGCTTTTTCAGAAGACAGCCTATTCATCTCGGAAATATACTGGAGTGAACTCTTCCACTGTCCTTCTAGAGGAAAGCCGGAGAAGGGGGCACGGTTGGGGCATCTTTGGGGTGACTCCGGGCCGAGAGCAAGTCCTTGCCAAAAGCTTTCCCCAAAACAGAGCTCACCAGGGTCTACCCTGAGGCCACTGGGGTTTGGTCATTTCTTCCGCCAAAATGAAAACAGAGCTTCCCCAACCAAACGCACCAGCAGTTTTCAACGTTCCCAGCTCAAGTCGATGTCTGTGGCATCCAAACTGCCCTGCTGGTGAGATGGCATGGTGTCTGGAGTTTCCTCTAAATGAGCCCAACAAGAAAAAGTAACAATTTCAAAAGAGGGGGTTGGAGGAAATAAGATTGGTAAGGCGGTGATAATTGTTGAGGCTGGATGACGGTTATGTGGGTAATGATTACACTGTTCTACCTACTTTTGAAACTTGAAAATTTCTGTATAAAAAGCGTTTCTGAATCTGTTTTGTGTTTCCCGTAATTTTTCCGTGTATATGTCTTGCTTCAAAACCCAAGTGAGGACGGCCCTAAGGTCAGGGCCCAATTCCCCACTGCTTTTGTTTCCACCTCAAGACTGAATCCAATGCTGGAAAAATAGCTCCTGGTGGGTTGGATTCTGGTGCCCCTCCCCATATCCCCCCACACCAGAGGTCAGGGGCTGGACCGAGAGATTCCGGCCTGGGGCAAAAGGGGACTTAAGCTCACACTGACTGATTTTATCTTTTGGCCACGCCCCACAGCATGTGGGATCTTAGCTCCGACCAGGGATCGAACCCGCACCCCCTGCAGGGGAAGCGCAGAGTCTTAACCGCCAGGGAAGTCCCACACTGACTGATTTTAATCCTTGTTTCTCTCTTTACCAGATGTGGGATTAAATGAGGGAATAAACATCACAGAGCCCAACCCACTTCGTAGGTGACAAGGGAATGTTAGTTGCCCACCTCCGTCCTCCCCAGATACGGCTGCCCTACCAGCCCCTCCGTCTCCACGGGACTCCCTCCCCATCGGCTTTCCTCCTACCAGCAGACTTACCAGTAGTGGCTGGTCCCCACGACACATTTTCGTGCAAGCTTGCTTTTCCTGTAGTTTTGGAGAACGGGAAGGATGTGTGCCCGGGTCTGGCTGCCCAGCAGACTTGTGAGGTCTCGCACGGGGGCGTGTGGCCTTTCTCAGGGACGAAAAGCACATCCTTGGAGTCTGGGTCGTTCCCTGAAAAACAAAAGGCCAAGATGAGTGGCTCTTCCGTACAGGTGTGTGGAAAGGAAGCGGTAGAGAGAGATGGTGTTATTTCTACTGCCTTCTTTTTAATCGACACAAAACGGACCAGGCCAGTTATGTCTGTTTTTATTTGGGGCCTCTGAGTTTCTACATAAAAATCACAGAAAGCCTCTGTTAGCCTTTGCCAGCCCACCTGCACTGCAAACTTCATCAGAGCTCTATATACAGGAGGACAGAGAGAGAATGAGAGGGAGAGAGGGAGGGAAAGAGGAAGAGAGAGAGCGAGGAGCTGGAAGAGGGACTGCTTTTCTGAAGCTTTTGTGTCATGTTCTTCAATGATATGAATAAATGCCCTTGAATCAAATTAGAAAATTTAATTTTTTTTCTTTCTTTTTGGCCGCACCGCGCAGCATGCAGAACTTCCCCCAGCAGGGATCGAACCCATGCCCCCTGCAGGAGAAGCACAGAGTCTTAACCACTGGATGACCAGGGAAGTCCTAGAAAATTTAATTTTTAAGAGAGAAGCTCCCCTAGGAAAAGGGGAAGGTTGCCACAACCCGTAACTGGACTTACACAACTTTTAATACAAGGAGCTGATTCCTGTGGTGGGTGAGGACCTGTGTGTACAGATGAGGCTACTCAAGCCTGCCGCCCCTGTCCGGGGGCCAGCATTGCCCATGGGAGATGATCAGGATGGGGGGCCGACTGGGTGACCACGGCCAAATCACTCAGGTTCCCTGAACTTCGACTTCCTTACCTATACAATGAAGGAGCTGGACTGATCAATCTCTAATCTAACTTATGGGATCCTCTGATTTTCTCCACCACTTCTTCATTCCAGATGATTATTCTTTTACTTCCTGGACACACCAAAGAAATCAAGGGCATATAACGGGATCTAACTGCCCCCAAGGTCACGTAGCTTTAAACTTTCCTGGGATTCTATGAGTCTGCAAACAGGACCACAAACCAGGTCTCGTGGACAGCAGGAATTCCCCGCCCTCAAGAGCTCAACCTCTGAATCCCTCCATCTGACGCCCTCTCCCAGCCTTGTCCCAGTCTGCTAATCCTCTGCTTCTCGTACTGGACCCCCTGCAACCCCCAGTCCCTTGCCTCCTTTCTGGTTGCTTTTGCTGCCCCAGTCCAGCTGGCCAAACATGTCCAAGACCTTGTCACCAACACCCCAGACCACCGGCTCTCAAAGTGAGGTCACCAGACCAGCAGCAGCATCCGCTGGGAACTTTTTAGAAATGCAGACTCGTGGCCCACATCGCACCTGCTGGGTCAGGACCTTTCGGGGAGGACCCCGGCCACCTGGGTTTTAATAAGCCCTCCCAGTGATTCTGATACAAGCGACGATTGAGAACGCCTACCCCAGCCTTATGTGGCCCCTCCACTACCTCCAGCCTTGGATAAACTCCAAGTCGAGGTTGGATTTTATGTGCAAGCAAGGAACACAGTGGGATGAATGACCTCTTGGCCTAGTTTCCGTGCAGTGCAAACCGAAGGGCAAGACAACTCAGGAGCACCCCCCTTACCACCTTCTCAAACCCGCTTCAACCCCTAACCCGCTAAAGCAGGAACCGCCCCAGCATTAAGCAACAGAGGCGCAGACCCGCCACTTCTGGGCCTAAGGGAGGCAGAAATCCCTTTGAAAAGCCTGACAGTTGAAAGTTCCTTCTGCATTTGTCCTTTTAGAATCTTCTAGAAGGAAGTCACATTCAGCAGCTTCTCCTTCGGTCAACAGGATCAGGTGTCAGGACAAAGCGCTCTGTTCTGCAATCTGGAAGATCCCCGTCTACCTAAGCTTGTCCACACCTCCCGTTCCTTGACGGGCTCCTGAAGTCTGGCCTCCTGGTCTCTGGGGACCCTTAGGTCTCTACGTGTGGACTCGCTCACCTGAGGCATCGTTCCGCCCTCTCAGAAACAGGACTCTGATGACATCAACAGCAGTGAGCAGTAACTCGGGGTCGCACATCTGCAGCAGCAAGAGTGTGTAATTCGTCTTCGTCCGGTAGCTGCTGTTCCCAAACCAGTACAAAATCTCCCTCATCTTCTGTTCCACCATCTTGTCCAGCATTTGGTTCAAGGAGGACTTGATGATTTTCCCCTCCTTCTTGCTGAGGTTGACCCGGGACCTGTGGTAGACAAAATCCTTCCCCTGCGTGGTCTGAAGGATATTTTGAAAATAGTGCAACAAATGCAAGCTATCCAGCTGCTGCAGGATGCTGACCAGAAACCTCCTCTGGGACATCTTGCCCACCCTTCGGAACCACTCTTTGGTGGAGAAGATCTTCCAGGCCAGGACACACGTCTCACACTTCTGGCACACGGGGACAGAATTGTTCCCCTTCTCACATAGAAAATAAGGGGCATTCTTGAGCCTCGATGCCATGTTTTCCATGGTCCCGAGACGACCAGCTCATTTGATCCTTGCCGGTTGTCAACTGCACCAAACCCCAGAGGAACTGGAGAGGCTGATAAATATCCCAATTGAGCCTTTTCTTCCTCCCAAAGAAAAAGGAAACTGCTGCAATGGGCAGAAGGCTGCTCTCCCCAGAAACTGCCGTTGAGTCTGGCTTTCCGTACCGACCTCCTAGGAAACATGCCTTTACCGTAAATCTCCTAAGCCTGGCGCTGCTCAGGAGGAGGCAGTTGCTGTATATTCTGAAAGAGCCGGTCATATCGTTTGTAGAACAACAGGAAGAGAGGTACTCAAATTTAAATAATGTATGGACCCCTTTCAAAGGGGGGAAAAAAAAAACATCGTGGAGCCTGGTGTTGAGCTTCCATTGTTGCTGTTTGTGAGTGACTTTTAAATATTTGTGAATATGAAATTAGATGGAAACGTCTGTGTATGGCTGTTTGGTTAGAATGATCTTGAATATGTTTATGGTCATCTTCTTAACTCATCATCAAAGTGAAAACACAAATGTTTAATATATATTTGTTACTTAACTGCTTCAGAAGGTTAACCAGAAACCTCTGCAGGGAAAACTCCCTAGTGGAAAAAAATGTCCGTGGGCCTGAGAATATATTGGGGGACTTCCAGCCTCAATCACACACCAACCCAGGTATCTGGGAGGAAGCACAGCTGAGCGGAGTGTGGGGTCTGGGGTCAGACTCCTGGGTTTGGACCCCAGCCCAGCTGCTCACTAGCTCTGTGAACACGGGCACATTACTTAACCCTTTATGCTTCAGTCTCCTCGTCTGTAAAATGGAAACAACAGTAGTTCCTACTTCAGAGGCAGCGTGAGGATGAAATGGGGTATTATATGCAAAGCACTTAGAAGATTGCCTGGTACATATTCAGCCCCCAATAAATGCTAACTATCGTCCTACTGTCATCAGTATTATTGTCACTGCGATCATTCTTCTGGGCAGCCACATAATCAATGTCCACTATGATGTTTATACATGCATATGTACAGACATTGAGATGCATGGGAAGAAACAGTATGTGTGGAGCTTTGAAAAGAAAAATGACATGACAGTGACTTACCTGTTTCATGAGATCATTACCATTTAGCACTGGCTTGGGATCCACTCAGAAGTGGTGACTTGGGCCATCACAGCCAAACACGCGAGCACACACGGCCCTCGGGGCCCCCGAAAGATGGTCAGTGATGACCCAGAAGGAGACCAGGGGCTCACTGAGATTTCCAAAACTTTTTAGTAACAAAAGCCTGTTTGCAAATTACATCTTCTGTAAAAAACCCAACATGCAACATAGAGATAGTGATAGTCTATTAGTACAAATTTAGAAGTTCAAAAGTTGACTTGTTAGCAGGGCAGTTGTTGAGAGCCACGGGGCTATTCTGAAGACAAAACCTCTACACCTGAGGCCAAAGATGACAGACATTGTCTTACACCAGCTTCAGACTCCGCAAAATTTAAATTAGCAGCAGCTCCGGAGAACCCAGAGAGTCCACAGAAAACAGCTTGAAAATCACTCCTAAATGCTGACGTACTCAGAATGAAGTGTCTCCAAATAATTTTCAAAAGGTCTGAGAAAAATACGCACACACGCACACACACACACTACACGCATATTCAGTGTGTATATGTGCATACACAGAAAGAGAGCACAAATGCAACAAACTGCTAATAACTGGTGAAGCGGGTGAAGAGCATGTGAGTGCTCATCATTCTCTTCTTTCAGCTTTTCACAGGTTTGAAATTTTTCAAAATAACTAATAAAGCTATACTGCTAAATTAGGAAAAATGACTGTGAAAGACTACTACGTAACCATAGCCCCTCAGCTCACCACCGCAGCCAAAATGCCCTTGCAAACGTAGGACAACCCAGAAAAGAGTTTTGAGGACACACTGAGACAACGCTACTTCAGGTGGGACCAGGTTCACACACTGATTCTGGTACCACGGAGCTGGATGATCATGAGCTCCCTGCCTGGCTTCTCTGAGCCTCAGTTTCTCCATCTTACTGATGATGAGGAAGGAGGAGATGAAGGCAGATGATGGAAATTACGCTACCTTCTACCATCAGATCAAATGTGTGAGGCCAGTTGCCTCTGCTCTTGGTGTTATTACTACCCCGCATTAAACCAAAAGGTTGGCAATACCGTGAGCATGTCTAGCGCCCGCGTCTGGCGACCGGGCACCGATAGAGAAAGGCAGCGTGAGTCATCGCTGGGTTGGTTGGCCGTGAAGGTCTTGTAAAGAGTGGGGGTGGGGACAGGAACCGGGCCGGGAAGGAGGTCAGTGCTAACAGCTCGAGCTCCTCTAACTGACAGATGCCTGGAGAAAAGGCCAGAGTGGATTAGCATCTCACCCACCAGGAAGGCCAGACAGAGGAGGGAGGCCCAAAGCACCTGAGTATATAAGGGGGCACATTACCCCCAGAAACGCTACAAGCTGAAAATACAATAGCTTGTTCCTAAAGGTCCAAATAAATGAGGATTTTCATCTGTGAAGCTGACATACTTCAAGGGAGCAGTTTTACAATCCAACTCAGCCTTGGAGTCAGAGATTGGCTGGAATCCTGCTGCTTTCTTACTAGGGCTGTGGCCTTGGGCAAGCCCCTCGGCCCCTCTGGGCCCCCATCTCTCCTCCTCTGCAGAAGATGTGTGATCACCAGTGCCCTGCAGGGTGAGGCTTACATTCGTTAGTGTAACTAAGCCTGGTGGTTACTTCTGCTGCCGCCGCATCCCACAGACACAGGTGTGAGCACGCACACACGTGCACACACGGCATGTCAGCCGGCTCAGGCAGGGACACTGGAGCCATTTGAGATCGGGTGTTAGAGTTTAGAATGTGATCTTGGCGGATGGCGGGATGCGACGGCCTGATGGGTAAGCCAGTGGTGGGGAAGTGGCGCCGGTGGTACCCAGAGAGATAGGCAGGCAAACAGGTCTCGCTGGAGTAAGACCCAGGAGGGGAAAACACTTCTCAGAGGAAAGCTTTGGGGCTGAGACGTACATCTGGAGATTTCTCAAATATCCAGGCTACCAGCAGCCTGCAGGCTCCACACAGTCCCCGACCTGCCTTCTGCCCTTTGCATTCTGTTTTGTTCATGACTCTGATTAAAGCCTACACCGCCCCAAACCTTCACCTCCTCTGCCCGCCCCCTGCATGGCGTAGCAAGCCCCAGAAGGCATGGCTGCTGTACCCCCATCGGCTCCGCTGTCCTGCCCAACGACGTGCACCTGACCTGGGTCAGATGGCGGGAAATCAGGGAAGGGCTCAGGCTGCAGAGCAGGGGGGTCTCGGCTACGGAGCAGCAAACATACCTCCACCCCGCGACTCCCTTTCCGCCCTCGGCTGCCCGCCTCTGTAGATGGAGATCGTGAGTCCACCTCACTCACAGGCGGGTGATGTCTTTGCAAAGGCACTTGATCACATGGGAAAAGCTGTACTAGGATCGTTCTCAAGAGGAAAGGTGGGAAAACCATCGTGTTTGAGCCACCGTCTGCCCATCAGGTGGTGTCACACTTGTTGGCAAAGTTAACTGAGACAAGTCTTCGTTCCTGAGAAATCGTGGAGTTTCCAGTTGCCATTTGCCCTTTGGTTTAAAGAGAAGCAGGTGGGGGGCTTCCCTGGTGGCGCAGTGGTTGAGAGTCCGTCTGCCGATGCAGGGGACACGAGTTCGTGCCCCGGTCCGGGAAGATCCCACGTGCCGCGGAGCAGCTGGGCCCGTGAGCCATGGCCGCTGAGCCTGCGCGTCCGGAGCCTGTGCTCCGCAATGGGAGACGCCACAACAGTGAGAGGCCCGCATAGCGCCAAAAAAAAAAAAAAAAAGAGAGAAGCAGGTGGGGAACGAGGGCATTGGCTAGAAATGTCTCCCTCTCCGGGAGGGGGAGAAACACGAGAGCACAGAAAAGTTCTGACCTGGCTGACACGGCCAGGTCCTCAAGGAGGTCGGGTGACTTCCTGCTTGTTCGGAAACTCACGGCCACTTGCCATTGGTATGAAGGGTGGAACAGACTCAAGAGAGTAGATGGGGCAGACAGAGGTTCTCAAACCCAAGTCTGCATCAGAACGCCCAGAGGCCTTGTTAAAACACTGCCCCAGAGCTTCTGATTCAGCGGGTCTGGCTGACGCCCGAGAATTTGCTTTTCTAATAGGTTCCCAGGTGGTGCCAATGCTGCTGGTCAGGAAGCCACACTCTGAGAACCACTGATGTTCATGTCTCAGAACCTGTGAACGTAACCTCGTTTTAGAAATAAACACAAACGTTTTTTTCAAGACGTCCTACTGAGCGTCCTTGACCAAGTTTTGCCTCTCTGAGCCGCCAACCTTTTCATTTTCATTCCATAGAACAGGAAAAATACTCCCTATCTCACAGGGCTGCAAAGATTAAATGAGGTAAGAAATGGGGAACGGTCCTCAAAATGCCAAAGCCCTCCCTACTCATCATTAACTTTAAAAATCTAAGCTTTAAAATTTTTTTTAATTTTTATTTTTTGCCGGCGTCGCAAGGCAGGCGAGATCCTAGCTCCCTGACCAGGGATCAAACCAGAGCCCCCCGACCCCGCAGTGGAACCGTGGAGTCTGAACCACTGGACTGCCAGGGAAGTCCCCAAACCTAAGCTTTTTAGAGGAAACCCGAGGGCCTCAGCAAAACTTCAGTGAAGGAACGCGGCAGCCAGCGGTGGGTGTGAAGAGGAAAGAGGACCCAGAACCTCTGGAATGTCGGATCAGCTGCATCTGCTATTATATGTTCCTGTCTATGCTTAGGGAGTTGCCAAAGACCGTGGAGGCTTCTGTGGGACATCCAGAAGAGTGGCACACACTGACACAGCTTGGGGAAAATGACAGAGGGCGTAAAATTGGCCTTTGTTATCTTTTTTAATTTTTTATTTTGTTTGTTTTAGGTGATTTTCAGTTTTTGGACCCAGGGGAAGAAAAAAGGTATGCCCATCGCTTAAGGCAATGCTAATGCTCAATTTTGCTTTGATCTTCTATCTCGAGAAGAAAGGTCTTAAAACCAAAAATGAGTGGACAAAAAGAGGAACTGAAGTTCAAAACAGGTAAGGAGACACCCAAAGGGTTCCTTTTATGAATCTGAGTGTGGCCTAAACAAATTACATCTCACGACACTGACAGTTTACCAACGTGACTGAAATCCAGGCAGTAAATTTTGAGAAATTAGGGAGAATGGTGGAGGATGAAGACAGGCAACGTTGTCTTGATTTTTTAAAAGAAGAAAAAGGTAGATTCTGGAAACAGCAGATGATGTGTGAACTTACACCAGAATTCTAAAATGGTTTGTCAAATATTATGTGAGCATTTGGGGAAGAAAGTAAGGAGCAATCAACAACCCAGCCAAGCTGATCTCGCTTTCCCCCTAGAGGGCATCATTAGAGAGGAAATGCTGACATAGTATATCCTGATCTCTGCCACTGAAAAGTCCTTCATGGTGTGCAGTGGATAAAGGGCCATAAGGTGGGCTACATTAGCAAACAATTCTACTGATGCATAACTTACTGAATAGCTAAACCCAAAAGATATTAGCTGAGGACTGCAAGATTCCAATCAATATAGGTATCAACCTAATCAATATGTATATCAACAAGAGTAAGATTTAAGAAGAAAAGGTTACCAATTCTGTAGGTGACACCGGGCTAGGAAGGAGAGCTATTACACTGGGCACAGAGTCATGAATAAAACTATCTCCGCAAGCAGCAATGATGTGATGAAATTTAAAATGCAAATTTAAAAATTTCTAAGGACGCACAGTATAGCCCAAGGAACTCTACTCAATACTCTGTAATGGCCCATACGGGAAAAGAATCTAAAAAAGAGTGGATATATGTGTATGTATAACTGATTCACTTTGCCGTACAGCGGAAACTAATACAACATTGTAAATCAACTATACTCCAATAAAAATTTTTTTTAATATTTTCAAGGTCAATAAAATTCCAAGCTTTTAAATTCAATTAAAAAATTCAAATCCTATACTATACAAATCCTAGAATTCAAATGTAGGGCAGGGTCTCTGGAAACGAGTCGAGTGACGCTGAAGTGAAGTACTCTTGACACAGGACCGTCAGACTGGCCAAAGAGGAAGGGATTTGACTTGACACAGGTCACGGAAAAGACCCAGAAGTTGTATTTCCAGGGAATCCCGAAAGGGGCCTCAGGTTATGTCCTCAGAAACCCATTTAAATACGGTTTGTCATTTGCCTAAAGGTCTGATGAATGTATATCATTAATCTTAGGGAGCGCGTCTGAAGAAAGGAGGGGGATGTGATCAGAGGAGTAGAAGGTCCGGAAACCACAAAGGAAAGTGGGAGATAGCGTGAGAAGCCAAGAATAATTCCCGGGGGGGACGGTGTGAGAGCTGCCCCCAAACACGTGGAGAACTGCCCTTGAATGAGGAATCAGACACGTCCACACCGTCTGGGTGGCTCCAGGAGCGAGGAAGGAGCCCCGTCGCCTGAGGTCACAGGGACTATAGGACTCGGACCCCACTAAGACATTCCTGCAATCCTCACTGTCCCCAAACCAGGTGAGCTTCCAGGTGAGGTAGTGAGCTCTCCATCATGGCACAGCTGCAAGGCCCGGTCAGACGTGCGGGTGCAAAGCGACAGAGGCCGTAAGACGCTCTACTCCTATGAACGCAGTTCATGATGTGGTTTATTCCCGTGCACACAACACCCACCATCTAAGGAGCAAGGCAGCGTGGGGTCGGGGTTAGAAGTTCAACGTCAGCCCTCCCAGGTCTGAATCCTGGCTCGGCCACTCACTCTCCACGTGACCACGGTGACCCCGAGCAAGTTCACTGACCCCCACCGGACCACAGCTTCCCCACCTGCAAAATGGGGACGGTGTGAGCAGCTACCCCACGGGGCTGCCATGAGAGCCACGAGGGCTGACGCACGGGAGGAGCTCAGGACAGTGCCGGGGACGCGGGGGAAGCGAGATAAAGTTAGCGATTTATTCTGATTCCTCTGCAGTCTTTCTGATGGTTCTGAGGATTCCTGGTGACCACCTTTGGGCACAGTGCACCGTTCACCCGCGCAGACAGGACATCACGAGAAGATGGCGAGGGGGACTTAGGGCCTGAGGATTATTGCAAACGTGGGGAACAGCGCTGCACGGAGCCCAAGGCGGCAGCCAGAGACCCTTCTCCTCATCCTCTGACCCATGTAATTTCTCAAGCCAGCAACTGCTGGCAGGGATTCTGCCCCCCAGTCAGCCTTAAAACGCAAGCTGCCGCCCCGTCTGTGTGTTAGCACAGGTCTGGGCTCTGGACCCCGGCATCTAGGGTGCAGGCTCCACTGGGGTCGGTGCCGGCTTCTCGGGTTCCTCTCCCAGATCCGCAATCCGGATGGCGTTGTCCTTCTTGGAAAGCCAGAAGGCTGGGTAGACGGGCTCCGAAAACTTACAGTCGAAACGGTGCACCAGCGTCATGGCCTCCGGCTCAATGCCGTAGAAGGAGAGGACGCCTCCGGGGAAGTCCACATAGACCCCCAGCCTCTGACAAGGGCGGGCCCTGAGTGGGGTCTCCGTGTCACTGTGCCAGGCCCTGAACCCCTTGCCATCCCACTGGAGGCTCCAGGAGAAGTCGTTTCCGGAAATGCAACCATTGCGTTCCTCGCCCTTGCGGTCGATGCCCTGGCACGTCAGGCCCACGTAGATGCCCGCCCCGGAGAGCTCCACCTCGAAGTAGTACCTGTGCAGGTAGAGGCTCTGCTGGGCCAGCACCTGCCGCCAGTGTGTGAACCTGCTGGGGAGGCCCGGGTACGGGTGCGCCCAGGGCGTGGTGTTGGTGACCTTGCGGTTGTCCTCCTGCAGCCGGAGGTACCTGTGTGCCGTGTCGGGGTCGAAGGCAATGTCACAGGCATCTGAGGGGACACAGAAAGTCAGGGACCGACAGCTGATTCAGACCCAACACTTCAAACCTAGCGAGCCTCCAAAGGACGAAAAGACATCCGTCTCCCAGACCCCTGTTCCTTCCCAGAAAAGAGGTGGGTGAAAACCAGAAAATAGAACGCAAGTGTGATATTGTGATTTATAATAAATATATATTTGGTCTCTGGTTCCCGTTTGCCGGCACAAAGCTCCCTGTGATCTCCTGAGTGACAAGAGCACTAGGACCATCTGTTGTTCTAATATTTGGTCTTTGGCCCCTGTTCCCGACACAGAGCTCCAGAAACCCTTGTAATTTCCCAGGTTATACATGTATCTTCTGTTCTGACGAGGCAACTCTGGGTGGGCTCCTGGAGGGGGCTGGCTGGTCACCAGAAAGACCAAGTCATGCCTAGAAGCTTGGAACTTGCAGCCCTGACTCCTATTCTCATGAGAAGTGAGAGGGGCTGGAAATGGAGTTAGTGGGCCATCATGCCTATGAGATGAAGCCTCCATGAAATCTCAATAGTGCAGGGTTCTGAGTGCTTCCAGGTTGGCAAACATCCACACCAGAAGGCGATGCACCCCATCTCCATGGGGGCAGAAGCTCCTGAAATCGGGACCCTCCCCGGCCTTGCCCCGTGCCTCTCTCTCTCCATCTGGCTGCTCATCTGTGTCCTTTACCACATCCTTTAATAAACTGGTGAACATAAGTGTCTCCCTGACTTCTGTGAGCTGTTCTAGCAAATGCTCAAGTCCAAGGGGCGGGGGGGGGGGGTCCTGGGAACCTCTGATTTGTAGCCAAGTCGGACAGAAGTTGTCCGTCACCTGGAGACCCAATACTTGGCGACTGGCATCTGAAGTGGGAGCCATCCTGTGGGAACTGACGCCATCTCCAGGCAGTGCCAGAACCGAGTTAAACTGTGGGACGCCAGGCCAGTGTCACGGAGAACTGCTTGCGGGGGACACCTCGCCCACGCAGGTCGTAAGTGGTCCCAGACCCCTTTTGACAAGTCAATCCACCTCCTTCCTTCCTGAAGCTCAAATTGCTTGGAATTTGCTGTATTATTTGCTGAACTGAATCAAGAAATAAAACCTACGGATGGGCTCATGCTTTCATTCATTCGACAAATACGTCCTGAAATCCAGGTACTTTTCTACCCAGCGTTGGCAAGGGTTTGGGGCAGACAGGCACTCATACACCCACATTTGATTCACTCATTTGTTAAAATATCTGGCCAGTATTCAGCAGGGGAACCCTCAAGCAGTCCCCTGCCCCACACATTCTCTTCCTGGTCCCAGAGAACAACACCTCCACGCACCCAGGTGCCCAAGTCACACTCCATTTCTTTTCCCTCATCCTCCCACGTCTTGTCCCACCACACACACACAGGCAGCCCTGAGTCCTCTCAGTGCCCTGCTTCACCCCCATCTAAGCCACCCCCAAATCTCCCCCAGAGCGTGCAGTAGCCCCACGCTGGTCGGGGTGCTCTCTCCCGCCTCCCCCACCCAGACCTTCTCCCCGACAGGAGCTCGCTTCAGGGAGCCAGCCGAGCTGAATCACATCGCCCCGGCTTACAGCCTCTGATGGCGCCCCTGCCCTTAGGAAAAAGCGGTGACCTGCCTCCCTGGCCTCCCGGCCCTGCGAGACTGGCGCTTGCCTGCCTCAGCAACCTCGTCTCCTGCCCTCTCCCCCTTAACCTCCACACTCCAGCACCCTGACCTCAGACCCACCCAACGCTGAACCCGCTCGGGCGGCTTCAGCACAGACCGTTCCCTCCGCGGTGGGGTCCTCGCCCTGACCTGAGTCAGGGAGATCCCGACTGATCCGTTCGGATTGCGGTTGTGAGTCTGTCCTCAAAGAGGTCTCCATGCCTGCCTGTCAATGTCTCTCGGAGCACCCTGGCTTTATAACTTCCTGGTACTCATCACAATGTGTAATTATTTATCAGTGTGCTTGTTTCGTGAATGTTCTCCTTTTATTCTGTCAGCTCCACATTTTATGCGGGACTCTATCCTGGGGTTCTAGCTCTGAGATGCTCGGTATACACGTGCCAAATGAATGAGTGCGTTAGTACTCTTCTCATCTAGGGGGACCCAGGGCTCCTTACAGGGTAGGTGATTCTATGCCTTGGGACAAGAAAACCAGAATGGGTCTGGAACATTCTGTTAGTGCCAGAAAGCTGCAATACTTTTTAGAATCTCAAGAGCAGAAGGTCAAGGCTTAAAGGTCACAGTGGCCAGCTTACAAGTGGCTCCCACTGGCCAGTCAAGTTGGCAATTTGACAGAACTTGGACAGGTGAAACGATCTGAGTCCATAAAAGGCTACAAGTTCACAGCAATACTCTAGGAGCAAAAGTTAATGTCATGCATGAAAAGAGACGACTGTCATGCAACAGAAAACAGATTATAATAGGATGTGGTTCACTTTTATTTTAATGTTAAGCACAAAAGGTGTTTGGCTTCTTGTATTAACTATATCTGTTAGTAAAACATACATGTGGGGCTTCCCTGGTGGCGCAGTGGTTAAGAATCTGCCTGCCAATGCAGGGGACACGGGTTCGAGCCCTGGTCCACGAAGATCCCACATGCCATGGAGCAACTAAGCCCGTGCGCCACAACTACTGAGCCTGAGCTCTAGAGCCCGTGAGCCACAACTACTGAAGCCCATGTGCCACAACTACTGAGCCCACGTGCCACAACTACTGAATCCGCACACCTAGAGCCCGCACTCTGCAACAAGAGAAGCCACCGCAATGAGAAGCCCGTGCACCACAACAAAGAGTAGCCCCTGCTAGCCGCAACTAGAGAAAGCCCGCGCGCAGCAACGAAGACCCGACGCAGCCAAAAATAGATAATTAATAAATAAATAAATTTATTTTAAAAAAAAATAGATGTGCTGGTGTCAGGAAGCAGGAAAGAATAAATCAAGGAAACTGTGTGGAAACTGAGAGGTCCTGGGGGAAATGAGGAGCTGTGGAAAGAACAGGAGACAGTCATCGAACCCGAGGCTCCACGTCACGACCAGAGCAAAAGGGGCTCAGGAGTTGGTCAGCCAGCGCTCACCCCCAGAAAGCAAGCAGAAGCAGGGTTCAACCGCACGTTCCAAAGAGATGAAGCAGCTGCATGTCCTAAAAGTGAGCCTTGACTACCCAGATGCAGCCCTCCCTCTCCTGGGAGATGAAACCTCCCTGCCTTGTTAACCATAAGGAAGTATTGATTGGAAATAACGTGTTTTCAAAAATGCTGACAGCCCAGGACACTCCCATATCATGACGGGACAATGGGTTTTGCAGTTCTGGCCAAGTCAGACTTAACAGGGAGCCATTTGGGAACTAGCCAGGATCTTTGAAAGGGCCAAGGTCATGAAGGACACAGAAGGACAAAGGGACTGGACCCAGACAGGAGACAAAGAAACATCTGTGACCTTGGACTGGACTTGCAGCCAGAAAAAGGACACTGGGAGGAATACCTCGTGAAACCTGAAAAAATTCCATAGATTAGTTAATAGACTTGCAGTAATTTCATTTTCCAGTTTGTTTCAGTGGACCGTCGTAACGTAAAGTGTTAACGTTTGGAAAAACCGGATGAAAGGTATACAAGAATTCTTGGTCCTCTTTTTGCAATGTTTTCGTAAGTTTGAAACTGTTTCAAAATGAAAAGTTCAAATTTTTTTTAAATTAAACTTTTTAAAATGTACCATTTGGGCATAGACCCTGATGTTGCAAGAACCTGAAACCTACGTGAGAGACGGCATCCTTGCTTCCAAAGCCTCACACGTACACCCACACCCAGGGAAAGGGAAGCTGTTCACGACTTACACAGGAGGAACTGCTGCCTGGTGCTGGGCTCCGGTTCTGAGGTCCAGTGTTTGTGTTCAGTGATGGCACACACCTGAGTTCCGATGTCGTACTCCTCTAGAAAAGCAGAGAATTGTGAATGCACACCTGTCCAGGTGGGCAGGAGAACCTAAGAAGCAGGAACCCCCAGCCCCTCTTCCCTGGGCTTCCTCGGGGAAGAAGGGCCCGGACACTAGTCACGTGTCAGAGACCCCTGCTCAATGGACCACACTAAAGTAAAACACGCCGAGGAAAGACCCCAGCCTGACTTGCATTTCCCTTGAAAGTACACGCATCAGCAACCTCGGAAGCTAGTCTCGGAGATGCTGGCCAAGGGCGTGACGTGACTGACTCACATTCTCTGGTCTCTGTCATCAAGGTAAGTGTCCATCAGTAGCACAGCTAGCCAGAGGATGGCTCTGAAAATGAGAAGCTCCCCGGTTCTGCTCTCCCTCCCAACTCCCACCTCTTGCGTCAGCCCCGCCGAGACACTACAAGCCACAGCTTCTCACCTTCCTTGGAGAACTCCTGGAGCTTCTCCTTGTAGTTCTGCAGCAACTGGATCAGGTGTGCGGTGGAGTCCGTGATGACCTTGCGGATGCCCGAGAGCTTGTCCTTGAGTCCAATGTAGACACTGGGGAAAGCATCGTCCTTCATGTTCTTGAACTTGCAGTACTCCTGCAGGAAAGGACACATGGCAGAACTTGCCCTGGCTTTTGTGCTTCTTAAACAGGGCTGCCCTCCTCAATACGGCACCTTCCTCATCTGTAAAACAGACTGATGGTGACGTGCACTTCACAAAGAACGTGTGTGTAATGGGTCCAGCTCAGCGTCTGATCATGTAGAAAGCATTCGTGTTTTTTAACTGGGAAAGTGGACTTTTAAAAATCAAGAGATACTAGGCACCCACGAGCAGATGCAATACATAGCCCAGACAGGGAATCGAAGAACAAACGTGTTACACCAACAGCACAGATGGCGGTAACATTCCTGCAACCTTCATTCTATCAGTACTTTTCTTTTTTTTTTTAACTAATTTAAACACAAACCACGACAGGGACGGAGGAAGGGGTGTAGCACGTGGAAGATTCACAGACAAGTCCTCAGGCGGGAGTGCTTGCTGCTGCATTTTCCTGGTCAGTTCAATCCAATACACCGTGTTCTCTAATTCTTGTTCTGTGCTTTAGAGTTTGAAAAGTGTTTTCACATAGATAATCACATTAAGCCTCTCATGCTTCAAAACTCTGCAGCGATCAGGAAAGGTTGCTTTCAGGTGTTAACACATTATCAAAATTCAAATGCAATGGAAGCACTGAATTACAGAGTGGGTACCACAGAAAACTTAGTGACGAAAACAGTTGTACCAGAATGGTTAGATTAATAATGGAAGAGAAGAACGAGGCCAAGCCAGAGAGTAGACAGGGAGGAAAATGAACATTTTAACACCATATGCAGAATTAGTGCCATATATGATAAAAGTAACATTTTAGATCACTGGGGGGACTTCCCTGGCGGTCCAGTGGTTAAGACTCTATGCTTCCAAGGCAGGGGGCGAGGGTTGGATCCCTGGTTGGAGCACTAAGATCCCTCATACCGCACGGCACAGCAAAAAAATAAAAAATAAAATAAAATGATCTATTTCTAAAAAAAAGAATCACGGGGGAACAATACATGTCATTTCGATTGGCTAAAAATTTGTGGAAAAAGAAGTTATGTTTAACTAAAATAAGTTGTCCTATACTAAAATATATTTTATACATATTAAAGTTTTATGTTAAAGTTACAAAAGGAGAAAAAATAAAGAGATTTTATTTCTTTTTAAAAATTATTTATATGCTCTTTAGGAAACTCATGACATGGGAAGCCAAATTTTTCTTCATAGTTTCTTTGTTTTGATATTGAAACGTAAAGGAACTGAAAGACATTCTTTGGTATGTCTGTCTGTCTCTGTCTGCTTCTCTTTCTCTCACTCACTACAAGGCTAACGATGATTATCTTGGGTGATGGGAATATGAATGATCGTGTTCCTTTATATTTTTCCATATTTTCCAAGGCTTTTTTTTCATAATACACATTTATGTTTGCCATTAACTAGAAGGGAATCTTCCCAAAACGCAATAAAAGAATTATTTGTATGTAGGAACATTAGCACTGAAGGAGCCTTGGAAACCATTGACTCCGACCTGCTTGTTTACAAATGAGGAATTTGAGACCCAAAAAGGTTAAGTGACTTGCTAAAAACTACACAGCGCTCTAGTGACAGATCCAGGAGGATGGAACGTCTGATGGCAGGTGGCTTAACATACAATGAATGGCACATTGTAATGAAAGGTCTCATCTTCTCTGCTGGGCTGTCTGTCCTCAGTCACCCCCAGCACGTGCAGCCCTCTCCGAAAGGCAGCAGGACCCGGGTCTCACCCCGGCCCAGCAAGCATCCCTCCACTGTCGGAGTGGTTTATAAAGCACACTGAGGCCTGAGCTCATCACCCCTCAGCTGAAGTCCTCCCTGGGCTGCTGTGACTTCACGATGAAGAACAAGCTTCGACAGCCAGAGGCCCACCTGGCCCCGCCAGCCTCGCCTCCCATCACCCTGTGCCCAGCGTCCCACACCCCATCCTTGTGAAAGCACCTTAGTTCCCCACATCAGCTGTGTTGTCTCAAACCTCTCTGCCTCTGCACATGCCGTTACCTCTGCTGGCACGGGATGCATCTTCCACGACCCGGTTCCAGCCTCTCCGCTCTGGAAAGCCCTCCCTCCTGTACCCCTGTACTCAGCTCCTCTCTGCCCTCACAGCTCCCTGCGCACCCGTTTATCGGCGGGCAGTCCCCTTCCCCCGTGCGCCACAGGCCGAGCAGAGCGAAGGTCTCCCTGGCATCAGCGGCACGGCAGCCCATACCTCCAGGAAAAGCACGGGGTTGCCGATGGCAGCGATTCTGTCCAGCTCCTGCCTGGTCTTCTCCATCTCTGCGCTCCTGTACTCCAGGTGGGTCTTGATGCCATTGGCCTGGCCCAGGGCAGCTTGTTCCTTCTCCTCCAAGAAAAGCATCATGTCAGCCTGGGCCTTCCTCATGGCAGCTAAGAGATTCCCAAACTGCTCCTTGGCCACCGCCTTTACCTCCGACACCGACACCTGGCGGGGGTGGGAGGGAGGGTGAAGAACCTGTTAGTGAGGCGTCCAAGCTTCTCAAAGCTCAACACGCAGAAACGCAAACCCGAGAAACCCGCAAATCAGGGAGCGATTTCCTATTGTAAAAGGAAGCCTTTATTCTCACTTGAATCCTGGGTTCCCGGAAACAAGAAGGACTCTCCAGGGTATAAGGACTTATTTGCCAATCATTCCCTTAGTCTCTCATCCATCAGATGAGAGAGTGAATTATCTGATTTCTGAGTCCAGCTCTGACAGTCGGGCTGCTCTTCAAGTCTGTGACATCAGTCTTCCCACCAGGACAATGTGCGTATTCAGTATACTTGATAGTCATGTTTCTTGCAGTAAAATAATAATTTGGCTTCTTTGTACAAATCAGTAGCATGAATTTGCTTTCTTAGCATTTCATTTATGTCCAGTTAAACTGCCCACCGGGTCCATCTGAGCCAAAAGCACATCTAACCCTATGGTGTCTGTGCCAGGCACAAAATGTTTAGGGTGTGTGCAGGTGTCCACAGCACCTAAGCATCGCAGGACCAGCCTACCTATGCAGAATGGATGCCGCGTTCAAAAACATATAAAACAAATTCCATGCGACGAATAGCAAGGATCTGCATGACGGCACTTGTGCATGTGGGATCCTACCCTTCCACATCCTTTACAAATGCCTTCGGTCAATGTCATATTTACAACTTCAATCCACGTGTTCAACGGTTTCCACCTCTCTTTGGTAGTTCTTAGGTCCTGGTGCTGACGGCTCCCTCTGACAATGCCCAACTCCAGATCGTTGCCCCAACACAAATTACCTGGTTAAACTTCATGTAAAGTTCTTGGAAACACTTTCCTTTGCTCACCCTCCCTTCACCGCACTCCACAGCCCGGAGCCCATGCCCTGCCTGCCTCAAGCTCCCTCATTGTCCCTCCATGACCATCCCATCTGAGAGCCCTCTGAGCAGCCCCTCCAGGTACTATTTTCGGTTCTCCTGGGGTCCTGCTGCCTGCCTGGTCACTTTTTAATTACATAACATAGTAATACAATACCGGCCACATTTAGTAAGTGCTTATCGTGGGCTGGGCACTGTTCTGAGCACTGTATACATATTCGCTCATGGCAACCCTAGAAGGTAAATACAGATGTCCCTCCACATCTGCGGATTCCACATCCACGAATCCAACCAACCACAGAACGAAAATATTTGGGAAAATATTCCAGAAAGTTCCAAAAAGCAAAACTAGACTCTGCCAAGCTGGCCACGATTTACATAGCATCTACATTTTATCCGGTATTGTAAGTAATCTAGAGAAGATTTAAAGTATATGGGAGGATGTGCGTAGGCTTACGTGCAAATACTAGGCCATTTTATACAAGGGACCTGAGCATCTGTGGATTTTGGTATCCGTGGTGGGGGGATCGGGGGTTGTCCTAAAACCAATCCCCTGAGGACACCAAGGCACGACTGTACTACTACAGTCCCCATTTCTTAGATAAAGAAACTAAAGCACCACCATTTCAACAGACTGAGTAATTCTTAGGTCAAGGGAGCAACACTCGCAGGCTCTCCTGTCCCATCAATCTAGGGACCCTGGACGATTCTTGTTGTCTCTGTGTCCTCATGTACCTCCTACATGGTGGCCACTGCGTTAACTACCTCACCTGGTTACCATGCAGTTAAGAGAAGAACTGAGTAGGGATCAAAGTGTCTGGAAAATAAAGAGCTGGAAAAAGGCAAGGTGCTCCATGCGGTTCTCCAGATTACACTGAGCACGGAAATCAACAATCTCTGAAGGTCTCCAAGGCTTTAAAGGGATAATTATTGTTCTTCTTTTCATAAGATTATATGGGTGAGAAATAGGTATTCATTCTTCCACAGCCAGTTAGTTATAAACACCAAGAAGGAAGAAATTAAGTTGAAATGGTTACATGTATTAGATATGGATGGATGGATGGATGGATGGACGGGTGAGTGGATGCATAAGTGATGGATGGATGGATGGATGGACAGATGGGTGGGTGGATGGATGGATGGATGGATGGATAGATGGATGGATGGATGGATAGATGGATGGGTGGGTGGATGGATGGATGGGTAGGTGGGTGAATGGATGGACAGGTGGGTGAATGGATGGACGGATGGATGGATGGATGGATGGATGGATGGATTGATGGATGGGTGACTGGATGGGCAGGTGATGGGTGGATGGATGGACAGATGGATGGGTGGATGGATGGACGGATGGATGGATGGATGGATGGACGGGTGAGTGGATGGGTAGGTGATGGATGGATGGATGGATGGACAGATGGGTGGATGGATGGATGGATGGATGGATAGATGGATGGGTGGATGGATGGGTGGATGGATAGATGGATGGGTGGATGGATGGATGGATAGGTGGGTGGATGGATGGATGGGTGGATGGATGGATAGTGGATACATAGGTGGATGGATGGATGAATGGATAGAATCATTCTTGATATGCAGAGATGCTGCTGCTGACTGACTGCCATAGGGTAGTTGTTTTGCATTCTCCTCTGAGTTGTGGTTATTGGCTTGCCACTAATGAGAAACCTTTGTGGAACTGTTTGGGTCTACTTAGGGTTTATTATAGAAAGTGGTCACAAACCAGAGAGACTAAAACTAAGTAGCCTGGCATGCCACTGGCCTTATCAAGTACCATCCACTAATCCAGCAGCTCTCGCCTCTCTTTTCTGGCTGCCAGGATTTAGGACTGGTGAGAATTGCATGCAGAACACCCTCCTATGATGGAAGAATCCAAGATTATGCATAATTTCTGGAGCTCTGGCTAACCACCCCCCTTGATTCCCACATACACCCTTTTCGCCCGGTCAAAAAAGCATATACACATGTACAAATAAGGACACTGTCATTACAGGACTAGCTTGCTTCTACTCTATAACATTAAAAAGTAAATCACTTGCCAGTTCTGACTCTTGAACTAATTTCATAGCAAATCCCCATAACAAGTTGAAGCCACCCTGCAGTGTGGCCGACCTTATCTGTACCCACAGTTCTAACCCAATGATAAAACCCATGGGGCCCGTACACATGGGGGCCGGGCCTGCACCCTGCAGCCCACAACCCCGGGTGGGGCTGGCTGGGCATGCAGCAGCTGCCAGGTGTGTCAAAGCCCGGCAGGTGACCCCGGCCAGCCTTACCAGAACGGACTTATGGTTGTCTTGGAGCCTGGCGATGGCGTTTTCATTCAACTTGAGTTTCCGCTCCAGGTCTAACCGGGTGATCCGAAGCTCAGCCTAAGAAGAGGAAAGGTCAGCGTCAAGGAGGAAGGGGCCCAGGGCACTCGGAAGGTCCCCAGGAGCAAGGGCACCGTCTGCCCTTCTTCCATGGAAAGGGGAGTCTGTCTCAGAAGCTGCTCTCAGAAGCCCGGCTGGAGCACCCACCCTCAGTGGAGGCACAGAGGGTCAGCTGTGTGCCAGCACTTCCTGGGGTGAACTGGCTAAAATGCAGGGAGAGCTTACGCTGCGCTGGGCATCGCTTCAAGCATTTCTCAGTGTCACCTCTTATCATCCTGACCATGCCCATAGCAGGTAAACACATTATCTCCGTTGTACAGGTGAGAAAGTGGAGCCACCTAGCCAAGGTCACACAGTTGTCAGTGGAGTTGAGTCCAGCCCATCCGGCCCAGAACAGCCTGACAAGGAGCACAGGGCGCTTGAAGTCGGGGGTGGGCATCCCAGGGTTTCTAGTTAGCAGATGAGACTTCGGGAAAACCTACTTAACGCCTCCACACTTGCATTTCTTCACCCGTGAGGTGGGAGCAGCTAAAGTGCCCAATTCACAGGGTTCCCGCAAGGATGGGAGGCGTGTCAGCAGGAACTCTGTACAGTAGCGGGCACGTTGCAGGCGCTCCCTCCGTGTCGGTGGTGTCATTATCCTCATCGCTACTAGCACTACCTCGGCTGCTTTCCATCACGGACTCTTATTCTCTGCCGGATGCAGGCAGAGCGAACCCTCCCCGCCGAGGCAAGTGCCCGCCTGAGAACCCCGGGTCTGCCACGTCGACGCCCCTGCCCAGCCCCACTCTCGCCTCCTGAAACTCCCCAAGCACTGTCTGCCGAGAACGTGCCGAGGCATGAAACCAGAGCCTTTGCAAACTTCAGAGGCCCTGTCACTTTCTGCGTCCACAAGGGCACGAGACAGCAGCAACAGAAAGAAGAGGTTTCACTGATTTTCACAGCAGCGTGTCTGCACTCGCCCTAACAGAACTCGGGGTGCGGGGGCACCGTGACGCGTCTCCCCTTCCTCCCACTGAAGCCCACGGGAATCCCAGGCCCCAGTGGTGGCAGCCCAGGCAGGCAGGGGACTCGCCTCCCTCTGCAGAAGCCTGGCAACGTTTGCTCAGGCCCTGCGGCCCTGACTCAGAGCCGAGTGAGCCCGGGTGACCTCCCGCCCCTGAGGTCTGAGACCTGATGCCTGGGAGTGGGGGAAGCAGGGAAGATGCGGGGTCTGACCTATTCGGGGGCAACGTGGAATCTTGGTCTGTCTAGAAGGCTTATTACCCAGTGACCTGTTCCACGACGGGAGGGGACATGAGCTGCTTGTTGAAAGGTGGTGGGAGACACAACAGAACACACATTAGCAACGAGTGCAGAGCGTATTAAAGCGGTCGGCCCCAGCACCATCCGGGGACACAGGAGACCCCCAGAGTGTCCAGGGAGGGGGCTTCTCCCCACTGTCTGCGGATTACCATAAAAGGAGAAAGGGACTCCCAAGTGCCTAACGGGGACTTCTGAGTGAGTCACCCCACAAGCAGGCACTCCTGCTTATCACAAGAGGCGGGGCCACTTCGGAGACCAGCATCTCCAGTTTTTCCTGTTCCCAGGAAATGACGGGGTGCCTTAGACCCTGGCTCCGGGTCGGGTCGCAGGCCCAGGCAGGCCCCACACAAAAGCAGGACAGCAGTGCCAATGAGAGTAGACGGCCCCATGTCCAAGGGCACAGAGAGTCCTCCCCGCTTCAGCAAAAGGCACCACATCCGGGGTACAAGACCTGCCTCTCTCAGGCTCTACGACCCTCATCAGATGGTTTAGCGTCTCCTCCGGTGCCTCAAGAATATGTTAACAAAATCGTTCTTGCTTCTGTCTCCAGGGCAAAGGTGGTACCCAGCTCAGTGGCCAGGGTCCGGGTAGAGATGCAAACTGGAACAGCAGACGGAGGGAGAAGAGAGAAGGAGATTCCACATGGTGCCAGTTGCTTTGTGTTTCCCTCTAGAAAGTCTGTGTCTGGGAACACTAGGGTCCCAGCTGGGCCCTGACTTCACCCCTTGGCCTGCTGATCAGAGTTCACTACATGTCAGTCCAGTTATACAAGACACCGCCCCTGCTCCTGAAAGACGCACAGCCTGGTGCAATGTTCAGGATAAAACAAGTCGCATAATACTGAGTCCAAGGCACTCCTCGGAACTTCCAGAAGAAATTCTCCTGAACAGCCTCAAGCCATCCGCCTTTTGGCAGCAGACGGGCCGTGAACAACGCTGGTTATCGGCGCCCCCAAGAAGCGGGAACACTTGTGGCTCTCAGAGCTCAGCTCCCGCTCTAGCTGCAGACTACGTCCGAGACCCCCGCCATATCCTGAGCTTTCTGGAACCAATGCTGAGATCGGATGCGGTGACCTGCCACTAATGGACCTGAAGGTCTAAGGCGGGGCCCAGCCGAGCCTTCCTTCCCCCAAGATACCTGCCCTGACCTCACTGCCGGGGGTCTTCCTCCTTGGAACATGCAGCAGGGCCCTTGTGCTGCCCCAGCCCTTTGGCATCCAGGCAGACGTGGACCTGCCCTGGCTTCCTGACTACAGCCCACGCTCCCTGAGATAGTGTAGCACACTTAGCCCATAGAAAGTGCTCGATAATGTTTGATAAACTTGAAAAGGAACAGAAAAGAACAGGAAAGCAGTCACAGGAAGAGTGCAAACTTCACAACTCACACACACGCATGCTACAGCTTCCTTTCCCAGCAGCAAGCCTGAGTTCAGAGAAGGTGAGTGGAGTTAAGATCAGCTGCTCTTAAAAGCTAAGGGAAGGGCTTCCCTGGTGGTCCAGTGGTTAAGACTCTGAACTTCCACTGCAGGGGGCACAGTGGTCGGGGAAGTTCTGCATGCTGCAGGGTGCGGCCAAAAAGAAAAAAAAAAGCTAAGGGAGAGGGATGGTCTGGGAATTCGGGGTTGGTAGATGCAAACTATTACATGTAGAATGGATAAACAACAAGGTCCTACTGTAGAGCACAGGGAACCATATCCAGTCTCCTGGGGCAAGCCATAATGGAAAAGAATATTTTAAAAAGAATGTCTATATGTGTAAAACGGAGTCACTTTGCTGTACAGCAGAAATTAACACAACGTTGTAAATCAACTACACTTCCATTTAAAAAAAAAAAAAAAAAACTAAGAGGCTTTGGGACGCTGGCCTGGGCAAGGGGAAGAGCTGAGTCCCCATTGGGAAGAGCTGGGCTCTGGAAGCCCAGCGGCACAGAACAAATAATCAGAGAACACCCAGAATTCCCAAATCCAGAGTTTTTGCCCACTGGCATAGCTAGAGACCGTGGGAGCCTCAGAAGGGGCTCTGTCGGTGAACTGAGAAATCCATCGCTGTGGACCCGATGCAGCTCCCGGCCGCTCTGTGTCCCTGTGGCTGGCCCTGCTGTTCACGGTTTCCCTTGCCCAACATTCCTGAGTGACTAGCGCTTGACTCGATCCAAAGTGACCTTCAGTAAGCAGCCCCAGCGGGCTTGGGCTGGCTGGAGGAAAGATGGAGCTTCCGGAGCCTTACTGACGTCTAATAAGACTTTTAAAATATTCCTGGTGGTGGCCGAAGCCTCATCCAGGTACTGTGTCTTCAGAGCTGGTCTCCTGGGCTCCTTGCAAGAAATCTTGCGGCTCCTGAGCCGTGGCAGGGCCACCCAAAAAGCGCTGACAGAGCACACACTCACTCTCAGGGTTGAAAGCAAGGATGCAGGGTGGAAAGGCAGAACTCTGATAGGCACACCAGGGAGCAGAGGCTGGGAACTGGGCCCGCACCAAGGATCTGGGGTATGGGGCTGCTGCATCGCACCTGTAACCGGCCTGCTTTCAGCACCAAGAACTGCCCCAGTTGTCTGTATTTTACCTGACACAGCTCCCTCCTGGGATGTCTGAATTTGGGGTTCCACACAGGAGCAACACAACTCTCCCTGCTCAGAATGACAATCACCCTATGTCTCTGTAACGCACCAGCTTACACTACGTTAAAATTCATATTGTAGCTATGCTGCTACAGGCAAAGAACTTCTGAAAGGAAACAGAAGAAAAGAGTAGATCGTGGTGTCTGCCTCTGAGGAGGGAGATGGGCAGATCCAGGCTGGGAGGGAGGGCTTTTCTGGGAAAATCTACCTCAGTATCTGGTGGAGATTGTTTCTGAACAGGGGCACGCATCACTTTTCCAGTCACATGTAACAGAATTCAGATATTATACCCTGAACAAGGGAAAAGCAGTACATTCTGCTTTAATCTCTCTACGACATGTGTGGCAGGGTTTGGGTGCAAAAAAAATAAAGTAAGGTCATAATATTGTGACCTCGGGGTCCTTCCCTGTGTTCCTCCAGTGGGGTGGCTTTCCAGAAGCTTCATTCCCACTCCATGGCTTAGTCATCTGTATGAGTCTGGACAAATTTGGTGAAGACGAAAAGAGTCACCACCTCAGTGAGTTATTCCAGGACTGGATGGGAAACTCCACGGAAAGCACATAGCACACGGCAAGACTCCATGAAGACCGTGTAGTCAGTTACATGGAGCTTTAATCTCTGACCTGTCTGCTGACGCAGAGCCTCCTCTGTGAACGTGGCTGTGAACGTGGGGAGCGGGTGGCAGTGACCTGCTCTCCTGAGTGGACATTTCCTGGCACTGGAGATGCTGGGAACTGTTGGCAAGTGGACTGTGGAGTTGATAACAGTGACTCACTGGCATCTGGAATGCAGAGCTTTCTGGAACAATTCCCACTAAGGGAGGGTGTGGAGAAGCGGGTCCTGCTCCAGGAGGCTCCTTGTCTGCTGCCCAGGGAGCCCAGGGGCCAAGACGCAGCCACGGGCCGTGCTCAGCGCAGACAGGGAGCTGCCCGGAGCCTGGACACAAGAAATGTGGGACAAAAGAACTGCACTTCCCCACTGAGAACAAACGTGCTCGTGGAAAGTCCGAGTATGAGAAACGAAGCATATGAATCCATTCCCAGGAACTTCTCCAGGCTCTCAGCTTTCTCAGGCCAAAGAAAAGTCAGCTGTTCTAGAAACAGTTGCCCTACCTGATGGGAATAAAATTACAGGCTGTGAGCACAGCATTTCTCAGTCTCTCCTGATACCTCTATCTGGTGAGGAGATTTATTTTCCCTAAGGTAAGCAGGCCTTGACATTGTACCCGGAGGGAAGTTTCCAGTTCTCTGTTATCTCGGCACTATTCGAGCTCTTGGGTTTCATACCCGGTACCTCCAAAGGGGCCCTTGCTACTGATCTCTTGTTTGCGGTAAAGGGAAAAAGAGAACTTCGGGCAAAGCTTAGGCTCTTTTCTCTTGAATTTCTGCTAAGCTTTACATTGCATTCATTCAGATCCAGCCAGAGGGAAACACCTTCTGCACCCAACACCCACCCCCGGATGAGTCTCCAAAAGCTGAGTGAGAAATAGCAGGAAACTCGCCACAGGAGCGACAGACGCAGAGAGGTACAGGGACAGCAGGACCGAGATGGCGACAGAGTAACCGACTCGGAGTTTCCAAAGCAAATGCAAGAGACAGGGCTGCTGGCTGCACGGCCAGGGGCCAAAGCTAAGAGCACAGGAGTGAAGCCGGCAGCCCCAGGAGCTGAGGCAGAGGCCAGGCCTCTCCCTGGCCCACGGCCTCCCCACCTCCCTCTCCGCACGGACCCCAGCACTTGCCTCCTTGTCCCTGTGGGCGGCATCGAGGGAGACAGAGGCATGGCCCCTGTGCTCGGCCCGGCCGCACTCCTGGCAGATGCACTGCCCATCGGGGCAGCAGAAGGCAACCAGGGGGCTGTGGTGGGCCGGGCACACGAGCAGGTCCCGGTCCTTCACGGGCTCTGTCAGCTGGTGGCCATGCAGCCTGCTGTTCTCCTGGTGCGGCCGCAGGTGCTCCGGGCAGTAGTTCACCATGCAGGTCAGGCAGGACTTCACGGCCCTCACCCTGCTGGCCCCGAGGCAGAAGTCGCACAGGACCTCCGCCTCCGCCTCCGCCCCAGGACGCCCCTGCCAGGCAGAGCCATGGCTCTGTCCCCCGCTCTCCCCTGGGGAGCTCCCCGGGGCGGCTGCGCCCTTTTCTTCTGCTGGGCTGGCCGACCCACGGTCTGGGCTGCGAGTGGCCGGAGGGTGAGCGGGAACCCCGGGCAGCGGCCCTGGAGCCGTCAGATCAAACTCAGCCATGTGGAAGTTCTGCGCCAGAGCTGGGCTTCCTCGGCTCCTGGGCCCAGAATCCTGCCGCCCCAGTCCGATGCGAGCACCACGCCCAGCTGACTGCAGCTGCCTCAGGGTTTTAACTGTTTCCTCCCCACAGAGGAAGCTCAGTCGGTCGTCCACTCTGCTCAGCTTAGAGGACGGCCAGCTGCAGTGGCCACAGGGCAGCCCGGGTCCCCAGGCTCAGGGAGACCCAGGCTGTCTCCCCACAGGCTCCGACCCGTCCTCCAGCCCAGACCCGAAACTGCTCTTCTTCTGTGAATCATTCGCCCCCCATAATCTCATCCAGGCTGGGGGATCGGTCTGGAAAGGACTGGAGACTCCTGAGCTCTGCAGTCAAAGCCGACGTTGCTTTACGTGGCTTGACAGGTTCGATTTTTTTGTTTTCAGTTTTTCTCTATTTATTTTTTTTTGGCTGCACTGCGTGGCATGGGGGACCTTAGTTCCCTGACCAGGGATCCAACCTGCGCCCCCTGCATTGGAAGCATGGAATCTTAACCGATGCACCACCAGGGAAGTCGCCTGTTTTCAATTTTTAAAGGGACCCAGAATGTAAGGACTTTAGCAATAGGGCAGCCCTCATCCCTTCCCACCTCGTAGAACTGGACGTGAAACAGCTGGGAAGAGGATCTGTGTCTCTGACCCTGACCTTTTCCATATGACCTTCTGGCACATTCCAGGAGATGGACTTCTCTCGGAGGGGAATTCAGTGGCGATCAGGAGGCTCAGGAAGAACGTGCCTCCTTCCACATAAAGCTCTAAGCAGACAGCCCTCCCGGGCTGCACAACCTGCCCAGTGGTTCCTAGAGAGGGGCGGGCGCTTTATCTACTTACTAAGGTTTTCCTAGACGAGGTGTATGGGTTTGCTCTCAGTGCCGTAACAAAGTACCACAGACTGGTTGGTTTAAACAACAGAAATTTATCTTCTCCCAGTTCTGGAGGCTGGAAGTCCAAGATCAAGGTGTCGGCAGGGTTGGTCTCTCTTGAGGGCTCTCTCCTTGGCGTGTAGACAGCCGTCTTCTCCTTGTATCTTTACATGCTCTCCCCTCTGTACACATCTGTGTCCTAATCTCCTCTTTTTATAAGGACAGCAGTCAGATTTGGATTAGGGCCCAACCTCATGACCTCATCCTACCTTAATGACCTCTTGAAAAGCCCAGTCTCGAAATACAGTCACATTCTGAGGTACTGGGGGTTATGAAACCGAACGGGGCCCCGTGGGGCTCCCAGACATGGAGGGTTTTTTCTTTTGTCCCGCATTTATTGTAGGCAAGACTCCAGCCTCCATGACCTTCCCTGAGATCCAAAGGGCAGATTCCCTTTGAACAGTTGCTCGTCAAGGGAGAAGCAGTCAAAAAACCACCTGAGGCAAGGTTCAAGGGACCAGAGAACCTCATCAAGATTAGGAGATCCGGGCTTCCCTGGTGGCGCAGTAGTTGAGAGTCCACCTGCCGATGCAGGGGACACAGGTTTGTGCCCCGGTCTGGGAAGATCCCACATGCCGCGGAGCGGCTGGGCCCGTGAGCCATGGCCACTGAGCCTGCGCGTCCGGAGCCTGTGCTCCGCAATGGGAGAGGCCACGACAGTGAGAGGCCCGCGTACCGTGCAAAAAAAAAAAAAAAAATTAGGAGACCCACCTGAGACCTGGCACACACCCTAATCTTGTCAGCGATCTCACCTCTGAACCACTGTTCTAAAACCCCTCATCAGATCCTCCTGAGTTGGGACACATAGTTCTTTGAGGCAGGCACTGGCTGTGGCCCCTTTTGCCTGGCAAAGCAATAAAGCTATTCTTTTCTTTCTACTTCACCCAAAACTCCGAGATTCAATTCGGCACCAGTACAGGGAAGCTGAGCTTTCGGCATCAGTTAGGTCTTCAACATACGATGCGGGGTTTTGGCGGGGGGCAGGTAGTTCACAATTCAGCCCATAACAGACGCCAGGGGATAAGGTGGGAAGCATCTAGCTCCTCAGAAGAAAGGTGCTCCTGGGCACCACCACTGGGTGGGGACGCCAGGTGGGCACCAAGGAACCCAGGACTATTCCAGGGTACCTGGCCCCCAATATTTGTACCCTAGAGCAGCAGTCCCCAACCTTTTTGGCACCAGGGACTGGTTTCACGGAAGACAATTTTTCCACGGACCGGGGTCGGGGGGAATGTTTCGGGATGAGTCAAGCGCATTACCTCTACTGTGCACTTTATTTCTATTATCATTACATTGTAACGTATAATGAAACAATTACACAACCCACCACAATGCTGACAGGAGGCGGAGCTCAGGCGGTAATGCGAGCGATGAGGAGCGGCTGTAAATACAGGCGAAGCCTCGCTCTCTCTCCCCCCACTCACCTCCTGCTGTGCAGCCTGGCTCCTAACAGGCCACCGACCACTACCGGTCCGTGGCCCAGGGATTGGGGACCCCTGTCCTGGACAGGTTCTCCAGCTCCCCCTCAGGATTTCTTCATATACACTCAAGTGGATTTGGAAAACTAATGGAACAGAGAGAGAATGGGGTGGGGGCCGGTCCAGCTCGCCCCTGAGATTAGGCTTGGGGTGGGTCCAAGCCATCGCACTCCCCCATGGCTCTCCACCCCGTGTGATTCGGTGGGATCTGGATTAAAGCACGTAAACCAAGGGGCAGTTCTTGTCACTGACGGAGAATTCCTGCTTGGTGTTGGAGGGCGTGGAAGACAGTGAAAATCTATGTCAGATGCAGCTCTGTTGATGGTCAACATGCACAGAGCATGCATGTCATGATGGCCTAGATGCGGCCCTTCTCAGCAGTACGAATTTTCCTGAGTATCCCTGACCCGACTGTCCTCTTCCACTGCTGAAGATACCCCAGAAGAGGTTCCCAGAGGTTCCCCTGCATTTCATTTCATGGTTTTAAATCTCTGGCCAGGAGGGAAAGGAGCTGGCTTCTCGCAGCCCAGAACATTCCCGGAGTTTTCTCCAACATTAACGAATAGGGCTGCTTTCTTTTCTGTCCCTTTCTCTGAATGACTTGGTTCTGGAAGCTGAACTGGTCCACCCCACATGCCACAGAGCCTCTGATATTTCTGGGGAGGGGGGGCGGTGGCTGCCCATTCTGACCTGTTCCACAACCTCAGGCGCCAATCAGGGGGCACTGAGCCAGGCTCTCTCTTATCCCCCCGCCCCTTCTCTCCTGCTGACCCCGGAGGGCAGCCCACAGCTTTGCTCAGCCCGTCCTGGTGCCCCATCGGAGCTCCAAGCCACCAGACATTCTGCAGCAGCTTGGAAAACAGGAACTGAATTTTCAGTCCCAGCCTGAACTGGGAAAATCATTTGTCCTCTCTCGACCCCAGCTTCCTCATCTATGAAGTGAGCAGGTTGGCCGAAGCCAGGGCCGGGAAACAGATTCCCGGTGCGGCTCTCGGGGAAACTGTGCTGTGTCTGAGATTCACCTGAGCTTGTGGGGAAAGGGTGCCGTGGCTAAGCTGTGACATCTGCCCGGACTTGGGCCTGACAGCACTGACCCTGTGGCGGCCTCTGGCCCTCCCAGGACCACAGAATCCACCCCAATTTCTAAATCCCCTCCCCGGTCCGGCCTGACACAGCACCTTCCGGATGGCCTCCAGGAGCTGCAGGGCACCTCACCACACCCAGGCCTCCTGGGTCAACACTCCCGCACCGGAAGGCGGGGCTAATGCCCACGTATCTCCTAGACCCTAATTCCCTATTGACCCAGCGCTCACAGTCACCACCCCACCCCCGCTGAGCCCTGAGCACCCCAACATCCTCAGCCTCTTCTTAGACAGTCCCCTGCCTCCCTGCCTTAACCGAAGCTCGGCTTTCGCCAAAGACGCTGTTTCTCCTGCCGCCTCTCAGCTGGTGCTATCCTTCTCCCCACCACCGCCCCCCGCCAACGTATCTCAGAGCTGAGGTGGGGGTCCTCCTGACCCCCCGTCACAATGTCCAGACCACCTCCCGGCCCTCTCATCACACCTGCTCCCCGGGCGTCAGATGGCCCTGCAATTCCGCCCTCTCCTGTCCTCCAGGCCAGCCTCCGATCACTCAACCTCACATGAAATGAGTGTCTCTCTCTCTTCGGCACAAAACAAGTTGTGTCATTACAAATTTTGTAATTTCCTTCTTTCCTGAATCAAACCTGCCACCAGGGATGTTAGGGCCAACATCCTATGTGTTGCGGCTTGGTATTCCTTCCCAGAATTGAGGGAGGTTTCCCTGCTCAGAATTTTGAAACTCAAACTCTACCAAGCCATGTGGTAGGAAATCAGTCGGCAGGTAGGTCATCATTAATCTTTCATCCGGTTGACTCTGTGATGAATAATCCCACAGACTGACAAACTCCCTTGGAGTCACACGAACGATGGCCGCCAACAGATGCCCTCCCAGTTTACGGGTTTAAGGCCATCACCCTGAGGGGTCTGGAAGAATTCAAGAAGAGCATTCTCAGCCCAAAGACTCTATCGGGCAGTTTCAGACTAAGGAAGCCCCGCAGCCTCTCTCCTAAGGAAACAGCTTCGAAAATCTCTCTGGACATTTTCCATCTGTGTCTGCCGAGCTGTGATTCACAAACCTAGCTAATATTTGTCCGTCAGAAATTAAGAAAAAGCAGGCAATCAGACTGAGAAGAATAAGAATAACATAATAAACAAGTCACAGATCTGACTCTGACTGATTTCAAGGGATGATACTTGATGAAGAGTATGTCCTTCCCCCTTCTCTGGAATTGAAAGTCTTATCTTTTATGAAACGATGGTGATGACAGTGAGGTGGAGTTACCTGGAAGAGTTACATTTAAATCAGTCCTCCAAATTCACTGTGCAGTTTTTCTGGTAAAATTCCCAAATCAGAGAACCACAGAGCTGGAAGCTGCATCATCACTCTTCCAGAAACCAGCCCAGACTTTTCCTGATTCACCTTGAGGGGGGTGGGCCCAATAGACTTTCTAGCCTGGGGTTGCCATCAGCAAACTGGTCCCCAGCCCTGCTTTTTTCCTAAAATGAGAAGCCAGCCTCTTAGATCGTTTTTGGTAATTCTAGTGCAAAACAAGAGAACAAACTGCAGGAGAGGAGAACAGACTCAAAGGATCTTTGCTCCTAGGCTCAGAGCACAACAGTTGTGACCACCTAAGCCCCTTCTCAGGTCCTCCCCCAAGCCTCCTGTCTCTTTGTCAGGCAGCGACTGGCCCACTAAGGAAGGCAGGGCTGTCCCAGGGTGTTCCATATGCCTGCTCTTCACAAAGACGGGGGCACACATGTTGGTTCAGCAAACAAGACTGTGAGCCTGCATAGGGTCTGCCTTGCCCGTGAGCACCTAACACAATGCCTGCAGGACTCCCGATGATGGGTGGAGAAAACTGGCCTACAGACCACCTGCAACTAAGGAAGCACACCGGGTCATTTCCTGCCAAGGCCACAGAAGGTCTGGCCCGGGGCTGTTCCCAGCTCACTCTTGTTTGCCGACCAGGTGTGGCCATGGTGCACCCTTGAGCAGCAATCCTCCAGTCACCCAGGCTCTCAGGGCCAGAATTAGCAGCTGGACCTCCCAGGAACCCCCGCAGGAGCATTCAATGTCCTAGAAACGAAGAGCCCAGAACCCGGACCACACTCTGCAATCATTCCTCGTAAATTCCAGACCCAAAGACATGACGTTTTATGTGGCACATGGTTAGCACATTCCTCGCACTCTGAGAGCTGTGTATGAGAAAACCCAAAGTAACTACACAGAGTAAACTCTAGTCACCTATATGGCTTAGGCTTAAAATGGCAAAACAACCTATTCCGACCAAATGAGCAAATCTTTTAAAACGCACAACAAATGCTCTCTCTTTCCCTGGGGATGGAAGATGGGTTCCAAGTCTAGCTCACCCCAGAGGTCCCAGGACAGCTGTTGCTTTGGTACCACTGTTGTTGGGCCAGTTTTCTGGACCTGGGACAGCTGCGTACCCCCAACCAGTCAGAATGGGCACCTCAGATGGAAAGATGCAGAAAATGACCCCAAAGCCCCTGTATTTCCCTGTGCTGTACAATATATCCTTGTTGCTTATCTATTTTATACATAGTAGTTCGTACATCTTAATCTCCTACCCCTGTCTTGCCTATTCCCCCTCCCCTCTCCCCACTGGTAACCACTAGTCTGTTCTCTATATCTGTGAGTCTGTTTCCGTGTTGTTATATTCATTCCTTTGTTTCATTTTTTAGATTCCACATGTAAGTAATAATATAGAATATTTGTCTTTGTCTGATTTATTTCGCTTAGCATAATACTCTCTAGATCCATCCATGTTGCTGCAAATGACAAAATTTCATTCTTTTTTATGGCTGAGTAGTATTCCATCGTATATATGTACCATATCTTCCTTATCCATTCATCTGTTGAAAGGCACTTGGGTTGCTTCCATTATCTTGGCTATTGTAAATAATGCTGCTATGAACATTGGGTGCATATATCTTTTCAAATTAGTGTTTTCACTTTCTTTGGATAGATACCTAGGAGTGGAATTGCTGGATCATATGGTAGTTCTATTTTTAGTTTTTTGAGACCACTCCGTACTGTTTTCCACAATGACTGTACCACTTTACATTCCCACCAACATTGTACAAGGGTTCTGTTTTCTTTACACCCTCTCCAACATTTGTTATTTGTGTTATTTTTGATGATGGCCATTCTGACAGGTGTGAGGTGATATCTCATTGTGGTTTTGATTTATATTTCCCTGATGATTAGTGGCATTAAGCATCTTTTCATGTGCCTGTTGCCCATCTGCATGTCCTCTTTGGAAAAATGTCTATTCAGGTCTTCTGTCCATTTTTTTATTGGGTTGTTTGGGTTTTTTTGCTGTTGAGTTCTATGAGCTGTTTATATATTTTGGTTATTAACCCCTTATCGGTTATATCATTTGCAAATATTTTCTCCCATCCTGTAGGTTGTCTTTGCATGTTGTCAATGGTTTCCTTTGCTATACAGAAGCTTTAAAGCTTAATTAGGTACCATTTATTTTTGTTTTTATTTCTTTTGCCTTAGGAGACATATCCAAAAATATACTGTTACAATTTATGTCAAAGAGTGTTCTGCCTAGCAACAAGGGACATGATGGACCCAGGGCAAGCAGCAACCACCCTGGCATCAAGGGACAAATATTTTCATCATCAATATTTTCTGTCAAAATACTTGCCATCAAAAGAGGAAAATGACAAAGGAAATTTTCACATATTGAAGTATGGGGAAGTCTTTCTGGCTTACACATGATTTAACTTAAACTTTACGCTACCCAGAACAGTCTGCTTTGTGGCCTGTCACACACACACTGCACATCTGTCTTAGCCATGGAAGAAAAGAATGTATTTAAAAAATCAAAATGCAGTAACTGTGGTGCAGGCATCTCTACATGTGGAGTTAGATGAAGCCCAGAGGAGTGTGCTGGTGATAGCACTGACACCAGTATAAATGCTGAGGGCCCTCATGCACCAACTGGGTGAGTCGCACAACAGCCCTGAGACAGCGGCCACTACTATTCCTATTTAGCAGATGAGGAAACTACGTTTTCTGGGCTTAGATAACCTGCCCAAGACCCTTGGTTCTGAACCAGCTGGATTTGAACCCAAGAGGCTGATTCAGAACCCATGACACTGCAGGGGAGCAAAAGTAGACCCTAAAATGTGTCTCTTAGGCATGAGGACTAATTTAGGCTGATTATTTTTAAGAAACAGAAGACTCAAGAAGTCTTTCTGTTTACCTCCCCTGAACAGCCTAAAAGAATGTAGAGCAAGGACCCATTCCAGTAAGTGAGCTATCCCCATAGATACAGATAGTATGAACTGAGTGGCAGACAGGGAGGAACGCAGCCAAGTCTGTTTGTTAAAATTCTTCTCCGAGTCCCATTGTCTCTGCTGGCCCAGCAAACACTTGTTTTCCAAACATTCGCTTTTCCATCTTCATGTGAATTGCATTCCTCCCCTTTGACATCCCAAACCACTACCCCCAACATCCTCTTTTGTCTTTAGCTGAAGATGGTATTTAAGGTGAGAGTTTCAGCCATTTTGGTGAGTTACTCATTTTTCCTGGGTCTTTCCCATGTACACGTTATTAAACTTTCATTTAATTTCCTCCTATTGATCTGTTTCATGTCACTTTAATTCTCAGACCAGCCAGAAGAACCTAGAAGGGTAGAGGGAAATGTTTTCCTCCCCCAACAATGCTAAGGAGGACATGTTTACAGTTTCTATTACAATGTGCATTACCACACTGCATTGTGTTAACTCTCCTCCAGCAATCTTGGAATGGGCTCCTTAGTTACTTACTTATTTAATAATAAAAAAGGACTACTGACCTAGATCCCTGAACAAAGAGAGGAAAAACCACAGACCTTCCCCACCTCCCACCCCAGGGATTGTCTGTGGCTGGGTCTGAGGACAAAAGGTCTGTATACATAATATACTCTCTTCCTCACCAAAGTCCCCTCCCTGCAGGAAGATGCTGTGTCTCAGGAGCTATAGAAGCTGCATCCTTACTTGTACTTTGCCACAGCCCACACACACTTGCTCAAATGGTTTCAATTTCCACCTCACTGTTGCAAACCAGAAGTTGAAGAACGCTCTGAATTTCTGTACCCCTGACTGGGTGGAGGAAGCATAACATCTGTATCTCTGGATTTCCAGGGATGAGGGGGTCGCCCTGATCCAAAGCCTGGTGCACAGACTCAGGAACTAAATAAAACACCAAGAGTAGGAGCTATTACCTCCATGGGAATGAAATAACTGCTGTCTTGCCACGAATATTTTAGTAGGAAAGAAACAAGCTTATTAGACAGGAGATGTGTCTGTATATGTTGGGGGAATCCAAATATAGTCAGAAAGGGAACCTGGATTAGAAGCGTTAGGTGGTCAGAGCCCTGATCCTAGCACCTGCCAGCTGTGTGACCTTGGTAAGTAGCTTAACCTCTCTGAATCTCCATTTCCTCATCCAACAAATGGGGATGCAATATCTGCTCCAACTAATTTATAGTGTGGTTTGTGAAAAAATGGAAGTGAAGCCATCATATAATGCAAGTGAATCTGTATACTAATGATATTATGGTCACAAACACACCAGGATTTAATGAGCAGAAGACTCCTTCAAATGAATTCTCTTAAGCTGTGAGACAAGGAACAGGCTAAGGATGACCCTCCTCTCTCTAAAAGTTATGAAGCCCTAATTTCCCCCGGTCACAGAAGCCTGTGAATATGAAGAGGGTCACATTTATAGTCACCATGCATGTTTCCTTGCTCCTTCCCCTGTAGACTAAGGCCAGGGTCCCAGACCCGTACAACCCCTCCTCCCAGTGTTTCTGGGGGTCCCCGGGGGCACCACTGTCCACTGGGTACCTTCTTCTCCCACCATTGCTGCCTCTGATGCTCTAGAGTCCAAAGGGGCCCAGGGTTGCCCAGGGATTTGTAACATGTTTGTTTGTTTGCTGGTTTTGGCTGTACCGGGTCTTAGTTGCGGCACACGGGATTTTTAGTTGTGGCATGTGGACTTCTTAGTTGTGGCATGCATGCGGTATCTAGTTCCCCAACCAGGGATCGAACCCAGGCCCCCTGCATTGGGAGCACTCACCAGACCACCAGGGATGGAACCCGGGCCCCCTGCACTGGGAGCGCCCGCTGGACCACCAGGGATGGAACCCAGGCCCCTTGCACTGGGAGCACCCGCTGGACCACCAGGGAGGTCCCGTAACATGTTTTGTCAGAGGCGTCCCAAACCCAGGGTCCCTCCCATCTTCCTGAAACTGCTCATTCTCTCTTTGCTCAGAGCCCCTTTTCTCCCTGAAACTCCATGATCCCACAGAGGCTAGCTGTGGACATATTCTGCCCTCCTCAGGACCACCTTCCGCTCTGACCCTGAAGCTGTGCACAGCCAAACCCACCATAGTCGACCCCTTCCCTTGGGACAGGCGCTCTGCTGGGACGCTCCTTGGCCCCTCGTGCGGAGACCCCTTGGGGGGCTGCCCCACGAGTTCACCAGAGAGGCCCAGACTTTCTGAATCCCACATTCTACCTTCACTCTAAATCACCAGAACATGGCTTTTTATTTTTTTTCTTCCGCAGCTTGGAAAACAGGACTCCCCAGCACCCAGGGGGCTCCAGGGATAGACTCTGTTCATCTACGCCGGGCCTGGTCATTCCATCCCATTGGCCTATGCTGACTGCTCCAGGGATGGGGATGTCCATGCAAATTTAGGCCAAAGATATCTGAGAAGTTTGCTGGGGTTTTCCTGGCTCCTAAGAGATACTTGGGAAACTGGCCCTCTTTCCCTCTGGAAATGGACTAAGAAGCGTTGTTCCTGGCATCCATCCTAGGTATGAAGGGACCAGCTTAGGATGGTACCCTCACTGCACACAGCAAAGCAGAGAGACTAAGAGGACCTCGTCCTTGGCACCATCGAGCTGCAGAATCAAACTGATCCACTTTCTAAGCATTTTGTTATGATTTTTAAATGTTTGGATTGGTCAGCAAATAGCCTGAAACATCTGACCTGATGGAGGAATACTTTCAAATACATGTGCCCTGAAACCGGTTTGAATTCTTTTTTTTTTTTTTTTTTCTTTGCGGTACGCGGCCCTCTCACTGTTGTGGCCTCTCCCGTTGTGGAGCACAGGCCCCGGACGCGCAGGCTCAGAGGGCATGGCTCACGGGCCCAGCCGCTCCGCGGCACATGGGACCTTCCCAGACCAGGGCACGAACCCATGTCCCCTGCATCGGCAGGCGGACTCTCAACCACTGCGCCACCAGGGAAGCCCCCGGCTTGAATTCTTTTGCCACAAGAACTTTAAGTCAAGTGTACCTCCAAGTGCTACTGGCCTTTTCTCAGGAAGGAATGGACATTGCCAGGAAACCTCAATCACAAAGCTCATCACAACACCCTTGGAGCTACGTGAGATGGTCTCCTCAGCACGCAGGAGCCCTTTCACTTTACAGGCATAATTTCTACTGGTGGCAGTCACCAGACGCTGCTCCCCACCCCCTGTTGCAGCATGGCATTTGACGCTTCCTGCCTTCCTCGCCCATCCTTAACTCTTGGTACTCCTTTCGGGGTATAATGGCGGGCTCAGGCTGCCTGTGTGATGTGGCCACCCGAGGCGGCTCCTGCACTCTTGTCTTGGCCGGGAAACTGGCAACTCCTGCAGCTCTGCAGTGCGTGCTCTGGAATCAGGTCATTTGGGTTCAAACCTTCAGGGGTGACCTTGGACACGTCCTTACCTCCTCCAAGTTTACCCAGATGGAAATGATACCAGCACTCAGCCTCCAGGATGCTGAGAGCATTAGATTATACGGTGCACATCTCGTACAGCCTCCCTTTTCAACAGGCCAGCGTCCTCAGGGGTCACTCCCACGTGGGGATTTAGCAGAAGGTGAATGGTGGCTGAGAATGCTCCCACCAGCCTCCGAGCCACTCAGAGGCCACTTCTCCCTCCTCCAGACCCGGTCCTGCCCTCTCAGCCCCACACTCTCTCCTCTGGCTTCTTCTCTGACAGACTCTTAAAGAAACTCTGAGTCCTAGATTTGAGCTAAGGGATCATTTCTGCCTCAAGATCCCACCCACTTCCCTCCAAACATCACCCCTCAAGTACCAGCTCAGGTGCTGCCCCCTTCATAAATAAATATTGGTTTTTCCATTTCCTCACTGCCCCTAGAGCTTCTCATCTATTCGAAAACGACAGCATTTGGCAGATTACATAACACATACAGTAGGTGCCTAATAAATACCTGTTAAAGTGAATCCTCCTGAGACCTGGCTGTGAGAGGCCAGGCCCAGAGTCAGCTGTGAGCTCAGGTACGGCCGCCCCAAAACCAGGTCTCTATTTGCACTGATTCCGGCCCAGTTTTCATAAGCGTCCCAGGTTCCGTACCATGACCTTGCTGGGGTTTCCTTGAACTTCCTGGTTCAGACTCACCTATGTCTCGTCCACTATTTACAGACATTGCATACACGCTGCTTTGAATCCTTCGGTTTCTGGTCCTCCAACTTCATCTTTCACACAATCAGGCCCTCAGACCACGTCCACGTGACCCCCAATCACAGAGCATTTCCAAGACAAGGCTGTGTTCTTCCTGAGCCCGGCAGCAGGACTGTCTCTGAAATCCCAGCCACTGCCACCACCAGCACCATCACCACAGCTGACCGCTCACGTGCTGAGTGGCGGATACATGTTATAACATCTCTGTGAGAGCGGGTTTATACATGAGATTGGGTAGCCACACATCTCACATATGATGGAGCTGGGATTTAAATGCACGTTGGTCACTCCAAAGCCAGGAGAAGCCCCAGCCGGTCCTCAGGAGGGGCAGAGTTGCTCTGAGGTACCTTTCATCTCCGCGGACAGGGAGGTGGTCCCTTACCAGCAGATTTGGGGAAGCTTCTTCTGACTTGGCTGGTAGTGGAGAAGTGGGCTGCCCATGCTCGAGCTCTGTCTGTTCTTCAGCTGAATCTTCTCAGGAGGCCCTCCTCCCCAAGAGAGGAGAAAACGGGCACATTGTCTCCTGAAACATCTTTACCTCATTTCAATTCTTTCCCAAACACCAAAGTGCCCTCCAGTGAAAAGGGTCTCCATGTGTCTCCCCCACCCCAGGATGGGTTCATTCATCCATCTATATCCAGGCTGCACCCATCACACGCTTGTTGTGAGATCCTGTGCAGGTCACAAAACACACACAGGCTATGCCACAGGCCCTGCCCACAAAGGGCACAGTTGGCCAGTCCCACCTTCACAAAATCTCCGGAATTCCACCTTGACTGGGCTGAGAGCTCTGCTTTTTGTGCTGCGGCAGCCACCTTGCAGTCGTGAGGACCAAGGCAAGGGCCAAGCCAGTAGTTGAGGAAGGTGGAACAGGAAGATGGGAAGAGCTTCGGTGACACTGCTGAGCTGTTCAAAACTGCTTGTTTTCAGGCTTCAAGTCATATGAGATAATAAATGTCCTTGAGGTCCAGCTGGAAGCATTGTAAGTGGTACACTCTCTCCACGCGGCAGGAAAGGTTCCCAGAAGCAGGTCCGACCTACACCCTTACAGCCTGGGATCCAAAAGGGAAGAGACCTTCTTCCCACCAGTCTCCACACAGCAAATGTCATGGAAGGGCCAGTCAATGCCATTTACCCTGCCTGCCCACCCCAGGTCGGTCACTACCAGTAATACCCTGGGTCAGTCTGGTGGATCACAGAATGGTGGGCAGCCCAGAAAGCAGTACTAGACGTTGAGTCCGTCCATGGCCACAAAGGAGGGGCACAGTGTTTGACTAAAACCACACCTCCTGGGTCCCTTATGGCGAACACAAGCCAACCAGGGCAATACAGTGGCTAAAATGGGATTTAAGAGCCAAGTTGAACCCCCGGTTCTGGATCATCTTTGAAAAGCACAAACGGGCTCATATGGTGGCAGCTGTAATTTAGAGGGTGGTACGGGTGCGTTTCACACTTTGCTGGGATGACATGTCAGCTGTAAGGGTGAAGAGGCAGCACCGTGACCCCATCTCCCGACTTGCGGCAGAGGGGAGGGCAGGTGAGGCCCAGAAAGGAGCACCTGCCCACGGTGGGGTGCAGGCTCGGATGAAGTTGAAAGTTAAATCAGCATCAGGATGGTCAAAACTGGTTGGAGGATTCATAACGCACAGCAGATGGGGATAGTAAATATGAGAGCTGTAGGACAGCAAAGCGGATAAAAAAAAGCCTGGATGGGGGAAGAGTGTGTTGATTCTGTCCCCATAAGCCAGAAGCCCAAGTGGACCCACGGGCCTGGGAACATCGGGTCAGGCCGAGGCTCACGCCCTCCAGGGTTGCACGAGAGCGGTGGAAATCACAGGTCTGTGCCGTGGAAGCTTCAGTTCCTGCACCACCGCTCAGTCCCAAAAGCCGATGCAAATGTTCAATAGAAAGTATATAAAAAGGTCACAGGCAGTTGGGTGGGACTGAAGGTCATCCAGCCAATAAGCCTTGTTTGCTTTTGGCAAGTCGTTCTGTTTGCTTTTCTTTCTAAGTCATTCAAACCAGTTACTCATTATTTAAAGGTATGAGGAAGGATCACAATATATTACGTTTCTTAAAGGTTATAAAATGGATCGTACACTTGGAGACTAATTATGTCAAAAAGAACAGCTTTAGTGTATGTGTGTCTACATGTAGACAGCGGGAAAAGAGCTCCATGAAATTATCGCGGGTAGTTACTTTTTTCCCATATTTTCCTTTTTTTTTTTCGGTACATGGGGCTCTCACTGTTGTTGCCTCCGGATCCGCAGGCACAGCCGTCATGGCTCACGGGCCCAGCCGCTCCGCAGCACGTGGGATCTTCCCGGACCGGGGCACGAACCCGTGTCCCCTGCATCGGCAGGCGCACTCTCAACCACTGCGCCACCAGGGAAGCCCTCATATTTTCCAATTTTTAGACCAACAACTCATAATGTACAAAATCATAAAACTGCAACTTTAAAAAATAAACCTGTTTGTTGGCACATCTCCTGTGGCCGCTCAGTGATCGTCTTCCAAGCAGAGACGCCCAGGGTTCAGGAGTCAGAAGATGGGTTTGCACGCAGCTCAGCTGTTCGTTAGCCACTTCCAGACGTCATTTGCCTTCCGCGTCTCCAGTTCCTTCACCTGTAAAATTAGAGTAGTACTCACTTTGTCTAACTCTCAGGGTTATGGCAAGATTCTAAATTTTAAATCAGGATGATGTAGTGGG
The DNA here is from genome assembly GCF_039906515.1 of Pseudorca crassidens. Classification (NCBI taxonomy): domain Eukaryota; kingdom Metazoa; phylum Chordata; class Mammalia; order Artiodactyla; family Delphinidae; genus Pseudorca; species Pseudorca crassidens. The sequence continues at coordinate 5,620,177 of NC_090314.1, read as the reverse complement.
AAGTTCGAAAATGACTAGACAGCCTTCCAGGGACCCCCTTTCTCCCAGTCGCCCTCATCTCCCGGCCACTACTCTCCCATCTGCTCTTCTCGCTTCTCTCTTTCTCCCCGGCTGGTAAAGACGAGAAGCTCTTTGAAGCTCAAGCCACGATCACTTCCCCTTCCTGACCTACTCTCTGCCCTCGATGAGTTCACCCCTTCCTTAGACTTCAGCTACCGTCGGTACAAACTGACGTCTCCAGCTCAGACTTTCAAATCCGTATCTCCAACTACATTCTAAATATAAAGACTTGACGCTCTCAGTCGCCTCAAACACAGCACAGCCCGAATGAAACTGACGACCTTTCCGGATCCCCCCAGGCAAAGCTGGCCCTCTTCCTGGTTCTCTTCCCTGAGGTTGCTGTCAGCACTCAACCAGATACCCAGGGAGCGCCCCTCGCTCCTCCCTTTCCCTCGTCGCCCACGTCCATTCCATCACCATTTTACATTCCAAGTACCTCCGGAACCTTTACTCTTTATGCTCCATGACTGTAGTCGGGGCCACCACTGTCTCTCACCTGCATTACGGTGACAGCCCACAAACTGGAACCCCTGCATCCACTCACCACTCCCTGAAATCCGTTCTCCATAGTGCATCCAGGAGAAGTTTTTTATTTTTTTATTTACTTATTATTTTGTGGGATCTTAGTTCCCCATCCAGGGATTGAACCCAGGGCCACCACAGTGAAAGCGCACAGTCCTAACCACTGGACCACCAGGGAACTCCCGAGGGAAAGATTTTTCAAATCCACCTTACGGAGGTGTAATGTACATGCAATCGGAGTGTTGTGTTTCTTTACACAACACCCTCCTCTGTGTACCTCGCCCCACAGCTTCCAGCTGCTTCAGCTGCTCTGAACCCTGATTTCTTCCAGACCCTCAGCTTAGCGGGACCTCTGTGCTCTGCTGGACTCCAGCTCTCCGTGTCATGGTTGGGAAATTGTTCCCAGACAGAAAGTTGGGTGGCCATTGGGCTCACCTCATGAGTTTTTCCTTCTGTCAGGGATCAACAGTCTTGTGCTGCCTGTCAGTCAATGCCTGAAAATAGTAATCTCTTACATCTTGTCAAGTTTTATAGAGGTGTGTGGTGGGAGGGCTAGTCTGGTACCAGTTACTCCATCGTGGGTGGAATCAGAAGTCCAGAGAAAGCTGAATAAAATATAGATCTGATCATATTATTCCTCTGGTCAGAATCCGTCTATGGATCCATGGCTCTAAGGATAAAGATCCAATTTGAAACGGCCTGCAGGGCCCTGTGTGATCTGAGCCGGCTCTCACTCCAACTCTATCCCCTTCTCCTCCCGCCTACATTCCTTCCTCAGCTTCTGGCGACTTTGAGTCTCTTGCCATGTCTTCTCCTCCCACTCGGCTTTTGTACATCACAGTACTCATCCTAGCACTCTTCCCCTCCCTCCTCACCAGCTATAAAGTTACCATGAACAAAACACTGTGAAGCTGGCACAAGAGTAGATAGAACAGAGTCCAAAAACAGACACAGGGATGCATGCAACTCATTACAAGGGGAAAGGAAGGAATTATTTAATGAAGGCTGTTAGTTCGATTGGCTAGCTATTTGAGAAAATATTAAGTTTTATCCCTAACTCACCCCTTATTCAAAATCAAAATTCAGACAAAGTATTAATAAGCAAAACATATAAAGAACTACTTCAAACTGATTTTTTTAAAAAAACAAATATAAAAATGGGAAAGGGAAATACACTGATAAACATATGAAAATATAAACATATAAAAATATATCCCAACTCATACAATAAAATATAAACTAAAGATAGTAAAATATCAATAGTATCCAATGTAGGTGAGAGTAGGGGAAACAGGTCCTCTCCTGCACTGTTAGAACATGAATTAGTGCTGCCGTGTCATCAAGTTTCCAACGAACATACACTCTGACTTATCACATTTCCGGGAAGCTATCCTACAGAAATAGCAGCATGACCGCAAAATTGCTTGCATCAGCCAAAAAAAAAAAAAAAATTTGGAAAGAACTCTAGCGCCCATCAATAAGAATATATATAAATAAATTATAGTGCATTAATACACCATCCATTTGAAACGTGAGGTAGCTCTAAAGTACTTGTAAATGTGTCCACAGTACGATGTTGAGAACTAAAAGTGAGTTGCTAAACAAAAGAAACAGTATGATACTAGTGACGTGTGTGTCCACACACACACATATCTGAGAAAGGAATCGGGATAGAGCCTCAGATTCAAACTCAATTCTTTAAGGGTAAGACTTTAAGGGTAAGGGGGAACAGAAGAACCCTTATGTTGTACTTCATATACTTCTATGTTATTTGAACCTGTTACAAAGAATGTTTCACTTTTGTAATTTAAAAACAACTCGTGTGTATGTTAAGAGTGATGGACTGTTATTACAATCAACTATGGGGCTGGTGAGCTCCTGTGATTTAACATCTCAGCAGCAGGCATGACTGCCGCCTGGTGGTCACATGCCGCCATGGCGGGTTGCCTATCTGAGGGTTTCTCAGCCTCCCCACTGTTGCCACGTGGGGCGGGATCGTTCTTTACTGCAGGGAGGCTGCCCTGTGCCTTGTAGGATGTCTAGAGCATCCCTTGCCTCTGTCTCTAGATGCCAGTGAAACCCCCTCCCCAAGTGGAGACAACCAAAAAGGTTTCCAGACACTGGCAACTGTCCCCCTTAGGGGCAAAAGCATCCCTGGTTGAGAACCATGGATCTAAGACTCTTGTGAATGCAAAATAAATAGATAAAATGTGTTCGTTCATTTGCTCACAAACAGCTCACATGAGGCAAAGTCTTTGCGAGATAAGTTCCTCATGTCAGCTGGAAGGAGTGAACTCTAACCCACGGCAGCTCTTCACAGCTTTGTGAGGTTCTGAGCTTTAAATTCAGTTAACAGGAAAATCCCCTCTTATCCAGTGACCCCCACAACAGCCTCAGGCAGAAATAACAAGGATGGCGATTCCTGGCACACATGCCCCACACTCTACTCAGACCTCTGGCAGCAACTCACAGCGATCCACGCTGCGGCCTCATCACAGTGCTCCAGTCAGCAACTGTCACAACCATCACCCAGACAGGAAGCCTCTTTATCCCCTGGACTTGAGTCTTCCCTCCCCCACCTAGGGCTGAAGCAGGGGTGAAGTGGCACTGACGAGGGGGATCCTGTTTGAGAAGCCTCTCTGTCCCCCCAAACCTGAGACCCCGCTCGCCCACAGAGAGAATCCAGGCTCCAGATGGTACCAGCAGGGGGATCCTGCCACAACAATCGGCTGGCCCAGGAAGTACTCTGTCTCAACCGGACCTGGGAATCTCCACTCCCCCCCAAAACACACACACACACACACACACACACACACACACACACACACACCCCTAGAGACAGCAGGTGGTTGGGTGGCACTGGCAGTGGGATGCCACCACACAAAGCACCCGACCCAAGAAGCACTCTTTTTCCTCAAGGGCTGAAGACCCCTTTCCCCACCTTGGACCAGCCTGGGGAAGCTCTTTCCACCCACTCAGGCAGCATCAGCAGGCACCAGCGGGAGCCCTAGCAGTACCAGATAAACCAAGCAGACCAAATGAGTACCACAAAGGCTCTGAAAATTAAATTGCCATTGAAACCACAGCCCACGAAAGTACACCAAGACCTCCAAGTAGGTTGACGATGTTCTAAAACAGAAGATTTACAGAGGACCTAGACTCTCCTAACGTAACAGACAAAATATCCCGTAATCAATACAAAATCATCCATTATACCAAGAGCCAGGAAAATCACAACCTGGAGGAGAAAAGGCAACAAACTAACGCCAATACTGAGACAAATCGGACACTGGAATCATCTGACAAGGATTTAAAGCAGACATCGTGGACTTCCCTGGTGGCGCAGTGGTTAAGCATCCATCTGGTAACTCAGGGGACACAGGTTTGAGCCCTGGTCCGGGAAGATCTCACATGCCATGAAGCAACTAAACCCGTGCGCCACAACTACTGAGCCTGCGCTCTAGAGCCCACAAGCCACAACTACTGAAGCCCATGCAGCACAACTACTGAAGCCCGCGTGACTAGAGCCCGTGCTCCGCAAAAAGAGAAGCCACCACAATGAGAAGCCCACGCACCGCAACAAATAGTAGCCCCCACTCGCCGCAACTAGAGAAAGCCTGTGTGCAGCAACGAAGACCCAACACAGCCAAAAAGTAAATAAATAAATAAAGCAGCCATTGTTTGAAAAAAATGTTCAATAAGAATTTACAAATTCACTCAAAACAAACTATATAGAAAATCTTAGCAAAGAAAAAGAAGTTATAAAAAATGAACCAAAGGAACATTATAAAACTAAAAAATACAAATACTGAAATTAAAAACTCACTGGATGGACTCAACAGCAGAGCGGAAATGACAGATTTTCGAATCAGTGAACTTGAAGACAGATCAATTGAATGTACCCAATCTGAACAACACAGAGAAAACAGACTGAAAAGAAATGAACAGAGCCTCAGAGACCTGTTGCAACAATGACAAAAGATCCAGCAATCTTAACATCAGAGTCCCAAAAGCACAGGAAAGAGAAGGTGGAGCTGATAGAGTATTCAAGAGAACAATGGCAGATAAGTTTCCAAATTTGGTGAAAGACATAAACTTAACAGATTCAAGAAATAAACTCAACAAAATCCCTGCTGAGACACATCATAATTAAAATTCTGCAAATTAAAGACAAAGAAAAAAATATTGAAAGCAGCAGAGAGAAATGCCGCATTACCTACAGGAGAGCACCAATCTGAATGACAGCAGGCTTCTCATTTGAAACCATGAAGGCCAGAAAGAAATGGCACATTTTCAAGTGCTGTCAACTTGAAGGACAAGAACTGTCAACCACGACTGAATATCCAGCTAACCTATCCTTCAGGAATGAAGAGGAAATCCATTCTCAGATGACTGGAAACTGAAAGAATTTGTCACTTAGCAGACTTACCCTTAAAGAATGGCTAAGAGAAGTTCTATCAAAAAATGAATGCTAAAGGAAGGAATCAGGGAGCATCAGGAAAGAAAAATGGAAAGAGCAGAAATATGGGCAAATACAATTGACTACACTTATCCTCATGAGTTTTACAAGTATATAATGTTCCTCTTTTGTCCAATATGATGTTTTATCTTGAATCTACTTTTATTAATAATAACCTTGTGGTCTGGGTATTCTTTTAATTCATAATTGCCTGGTATATCTTTTGCCATCACTTTGTTCTTAATCTTTCTGTGTTGCTTGGTTTCTGATGTAAAGAACATATTGTTGCATCTTGGGGTTTGTCTTTTGTGGGGGTTTTTTCCATTTGTTTGTTTCTTTTTAATTTAAACTGAAGTTCTCTGCCTTTTGATCAGTAGGTTTGGCCCATTTACATATATTGTGATAAATGATATAACAGGTCTTATTCTGTGTTTTCCCTTTACCACACTTTCTTGTTTTTTGCTTTCCTCCTGTCCAGTTTTCTACTGAATAATCAATTGTTTTCTTCTGGTTTGAGTGTTATATGTTCTACTTTTATTCTCATGGTACTTGTACCTAAGTTGTAAAACCCACACCTATGTTTCTTCTCTCCCTATCCATTTATTAAGCTTGTGAATATGTACATCCCCTCTCTAATCAAGAAAAGTAACTTACTCTCACTTTCTCATTTCTACTTCCCACCCTCCTCCCCACTGGTATCATTAAAATTTTAGTATCCCACTGTTATGTACATGTAGTTGGTGTCACCCTGTCTCACTATCTCTGCTCCTTGATTATTAAGACGATAACAAACTCTTTACTATTCTTTTTTTTTTTTTTTTTTTTTTTTTGCAGTACACAGGCCTCTCACAGTTGTGGCCTCTCCCGCTGCGGAGCACAGGCTCCGGACGCGCAGGCTCAGCAGCCATGGCTCACGGGCCCAGCCACCCCACGGCATGTGGGATCTTCCCGGACCAGGGCACGAACCCGTGTCCCCTGCATCTGCAGGAGGACTCTCAACCACTGCGCCACGAGGGAAGCCCTTTACTAAATTATTCTTTTCCTTACTTTCTTTGTATCTTGAAGCATCTCCCTCATTTTTTCTCTTCTTGCTGAAATACTTCCTCCAAGAATATTTCCAAAGTCTTACATGCGTAAGAGTATCTATATTTTACCTCATTTACATGATTCTTAAGTAAAATATCAAATTCTAGATTCAAAGTTTTATCTTTTACAATTTGAAGATATCATTACATTTTCTTGTTGCAGTCAGTGCTACTGACAAGTCAGATTTATTTAGTCAATTGTTACTCATTGAGGGGCCACAAAATGCCAGGCACTGCTTTTGACACTTTGGTTTTTGACCCAAGAACTAGACTCAGGCAACTGGAGGCTCCTCACGTCCTCCCTGTCCTTGGAATGTACATTCTGCCCACTGTTCCCACAGTAGGAGTTGTTTCAGGGATGCAGCCTTGAGAGAGCAGTGTGTTGTTGAGAACATGTGGACTGAATACGTGATTGAACCCACTTAAGGCCTCTGTGTAACCTTTTAAGACTCTGGTGGTTGGGTGCAGAGATCAACTCGTCTTGTGGCAGGCCCAAGACAAGGCTCATATCTGAGTTCCCTTATTAATCCTGCCACCTACCAACCTGGATTGTGGTCTGCATCTTTCTTTGGTCTCTCTTTGCCCCCCATATACAGGGGCCAGTTTCGAATTTCACCCAGGAAACTCCTGAAGTTGTGAACCAACATTTATGTTGTTAGATTTTATTATAACGTGTAATGTCTTTTCATATATTTCCTGTTTGTCTTTCAATGAGCACTTTCCATCCAAGTTCTTTAACCTTTATTTCTCCATAATTTGTGGTTGTTATTTCTTAAGACATGCCCTCCTCTCTATTCTTTCTTCCCTTCTAGGACTCTCATTATATGAATATCTAGTCAGTTTCTATATTGCTTAACATTCCTTTCACATTTTTCAAGTTTCTATCCCTTCCTGATATCTTATGGCAAAGTAGAGTTCCTTGATCCGAGAGTCCAGCTTTCAAATTCACTCTTCAGTTTTACACATTCTGCTAATCAATAAAAAATTGAATACTACGACAAGTTCTTAATATTTCTTATGTCCTCCTTTAATTCTTTTAGGATAGCTTTTTAAAAATACATACATTCTAAATGGCCCACTAATTCTGCCTTATCTGTTATAGATTGTTCAAATTATTGTTTTTCTTTTATAGCAATAGAATGCTTCAGATCTTATTTTTTCACTGTGAGTCCACATTCCCCAATCCCAGGATATAAGCTGGTAATGTAGGGACAAAGGGAACCAAAACCCTGGGGTATTTCCTATACCTCCTTCAACTCACTAGGAAGGGAACAAGCTGTGGCTGAATTATATGTATGTATGTGTATGTGGGGAGGGAAAAGGGGGCTTACGGAAATTTGAGTTATTTTCAAAGCAGAGAATCTATGATGTTAAAATTGGGGCAAGACCACTCCCCATTTACCTCCCTCTTCCTACCAAGTGATCTTATCCCACAAGGAACCTCATCGTCCCACCTCTTTTTTGCAATAATCACCTGGCTCACGGTGTGTGTGTTTGTGCATGTATGTGTGTGTGTGGGTGTTTGTGTGTATCAGGGTGGGAGAAAGGTGAATAAAAACCTTTGAGGTGGAGCTGCCTGTATCTTGTATTACTATCCACGCCTCTCCCAGACCAGCTCTAAGGTTACCCTGTGTGATGGTGAAAGAGTGGGCAAAGATTTACCTGGGGCAATTTGGGAGTGAACAGAAAGGAGCACCCAAAACAACAGAAAGCACCTCCCTGCAGTCCCCTTGGGGCATCTGGTGCTATTCATTGCTGCTACCATTCCCTCCCCATGTAGACACACACACACACACACACACACACACACACATACACACACACACCCTGTAGGACCAACTGTAGCCATCTGTCTCCCAGAAGGTCTCCAATCAGTTTTTCAATAGTTTCTCAATCCAACAACCTCCCTCCCTCCAGAGGCATCCAGGTTGGGTTTTGGACAAGGAGCTAGCCACTTACATTAGGATGCTGTGTTAGCTACCTTTTTCTGTATAACAATATTACTACAGACTTAGTGGCTCAAAACAGCACACACTTATTATCTCATGGTATCTGTGGCTGAAGGTCCGGGCACAGCTTAGCTGGGTCCTCTGCAGCCAGCTGTCAAGGTTTCAGCCAGGACTGGGTTCTCATATGAACTCTACTAGGGATGATCCACTTCCAAGCACCTGGGGGTTGTTGGCAGGGGTTAGGTCCCTGCTGGCTGACAATTCCCTGTCATGTGGATTTCCCCAACATTACACTTGCTTCACCAATGCCAGCAAAGAGGATTACCCTAGCAAAACAAGCATTAGAATCATGTCACCTTTGTTATGTTTTATGGGTTAAAAGTGAATCACAAGTCCTATCCACACTCAGTGGGGGGTGGATTACACACAGGTGTGAATACCAGGAGGCTCAGATGATGAGAACCACATTGGAAAATGAGAACTGGATAAGGGGGTGCCTTCTTGTAGGAACTAAAAATCATCTTTCCCAAACTTTCTGAAAGCCATTTAAGGGTTAAGTAACATCTTATTCTTGCTTTAGAACGATCACAAGCCAGAACGTGTGGCAAACAGATTGGTGGGAAAGCAAACCCGACTTGTAGAAATCAGCTAAGAGACTGGTACTGTAATCCTAGTGAAATGTCGGTGGCTAGAACTAGGGTAACACTGGTGGTAAAAGAGAAAGATGGACAAACTGGAGAATACAATAAATAGGACTCCGTGATGAACAGAGAGCGAGAGTTGAGGATATTCTGCTTCTGGCTTTTGCAAATGGGTTTGTGAGCAGTAATATTATTCACTAAGAAGAAGAGGGTCATTTAGACATTTTGAGTTTGGGTGTGTGCAGTAACAGAATTAGAGACGAAACGTGCTCCCTTGAGAGAACACCTCCTATGATAAATCTAATTTTTATGCTTGCAAATAACCTGTTGCTCAAATTTGTTGAAACTGGTTAAATATTTTCAACTCCCCTATCTCACACGTGTGAATTTTCAGTATAACAAGTAGCCTACGGACGCATGCACATCGGTTTGCAAAGTACACCTTTCACATTGACGGCAACGGATGAGCCTTGGGAAGACAAGAATATGGGGAAAGCCATATACTCTAAGATACCTTGCACTGGAGTGACGTGCGTGCGTAGCTTCAGCAGCACCAAGTACAGACACACCGTCGGACCGGCAACAACGCAGCTCTGTGGTTCACGCTCTCGCGTGTCCGCGGGATCCCGCACGAGCTAAGCGACCGCTACTCTCGCGAGAGGTAGGGAGATCGCAGCTGCTTGGATTCCCCAAACCGCGCTACGAGAGCTCCCACCTGCTGAGGAGCGGAGTCCGGCCACTCCCGCGGGCTTCTGGGAATCGTAGTTCCGGGGCCGGACGAGGCCCGCCAGCCTTGCCCTGTGCTTTTGCGCATGCGCGGCCCCGCTGGCCAGAGAAGTTCGTAGCCTTTGTGAGGCCCGGTGCGGGAGGTGAGTTGTTGCTCAGGTGCGGCTCTCCTTGCTCGGCCTCGGCGGTGCCCCCGGGACATTAGTCTGCGCCGAGCCGGGTGGAGTGCGCGCTGGAGAAAGGGGCGTCGAGGGCAGGCACGAGTCCCATCCCCGAAGCCCCGGGGCGCGGGGTGGGCGGGGGCTTGGTCTGCGCGGCGGCTCCTTGGCTGCGGCCCCGGCGCCTCTCCTCCGGCCGCTCGGCCCCCGCGCAGCTCCGAGCGGCAGCGCCAGGCGCGAGCGCCCAGCTTCAGGGATGCTGTCCCGGCTTTCCAGGTGCCAGCCTCGAGGGCCAAGCCGGTTCGGGACGGAGCGAAGCCTTTCGGAGGAGCCCCCCGAGGGGAGGCGGGAAGGAGGACCACGAGGCCTCGGGGCTTCCCGCTCCTCCGCGCGGAGAGGGCTGCGCTGGGGGGAGAGCTGAACCTTCGCGGCCGGGAGGTGGTGACCATGGAGACAGATATGGCCGAAATGCCTGGGAAGAGCGGTGAGGGCGGCCGGTGTTGAACTTGTGCTGGGGGCCGGGCCGAATTCTTCCTCCTGAACGGGGGTCACTGCTGTCCGGCTCCTTTGTCTGGGGATGGAAGAGCTCTTTGGGTGAGAGTGGAGGGCTTGCTGTGGGATCCCAGCTGGGTGCACAGCGGACCCTCCAAAGACACCCCTAAAATGTGAGCGAAATGTCAGCTTCTGAGGCTTGAGCATAGCCTTGTACTTTGTCTCACACCTTCTTCCTCCCGGGGGATTATACCATCCTAGCCTCATCAGTGGGTCTGACAGTTTAGCTTTTTTTGGTTGGCAAAAGTATTTTCCACTCCTGTTCCTCCACTTTGGACGAAAACCCTTTGGTTTCAGTAGAGCAGATACTTTTGCTTAATAGAAGAGGCACCAGGCAGAGGAGTCAGTGACTGGCTTCCAGTTCTCCTAGAAGTTTGGTCTGTGGCCTCTTATATCAGAATCCACACCCCGCCCCTACCTGTGCTTGTTGGATTTCTAGATTGTACCCCAGTCTCAACTAGTGGTAATTATTTAGAGATGGGATCCAGCAAGCTACATTTGGACTAAGCTTGCAGGGTGATTTTTCAGAACCGTTGAGCCTCTTTTTCCCATATTAATTTAATGTAGATTAAGCTCAGAGAAAAACTTATTTTAATTTCCAGATCAGAGAGTGCCGTCTTCCAGGACGTCGTTGTTTCAGGCTCCCTTCAGTTGCAGTGTTTGTAGGGACGACCAGGAAGGAGTACGGTGGTGGGAATTTTTTTTTAAAAATATTTATTTATTTATTTGGTTGTGCCGGGTCTTAGTTGCGGCAGGTAGCCTCCTTAGTTGTGGCTCCAGGGCTCCTTAGTTGTGGCATGCAAACTCTTAGTTGCGGCATGCATGTGGTGTCTAGTTCCCTGACCAGGGATGAAACCGGGGCCCCCTGCATTGGGAGCACGGAGTCTTATCCACTGGGCTACCAGGGAAGTCCCGAGATTTTAAGCTCATAAATCTGAGTCACAAGATAGATCTAGGCCCTATCATGACTGCTTTCTTGCCCTTAGCTCTATCTTCCCAGGATTCTCCCTTTTCCCAAGAAAAGAGCACAGAAGAGGGAGAAGTGGCAGCTTTGCGCCTCACAGCCAGATCACAGGTGAGTGAGTCTCTGCTGGTTATTGAAATTCCACCTTATTTCTCAGAGTGCAGATGCACTCCCTTCTTTTTGATGTGGAGCTTCTGTGTCCACTAGAGCTGAATTCTAAGAGACGACTCGAGTGACTAAAGGGCTCAGTGGAAAATGTTTTCTGCTTCTTCGTGGTATCTTGTCCGTCTAGTATTTATTATCACTCAGAAGGCGTGGAAGAAGCATTGCCCTTCTTTAGCCCATTAGCTAATTTCTATGCTTGTTATTTGGGAAACGATTTTAAAAGACAATGTGGTGCATACCTCTTAACATGTATGTTTCACTAGGGGAAACAACATACACATGACTGTTAAGTAGGAATTTAAGAAAACACCTGAAGTGCTGGAGTGAATTATGAACATAGTGAGTACTCAAATAGTTCAAAGGAATGCTGGAAAAGGAAGCCTATAGGGGCTTCCCTGGTGGCACAGTGGTTGAGAGTGCGCCTGCCGATGCAGGGGACACGGGTTCGTGCCCCGGTCCTGGAAGATCCCACATGCCGCAGAGCGGCTGGGCCTGTGAGCCATGGCCCCTGAGCCTGCGCGTCCGGAGCCTCTGCTCTGCAACGGGAGAGGCCACACCAGTGAGAGACCCGTGTACCACAAAAAAAAAAAAAAAAAAAAAAACTTAAAAAAAAAAAAAAGGAAGCCTATAGAAGATTTACTTTAAAGAGTTAGAATCCAGCCCAACAAGATGATGAATGCGGATGTATTTTAGAGGTGAACTGTTACCAAGTTACAACTCAGTTTCCAAACTCTCACTTCCCCAAGGGCAAATGTTAAGAATTGCTGAATTTAAGCGGTAGTTGTATATGGGTGATTAGTGTGTTAGTCTCTCAACTTTTTGTATGTCTGAACATTTTTCTTAAACGAAGTTGAGCGGGAGTGTGTCATACCACATGGTGTGTGTCATACCACAATGTGTGTGTCATACCACAATGCAAAGATTCCTCCACTAGCCTCTCTTTTTGCTACTTTAATCCAAAGTGTGAAAGTGGACATTGCACATTGCTGCCGTTTGTCAACGTGATTTCCCAGGATCCTTGTATACTTGCTTGCCTCCATTGGTTTCTTAAATACCTTACGTGAATATTGAAGACTTTATTAGTCAAGAAACTTTAAGTTGCACCTGATGAAAACTCGATTCAAACTGGCTTAAGCAAAAAGAGGTATTTATTGACTATTATAAGTGAAAAATCCAGGTCTGGCTAAAATTGAGTTCAGGCAGTGACATTAGAATCTATTTTCTCCATTTCAGTGACCTTTTCTTTTCTTTCTGTGTGTTTTGCACTCAAGCAGGCTTTTCTTCTCGTGCAGGGTAGCCCCTAACAAATTTAGGCCTACATCTTCCCACGTTGAAGATCAGAGAAAAGGGGCATCTTCCCTTCTGGTCGTTCCAGAAGAAGGACTGAGGTTAACTCTGTAATGGGTATTAGGCCCATTGTTGGACCATTATTGGCAAATCTGAGTGTGATCAGACTAGAAAATATACCTGTACATACACATACAAACACAAATCCCACCCATGGGTCAGAGATGGAGTTGTACTACCTGAACTGCATGGACTAAAAGTGGTCAGGCATAGCAGCCAGAGGAAAGTCAGAGTACAGATACCAGAAAAAGGGTGAATGCTTTATACATTTCAGCACATTAATATTAGATTCAAGACTGCTTGTATAGCTTCAGAATTGATTAAACCTTTTATGGAAATTTTTTAAACTGTCCTTTTTGCATTGCATTGGATTTTGTTTGATGCTAATACTGCAACTGTCTTTCTTATTAGAATTTGCCTGGGCTGTTTATCTTTTACTTATTAGACTTTTTTAATAATTAGAGTTTTAATTTTTGCTCATGATAACCAGGTGAACGGTACAGACGTATATAAATATTAAAGTATATTACCCGTCCTTATTTTCCCAAGTTCAGTCCACCACCTCTCCCTACTGAGGATAACAGTTTGGTGTATATTTTTCCATATGTTTTTGTTGAGCTTGAAGTACTGTATTCAAATATGTAGTATACTATATTTCCTTCCATCCCCCCGCTCCATCCCCAACTTTGGGGTTTTGTCTGGATCTTTTTTCTGTAAAGAGGATGTGGCTATTTTAAGAAACCTTTTTATAAGAGAAATTAATTTATTCATATTATTATGATTACTTGTATGTTTCACATTTTTCTTGCTATGTGATTTTTATAATTCTGTTTACTATGCTTTGTTCTTTTGTATTTTTTTGTGCCTTTTGTGCTGTAGTTCGCATTTTTGTTCTGATTTTTTTTTTTTTCTTTTATGGTTTGGAAGTTAATTTCCACTGTCAGTTTAGCTATAGATATGCAGATTGTAGGATCAAAGTTATTTTTTCTCACAGTATCTTGTCTATTTAGTAGCAGCTTAATGATTTTTACATTTTATTTTCCAAGGATGATTCTTATATTTTTTAAGTCTCAGATTATTTCCATTTTGAGGAACTTTATTTTGAAATAATTTGAGACTTATAGAGATTTAGCAAGTGGTAGAAAGATTTCTCATATGCTCTCCTTTCAGATTCTCCAAAATTTAGCATTTCACCTCACTTTTATTATTCTTTTTCCAAAATCAGGAAGTTAACATTGGTATAGTACTATAACCCACTGCTCTTATTCAGATTTCCCAGCTGTCTTATTTTTCTTGTTTTTCTTCCCCTTAATTTCTACTTTTATCCTGTAATTCCTTCTGTTTTCCCTAATTTGTTGTTGGGTTCTGTCTCTAATTTGATTTGTATGCTTTGTTCATTTAATTACATTGATTTTCTTTTAATGAAATTGAAGTGTTTCCTCTGAGTACAATTTTAGCCTTATGGCATTGATTTTTGCGTTTTATTTCATTATTATTTTGAAATTTTGATACTTTTTTTAGTTATCAGTTATTGCACTTTCTTTTCTGTTTTGGAATTTATTAACATTTACTTTGTTACTTTTGCAAGTGCTTCATGAACATTTAAATAGAAGGTGTTTTCTATCCAGTTATAGCATTTGGTATATATTTATTTATTTCAATGGGAATATTATTCCCATTCTCTATGTCTTTACTTAAAGAGACATGTTCAGTACTGGTATGTGTGTATCTCCATACAGTTTTTGTATTTTATGTCTTGTATAAATAATCCTATGGTGTTTACCCATAAACATTTGTATGTGATATCTGTACCCTTAATGAATTTGTTGCTGTCATTTTCCAATTTAATGCATCTTGCCTTGAATTGATTCCGTGCTTCACTGGATTTGGTGCCAGTCTGTTCATTCCATGGTGAGGTCTCACAAGGAGAATTATACAGACACATGCCTTTTTTTCTCTGCCTATATTTTGTTTACTTTGCCAGACTACATTGTTGATTCATTGTTGATTCATGTTTTAACTCTTTCTTCCCCAGAAAAATTAGTCTGTCAGTGGAGAAACCGTGGTCTTGTTTCCTTTGGTTCTCATGTTGAATCTTGGACAGTGTGCCTGGCACATAATTGATGCCCAGTGACTTTCCATGGAATGTCCAGGACACATGAGAATGCTTGTCATTTTTCACAGTGATTTCCCCCGTTGAATACATCTACGCATCTACTCCAGGGCCAACAGAAACTGGGGCATGAAAGGGAGGCTGTGGAGTGACAGATGGTGAACAAAAGTATGTTTTGTGTCTTAGGCATCAGTGACATTCAAGGATGTGGCCATGGACTTTACCCCAGAGGAGTGGGGGAGGCTGGATCCTGCTCAGAGGGACGTGATGCTGGAGAACTACAGGAACCTCGTCTCACTCTGTAAGGATGGGCTCCTGCCATGACTCCGGCTCCTGCTTATGGGGACATCATTACCTTATTGACAATGAAGTAGCATAACAAAGCCAGTAATCGTAAAGTAGTGATCCCTTTGGGCCTAGAGAAAATCTGTTTCTGCTCTGGGTTCTTGGTGAAATGTTTAGGCTTGTTTTGTATCTGGAGTCTTTGGATTCAAGTGACAGAAACCGAATTCACACTAGCGTAAAAGGGAATCAAATATATTGTCAGGAATTTTTTTTATTTACTTATTTTTTAATTATGTGGTATAGCTTGTCCTGATCTCCCTGTGTGGCACAGATGGCCATTGGCCGCTCTAGGGTTACATTATTCTTCCAGTTAGAGAGCTAAGGGAAAAAAGGCTTCTATCCTGGGAGTTTCAGCAGATAGGGTCACATGTCCATCAGTGAAGCAGTAACTCGAGCCAGGGAGATAGAGTATGCTCTGACCAGTTTGGATACTGTGCCCGCCTCTGGGCGGGGGGAGGTGTTTGCATGTGTACACATGTAGACACATGCATGTACACTCATGCACGTATGTGTTCGTATCAGTGGTGGAAGGAACTATGTTAGCTCCTCCCAAACCTCGTATAATAAATTCCCTAAGAAAGCAGGTTCTAGTAACTGAAGAAGGAAGAAAGGAAAAACATCAGAAGACAGCTAGTCACAGAGTCACAGGCTTGTGGTGCTGCCACTGGGGTCCCACTTCACCCAACTCCTTCCCTGAGCTGAGGACTGGTCTGCAGTATCTCCCCAGAACTCCCACAGTAAACAAGACAAATTCTCTTCTATTTTTTTACAGGCTAAATATTTGTCTTTTCAAATGCGTGTAACTCTTTATGAGGCCCAGGCTCTTGCTGCACCTGTTTTAAGGTTCATTTTGAGGCCCGCCGCTCCCTTATTCCAAAACTTCCTATGATGTCCTGTCTTTTTTGTGGATCCAGGGGTAGGTACCGTCCTCTGGAATAGAGCTTTGTGCCCATCACAAAGAGTTAAGTCCCTTTTTTTTTTTTCTTTCTTTCTTTTTTTTTCTTTTTTAATGAGCAGGGCTTCCAGTTTCCAAACCTGAGAACCACAATTTGGAGAATGGAAAAGAACCATTGATGCTTGAGAGAAGAGCCCCCAAAAGCAGCTGTTCAGGTGAGTCAGATAGACGGGAATCTTCGGAAAGAATAACCCCACAAGACAGTAAAGAAGTGGCGCTCTTCAGTGCTTAAGAAAGAATATAGAAGTGCCAACATGCTTTTATTTTTTAAATATCTTATTTTAAATTATATTGCATTTTGAATACATACAAAGTCAAGGAAATAAAACAACACTGAGATCAAACGCATGCTCACATTTGCTTCATTTGCCTTTTTTCCTTCTTTTTGTAATGTAAAATAGATTAAAATGTCATAACTGTACAGTTTTATGAATTTTCCCAAATTGAGCACATTCATGTAGCTAGCATCCACATCAAGAAACAACCTTACTAATAAAAAAATAAAGAAAAGAAACACAAACAAAATATAATTAATATACTTTCCAGATAATTGGCTATTCTGATACTACACCAAAGTTGGGCAAGTTGTAGTTTCTTAAAGGTTAGGTGCAAGGTGCATCTGAAACCATGTCCATGAATTTTTCCTACTCTTAAAATCTATTGATCTTTTGGGAAATATTGGTTCACTGAGTTATGCATATCTTCCAAATATTGACACAATACATCATGCGATATTTTAAAAAACACAATTTTCAATGTCACCACTGACCTTACCAGAAAAGCCTTTAAGTATTAGGAAGCTATCAAGCTCTCAGTGGTAGATAAAAGTTTTCCAAAATTCTAATTTCTGCCCAAAAGCTCACGTTTTATCAAATACTGTCAGTTGTTTTCCTTGAAGTGACAGGCTCGTTTTTTTTTTTTCAGTTTTGAGGAAATATCTGCCAAATAACCAACATGGATAACATAGTTTGTCAGTGATTCTTTCAAGTAAAAGTGATGGTCCATGAAAAAAAAAAAATGGCCAGTTAGGCTCTCAAACAGTCTCATGAGTGGTTTTCCTCAAGGCAAGCATCATACTTTGATATGAGCAGACTTGCATTATGAATATTTCCTATTTCATCATCCAGAATATTAAGAAGGCATGTAGTCAAGGTTTAATAAATAAAATTAATTTATTAAGTTAATAACGATTCCTGTTGTTTCCTCAGAAATTTTTACGTGAAACTGGCTTTTTTTTTTTTAACTGAGAGTACATGGTGGGGAAAAATACAACAACTACTAGTACATTTGGTGTCTTGTCCTGATTTGTGCA
Source organism: Pseudorca crassidens (assembly GCF_039906515.1). Lineage (NCBI taxonomy): Eukaryota > Metazoa > Chordata > Mammalia > Artiodactyla > Delphinidae > Pseudorca > Pseudorca crassidens. The sequence continues at coordinate 5,602,824 of NC_090314.1, read as the reverse complement.
TAAGTTGTGGGCAGTTTTACCACCACCACTTTTGCAACATCAATGCAAATGTCAAGACAATGAAAAAGGCAAATAAGATCTAAGCATTATTCTGAAAATAGTTTTGAACCTACAGACTCCCAGGAGTCCTCAGACCGCACTTTGAGGTCACAGCCTCTACGTACCTACACTATCCTTGTATCAATTTATGTTTTACTGATTTAACAAACACTTATGTAGCACCGATGCTGTGTCAGAGTTTTAAGTGTTTTATAAATATTTTCATTAAGTGTTCCTTAAGGTAGGTGTTGTTTTTATTCCTCATGAGGTAGGTACCGTTATTGCCCCATCTTACAGATAAGGAAACTGAAGTAGAAACGTAAAAAAACATGCCCCAGGTCACACAGCTAGTAAGTGGCAGAGCTGGAATTAAATTCATGCATTCTGATTTCAGAGTCCATTGCTCTCAACCACTGTACTCTTCCTAAGTGTCCCCTCTCACCTTGGGGCTTCTGTACATGTCATTCCCAGTGTCCCTCTGGAACACTCACCCCCGTTCTTCTCTACCTGTTACCTGGAACACCCCCGTGCTTCTGTACCTGTTACCTGGAACACTCACCCCCGTGCTGCTGTACCTGTTACCTGGAACACTCACCTGAGCCCCAAACCCAATTCAATTTCAGCTCAGTCATTTACCTTCTCAGGGAGGCCTCTCCTCATCCCCCTGGGTTCCCCTTATCATCCTTCACAGCATCATTTGCCTTTTATTTCTTAGTACTTACCACAGGTGCATTTTTATATGTATTTGTAGATGTTAGACTAAATTTTCTCTCCCTTCATGTACATAGGGACTGTGTGTTTTTCCCCAGAGCCTAGCGTATGATAGACATCCAATAGGTAATCGTTGACTAAATGGATAGAAGAATACATAGATGAAGGAACAGAATTCACTTGGCTGTGTGGAATGAGGGGCAGATCTAACTTAATTGTCTTTTGAATGTTTAATCACTCACAGGACCATTTGTTGTAAAAACAAATTATCTTTAGTTCACTGACTGAAATACTACCTTTGTATTGTCCTTAATTCCTATATTTACTTGACTTCTGAAATTGCCCTTTTGTTTCATTGGTCTATTTACTTATTCTTTTGAACGAAACTCTTTATTTTAGCTTTATAGTTTCATATTGAATATAAAAATTCTAATAGATTTATAGTAGATATATTCAGAGAGGTTGGCTTCCATCCTTGCCCTCTCTATTCTGGTGTTCTCTCTGTAGGCAATCATTTTTATTAGTATTTCATTTATCTGTTCTTAGTTTTGGAAAATATAACCAAATATGTCTATATATTTGTATCTCCCCTTTTTTCTCCTACACAGAAAGTAGCAGACCATACACACTCCTTCACAGCTTGCTGGGTTTTTTAAGTTTAATGTATCCTGAAGATCACTTCATAGCAATATGTAGAGATCATTCTCATATTATTTTAAGTTGCACATACTTCATTGTATGTGTACACTGTAGTTTAATCAGTTCTTTATAGTATTAAAATATTACTGTATTTTAATATTTGAGATGTTACCAGTCTTTTGCTACCTCAATTAGTGTTGTAATGATTAGCCTTGTTCAGATATAATTTAATGTATCTGCCATTATATCTTTGGGAGATCACTGATTTTTCAACAGGGACATATTATAAAAGAATTCTTAGGGAAGATTTTAAACTGGAAATGGAATGCATATTAGGATGTGAGTAGGGTTGGGTAACTGAAAATTTAGAAGTCATCACTGTGCCCTGCACTAAGGTGGTAACTGCCTGGAAGTTTATGACAGCACTTGATATTCTATAGAGGTTGTTCCTCCCCTTTCCTGATCTGGGATGCTCATTTCCTGCTCATCTGGTGAAATGGTGCTTCATCTGCATCCCTCCTCCTGTCTTTCTGGTCATCTTTCCCCCATTCTGATTCCTGGGTAGGGTCTGCTGATTTTCTCTGCATCTACTGTGCATTTGTTTCCCTCCATTTGCTTCTCTTTGCAAGTCATCTTCTAAGAGTCAGATCCACTTATTCGTTGAAGCCATGCTCTTCACCTTCATTAACTCTTACCCGTTACAGACCTGCCTTTTTGTTGAACTCAGAAAACAAAGGAAATTTGCATTTCCAATTTGTTTCAGACTCAGAGACTAGACCCGGGAGCAAAGATTCAACTTCAGTGCAAGATTTTTCCAAAGAAGAGTCATGCCAGGTTGCAGTCATAGACAGGCTGACAAGGAATGGTGTCTATGACTCCAACTTGGAAACAACTCTCGCATGTGAAAACCGGTTAGAGAATCAGCAAGGAAATCAGGAGAGATGCTTAAGAGAAATGTTCACCCACATGAATTCACTCCCGGAAGAGAGAGCTCGTGAGCATGGTGTTTACTGGAAAAACTTGAACCAGAAGTCAGTACTTCTCACTCAAGACAGAGTTCCCAAAGGATCCTGTGCCTTCCATACCCTTGAAAAAAGATTGAAACAGAAATCAACCTTAATGAAAAAGCAGAGGACCTACAAAGAGAAGAAACCTCATAAATGTAATGACTGTGGTGAGCTCTTCACTTACCATTCAGTGCTCATTCGACACCAGAGAGTCCATACCGGGGAAAAACCCTACAGCTGCACTGAGTGTGGGAAGTCTTTCAGCCACAGGGCCAATTTAACTAAACATCAGAGAACTCACACTAGAATTCTCTTCGAGTGCAGCGAATGCAAGAAAGCCTTCACAGAAAGCGCATCCCTTGCAATACATCAGAGGATTCACATTGGAGAGAGACCGTATGAGTGCAGTGAGTGTGGGAAAGGCTTTAATCGAAGCACACACCTCGTGCAGCACCAGCTGATCCACACAGGGGTGAAGCCTTATGAATGCAACGAGTGTGATAAAGCCTTCATTCATTCTTCAGCACTCATTAAACATCAAAGAACTCACACTGGAGAGAAACCCTATAAATGTCAGGAATGTGGGAAAGCCTTTAGCCACTGCTCATCCCTTACCAAACATCAGAGGGTTCATACTGGAGAAAAACCCTATGAATGTAGTGAATGTGGAAAAACCTTCAGTCAGAGCACACATCTTGTTCAGCATCAGAGAATTCACACCGGAGAGAAACCCTACGAGTGTAACGAATGTGGGAAAACCTTCAGCCGGAGCTCAAATTTCGCTAAACATCAAAGAATTCATATTGGGAAGAAACCATACAAATGTAACGAATGCGGAAAAGCCTTCATTCATTCATCAGCACTTATTCAACACCAGAGAACTCATACTGGGGAGAAACCATATAGGTGTAACGAATGTGGAAAAAGCTTTAAGTGCAGTTCATCCCTCATCAGACATCAAAGGATTCACACGGAAGAGCAGCCCTGAAAAATGACTGAATGTGAAGAAATGTGAGTTGGTTTTATCGCTGTGTTAAATACCTGAGCATTTTGTGTGGAAGACACATAAACTGCTGTCTGAGGACCAGTTCTGTGTGTATCTAACTCTACTTACATAATACATAGCTTTGAGGCATAAACAGAATGTTCCTTATATCCATTGATTTGATCATTCTGAATGCTTCCATCCAGGAATCTCATAGATTGATCCCTAACCCACCCCCCTTGCCCCCAATACCCTTTTGTGGAAATTCAGAAAATCCTTGGGAGTGGGTAGCAATGCAATCAATGTGAAATCCAGTTCCCCTCTCTTTGTCACATCAAAGCCTGTTACAGCATCTCACTTTGTAAGGACATTCTTGTCTGGTAGGTGAGGCAGAGGGCTTATATTCTCATCATTGGGAAGACACAGAGCTGTTCCTCTTTGAATCCAAAGTGGAGACCCAGATATACAGAGAATGTCATTTCTTTTACATTAACTATAAAAACTTAAAGGTTAAGAGCTGAAATGTGCTTTGGATTCTCTCCCAATCCCAAAGGCTACTATCTCATTTGATGAATATAAGAGGTCTAAATTATGCTCACATGGGTTACGCTGAGATTTAGATGATTATTATCCCCCCGCTGGGTACATCTTCACTTTACACTTCCTTGGAAGTTACCCTGAGGTAGAGAAAGAGTCAGAACCTTAACTGTAGTTTTTGATCAAGTCCCTCTTTTCTTATCCTTGGCACTGAATGAATCCTTGGTTTTCTGTAATCACAGTATTAGGGAAATTTCATTACTTTACCTTATTCTGCTCTCTGTAAAGTATGTTTTGTCACTTGGAGAGAAAGCCCCTGGGATGTGCAGAGTGAAAAGTTGATGGGTTCCATGTGTGGTTACATATAGGGTCTCGGACAAGAAGAAGAACTGAAGCAGCTTTGAGGCACAAACACCATGTCACATACGGAAGAGAGTCACAGGACAATGACTTCAGGACAAGCGGCTTCTCCCCCTACCCTGCACCCTGGGAAGAAGTTGTCGTTTCTCAGGCCTCACGTTTACCCACATTTTTTTGTTGTCCTCCTGTATGTTGGTTGGCCTTTGCTGTATCCCAGGGCCCCGAGGAAGGTAGAAAAGGCTTGAAGCCACAGTGATCGATTGACATAAGTTACATGGGTGACCAAAGAACCGTGTGATGGGATTGGAAACAAAAGCAAAAGTTCAAATAAATATTTAGCAAAACACTATTCAAATGTCAGTTTTTATTGTTGCTTTGTTATACGGTGTGAAAAGAAGATTATAGAAAAGATAGAGAGGGAAAGATTAGTTACAGGTTTCTTCTTTCTCCTCTCCTAAATCCTATCCTTGGGCATTCAGCAATCAGCCTGCACTCTTCCCACTACACATTATCCCAGTTACTTCTTATAATTTTTATAGTTTCCTCTGTAGACCTTAGTTCTATTACTGAGGAAAAGAAGAGGAATAGAGTTTAAAAAAGTGGTGGTAAAAGAGGTCAAGTTCAAGTCTAATGCAGCAACGATGGAAATCAAAACAATAGGAAATGGGACGGGAAGGACTGGGAAGAAAGAGGCTTTGAAAAGAATTTTTAAAAAACGAATACATTGAAAGGGGCCGAGGTCTGAGAGGTGAGGGTCGGAGAATGGCTGACACAGGACAAAATAAACAAAATAGAGCTCAGCCCTCTCATCACCTCGATATTCAGATTAACGGTCTGAGGTGGAAGTTGACAAGCTATGGCCTGGACCCACTACCTAGTTCTGTAAATAATGTTTAATTGGAACTGGGCTTCACTCATCATTTACATGTGTTTGGCTCTTTTTGTGCTAAAACAGCAGAGTTGAATAGTTCGAGCAGAGATTACATGTCCCAGAAAATATTTGCTGTTTCTCAACAGGCCAAATGCTTGAGTGAGAAGAAATTTATCTGGGGGCCAATATTTGACTAACCCAAAATCAATGGGTTTGAATTCTGCCACCTCCACTTGGCAATTATGTGACTTTGGAAAGCTACTTACTGTTTCTGAGCCCCAGTTTGCTTATCTGTAAAATGGGGACAGATCCACCCTCTCTCAAGGCTGTTGTGAGGATAAGACAATGAATGTAAAGAACCTGGCACATAGTCAGTTGTGTTGAGAGACCTCCTCCGCCTCTGTCATTCGCTTTCTCTCTGTCGTTTCCAGGAGCCCTCACATACGCTAAAATCCACAGATGCTCAAGTCCCTTATATTAAATGGTGTGGTACAGTCGGCCCTCCGTATCTGTGGCTTTTGCATCCTCAGATTCAACCAACCATGGATGGAAATTTGGATCCACTGTTGGTTGAATCTGCTGAGGCAAAACCCTCGAATACGGAGGGCCGACAGTATTTATTGAAGAAATCCCCGTAAGTGGACCTGAGTAGTTCAAACCCATGCAGTTGGAGGATCCACTGTTACATATATTTTAATGAAGTGGTGAGTCTGTTTTAGGCTACCTGTAACAAAATATCATTGACTAAGTGGCTTATTTATAAACAACCTTCTCACAGTTCCAGAGACTGGGAAGTCCAGGATCAAGGCCCTGGCAGATTCAGTGTCTGGTGAGGGCTCCTCCCCAGTTCTCAGATGGCTATCTTTTCACTGTGTCCTACCATGGTGGAAGGGCAGGGGAGCCCTCTGGGGCCTCTTTCATGAGGGTGCTCGTCCCATTCATGGGGGCTCTACCCTCATGACCTCATCACTTCCCAAAGGTCCTGCCTCCAAATACCACCACTTCGGGGATTGGGGTTCCACAGGAATTTGAGGGGGACACAAAACATTCTGTCTATAGCAAGTGACTAAGCATCAATCAGAAATGACTTAAGAATGAGTGAGTCTTCCACACCTTTACTTACTGATCTAGAGCCGACCATCCTGCTTGCCTGGCATATCGTAGAGAAGGGCTTCACTTCTTTCTGCTGTTGCTTCCATCTGGTGCAGCTCCCTGCACAGCCTCCTGGAGACCTCGTGGAATCTGCCTTTTTTCCTTCTAATTATCACTTAACCAGGAGCCACACCATGGTTCCAGAGACTCAAGTATTATTGTCATTTAATTAGTGTCAAAGGACTTACTCTAAGCTAGTTTTACTGAGAGCTCTGGCCCTTTGCGTTTCAGTATTTGTTCCTTTTATGCTTGGAGTTCAATCAATTCTGACTGTGTATTTGTGCTCCCACAGGAATCTTGGAAGTTTTAGTGTTCTGCTTTTCGAATGTTTTTGGTTACGTGTAAACAAAATTTGATTGTTCTTATTGGCCCACTGTCAATAAAGATGTCATTTATGTATTTGTTGTCAGAAACTTCTATAACTTGCTTTTAAATTCTCACTTAAGCATGTTTTAAGAGGCAAAGAAAAACCAACTATAAAATAGCTCCACATCATTCAGGAAACTGATCGCATTTCTAATTGTTCATCTTGGCTTCACAACCTCTGTAGACATGAGCTGAGGGATCACAACCCATGTATCTGCGAGAAGGTGAGAGAGCCAAGGAAGGTCGTTCCTACCAAATGATGCTTGAAGTCCTCAGGCCAAGCACACCCCTCACTTAGGCGTACTGGGGAGACAAGGGAGGGGAGAACTTCACGTGAAAAGTACAGTTAAAACTAGGCCAAATATGCTAAAAAACTGATTTAAGGTAAACTTTGAATTACTTTTGGCTTCATCACCCAAAAGTATAAAAACGATAGTATAAGAATATGTTATTCAAAGTAGTTGGCAATTAATTAGTTCAATTACCTATTTTAACTCTCAAAATTTTTAATTTTATTAAATGAGTTCTCACTTTTTAAAAATTATTACAACAGGATTCAGTTTGGAAGTTCTTTGTCCCTTTCTCCCTTTCCTTACCTAATGCTTTTTGAGGTCCCACCTGGGCTGTCCCTCACCATAGGTTTTATGGTGACAAGGGGGAAGGGTATTCCCCTGTGGTAATATATAAAATGTGGCTTTTGTGGATTACCTTGTAGTTCCAAATAAGGCCCTCAAAAAATTAGATGTTTTTTCCTGCATTGTTGTTCTTTACATTTTTCACGGTGTAACCTGTTATTTTTTAACTGTGTCCATAAACCAGATAATCTGTCCCTAGGTTGAGTTTACTATACATAAAATGTGCACAGAGATAGAGGTAAACGGTCTTTGATCCAGCAGTGCCTGAGTCTCTGGTATCACCCCTTAGAGTCTCCAGATACATGAACTTTTCGAACAACTCAACAGGGTTGAAGAGCTTGGCTTTTTATTTCCAGAGATCTTATTTCAGAGGACTTCACGTGCACATAAGCATCAATATCAAAGATCTTTCATGCCCCCCAAAAGAAAAGGACAGATTTGGGTGAGTTCTAGCTCCTTTATTAGTTTCTAAGTCCTTAGTTCCATCTCCTTTTACATTTAGAACCATGGATGTGTAACTGCTCAGTTCCAGTCCCATTCCATCACCTGTGAGAGATATAATTGGAAATGTGGGAGGGAAATCTTCTGAGGTTTACCTGATTAGGGGGTGGTGGAGAATTTGCCCATATCTATTCCCATATATTCTAAAGTAGGAGGAGTCCTAAGAAGGCATAGACACATGAGAAAAAGGAGGTGGCGTGTGATAATCCCCCTGCCCCACACAGTGAGATCAGAAAACAATCTCCCAGACTTTCTCCATCACTTAACTAGATTGTAAAGTTAGCAAACTATTGCTTTTTAGTGATGTGTAAATTTGAACATCTGCAGTCACCATGACCAAGCTATTTTATTTGTAGGTCTATACTTACCTAAAATGTCTATGCATATATACCAAAGGAAACCATCAAGAATGTTCATAGTTGCTTTATTGCTAATAACCCCAAACTGGAAACAAACCAAATGTCCATCCACAGCAAAATTGATAAACGTGAGGTAGCCATTCAAAGAACACACAGAGCACCGAAACGGAAAGCATATCTCCATGAAACCACACAGATTAATGTCACGAATATAATGCTGAGCAAAAGACGCCAGACAGGATGATTCGTACTGTTTGGATCTAAGTACACACATTTATAACACAGGTGATGCTAACGTGTGGTGTTCAAAACTAGATGATCGTTAGCTTTAGCAGGATAGAATGGGTAGTGATTGGGAAGGTCGAGGAGAGGGGCCTCTGAGTTGGTAGTTTTATTCTATTTCATTGTCTTAAACTGTGTTGTAGTTACAAGGGTGTCTTTGCTTCTTGATAAGTCATTGAGTCGTAGAGTTATGATTTCTGAGCTTATTGGTGCGTATGTTATAAATACTTCACTAATGCATTTGAATCCATTTTTGTAATAAGGACAAATAACATAAAGTATAAGACTTTGCAATCTTATTTTCATTTCATGAAAACTGGTCACCAGAGGACTCCAAGCTGAAGTGTTGCAACTATAGAGCTTACGTTTATATATACATATATAAATAAATGTATATATAATATATATATAAATATATATATTTAAAGATCCACAACTGTTTGATTTAATGTCATTTGAGTGTAGAAAATCACAATTATATTTACAGTTTGCTAAATCTATAATCTTTTAGCTGAAAGTTAGCTGGTTAGCCACACCCATCAATGAAACTGCTTTCGCAGAAGAATCCAACCTGTGACAATTGATAGGCACTTTAGAAGTCACTTTTTTTTTTAATTTTTTAAAATTGGAGTCTAGTTGATTTACAACGTTGTATTAATTTCTGCTGTACAGCCAAGTGATTCAGTTATACATACATATATATTCTTTTTCATATTCTTTTCCATTATGGTTTATCACGGGATATTGAATCTAGTTCCCTGGGCTGTACAGGAGCACCTTGTTGTTGATCCATTCTTGATTGTCTATAAAACATGAGAGTTCTTAGAACGCAGGCCATCAAACTCTCATTTCAGGTTTTTCCTTCATTACTTCCTGTGATCCTGGTATCAGAAAAGATTTCTATGTCTCAGTATTTCACAGATAGAGGGAATAACATGACTGTCTCAGTCACCACTGTGTCCATCAAGACCAGGCACATGATTCCCAGGATCTGGGCAATGACCCTTCCAGAGGTAATGGGAAATTTGCTATCAGCCAGAAAGCCATGGATCCTCTCCTGGGGAGGCCTGGCTACTGTATCAAAGGAGACCTGCTCTGGGAATTATGGGGGCTGGGTACACAGTCTCTGCGAAGCTGTTTCCACGTCTGATGCTTGAAACCCACAGGCAGTAAACAAGGGAAGATCACGAACAGGCTGGGAGCCTGTGAGCAGGAGCTGGAACTTCATAAGGACAGAATGAAACCTGTGTCTCTTCTTGCTGCCTCTGACCTTGTGACCAGGGTGTCCTGCAGAAGCCAAGAGCCTACATCACAGAGCTAAACACATACGTGTAACCCAGGAGTCAGAGAAACTGAGGGAAAAATCTAGGGGAAGGCAGAGCAGCTGAAGGTCCAGCTGCTGCTTATCTGTCTTAAACTGGATTTGTGTGTGTGTGTTTATCCTGCTTGGCATTTTCTTAGCCTCTTGAATTTGCAGATTTATGTCTTCTGCCAAATTTGGGGACACTTTGAGTATTTCGATATGATATTCTGGATTTTTATTTAAGTGTTGTGTTTCAGTAGGCCTCCTCTGACACCACTCTGGTGGGCTAAGGAAGGTCACCACCACCTGGTTATTGTTTGGTGGGGATGGAAGTCTAAGGGACTCAGTCTCTATTAACAGCCCTGGGGAGAGGAATTTCTTGCTAGGCCGCCCCCACTGGGCCATCACCCCCGACAACACCTTGTCTTGAGGGGAGAGCCATGCTATTACTGCTTCCAAATGGTGCCACTGACGTTGTGTGTGGGGAGGTTCAGTACGACCGAGCGTGAATGAAAGTCTCAGCTTCCCATCCCCTCTCTGACACCATCCCTGTAGGGACAGAGGGGCACCTCATTACAGTCAGGGTAGGATGGAAGCCTAGGCTCCCCACTCAGCCTTTGCTGATGGACTTGAGGTGGGACCACAGTTTTTTTTCAATAGTGTTTGACTGGAGTGGATTGGGGTTTTTTTCTCAAAAGTTTTCTGTTATGTTAGGTTTCCCTTTCTTGGTCTCTGGCTGGAAAGAGCAGGCTTTATTGGGGGCTTTAAAAAAATCTGCACCCATTGGCATTTTAGGTTGTCAACTTACCCAGGCCAGCATATAGGAGACAAAAAGAAAACCTAGGAAAATCACCACTGTGTCTTTCCTCAGGTGGCAACGTCCTTAGTGGGACTGTCTTCTGTCCAACTTTGAGTCTTATATTTGTTTTATAGACAATATTGAGGGGTTTTAGCTATACTTAGTGGGAAGTATAGGGAGAAGTGTGTCTACCCCACCTCATCCCACTACTGGTTCACTGATTCACCTTCATTTATGAAAAATATTTTGATGGGTATAAATTTCTGGGCTGACAGGGTTTTTCCCCAGTACTTTAAAGGTGTTGTTTCACTGGCTTCTGGCTTGCTTTTTTTGTGTGTTTTTGCTTTTGTTTCCTGATGAGAAGTACTTATCTTTGTTCTCTAGTACGTACAGATCTTTGTTTCTCCAGCTGTTTTTTAAATCTTTTTTTTTTGAAGTATAGTTGATTTACAATGTTGTTGTAGTTTCTGGTGTACAGCCAAGTGATTCAGTTATACATATATATACACAGTCTTTTTCATATTCTTTTCCACTATGGTTTATTACAGGATACTGAATATAGTTCCCTGTTCTATATGGTAGGTCCTTGTTGTTTATTTATTTTATATACAACAGTTTGTATCTGCTAATCCCAAACTCCTAATTTATCTGTCCCCCACCCCCTTTCCTCTTTGGTAACCAGAATTTTGTTTACTATGTCTGTGAGTCTGTTTCTGTTTCATAAATATGTTCATTTATGTCATAGTTTAGATTCCCCAAATAAGTGATATATCCTCCAGCTGTTTTTTAAGGTTTTCCTTTGTTACTGGTATGTAGCAATTTGAATATGATGTGCCTTTGTGTGGTTTTCTTCATGTCTTTTCTTTGAATTTCACTGAGCTTCTTGGATCTATGGGTTTGTAATTTTCATCAAATTTTGAAAATATTTAGCCATTATTTCTTCAAATATTTTTCTACTCCCTCACCCTCTCTTCTCCTTCTGGGATTCTAATTACACTTAGACTACTAGACTACATCGTCTTGTTCCATAGCTCACTGCTGCTTGGTTCATTCTCCATCTTTTTTCTCCCTGTGTTTCATTTTCGGCAGTTTCTATTTCTATGTCTTTGCATTCACTAATCTTTTCCCTTGCAGTGTCTAATCTGCTCTTAGTCCTATCCCGTATATTTTTCATTTCATATACCGTATTTGTTACCTCCAGGAGTTGGATTTCCAGCTTGCATATCTCCTGAGATAGTTCAAGGGTCACAGGATTAGGTCATACTTTCTCCAAAGGTACCCATTGGCTCTGAAGTCTCAAGAGCCCAGTGTTGCACTGTGTTCAGTTTCACTGAGCTTTTTATCTCCCTGCAGATCTCCATCTGGAGGGGCTCACACACAATCAAAGCAGCAGAGAATCCAAGGCACACAGAATAAGAAAGGATTAGAGGAAATTCCCTGGCTGTCCAGTTAGGACTCGGTGCTTTTACTGCCGTGGGCCTGGGTTTCGATCCCTGGTCGGGGAACTAAGATCCCGCAAGCGGTGCGGCAAGAGGAAGGAAGGAAGGGAGGAAGGAAGGAAGGAAGGAAGGAAGGAAGGAGGGAGGGAGGGAGGGAAGGAAGGAAGGATTAGAGAGGAAATTGTCTCACCATTAAGGGAAGCTGCTCTAGAAGCCTTGAGGATTCTGTGTGACCCAATGTGGAGAAGATGGCCTTTAGTCATTAAAACCATGGAATTGAGGCAAGGGAAAACATGCATTAAAAATAATAATAATGCTAACATTTAATTTATTATTTTTTTTATTAGTATGAGCCAAGGAAAGAAGCTCAAAGACCCAGAAATTACAATGAAGGCATTACGATCTTTCTATCAAGAAGTTTAATGACAGGCAGAAGCCTGGACACGCAACTCCCCCGGACCCCAGCGTCTGGGGCTTTAATTTGTTGCAGGAGATTCTCTGTTCTCTCAATGGCTTTCTTTCTTTAGTCACACGGAAGTGTTGCGAGGCAAGGGCTGTGTCATTCTTCTGTGTCGCTAGTGCTAGTGCTTGACACACAGTCGTGGCCTCTCAACCTGAAAGAACTTTTTAGGTCCACGAACTGTCAACGATGCCAATTCAAAGACCCAGGCACAGAGGCGACGAAAGAGTAGAGTAGCGGCGCGGAGGATTCTGGGCGCCGTGGTCCCCGCCGGCTGCGCAGGCGCACTGCCGTCCGCGGCCGCCCGGCCGCCGACGCCATTGCTGGAAGAGTTCCCGCACTGCTCTGCGAGCGCCCTGTCCTCAGGCGGCCGCCAGGTACTCGTCGACCCGGGCGACCGGCCGGGGCCCCGCCGCCCCTCCCTCGGCGCTCGGCGCTCGCCTCCCGGCGGCGTCCGGGGCGGGGCCGCTCCCGGCGGAGCCCCAGACCCCGAGCTGACCCGCCCACCCCAGAGGGGCCTGGGGCCGACCTCCCTCAGAAGGCTGCGGCCTGGCAGCGCTGCGTCGGGGGGCCGGGCAGGGTGGGCGCGCCACTGGACCTTCCCCTCTTCCCGGGGCCGCGCCTGCACTGAGGGAGGAGAAGGGCGGTGCGGGAAGCAGGCGAGCTGCAGGAGGAAGATCTTCCATCCTGGGCTCTGCACCCGAGCGGAGGGACTGGGGTTCGATAGCGGCGCTCTGACCGGTGCCCCCCTCTCCTGCCTTTGGGAAATGGAGGCAGCCTTTCCTGCCGGCTCAGCTTCCAAATATGCAACACAGTTTGGGGAGTTTGGGGTTTTTTTTTTAGGATTTTGGGCTGAACCGCGCGGCTTGCAGGACCTCAGCTCCCCAACCAGGGAATCCAACCCGGGCCAGGGCAGTGAAAGCTCCCAGTCCGAACCACTGGACCGCCAGGGAATTCCCGCAACACAGTATTGTTAACTCTAGTCGCCGTGCTGTGCATTATAGTCCCAGGACTGGCTTATTTTATACCTGGAAGTTTGTACCTTTTGACCACCTTCACCCATTTTCCCACCTCCTCCCAGCCACCAGTCTGTCTCTGTGAGTCTCGGATGTTTTGTTTTTAGGTTCCACATATAAGTGAGATTGCACGTTATTTCTGTGACTTGCTTCACCTAGCATAATGCCCTCAAGGTCCACCCATGTTGTCACAAACGGCAGGATTTCCTCCTTTTTTGTGGCTAATATTCCACTGTGGGCATGTGCCGCTTTTTGTTTATGCATTCGTGCATCAGTGGACACTTAGGTGGCTTCCACGTCTTGGCTGTTGTAAATGATGCTGCAGTAACAGGGGGTGCAGATACCTTTGTGAGTTAGTGTTTTCTATTCCTTCGGATAAATGCCCAGAAGTGGAATTGCTGGAAAATATGGTGGTTATATTTTTAATTTTTGGAGTAATCTCCATACTGTTTTCCATAATGACTGCACCAGTTTACATTCCCACCAGTGGTGCAAAGTGTCCCCTTTGCTCCATGTTTTTGCCAACACTTGTTATGTCTTGTCTTTTTGATAATAGCCATACTGACAGGTGTGAGGTGATATCTCATTGTGGTTTTGATTTTCATTTCCCTGATGATTAGTGATGTTGAGCACCTGTTCATGTACCTGTTAGCCATCTGTATGTACTCTTTGGAAAAATATCTATTCATCCCTGCCCATTTTTTACATCAGATTGTTTGCTTTTTTGCTGTTGAGTTGTATGAGTTCTTTTTATGTTTTGGGTATTAACCCCTTATCAGATATATGAGTTGCAAGTATTTTCTCCTGTTCCATAGGTTGCCTTTTCATTTTCTGGACTTCCCTTTGCTGTGCAGAAGCTTTAGTTTGATGTAGTCCCACTTGTTTATTTTTGCTTCCGGTGCCTGAGAAGTCATCGCCAAGATGGATGTCAGGGAGTTTACTGCCTATGTTTTCTTCTAGGAGTTTTATGGTTTCAGACCTTATATTCAATTACTTAATCCATTTGGAGTTAATCTTCGTGTATGGTGTAAGTTAGGGGTCCAGTTTCATTCTTTTGCACGTCGCTGTCCAGTTTCCCCAACACCATTTATTGAAGAGACAGTTCTTTCCCCATTGTATATTCTTGGCTCCTTTGTTGTAAATTAATTGTAAATTTATGTGTGGGTTTATTTCTGTACTCTATTCTGTTCTATTGATCTGTGTCTTCTTTTTCCAATACCATACTGTTTTGATTACTCTAGCTTTGTAATATAGTTCAAAATCAGGAAGCATGATGCCTCCAGCCTTGTTCTTATTTCTCAGGATTACTTTGACAATTTGGGGTCTTTTGTGGTTCTATACAAATTTTAGAATTACTTGTTCTACTTCTGTGTAAAATGCCTTGCAAATTTTGATCATACTGGCTCAAATTTGTAGATTGCTTTGAGCAGTATGGACATTTTAACAACATTAGTTCTTCGAATCTATGAGCATGGAATATCTTTCCACTTAATGTCTTTAAGTTTTCAATGTATGCCAGCCAGTCACTTCCGTGGTTAAATTTATTCCTAGGTATTTTATTCTTTTTTTAAGCATTTGTAAATGAGATTGATTTCTTAATTTCTCTCTGTGATAGTTCATTATTAGTGTATAGAAGCACAGCAGATTTTGTATATTGATTTTATATCCTCCAACTTTACTGCGTTTGTTCACTAATTCCTACAGTTTTTGGCAGGATTTGTTAGGGGGTCCTATATATAAAATCATGTCATCTGCAAATAGTGACAATTTTAATTCTTCCTTTCTGATTTGGTTGTATTTTGTTTCTTTTTCTTGCCTAATTGCTCTGCCTAGAACTTCCAATAATATGTGGGCTTCCCATAACATATATTATGTTGAGGTACATATCCTCTGTACCCACTTTGTTGAGAGTTTTTATCATAAATGATGTTGAATTTTGTCAAATGCTTTTTCTACCCCTGTTGAGAGGATCATATTATTCTTATCCTGCATGGTGTTAATGTGGTGTGTCACATTTGTTGATTTGCAGATGTTGAACCATCCTTGCATCCCTGAAATAGATCCCACTTGATCATGGTACATGATCCTTTTAATGCATTGTTGAATTCAGTTTGCTAATATTTTTTGAGGATTTTTGTGTCAGTGTTCATCAAGGATATTGGCCTATAATTTTCTTTTCTTGTAGTACCCTTGCTTGGTTTTGGTATCAGGGTAATGCTGGCTTCATAAAATGAGTTTGGAAGTGTTCTCTTCTACTTTTTGGAAGAGTTTGAGCAGGATTGGTATTTTTTAAACATTTGGTAGAATTCACCAGTGAAGCCATATGGTCCTGGATTTTTGTTCATTGGGAGAGTTTTGATTACTGATTCAGTCTCCTTACTAGTAATCAGTCTGTTAGGTTTTCTATTTCTTCATGATTCAGGCTTGGTAGGTTGTCTGTTTCTAGGAATTTATCCATTTCTTCTAGGTTGTCCAATTTATTGGAATGATCTATTTTAGATCAGTGTGTCTTAAACTTCAATGTGCGCATATGAATCACTAGAGATCTTAACAAAAGGCTGATTCTGATTCGGTAGTTTCTGGAGTTGGGCCTGAGGTCTTGCATGTGTCACAAGCTCTCTGGTGGTGTTGATGCCGCTGGTCTTTATACTTTTGAACACAAAGCTCTTGGATGTGGATTCTTTTTTTCTTTTTTTCCCACTGGGCCGGATGTGGATTCTTAATGGAGGCAAATTGTACATATAAGGCAGGGACAGATTCAGCATAATTCGGCCTAGATTCCTTTGGGCCCCAAAAGCTCTACTGGGTAGTGAGAATGTCAAACTTTCTAAGAAACTCTTATTAAAGAGTAGAATTTCACAAGATTTGGAAAGCTCATTTCTCACTGTGCCACTGCCCTTTTATATGCCTTGCCGCATCATTCTGCAACCATGCACTTGTTAAGAGAATGTTTACTAACCTCAGGCTCTTGTTTTCAAACCAAACTCAGCATCAGCAAGGCCATATCTTTAACCAAAGACAGAAGGCAGAATCAATGCCTGGGGTATCTGAACAAGATCTCTGCCACCCTGTGTCTCCACAGTGTAAAGCCTTTATTAGGCATATAACTATTTTCAGTATAAAAGAACTACTGCTCAGTGCTTTGTGCATTGGATTCCA
Source organism: Pseudorca crassidens (assembly GCF_039906515.1). Classification (NCBI taxonomy): domain Eukaryota; kingdom Metazoa; phylum Chordata; class Mammalia; order Artiodactyla; family Delphinidae; genus Pseudorca; species Pseudorca crassidens. The sequence goes on along the minus strand of NC_090314.1, from coordinate 5,586,204 downwards.
CTTTCTCTTATATCATTATTGTTATCCCTACTTCCTTTCTATTTGGGTTTGCCTGATATAGAAAGGATAGATAAAGAGCTATTTGAATATGAGATTGAGAGAGGCATGTACAAGACTTCTAATATCTTTTAAGTTTGGAGTTGTGGTGTTCTCTTTACATGGAGCAGAGACCTGTGGAAGTTTTAGTGAGTTCACTCTTCCAAGGAAGGACGGGAAGAAAGAGATTACTGGATTATTCCACTGTTAGAGGAGGCGGTGATTGTGGCAAGGGAAGAAGGAATTATTTTTCCCAGCAAGTTGAAGTAGTGGGGCAGGCGTGGCCTGGAACTAGACTGTTCTGGGACCCTACACAGCTTGGGTAAAATATCAGTAGTCTAGTTTTCCTAAGCCTCAGCTTCCTCACCGGTGGAATGGGAATTAGTTTCCATTGGGTGACATGACGGTCAAGTGAGAAAGTAGTTTCAAAGTTCCTTGTAAAATGTCTGATCTGCCAACTGTAACTACATTTCGTGGTATTAAAATCTCAAGCTCTACACTGGTAAGAATCATATTTCCTCGCCGATCGCGCAGGTTAATCTTGTGTTCTTTAGCAAGGTCATACTTATTTGTAATGTCAACGTTTCAACTTGGTAAGTCTCAGATTTCCAAGGCAGGATTGGTTTTCATGGCTTATTTCTCTTTCTTAGATATGTCTTTGCAGGACTCCACTCTTTCCAGAGAGGGGAGCCCAGAGGAAGAGATTATGGCTGCTGTGGTTTTTTCAGTTGGACCTCTGGTAAGTTGGGGTTTCCTCTGCTTCTGACCTGTTGTCCTGCTTTGAGAGCACGACTACTTTTCCTGAAGTCGTGTGACTTGACCTCACCCACACTCCCTTTGGTAACTGAGTCAAGTTGTTTGATCCATGAAAATTTGGTTCATCATAGTAAAGCTTGTAATCTATAGGAAGATTCACTATGCATATTGAAACAAGTATCAAGACACGTAATCTTGCAGAAAAAATCTGTGCTATCTTTAGATATGATAGGCAGTCTGGAAAATTTACTTATGACATTAGCTTTGTATTGTTCCCAGGAAATTTCAGTTATTTATGGGGTAGTAGAATGGATTATTTTCCAATTGGAAAATTTTGTTTAGGAAATTTTGAACAAAACAATACATGTGCATACATATACACACCCTTAATTCATAGGGACCATTCCCCTTGTGTCCACTCTTAGTGTTCTCCTTTTTTCTACCCATTAAGAAGTGATCAAGCTTAATAGATGACATGGAGAGAAAGAAGATGTTTAAGACACAGTGCTTGGCTGTAGGGTGCTTACAGTCTCACTGAGGTAAGGCATACAAAAGAAATAGTTACATAATTTATTTAGGTGAATGATAGTTACTGAGCAGTATGATAAAGCTGATGAGTGCTTTTGTAAGGAAAGAAATGGGATATTAGTATGGGCTGAATCGGTTATGGAAAGCTCATGAGGATGGTTAGATTTAAGCTGGTACCCAGTTACAAGTGGGATTTAAATTGTTGTAAATTATTTGTGAGGGTACTTCAGGTGAGAAGGCAAGGCTCTGAGGCAGAGAACAGTGAGTGAGCCAGTGATTCAAGATGGAAATTTGTGAAAGATAGGACTGGAATTTAGATAATTAAGCTGAATCTTTTCATGTTTCCCTGAAGACATTTAAGTGTATATATGTATGTGTGTGTGGATGTGTTTGAGGTGGGTATTAATGTGATTAAAGCTGTGTTTTAGAAGTGACTTTTTGAAATAGGAGATTCAGAAGAAAGGTAGTACCAACAAATATAATTTGTTACAGAAATTATCCATAATAACTTGTAGTAGTGATCTTTTATTTTTTGTAGCAAGAATATAAAACATGTAAATAGTTCTTAAGACATACCCTTGAAAAGATAAATGAAAGCCAAAATGTTTCACTTTATCAGTAGATCTAAAGTATTTGTCTAGTATAGGCCAGATCAAACACATCTCTAATTATCAGAGGTTGAGGTTCACATCATCCTTAATTTTTTGGAAGCTGAATATTTGTACTTTTTTTAAAAATTAACATATTTATTTTTGGCTGCGTTGGGTCTTCGTTGCTGTGCACGAGCTTTCTGTAGTTGCAGCGAGTGGGGGCTACTCTTCGTTGTGGTGCGCGGGCTTCTCATTGCAGTGGCTTCTCTTGTTGCGGAGCACCGGCTCTAAGCCCGCGGGCTTCAGTAGTTGTGGCTTGCGGGTTCTAGAGCGAAGGCTCAGTAGTTGTGGCGCACAGGCTTAGTTGCTCCGCGGCATGTGGGATCTTCCCGGACCAGGGCTCGAACCCGTGTTCCCTGCATTGGCAGGTGGATTCTTTTTTCTTTTTTTTTTTTTTTTTTTTGCGGTATGCAGGCCTCTCACTGTTGTGGCTTCTCCCGTTGCGGAGCACAGGCTCCGGACGCGCAGGCTCAGCGGCCATGGCTCACGGGTCTAGCCGCTCCACAGCATGTGGGATCTTCCCGGACCGGGGCATGAACCCGTGTCCCCTGCATCAGCAGGCGGACTCTCAACCACTGCACCACCAGGGAAGTCCCCTGAATATTTGTACTTTTTAAGGTAAGAACTTGAAAGGGAAGAACTAAGATAACATTTTTCTCAATGAAATTTAATAGTTCTGTTACCCATAACTTTTAAAAATCTAAAATCAGTAAGTACTACTAGAAGGTATAGTAAAATTTCATTTCATTTATGAAATCAGGTCTTTATAGGCATATAGTGTCTAATATTTGGAAGAAAGCAATGTTGTGAGAGGTCCCTGAAATATTCTCTGAAAGAGTACTGAGACAGGCCCCCCCAACCCCCAGACATGATCTTTCAGTTGTAGAAAACAGATGCTGTTAGTAGGTTTTGAATGTTATTCTTGAGCAAGATAGATTATTTCTGAGAAACAGATTTCATCCTCATAGGAAAAAGAATTATGTAGCATCTAAGACCCCTTATTATAAGTTTATTTTTGTTTTGATAGGTTATTTGTTAAAAGTCCCCTTTAAAAATTATGCAGTTGTATCTTTCTCAGTCTTGTGTGTGTCATTGTCTCAAATGAGGTGAAAGAAGATTATGTTTGGATGTTGCTATGGGACCTTAATTTCATCCCTGAATAATACAGTACAAGAGGTGATCTCATATACACCGCATCCACAGTGGACTGGTGGTGCTTGCTGAGACTCTGTTGTAGGTAATAGGCAGCCTGTCACTGAGTGATCTTATCCTGTATCCCCTTAGAGTCCTGAAGTTCCCCAGCCAAATGAAGATCTTCACCTTCAGGCAGAAGAACAAGAATTGGTAAAGGTAATACTTGGCATTGTATCTAAGGGGAATGAAGAGACGGCATCTCTTTTACTGCACTAATTCTTAATGTTCCAGCACATTGCAAGTTCACCATAAGAACCATCTGGCTCGTTAGGTGTGGTAACCCCAGGGCTGGTAGCGTCATTTTGACAGATTTTATTTCTCTCAGTGGTAGCAGCTCTAATTTGACAGATGGTCACATTATAATTCCTAATGATAAAGTATCCTGTATCACATACTTCAATTCTTGCTTGCAGAGCCTCAAGGTAGCCAGAGGTGAGAGCTGAGGGCCTTCTTAGATTTTTCCTGGGGCTTAGCTCCAGATGGGAAAAGAAAACAAACGCAGTAAGTTCATTATAATTTGAGTTTTGTGTGAAGTGATTAACAATATTAACAGTTTATGAACTGTCATTATCGCTCACATTAGCCATGTTTTATTGTTAGTAGAATTATATAAAACATGCTTCACAAACTTTGAGGTCCTAATAAATAAAAAGATTTAAACCATTTGATAAGCATACATATCTGTATGGCAGAAAAACACTCCAGAGGAAATCTGTTTCTTCCGATACAGAGCATACCTTAGCCAAATACAGTCTAACTTGAGATCTTTGCCTGATTAGTCAGCTAAGTAGGGTTCTTAATTTACCAGATCATAGAGTATAGTGCTTATGAGTTTGAATTTTGGAACCAAACTGCCTGGATTTGAATCGAGACTTTGTGTCTTCTGTGAACTTAGGCAAGGCACCTAACCTCTCGATGCCTCACTTTCCTTATCTGTAAATAGCAGCTTCCTTATTGTGAAGATTCAATCATTACATTAAAAGCCTTCGTATCAGTACCTGACAAATAATATGAACCATACTTACACAAAAGTAGAGAGAGTAGTTTGATGAATCCCATTGAACCTTCAACACTTAACACCCATGGCAATCATATTTCATCTGTAATACTACCCTCCCTCACTGGTTTTATTGAAGCAAATCCAAGACATTATATAATCTCATCTATAAATATTTCATTATATATCTATAACAGATTATTTTAGTTTTAAGTATAATACCATAATTACAGCTAAAAATGAACAGTAAGCCTTAATATTATCACATATTAATTTGGTATTTGTTTCCCCAGTTGAGTCATATTAGCTGATATTGTCTCTTAGGTCACTTTTAATCTAGAGGTTTCCCCCTCCCTCTTTTTTTTCCCTTTGTAATCATTTATTGAAGAAACCAAGTCATTTGTATTTTAGAGCTGTGATGTCCAATACAGGAGCCACTAGCCACATGTGGCTGTTGAGTACCTGAAATGTGACTAGTTCAAGTTGAGATGTACTGTTAACTTAAAATACACATCAATAATACAAAAAATAATGTAAATTATCTCATTAATAATTTTTGCATTGATTGCATGTTGAAATTATATTTTGTACATATTAGACTAACTAAAATATATTATTAAAACTAATTTCACCTGTTTCTTTTTATTTTTAATGTGACTACTAGAAAATTTAAAATTCCATTTGTGACTTGCATTATATTTGTTGGACAGCATTGATTTAGAATTTGTCACAATATGGATTTTATTTATTGCATCCCCATGGGTTTTTTTTAACATGCACTTCTGTCTCCTGTATTTCCTTTATATTGTTAGTTAAATCTAGAGGTTTGATCAGATTCAGATTTTGATTTTTTAAAAATTTTTTGGCATTGGTATTTCATATTTCTGGTATCTACTACCAGAAGCTACATAATGCCTAGTTGAAGCCTCTTTGGTGTGTTAGCCACTGATAATCCTTTAATTCATTAGAGGTATCAAAATGGTGATATTCTAATTTTTTCATTCCATGTTCACATATTAGCTGGAGTACTTCCATAAAGAGAAACCTCCCCTCATAGACCATCTGATTACATTTTATTACTGTGCAAACTATATGTATTTTGCATAGGAAAAGAAGGGCAAAGGGTTAATTCTTTCTCTTTATTTACCAGTGTCCAGGCATTCTCCAAAGATGATCAATGAGTATCCTTAGAGTTTTATAGTGAAATCATAATTTTAAATGTATTAGATATTTTTGAAGCCCACTACAGTTATTGTTCTTATGGATGTTCAAATTGTCCCATCTTTGGCCAGTGAGAGCCTCTTGAAGTTGTCTCACAAGTCTCAGACATGATCCTAGTACTAGTCTTTGATAGTTTTCTTGCTTTTTTTAATTTTTTTTATTTTTTGCGGTATGCGGGCCTCTCACTGCTGTGGCCTCTCCCGTTGCGGAGCACAGGCTCCGGACGCGCAGGCTCAGCGGCCATGGCTCACTGGCCCAGCCGCTCCATGGCATGTGGGATCTTCCCGGACCGGGGCACAAACCCGTGTCCCCTGCATCGGCAGGCAGACTCTCAACCACTGCACCACCAGGGAAGCCCCCTTGCTTTTTATTTTGACAGAAAGTTCCAAGCCCTGGTTTCTTGTAGCAGAAAGTAATCTGTAGGGGCCACAGTCTAGACTGCATAATGGTACCTTTTTGGTTATTGTTTCTAAACCTATTGAGTGGCCGGAGATAGGAAGTATGTGGCCTGTTTTCCTTAAAATACTTCATGAGTTTATACCGATATTTCCCATGCAATATTGGATTGTACATAATCTCATTGTACATAATCTCATTGATATTACATTTATATCTTCTTTCTCCCATGTCAAATTTATTAGTTCTCAATGATATCAATACTGATTTGCTTTATCCAACACTACACACGCAACAGTTACAAAATAACGTTTCCATCACTGCCACCAACAATAATGATTAGTTACTGAAAATGTGTTGTTTAGTTTTTTACAGTTCTTTTTCTCCTCAGGATATATCTCACAAGAGATATACAGAAAAATTACTATGTTTTAAAGATACTCAAAATAGTTCCTCTCTGATGAATGTGTATGCTACCAGCTGGTTTCATTTTACTTTTAATATTTAGAAATTGCTTTTTTATTTAGTTTTTCTTTTATAATAATATATTTACATGGTTCAAAATTCAAATCTAAAAAACAATAAATATTCAAGGGAATCTAGCTTCTATTCCAGTCCTCTTCACTCTGTTTCCCCCTTCCTCCAATAGATAACCAACCATTAAAACAATTTTATGGCTCATCCTTTGATTTTTTTTACAAGCACATATACATATATTTTATATCTTGACCAGAGAAGCTCCCCAAAGTCCCACAATTTCTTATTTTTCTTTCTCAGATAGATAGCTTATAATATTCTATATCTACAATCTGAATGATAAACTGTGTTTTTTATTAAGCCATATTTTATAGAATAGAACTGAAAAAGTTGATATTATACATAAGGCAGGATTTTGAGGGAGGAAAAATGATTTGGCTGGAAACTACTAGTTTTCTAGTTTTCTTCCCCAGTTTTGTATGTATTAATCTGCCTAATAGGTCTAACTGTACAGTCCCTGAGTGATCTCTGTATTTATTTTAGGAATCAGTGACATTTAAAGATGTGGCTATAGACTTCACATTGGAAGAGTGGAGATTGATGGACCCTACACAGAGGAAACTGCACAAGGATGTGATGCTAGAGAATTATAGGAATCTTGTCTCCTTGGGTAAGGGTAACCTCCAGGTTTATGTATCTGCCCACTGGGCCAGGTTTACTGAAGATACAGACCCTCTAAAGTACTTAACTGAATTTTGGGTTAGAATTTAAGCGTTAAAATCTCATAATCTTAGGGGCATATTGTTGGGAATTATGCTGTCTCTTGCTCTTAACTCAGTGGTTCACCCATTGTAGAGTAAGAAATACATATTTCTTTGGAATCTTGGAGATTATTGACAGTCCCTCCTATTTAAGACTGTTTTTTCTAGTCACTTCCATAAGACTTATCAGTATCTCTAGAAAGAAAGGAACAAATATGTCTATTTTCTTTCTAAACTGAGGTTATCTCCAAATCTGGGATCATGTTGAGCTTCTTTGAGGTACCTTTGTAATTCTCTACAACACTGCTGTACAGTAGAGTGTTCTCCTGTGATGGGAATGTTTTGTATTTGTGCTTTCCAGTGTAGCAGGCTCTACACTGTGGCTGTTGAGAATTTGAAATCTGGCTAGTGCAACTGAAGAACTGAATTTTAAATTTTATACAATTTTAACTAACTTAAATTCAGAATTAAATATCCGTAGGTGGCTATTGTCAGCTGCATTGGACAGTGCACCCCTAAAACTTCTTGTGGTAACCACTCTGCACAGAAGATCAGGAGCTGAGACTGAATTTGGCCCTAGTTCTTGCTCATAGGCACAATCAAATCCTATTCATTTTTCTCTGAACAGGGCTTGCAGTTTCCAAACCAGACATGATATCTCATTTGGAGGATGGAAAAGGACCATGGGTGGTAGTGAGAGAAACTTCAAAAACCCGCTATTCAGGTGAGTTAATAAGAACCAGGAGGATGGGATTTCTTTGAAGTCAGTAGGTCATGGATGGAGCAGAACATCTGAAATATTTTGGGAGTTATCTTTGCTCAAAGCTATCTCAAAGGAAAGGATTCTCCCCCTCTCTTCCTCTCTCCCTACACCTCCCTTCCTCCCTCCCTCCTGCCTTCCCTCCCTCTCTCCCTCTGTTAACCTCTCCTTTTCCCTCTCCTGCCATCTCTGCCCTCTACTTCTAGTTCCCATCACATCCTACTTTACTTTCTTGGGAACATGATTTTCATAATTGTTCCTTCCTTCAAACATGCATAAAATATCCCTTTCAGTCTGTCTTCTCCATTTAACCTTACACTTTTCTCATTTGTTTAACCATTATTTGATATCTCTTCCTTCATTAACTTTCCTGAAAGTGCTTTCTTAAGGATCACCACTGATTTCTTTTAAGCTAAACCCATTGACTAATTATTTAACTTTCTTCACTTGCATGCCTGCTGAAACTTCAGAGGAACCCTCCTACTGTCCTCCAGAATCTTAACTAATTGAGAATACAAACAGTAAATCAGTTGAGAATCAAAATATAGTATTTATCTATTTAACCAATATCTATTAATATTAAACAATCAATATTTAATACTTATCTGTATACTGTGAACTGAGTTAAGTACTATGTCTACAGCAGTAAGATGGACCAGGTCCCTTCTCTCATGAAGATTAAATTTTGAGAGATAGATAATTGACAAGTAAATAAACAAAAGCACGCTAAATAATGGTCATAATAACTTAGCCATGAAGATACGAAAGAGTAACTTGGATGGGGATGAGGGTGCCTCCTTCAGATAGTGTGGTCGGGGAAGGCTTCTGAGGAGGTGACACTTGAAGAGTCAGAAGAAGCCAGCCAAGGCAAGAGGAGAAGAAGAGCATTCCATGCAGCAGAACGTAATGTACTGAGTTCTAGAACTCTGAGGAAGCTGCCTGACTGAAGCATAAGGAGAGAGAGACTGGTACAGAATAAGATAGTCAGACAGGAGACTGCCTATTCAGGACTCTGTGGACCATGGTAAGGAGAGTGGATTTTAATCAAAGTGAGTGTGAAAGCACTGAAAGGTTTTAATCAAGGATCTTTGGGAAATAACCCTGTTCATGGAAATTGAACTTAAGGGCATAAAGCAGGTAATAGTAAAGGGGTAGTTAAAATAGCCTAGGCAGGGATGTCCCTGGAGGCGCAGTGGTTAAGAATCCACCTGCCAATACAGGGGACACGGGTTCAAGCCCTGGTCCAGGAAGATCCCACATGCCATGGAGCAACTAAGCCTGTGAGCCACAACTACTGAGCCATGTGCCACAACTACTGAAGCCTGCACGCCTAGAGCCTGTGCTCCTCAACAAGAGAAGCCACCACAATGAGAAGCCCACACACCGCAACGAAGAGTGGCCCCCACTCGCTGCAACTAGAGAAAGCCCGCGCCACAACAAAGACCCAACACAGCCAAAAAACATTTTTTTAATTAAAAAAATAGTCTAGGCAAGAGACTACAGTAACTTTGATTAGAGTGATGGTGGAGATGGAAAGGAATAATGGATTCTAGATCATTTGCATATTTATTTTATTGTGATGCCATCCATAACTTGCACATGTGTTACATATATTATTTTTATATCTCAGATATTATATATGTATTTTTAGAGAGTGAGTGAAAGGTAGACATTGGAGATAGTTTCGATGGCTCTCTAGAGAAAGCCCCCCTCCATATGAAGAGGGAAGGAGAAATGGGGCAGTGGCTGGAAGAAAGAAGAAATAAAAAAAGAAAACTTTTATTTTTGAGATGGAAGCTTTTCTGACGTGCTTAAGTGCTGGTAGGAATGATGTTCCAGTGGAGAGGGAGAAATTGATGTTGCAAGACAAAGGTAGGGTCACTGGAGAACTAAAGTGTCTGAGAAAGTGAAAAGGGATAAAATCACGAATGGAAAAGGAGAGATTTACCCTTGATAGGCAGGGAGGCCACCTCTTCTGCAGTAACACTAGGCAGGATGGAGAAGATGGGAGCAGATATAGGTCAACTGGTGGTGAGAAGATTGAGACATCCTATGATGATAGCTTCTTTATTCTCAATAAAATACAAAGCAAGGCCATCAGCTTACAGTGAGGACAAGAAAGAGTTGTGAGGGACTTCCCTGGTGGCACAGTGGATAAGACACTACATTCCCAATGCAGGGGGCCCGGGTTCGATCCCTGGTCAGGGAACTAGAGCCCACATGCATGCTGCAACTAAGACCCAGTGCAACCAAATAAATAAATAAATATTTAAAAAAGAAAAAGAAAAAAGAAAAGAGTTGTGAGAGAGAGGAAGTTAGAAATTTCATGGAATTCACTGGGGAAACCATGTTGGCCTAAAGCTTTTATTGAGGAAGGTGTTTAATTACAGCTTCTATTACTTTTGTGGTTGTAGGACTATTCATATTTCCTATTTCTTTTTGTTTCAGTTTAATAAGTTGTGTTTAGGAATTGATCTACTTAATATAAAATTTAAATTTAGGGGCATACTATCCTCTGTTTATCTTTTAAATGACTCTATGGATCTGAAGGGATGTCTCCTTTTTCATTCCTGATACTAAATTTTTTGTCTTCTCTCTTTTATCTTAATCAGTCTTGCTAGGATTTATCAATCTTATTTGACTTTTAAAAAATAATTTTTAATCCTTGCTACTGTGTCTTTGATTTCTGTTTCATTACTTTCTTCTCTTTCATTATTTTTACCTTCTTAGGGTTTAATTTGCTGATCTTTTCTAACTTCTTGAGTTGGATACTTATTGATTTTAGCCATTCTTTTTTGCTAATGTATTTAAGGCTATCGAGACTGCCATACTTTTTTTTTTTTTTTTTTTTTTTTTGCGGTATGCAGGCCTCTCACAGTTGTGGCCTCTCCCATTGTGGAGCACAGGCTCCGGACATGCAGGCTCAGCGGCCCTGGCTCACAGGCCTAGCCGCTCCACAGCATGTGGGATCTTCCCGGACCGGGGCACGAACCCGTGTCCCCTGCATCGGCAGGAGGACTCTCAACCACTGCGCCACCAGGGAAGCCCTGCCATACTTTTTTTATGTAACACCTTCATAATTATTGAGTTCAAAGTATTTGCTCATTTCCATTGTGATGTCTTTGGCCCTCAGGTTATTTGGAGGTATTTTCCTTAATTTTGTACCATATGGGGATTTTCTAATAACCTTGTTGTTTTAAGTTCTACTGTGGTCAGAAAACATTCTCTGTATGATTTCACTCTTTGCAGGTTTCTTGAAATTTGCTTTGCCACCTGGCCAATTTTTGTAAATATTCTGTGTGCACTTGGAAAAATGTGTGGTATATAGGTACTGAGTGCTGTTCTAGATATGTCAGGTTTGTTAATTATGTTGCTGAAGTCTATCTTCTTGCTGATTGTCAGCTTATTCTATCAGTTACTGAGAAATATTTTTTTAAGTCTCCCACTGTGAGTACAGATCTGTCTGTGTCTTAGTTTTTTTAATTTTTGCTTTATGTATTTTGAAGCTGTGTTCTTAGGTAAAAACAAAGTTAGAATTGTTATATCTTTCTGGTAAATTGGATATTTTATCATTATGAAGTGTCTTCTTTATCTTTGTTAATTGTTTTTGCCTTAAAGTCTATTTTGCCTGATACTAATATTACTATAGCATCATTCTTTTTATTGTATATGTGATATATCTTTTTTTATCTGCTTACTGTCATCTTTTATGTATCTTTGTATTTTATTTTTCTTATAATTGCATTTTGTTAATTTTTAACTAATCCGACAATCTGTTTCTTCTGGAGTTTTTAATCCATTTTGTATATAATACAATTATATAATGTTTAAATCTACCCTCTAACTGTGAGAGTATCTTGCCTTTTCTATATTCATTTTCTTCCCATTCATGCCTTCCTTTTGATTTATCATCTTTTATTTTTCTATTCCCCTTGTAATCAGTTGGTAATTATAAATTTTTAAGTTATTTGTTTAGTGGTTACAGATTTTCCCAAACAGTACAAGAATCTTGAACAGCTTATTCAGTTTAACCTCAATTATACATTATTGAAGTTATGTATTTTAATTCTATATATGTCAAATCTCATTATTAATTTGTATGCAGTCAATATTCGTTCAGATTTACCGATGTTTCCCTTCTCTTTCTCTTCATTCTTTTCTTCATTTCTGAACTTTTACCTAGGATTATTTTTCTTCTACTTAAAGAATGCCCTTTAATATTCTCTTTTATTCAGATCTGCTGGTGTTATATTCTCTCCATTTTTCTTTTTGCCTAAAAAAAATTCCTGTCACCTTAATTGAATTGGACATTTAAATGAGCTGGGTTTTAGTCCTTGGGTTCTAGAGTTTTCTTTTTTGGTGACCCTGAATTCAAATCTTTGTCTAGCCCTGTGAATCCATTGAAAGTTCCACTTACCTTGAGTTTTAAAGTCATAAAGCCATTTTACTAACCACAGAAGATTTTGGTTCAATTTTTAAAAAACATTTAGATATGATTACCTGGAAATAAATTAGAAACTTATAAGAAGTTTAAAAGTGTTTTAAAAAGTAAAATATTAAGTTCACATATACAAACAAATTGTTAGACCACCACCCCCAGTATAATTGTTTAAGAAAATTTTGAAACTGTCAGAAATGTTCTAAAGTCCCGTAAAAAGGTTGCAAAACTACCCTTGATAATAGTAATTATCACTATTTGTAATATTCACAACTGTATTAATTTTGACTAACTTGTTCAACCTACTTTCTGAAAACTCAAAGTGTCTTCTTCCACAAATGTTCTATAAAAAGTTACATATAGAAAAGGATATTTTTTAAAAGGAATGTGTGTGTATATATATATATGTAAATGTATAACTGAATCACTTTGCTGTACAGCAGTAATTAACAACATTGTAAATCAACTATACTTCAATATAAATAAATAAATTTTGTTAAATAAAAAATAATTTACTAAATCAAAAGAAAAAAAAGGTACATATAAGGACTTGAAAAAGCTATTCTGACAGGGAAATTTGAGAAAGCCTTCACAAAAAAGCTACTGAACAGGGCTTCCCTGGTGGCGCAGTGGTTAAGAATCCGCCTGCCAAAGCAGGGGACACGGGTTCAAGCCTTGGTCCTGGAAGATCCCATATGCCACAGAACAACTAAGCCTGTGCACCACAACTACTGAGCCTGCGCTGTAGAGTCCGTGAGCCACAACTGTTGAGCCCACATGCCACAACTACTGAAACCCATGCACCCAGAGCCCATGCTCCACAACAAGAGGAGCCACCACAGTGAGAAGCCTGCAAACTGCAACGAAGAGTAGCTCCCACTCGCCGCAACTAGAGAAAACCCGTACACAGCAGCAAAGACCCAATGCAGCCAGAAATAAATAAAATAAAATAAATTTTTAAAAAATAGTGAACAAATAATGAGAACAAGTAGAAAGTATTATTTAGGGTGAATGTCTGGTTTGTGGAGTAAGTGGAAAGCAAGGAAGTAGTTACAATTTAGGAAGAATGCTCTCTAAAGAATTTGACTCTAAAACGAATGAGAAAAGGAGGAAATATTTGAGAAACTTGGATTGTAGAAGGGTTACCACAAATGAATTTTTTAATAGGATAAAAACTCCTTGAATTTACTGCTTTGGTTCTTTGCTCAATCAGCCTTCCTTAATGCAATCTCCTCCTTCCTAGAAAAAAGGGCAATTTGCAAGCAGTTAAAAACATATATTCATTATCAATTCAAGCTTCCCTTCTGTTTTCCTGTTTAGTGTGATGTCCTCAATCTAGGAAATAGGAGTCATTTGATTTCTCTCTTTTTTCCTCCCAGAGTTGGAGACCAAACCTACAACCAAGAATGCTATACCAACAGAGAATATTTCTGAAGAATGTTTATCACAGGAGACCATAGTAGAGAAACTCATAGAGAATGGTCTATGGGACACCAAAATGGGAGGATTATGGAAATGGAGTGACAGGATATGGAGATTGCAAGATAGTCAAGAAAGTCATTTGAGTCAAAGAATAGTTAAACACAAGAAAATTCCCACTCTTCAAAAAGGCTTTAGATTTGGATCTGTTCTTTTTCCAGAACCAGGAGTTATCACAGAAGAGCCCCACAGCAAATACCAAACACATGAGGAAAATTTTACAGAGAATTTAGATTTGATTACAGATACCCATCTGGGGAAGAAAATGTGCAAGGATACAGAAGGCAACAAAGTCATAAGCCCTGCTTCAGAACTCACTTTAGAGAAAAAAAACAATAATAAAGAAAAACCCTATAAATGTAGTACATGTGAAAAGGCCTTCCGTTATAGGTCATTACTCATTCAACATCAGAGAACTCACACTAAAGAAAAACCTTATGAATGTAATGAATGTGGGAAGATGTTCAGCCAGCCTTCATATCTTAGTCAACATAAAAAAATTCACACTGGAGAAAAGCCCTATAAATGTAATGAATGTGGAAAGGCCTTCATTGCTTCTTCATCCCTCATGGTGCATCAGAGAATTCATACTAAGGAGAAACCTTATCAGTGCAATGTTTGTGGAAAATCTTTCAGCCAGTGTGCCCGCCTTAATCAACACCAGAGAATTCAAACTGGAGAGAAGCCCTATAAATGTAGTGAATGTGGGAAAGCTTTTGGTGATAAATCAAAACTTGCAAGACATCAGGAAACTCACAATGGAGAAAAACCCTACAAATGTAATGATTGTGGGAAAGCCTTTAGGAATAAGTCATATCTTAGTGTACATCAGAAGACCCATACTGAAGAGAAACCATATAAATGCATTGAGTGTGGGAAATCTTTCAAGAATACCACAATCTTTAATGTTCATCAGAGAATTCATACTGGAGAGAAACCCTTTAGATGTAATGAGTGTGGAAAAGCCTATAGAAGTAATTCAAGCCTTATTGTACATATAAGAACTCATACTGGGGAAAAACCCTATGAATGTAATGAATGTGGGAAAGCATTCAATCGTATAGCAAATTTCACGGAACATCAGAGGATTCATACAGGAGAAAAACCCTATAAATGTAACGAATGTGGGAAAGCATTCATCAATTATTCATGCCTTACTGTACACCACAGAATGCATACAGGAGAGAAACCTTATAAATGTAATGAATGTGGAAAGGCCTTCATGCGTTCTTCATCTCTAATTATACATCAGCGAATTCATACTGAGGAGAAACCTTATCTCTGTAATGAATGTGGGGAATCTTTCAGAATAAAATCACACTTAACTGTACATCAGAGGATTCATACTGGAGAGAAACCATATAAATGTACTGACTGTGAGAGGGCATTTACCAAGATGGTAAATCTCAAGGAGCACCAGAAAATTCATACTGGTGTGAAACCCTACAACTGCTATGATTGTGGAAAATCCTTCAGAACTAAGTCATACCTTATTGTACATCAAAGGACCCATACTGGAGAAAAACCATATAAGTGTAATGAATGTGAGAAAGCTTTCACTAATACATCACAGCTTACTGTGCATCAGAGAAGGCATACTGGAGAAAAACCCTATAAATGTAATGAGTGTGGGAAGGTTTTCACAAGTAACTCAGGCTTTAATACCCACCAAAGGACACATACCGGGGAGAAACCATTTAAATGTAATGACTGTGGCAAAGCATTTAGCCAGATGGTACACGTCACAGAACATCAAAAAATCCATAGTGGAGAGAAACCCTATAAATGTGATGTCTGTGGAAAAGCCTTCAGGAGAGGTTCATACCTTACAGTGCATTGGAGAACACATACTGGAGAAAAGCCCTATACATGTAAGGAATGTGGGAAAGGTTGTATTACTCTATCACAGCTAACTCTACATCAGAGAATTCATACTGGGGAGAGGCCCTATAGATGTGAAGAATGTGGAAAAGCCTTCAGAACTAACTCAGACTTCACTGTACATCTGAGGATGCACACTGGAGAAAAACCCTATAAATGTAGTGAGTGTGGAAAAGCCTTTAGGAGTAGCTCAAGCCTTACTGTACATCAAAGAATACATCAGAGAGAAGCTCAATTAATATAGAGGACAGAAAATTATCATCCAGATATGACAAGAATCTTATAAACTGTATATTTTATGAATGTGGGAAAATGTTCAGGAGCAATTTGCCAGAAAGTACACACTTCATAAATATAAGAATGTAGAAAAGCAATTGGTCATATTAAATCTTAGAAGTTATAAGAAAATTCATAATAAAAAGGGCAAATGAAAGCCTTCATCCAAATTTCATATTTTATTCATTTAACAAATTATCTTCGATGAATTGCCTATTTTTTTGCTGATTTTCCTATTGGTTTACATTTCTTATAAATCTGGAGGTGCCCTTAATATATTTGAGATATTAATCATTTGACATATGTGTTGCAAATGTTTTTCTTAACCTCGTATTTGTCTTTGTACTTTTTTATGTAGTAAAAGATTTTTAAGTCTTTAATTTTTCATAGTAAAATATTTACATCTTTTCCTTTTTATATTCTTTATTTACTCTTTTAGCAATCCCCAGGTTATATATAGTCTCCTAAATTTGTTTCTAATATTCTGATAATTTTATTTTTTACATTGAAGTTTTAATCCATCTGGACTAGATGGCTCTTCATAGAAGAACAACTCCAAATGCATTAACCTATGAAAATATTATGAACCTAAATAAACAATACTCAGGGAAACGCAAATTGAAACAACGAGTGATATGTTACTTCCACTTCATGGAGTTGGCGAAAATTAAGAGATCTTTTGCTAGTGGAGTTTGGCAAACCATATACTCTTATCAAATGGTTATATCAACTTATATTTCCACCAGCAATCTAGCGGTATATATTTTTTTTAATTCTTAAGTAAAATTTTAAAAGCACTTTGACCCAGCAGTCTCACTTTTGGGGAATCTGCCCCACAGAAATAATAGCATCAGTGCAAAAGCATATGTATAAATAAGGATGTTTATTAAAGTATTGTTTGTAGAGACAAAGAAGAAACCCAATTGGAGACAAAGTGAATGCCAATTAATAGGGGAATGGGTGAATAAATTGTGATATAGCCATACCATGGAAAAGTATAAGAGTAATTTTTAAAATGAGTTATAGCTACACTAGTTGACTTCAAGGTATTTCCACAATTTTTTGATAAGTAATTGCTTTATTACAGAGATGTATATATACAAGATTTCATTTTTGTTAAAGTAATGGTCACATGCATTTATGTATGCAGGTGATTAGATGAGCATGAAAACAAGTATGGAAGAATATACATCAGGCTGTTAATATTGGTTACCTTGAAGGGAGGGAGAAGAGGAGAAGCAGTGATATAAGTGGGGGGGGGGGAACTAGGAAAATAGAAAAATGTAAATGCAGTATGTATGGTATGAAACTATGTATTTGTGTGAACTTTTGATAGCCATGAATGAAGGGAGAGTCTCCAAAAAGTTAATGACAGTTGTTTTAGATTTGTTGCAGAATCCAGTGTTTTTTGTTTGTTTTACCTCTCTCTGCTTTTCTATATTTCTCAGTTTTTCTTTCCAATGAGCATGTAATATTTATATAAACATGAAAAACCTATTTTTCTTGTGAAGCTAATTTACTAGACACCTGTGATACCCCAGGAATTACCCTAGGTGCTGGATATACCTTGGCAGGGCAGGAGTGGTCATGGATCTAAGAGCATGGAAACTGGTCTTGGTACCACCTAGATTCCAAAGAAGTTATCCAGCACTTCAGGACCCCCCCCTCAACCCTCTCAGTTTCATTTGGAGGAGGTAATAGAAATTTCAGGTAGATGAAAAACATATCCGAGAATACCTGGAAATTGTGTCCAGGTTATAGACCAGAAGACTTGCAAGCTTCAGAGACAAGTTCCACTTTCAACATGGCACCAAAGGAAAGATCACAATGGTGTAAAGGTCTGTATACAGCCCCGCAGAACACTGTGTGATGGAGTATAGAGAGGGAAACAGCCACAAACTCCAAAGTCCATGTATAAAAGCTTGGAAGTTCTGGAAATACTAAGAGAGTCCTGGAGTCAAAATGGGAACCCAGAGGCTGTGACCCTGGTACTGGAAGGCCCTAAGAGACCGTGGACCTAACATCTGAAAAGGACAAGGCATGTAGAGCTACACTTCAGTGGAGACTGAAGGAAAGAATATCAAATACTCCTCCCACAATGCTAGGATAAGTCTTTAATATTGGGAAGGGGATATTGGGTGACTGATGTGAGCTGTCTCCCATTTTAAAATGAATAATTTGACATTGTGGTTGAAATGACTATTTCTGATTGAATTATAATAGTGAAATTTATTAACTATTACCAGGAGATGTGTCTACTTTGGACAAAATGTACCACTTTCTGATTGGAAAGTTTAAGGGTCTGACCTTGAAATACTATCCTTGAGAAACTCTATTGTCAAACAGTCTACATGACTTGATGTCAACTTTTTTGGCTGCTCGTATCTACCTTCAAACCCTCACCACACATAAACCCCGTCTCCTTTCCCTGCCTTAGAAGGTAGAAGAGGAGTGAGGTCAGCAGGTTCAAGTGACATAAGAACTGAAAGGTGTCCATCAGGTTAGGGGATGGAGATGATACAGGGCACCTTTACTAGAGCAGTTTCCATGAACTGCTAAGGTGCCAAAGCCTGGTTCCAGTGTGTAGTGGTATCTCACTATAGGTTTAATTTCATTTCCTTACCTCTACTGATGTTGAGTCCCCTTTTAGGTGTTTATTGGCTTTTGGAATATTCTCTTTTGAGAAGTGCCTGTTCAAGACTTTCGCCCATTTTTATTGATAACTCTTTCTGTTTATTTTTAGGATTCTTTATATATTCTGGATACAAGGTATTTTTTAGATATTTGTATTACAAATATCTACTCATCAGCATCTTGCCTTTTCACTCTCTAAATGTTGTCTTTTGATGGACAGAAGTCTTTAACTTTGATGAATAATTCAACAATCTTTTCTTTTATGATTACTGCTTTTTTGTGCCTAGTTTAAGAAATCTTTTCCTAACCCAAAGTCATAGGATATTTTCCTACATTTACTTCTGCATAGCTACTGTTTTACTTTTCAGTTTTAGGCTACAATCCGACTGATATTTTTATATGGTGTGGAGTAGAGGTCAATTTAATATTTTCCATGCAAATACACAATTTATTCAACATCATTTGTTGAAAAGACCATCTTTTCCCCTCCCCCTTGGGTACCCTTGTGATAAGTCAGATAGTCAGATTATGTGAGGGGGTCTATTTCTAGATTATCTATTCTGACTCATTGTTCTGTTGAATACCAAATATTTTTAGTGAAAACAGGTTGATAGTAAATCTTGGCATCTGGTGGTATATGTCTTCTAATTTTGTTCTTCTTATTCAAAATTGTCACTGTAATTCTGTGTCCTTGGCATTTTCATATGCATTTTAGAATGATTATTTTTTCAGTTACTCCACCATAAAAAGTAGGGATTTCAATGGATATTACATCACATATATAGATTAATTTTGGAAGAATGGGTACCTTAGCAATATTGAGACATCCAATCTATGAGCAGGCCATACCTTTTCATTTATACACATCTTTTAATTTTACTAATTTTTGTATTTTTTCAATAAAATTTTGGATATTTTGTAAGGTTATTATATATTTGATGTTTTGGTGATTCTGTAAAGGCTATTATCTTAATTTCATTTTCTGACTTTTGCTAATATATATAATACATAACTATATATAATATATTAAATATATAATAAGTAATGATATATGTAATAGATTTTTTTAAACTGACCTTAAATCCAGTGACCTTCCTAAAATTCACTTGTTAATTATAATAGTTTGTTCATTCTTTCGGACTTTCTACGTACACAATATGTCACCTGTGATAAAGTAAAATCTTTCTTACCTCACCCTTTCCAATATTTATGCCATTTTTGTCTTGCTTTATTGCACTGGCTAGGACCTTCAAAAGTAAAGATTGTAGGCATCCTTGCCTTTTTCCCAGAACTTAAAGGAAAATCCTAAACATTCCATTAGAAATGATATGAGGTATAAATTTGTAGATAATCTCTATCAGATTAAGGAAATTCTCCTCAAATCCTAGTTTGCTGAGATTTCTTATCATGGACAGGTATTGAATTTCATCAGATACGTAGTTTGTAGCTATTGAGATGACCGTATGGTTTTTCTCATCCTGTTAATGTGGTTGAATTATGCGGATTGATTTTTTTATTTTAAAAATTGTGGTAAAATACACATAACATATAATTTACCATCTGAACCTTTTTTTTTTTTTTTTTTTTTGCGGTACGCGGGCCTCTCACTGTTGTGGCATCTCCCATTGCGGAGCACAGGCTCCAGACGCGCAGGCTCAGTGGCCATGGCTCACGGGCCCAGCCGATCTGCGGCATGTGGGATCTTCCCGGACCGGGGCATGAACCCGTGTCCCCTGCATCAGCAGGTGGACTCTCATCCACTGCGCCACCAGGGAAGCCCCATCTGAACCATTTTTAAGTGTACAATTCAGTGATATTAAGAACATTCATGTTGTTGTAGCCATCACCACCATCCAAAACTCTTCATTTTTCTAAGCTGAAACTCAATATTCATTAAACAATAACTCCACATTACCCGCTTCTCTTAGTCCCTGGAGACTATCATTCTACTTTCTGTCTTCAGTCTGTCTCTGTGAATTTGACCACTTTAGGTACCTTATGTAAATATTTATTCTTTTGTGACTAACTTATTTCACTTAGCAAAATGTTTTCAAAATTCATCTGTATGGATTGATTTCTGAATGTTAAGGCAACCTTGCATGCCTGGAATAGATTCTATTTGGTCATTATATATTACCTTTTAAAAATATTGTTCAATTAGAGTTTCAAAATTTTATATCAGATTTTATGTCTATGTCCAGATTGTCTTGTATGTTTCCTTTTTTTTAGTAGCCTTGTCAGGATTTAGTGTGTGGGATAATGCTGGGCTTGCAAAATGAATTGGTAATTACTTTTTCCCCCCTTTGGAAGAGTTTGTTGTTATTTCAGTTGGTATTATTTTTTTCCATAAATCTTTTCTGTAAAAATGAACAGTAAAGCCCAATGAGCCTGGAATTTTCTTTGTAGGAAAGTTTTAAATTATAGATTCAGTTACTTTGATAGGCATAAGACTATTGAGATATTCTATCTCGTGTCAATTTTGCTAAGTTTTATTTCTAATTTGTCTATATCATTTCATTAAAATATCTAATTATTGGCTTTAAGTAATTGATAATGCCTGCTTGTTATATTTTTAATCTTTGTAGGATCTAAAGTGATGTTCCCTTTTCAGTCTTGGTATTGGTAATTTGTGTACTCTCTTTTTGTTTTCTGTGTTAGGCTCTGTAGGGATTTAACACTTTATTAATCTTTTCAAAAGCCACCTCTTAACTAATATACAGCTAATTTCTTTTTCATTGACTCATGCTCTTCTATTTTCTTCTATCTACTTTATTTGAATTTGATTCATTGTTCTTTTTCTAGCTTCTTGAAATGAAATCTTAGATAATTGATGTTCAACCTTTCTTTTTTGCAAATATTTAAGTCTAAATTTTTCTATAAGTTCCTATTTAGCTTCATCAAGTAGAAGTTTTTTTAATCAACTTTATTGGGACATAATTTACACATAATAAGTTGTACCAGATTTAACTTTATATTTTGATGAGTTTTGGCAAATTTACACACCTGTATAACCATCACCAAAATCAAGCTATAAAACATTTTTCATCACCCCAAAATTGTCCCCACCTCTGATTCCAAGAAACCATTAATCTGCTTTCTATTGCTATATATTAGAATTGTCTTTTCTAGAGTTTCATATAAATGGAATCATATAGTATATACTGTTTTCTTTCTACCTTCTTCACTCATGAATTTGGAGGTTCATTCATGTTATGTGGTTGGTACTTCATTCCCATAGTGTTAATATACTACAGTTCATTCAGCCATTGATGGATATTTGTATTGTTTCCACTTTAGAGCTATTATGAATAAACCAGCTGTGAACATTCACGTATAAGCTCTGTGTAGACATATTTTCACTTCTATTATATAAATACCTAGGTTCGGAGTTGCTGGGTTATATGGCAAATGTATGTAATATTTTATAAGAAACTGCCAAGTTGTCTTCCAAAGTACCATTTTGCAACCCACCAACAATGTATGAGTGCTCTAGTTACTCCTAGCCTTGCCAACTCATGGTATTGTCAGTCTTTAATTTTTTTCAATTTTATTAAAGTATAGTTGATTTACAATATTGTATTAGTATCAGGTATATAAGTCAGTGTTTAATTTTAGCTTTTCTAATGTGTGTACTAGTACTTCATGGTGGTTTTAGTTTGCATTTCTCTGATGATTAATGGTGAACATTTTTTATGTGTTTAATGGCTATTTATATCTCTCCTTTGTGAAGTATCTGTTTAAGTTTTTTGCCCATTTAAATTAGATGATGATAATGATTATATAGTCTAGATACAAGTCCTTTGTCAGATATGTGTTGTAAATATTTTCTCCCACAATATGGCTTCCCTTTTAACTTTTCTTAGTGGTGTCTTTTGAAGAGCAGACGTTTTTATTTTGAAGGATATCAGTTTAACATTTCCTTTTTATGGGTCATGCTTTTTGGGTCCTCTCCAAGAAATCTTCACTTTCCCTAAGGTTCTGGAGTTTCTTCTCCCATGTTTTTTTCTAGAAGTTGTACGGTTTTAGATTTTATATATAGGCCTGTGATCCATTTTGAGTTTATCTTTCTGACCACAGATTTTTATATGTTGTATTTTTATTATCATTCAGTTAAAAATATTTTCTAAACTCCTTTGTTATTTCTACCTTGACCCTGGGGTTATTTATAAGCATGTTGCTTACTTCTAATGAATTTGTGGATTTTCTATTTATATATTATGGAATTCTAGCTAATTTCCACTGTGGTCAAAGAACACACTGTATTATTTCAGTCATTTGAAATTTGTTGATACTTACTTTGTGGCTCAGCCAATGGTCTATTTTGGTAAATGCTCCATGTTCACATGAAAATAGCATGGAAATAAGAATTATCACTTGAAATTTCTGCAGTTAGATGTAATGTTCTATAAATATTAATTAGACCAAGTTGGTTAATAGCATTCTTCAAATCTTCTATATTTGTACTGATTTATTTTTCTGCTTGAACTATAAGCTACTAAGAATGGTGTTTTCAAATCTCCAACTATGATTGTGGATTTATCTTTTTTTTCTTTTATTTCTATTAATGTTTGCTTTCTACATCTTGAATGTATATTATATATATATTCAAGTGCATATAAATATTCAGTGCATATAAATTTAGGATTGTTATATCTTCTTGTTTAGTTGACCCTTTTATCTATATCAAGCATCCTCTAACTCTAGTAATGTTTTTTGCCATAAATTATACTTTTTCTGATATTAATATAGCCAAGATAATTTTATTTTTGTTAGTGTCTGCATGGTGTGGTAGGCAGAATTCTAAATTGGTTCCTAGATTCCCAGCCCCTGGTGTACAAGCAGTTCCCAGTTACTCAGTCAAACACTAATCTAGGTGCTTTTGTGAAGGGATTTCGCAAATATAATTAAGGTCCCAAATCAGTTGACTGAAAATAGTGCAGTTACCCTCAGTGGGCCAGACCCAATCAGTTGAGACCTTAAAAAGTGTGGGGCTCGTCCTGGTGAGAGAGATTTGATGTATAAGGGGGACTCAGTGTGAGCGACATTCTTCATTGCTGGTTTTGAAGATAGAGGGGCTGTGTGACAAGGCGTGTAGTCACCTTTAGGGACTGAGAGCAGTTTGGGACTGACAGCCAGCAGGGAAACAGGAGCCTCAGTCCTGCAACTTCAAGGAACTGAATTTTGCTAACAAGTTGACTTCACTTGGAGTTGCTGTTTCCTCAGCCTTCAGACAAGAATTGACCCGTTGACTCCTTGATTTCAGCCTTTGAGACCTGAGCAGAGAACCCAGCCATGCCATGCTTGGACTTCTGACCCACAGAGCTGTGGGCTAATAAATAGTTGTTGTTTTAAGCTGCTGTTTCCATAAATGTGTTATGTAGCAGTAGAAAACAAATACACATGCTATATGTCTTTTTCCTATTCTTTTACTTTTAACTTAACCTGTGTCCTTACATTTAAAGTGTATCTCCTTTAAGTAGCATATATTTTGGGTCTTATTTTTATCTAGTCTGATAATCTTTATATTTTAATTGGTGAGTGTAATCCATTTTCATTTAATGTAATTACTAATATATTTGGGTGTAAGTCTCTCTATTTGTTTTGCCTGTTCTTCTTTTGTTTCTCCTTTCTTGCTTTTCTTCGGAATACTCAAATATGTTTCATTTTCTCATTTTTCTACTCTATTCAGTTTAATTATACATTCATTTATTATTTTGGTGTTACTCTGGAGCAGCAGAACTATTTTCATAATAATTCTAAGACATTACCTTTTTCATTCTCATTTTTCTCATGAGTATAGATTGCTGTTTTTCAGAAGCTGCATGGCATGTGATATTGCAAAATATTTAATGCAAAAGAAGATCTCAGAATTCAGCTATCTTCTATTGAGCCATTATTATCAACTGAATTACATCCCCCCTCAAATTCATATGTTGAGACCCTAACTTCCAGTGCCTGAGAATGTGACTGTTTTAGGAGATAGGGCCTTTAAAGAGGTGATAAGTTAAAATGTGGCTGTTAGCGTGACTCCTAATAACTCTTGACTGGTGTCCTTATGAGAAGAGAAATTTGGATGTACAGAGAGTCACCAGTGGTGCGTACACACAAAGGGGCAACCATGTGAAGAGGCAGCAAGAGGGTGGCTACCAGCAAGCCAAGGAGAGGGGCCTCAGGAGAAATCAACCTTGTAGACACCTTGATCTTGGACTTCTGCCCTCCAGAACTGTGAGTAAATAAATTACTGTTGTTTAAGCCACCTAGTCTGTGACATTTTTTTATGGCAGCCCTAGCAAACTAATCCAGTGAGACGTTAAAGAGATTTGCAAAAATTTAAAACAGTACCACTCTTTGCACTAATTTTTTTGTTTTGAAGATTTGTTTTTATTAAAAATGTTTTCCAATATCATATAGTAGTTTAATAGTATTATTTTTAATAAACTAATAAACGTTAAAATTTTTTCCAATTTTAATTTCAAATACAGTAAACTTCAATAGATGTAACCTACATAAATAAAAGGTCTTTGGTTTCCTCAATAATTTTTTAAATTGTAATGTTGTCCTGATACTGAAATGTCCGAAAATCATTGCCCTTAAAATTTGTTTGGCTCTCCATTGGAGCACTCTTTTTTTTTTTTTTTTTTTTGGTTCTTTTTTCTTGGAGCACTCTTGAAATTAATATTTCAAAGCAATGAAAAAAACTAATATTTTAATTCCATTTACTCTTTGCCTTTTGTTCAATTGTTGTCATATATTTTATTTCTACATGTTTTAAACTCCAAAGGATTTTATTACTATTACTGTTTTCAGCAGTGTTTATTTGTACTTACATATTTACCTATTCCCGTGTTGTTCATTCTTTCCTCACATTCCTTGTTCCAACTGGATCATGTTCCCTTTGCCTGGCTAATTCCTTTGGGCATTTATCATAGCATTCCAGTAGCTTATCTCAGCTTTTGTCTGAAATATCTTTACTTTGCGTTCATTTAGGAAGGATATTTTCACTGGGATAAGTGTTCTAGTCTGGCATTTGTTTTTCATTGTTGTTGCTGTTTTTTCTTTCCTCACCTAAAATAAAACCTCAGCTTCTGGCTTCCAAAGTTTCTATTAAAAAATCAACTGTGTTCTGCTCTTGTTTTATTTTTTCTCCAGCTACTTTTAAGATTTTATCTTTGCCCTTGGTTTTTGTAAGTTTTAATGTGATGTGCCTAGGTGGAGAGGTTTTTTGTTTGTTTTTAAAGCATATTTTGAGCATGTGGAGCTTCTTGAGACTGTGCTGTGATATCTTTCATCAGTGTGGGGAAACTCTCAGCCACTATTTCTTTAAATATTACCTCTGCCCCATTTCCTCTCTCCCTTATTCTAGGATTCTAATTACCTGTAGGTTAGACCTTTTACCATGGTCCAGGTCTCTCTTTAGGTTTTCTGTATTTCCCATCTTTTTTCTCTCTGTGCATCAGACTAGACACTTTCCACTGAATTGCCCTCCCATTAACTAATGCCTATTCTGTTTTCAATATGTTATTAAACCCATTTTGAATTCTTAATTTTAGTCAGATTTTTTATTTCTGGAATTTTTGTCCTGTCTTTATATGGATTCTAGGTATCTGCTGAAATTCTCCATTCTTTTCTCTTGAATATATTAATAACGTTTATTTTAAAGTCCTGGACAGTTAACTACAGTAGCTGAATCACTTTTTGGTCTGTTCCTTTGTCTATTGTTTTTCTTCCTATCTGGTCAGCTGATTTTTTTAGCATGCTTTCTGATATCTCATTTGATGCCAGACATTATAGGTGAAAAAATTCTGGAGATCCTTGGTTTGTCTTCCTCTAAAGAAGATCAAGATTTATTTAGCACTGTCACGACACTGTTAATCAACTATACTCCAATATAAAATTAAAAGTTTTTTTTAAAATGAACTTATTTACAAAACAAACAGACTCACAGACTTAGAGAATGAACTTATGGTTAACAGGGAGGAAGGGTGGTGGAAGGGATAGTTAGGGAGTTTGGGATTGACACGTACACACTGCTATATTTAAAACGGATAACCAACAAGGACCTACTGTATAGCACAGTGAACTCTGCTCAGTATTATGTAACAACCTAAATGGGAAAAGAATTTGAAAAAGAATAGATACATGTATATGTATAACTGAATCACTTTTTTGTACATCTGCAACGATCACAACACTGTTAATCATCTATACTCCAATATAAAATAAAAAGTTAAATAAAACAAAGTTTTATTTTAGCAGACAGAGTACTAGTGGAGCACCCTGACCCCATTTGTGATTGACATTAGGTTGAGTTAAAGCTGGTCTGTTTCAGTTTTGTCTAGCATGGTTCTTCTGGAATCTCAGTGGAAACTCCAAGGCGTTTACCAAGCCCCTCTAACTTGCTAGGGCTTGATCTTGAACTGTAATCTCTGTCTTTCCAGTACTAGATAGCTGCTGAAACCTGCGCATCCATTTAACCTCTCAAGTGCTGCTTTTTACAGGGTTTCTCTTATTTTCACCATTCACAGCTTAGAAGTCAGCTAAAGGTTTGAGGGGAAATTTTATGCAAGTTGTAGAGCTATCTCCTCTAGGATATCATCCCTTATCTCCCAGCGGCACCCCTAAACTCTGACAGTTTCTGCCTGGAATCCATAAACAGAGGAAACGCCAGGTAAATGTAAGCTCACCTCTTACACTTCATTTCTGTCAAAGATCTCAGTTGACGTCTGTCAGCTCCTGTTTAGTCACCCAGTGCTGACAACACAAGCACGAATGGAGCAGCCATGGTGGCATTTGCCCAGCATCACAGGCTGCCCCTTCCCAAGGCTTAATTACCTGCTGCAACTGCTGTCTGCCTTCCAGCAACACGCTCTTCAGTGCTAAGTCCCCAGTATGGTTACCATCCCACTAGGAGACCAGTCAGATGCTTGGCGGCGAGTTGGCTCCACCGGACCCCTTCTATTCTGGAAGCAACAGCAATTCATACAACTGAATCATCCCACACTCTAGGTATTCGCTTGCCTTTCCTGCTTGCCAGACCTCAGACAAAACCACTCACTATCTGGGGATTTATAGAATGTTTGATTCATCCATCTGATACCACATCAAAGCAAGGAACCTACTGTATAGCAGAGGAGATAGAGGAGTGTGCATATTCTCACGGGATCCACAGGTCATATCACATACCACATCCCCAGAAGCTGCCAGGCTGATAGATGTTGGAGATGGAATGGCCTGTTAAAGGCACACTGTGAGTGCCAGCGTGGAGGCAATAATTTACAGGGATGGGGCACCATCCTCAGGGTGCAGTTTATGCCTCAAATCAACTACCTTTATATGGTTGTGTTCCTGGTAGTTGGAACGTATGGACTGGGAACCCAGGAGTAGCAGCAGGAGAGACTTGCTTACCTCACTCCCCGTGACTCAATATGTGCTGCTCTTCCCTGCAGGCCTGGGCACTGCAGGTTTAGAGGCTTGATTCCCAAGGCAGAACAATTCATTCAGGAAACACGTCAGTAGTCCTTTTGAGATACAAACTACAGCTGCTGCCAGAGGACCAGCCAGCAACAAGAGGAGTCACCATTGTGACAGGGATATTTGATCCTGATCACTAGGAGGTGGGGCTGTTATTACAGTGGGAGAAGAGAGACGTATGTTTGGCACCCAGCTAATTCCCCATAATATTAGAATACCTCTTGGCACTGTCTCACCCATTTTGGTAGTAAGTAATGAAAACAGCAGTCAGCCTGAGAAGCACACAGTGACCAGGGCCTCAGGGATAAGTGTCTGGGTCTGGCCACTGGGAAAGCCACCAAGACCAGTGCAGGTGTTAGCTGAGGTTGAGGAGGGCAACAGTGAATATAATTTGCAGTCCTAAGACCAGCAGCAGGGGGCGAGGAGGCTGTAGTTCATCCTCCTTGTAAGTTTCTTCCAGGAAAACAGGCCCACCGGAATCCTGGTGTTGCTTCTCCCAAAACTCATATGAAGAAGTGAATCCAGGTGATGAAATTGTGGGCCACCCCATCCCCCCTTTCAGAACTGAAGGTTTATTCTCCGGCCGCTAGAAGTGCTGCTGGCAGGCAGTCCTCAGCTTGAGAGAGTCGCCTTGCCCCAAAGCAGACCCGTTCCTAGGACAGCCCACATCCAATGACTGGTTGACATAGGAGCAAAGACCTGGCCCTTCCACTTAACTTTGGGACGGTTGTGAATTTGGAGTTCTTCGTGGGGTCAGCTGATGCCTTTACTGAGACTGCATAGCAGCCCTCTTCTCTCTCTACCCAGTCCTGCTTCCTTCTCTTGTGATCCCAAAAGCCTCCATGCAAACGGCCACTCAGAGTCAGCTTCCTGGGAAACCCAACCTGGGATAGTTTCCCTCCTGCCTCTCGTATTTCAAAAATCTACACTCTGCTTATGGAACAGAGCAGCTAAAACTGCTTCTAATTCTTTACTATTATAAACAGAATTTTGATAACCCTACAGGAAAATCATTGCAAACATCCTTAATTGTTTTCCATGGGGTCATAAAAAAGGAATTTCTGGGGCAAAGTACACATTATTGAAAAGGCCTTTTAATACACGTGCCAAATGCCTTCCAAAACCTCTGGACTCTCACCAGATGTATATGAGGGTGCTTGCTGCCCTGACATCTTTGCCAACATTGGGCAATCACATCCTTTTTAATAATTGCTATTTTGACATTGCCTTCGTTAAGTTTGAGAATTTTTGCATCTCATACAAACTGCAAAAGGATCCTCATTCTTTCCATGTAAAATCACTAGAAGAAGGAAATGAGCTTTTTGAGAATAGCAAAATAACTGAGGAGAGCGGGATCCAAATCTTTGAGAGAAAACTTTCAACTCCTGCCGTCCCATCTGCACCAGAAATTTCTCCAAATCCTTCATGTGAGCACAGCACCACACTGTCACTTAAGGTGATATTATCGGCATAGAAAACCCTGATGTTCCACATCCCCAGGCAGTAGATACACCAGGAAACCCAGGTATACCCAAAAATGTGAGAAGAGGATTGGTGTGACAGCATCACTGCTCTTTTCCTTTGGTAGGAAACTCCTGGGCAGAGTCTGGACTCGTGTTTCCTGAGGGAAAAGCTGTTGTCTCCCTCACAGTAGCTTTCCTGTGGGAACAGTGCTCATGGCTTTACAAGGCAGAAGAGAAGGAAGTTACTGTAATCAGGCCAGAGCTTCTAAAATTTATATTTATCATCCACGTTGCCCAGAAAAAATCAAAATAAAAAGTTAAATCAACATACACAAAAGGCTGGGACTTCCCTGGTGGCACAGTGGTTAAGAATCTGCCTGCCAATGCAGGGGACTTGGATTTGATCCCTAGTCCGGGAAGAACCCCCATGCCATGGAGCAGCGAAGCCCATGTGCCACAACTACTGAGCCTGTGCTCTAGAGCCTGCAAGCCACAACTACTGAGCCTGTGCACCTCAACTACTGAAGCCCACGTGCCTAGAGCACATACTCCGCAACAAGAGAAGCCACGACAATGAGAAGCCTGTGCACTGCAATGAAGAGTAGCCCCTGCTCACCGCAACTAGAGAAAGCCCACACACAGCAACAAAGACCCAACAAAGCCAAAAAAAACAAAAGTAAATAAGATAAAAAACATGCACAAAAGTGGGAAATAGGTGAGCCATAATAAAAAGAGAGAGAACAGTCAATAAAACAAATCCAGAAATGATCCAGACTTGGAGTGAGCCGTCAAAATCGCTATAATTCATATGTTTAAAAAGGTAGAAGGAAAGAGGGTGACAACAGATTTGTTAAAAACGTGGGATAGAGTATTTCAAAACAGCATTAAAATAAGCCAAAAATCAAGTGGACATTTTAGAACTGCAAAATAAAATATTTGAAATTCATTGGATGACTTTAGCAGCAGACTTTGCACAGCAGAAAACAGAACATACTAAACTTGAAAACAAGAAGAAAATAGCTAAACTGAATAACAGAGAGAAATAAGAACATAAGGAGCAAAAAAGCATAAGAAAGGAGCTTACTTACATGTAATTGCTGTCCAAGAAAGACAGGAGAGAGAGGATGGGCAGATGCAATATTTGCAAAAGTAACATTGAGAACTTTCCAAATTTATTGAAAGATGTCAACTCACAAATTCAACAAGTTCAGCCATCCCCCGAAGGGTTAATAGAAAGGTCATTATGCTTGGCACATAGTGATTTGCTGAAAATAAAAAGACACGTTATATTATCAACTAAAAACTAAGGAAGGTAGAAGAAATAACAAAGAAATAATATCTTTAAAACGTAAAAGAATAAAAAAAATGTCAAGCCAGCATTCTATAGGCAGAGAAAAAATTATTTAAAGGCAGATGGGTGACATCAGCAAAATGGCAGAGTGGGAAGCTCCAAGTTCTCATCCCCTCACAGAAACACCAAAAACACAAGCAGAACTGCCAGAACCAAATTTGTCAGAGACTCTGAAAACAGTCAAAGGTTTGCAGCAACCAAGTGAACATTGAATCAAGAAAGGGATGAATTCAAAGCAGTAGGAAAACTTTGTGGCATTTTTACTTGCTGTTGCCCCACACCATCCCTGGACCACCGAAGTCCCAGGAGCAAAAGCTGGGGAGTTTCTTTGGGAAATTAGGGCATTCCAAAGTACTATCTGTATGGGGGAGTTTAGAAAGCGTCATGCATGCTGAGAGAAAGACGCACACTCAGAACAGATCTGAGAAGACGCTGAGATTTCACCTCAGGCTCTCCCTAGGCTTAGTGCAAGCCTGGCTACATGTTAAAGGAGTACCAGCACAGAGCCAATCTGGAAAAAAAAAGGGGAGTGGGATTGTTGTTATGTTATTGTTGTTGTTTTTAATAAAGTACCTGGAATTCAAGGAAATCTCTGTCAAAAAACTAGCTAAAAACAAACCAAGAAACAGAGACACTTCAGTAACCACAAACAAGGAATACAGCCTTTGCAAAAATAATTTGGGAAAGTCACTAAACAGATGGAGTACTACAGCCTTCAACAATCAAGAAAAACAGCAAAACCTGTGAAGGGGGAGAATCTGATTCCTACTTGATGTGAAAAAAACCTCCACTTGTTTTTTGGTAGATTTTCTTTTTTTTTTTTTTTTTAACATCTTTATTGGGGTATAATTGCTTTACAATGGTGTATTAGTTTCTGCTTTATAACAAACTGAATCAGTTATACATATACATATGTTCCCATATGTCTTCCCTCTTGCGTCTCCCTCCCTCCCACCCTCCCTATCCCACCCCTCCAGGCTGTCACAAAGCACCGAGCCAATATTTTTGGTAGATTTTCATCCTACCAAATTGATAAAATCTGGTATATCCATATGATGGAATATTATTGGGCAATAAAAAGAATGAAGTATTGATACATGCTGCAACATGGATGAACCTTGGAAATATTATGCAAAAACTACAGGAAAGTGGTTGAATAAGCTATGCTTACATCCACACCAGGAAGTACTGTGTAGCTGTAAAAAAAAAAAAAAAAATAGAGAAAGATCTCAATGAGCTGACATGGAGTGATTTCCAGGATAAACTGCTGAGGTAAAACGGCAAAGTGCAAAATAGTAATTATAGTGTGCTATCCTTTATCTAAGAAAGAAGAGGATGTAATAAAATAAACATACCTGCTCATTTGTGCAAAAGAATGCAGGAAGGATCAACCAGAAACTGAAAAGATTAGTTACCGACAGGGATATTTGGGAATCGGTGGAAAGAAGGGGGCAATGAGTCTGAGTAATAGAGATGACAAGGGAGTGACACAGTTTTTAGTATACCCTTTTATACAGCACTGGTACTTAGAACTATGGTAATATTTTACAAATGCATAAGTTTAAGGAAAATAATGAAAACTAATTATGAACCTGAAATGGAATATAAAAGTAACAACAGAGGCTTCCCTAGCAGCGCAGTCGTTAAAAATCCGCCTGCCAATGCAGGGGACATGGGTTCAAGCCCTGGCCCAGGAAGATCCCCCATGCTGCGGAGCAACAAAGCCAGTGCACCACAACTACTGAGCCTGAGCTTTAGAGCCCGGGAGACACAACTACTAAGCCCGCAAGCCTAGAGCCCGTGCTCCGCAACGAGAGAAGCCACAACGGAAGCCCGCGCACCGCAGCAAAGAGTAGCCCCCACTCACCACAACTAGAGAAAGGCTGTGCAACAGAAGACCCAATACAGCCAAAAATAAAAACAAATAAATGAATAAAAGTAACAACCTAACTGTACTACAAATAAATAATATAACCAAAAGTGAAGGCTTGGAGAAGAACTAACCTAAATAACTTTGCAAAACAGTATTTTGCCTGTAAAGCTACAGAAAAAAAAAAAAAAAAAAAACCAAAAAACCCTGTACACATATAAGGTAATCCTCTTAGTAAATCTTTTCTTACAGGTGTATGGGTTAGTAATTCTGAAACACACATATATGCACGTACATATATGTATACATATATAAGTGCATATATTATAGCTAATGAGAGCTACGTTTCTCAGTGTCAGAGAAGCTACAAATAATGAAAAGGGGAATGACAGCCCATTGTAATGATCACATCTAACAACTAGATCTTAATTTCTAAACACCTTTCTCCAAAAACAGGAAACAGAGCTCCTTGGAGAAATAGTTGATTCCAGGGCTGCTGCAGGGAAACTGCAAGATAAGCCTGGAACATCTTGTGCCAGAAACTTTCAAGGAAGTGCTAAAAACAGGATGGTAGATATCAAAAGGACACATGAGCCAACCCGAAGGAGTTTGTAATAGCAAAAGCTGGGAAAATTTCAGAAACAATATTTTTAAAATGATGTTCTATGGGTTAAACCTATAAAATTAAAAAATATCCATGAATCTGTATTGATGCAAAGAAATAATTGAATATGTAATACGTAAGTAAATGGAAGAGAAGAACCAGTTCTTTCTCACAGAAGGATTATGTTGATAAATGTAGATGGAAAAGGCAAAAAAGAAAATGACCCTGAGGCAAACACTGCAGTCATAGTTGTCGCAGTCAAGATGGATGCTAAAATTAGTGGGTGCAAGGTTGAAGAGAAACAGGATATTTGCATAGCCTGAAAGCGTTTACCCCCAAATATTTATTAATTACCAAGGGGGAAATAGTAGCATACAGTGGAGGACCACGGCAGAAAGCGTGTTAACTAAATGATTTAAGTTAGCATCCTCAGTAACAAGACCCACTGACAACGCGAACTACCTGAAACCGGTGCTGAGAACGTCGTTTCGTTGGAGCCGGGGGAGGATGTGAGGGGAAAGGGATGGATTTAAAGTGACATATACGTCGGAACGCCACTCCAGTGTTTGCTGATGCATATTTGGGTGATTAAACAAAAGCAAAGAAGTTCTTTCCGTAGACGTCGGGGTTGGCTGCAGGTGGAGGCAGAAGGCAGATGTTAGGCTCTGCGGGGGTGGCAGGTCTGGTGGTGGCAAGGGTTTGTGATCCTTCCATTAAATATCTTAGTTTTGTGCCCTTTTCTGCAGCTGCTGTACTTTACAGCAAAGAAGCTTTAACAAACGCGGATGGACGCTTGTGTATACCTGGGAGGAAGGAAATCTGGAAAGAAATACATCAAAATGCTTTACAGCGGGTGGTGGGATTATTGATTTTAATTTTTCTTACACTCTTCTATAATGTTCGAATGTTCAAAACTGAGTTTTATAAGGGGGCGGGAGAGCCGGGGGTGGGGGGAGGGGTGGATACATGAGCATCTATTTTTTGCTAAGTTCCGAAGTCACCTCCCAGGTGTGCCCGCAGAGTCCTGGTTTGGTTTCCCCCTTTAACCATGCCGGGGGCGGGAACTCGGTCCTGCACGCACCCTCACCCCCCTTCGCCGGCCCGGGTTCGGGTTTTGCAGCCGCTTCCCCGCCCGGACCCGACGTAGCCGGATTGGGGCGGGGATTCCGGGGCTCGCACAGCCGCGCCTTCCGCCCGCCTCTCGCTCCTTTTCAGTTTGACCTGAAATTCGCTCGAAAAGCGAAAGATTTATACGGTGAAGTGGCCTGGATGCGCGGGAAGAAAGAGCCTTAAAGGATCAAAAGTAAAGCGGCCTCTGTGACCTCGTGGCGCAATGGTAGCGCGTCTGACTCCAGATCAGAAGGTTGCGTGTTCAAGTCACGTCGGGGTCACAACTACCCCTTTTCCCACCAAACTAACTGGGGACTTTGGGCCGCTTAGGATTTCATCCCACGGCTCTATTCGGGTCTCCGTGCTCCCTATTCCTCCGCACCGAGGTTCAGAGGACGAGCCTTAGAATTTCTGTTTCATCATTTTCATATCTGACGGAGGTGATTTGGAAAACTCCTGGAGGCGCGAAGCCAACCGGCCAATGCCACTTCTCCTTGTCACCCAAAAAGCCGCTTTAAAAGAGACCAACAGCACAGTAGAAGACAGGATGAAACAGTTATTGGAAAGTGAAATGTAAATTATTTTTAAACATATGAAAGTAACCTCTTTCATAATAAGAGAAACGCAAATTAAAATTCAATAAATTATTTTTAACCTGTGAGATTGTCTAACCTATGATCAAAAAGCTTACATTAAATCGCATTGCTCACATCCTTAAAGCTACAAAGAACAGGACCAGAGGAAATTAAAATAATTAGAAAAGAATACTTTTCAGCCAGTTTAGAAAAGTTTTCAAGTATATTTTTCAATATTGCTTCTGTTCCTTTTGCTCCAGACTTTTTCCAGGAATGCATTCACCCTTCCATATGGTGGATAATTACCACCAAATGGGAGGATAATCATGCTTCTCTATCCTCTGCATCTATAATCTTCTCTCAAAACGTTTTCTGTTTTCATATTTTCTCTGCCCTTTGGGCGGTCTTCTCAGACGTGTCCACCATCTGGAATTCCATATTCTGCAACTTAAGAGAGCCCTGTGCTCCTACCATATTGTCATTTCAGTTTCCAGGGTGTCCCCTGTCTTTTAAACTCAGTCAGTTGCCCCATAAGGCTTTTCACACCTCATTTCAAAGAAGCCACATCTTGGAGGAAGCCTCTTACTGTTTCTCTGAAGAAAATAAAATAAAAAATCCTGAAACTTCCCATCATTTTCAGTGGTATGCTTTTCTTCTCTCAGGAACTACTCTCTTTTTCTAGTTCTGCAGAATTAAAAAGACAAAAACAAACAACAACAATTTGCTTTTCTCTCTCACTCATACTGTGAAATTACTCTTGCTGATCCTTTAATATCTGTTCAGACTCAGTGTGAAGCAATAGATGGGGCTGTGCTAACGCTTGGCCCTGCTCTCTGTTCACTGGTGTGGGTCAGATGCCTTCCCAGATCCACTGGCTGGAGGACAGGCTGGGGCACAGCGCCCACCCCGTTCCCAATGCTCAGGAAGGTCTCCCCTAGGGCTTTGTTGAAGTGACATTTTCTCCTCTCCTGTGAGGTTCCCTTGCTACTGTGAGCCAGTGAAAGCAGTACTTAACCCTAGAGATCCCACATTTCAGTGTGAGTTTCAACTTAAATGTCTTAAGTGGATCTTGCCTCTTTAGCTAAGTCAGAAAACAACACATTTCTATTCACTTAAATCTCCTAAGAGTAACATTTTAATTTAATGCCAAACAAATACTCTGAATTCCCTGAGATTCTTTTTCTTTCAAGAATTTTACATTCAATCTATTTTGTAGATATTCTAGCCTAAGAATTTTTTCTAAGCAAACCTTATTAATTTTAAAGTTTTAATGGTGTCCTTAAAGTTTCTTATGTGAATTGATAAAATTCTCTTTTCATATATTCATAAGTCAAATTGTAAAAGGTTGTAAAATTGTCAGATAATATATTACCATACAATCTCATCTTTATTATAAGGAGCAGATTTTCAGTCATCAGTTTTAACCCTCAGCTCATTTATTTCAGATGAATAAGCACTTGCCCCTCCACATTGAGAAAACAAAGGCAGCATACATTTTTAGAAAAACCGGGGCAAGGGTATTTTTTGTGGGTAAAGTATCACTTCTTAGACAGAAAAAGTAGGGATGAAGAGGAAGAAAAAGAAAAATTGCCTTAGACTTAATTTCAAAGGTTTATTCCACCTGCACCAATGCATCAGATATTTTTAAATTTTTAAATTTCCTAGAGATTATTCTGTTCTGTTAATCTAGTTGTACATTCCTGCTTCACACGAAGCTGGCTGTATTGCTTTATTTTAAAAGGAAGGTAAAACTTAAAGACAGCACAGCCTTGCCACAGATACAGCATTTGATAAATTCTTTTGGCCCATTGTCTCTCCCATTGAAGGTGCTTCCTTACGTCAAGCCAGATAGGCCCTGGGACACTGCCCCTGGCCCGAGAGATGCTCTCCTGCAGAGGCTGAGCCAACTGCATGGTCTCCAAGGAATTTGGATTGGAAGCAAATGGGACCTGCTGTTTGTTTCAGAGGGTGTTCTGAACATGTACACGGTGAGCTGAGATCATACAATGACTTTGTTTCCTATCACCCCTTAAAAAGATATTCAGTTTCTCTCTTTTGTTTTTGTTTTGATGGTTAAAACAATTTGGGTTTTATTGTTTTTGCTAAACAATACTAAAAATTTTTTCATTTTGAAGGCAGGGCTTGAATTATTTAATTTTGATCCACTTCATAAAAAAAGAAAAAAGGAAGGGGAAACAGATCATGGCCAAGAAAAACAAAAAATAGTAGTTAGGGACTTCCCTTGTGGTCCAGTGGTTAAGACTCCACGCTTCCACTGCAGGGGACACAGTTTTGATCCCTGGTCGCGGAACTAAGATCCAGAATGCCTCATGGTGCGGCAAAAAGAACAGGGAACGGGGTGGGGGGAGATTTTATTTAACAAAGAAAAAAATAGTCGTTAACTCCCCACCCCTGAAGCTCTAGCCAGTCACATGAGCATCACCCACTTCCCACGATGCCATGATGCCTGATATTCAGATGGTAGCACACTCTACCCCACTGGACTGCCTTGAAGGCACAGGGGCAGTAAGTGCCAGTTTAGCAAAGATATTCAGTCTCTAGTTCTCCTTCTCATGGATGAGGGAGCCAAAGGGGCTGAAGAGAGTGAGGGGCAATTCCATGACTTTTCTGGTCGCTTTGTGATAAGAAACACTCCCCCAGGCTGTGAATATGACAAGCATCCTATGTAATTGTCAAGTCTCTGAACATGAATTAAAGTTGGGGTCCCTTCCCTCCTGGTCTTGTACTTCTGGTTTCCATCCACGGCTTGCTAACGGGTGTCTCTGACCCCTTCTGAGTCAGAGCAGGGGAGGAAGGATAAACAAGGGTGCAGGGAACGTCTCCACGTCAGTAGGTCAGTAGTGTCGTCAGCGGGCGTCCTACTCTCTGGAATTTTGAGAGACTCCCTCAGTGCTGAGGATCCTTCTGAATTTCACTTAGCCCTGGTGAAAATACTATTTCAGCTGGTTGCTGTCTATTGGAGCAACATTTAGGACTCCCTTCTGGGAGATGTGATCAGCCCTCCAGGCATCCCTGTGGATAGCAGCTAAGAGGAACTCCCCTCAACCCCCCACCCCATGCACATGAATCATGTCTAGACCATGGGAGGAATTCATGCACCTTTTGTCCCCAAATTTGTGCTTTAAAAAGTGTGCAGACACCTCTTCCAACTCACCATGAACAGCTAGTCTGGCCAGCTCTTGCCCCTTAGGTTTCTTAAGCAAAGATATACATCAGGCCACTGAGTCCCCAAACCCCAGGGGGACACATATCAAGCTGTCCAGGTGGCCTGTTAAAACCTCTCACTAGGTTTGAACTATGAGACAAGCAACCTCCCCACCATCTTTCCTCTGTGAAGCTGTTTCCAAACGTTTAGAAATCCTCTTCAACCCTTTCTAGGAGCCCTTTGATACTCTCAGTATAGGTGAGGGTCTTAACAATCCCCTAACAGTTTCTCAGCCACTACTTCTTTTTTTTTTTTCCAATTCTGCCTGGTGGCCTGCCTCACAGCTCACTTCAGGTATCTGATATCTGCTGTCTTAGATTCTTAGCAGAAACCCCCATTTTAACATTTGTTGCACTTAAGCAATGGAAGGGAAGGATGGGGGTGGGCGTGGGGACCACCCTCTCATCTGCACAGCATTGGGGTTGCCCAGGGGTCCCGCCAGCCACACTGCTCTGGGTCGGCTCTCCCAGGGTCCTAACTTGTCCACCGCCTCCAACTGTCTCCCATCTGTCCCTGTGCGGTCAGCACGCCAGGGCCGGCTCCCTTCCCCTGCCTCCAGACTCAAGCTCTGGTCGAGGGGATGTGGACACGTTCTCTTAGGGCGCCTCCTGCCAGGACAGAGGGCGCTGTCCAGACCTCGGTGCTGAAGCACCCCGGTTCTCTCCGCCCTTGAAGGAAGTGGAGATGATCTCGGAGACGCAACAGTGAGTGGTGGCATGAAGGGAGATCTTAATTCCCGGCCCAGGAATTGAACCTGGGGAGCCTGTATGGAAACTAGGAATCCCAGCCAGCACACCCCCTGGCTCTTGCCCCCCATGAAAAACGCATTTCTCACGGAGGCAAAACTGTAAAAACAGGTACAAAGTTTATTATTAGAGACATAGCACAACAACAAGTGAGAGAGCTCACAGAGAAATGATTTGTTTAGTTAAGACAGAAGCAAGGCAGAGATGCACACCGGAGAGAAAGGGTGTGGGCGTCCCCCCAATGAGGAGGAACGCAGTGAAGAGGCGGGTAAGTCACTTATATAGGGCAGGTCTTCCGGGTCTCTTTACCTCTGGCCAATTATCTGGTTTTTTTTCCCACACCTGCCCTGCCCTAAGACCCTCCCCAACATGCGTGTGCAACTTTTTTCCAAGAAGGATTACAGCCCAGAGGCATATGGGATGGCCTTAGCATCACCTATTATGGGGTGGTGCCCCTTCCTTTTTGACCCCCAAGGAGCCTTTCTGCACATGTGCAATGTTTCCCTTGCCCTAAGGATGGGAAATGTATGACCTCTTGATCTTTTAACAGGGTTCAGTCCCACTCCGTCCCTGCCATAAAAATGTCCATTGTCTGGTTATTTACCCTATTTCTCTTACTGGTTTTTATATCGAGGTGCAGATCTCGAAATATAGACAGAAGTCTGGTCATAAATATGTAGTTCTGGAGTCCGTGTGTCTCTTGCTTCAGGAAA
The DNA here is from genome assembly GCF_039906515.1 of Pseudorca crassidens. Taxonomy (NCBI): domain Eukaryota; kingdom Metazoa; phylum Chordata; class Mammalia; order Artiodactyla; family Delphinidae; genus Pseudorca; species Pseudorca crassidens. Next base: position 5,546,591 of record NC_090314.1, on the reverse strand, counting down.
TGTAAACAGGGGGCTGGTAATGAATGTCCTGATGGAGCCCATCTTCTTCTCACCCCAGGAAGTGTGAACAGGAGGCCAGCTGTAAATGTCTAGCCTGGAGCCCATCTGTCTCCTGCCTCAGAGCCTCAGCCTGCAGCAGCCTCCTTGTCCCCGCGGCCCGCCCTCCAGACCCGGCCACGCGGGCTCAATAATCCACGGCCTCAGAGCTTCCGACCAGTACCACCAGGCCTTTGAACCGTCAGCATCTCCGCAGGAGGTCCAGTCTTCCCTAAGGAGGCCTGGAGAGGGCCGGTGGCTTGGCAGAGACTCGCAGGTGAGAACGGGAGGAAATCCCAGTCCAATTCCCCAGAACAGGTAGGAAGGCACGCACCTTGGACATTTTCACCACCGGCTCAGGCCTTTCCTGTGAGTTGTGAATAGGGGGCTGGCCCCACGGGAGCTCCTCCCACTTTCTAGGGACACAACCCTTTCCACAGGCCTCAAGAAAATCCCTAAATTCCTCACAGGCACATTCCATGCAGGAAAGACACCTCCACATCTAGTCTGGGTGACTCCCATCTGCGTGGACATTCACACCCCTTGTCCCCAAGCCCAGGCAGGGAGATGCAGGCAGGCATCCCTGATGAAGGGCATCCTTGAGGGAGTAGATGGCAAGGTTGCCCTGAAAGCTTTGCAAAATCTGACAGCAGTGATGTTGGGGAGCACGAAGAAGGGGTAGCGGCCAGTTCAGAAAAGAAGGGCTGATGGGAACCCGGAATGAGCAGCCAGGTGGGCTCTGGTGGCCACTACCCAGGCTCCACTGGACTCACCAGCTCCACAGCCCAGGACCTCCCACCTCCTTAAGCAGTGTAAGGGATCATGGTGGAACCAGGTAAGAGAGGTAGACCAGGTCATGTTCAAGGGAAAGGGGTTTGAGAGGGCATCCCAGGGATCCTGCACCTGGCCCTCAGGAACCTGGGCAAGGATCCTGTCCTGGCAGCCCTGGCGTTTCGCGGGGGCGCCTTGCCCAGCTCCAACTACTGCTAGTGGCTCTCCAGTCGGAGGCTCCGCCTGGTGTGCACAGCGGTGCTTCACAGGCCTCAGGATGTTTGGTAAGATAGAGTATCTACTGACTGCTGATGGTGTAGCCAGACCCATGCAGCCTGCAGCTTTCTTTATCCAGCAGACCAGCCGGGATGGGAAGAGGCACTTCAGGAGTCCTAAGTAAGGGAGGCTGACACTAGCATTAAACGGGCTGAAAGCTAACTGAAGTCTTCACCTCATCTATGGGGACCATGTTCAGGACGCATAGGGGTATACAAGGGGGCAAGTCCTTTGTGGAAAAACACCTGATCTTCATCCATTTCCAGATGGTTATTTGAAATATATGATTTTTTTACACCCTAACATAGAACACATTGATGGTACATTTAACAACGTTTTTAAATTTAATTTTTTTGTGTGTTTTTCCCCCTAGCTTCACTGAGGTATAATTGACAAATCATTTAGCAAATTTTTAAACAGCAATTTTAGTTACATGCTTGGCCGTCATTACTCCGCAATAGAATAGCTCTGAATAATCATAAAATTTAAATAAAATTAACATACAGTAGTAACTCCCTCACTGTTTTGTTTCATTTTCCTTGGTTTACGAGAGTCTTACTCTTAGGGTTTAGTTGTTAGGGTAACGGGAACATGGGCAGAATATCTAGAATTGTATTCAATATTGTGATTTAGCTGATGAAAGCAGTAGGAGCTCATAGGCGAAGACAGACGAGAAACGCTCATTCTGACACCAGGTAACATTCAATCTGCTTTGCAGAATTCTTCACTCCCAAATGCAGACAATGGCCCTTGGAATCTCTGATCATATATCCTTTGATGTGTTGTCTTCTTGTGATCACTACACTTGAGAAGAAACATCATGGCAGCTGGATAAGATTTTGTCTTTCATTTTATGCGGAGTCAACCAGGACAGATATGATGTATTTTTCTTCCACAGCTCAGAACCATGTTGCAGAAAGACATAGTTGAGACTAACAGGGAGACTGTCCACCTGAAACACAGGTATGGGATTTTGACATTTTTTTTCAGGGTGTTTGAAAATTTTAAGGCTAACTTGTTTAGTATCTAGTAAAGGGCTTTGTTTTGTAATTTTTATTTTATTTTATTTTTTTTTTGTGGTACGCAAGCATGTGGGATCTTCCTGGACCGGGGCACGAACCCGTGTCCCCTGCATCGGCAGGCGGACTCTCAATCACTGCGCCACCAGGGAAGCCCTGTTTTGTAATTTTTATTCAAGTCATTCTGTCTATATTCAGGAGAACTGGAAATAATTTTTTAGATGACAAGGCTACAAGAGAAATGCTGGATTAACAAACTAAATCCAGAAAGACACCTCCCCACCCTTCAAGAGGCTGGGAGACTTTGTGAAGAGCACCACTTTCTTTCCTGGGAAAAATCCACAAAAATTGCTCTCTGGTCCAATGAGCATCATTGTTATGCTGGAAACAAGCCCAAGGATTTACTACAGAGAAAATTGTCTCACAGTGGTGACCAGACACCAGACTGGCTCTTTGGGCCTGTCCCCTGGGAGCTGCGGAGAGTGCCCCCTGTCCTAACAGTGAAAACAGCCACACACACAACCTGCTGGGCTCAGGGTTACTCTTTTTTTTTTTTTTTTTTTTTTTTGCTGCAAAAAGCTTTACTGTTTCCCTTTGGTCCAAGACTTGGGAGAGGGCTCCAGGGCGGTGAACAAGCTGCCCAGTGGCTGCAGAGAGAGGAGCTCCTCAAAGGCCGCTGGGCTCCAGAGCCTCCTAGTGCTGCTTGAGTCTGAGCCTTTGGAAGAGATACTGGCTTAGCCCAGCCTGGGGACCAGCCAGCCTGTGGAGGTTAGTCAGGTGGTCGCCCACCTTCTTGACGAGTTTCACCTGCTTACCTAGGAAGTGGCTCTCCAGGAAGTCGCAGAGGTGGAGATCTGCGCGGGTGGGACCCAGGGCATGTAGATCCAACAGGGCCTGGTTTGGGTTCTCCATGAGAATGGTGGCTTCCATAGCCCCCTGGGTGTTACCCCACTCCTCTCGAGATGGCTTCTGCACGTCCTGGAAGAGGGCGAGGCAGCCGCACTGGTTTTGCATTTTCAAGACACGCTCTATGCCCTCGCACTTCTCCTTGGCCAATTCGCAGAAAAAGTGGCCTATGCCCTCCAGAGGCGCTTCATCGCGGTCGAAATAGAAGCCCAGAGAGAGGTAGGTGTAGGAGGCCCGCAGATGCAGGTTGACCAGGTGGTTGACAGTGGCTTCTATCTCGATGGAATAATTCTGACAAATCTGGGAGCTCATGGTTGATTCGGTAATAAGGAGTTAAGCTCAGAAATGGTGTTGGTTGGTCCCAGTGGCCAAGGATAGCTTGAGTGGCTGATTCTGAAGATTGCGACTGGAAAAAATGTTGGGGGGTGGTCGGAAGCTGGAACAAGGGGCGTCCCTGTGTCTGTTCCATCCAAACACTGTTGAAGCAAGAGACAGATCTGCAGGGACCACCGAGCGCACAACTCAGGGTTACTCTTTATGAAGGGACTTGAGTAAGTGTGCCTCCCGGCTTTCAGTAAACTGTTTGAAAGGTTCTTTTTCCTTTATTTGAAAAGTCTAACACAGATGTTTTACGAAGTGGGCTGTCTACCCAGAATAATGAAGAAAAGTTTCTTAATTAGTCTTTGGGGATAAACAGTCACGATGGGGTCCTTCAAGAGGGAAAACTGAAATTAATGAACAATTATTTAAGATTGTCACTGGGTCGTGAGAAATTGCCAAACATGTCAATTATATCAAGTGAAAACGAGATAAGGTAAGAAGCATATTTTTTAAATGTTATTGATGACCTTGCTTCCAGTAAAGCCAGGAGAGTAGACATATAAGTTTTCCTTTGGTATAAACTAGACAGGATGTTTAACACCCCTACTTTCCAATTTTTCAATGTTTTCAAGTAGTTTAACGTTACAGGGAAAGCGAAACATTAAAAAATGTATAAAAGCACGTCCAGGGGAGCGCTTGTTTCCCCTCCCACTTCCAGCTCATATTGGGCTCGAAGGGACCAAGATTCTGTCCGTTCCTTCACCCCCGTCTGCGTTTTTTTCTCTGAATTTTATAGAATACTCCCTCACATGGGCTTCCCTGGTGGCGCAGTGGTTGAGAGTCCGCCTGCCGATGCAGGGGACACGGGTTCGCGCCCCGGTCCGAGAAGATCCCACATGCCGCGGAGCGGCTGTGCCCATGAGCCATGGCCGCTGAGCCTGCGCGTCCGGAGCCTGTGCTCTGCAATGGGAGAGGCCACAACAGTGAGAGGCCCGCGTACTGCAAAAAAAAAAAAACAAACAAAAAACCCCACAAAACTCCCTCACGTTATGAGTACGACGTTCAAACACCTCAATGAGCGCTATTATTGTAAAATAGGTCCTGGTACCATGAGAAAGTAAAGAACGAAATACACAGGGTAATTCTAGAAAAACGAAAGCTTCTGCATAGGAAGCCCGGAAGCGCATTCTAAGCTTTTTCCTCCTGGTGGACCAGACGCCCCATCCGCGGCCGGAACACGCATGCGCTCCAGGAGGGTCGGAAAGGGCGGGGTTCGCCCGCCCTCTTGTGGCCAGAGGCGGGCAGCGCACAGAGGCCGGCCGCCTGCTGAATCACGGGAATTGAATTTTCAGTTTCATCTAAATTACCTAAATTTGTGGGCGTACATTGTTCATTGCACTCTCTTATAATACTTTTCATTTATGTAAAGTCCTCAGCAATGTCTCCACTTTCCATTCTAATTAGATTATATTGCGGTTTTCCTCTGTCTTGGTCAGTAAAAGTAAAGGTTAACCTCAACCTCCGGATCAACCAAGCCTTTATCCCACTGGATTGTATACACTGAGCACCACCCTGTCGAGACGCCTTGTTGTCCTCATCGCTCTCAGAAGGTAAAGCACTCCCTCCACTCTCCCACTCCCCTTCCACTCTGGCCTTACTGCTCACTGAGGACGACTTGTCTCTGAGGTTCAGTAAGCAGAGTTCTGCAATGAACCCCTACCGTCAGCCCCACAGAGCTTCTCAGTGATGCTGGTGAACCCTCCTACCAGCACATTCTGTATCTCAACGGAGGGTCTTCCCGCCCTTCCAAAGAAGCAGAGCTTGTACATTTTCCAGCCCTACATGCTCTGCCTGCTCTGGATTGCCCACTTCTCTGAGCCTAGCAATTCTGGCATCTCTGCTCAGCAAAGAGCCATCTATTTCTCCAAGCCACCAAAAGCCCTTCTTGCAGTGTGTTAGCACCACCTCCTGGCATCCTCAGCAGAGCGTGTAAACACTTATCACAGAAGTGTGCTCCTTTCCAATAAACTCTCCAGCACTCAGTTATGTGTTCTACACTCCGTGGTCCAGCATCCTCGGGATCCAGACCCATACTCTCCTGGTTCCTACAGACACAGATTGGCCAGGCCCACAGCAACTGAATCTTCCTCCCTTATCAAACCCAGCATTTCCCTGGTCGACTTTTGTAGTGACTGGACCCTAGTAATTGGTGTAGTTATCAGGAGGGGAGGAAAGAGTAGACTGCACCGGTTTTATCACAAAGTGGAGGCCTTGTCTGCATCATCTTCAAACAAGACTGGGAGGCGTGGGTCACATGTGCAGGCCCAGAGGGACTGGTGTTTAAAGGTGTTTGCCCACATCAACCTGAATGTCCCCATCCCAAGTCTCAGGGTTTCCTCCTTTCCAAACAAGGTCCTGACCTTGACATAGTAAACTTTCTGGGATTGAGAATTCAACTTATCTGCAGTTATGCTACTCCTACATTTTTGCCATCAGGCTTCAAGAAGCCCTCTGATTTTCACACTTTCCCTTTACTTGGTGATTAACCACCCTCCACCTGTCCTTGTCGATGGCTCCCAGTAATAGCCACTCAATTCCACAGTCTGGAAAATTGCGACCTCCCCCAAACTCCTAAAGATCTAAGATGCAGCACCCACCAGCGGTTCCCTCCCATCAATATCCCATCCTGGTTCAACACCAGGGACAGTTTTAATGATTGTGTCACTACAGCCTGACATGTGCTATCAGTAGTCCATCAATCACAAGTGATAGGGTCCTCACTGACGGCAAGCTGACGAGTGATCTCTCACCCAAATCCCATCTTAGAGTCTGCTTTCCTAGGATCACGGCTGGTACCACTTGTCATAGGGTAAGATTCCATGGAAGCAGATTCTGAGATGGAAATCGCGTGCAGAGGTGTTATTGGATAGCGTTCTCTAGAAAAATACCTATTAAAAAGTGATACCTGGAGGGAAGAGTGGGCGGAGGAAAAAGTTGAACTGCTGTACAATTGCAACAGAGGCCTCATTTGATTCTACAGGGAACTCAAACTAGGATGGCCCTTTAGAGAGACTGCAAGTTGAGGCAAGGGGGCAAGGTCTTTGAACCCCTGCAGCGAGCACCACTGGAAGTGGAGTGCCCCTGGGGAGGACGTGTGACCTGAGAGGGGCAGCTCCCTTCAGCCAGGACAATTCCCAGGGAGGTATTCACACACTGGCAGCTGGAGGAATGGGCGCCCCAGCCCTGAAGGGGGACCCTGGCAGCCCATCACAATGTGCCCTATCGGGTGTACTAAAGTTTCCAGGTTCAGTTGTTGATTTCTCTCTGCAGGTATATCAGTTATTGCTTGGTATCTTTTGAGGCATTATTTTTAGAGATATATATTTATGATGGATATATCTTCTGTCAAGTTTTATAACTTTTATAGGTAGATGTCATGCTTATCTTTTCCTAATGATTTTTTAAGATTCTATTTTGTCAGACATTAGGATTATGACTTGCATCAGTCAGGGTTCAGCCAGAGAAGCAGAACCAGTAGGTCATATATACTAGGAGGGTTTTGTTTTTGTTTTTTGTTTTTTGTTTTGCAAGGAATTGGCTTACTCTATTGTGGAGGCTGACTAGGCAAGTTCAAAATCGGTAGGGCAGTCTGTCAGGAAGGGCAGGCTAGAAGCTTTGTCCAGAGTTTCTTCTTCATCTAGGAAGCCTCAATTCTGCTTTGAAGGCCTTTCAACTTATTCATTCAGACCCACCCAACTTATTTCAGATAATCTCCTTTACTTAATTCATCTGAGTTTATGGGCTTTAGCCACACCTACAAAATACCTTTACAACACCACCTAGGTTAGGGTTTGATTAAACAGTGGGAGACTTAGCCTTGCCAAGTTGACACATCAAAGATCATCAAACTACCCAACTTTCTTGTTGTTCAAATTTGTCCGGTGTGGTTAATATTAAGACTCTCTGACACTCCACCCATCATGAGATGGGGTCTACATCAGACTCCACTTGATTCTGCACAGACTTGTGACTGCTTTGACCAAGAGTACAATGGAAGTGATGCTTTGTGACTTCCGAGGTTATATCATAGTCAGCTTTGGAGCTTGTCTCTTGTTCACTAGAACACCTGCTCTTGAAGCCCAGAGCTGCCATCTCAGCTGCCGGCTGAGTCCTTCATGCCGAAAAGGCCACATATAGGCACTCTGGTCATATCCAGGCTGAGCTCATCTTTGAGCCATCTCAGCCAGAAGAGGAGGCATATGAGTAAAGAAGACATCTTGGAAGTGGACCCTCCCGGCCATCAAATCATCTCAACTGAGGTTGCAGACACAGTGGAGCAGAGAAAAGCCACACCCACTGTTCCCCTTCCAGATTCCTGACCCACAGAATCCAGGAGCATAATAAAATGCTTGTTCTTTAACTCCATTAAAGAGTTTTGCCAACATTATCTAACGTTGGTTTGCCAACACAGCATTAGATAATGGGACCCCCTGAATGTTTTTCTATCCTTTTATTTTCAAGCATTTTATGCTGTGAGTCTTTCATAAACAACGTGACGCTGGATGTTGTTCTTTTTTCCGATCTGAGAGTCTCAGAATCAGATTCCTGCGGAGGGACTCGGAGACTTTACGAGTGAATGGTTATGAGCAGTAAACCCCAAACCAGCACTTCGGCTCTTTCTGCCTTAAGACCCACATCTTCCCTGTCCATCCTTCCTCCGTGAACACTGCCACCAGGTTTTCTCTGGTTGATTAGCGCGGGGCTCCAACCGCCCCCCGCCCAATCCGCATTCCCTTCCCCCAGATGCTGTAGCTCCCCGACCTCCCTCCCAGTCGTCTACCAGACCTGACTCTGCTCAGGCAAACTTTAAAGTTCCCTCAGAACCTCTGCGGCTAACAAGCAAGTCCCGGCAATGGGCGGAGGAGGTTGCCATGGAGACGGGTCCAGGGTCCGCAGGTCTGGCAGGGAGGGCCAGGCGCGGCTTCCGATTGGCTCCGAGGGTGCGCGGCGTCCTTCCTGCGCACATGCGCAGTGGCGCCGAGGCGAGGTCAGAGTGGAGTCGGGGCGCGGTGGGTTCCGGGCCGGGCTTCCCAGGACCGGCTGCACGGGCGGCTCCAGCCGAGGCGCCGTTCTCTACGGGACGGACGCGGCGGGGCCGAGGCCCCTCCGCAGCGCGGGACCGAGCCCGCCACGCAGGCGCCGCGCCCGCCGCCATTGTTGCCCGGGGCTTCTCGGGCCGCTCGGCTGCGCGTCCCCGATCCGGCCACAGGTCAGGATGCGGGCGGCCTGCGGGGTCGGGGCTGCGGGGCAGGGGCTGCAGGGCAGTCCCCGCGCAGCGGCCCGCGAGCCTCAGACTGCGGAGTTAGGGGGACCTCGCGGGGGTGGGGAAGCGAGGAGTGCCTCTGCCCTGTAGGCCTGGTGCGCAGCCGGCTTTGGGGGACACGACGGGTTGAGGGGGCTCAGAGCTGGAGCCCGTGGACAAGTGGTGTCGGTTCTGCTCCAGGTCAGGTCTGCAGTGAGGTTTTCTGCGGGAATCCTGGTTTCAAATGTATTCCTTAGGAATTGTGTCCTGTAGAAGCTCTAAACGGGCTTCAGGTTACACCAGTCTGCTTCTTTCCCGTGCCCAGCCCTCTGGTAGTGCAGGGCTGGAACAGTCTGGCATTGATACGCAGAGCGGGTAAACGGCTCGCCCTTTTTCCCTGACCGTTCCCTTGGGAACCTTGAGCTCTTTAAGGAGAAGTTCTCCTCCCAGTTTTTTCTAAATAACAGATTTGCTGTTTTTTAGAGGCACTTCAGTCATTACAGCTTCTGTACCATCAGTGACTATAATACTGAAGCTTTTGTTTTTCTGTAAAAAATGTTTGTTTCAACAAGTTAGAAGTTTGATCTGTCTTTTTGCTTTGCTTCTATCACCAGCCTTTTATGGCAGCCCCAACCCGTGCCCAGGGCACGTTGCATCTATTTTACAAGTCTTAAGGATATCAGGGAGGTAGAGTACGGTAGACTCTCAGTGTTTATTTGTACACTGTGGGTCGCCTGCCTATTACTGTTTGTGCATATGGCAGAGCCCACCAGGAATACTTGACCTTGTGTCTGTTCTTGTGTTTCAGGGTCTCTTAGCCACCCCTACAAGTTCTGGGCTCAGAGTTTGTAAGGAAGACTGCTAACTCTACCTTGCCTCTGTCCTGCCCCTGGCCGCAGCAGCCCTTGGTAAATGCCTTTGTGGTTCTAGCATGCGACTTCAAGCATTCGGCTCACTCCTGGAGAAATAAAGGCTGTTGCTGGGTTGACTCTCCTGTGTGTAGCCATGTTCTCCCCGAGCAAGAGGACGACCAGTTCGTCACGTGCCCAAGTCCTTCTAATGTGGAAGCCGGACAAGGCTCAGAGTGGACCCCGCAGTGCTGAGAAGGAAACGCTCGCCTCAAGACTCCTGCGTGACACTGAGACCTGTCGGCAGAATTTTAGGAATTTTCCATACCCAGACCTGGCTGGTCCTCGAAAGGCATTGAATCAGCTCCGAGAGCTCTGCCTTAAGTGGCTGAGACCCGAGATTCACTCAAAGGAACAAATCCTGGAGCTGCTGGTCCTGGAGCAATTCCTGAGCATCCTGCCTGGGGAGGTTAGGACTTGGGTGAAGTCCCAGTACCCGAAGAGCAGCGAGGAAGTGGTGACTCTGGTGGAGGATTTGACTCAGATTCTAGAGGAAGAAGGTAAGACTTGTAAGGGCAGAGAGAGGAGGAGTCCTGGGTGGTCCAAGAAGACAGCCATCACGTCAGAGAGCAGCCCTTTGAGGTGATTAGAAAAACGGAGGTCAGGGAGTAAGTGAGAACAGACTTCACTGAGCCCCGTCCCACCTGGCATTCCTCTTCCAACTGCTCGGAACCCAACACACGTTCTGTAAACCCAGAGGACGTATCATAAACAGTGGCCAGACACAACCAAATTACCCCTATGTGCGCCCTCAGGAAGTTTCCCTGCAGAGGTTTGAACCATTCTGCCAATAAATCATTTGCTTTGTGAATTGGGTTTTATGGTAACATACTTCCAAATATGTAGAGAAGTGTCCAGAGAATATTTCTTTACTAAGTAAAAAGACAGCTCACAAAATTTCTATCGCGCAAGGGTTTAGTAGAAAACTCTGAATTTGGTACATATTCTGAAGCATCCCAGAGCAGACTTCGTTTTTGAAGCCTGCTCAAAAACAGGACAAGTTTCAGGATAAGTCATTGCCCCTTCTCTCTGGTTCTGTGAAGCAGGGGCTTTGTTTTTGGTTTCCTTCTGATTCCTCGCTTTAAGAAAATGTAGGCTTCTATTGGTGAAGAGTTTCCTAGGCTATTCAAACAGGGCTGATCTCCACCACGGTCTCTTTCTCTTTGCTAGCTGTTCCTCAGAGCTCCACCCTTTCCCAGGAGACCCCAGAGGAAGACCCCAAAGGAAGACAAGCTTTCCAGGCAGGGTGGCTCAATGACTTCGTGACCAAAGTGAGTGTCAGTTTCTTCTCTGATTTTAAAATGCCTTCCTAGTGTGTGAGGACATTTTCTAACCTGGCCCTCTACCTTCTGTGACCCCAGAAGTCCTATGAAGGACCTAAGCCTCAGGTTTTCTCCTTAAGTCACTGTGGCCTGTTAAGGTAGGTGAATGACTTGTATAGGAAATGGGATCCATTGCTTCCCGTGATATCCCTTTCCTCACTTTTTTACTTTAAAGCAGTGGTAGTGCATAGAGGTTAAGGGATTCACCTCCACAGCCACATGGATCTAGATTTGCTTCCTGGTTCTGCCACTGAACCTGTGATTTGGGGCAAGACACTTAACCACTCATAGCCTGAGTTACTAAGCTCTAATGAATATTCCTCTTAGATTGTGACAATTAAATATTATGAGACCTGTTAGCCTGGATTACAGTACGTGATCAAGAAGATCACAGGAAGATTAGACAATAGTTATTATTTTTCTTTGTTAACAAGTAATTAAAGGCCATGTATTGTTTGATGTTACTGTTTATTACAAGTCTGTGTTATTTTAAGGAAGAGCAGCTCAGGCCATCTTAAGAGAAAGGTTTACTGTAAAATACACTGTAAAATATACATGGTCTGAAATTGGTAACCAGAGTAAATTATTATTTGTAGATAATATGAATGTTTACAAAAAAACCTAAGAAAATCAAGGGAAAAACTGTTAGAAACAATAATAGAGAATTTGAGTAAAGTGACCACGACAGAAAATGGCATACAAAAATTAATCACTTTCTTAAATATACATAAAAATCAGATAGATGCTAAAATGAAATAAAAGGTTCCATTCACAGTATTACCCCCACATTTAAAATAACTACGACTAAGCGTAGTATAAGGTTTGCAGTCCTGTGTTATTCTGTAGACATGAAAGAAGCCTTGAATACTGTAAGACTGCCAGCTCTCCCTAAATTATACACTTACATGTGATTTGAAAAATCCCAGTACAATTTTTTAAAGAAACTTACAGAGTTTATTTGAAAAACATGTGGGAGTAAGCAAGAATTTTTTTTTTTAAACAAAGGAAGGAAGAGCAGAGGGATGCTAACTTTACCTGACTGTGAAATGTATCTACAGGTACAGTAGTTCAGTGTGGTTATTGGTACCAGTTTTATTTTAGAAAGGAAGAAGGGAGACTTCCCTGGTGGTCCAGTGGATAAGAATCTGCCTTCCAATGCAGGGGACACGGTTTCCATCCCTGGTTGGGGAACTAAGATCCCACATGCTGTGGGGCAGCTAAGCCCACATACCGCAAATACAGAGCCCACGCGCTCTGGAGCCCAAACACCACAACCAGAGAGTCCACATGTCGCAACTACTGAGTCTGTGTGCCACAACTAGAGAGAAGCCCGCACGCCACAACGAAGAGCCCACGCACTGCAACAAAAGATCTGCATGCCACAACTAAGACCCAGCACAGCCAAAAGTAGAGAGATAGAGAGATAGATGATAGATAGAAAGATAGATAGGAGGGAAGAAGGAAGGGCTCTGCATTCCATCATAGAGCACAGAAAATACCTTAAAATGTCAAACTGTAACACATTTAATTTATTTGTAAGGCAATGCTTGAAAGTCAAACCATTCTCTCTGTGTCATCAATGTTTAAATCCTTTTATTCTTTAAGATGGAGCCACCAACGCATGCACTGAAACTGATGTATTCTACTTTGTTTTCAGACTTCCCCTCAGGCCATTCAGGTCTGCTTATCCATACATTGGGTAAAGGTATTGACTAGGTAATTTTTAGGGTCCTACCAGCGCTCAAGACTCTGGTTTCCCCCACCACACACACACCTGTGCTGTCGCTGTCCCCTTCCTACTAGTTCCTGAACCAAGTTAAGTCACGTTTGATGTTTCAGGAATCCATGACATTCACAGATGTGGCCGTGGACATCACCCGGGAGGACTGGGAGCTCATGCGTCCTGTGCAGAAGGAACTGTACAAGACGGTGACGCTGCAGAACTACTGGAACATGGTGTCTCTAGGTGAGCGTCGTCCGTGCCCGGCCCTCCTCCCTGCATACACACCCGAGTCTTTCTCCCCTCAGCTGTTAAAAATGGTCAGGCCTAGAGGTGAGCGTGCTTGTCCGTTCAGGCACAGAAATGGCGAAGTTCTGCTCCCTTTTCCCAAATGAAAGGTTTCTAAGTGAAAGGTCATCAGGAGGTACAACGCACAGCCTCCCAGGGCCACCACCCGACGCCGCGTCCTGCCCAGTGCCTCCTTCCCCGTGATCTCTAGGCGTGCATCCTCCAGCGTGCAGGAAATTTTTGTCCCAGCTCCGAAAAGGACAGTGACCTCATTCATGAGGTCATGTCCGTGAACCATTCTTTTCCTGTAGAGATCTGTCCTCATGGGTAAGAAGTCAGGTAGGAAAACTTGAACAACTGTTTATCTCCAGGGTAAAACTCACTCTGTTCCTCCCGAACAGGACTTACAGTGTACAGACCAACCGTGATTCCCATATTGGAAGAACCATGGATGGTGATAAAAGAAATTTTAGAAGGCCCTAGTCCAGGTGAGAGAACCACCAGCCGATGAGATTCTTTGTGCTCAAGAGCCTGTACTATCCTAAGTATGGTGAGATGTGTTTTCGCATGTGGCCAAGTCACTTGGCACAAAGACATCCCAGCCTGTTGAGAACACTGGGCTGCTTGGCGTTGCTTCCTTACAGAGGCCGTCTTCGGAAGAGATTTTCCAGGTGTCATTTTTACACGCTGCCAACCCACCCCCAACCCCCCTCTTATTTTGTGCTTCTCCATGACCCCTGGGTTCCCTCCGTTAGAGTTTTGTCTGGGGCTTTCCGTGTGTTCCCTCCCTCTATTTTTAAGCATGTATGAATGTCCCCTAAAATCTTAAATTTCAAACCTTCTCAACTTCTTTTTGAGTTTCTTTTATTCTGTTTATTGACAAAACTCTGTAGCCCCCTGCCTCCACTCTCCTCATTCCTTTCTTTTTTATGTTCTAATTATTGCAAAAGATAACATGTTTGCAAGATCAAAAATTGTAAAAATATATAAAGCCAGACCTATGCAGACAGAAGTCCCCACCTGTTTGCCGCATTCACCTGGTTCCTGCATCTGTGTTGTCACCTGTGGCTCGACACCTAGAGGTCACGTGACTGTTCTATTCCCTGATGACCTTCCAGTGAAGGTTCTTAGCATCCTCTGTGGATCCTTGCTTTATTACATTGCTGGTTGCAAAATGGTGATTTTCTAATTCCACCATCTCTTCTAAATGATTAATCTGTAAGGAATACCTATCCCTCTCACCCCATTTTTATGTGTAGATGTCACTATGGACTAGTGGAATTTTTAAAAATTCAATGTATTGTTAGTCCGTTAATTCCAGTGGGGGGGGGGTATTTGTTTTTGTTGCTCAGTTGTCCCAAATTTCAGCGATGGGAGCCTTTCAGATCAAGTCCTTCTGAGACGTCCCCATTAGTCTTTGAGCATTTCCTTGCTTTCTGGCAGAGAATGGTCTGTGGGCTCACTTCATGCCTACCTTAGACCTGGAATTTCTCTAAGGAACAGTGGTTCGTCTTAGTGGGGATTAGTGATGAGAGGCCAGGATCTGGGCAGTGAGTGCGCTCACTACTCTGGGTACCATTGCTTCTAGATCTGTTCAGTAGATAGAGCTGTGGTGTGTGTGTGTGTGTGTGTGTGTGTGTGTGTGTGTGTGTGTGTGTGTTGGGGTTTTTTGTTTTTGTTTTTCTGTTTTTTTCCTGTGGTACGCGGGCCTCTCACTGTTGTGGCCTCTCCCATTGCGGAGCACAGGCTCCGGATGCACAGGCTCAGCAGCCATGGCTCACGGGCCCAGCCGCTCTGTGGCATGTGGGACCTTCCCGGACCAGGGCACGAACCCGTGTCCCCTGCATCGGCAGGCGGACTTCCAACCACTGCGCCACCAGGGAAGCCCTGTTTGTAGGTTTTTTGAATCCTGAGTTCATACTGGTGACTTGAATTCAAATCTAGCACCACAAGGGCAGTCTATCTTGTACCTCCCCATATCTGTTTTCTACCTCCTTTCCCACAGAATGAGTCATCTGGTTCCCAATATCAGTATATCTGCTCATTTGCTCTGTCATATAATCACACAAAAATGGTTTCAGAAGTATATCATTATCTGTCAGATAACAGACTGCTCAGGTAACGTTCAAAATTCCTTCATGTCCTTAGAATATATTCCACTAAAGATATAGAGGATACTGGGTTCAGAGTTAACTTGAATTCTTCCTTTCTGGTTATCTTAACAGTTTGATACACAGTTAAACTTGTTTGATTACATTTGTATTCAAGTTTAGTATTTTCTTGTTTCTTTAATTTTACATTTTTGAGTATGTAAAAACATTAACGCAGTTCAAAAGTCAAAACTATAGAAAGGTGTACACTCCCATCCCTTCTGCCCTGTTCCCGTCCACTTCCTGTAGGTTACAGGGCTCACTTATCTCTCGTTTATCCTTCCTGTCTTTCTCTTTGAAGAGATAAATCATAAATATAGTCTTATCTCTCCTTTTGTATACAAAAGAAGTACACTGTACTCTTTTGCATTTTGCTTTCCTATTCCCTTTTTTTTTGTTTTTTTTTTAATTTCAGCCGCTGCCTTCTAGTATGTCTACCAGTATTGATGCCGGAATCTAGCATTAACAGCAAATTAAACAATAATGACAATATAATACTCTAGAGTGAATTGCTTAACTTTTTTAAAAAGTTAACTTTATCTGGTCATCTGGTATTTTGAGGGTCCTACTACTTGAAAAGCTAGTTCTTCTCATAATTTATGGCCTATTTGCTTTAGTTGGCAGAATGACCCAAAATATACAGTGAATTCTTTAGGCAGAGAGTTCAGCACACTCTCAACACTGAGCAAACCCATGGCAAGATGGAGCTAGGCCTTTGCTGGAGTCAGGACCATCTTCTGGGAGGTGCTGCCCATCTGGGACCACTTGAGGTTTTTGGTGATTCAGGTTGAATTAAGGCTGTAAACCCACAAGAGGGGCAGTTTATGATTATGTATTTTGGGGGGAGATTTTGCTCCCACCAAAGAGCACAAAACTGAGAAAGGCAAGGTCCTCTTTTCCTTCTGTAGCGCTGAGGTGTTTGGGTTTTGTTTGTTTTTCTAGCCTGTCCTTATACAGGGTGTAGCACAGAGTGTGCAGACTCCTGCCAGCTGCCCCAGGTTGGCTGCAGGCTTTGTCTTCTGGCCCCCGAGCCCCTTGCACCCTCAAGGGGAAGCTGAAGGTCGTCAGCAGGATGGAGGAGTGTCTCAGGAAGCCAGCTTCAACTTTTGCTGACGTCTGGTCTTCCTGCTCTCACTTGATTTTTGGCTTTGAGGATTTCACTTTCTTATCAGGTCAGAGACGTATAAGTTGAACCTTTGGTTAGGGCATCTCATCAGTCATACCTGAGGGAATGGAAACTTCGATTATTCACAAATCGAGCAGTAGTGTTGGCTTTCGATGGCCGTTCCTGTCTCAGAACTTTATGGTCTTTACATCATACAGGACCCAGCCATTCTTTCAGGTTCAGCCCAAACCAGATCTGCGCTAAAAGTGTTGCTTCATTACCTGGTCAACACTGATCTCTTCTGCTAGAAATATTACACCACTGTTTGATATTTAACACTTCTAATCGGTCCTTTCCAGTTAGTTATATACACATATTTAAGCCCTGCTTAATGATCTTAATTTCTGAATTACCAGTAAACTGACTGGTTTAAAAATGTGTGCTTTTCTGAAGGAAATGTAAAAGAAGCATAAGCCATTTCCAGAGTTTGCATCTGAGTTGGAAATACAAGAAACACACAAAACTGTGAAATAATAATATAAAGCCAAGTTCTGCCATGGGCCCAATATTTTATTAGGTTGGACCATATGAAACTGCTGATATTCAGCCAGATTGACCTACAAAAAAGGCAGTTTCATATGATGCAACCTAATCTGTACTTTAGGATTCTAAGAAGGAGGAGAGAAACATGAGCTGGGCCATAAGCATCTTTTTCAGTAGGTGGAGAAGGTGTCATAAGAGAAGCCTGGAGTCTGGAATTAGTGGCACCTTTAGAAGATCATAAGGACATAGTTGTAAGTTATGTGGATAACTTTGAACTTTAAGCTGAATATGAGTTGTGATAGAGGAGGGAGTACAGTAGAAAAGGCTAGATTATTTGGGGTCTCAGTACTGAGTGGAGGTATTTTAACTTTTCTTTCTTTAACTTTTGTCCTTTAAGCCGCTGATCCTGAAACTTCAGTGTGATTCAAACCTCCTGGAGGGCTCAGCCCCACCCCCATTTTCTGACTCAATATGTCTGGGAGGGGCCCAGTCACTTGACATATTTCAGGTGACAGTGATGCTCACGCCACTGGTCTGGGGATTGTACCCCTGAGAACCATGGCTTCAGGCTGTAAGAGTTACTAGACGTATTAAAACACGGAACACACACCGTGAAACTGCCTCCAGAATATTACGTACAGTGTGCAGGGTAGATTGGAAGGAGGAGTGGTGACAGTCAGCCTGCTTTATGACCCATTATGTAAATTACAGCTTATATGATTATAAATGTTTGTGTAATAAAATTCATCCCAGGTTGTCCCACAGTTTATCGTCTATTTTTACTTCTTAGCTCTGTCGCCTGACCTAACCTATTCTATTAACTCCACACTCGTGTTGAATAGGGAGGAGCCTCTCCTTCTTCAACAATTTACTCCTGTTTTCTGCCCTTTTATTCTCCTTTCCCAAGCATTAAGGACCATGTTATGAGGTTGTCAGAGCCGTAGTCTTTTTAGGCATTTTATTTATGTTCATTATTTTGTTTCTGCTTCGGCAGTTTCCTTTCTCCAAATAGAGGAAGACTTTTTATGTACTTTTTAAATTTCAGAATGGGAAACAGAAGCCCAAGAGTGTACTCCGGTGGAAAATGTTTCTAAACTCACAAAGGATGGAACCAAGACCATCAAGCTGGAAGAACCCTATGACTATGATGACAGATTGGAGGGGCAAGCAACGGAGGCCTTCAGGAGAATTCCCACCAATGAGAGAGATTTCAGTTTGAAGTCAGTCCTTTCAGAAGAAGATCGTGCAGAAGACTATAAATATGATATATATAGAAGTAATTTTGAAAAGCATTCAAACCTAATGATACAGTTTGATACCCAACCAGATGATAAAACTTCTGTGTACGACGAAAGCAAGGCCACCTTCAGTCACGTCTCTTATGGTATTGTACACAGGAAGATATACCCCGGAGAGAAGCCTTATAAGTGTAATGTGTGTGGGAAGAAGTTCAGAAAGTACCCATCCCTCATCAAACACCAAAGTAGCCATGCCAAAGAGAAGTCTTATGAATGTGAAGAATGTGGGAAAGAGTTTAGACACGTCTCATCCCTCATTGCACATCAGAGGATGCACACTGGAGAGAAGCCCTACGAATGCCACCAGTGCGGGAAAGCCTTCAGCCAACGCGCACACCTCACCATCCACCAGCGGATCCACACGGGAGAGAAACCCTACAAGTGCGATGACTGTGGGAAAGACTTCAGCCAGCGTGCACACCTCACCATCCACCAGAGGACACACACGGGAGAGAAACCCTACAAGTGCTTGGAGTGTGGCAAAACCTTCAGCCACAGTTCATCACTGATTAATCACCAGAGAGTTCATACTGGAGAAAAACCTTACATATGCAACGAGTGTGGGAAAACGTTCAGCCAGAGCACACACCTCCTTCAGCATCAAAAGATACACACAGGAAAGAAACCATATAAATGCAATGAGTGTTGGAAAGTGTTCAGTCAGAGCACTTACCTTATCCGACATCAGAGGATTCATTCTGGAGAGAAGTGTTATAAATGCAACGAATGTGGAAAAGCCTTTGCTCACTCCTCCACTCTTATTCAGCATCAGACCACTCACACTGGAGAGAAATCCTATATATGCAATATATGTGGGAAAGCCTTCAGCCAGAGTGCAAACCTTACCCAACATCACAGAACACATACCGGAGAGAAACCCTATAAGTGCAGTGTGTGTGGCAAAGCCTTCAGCCAGAGTGTACACCTTACTCAGCACCAGAGGATTCACAATGGAGAAAAACCCTTTAAATGCAATATATGTGGGAAAGCATATAGACAGGGTGCAAATCTTACTCAGCATCAAAGGATCCATACTGGAGAGAAACCCTATAAATGCAATGAATGTGGGAAAGCGTTTATTTATTCATCATCACTTAATCAGCATCAGAGAACTCATACTGGAGAAAGACCCTATAAGTGTAACGAATGTGACAAAGATTTTAGCCAGAGAACATGCCTTATTCAGCACCAGAGAATTCACACAGGAGAGAAGCCCTATGCATGCCGTATATGTGGTAAAACCTTCACCCAGAGTACAAACCTCATTCAGCATCAGCGTGTTCATACAGGTGCCAAACATCGTAATTAATGCATATGGGAGACTTCATTTAGGTTTTAACACTTAACCATTTAAAATTCTATTTTGTATTCTGTGTTAGAAACATTATTCAAGAGAAGTGCAATATGGGTTAGATTATCACTCAGCAGAAGTATCAGAATTAGTAATGTGGATATAACCTATTTAAATGTACTGTGAAATTTAAGAAGAAAACATTCACTTCTTAACCTTTATTTGATACCAGTTTAATTCATTCCAGAAATAAACCCTAGGAAAGTAAGAGTACTCAAAATCCTGTAACTCATCAACTCTTACCATGTTTCAAGTACTTCTTAAGGAGGCCTTACGAATGTAACTTGGGAAAGCTTCCATCCAGTAGAGCTTTCACACCAGAGAGTAATCCTGGGGTAACAGAAAAAAAGCTGCTTTCAGGCCTTTAGTTCTTCTCAGCTTTGAAGCCTTAAATATGTAAAGGTCCCTTCCCCCTTTTTATTTCCCTTTTCCTCTTATACCATAACTGCCATGTGGAGCCAGTAGGTTTGCAAAAAAAAAAAAAAAAAGTTGAAAGTATCTTAACAATTTCTATGTGACCACAGTTTAATTATGCTTTAAATACTGAAACATTAAAGAAAGAGAAGCTTAATGAAAGATGATCTGTTAGGAGAAGCTAATGTGTCTATAATCCTTAGACGTGTACAAATTTACAGGCAAAGATTAAACCCCCAAGCTTAATATGTAAGACATATTAGACTTAGTTTCACTAGCTTTTGACAACTGTCATCCAGAAGGAAAAAAATAAGAATACTTTTTTGTGTGTGTGTGGTACACGGGCCTCTCACTGCTGTGGCCTCTCCTGTTGCGGAGCACAGGCTCTGGACGTGCAGGCTCAGTGGCCATGGCTCACGGGCCCAGCCGCTCCGCGGCATGTGGGATCTTCCCGGACCGGGGCACAAACCCGTGTCCCCTGAATCGGCAGGTGGACTCTCAACCACTGCGCCACCAGGGAAGCCCAAGAATACTTTTTTTTTTTTCCCACCTGATTCCAAAATTCATACCTTAAAGTTCCCCTGTGACTTAACTGTAGAAAGTCTGTTTCTTCCTTTGAAACACGTTTCTTGAGTGCCTGCTGTGCTCAGGGCCCAAACTTCCTAACTGGATTCTTCCAGGGCTTAAATGCCGAAAACCACAGCTGGTTTAAGCAATAGAAAGCTTTCTAAAGTAATAAAAGATAAAGTCAAGGACATGGTGTTAACCAGTACGTCCTGGAATGAACCTAAGAAACCTGCTAAAATGGGTTGCCAGATGCAGCCCCATTATCTTAAGGAAGTAATGAAAGCAGCTATTTAAATAGTATGAGGAAAAAAACAAGTAGTGGAAAATAGGTTTGAGTTCAGTGCAGAAAGTGGGTTGGGGGAAAAAATTGAAGACGTAAGGGTGAGGAAAGAATACAGAGGCAACTGTTATAACAACTGAAGTGTTGCTGGACTTGGTTTACCTAAGAAAATGAATGACTACTTGAATTAAAAAGCAAAATTCAGCCTGTTTATAAGAAGAAACTGAAACTGAAATGACTGATTTCAAAAGGATAATTGAAATTGGTACTCCTTGTATGTGTAAGTAAAATAGGGATTACTCTTAAAATAACAGGGAAAAAAAGTTTCATTGGAAAAAGAATTGACGCAGAAACTATCATTGATACAGTAATCATTCAACAATAACTGAGTTTGTGGGGTCCCAAACAGCATAAAAGGAAAACTGGTAGAAACACAAATAGAAACGGGTGAAAATACTATTTACTATCCACAGCATTGCACTCAGAATTTAAGACCATGTCCTGAGAGCTGACCTTTCCTCTTGTTCTTGTTTCTTTCTTCAGTGCCTTGCATATGGTAGGTGGTCAAGTTATGTTGGTTGAATTAATGAATAAATAAGTAGTCAAGTTAGACTTGAGTAATAAGGTAGAAGTAACTGATACGGAGTGAAATTGGCAAAATTTAAAATACTTTTCGGTGCATACATGCAAAGAAATATTTAACAAATATTGGTCATTTGTTAGTGACAGGAACTACTTAAAAATGAAGAATGAGAATCCCCAAATCTTAACAATGGGGATATTCCTGAAAAATCATGGGACATCTTTGCAGAGGAAGTTTTCCTGAGCTAGGTGAGGAAAACCTGATATAAATTCTGGTGTCATAAATACCAATTTAAGCATGTGTTGACCATGCAGCTTCATTTGGACGTTGGAAAAACCTGGTTGGCCAGGGGCGGGGGGGGTGGGGGGGGCAGTGGCTAAGGACCTGGGGTACCAGCATCTTCAAGTCTTTCTTGTTGAGTGTTTTCTTCAAGAAGTTGCTTTCCCCTTGTCCTCCTAATAGTTAACCTTGATGTCACGGAATCATCCTTCACAAAGTGCAGATTTTCTCCAGGTTGCATAATACTCAAATTATGCTTATGCCATAGTTATCATGTTAAAAAATAACCATTGTATTTAAGATGCAATTTTTATAATAGCACTTCATAACTTACACAACGTTGTTTTCTCCTGGAATGAATGTGTGGAATGTTACAGTCCATAGCGCCTTTCTTTGCATTGATTTGTATTTCCTACCTTTGTGTGTTTTATGTAAATAATGCATTTATAAGGTCTTCCACTGAAACACTGAGGCAACTGATGCTCTTATAAAATAACAATAATAATAATAGTGGAGAATCCGAGATCTTTGTGTTTTTCCCACTTTTACAGTTGTCTGATCCACGCTTTGAAGTTTTGTTGTTTTTTTGGTTTGGTTTTTTTTTTTTTTTTTTTTTTTTTTGCGGTAGGTGGGCCTCTCACTGTTGCGGCCTCTCCCGCTGCGGAGCACAGGCTCCGGATGCACAAGCCCAGCGGCCATGGCTCACGGGCCCAGCCGCTCCGCGGCATGTGGGATCCTCCCGGACCGGGGCACAAGACCGTGTCCCCTGCCTTGGCAGGCGGACCCTCAACCACTGCGCCACCAGGGAAGCCCTGAAGTTTTTTTTAACAGGCAGTCTTATTTCCAACTTTTTATTATGAAAATGTGCAAATATACAGAAAAGTTAAATAATAAAACAAATTGTATATCCACCTAGATTTAAAAATTAACATTTTGCCATATTTTTTACTGAACAATTGGAAAGTAACTTACAGACATTTCACCTCTAAACACTAAGCATGCATCTCATAAAAGCAACCACAGTAACATTATGTACCTCAAAAAATGAACAGTACTAATATCTAGTGCTCAGCCCATGTTTCCATTTTCCCTATTGATCCAGTCTCATTGCAAGCCTTACACATGATTGTCTGTTCCATCTACCTGGAACAGCTTCCCACCTTTGATTTTTTTCCAGGACTTTTTTTTTTTCTTTAAATAGAGCAGATCAGTTGTAGAATGTCTGAGTTTCAGGAGGTACCTGATTGTTTACATGTGGTTTGTTTTTCTTGTTCCTGTAGTTTCTGTAAATTTGCAATTAGGGCCAAAGGCTTGGTATATTCAGGTTACAAATTTTTGACATTAACACCTCACAGATATATTTCATATTGCATCACAACAAAAGTCTCATTAATATCTGGTTGACTCACTATCTGTGATGCAGAATTTGATCACCACATCTTCCCAATGTAAGGTATGTTTTTACTGTTGCAGTTAATAGATAGCCTGTGCACTGACACCAGCAGTGCACGGATAGCCCGTTTACCAACAGCCTTGTATCTGGTGGTTTTGGGATCCAATGATGATGATCCTTGCCGGAATCAATCATTTCGTCAAGATTTGCAAAATGGCGATTTTCTTTATTTGTTTTGATTGCGCCATGTGGCGTGCGGATTTACATTTACTGACTGGCATTCTTTAAGGAAGAGCTTTCCTTCATCGGCTGGGAATGCACGTAGGGTCATGCTCAAGTCTTTCCTTAAATTACCAGTTTTGAGAGGCAGGAGTCACTGGCAGTGATGACGAGTGATTCAGTGTGTCACAAACAATTATGATAATTGTTTCTGATGCTCTAATTATCCCAGATTTGGCCAGTTGGAACCCTTCAAGTAGCCCTTTTGTCCTTTGACATTACCCCTCCAATCTCTGGGCATTTAATGGCCTTTTTTTTTTTTTTTTGTAAATGTATTTATTTTTGGCTGCATTGGGTCTTCGTTGCTGTGCGCAGGCTTTCTCTAGTTGCGACAAAGGGGCTACTCTTGGTTGCGATGCACGGGCTTATTGTGGTGGCCTCTCCAGTTGCAGAGCACAGGCTCTAGGCTCGCGGGCTCTAGAGCACAGGCTCAGTAGTTGTGGCGCACGGGCTTAGTTGCTCCGCGGCCTGTGGGATCTTCCCGGACCGGGGCTTGAACCCATGTCCCCTGCATTGGCAGGCGGACTCTTAACCACTGTGCCACCAGGGAAGCCCTGGGCACTTAATGGCCTTTTGACAAAGCCATCTCAGGTTCACCTTGCACTTTAAATGCCCCAGGTATGACATGAGCCATTTCTCCAGGAATCCCTGGCTCTTTTTAATAGGTAGCAATTTAGAAACCAGATCTGGGCAGTGGGCAGGCTCACTGCTACTGGGCGTGCTTAGCAAGTGGGCTGAGCCCTTCCAACCATTGAGTCTGCATAAAGGCAACTCTGCCCTCAGTTTCATCAGTTACATAATATCTATGTAATGGGAGACATAATTACCTCCCAAAGGACTCTGGGAGCAAACAAGTCTTGCTGAGCAAACTAAACTGGAGAGAACACAAGTGTTAACGCTTACTAGGAAAGCAGCAAACTTAACCACGAAGTCTTTTGCCAAGGCCATCAGCAGAGCATTTCCAGAGGACGGGAGCGTGTCAGTCAACCTGGCAAGTGGGTTAAGTAGAGGGCAGTTAAGAGCAACGAAGTAAGGACACCAGCTATGTTGTGTTTTAACTATGAACTTGATGATTTACTGTGTTGATAAGTTAATCACACTTCTTTCCCATCACATTTCCTTAAGGCAGGTTTCTGATCTAAATTTGAATTCTGAGAGTCTATTTCATGCAAAATACTAGTTTTTCTTGCTAAACTTTTATTTGTTCTTTAAAACTTAAAGCCATTAGTTTTCACTCGACGCTCTATCTTCCGGCCGGTATGAATTCACTTGCACGTGCCTGTAAATGTACTTCCAGCCCTCTATTTCCATTACTTTCCTCGTGGCGCTCTATTTCACTATAATTATCCCACCTCAGAACACTATAACCATTGAACATGGCAAGCATGTGCACTGCGGTGATATGTATGCATGTGTGTGTAAGCCTGTCAGCAGCATTGAGTCTGCTGTGTAGACGGGGAAAGTGAAGCCCAGGATGCTGACCTGAGGTCACGTACACAGTGTGACAGAACAAGGGTTGGAACCCATGGCTCCAGCCCTTAGTTGAGTTCTTCCTGTAAAATATTGTTAAGTGAAAAAAATATATATATATATATATAGTTAAGTGAAAACTGAGAACACAGAAAGTATGTACCTAATTACGTATTTTGATGAGATTAGAGCATTGAAAGTTTTTGTCTCCCCGTGTTTTTTAAATTCAAATCTTTATATGAGAAGAGCCCAAAAAACGATGCACTCCCCTCCCCCTTCCCATTCTGGTCTCCCACCCAGATCTTTTCCCCGTTCGGCAACCACGTGGTCAATGACCACCTGGACCATCGGATTTGGGCTTTACCCCTCCATGTTCCGGTTCATTCTTCTCTATCCCAACAGCCACTACCTCATTTCAGGCCTTTCATCAGCTCTTGTTTATTTTGTAGCTAGGTTAAGTGTTCACCCTACCCCAGATCTTGCACCTCTCACTGTATGTGCCACATTTGCCAAAGTAAAGACATCTAACCAGGACCACCACATGCAGCTGTGCAGGTTGAGGCGTGCATGTGACTGTGTCACCATTTGCTGAAAAGCCCTCAGTATCTCACCGTCCACAGCAGTGGCTCTCACTCTTAGCTGAATGTTAGAATGACCTGAGCAGCTGATTAACTTCATTTGGGATGGGACCTGGACCTCAGTGTTTCACTGCCCAGGTGATCCTAATGTTCCAAAGTGGAGCAAGGGCAGAAGCAGCGAAGCCAATTAGGAAGGTGTGTTTACAGGTGATTCAGAGGAGAACTCGTGGTTGCGGTAGAGGTGCTGAGAAGTGACCCAGCACGTGGTGTGTTTTGCAGGTAGAATACAGGACTTGCTGGTGGCTTGGACTGGGGTGTGAGGCAGAGAGGAGCCATGGACGGCTGTCGCTGCTCCCAGGAGGAGAGACTGGCGTATTCACTTCTGTATCTCCTACACCAAGCACAGCGCCAGGCACATGGCAGGAAGTAGGCCCTCAATAAATGTTTGATGAGTGCATCTCTGCAGGAACCTCTGCACAATAATCAAGATTGTTTCCTCAGAAAAAAGAATAATTTTACATGTCCATCCAGAACTGCAAAGGGTCTGGGATTTTACTTGACTTCCAAGATAATAAACTAGCCTGTTATTTTCATGGGTGCTGGCACAAGACATGCGACTCCTGGGTCAAAGACAAAGAACTTTGTTACTCGTGGCAAGAGCAGTAGCCAGAATTCATATCTGAGCCAATTACCCTTGCTTTCCCTCATCCCCACCCCAATCACAAGAGGGTACCGGTGGGCCTAGATGGCGGGACTGCATCACAGGAAAGCAACATTTGGGGAAATCACTCCTTTTATAGTGAACGGCAAGCAAGCATGCTCTGTCCTGGGACACGCTGCTCGCTGTAAACACAAGCCTGAGAAGTGGCCCAGGTAAAGATACCAGCACAAACATGTAGGGATACTCAGGGCCGTGGCCTTACTGTCTCTCCCAAGAATGCCCTTCCACTGAGAAGGGGGGGGGTCGTTCTTGCCTACAGGTAAGAAGAGAGGAAGCAAAATGAAGTTGCCTGTTCCAAGCCTACGGAGTAGAGGCCTTTTCCTGAAGAAAAATCTTAGGTCATACTAAATCAGACCTACACCCAGAAGTTGAAAAGTAATGATCTCACTACACTGTACACTGATTTAAAACTACACCTGGACTACTTGATCTCATTTTTGGGCATCATGCTTTACACTAGAGTGTAATACATTACATGAAACTTAAATGGTTGAAAAAAATTAGAATATCTCTTGACACATGAAATTCAAATTTCAGCGTCAATAAATAGTTTTACTAGAACACAGCCACACTTATTCCTCTAAATATTGTCTATGGCTGCTTTCCTGTTGCAAAGACAAAGTCGTGGACCATCAAGAGACCTGAACTATTTACCTTCTGACTCTTCACAGAACAAATCAGCCGACTCTTGCGTCTGCACAACAGGGTGCGGGCTGAGGTCTACCGGCTGAGCGAACACCAGACGAATTAGCAAAAGGAGCAACACTCGGGGTGTGCAGAGGAGGGCGAGAGCACTCGGGGTGTGCAGAGGAGGGCGAGAGCGCTGGGACAGAAAAGCTAACCGGGAGAGCCCTGGAGCACGGAAGCGAAGGGTACAGACGCGCGCAGCCGCCAGTCCGGGCTAACACGGGAGGGGCGGCCGGCTGCCCACGAAGCGAGAGGCCAGGGCTGCCGAGACCCGCGCCCGAGCCATGCCGCCCCTGCCGACCACTCCCTGCCTGGCGCCCAGGAGCCCCGTCCCCATCCGAGCGGAGGTCCGCGGCTCGTCAGAGGTCCTCCCTTCCCAGAGCGGCCGGGGTCACGGACTCGCTTTCCCGTCTTGCGGAAGGAGACGTGGGTGAACTCGGCACCCTCTCCTCTAGTTATTCAGCCGTTCACTCAGTACACAAACGGGGAGGTGGCTCCTCGGCACTGCGCCCTCCTCCCACTCTGACTGAGAAATCCTCAGTAAGCCGGAGGGGCTTCGATGCCCACCTTCCGCACGCCCCGAGCGGGGTAAGTCCACCCAGAGACGAGGGACCCTCGCCCGCTCCGGACGGCCCGCCGTCAGGCTGAGGGGAGAGAACGGCCAGAGACCGCGCTCGCCCTCTACAGGGACGGGTTCGGACCAGAGCAGCCGTCCCGTGACCACGGCCCATCCGTCCCAACACCCGCTGAAAACGCCCCGCTTCCGGCTTGCAGAGGATTCTCGGTTGCTGGGCGGGGCCAGGCGCGCGGGCGTTCCTGGGAAATGCGGGCGGCACCTCCCTGCGCAGGCGCACCGCGTGTCGTCGTGGTTCTGCGCGTCGCCACTTATCCCCCCGCGCCGTGCCAGAGCACCTGCTGGCGCGCTGCGGCCAGGCAGGGAGGGCTGGAGGGAGCGGGGGCATCCTTGGGGCGGCCTGGCCGTGCACCCCGACACCTCCTCCCAGGTGCCCCCTGAGCTCTGCCCTCAGGGGCGGAGGAGATTGTTGGTGCGGATATTCAAACAGCCCCTTCTAGCCGCTCCCATCGCCTCCCTCCAAGAGTGCAGCAGCCGCTCTTGTCTCCAGAGGTAAACCTCACGTACCTGTCCACCTGCTTGGGCAGTCAGCCAGTCTCGCTTCCGGTCTACAGTCCACCACCAACACTCACCGCCCCTTATCTGGAACCAGATCTCAGCATATTATTTTACCTGTGAACATTTCAGTGTACTTTTTTTTTTTTTTTTTTTTGCGGTACGCGGGCCTCTCACTGTTGTGGCCTCTCCCGTTAAGGAGCACAGGCTCCGGACGCGCAGGCTTAGCGGCCATGGCTCACGGGCCCAGCCGCTCCGCGGCATGTGGGATCTTCCCGGACCGGGGCACGAACCCGCATCGCCTGTATCGGCAGGCGGACTCTCAACCACTGCGCCACCAGGGAAGCCCCAGTGTACTTTTTTTAAGCAGATTTTTTTTTTAAATTAATTAATTTATTTATTTTTGGCTGCGTTGGGTCTTCTTTGCTGCCCGCAGGCTTTCTCGGCGAGCGGGTAGGCTTCTCATTGCGGTGGCTTCTCTTGTTGCAGAGCAGGGGCTCTAGGCGCGCAGGCTTCAGTAGTTGTGGCGCGCGGGCTTAGTTTTTCCGCTGCATGTGGGATCTTCCTGGACCAGGGCTTAAACCCGTGTCCCCTGCGTTGGCAGGCGGATTCCTAACCACTGCGCAACCAGTGAAACCCCCGCCCCCCCACACACAAAATCTTTTAAATTTATATTCCCTTTGCATTATTTTAATTAAAAATCTCAATCCTATTAAAAAGTAAAGTGAAGTACTGAAGTACATAACCAACACCAGTGTTCACTCTGTCTTGTCCATTCTTAACCTGCCCGATTTGTCTGATTTCTTATTTTGTTGTTAAGAAATAAAACATTTGAAGTAGGCTCTCTCTTCCCACTGATTCCAGGCTGGCAGCCAATTTGACTCCTCTTAAAATTGGGGGGAGACTAGTGAGGCCCAAGACAAGAGAACTTAAGGCTGCAGGATTGTCCATTTGTCATCGACCCTCCCAAGTCGGGTCCCAACAAGGGTCCTCCTGCCCGGTGTCATTCGAGCCAATAGGAGACCAGGCTGGGATGAGAAGCAAAGGAAGGCTTTATTCTCCGATCAGAAGGTGGAGAGGACAAGCTCTCCCGACAAGCCGAACAGGTCATGGTGGAGCTGCTTTATAGGGTCTCGAGGGTGGGGAGGGGGCGGGGTTCTCACGGGCCTGCGCGGCTCTGGCTGCAGATGGCAGTGTTGTGCGCAGCGTCTCTGCACACGGCCCGCCGCCGCCATCTTGGACTGAGTGTCGTGCCCTGCGCGTCTGCACGCGGCCCCGAGCTGAGGTGCAGGTGCACCCGTTTCCCACCGGCAGCTCCAGGCTGAAGGGCCGGGTGCGAGCCCCGTGTCCGCGGCCCGCTGTGAGCAAGAGAGACTGGACTCAGCACAGAAGAGAAGAAAGGTTAGATGTTGTTTTATTACCCAGATTCTATGTTTATCGCCGGGAATTGTTCATGGGCTTTGCGGGTGGCACGAAGCCTGGAGGGTGGTAGAAGCATCCCCTTGTCGACAATGAACAATCTATGATAGGAATGGGAAGGAGTTTTATCTGAGCCAAACTGAGGACTGTGGCCCAGGAGACGGCCTCTCAGTAGCTCTGCGGATCTGCTCTGGAGAGGCAGGGTTTTCAGCGCGGTTTTAAATCTTGTCAGAACAGAGGTCAAACCAGTCAGGGATTCGTTCCTTCAATGTTCCCAAAAAGACCGGCACGGACGCAGCGGGACAGTATGGCCTTGGCGCCTGGGAGGGCAGTGTTTTCATTGAAGGGGTCCCAGGGAGGGAGGCATCTCATCTTTATTGTTAACAGGGACGTCCTTTACTTCTGGTCAGTGAGCCCTTTTCTTTAATGGTTAAAGCAGACGTACGATGCGTGTCATAGGCCATACGCAGGCTGTTCTAGTTAACATGAAATTCGAGTTAACTCATGTATAACCGGAATAACTTCCCCACACCTGAGTATGCGAAAACTTCCCTCACCTTCTCACCAAAGAAGAGTGGGGTCAGGTGAAGGAGTTTTTCCGTTAAGGATTGTGACGAACTTCTAAGCAGGATATTGGCTGCAATTAAGAGGAAAGGGGTTAAAAAAAAAAAAAAGAGGAAGGGAGTGACCTGGGGTCTTAGACCATTGCTGCTCCCCGCTGAATCAAAATGTTGAAAAGAACCTTCCAGAGAACCTCCTTCTAGGGGCTGCAGGACAGGCAGCCTGTGACTCAAAGGAGAGTCCGGTCAGAAGCGTGAAGTCAGTCTTTACTGCTGGGCAACAGCTTCCCGGCAGCATGCTGTTGGCAGCAGGACTGAAGGCAGGTGTCCACGGGTGACAGATGTTCCCCGCAGTGTGACCGCGCTGACCCCAGCTCCCTCTCATCTTCCTTGTCAACCCGTGTCATGCCAGTCTCCAGCCCCCGCACCACCAGCACAGCGGCCCACACTCAGCAAAGGTAGAATTAGCTCTGCAGTTATAGTTCCTATAGATTTCAGCCCAACATGCCAACCAGATACTTTACAAATACTTTTAAAGAAACAACCCTCCACGGACATCTCCTCAAGCGAGCAGAGACCCTCCACCCACCCCAGCAAGCACGATCCTTTGAGGATGTCCCCGGGGAGGAGGGCCAGTCACTGCCCAGCTGGGAAGGGCTCCTGGCTCTTCGGAATCTAATTCCTCTGGACTTCTTTGCATCCCTGTCTCACCTGTGTGTCCTTAAAAACGTCATTCTTAAAGTTTATAACACCTTTCTGTGTGCTGTCGTGGGCGCGCTGGTCTGTTGCAACCTTGTACATCAGACCAGAAGCCGTGCAAGGGCCATTATTATGTGAAAAGGTGAATCTTGGAAGCAGAGAACTTGAGAGTGGGCAGGATGCCAACTACAGGGAAATGGCAGCATTTCCAGGCGCGCTGGTTTGAGTCTTTCGATTGTGCATTTAAAGTGAGGCAAACTTCACACAACTGTGTAATCTTTCTTTGAAACAAGCAGTCATTTGAATGTAGTCCTGGAGAAGGAGCCCACCTGAGCTCATCTAAAATGTGGGTTTTATGGTTAAATAAGGCTTTTATGAGGAAGTTGGGGGCATTGCAAGGAAGTAAGTGTCGTGACCAACTTGCCAGGCGGTGTCGTGGATGGAGCACTCCCAGAGGTACAAGGGTCTGAGCATCACAGGTTCTTGCGAGCTGACTACCGTGGGGGGAGAGAATGGGGCTCTGAAATGGATATTCCAGAGGGAGCAGGTTCCTGGTGGTGGTGGGGTCTGTGGGGTGAAGCCTCAGCGTGAGGCCTTATGTGGGTGGCAAGGAGATACTCCAACAGCAGCGCGTCTGGGTGGGGGTCAGTCATCCTGTGGACACTGATCGTGCTGAGCAGGAAGCTAAGACTTGGGGTGGAGAGGGAGTTTGTGGGTAGAAGTCTTCAGTAAAGAGGCCGGAGGTGGGTGGCCAGCAGGTTTGCGGAAACGAAAACACAGTGAGCATGAAGCTGTCTCCTGGGTGCTGTGAGATTTAAAGGAAAATAAAGCAAATAATTGAAATCTGGTTAAGCCTTCTAATCATGCTGTCCTGTCCTCTATGTATTTTTCTCATGAGGATAAGAGAAATGGAGAGTCTAGGACATATTTACGTGCAGTGAAGGTAGATATTGGCCGTCTTTCACATATGAGAGATCTTAAGCTTGTAAGAAAGTGAAGAGAATGTTTAAAATGTACTTTTTTGTATTGTGAAAATGGTTATATCCTGGAGAATTAGAGTGGAATCACCGTTTCACCAATCACTCCTCATCTAAGAGAAAAGTGTACCTTTAAGTCTGTAGAAATCTTTTCAGCAAATTAAGCACAGGGCATTCTGGGAAAATGTCTCTGACAACTTTAAAAAGTAAAAAGCGGGCTTCCCTGGTGGTGCAGTGGTTGAGAGTCCGCCTGCCGATGCAGGGGACCCGGGTTCGTGCCCCGGTCCGGGAAGATCCCACGTGCCGCGGAGCGGCTGGGCCCGTGAGCCATGGCCACTGAGCCTGCGCGTCTGGAGCCTGTTGCTCCGCAACGGGAGAGGCCACAACAGTGAGAGGCCCGCGTACCGCAAAAAAAAAAAAAAAAAAGTAAAAAGCAAATAAAAATCAGTGGTGTTCAAAGGAGCAGCTTCGCTCAAGTCTTTTACGCTGAGTGGATTAAAATCCCACAGCTCTAATGCTGCTGCTAAATTGTAAAAGACAGTAGGGAATATAGTTCATTTTATTATTGATTTAGAAATTAATTTTACCTCATTTCCAGGGTTTGAGAGTGTTGTTACTGAATGGACTTGGGTCCGCTCGCCCACCGCACAGCGAAGCCAATTCGCTGGCACCGGGTTTGTTTTTGTTTTGTTTTTTTTATTAAACTTGGCATTTGTGAGGCAGCCAAATAAGGGATGTAGAGTTTGGCCGGTATTTCCAGGACTTTTGTTTTTTTTGTTGTTGTTTTTTTAACATCTTTATTGGGGTATAATTGCTTTACAATGGTGTGTTAGTTTCTGCTTTATAACAAAGTGAATCAGTTATACATATACATATGTTCCCATATCTCTTCCCTCTTGCGTCTCCCTCCCTCCCACCCTCCCTATCCCACCCCTCCAGGTGGTCAGAAAGCACCGAGCTGATCTCCCTGTGCTATGCGGCTGCTTCAGGGAAGGGATTTTAAAGGCAACATTTGGGGGAAGGCTGCTGGGTGACTTTCTTCTAGTTTGTTAGAGGTGAGATAACAGGGTGGTGTTTCAGGAATCTTAATCATCAACCTTCTGGTTCCAACTGGTCTGGGGTCTACGAGCTGGTGGTCTGCATCAACCTGGGGGTGGGGGGATGATCTTAGTTCCTGCAGAATACTCTAAGGTAAGCATCAGATTGTTATGTATATCCCTTGGGAGGAACTAGGACTCTGTTTTACCATTGACCTATTGTCATTACAGGAAATCCCCTACATACGAACAAGTTCCATTCTGAGAGCACATTCATAAGTCCAATTTGTTCATAAGCCAATTTGTTCATAAGTCCAACAAATTTAGCCTGGGTGCCCAGCTAACACAATCGGCTATATCATACTGTACTGTAATAGGTTTATAATACTTTTCACACAAATAATACATAACAAACAAACACAAAAATAAACACTTTTAATCTTGCAGTACAGTACCTTGTAAAGTACAGTAGTACAGTACAACAGCTGGCATACAGGGGCATGTTCACATCTTTGAAAGTTTGCAACTTGAAGGTTCGTGCATAGGGGACTTACTGTACTTTTCTTGCTTAACTGCTTTTCCTTTGTTTCTGTGTTCCCTCACTTCCCTAATTGGTAACTGCTTGTGCTCTTTGAAACTCGGGGAAGGCCTAGGAGACTAAAGTCTTTCCCTACAAACAAGAAACGGGGGACACAGAGGGCTTTTGTACCCTTTAGGGCCCCAAAGGGTCCTGCTCAGTTTCAGTATCCCCTCCAGTGGGGAAGTCCAGCCCCAAACAGAGCAGCTTACAGTGCTGCAGGGATGGGTCCATACACTGGGGCCCTGTGTCAGCAGCAATGATGTTGCTCTGGCTGGGCTGTTGACCAGATGCAACCATACAAGTTTAACTACAATTTTTACTGTGAAATTGGACTATAATAAGAAATACATATGTGGGGCTTCATCCGGAGCGCCTGGTTAGAGCTCCTAACACCGTCGTAATTTCCTAAGTAATAAAAGAAATAGCATCATTATTTGGGTTCTGTGAGTCATAAGCAGGAAAAGAGTATCTTTTGTTATTCATAGCAGCACCTAAGTTTATATGAATGGGGTGAATTTTGGAAAGCCCCTAAGGATGGGGGGCTGGTTGCCAGGGGAACCAACCATGTGATTCAAGGGTTGGAATTTCAACTGGAGGGGACCTCTGGGGAGGGGAGAGGACTGGAGATTGACTTAATCACAAATGCCCAATGATTTAATCAATTGCGCCTATGTAATTGTCAAGGAAAAACCCAGTTCTTTGCTACTTCTCTCTCTTTTCTGTGAGTCACACGAAACACTTCACTACTGGTCACCAAATGTTTTCTGCTGGAGTTTTTTTCCCAACATCAAGCAGTTCTCCACAACACCAGCTGGGTGTCCTGCACTTTAACTCAATTCCAATACTATATTCCTGGAGGTAGTGTCAGATCCCACAGATTAAGGGCTCAGTCCCATAAGACTGCCCCCACAAGCACGCACACACTTCAGATGCCAATCACAAGTCCAGGTTATCATCTGTGCTCTGACCAACCGCTATAGATGGCAGGTTCCAACAACTCCCTCCTTGGGTTTGATTGATTTGCTAGGATGGCTCAGAGAACTCAGAGAAGTGTCCCTCAGTATCTGCTGGGGATTTGCCAGAATACCAAAACTCTCGGATGCTCAAGTTCCTTATATAAAATGGCCTAGGGCTTCCCTGGTGGCGCAGTGGTTAAGAATCCGCCTGCCGATGCAGGGGATACGGGTTCGAGCCCCGGTCCGGGAAGATCCCACATGCCACGGAGCCGCTACGCCCATGCACCACCACAACTACTGAGCCTGCGCTCTAGAGCCCACGAGCCACAACTACTGAAGCCCGCACGCCTAGAGTCCGCGCTCCACAACAAGAGAAGCCGCCGCGATGAGAAGCCCGAGCACCACAATGAAGAGTAGCCCCCGCTCGCAACAACTAGAGAAAGCCAACGTGCAGCAACAAAGACCCAACGCAGCCAAGAATAAATAAAATAATAATAATAATTTAAAAAAAGAAAAGAACCTAGTCAACTAGCAGCTAAACCTTTGGGTGGCCAACACTTGAGCAGAATTAGACTTCTGTAATATAGTAAACCTGAGAGCTTATTCTGTCTTACAGACCAGGGGTCCCCAACCCCCGGCTGTGGACCAGTACCAGTCTGTGGCCTATTAGGAACTGGGCCACACAGCAGGAGGTGAGTGGCGGGCAATTGAGCGAAACTTCATCTGCCACTCCCCATTGCTCCCCATCGCTCCCACTACTGCCTGAACCATCCCCCAAGTCTGTGGGAAGATTGTCTTCCACAAAACCTGTCCCTGGTGCCAAAAAGGTTGGAGACCACTGTTACAGACTTACTATCTTATGGCCTCAGGAAGCACTCATTTCAGAATAGGAGCAAAAACGAAGAGGAGGAAAGTAAATTAAAGTTATTGAATACACTTTGGGAATCGGCTGAGAAACATGGAAAATGGAGAACTACCCAGTCTGCAAACACCACTCACCTTAATGCAGGGGCCATCACCTGAAGGCGGCCTTAACCACTGGCCCGCAGGTGCATGCAGCCCCTGTTTCCCTCAGGATGTAGATTCCACTGTGTACAATCATGTGTTCCATGTCAGGCCATCAGAAGAGAAACACAAGAGGAGACCAAGACAGGAGGGCATTTTGTAAATGAATGAATCATACACGTCCAGGAACCTTTAGGGAAGTGGTCCTAAGACCTTTTTGAGTATCCATTGCTACCGCGCACTCAGCTTCTACGTATGTTACAGAGTGTCCATGACATGGTTCATTCCCGCACTCACGCCTGCTCCCAGCTGTGAGCTGCGATGCCAGGAGGGATCCAGAATCCACGGAATGCTCCTGGTGTAAGAGGGAGAAACCAAGAGAGGGAAGGAACTAGAAGTTACCAGAGTTTTCACACGTGTATTTGGAGGTTTTTCTCTCACCAAGACGAATTTTGGAAATATCCTGGGCGGCTCTAGTTGCACTGCTGAAGCTGCAAGATTAGGGAAGGACTAATGAGGCCCCATAACATGTGGATGTGAAAACAGCTAGAAGTGGGTTAAGCTCAGACCGAGACAGAGGTCGGCAGAGATGGCCCGAGTGGACTCCTCATTAAGTACGTGTACTTCCTGAGGAAACTGTGGCCTGAATCCGAGGGGGCTGTTCTGGGAGAGGGTGGTGGTCCTGAGCCCTGAGAGCCTTTCCTAGGAGTTGAGCAGGAATGCTGACCCCAATACCGATTGCCTAGCAGAGGAGAAAGTGATCTGAGGAGGGAGTCGTCCACGGGGACGGTGACAAGCGGATCACGTGCGCGGGCTGTCGATTTTTCCCCCCAAAATAGATGCAACTGATCTCCTTGTGCTTTATTTTTAGTTTGTCTCTCTTTCCATTCACTGATTTTCTCTTTGAGTCTGTCCGGTATCAAGCTTATCCCATATGTAGAGTAATTTTTAAAAATTCCAGTGACTCTCTTTCCAAGATTTGAAGATTTCAATTTGTTTCTTTTTAACATCACCTGTTGCTGCTTTATTTCTGATTGCTTTTTAAGAATTGTTCTTTTTTAAAATGGAAGTTATCCCTTTTTGTATCTGTCTGAGCATGCCACATATACTTATTTTGAAGTCTTTATCAGTCTGTTCCAAAGTGTGAATTTGGAGTGGATTCACATTCCAATTTTTTATTTTCTTGGAAAGCTTTTTTTTTCTCTCTCTCTCTTATCCTGGACTCATACTTCCCTGCCTAGTGGGGTTTTTAAATAAAAAAATATTAAAATAATAATAATTTATTATTAATAAATTATTAATTTATAAATAAATTAAATTTATTTGAAATAATAAATTCATTCATTCATTCATTCATTCATTTTTGGCTGTGTTGGGTCTTCATTGCTGCACACCGGCTTTCTCTAGTTGCAGCAAGCAGGGGCTACTCTTCGTTGTGGTGCGCGGGCTTCTCACTGCAGTGGCTTCTCTTGTTGCGGAGCACCGGCTCTAGGCATGCATGCTTCAGTAGTTGCAGCATGCAGGCTCAGTAGTTGTGGCTCGCAGGCGCTAGAATGCAGGCTCAGTAGTTGTGGCGCACTGGCTTAGCTGCTCTGCCCTGCCTAGTGGTTTTATGGTTGCTTACACCTGACCCCTGGCTAAGCCATAGTCCTACAATGACATTTTAGGCCTCCCCTGTCCCACGGTGGTTTCAGAGTCATGCAGAATCAGGAAGTATACCACTGGAGGCCTGGTTGTGAGGCTTATCTCTGTGTCCCTACCTCTCCAGTCTCACAGTCTAGGAAACGCCATCTCCCCAGGTGGCAATCAGCAATAGTTGTTTATTTTTTCCCAACTTCCTTTCATGACCTACTCTGCCTCTCACTTCCAGCAGTGAGCCTTGTGTGGAAAATTTTTAGTTCTCTTTATCACATAGGATCAAACTCCCAATCAGTTCTGCTGACTTCCGGGTCAGAGCACAGCACACCCCAGGCTGCCGTCTGCTCTGTTTTACATTTCTGCAAAGGGAGTACTTATCTCTTTTCTGCTGGATCTTTTCTATCTTCAAATACTCATCTTATCCTTGAGTTTATCTAGGTATACATATCTAGGTTTTCTGTTTCAGTATTTTATCTGTCACTGCTGTATGTTTGGAACAGAGAAGGTACATCAAAGCATGAACTCTCCGTCTTATCCCTGGCCTTTCTTCTCTGCCCCAAGTCTTTATGTCCAGTGGCTACTAAGCAAGGGAATTTTTGTGTCTATTGATGCAGTGATGTATATGGGTATGAGCTGACCACAGTTTACCAAATAATCAGCTTTGATGAGACAGATGGGGAAAGTTCATTACAGGTAGATTATTTCTGAATGACTTAGTAAATTATGAACCAACTCTCTCTTTCATGTCTGAACCACTAAAAGAGAGGTTGGATTACAAAATCTGAGAGATCTGTTCCAGATTTAAATGACCTCTTATCCATATTAAGTCATCACTTAAGAGGAATACACAACAACCAGGTTGTTTTTGAGAGTTGAATCAGTGAATTTGTAATTACCACACTTGAGTATGAGCTCATTAGCCGGTCTCATCCTAGGATGTATAACACCAGAGGACATGCTACAGCCTCATAACAGAATATCCAAGCCTGTGAAGGACTGGGGTAAAGCTGGACACATCTAACCTCGGTGACCACCTACAAGCAGGATGCCTCTTATTTAGGAAGGTCCTTTCCCTCAACCCAAGGCAGGTCCTTCGCCCATCAGAGTGAGGGAGCCCCCCACCCTTCTGGAAGAAAGCAAATATGACACAGGGCTCGAAAGCATGGGTTTTGGAATTTGTGAGCCTCAGTCCCAGCTCTGCCACTGATTGACTATGAAATTGGCAAGTTAACGCTCTCTGCCTTCATTCCCTCATCTGTTGAGAAAGGAGTAATAGTTGTCTTCCCTCCCAGAGCTACCATGAGCGCTAAATGAAATAATGAGTGTAAAGTGTTAGCCTGGGATAGCATGTATGTTCCTCCAAAAAGTAGTAAACACAGAATCACCATATAATCCAGAAATCTGGGTATATACTCTAAAGAACTAAAAGCAGGGACTCGGACAGGTACTTGTACTTCCACGTTTATAGCAGCAATATTCACAGTAGCCAAGAGGTGGAACCAACCCAGGTGTCCATCGATAGACGAGTAAATAAACAAAATCTGGTCTGTCCACAAAATGCAATATTATCCAGTCTTAAAAAGGAAGGAAATTTTGACATATGCTGCAACACGGATGAATCTTGAGGACACATATTGTGAAATAAGCCAGACACGAAAGGACAAATAGTGTATGATTCCACTTATATGAGGTCCCTCAAATGTGGATCTGTCAAATTCATAGAGACAGAAAGTAGAAGGGTGGGTGCCAGGGGCTGGGGGAGAGGGAGTGGGGAGTTAATGCTTAGTGGGTAGACTTTCAGTTTGGGAAGATGGAAAAGTTCTGGACATGCATGATAGTTGGTTGCACAACACTGTGAATGTACTTAACACTTCTGAACTGTACACTTAAAAATGGTGAAGATGGTAAATTTTATGTTATGTGTATCTTACCACAATTTTTTTTCTTTTGCTGTAGAAAGGGATTTTGTTTTCCAGCAACCCTTGCGTGGAAATCACAAATACCAGGGTTTTACCCCTCTACTTCCATCTTTGCCCAAATAGCAAAAATACAATCAGGATAATTACTTGTTTTAGACAATCTAATTACAAAGTTGTTTCCTGCCCAGTAACCAACCAAACACATCAGAGGTATCTTATGTTTAGGTTCAAACCAAATAACATGAATTGACTTGAGAAATTCTGTGACTTCTCCTTCTAAACATGTTTACTACTGTTGCTTCTAAGTCCCCATTACTTATCAGCAGTTTGGATTCCAGATGATATTCTCAGACCTTTCAGTATTCAGCTCACCATCCACAAGACTGTTTCTCCTGTTGGTGGCCTGGTATTTAGATGTGCTGTGATTTCTTCCTTCCTCAGGGCAATTAAGAAATAGTTTCAGGGGCTTCCCTGGTGGCGCAGTGGTTGAGAGTCCGCCTGCCGATGCAGGGGACGCGGGTTCGTGCCCCGGTCCGGGAAGATCCCACATGCCGCGGAGCGGCTGGGCCCGTGAGCCATGGCCACTGAGCCTGCGCGTCCGGAGCCCGTGCTCCGCAACGGGAGAGGCCACAACAGTGAGAGGCCCGCGTACCAAAAAAAAAAAAAGAGAAACAGTTTCAGTTTCACGAGGAGCGAGGGCTTCAGGAAAGTCGTCCCACAAGGCCCCTGGAGATGAAACGTGAACCTGTTCATGACTGGGGTGGTTCCCATGTTAAATTCGGCCACTTCTACTCCCTGGGCAGACACGTGGGGGGCAAACATGGCGGCAGGGTAGACCACAGAGGACGTTCCCACCACCAGACACAAGTCACAGAGGACCAGCTCCCTGTCAGCCTCCCCTGGGATGGCAGGGTCCAGGTTTTCTCCAAACCACCCCACGTGAGGTCGCAGCAGGCCCACACAGCCTGCCTCTTCACACCGGCGAAGTTTCAACACTGGGATTCTGGCGTCTTGAGCTTCAGGTTCTGGAAACCCCTTTTCCTGATAAAACTGGACAAATTGGACTCTTGTAGTTCTCAGCCACAACTCCACAAGAGGTACATCGAGTTTTAAATAAGCTACCATGGATTTCCAGAAGGCTCTTGGTGCCAGCCTCGTGGTGCAGCTCATTGGTGTTCCGGGTGATGACCACAGCCCGTCGGCCCACCGGTCGGGCCGCGCCTCACGCTCGGCGATGGCCAGGTGCCTGGCGTCGGGCCCCTTGCTCTGCACCGCTTCCCGCCGGTACTGGTAGGACTCCCACACCTGGGACGGGCTTCAGGCAAAGGCCTGAGGCGTGGCCAGGTCCTGAGCTTGCCATTTTCTCCAGTAACCTTCCGCTCCTCTGAAAGTCGGAACCCCACTCTCAGCACTGACGCCAGCCCCTGAAATTGATGACTGTGTGCTTGGCTTTTGCAAAAAGCTTCCTGAAGCCCGGCCGTATTTGAACTTGGACGAGCCATTGTTAGGCAGATCTTGGTTTGCGCAGAGGCTGGAGAGGTCAGTCCACAATACAGCTGGGCAAGTAAGTGGCTTGGGACAATCCGGAGAGGTGGCATCAGGTTTTCTGTGTCGCACTAATTATCGAGATGGGCTCGTTTCCTGCCCCTCCCTCGTCTCTCGGGTCGCAGCTGCCCCAGCGCTGTGCCGGGAAGACACCGGGCCTCGGGCCTCTGCACATGCGGCTCTTACCACAATTTTTAAAACAAGAAGAGCCACGTGACAGCCTCTGCACTTGCTGCGTAATTACTGTTCATTGCTTTGTTCGATCATTCTTATTGAACAAACCTTCTCCAGATCCTGTGTTAGGACTGCTGCTCCCAAGAGGAATAAGACACAGGCTCTGCCCTGAGCTCGTGCTCGAACAGGGGCGAGGCACCCACACAGGGTGGGGAGTAAAGTGCTGTAAAGTGCCCTGGGTGATAAAGGCCTGTTCGCGGCGCGAGGGGCACTGGGCAGTGACTGGCCAGCTCTTCTTGAGAGACCAGTGGAAGTCAGGAAGCCTTTCTGGAAAGTGTGACACGTGACCTGAATCCCGAAACCCGGCAAAGTGGTCACCGAGCTCTGGAGTTTGCCGGGGAGAGAAATCTGGGCAGTGCAGGGCCTGGCATGTCCTGCTGCATTGGTAGCCATGAGGAGGCCGGGGCCAGCAGCAGCCAGGGCTCGAGAAGGAGGCGAGGGCCAGACCCCAGGGGGCGCTGGGCTCGTGAGAACCATCCCTCAGCAACACCAGATTGGTTAGCCTGGTTTTCATTGTTATTTGCAGACTAAACAGCAGCTGGTAAAAAGCCAGAAGAGCCTAGTGTTTTCAAGCTCAGAGAGAATGATCCGCATGGGTCTGCGAGGCATCGGACCTTCTTCAGACCCACACTGCTCATCCTCTGAAGGAGTGCTTAGCTATTTGCACACAAACCTCAGTCTGACATAAACCTGCTACTTTGTGCAACTCCAGCAGCAGAGAAAACGTCTGTATTCGTTTTTCTCAGCAGTGCTTCAATGTGAGCTTTATTGATTATGACCTTGTATTCATTTCAAATAAAAGACTTATGTAACCAGTTTTATTTAATATTCAAGAGCCTTGCATATTCCCAGTGAATCAGGAAACTAATACGTTTGTACCGGCAGCTACACACAAACCTAGGCTCATTGTTGGGGACTACAGCCCGAAGCCTGAAGCGTGTCCCAAAGTTCTCCATGGAATGTGAAGGAATCCCCATCAGCTGTAGCCTGAAAACTGTTTCCTGTGAAGTCAGAACAGCGCTGTTGGGTTTCTAGGAGATAAAGCATACTATTGACATTCTAATGCCTTGCTGGGTGGCAGTACTTCCAGTTTCCACCAGGCTGCAAGGAATTCTCACTGATATTCCAGGACAGCCCATTTCCTGCAAACAAATATGTTCTTAGGGGTCTGCCCTAGTTCGCCACGTCCATCCAGAGCAAGAACTCACCAGGGGCTTACAAATATGGCCTCCTGTTAGAGAAGGTATCAA
Organism: Pseudorca crassidens; assembly: GCF_039906515.1. NCBI lineage: Eukaryota > Metazoa > Chordata > Mammalia > Artiodactyla > Delphinidae > Pseudorca > Pseudorca crassidens. The sequence continues at coordinate 5,505,076 of NC_090314.1, read as the reverse complement.
AAAAATGTTATTTCTCACAGAAATTTCAGGGAATCAGCACCAAATAATTCAGAAAGCCTGTTTTGTGCAAACAAGCCAGTGCCATTCTGGGTTTTGTATTGAGTGAAAGGACTTAGAGCATTTCTTTGCATGCTGCCCTGGCTGTGATGGGCATCTGCAGAATCTCCTAACGTCATTCTCATCATGAACTCAGGAGCTGGCATTCATATCGTTCACTCCTCTGTGAAACTTCAAGTTGGCACCTCAGCTAATCTGTCTGTCAGCCTCGTGAGCACAGACCAGCAGCCACGCCGTGAGATTCCCGAGTGACAAAGTGAGAGGAGGTAATTTTACTGCATTTCCTCCCTGGTTGACAAAGATTCTGACATTGCTCTCAGTGTCTAGAGCAGTGATTCTCAATCAGTGGTGACTGTGCTCCAGGGGCTTTGGCAATGCCTGGAGGCATTTTTGATGTCATGACTGGGACTGCGGGGGAGTTGGGGGAGGGATGCTACAACCATCAGGTGAGTAGAGGCCAGGGATGCTGCTAAACATCCTACAGTGCACAGGGCAGCCCCCTCCCACCCTCAAAGAACTGTCCAGTTAAAACATCAAGGCACCTGAGTGCCTGCATTTAGTCCTCTCAAACTTTTCTGCCCGACAAAATCTTCTCCCTTTGTAGCAATGGGGGTTATAGCAAGGTGCGAGGCTGGACTACATTTCCCAGCCTCCTTTGCAGTTCAGTGTGGTCGTGTGACCGGTTCTCACCAATAGAATGTGACCTGAAGTGATGTCTGTCCCCCTACTGCTGGCAAGATGTAGATGACAGCTAGGCTGCGGTAGCGCCACATGTTGGATCCACATGTTGGATCCTGGATCCCTGAGTCATCCCAGATGGACAGATGGACAGAGCCACCATCAGCTAAAAGCACAGGCTGCAGTCTAGCATGTGAATGAGAGAAACTTCTGTTGTGTTTGAGCCAGTAAGCGTCTTTGGGTCTGTTTGTCACGGCAGCTTAGCTCATCCCAGCTAAAAACGGACGTTCCCCCAAAAGCCCATTGTGGCCCTCGGAGCCTTGGGAAGCTGAGACCTGTGAGTGAGGCAACCATGGCGGGAATCTTTGCCCTGGGGTTAGCATGGGGCCCCCTCCCCTAACTGTCAAAGCCCACTGCCAGGGGCCCTGCTTTGCTCAGCATAACCTCTACTCCAGAATACGTTGTGATACGATCCCAGCTCTGTGTGACCTCGACTGCATCATAAGGATTAGGGCACTTGAGTTGCCAATGACAGAATTTCAACGGGGACCAGCTTAGGCAACAAAAGGAAGAGGCTGAGGAAACCAAACCACAGTGAAAGCAGCAGGGTGGACCTGCCACAGAGACGGCTGGAGCAGCGGGGCTCCCCTCCTCCACCTCTTGCCTCCACTGCTCTGGGGGTGTTGGCCCCGTTCTGGATTTCTGCGCTCGAGCTGCTTCACACAGGAGGGAAAAGGCACCTTCATCCTTGAGCTCATATCCTCATTTTGCAAAGCTCCAGGAAGGACTTGGGTTGAGCATTCCTGCTGCGGCTGGAGAGGGGTGTGCTCTGGGAGCAGTAAGGAACAGGCCTGTCCCCACATAGGCAGTGAGCGTGCACACACTGTACTCAGTGGAGATGTGCCCACCTGCCCGGCGACCCATCTCTTCCCCAGTCCTGCTGCTCTGAGCCAGGGGATCGGGCTGTAGCCTCGGGGAGCACGTCACAGGATGGTTTTCCCCACGCCCTCTACCCCAGCTCCTACCACTGCCAGTGAGCGCTGTCTGAAATGTGACAGGAGAAAATTCTAACTGTGCAAGGTGTGATCAGTCATAAAATACGATGGCACGTGAAGTCTGCTATGTGACTAAAAGTTGGAAAATTTTCAGCAAGATAAACTGAGTACCATCTGTCTCAAGTAACGCTCTCCTGTTTCTACTGGCTCATCCTAATTTATGTCATCCATAGCATTTATCGCACTCTGTGATTACTTGGTTTATCTGTTTACTTGTTTATTGTCCATCCCTCGTACTAGAATGCAAGACCCCTGAGGGCTGGGATCTTGTCTGTCTTGGTCCCTGCAGCATCCTCACCGAGCCTGGTGCCTAGCATGGCCCTGGCGTGACGTGTGCAAGAGAGCGTTGCTTCTGCCGAAGCTCGGGCGTGTGGGGCTTTGCTGAGGGCCGCTGCACTTGTCGTCTGTGTGTGATGACCCGAATGTCTGCAGGCGCTTCCTGGAATCTGCTCTTGTTTGCATCACCCCTTGCAGAAGTTCCTTCAAGTCTCTGAGAACTGAATGTGTGTTTTCTCCTAATTTCGAGTGTAACTTCCCACTCCTTTGTAACCCCCTTCTATTTCTTTCACTGATCACTGGGAAGAAGGGGATTTCTGGTACAAACAAGAGTCAAAATGAGAAGGGCGTGAACCCATGAGACAGTGATCGCCCTTTGGAGACGGTGTTCAGAGTCTCACCTCCCAAGTCTTTCCCATTCGTTCCATAAATATTTATTTCCTGGCAGGGGCTCCATTCACTCTCTTGAACCCAAATTGCCAAGTCCTTGTGGGGACCTGCCTGCAGCATTTGCCACCACTGACTGCTCTTTCTGGGACTTTCTCCACCCTTGGCTTCCACAGCAGTGGTCCAAAACCCTGTTTCTTCCTCCTTTGCTGTCTTCCTCTGACCTCACCTCCAAGTTCTTTTCAGGGGCTCAGCCCCGTCCCCTCCACATGTTAGACGACGCAGCGCCCACCGGTCTGCCCGTCCTCGATACTCACTTGGGTTCAGTTACTTCCGGGTGTGGTGCTTCTCGACCTCACACGTCTCGTTAGGTCCTGCGCTCTCCCAACATGCATCTGAGACTCCACGTGTGCGGGACAGAAGTCATTTTCTGCCCACACTCTCACTCCTCTAGATGCTTCTTTCTCTCGGCATTTTCCTGTCCCTCATCCAACTTGTAAGCAAAGCCTGTCCATCCTGCGTGCTTAGCGTCTCTCTCTGAGCCCGCGTCTCCTGCCTCTGCTTCAGCCGGCATCCTGTTCCCATCTGCTAGTGCAGCCTCCTCTGCTCACCTCCAGTCCTGCCCTCCTACTGGCTCTCTCCACACGTGTCCTCCAGAATAAACACAGTACAGCCCTGTCACAGTTCACTCTCTCACCCGAGCTCTTCAGCACTTCGATAACCTGAAGGCAGGATTAAGCCCCAGACCCCTGCCGCCCTTTCCAGCCTCCCCTCCAGCCCTGGCACCCGATACTCCAACTCTGTGGAACCTCTTGCAGGCACCCACCCGTGTGCCTAGCTACAGCACGCTGCTTCCTCTTTGCAGAAGGCCTCCCCTTAGACAACCTCGGAAATGCCATCGCCTTTAATAACCAGTTTATCGGGACGCCTCTTCAGGGCCCTCTCCCTCCTCCATCACTCACTGTCCCCAACCCTGTGTTTATCTCCATCACAAGCCCTATTACACTTTACTTCACTTATGTGGTTACAAGTCTGTCGTCCCTGCCAGACTGTAAACTTCGCCACACATCGTAGGCTTTCAGTATGGTCCCTGGGTGAATATCACGCACACATAAACTCCATGAAAGGGGCACTTTATTTTGTCACGGCTGTATCCTCAGAGCCTGCTTCGTAGCAGATATTCAACAAATATTTGCTGACCCTGTGAGTGAATACAAATAAAAAATGTACACACCAAGTGTATATCATATGCACACGTTCCAGAGGCCGAGGTTCCGGGAGTCTGTGAATCTATGGAGTTTCTCTTCAAAGCCCAAGGAGGCAGCACCACCCCTCCTGCCCCTCAATGGCCAGCTGCCGGCCGAGCAGCCGTGGCCTCCTCCCGGGCCTCCGGGTGACTCACGGGACGACTTTTCCTTGGGGAGGCGTGGGGGGAGATGAGGGGTAACAAAAACCACAGATGCTGGGGGTCATCCAGCCTGTGTCTGTGGAGTGAACAGCAGGAGCGAATCCCAGGCTCCCCCGGGGCAGGGCCAGGCAGGCGTCCGTCCCCTGCGGCACCGCTGGGCTCAAGCATGCACGTCGTGCGGGAGTCAGCCAGACTTACGCTCCTAAGGCACCCGCTGCAGCGTTAACGTGCGCACATTCCTTGTAGGTTGTGAGAAACACACGGGTGCAGTGATTATTAAACATCAAGTTGATCATTCCCCCTGTGTGTCTTTTTTATTCTTTACAAAGGGCTTTATCTCATTTGATGGTAACATCAACCAGGAAAGAAGGGCAATTTCACAGGTGAAGAAAAGACTCAGAGAATCAGTAACCTGCTTAGAGCATGATTCTCAAAGTGGTCCAAGGACTGGCGGCGTCGGCATCACCTGGGAACTTCATAAACACGCAAGTCTGGGCCCCACTCAGATCTCCTGAATCAGACGCTCTGGCATGAGGCCCACCTGTGCGTCGTCACAAGCCCCCTCCAGGTGGCTCAAATGCATGCCCAAGGTCGGGAAGCCCGGACCTAGAGTCATGCTGGCGGCAGTTTACAGACCTGGGAGAACCCAAGGATGTCCTCAGGCGCTGTCCTTTGTGGAGCCCCTTGCACATTAGTAGCTAATAGTTTCCTGAGCCTACTTGCTCCAGGCAGCCCTGCACACACCCGTTCCAGCTACGTCTCTGCCTCCCTCCAGTCCACTCTCCCCCAGCCCCCACCAGCCTCCTGTGTTCCTCGGGTGTGCCAAGGTCTTTTCTGCCCCAGGACCTTCGCACAAACTGTTTCCTCTGCCTGGAATGCTATCCCTCCCGGCTCCATTCTCCTCACATCGAGTCTCAAGGCAAATGTTCTCTCCTCAGAAGGACCTCCTCAGGGCACCTCCATGACTCTGTCATATCCCTCTGTTTATTTTCATCGCAGCATTTGACACCTTCTGAAGTTTACCTTGTATGTTTGCTGAGGAGTAAACTCCCTGAGGCAAGGTGCTGTCCTTTTTTACTGTCATGTCTCCACAGCCCACCACAGCGCTTAGCACACGGCACGCACTCAAACATTGATTGCATAAGTAAACCACAAACTAGAGGCAGCTCGGAAGAAGGAAAAGGCAATTTCCTTCTCCTGTGAGAAGGGCCAGTCTAGGCTCTCCTTGGGGGAGGGGGGCAGGGAGAGCAGTTTACAGTTTCTTTGAATGTTGGGGGCACCTGATGGAAGCTTCCACGCAGGACTTGGTTCCCAAGGAGAAGCAGATCAATGAGTTAAGCTTCAGTTTCCACAGATGGGGGCGGGGAGGGAAGGTGGTTCTAGATGGGGTGAGTGGAGTGGTGGGACCCAGGGGAGGGCGTGGCTGCCCTAAGACTGGGAAGGGACAGTGCTTTATTTTATTATTAATATTTGTGGTTAAAAAAAATACCATGAAATGCACCTGCTTAACAAATATGTAAGTGTATAGTACAGTGCTATTACTATACATACATTGTTGTACAGCAAATCTCTTGCACATTTTATCTTGCAGGGCTGAAACTAATATTCATTAAACAACTGCTCACTTCCCCCTCTCCCCTCCCCCGGCAGCCACTGCTCTACCTCGTGTCTCTATGAGTTTGACCCCTCTAGGCACCTCATATACGTGGAATCATATAGGATTTGGCTTTGTGTAGCTGGCTTATTTCACTCAGCAGAATGTCCTCAGGATTCATTCATGTTGAAGCACATGACAGGATTTCTTCCTTTTTTAAGGCTGAACAATATTCTAGTGCATGTATAGGTTTCATTTACTCTATCCATCGGGCCATTAACAGACATTTAGCTTGTTTCCGCCTCCTGGCTATTGTGAATAATGATGGTCTGAACATGAGAGTGCAAATCTCTCTTTGAGAGCCTGTTTTCCATTCTTTTGGGTAAATACCCTGAAGGGCAATTGCTGGGTCATATGGTAGCTCTATTTTTAGTTGTTTTTTTTTTTTTTTTTTGTGGTACGCGGGCCTCTCACTGTTGTGGCCTCTCCCTTTGTGGAGCGCAGGCTCAGCGGCCATGGCTCGCGGGCCCAGCCGCTCCGCGGCATGTGGGATCTTCCCGGACCGGGGCACAAACCCGCGTCCCCTGCATCGGCAGGCGGACTCTCAACCACTGCGCCACCAGGGAAGCCCCTATTTTTAGTTTTTTGAGGGACCTCCATACTGTTTGTTCTCCATAGTGGCTGCACCATTTCACATCCCCACCAACAGTGCACGAGGGCTCCACAGTCTCCACACCCTTGACAACACTTGCCATTTGCCGGATTTTTGGCCATTCCAGCCATTCTGACAGGTTGAGGTGATATTCCATGGCTTTGATCTGTATTTCTCTGATGATGAGTGATGTTGAGCATCTTTACACACACCTGCTGCTCATTTGTGTGTCTTCTTTGGAGAAATGTCTATTCAAGTCCTTGGAAGGGACAGCTCTTTTTTGTTTTGCTTTGTTTTTAGAAATTTAATTAATTATTTATTTATTTAGGCTGCGTTGGGTCTTCGTTGCTGCGCTCGGGCTTTCTGTAGTTGCGTCGAGCGGGGGCTGCTCTTGGTTGCGGTGCGTGGGCTTCTCATTGCAGTGGCTTCTCTTGTTGCGGAGCCCAGGCTGTAGGTGCAGGGGCTTCAGTGGTTGTGGCTCGTGGGCTCAGTGGTTGTGGCTCATGGGCTTAGTAGTTGTGGCTCGCGGGCTCTAGAGCGCAGGCTCAGTAGTTGTGGCGCACAGGCTTAGTTGCTCCGCGGCATGTGGGATCTTCCCGGACCAGGGCTCGAACCCGTATCCCCTGAATTCGCGGGTGGATTCTCAACCGCTGCGCCACCAGGGGAGCCCCAACGGCTCTGTTTTGGAAGGAAGTTCTGCAAGAGGTGGAGACCCATCGGTGCCCTTACATGGAGCGCTCTACACCGGGGGCCCTGGACGCAGCCCCAGCATGCAAGCTTGACAGAGGGTAAGAGGTGAAGACTCATCGGTGCCCTCCCATATCCAGAGGGGCCATGCAGGCCACACCAGCTGCTGAGGTGCTGTGGTGCTTACACCATGTTCTGGACTGTGTAAACCCCTGGGTTCCAGAACAGTCTTAAGGCACACACTGTCCCGAATGTGACAAAACTCCTGTGTCTGTCTAGTTTTGTTTAAATTGTGATAAAATTCACAGAACTTAAAATTTACCATCTTGGCCAGTTTTAAGTATAAAGTTCAGTGGCATTTTAGGTAGGTTATGGTGCATGCATCTATAGAACTTTTTCTTCTTGCAGAACTGAAAGCTCTGTATCCATTACTCGCTAATTCTCCCGTCCCTCTCCTTCCCGGCCCCTGGAAGCTACCCTTCTGCCTTCTGTCTCTATGAAGTGGCCGACTCCAGGGACCTAAGGTGTGTGGAATCATGTAGTCTTTTCGTGTCTGGCTTATTTCACTCAGCCCAGTGTCCTCAAGGTCCATCCATGTTTTAGCATGTATCAGAGTTTCCTTCTTTGTTTTCTTCCAGCTTTATTGAGATATAATTGACATACAGCGCTGTGTAAGTTTAAGGTGGACAGCATAATGATTTGACTCGCACACATCATGAAATGATTGTCACAGTAAGTTTAGTGAACATCCGTCATCTCACAGAGATACAAAATTGAAGAAACAAACAGGTTTTCCTGTGATGAGAGCTCTTAGGGTTTACTCTCTGAATAACTTTCCTGTCTAACAGCAGGGTTAGTTATCTTGATCATGCTGTGCGTAACATCCCTAGCGTTTCTTTATCTTATAACGGGAAGTTTGTACCTTTTGACAGCTTTCATCCAATTCCCCTTTCCCCCCTCCCCCTGCCTCTGGTAACCACGACTCTGATCTCTTTTTCTATGAGTTTGTTTGTTTCTGAGGTATAGGTGGCCTGCAGCACTGTGTTAGTTCCTGTTCCACAACACAGTGATCAGATATTTCTATACATTTAAACATGAGCACCACAGTGAGTCTGCTTGCCATCTGCCACAATGCAGACGTTGCGTAATTATTGACTCTTCTCCCCACACTGTACGTTTCATACCCTTGACTCATTTATTTTGCAACTGAAACTTTGTACCTCTTAATCTCCCTCACCTATACCTCTCCTCCCTCCACCCCCTCCCCTCTGGCAACCACTTGTTTGTCCTCTGTTTCTATGACTCTGCTTCTCTTTTGTTAAAATCTCCTTCTTGTTTAAGGCTGAATAGTATTGCATTGTATGTAGAGACCACAGTTTGTTTAGCCATTCATTCATCAGTGGACACCTGGGTTGCTTCTACCTTTCAACTATTATGAATAATGCTGCTGTGGACATGGGTGTATAAATATCTGTTCAAGTCCCTGCTTTTAATTCTTTGGGGTATATACCTGGATGTGGAATGCTGGATCATATGGTAGTTCTGTGTTCAATTTTTTGAGGAACCACCATACTTCTTCCCATCATGTTGGCTGTGCCATTTTACATTCCCACCAGTAGTGCACAGAGGTTCCAGTTTCTCCACATCCTCCCTGAAACTTCCTACTTTTTGTTTTTGTTTTTGATAGTAGCTATCCTAATGGGCATGAGGTGGTATCTCATTGTGGCTTTGATCTGCATTTCCCTAATGACTGGTGATGTCGAGCATCTTTTCATTGCCCATTCATGCATCTTCTTTGGAGACATGTCTATTCAAATCCTTTGCCCACTTTTAAATCAGGTTGTTTGTTTTTGTAGTCATCTATTAAACTTGCCATCTGCCATTCATGAAGTGTAGTATATGTCATGGATTATGTAAGCCAGTAACAGACACGATCTCATTTTATCCTCATAATAACCTTGAAATGCAGGTACAATCAATATTCGCCTTTTATAGAAGAGGCACCAAGGCCCAGAGAGGTTAAACCACCTGCACAAGGTCACACAGCTGTAAGTGGTTGAGCAGGGACTTAGACCAATCCTGTGTGATTCTAAGCCCTGCCCCATGACCCTGCAGCTCTCACCATGTGGCAGTTGATAGGGGAGGCTAGAACCAGGCCCCCTCACAAGTCACCTGGGTCTCTCCCCTGAAGCTCAGCATCCTAGGAAGACCCCCAGTTTGGGGGTTAGGAGCATGGGATATGCTAGTCTCAGCGCTGAGATGGGAAGCTTCCAGCACAGTCCCCCCATTGCACTCGGCCTGTGACAGCGTCAGAGCCAAGGGAGAGTGTGGATGGGAAAGCGCTTTGAATAATATAACATGTCGGGAAGAAGTGAAACACTGTCAGGACACATGAGGCAGGTATGTCTCCTGGCACCTGGGAACATGGACCGTCCCGTGGCTCAGAGGGTCTGCGGTGGCGGGGCTTTGCACTCTCCCCAAACACCTGCAGGGGCCCGGTGGAGAGGGTGGGAGCAGGTACCTCCATGTGGGACTGGCCTCTGCTGCTCCATCCTGTTCAGGGCTCTGCTCACAGCGACCATGAAGAAGGTGAGAGCGCAAGTGTGACAGGCAGAACAGTGGTCCTCGGCGATGTCCACGCCCTAATCCCCAGAACCACTGAATATGTTGGCTTCCGTGGCAAAAGGGACTTTGCTGATATGACTAAGCGAGGGATCTTGAGATGGGAGATGATGCTGGAACTTCTGGGCGGGGGGCAATGTCATCTCCAGGTCCTTGTACAAGGGAGGCAGGAGGGTCAGAGAGAGCAGAGATGTGACAACAGAATCAGAGGTCAGAGTGATGTGATTGCTGACGGGGAGCATGAGCAAGCCACGCAGGTGCCGCTAGGCACCGGGAAGGGGCAGGAACAGATTCTCCCCTAGAGCCTGCAGGAGGAGCGCGCGCTGCCAGCGCCTTGATTTTACCCAGCAACACCCACGTCACACTTCTGGCTCCAGAACTGTAGCTTAATAAAGTTATGTTCTTTTGAGCCACCAAGTTTGTGGGGATGTGTTACAGCGGCAGTAGAAAACAAATTCGACAGCCCAGTTGAAAATGCACAAAAGAGGTGAACAGGCATTTGACAGAAAAGGAGACGCACGGGCCAGTAAGCAGGTGAAGGGCTAGCCAGCATCGCCGGCGGACTGGGGGGCTTAGAATGGACATTCCCATTCCCAAAGCGGGAAACAGGAAGGAAGGAGGGGGTGACAAGTCCCTAGCAAGGCCAAACCCTAATCTGTGGTGTTTTGTTTGGCAGCCTAAGCTAAGACACCAGTTATCGAGGAAATGCAAATTAAGGCCCCAGTGACGCTCCACTGGGTTAGCCAAAAAGTTCGTCCAGGTGTTTCCATAAGATGTTACGGAAAACCCCGAACGAACTTTTTGGCCAGCTGGATACTTTAATTGGCAGAGTAATCGGAAAAAATTAATAAGCCTGTCAATAACCAACGTTAGGGAGGAGAAGAGGCCGTGGATGGGGGAGGGGTCTCTCGTACAGTCTTGGGGGTGGGGCGGTACTTTGGTGGGAAACAACCCCCTGTTAATCCTGAAGCCACACCTTCCCACTTCTAGAGCTCTACCAGGGGTACGGCAAGAACGCCAAAGAATAATCATAAGAGCGCTCTTCCCGGTAGCAAAAGGCTGCAAACAACTTGAAGGGCCATCAGCGGGAGTGTGGAGAAATAAACCAAGGGACATTCATACAGTGTACCGTGATACCCCAACCAAACGGACAGGCTGCGGTGACCGGTGGCAACTGGCATGATTCTTCCCAACACAATACTAAGTGAAAATAGTAGCTCTGAAAAAAATGACACAGAGCAAGATATACTTTGATATATCATTATATATATATTGATATATATATAAATTATATATATATATATATTTATTTGATACAAAACAACCAAACTAAAAATAGATACCCTTTAGGATCGCATAAATACAATACAACCACCTAAAGAATGTGGGAACAGAGAAAACAGGTAAAACAAGAGCTGGGCATGATTTGAAAAGTTAAAATCTGGACAAGGACATGTGGATTCACTAGTCTCTCTAGCTTTGGATGTGTTTGATGTTTCCATTAGAGAGAGAAATGTTAATATAAAGAGAAAGGCAGGGGGTCAGGGTGATGGGATACAGGGAACCCTACGATGAAATGTCGGTTGTTGTCATAGGTCTGGCTTGGCTTGTTTTGTTTTGGATGGTGAGTTCATGGGCACTTGTTACATAACTAACTAAATAACCAAATTAAAGCCAGTCACGCATGGAGCCACGAAGAAGCAATTTGGGAAGTAGACGGAAATCGTGCAGTCAGCCTTGCGTGCACTTCTCAGTGGCACTGGGTGGGCTGTTCCCAGGACGGTCCTTCTGGAGCTCCATCTGCAAGGGGAGCCTTGGAACTTGTGCAGCCCTGGCTGCTCGCTCGTTCTCCTGCCCTTGCCAGCCCTTCTCCCCGCCCAGGCCACTTCTCTAAATCCTCTCCGGCAAAGGCCTGGGCCAGCTGTCCTGGGGCTTCGAGCTTCCTGATGAGAGCTGGTCCCACGTTTGGGACGTCACAGGTGATCTGCTTGCACTTTGGGACAAACTCAGGGGCTCACATTCATCCCCAGCACAGGGCAGCATTCAGGGGCCCTGAAGAAGGGACCACGTGTGGGAGTAGCTGCTGGGAGAGAAGTAGGCGGGGGGGAGGGGGGAGCACCCTGCAAGGGGGAAGGAGTCTTCCTTCGAGAAGAAAATGGACTAAGAGACAGGGCCCCTGCATCGCGCGTGCCTGTGCGTGTGTGCGTGTGTGTCTTTAGTGTTCGCTCAGGGCCGGTTCTTCAGGGACGCCTGGAATTCCTCTGAGCCCAGAACTGGCCCCTTGGCAACCTTAATGAGCAAAAGCTCTTGCTCACTTCTTGCCCACACCCAGCTCTTCCGGCTCTTCTCAAAGTGTGGTCCCCTAACCCTAACCCTCACGCTAACACTGTCTCCTGTCTCCCGCCTACAGAAGGTTCTGCACGTGCCCGTCCTGCCTGCTCTCCCCTCCAGCTGCCTGGCAGCTGCCTCTCCCCTCAGTGGAGGTCCCATTGCACCTCCCTTCACAAGCCCCTGCCCTGCCTCCCTGGCACCTTAGCAGGTAGTTACTCCCCTAGTTTCTCTTCCATCTGCAAACTTATTTGTGTCTTTCTTCCTCCTTTCTCAAATCTGTGCTGGAGTCTCCCTGAGGCTTGTCTGAAGCTCATCCCTCCAGTGATGTTCTGGACCATCTCCCAGCACCTGGGCAGGAGCCTTCCTCTCCTGAGCTCCTCCCGCTAAGTCCTCTCCCCACGTTCAGAGATGAGCGGCACCAACATAACATTTTCAAACAAAACATTTTTAATTACGTTGAGCATTTATATTCTCTCAAGCAGCGCAGACCTGGTTTTGAATTCCAGCTCTCCAGGAAGCATTGGCCAAACTCTTTACTTTTTTCTAAACATTGGTTTCTTCTACTGTAAAAAGGGCTATCAAAACATTTTTGCATGATTATTAAGAAAAGGGTTCAATATTATCAGTGTAAAATGTATTGCAGCAAATCAAAACTACAGTGAGGTATCACCTCACACCGGTCAGAATGGTCATCATCAAAAAATCTACAAACAATAAATGCTGGAGAGGGTGTGGAGAAAAGGGAACCCTCTTGCACTGTTGGTGGGAATGTAAATTGATACAGCCACTATGGAGAACAGTATGGAGGTTCCTTAAAAAACTAAAAATAGGGGCTTCCCTGGTGGCACAGTGGTTGAGAGTCCGCCTGCCGATGCAGGGGACCCGGGTTCGTGCCCCGGTCCGGGAAGATCCCACATGCCGCGGAGCGGCTGGGCCCGTGAGCCATGGCCGCTGAGCCTGCGCGTCCGGAGCCTGTGCTCCGCAGCGGGAGAGGCCACAACAGGGAGAGGCCCGCGTACCGCAAAAAAAAAAAAAAAACTAAAAATAGAATTACCATATGACCCAGCAGTCCCACTACTGGGCATATACCCTGAGAAAACCATAATTCAAAAAGAGTCATGTACCACAATGTTCATTGCAGTTCTATTTACAATAGCCAGGACATGGAAGCAACCTGAGTGTCCATCAACAGATGAATGGATAAAGAAGATGTGGCACATATATACAATGGAATATTACTCAGCCATAAAGAGAAACGAAATTGAGTTATTTGTAGTGAGGTGGATGGATCTAGAGTCTGTCATACAGAGTGAAGTATGTCAGAAAGAAAAACAAATACCATATACTAATATATATGGAATCTAAAAAAAAAAGAAAATGGTTCTGAAGAACCTAGGGGCAGGATAGGAATAAAGACGCAGACGTAGAGAATGGACTTGAGGACACAGGGAGGGGGAAGGGTAAGCTGGGATGAAGTGAGAGAGTGGCATGGACATATAATACACTACCAAATGTAAAATAGCTAGCTAGTGGGAAGCAGCCGCATAGCACAGGGAGATCAGCTCGGTGCTTTGTGACCAGCTAGAAGGGTGGGATAGGGAGGGTGGGAGGGAGATGCAAGAGGGAGGGGATATGGGAATATATGTATACGTATAGCTTATTCACTTTGTTGTACAGCAGAAACTAACACCACATGGTAAAGCAATTATACTCCAATAAAGATGTTAAAAAGTAAAATTAAAAAAATAATAAAATGTATTGCAGCAATAAGAGCTTGAATCGTGGATAAAAATATTTAGTGTTTGATCCATACATTAGATGTTTCTACTTAAGCATTTATATAATCTGAAAGAGCTTTAATTTTCACTAGGCATCTTATACTTCAAATTCTTACAACAGGAGAAGAAACTGCAGTGAGTGTTCAAAGAAAGACCATGATGAGAATTCCGTAATTGCAGGTCTGATGGTGAGAAAAGGCCAGTGCTTCTCATGTTACAAAAATTACCTGCGTAGAAGAGAATGACCGAAAGGATAAATTCCCTCTAAGTACATGATCCATCTCCCTTGTAACAAGCCGCCAACAAGGAACAGCAGCAGCCTCTGCCCCGTGTCCCTCTGCTCACCAGCCCATATGCACAAGCAAGTTTCTTGAAAGAACAAGCTACATTAGCGCTCTCAACTTTCTTGTCCCGTTCGCTTCTCAGTTGCCTGCAAATGGATTTCCTGAAGGTCGTCTGTGTCAACACACCCCACCGGCATATCAGTGCTCTGGTTCCTGAGAGCCTGCTGTGCACGGGGAGTGCGGGGGTGGGGGGGCCCACGGGATTTTCGTTCAGCAAATGTTTGCTGAGCTCCTCCCTGATGAGGTCACCAGCCACGACAGCAGTATCGGCACAGGCCGTCAGACTTGGAGAAACACGAGATGGACACCTAACCGACTGGTGGGAGGCAAGGGAAGAAGAGGGATTGGCCAATGAAGGGATGAAGAAGGATGCTCCAGGCAGAAGATTAGCAGCACGTGGTAGAAACAAGATACGCAGTCGTATTCACGGGGTATTGTAGTCACATGGAGGCAGGCCTGGGAGGCATTCAGGGAAGGCTTCCTGAGCGAGGTGATACCTAAACCGAGACCTGAGGAAGGACTAGGCATCTGTTAAGGAGGTGAAGGACGACATCCCAGGAACATATGCAGTGTGTGCAAAGGCACAGGAGATGGCATCTTGGGAGTTCCCTGATGGCCTAGTGGTTAGGATTCTGAGCTGTCACTGCCGTGGCCTGGGTTCAATCCCTGGTCAGGGAACTGAGATCCTGCAAGCCGCGCGGCATGGCCAAAAAAAAAAAAAAAAGGAATATGGCATCTTGGGACGGGTGTAAGTAACACAGGATGATGACAGTGTAGCACCTGGAGAACAGCAATGCATGTTGAGTAGTTTGTACCGAAAGGGATAGAAGTCACTGAAGGGGGAGAGGTTGTGTGTGTCTGTGTGACTGTGACCGTGTTTCCTCTTTTAGAATGATGGAGCCTGCTGCTCCATGGAAGATGCACTAGAAGGGGCAAGACTGGCGGTGGGGAGACAAGTTAGAAAGAAGGCTGTTGTGACGCAATGGTTGGGGTGAAAACGACAGGTCGTCCACAAGGCCGGGGCTGTACCGTGTAATGTGTATCCAGTAGGGTCCATGATATCAAGTCATATTCACAGCTAGGCTTTCAGGGTAGGCAGACCTGAGTGTGAATCCCCACCCCGCCCATTACTAACCTCTCAGAGTCCATTTCCTCAGCTGTGAAGTCAGGACAATAGTAAGACCGACCTCACAGCTGTTGAAAGGATGAAAGAGCACTGTCCTAGAGAGCACAAAGCCCGAGACAGAGCACGCAGTGAACACACAGATGAGAGCTACCACCCTGGGCACCACCACCTGGACTCGGGGACCAGACACAGATGCTCAGAGACCTGAGTGCACAGTGGCTCCAGGGTTTCTGGCTGCCGCTACTCACAGGAAACAGAGCCCAGAGTGGGCAGGTCGCAGGGCAGGCAGGTTGGGAAGGAGATGTGCTCGTTTGTGGAGTCTGAAGTACCCACTGGTGGAAGAGAGAATCCTCCACGGGCCTCTCTCACTCCTTCACATCTCGCCATGTGTGCCAAGAAGGCAAGACCTGGCCACTTTGCATCTGGACCACTTATCAGCGCTTTGTTTGTTTCCTCCTGGCTTGCTTACCGGCTTCCTATATAAGCAGTAGATTCCCAAGCTGGGTGTCCTCCACCCTTGGTGGTGCAAACCCGCTGCGTGCGCAGAATCCCTCTGGGCCCAGCACACTGCTCCTGCAGGACTCAGAGGCCAGGGGAACTGATGCAAATATGCTGATGCTCATGCTAGGTGCTGTGGGTGCCTGAATAGAAAGTCCTGCGTCTCTGACCCAGTGTCATGTCTTCTGCCAGCAGCCAAGATTCAGTGACAGGTTAACTTAGCAGCTTGTGAGTTGGAGAGAGAGACTTAGAGTCATCAGTGTGTGCATGTCAGATGAAGCCATGAGTATAAATAACATTGTCTAGGGCTTCCCTGGTGGCGCAGTGGTTAAGAATCCGCCTGCTGATGCAGGGGACACAGGTTTGAGCCCTGGTCTGGGAAGATGCCACATGCCGCAGAGCAACTAAGCCCATGCACCACAACTACTGAGCCTGCACTCTAGAGCCCTCGAGCCACAGCTACTGAAGCCTGTGTGCCACAACTACTGAAGCCCGCGCACCTAGAGCCCGTGCTCTGCAACAAGAGAAGCCACCACAATGAGAAGCCCGTGCACTGCAATGAAGAGTAGCCCCCGCTCGCTGCAACTAGAGAGAAGCCTGCGTGCAGCAACGAAGACCCGATGCAACCCAAAATTAATTAATTAATTAATTTAAAGAAAAAAATATTGCCTAGTAAGAGGTCTGGGGCCGCACCCAGGGTAGCAGCATTGAGTAAAGGATACGGCTAAGAAAGGGAGCTCCCAGAGGACGTCAAGAAAGAAGCCTGGAGGAGAGCAGTTCCTTACAGGCCAAGGGAGTGCAGTTTCCATCAAAACAGAGTAGGCAACAGGATCAGATGATGCTTAAAAGTCAAGGAAGATGAAGACTGAAAGTAGTCACTGAGTTTAGCAACTAGGTCACTGGCAAGAGACATTTCAGTGACGTGGTGCGGCCAGAAGCCAAAGTGGAGTGGGTGAGGAATGAATGGACGTACATACAAGGTATCTCTAAGGAACTTGGCTGAGAAGAGAGAGATGGGGCCTTGGGAACCGGAGGGGTGGGAGCAAATACAAGTTTCCTTTCTAAATAGATGGAAGAGGGGCTTCCCTGGTGGCGCAGTGGTTGAGAGTCCGCCTGCCGATGCAGGGGACCCGGGTTCGTGCCCCGGTCCGGGAAGATCCCACATGCCGCGGAGCGGCTGGGCCCATGAGCCATGGCCGCTGAGCCTGCACATCCGGAGCCTGTGCTCCGCAACGCGAGAGACCACAGCAGTGAGAGACCTGCGTACCGCAAAAAAAAAAAAAATAAATAAATAAATAAATAAATAAATAGATGGAAGAGATTTGAGATTACATACTGAGAACAAGCCAGAAAAGAAGGAAAATTGGGGGTGAAATTAAGAGCAAGGAGAAGGACGGAACCAGGTCTCTGGAGGAGAGGAAGGGGGTGGCACTCAGATCCCAGCGGGGATGGCCTGGGCCCTCTTCCACTGAGATGGCATTGCTCCAGCCACACGCCCTCCCGCCGGCCAACCTGCCAGGGAAGTGGAGCCCAGCGTCCCTAGGGAGGGGCCTGGTCAGCACGTTTCCTGGAGGCCACTTTGCCTCGTGGTCCTGCAGGTTAGAGATGAGAGGCACCGAAGTGTTTCCTGGCCGGGGTTCTCTGGAGATGCCAACAGGTGTGTTCTACACACAAAGGGTGCAGGTGAATTTGGAAGGTGTCGCCCAGCCCTGCGAAGCCAGCCTTCAGGAAGACTGAGCGTTCTCTGCCAGCAGAGGTGGGTCCTTGCGAGTGGGGCATCCAGAGGGCAGAGGAAGCCAGCTGGGGGACACACAGGCCGCCCTCCAGGTACTGGGGGCTGACCCAGCGTTCACTCACAGAGTGGGAGGAGGCGAGTCCTCTGTGGGGCACGTGCACCCTGCTTGGAGTTTCTGTACCCCTCCTCTTACCCTCCCAGCTCAGGCCACAGTGTTCTCCTCCCACGCGGCACAGGAGGGAGCTGAGGACTTGCCTGACGCTCCGGGCTCAGGACACAGTGGACTTCAGCTCTCTCTGATTCGGGATCCAAGTCTCCTGCCCTACATCCCACGCTGTCCTTTCCCCCGAGCAGCACCCGGGGCCTGGGTCAGAGGCAAGGACACAACTGCTGCTCCTCCCGCAGCCGTGACCCTGAGACCAGGGTGGTCCGGGTCGCGACAGAGGAGGTCCCCAGGTGCCTGAGCCTTCTCTCTGGCAGGGCTGTGGTCAGCTTTCCTACCACCGTCTGACCCCGGGGGATCTGCCGCACCAAGGGGGTGAGGGCTGGTCTGGCGTGGAGCCAGGAACGGAGGGGACGGTAGGAACGTGCCGTGGGGCTGCTTGCAGGCATGCTTCTGCTTTTTCGCACGGGGGTTACCCCCAGGCCCCTTCTCCAGAGGTGTGAGAGCGAGAGCAAGAGAAGACAGCTGTTCTTTGCACCTGGATGGTCCAAACCCTTTGACACTGACTGATACCAGCAATGGGCTCTCCCTAAAAGAACACGCACACAACACGCAGCCTTGCACCTGGTTTCTGGTTCATGCACCACCGCCCGCCGCCACTGGCCAAGTCTCAAAGGAGTGTCCGTCAGAATCAGCTGAGAGGCTGGCTAAAAATGCAGCTCGCCAGGCCCCGCCGCGGAAACTCTCATCGGGCGGGTCTGGGGCGAGGCCCGGGAGTCTGCGTTCTCAACCAGCCCGGACGACTTGGGCTCTGATGCTCAGCGGCGCCTGCTTTGAGAAACCCGACTCCGGGGCTGAGACCCGCCCCCCCACCCCAAAGCTTCCATGCTCCAAACCTTCCCCACGTCGCCGAGCGCACGGACCCCTTCCCCTCCCCTCCCCTCCTATGGGCCTCGCCCGCCCGCGGTCGTGGAAGCATCTGGGGAGAGTGGTGCCGGCCGGGAGGGAAGCCCCCGGCCGCCCCCTTCGCCCCGCGCCACCGCCCGGGAGGCGCAGCGCGGCAGCCGGCAGGGGGCGCGGCGCGGGGACCACACGGAGGGGGCGCCGGGCGGCCCAGCGGGAGCGGAGGAGCGGGGAGGGGAGGAGGGGGGCACGCGAGGCCTGGGAGGCGCGCGGCGGCGCAGCCGGGGGCGGGGCGGCCAGGCCGGGGCGGGGCCGGCGGGCGGGCGGCGAACGCCGGGGGAGCGCGCCCGGGGAGCGCGGAGGAGGAGCGCGGACGCCGCCGCCGCCCCCGCCCGCCCGCGCGCAACAGTTCCCCGAAAGTTGCCGCCCGGGAGGCGCGCGCGCCGGGCGGCAGAGGGGCGGGCAGCGGCGGCGGCGGCGGGGACGCGGCGTCGCGGCCCGCCGCGGAGAGCGCGGGCGGCGGCGGCGGCATGGGCACCCGGCAGACCAAGGGCAGCCTGGCGGAGAGAGCCAGCCCCGGCGCGGCGCCCGGCCCCCGCCGCGAGCGGCCCGACTTCTGGGCGTCGCTGCTGCTGCGCGCCGGGGACAAGGCGGGGCGCGCGGGCGCCGGCTCGGGGCTGCCCCCCTACCACCGGCGCGTCGGCATGGTCCAGGAGCTGCTGCGGATGGTGCGCCAGGGCCGGCGGGAGGAGGCGGGGACGCTGCTGCAGCACCTGCGCCAGGTGAGCGCCGGGAGGGGGCGCGGGGGTGCCCCGCCCCTTCCCGCAGAGGCCCCGGAGCGCCGAGGGGCACCGCCCGGGCCCCTGCTCGCGGGGATGGAGCCCGGTCTCGCCGCAGGTGCCTCGACGCTGACCCTGAATTCGAGGCCTCAGGACAGGGCGGAGGAAGGCTGGCCCGGTGAGGCCCGGCTGAGAGGGACCTGTTGGAATAATGTCCCCGCTTCAGTCCTCTGCAGGCAAGGACTGAAGGAGGAGGAGGCTGGTCCCGGGGACGGTTCGTGGGAGGGGATGCCTGCCTGGGCCGAGGCGCTTTTCTTCCCCTCTACCCGCCGGCAGTCACCCCCGTCAAGGGTCCTCAAGGAATGCGCAGTCGTCAGCTTCCCCAGGGGGCGTCCAAGGGCGCAGCCCTGGGGCTGGTGAGATAGATGCCAGTCCCCAGGGGCTTTGCCCACCCGGGAGGCCTCCTGGAGAAGAGGCGTCCCGGATGGCGGTTCGGGTGGGCGACAAGGTTTTCTCTCCTGTGACTAACTTTGGCAGGCGCTCAGCCGGGGGCCCCCGCGGAGCAGTGGAGGGGGGCGGGGGGGGCTGGACTGGCTTCCTGCGTGACTGTCTTTATCTGCAGGGACTTCAGGAGGCTGCCTGCACTGTGCCCTCAGCCTGTTCCCGTCCCTGCCCCGCTGGTTAGGGACCGTCCTTGCACATCTGGCTGGTCTCCTCTGCTTTGGGGCTGCCATGGGGCTGACGCTGTCCCCCACCTCTCTTTGGCTCTTTTCCTTCCTCACTTTGTTTTGAGGGAGGGGGCGGCCTGCTCCGTGGATTTTGTGGAGTCGCAGAGAGGCAGGAGGGTGCACCTCCTGCATCCCCGGAGGTTGTCTTGGCGGGGCTTTGTGAGGGTAGCTGAGTCCAAGCCCGTATTCTTGCTAGATTGACCCCGTTAGTGGTGGAGTCCGGAGGGGATGGGGGAGGGGGCCTCTCGGGTGGCCTTTCTGAAGGTCTTCCATCACTGATGAGAGAGGCTGTAGGAGAACCTTCCCGGGAGGAGCTTCCAAAATCGAATCAGACCCACATCCCTCCTGGAGTCTGCAGCAGACCCCCAACCCCCTTTATATGTGGTGTGGGTTACCCTGGAGTGTATGTTCCCAAGGTGTGTGCTGTACAGGGAGAGGGAAGCAGAGGCTTCTGCTCTGGCCTCCACTTTCCCAAACAGCGTCCGGAAGGCTGCCTGAGATGCCACTGGATCCCCAGGTGCCTTCTCTGGAGCCCAGTCATCAAAGAAAGATGACATTCCACACCACATAACTTTCTTGGTGTGTATTTCTTTGTCTTTCAAAAACTGGAAACCAGTGTATGGCCTCTGTGGAAACTGTTTTGCTTTCAAACGGCATAATGGATTTTCCAGACCATCGTATCCATTTGCACAGCAGACAGTGAGAAGGTTTTTCTGATCATGTGCTGTTCCCTCGCACCGGGGTGGGTGCTTCGGAGGATTCAGGACCGTGGAGGGGCTGACGGTGGAGGTCCAGACAAGCCCTTCTGGGAGGGTGAAAGAGCACAGTGCCGCCAGTCGGTCCGCTGGGGCCTGCGGGTGAGGCAGACCCTCGAGGCTGAGTGTGATTCCACATCCTGGGGAAGCTCGTTTCGGAGAGTAGATGCGTCCCTGTGACCCCCACAGGGTCCCTGAGACAGAGAGCATTTCCGGAGAGTGTCTTGTTGGTGTCCTGACACCCTTCTCAGTGGCAGGACTGCGAGGGCTGATGGAGGGCAGAGGTTAGCCAGGCTCACCCTTTTCTGTGAAAGCAGCAGCATAACTTGCTCTCCAGTTCCAGCCATGTGCTGGGCTTTCCTGACCTCTGGGTAAGGTCTGTGGGCCTCTCTGGAGCCAGTGGCGGGCCTGCCCAAGGCGCCTGGAGAGCTGTGTTGCCTAGAACTTGCAGATCAGGGCCCCTCCGGGAAGTGGTGGTGGGCCCTGGGCGGTGTGGGAGGGGAGCCCCGGGCGTCCAAATGTCTGTGAGAAACCAAGAGGCGGTTTTTTAGGACCCTGAGGCTGTTTGGAGGAACGTAGAGCTGCATCTGTGCTGTGCACTGAAGTGGCTTTCTCCTAAATCGTATTTTCCTTTCCAGTTTCCTCCTCTAGGCTGGAGGTGGTGATGTTCAGAAAGGGAATGAGAAGTCACTGAGAGAGGTGCAAACACCCGGGGCCTCAGCCGGGGGGGGGGGGGGGGACCAGCAAGGCCTCATCAGTAACAGTGGGCAGAGGCGGGGTGTGCAGAGCTCAGGGGCTGGTCCTGCTGGGATGCTGTCCCAACCCCACAAGGCGCAGGGTGGCGTTGATGAAGAGAAACAGGCAGAGACAGTGGCAGCCCGACAGCCACAGCGTCCGCACTTGCTCCTGTGTTTGACAACGTGTGTGACTGCCCAGAGCCCGAGGGGGGGAGGAGGCTGGAGGTCCTCAGTCCCTGTGGTTCTTCACCCCCTTGAGTCCGTGAGCTTTTTGTGGCCCTGAAAGAGTTCTAGACACTCTTCCCAGACCAGTGCAGCAACATTCACAATCTTGCAAGCATTTCGGAGGGTTCGCAGACCCCAAGTTCAGGATATGCCCCTATCTGGGACCTCCCCTCCCCCGACCATGTGACTTGCTACAGGCTCAGGATGTGGAACTAGAGACCCCGGGACCACGTGTGGCAATTCACGGTGGGCTGAAGGATGGTGGCTGCCGCTTCTGAATCTAGGATTCTTTCCAACCTGAGATTTGGGGGGTGGTTTCCCTGATGGGAGACTCTCCAGCCTGTCCGAGCCTGTCCCTTGCCAGAGAGGAATCAGGAGACCTCCTTCATGTTAAGGATGCCGAGCTGTGCTGGGGGTGCAGGCAGGATGCCAGGAAGCTGCCAGCTGCCTGGAAGGAGCAGAGAGCCGCCCCCTTCCCTTTAGGAGCCGTGTCATCTCAGTAAGAGCCTGGGGCCAAGGGTCAGCTCGGGCAGCTTGCCTTCCGGTCCTCAGTCTGCTTTGACCTTGGACCCAGCTGATAACCTCTGTGTGGTGTTTCCTTGTTTCCCAGAGGGTATCTGAGGTACTGAGCAGAGCAAATACTACAAAGTGTGTGACTCGTTCTCCCGGCCACGATAAGAAACAGGAGAATCTGCTTGGGGTCTGGGCGGGCTGCGGGCAGGGTCTCATACCCTTTCTCCAGCCGGGCCCAGGATGTTTCAGATTCTGTCTACCTGACCAGGGCTCAGTCCAGGTCAAAAGCTCACTGCAAGTTCAGAAGCAGTGTGGGGCGGCGTGGGGATGAAAGAAGTCAGCTGTGGATAGAAGAGGCCGCTCCTCTCCCCTCCCCCGGCCCCGTTCCTGCAGGCCTCACCCGTCCCCAGATGTTGCTTCCTAAGTCTTAGGCTCACACTTGCCATCTTCAAGGAGCCCTGGGGAAGAAGTAACCTTTAGTCATGGAGAGAGGGCAAGTGCCGAGCTACAAGGGAGGTGGGGTGTCATCTCTTCAGAGCAGTGGTTTCTCTGAGTCCCCAAATCCCAGACTGGGCCATCAGCCAGCTTCCTGGAGCACCAGAGGAAGGGCTCAGTTTCCCCGGGACACCCCAGGCTGAGGTGGCTGCCTCCTCCCTGCTTTCCCATAAAGAGGGTCTGGTCGGGTTGGCTTATTGCCCCTCAGTGTGGCGCAGCCCCGCTGAGCAGAGCTGTGCCAGGCTTAGCCCGACGCTGTGGCCCCTGGGAACGTGAACCTCACCAGCAGTGCAGAAAGGAACCCTCAGCAACGAGGATGTCTGGCTGCCCCAGGAGGCTGGCTAAGGGGCGAGCACGCGGAGGGCCCTTGGGAACCTGGAGGTTGGGTGCTTTTTCCTCCGACAACCCCCCAAGAGGGTTGCTTAGGCGAGCAGCTTGGAAGGCCACCAGACAACGAGCAGGGAGTTCCCCACCCTCAGCCTCCATCTCGTTCTTCTCCACCTGGGATGCACTTCCGCATTTCCGCAGAATGCTCCTTACCTTTCCAAGGCCACCCTTCTGAGCCACGTCAGCCCAGGGCTCTGAGATCCGGGTGCCGGTTAGGCTGTGTGGATTTAATCGTCCCTACAGACGTAGTTTTCCCCGCTGTCCATTTTGTTTGTCAGGCTATGTCACATGCTCCCTGAGGGTGGAGACCCCACCACTGCCTTTGTGTTGAATACCAGCTGCTGCAACCTCGAGTGAGTCGTGTGCTGGGGATGCGCTGTCACGGCATGTCCTCGGCAAGCGCTTGGATCTGGGCTGTGCGTCCAGCGGCTTATTTGCCCGGCCGGGTGGTACGGTCGTGAGATCTGGCGAGTTTGCTGTCATTTGGTTGGATTCCTGGGAGCCGTGTCCATAGGGATCGGCTGTGGCCTGGCGGCCCGCCAGGCGGTGGTGTTCTTGGAGAGGGGAGTGGCATGGTGCCCGGCCTCCGAGGGCTCCGTGGGGATCCCGCTCGGCAGGTGCAGCTCAGGGCCTCTGCTGAGGTGGCGGGAGAGAGTGGAGCCTGACTGGAGGCTGGCCTCCACGTTCCTCACTCGCTGCTTGTGCTGAATCATGTTTGTTCCATCCGCAAAGAGAAACCTGCCTTTTTAAACGCTGCTGCTCTCTGACCGGGCTGGGCATTTCCAGGGCTGCAGAAGCAGGAGGAATCCCATGCCAGGGCCTGCTCTACTGGTTTCCAAGGCCAGGACACGGCCACCTCAGTATGGCCGGGGGGCGGGGAGACGGCAGGGCCGGGCTGGGCCAGCTATCCTGGCTTCAGGTCTGGTGCGGAGGGGGCCCTCTGCTAGAGCTAATGCCCGCCCCCTCAGAGATACCCACAAACAGCCTGGGCTCCACCGCGGACCCCCACCCCCCCGCCTTGCCTAACGCCGCCTTGGGGCATCGGGGCACCCTCCCCTTGCCCAGAGTCATTTCATTTCCAAGTGCACTTTGCTGGCAGAGGCCACAGATCGTATACCGGGCACAGGAAATCCTTGAGAGGATTTTAAGCTTGTCCTCAGGGACGCTCCCCCCCCCCGCCCCACCCCCCCACAGTGTCCTCGCTCAGGAGCCAGCAGGGTCTGGCTCAGACCTCTCGAGTCATCCTGCCAGTAACCGGAGGCATTGTTGGTACAGCCTCCCCCATCCTCAGGGTTCCAGCGGCTGCGCCAGTCCGCCCACACAGCCCACACACGCCTGCAGGCCGGAGCCACCTGCAGAAGGGTTATCCAGGTGATTAGGGTTTCTCCCCATCGGGGTGCCCAAGGGGTGGGGTCAACATCTGGGGAGATCCCCACCCCAAGTGGAGGTGTCAGCCAGCCGTCTGCCCCCGTCACTTTCCCGCCAGGAGCAGCACCGTGGGCGGCCTGTGACAAGGGTGACCCCCCCACCCTATGCTGCGTGCCCTGGCCCTCCGGCTGTGTCACATCCACTCTCCTCAGGAGAAACTGGGGGTGGGAGCCGTTGTGTAAACCGGCGGGCCCCATCACTGTCGCTGGGAGAGTCCGCTGTTCTGATGAGAGCAGTGACCTTGACGGGCCAAGCGGGACGGGGGCCGGGCCTTACAGTGCCTGCTTTCCTCCCCACCCCACCCACTGGCCCGAGCAGAGCCCACGTGGCTCTCTGGGAACATTTCCCAGCCTTTTTTTTTTTTTTAACTTTTATTAGCTCAAACTCCTGGCTGCTGCAGCCATATGGAGTTCTGCCGAAGGCTGCTGCTCAAGGGATGTGGCATTTTGATGTTTCTAACTTCATCTTAACCAGGATAGACGCAGAGTCGGGCGAGAGTGGAGGATGTCAGTGTTTACCTGCAGGGTGGCCTTACGTTGGACCTGAGGTCTGTGCCCACCTCCAGGGCTGCCCCTGCCTGCTCTGGCCTCCGCCTCCCGGCCTCTGTCTGCCTCTCTCCTGCCCGCCTCCTGGGCCTTCTCTGTGTCTCTCCCACTCCCTGGGCGAGAAGCAGACTTTTCGTCTCTGTTATTTGGCCCCATCTTGTTCAGCTTCCCTCTGCAGCCGCCACGCCCCAGCCTCCATGGCAGGAAGGCAGCCATGGGGGCCGTGAGAACTGGAGGGAGTCAGCGGCGGGGGGGTTGGTTGTCTGGTCTGGTCGGTGCCCGGTGCCTTGGGCGGGAGGTCAGGCGCTGGAGACACCCCTCCCGCCTGCGTGCTGCTTCCCAGCCCATAAAGCATTTTCTCCTGTTTATTTTGCTCCTTAAATAGTCTTGTGAGGTCAGCAGCATATTGCTTAAAGCAAAAAAGGGTGGGTTTTCTTTTTTAATATTATAAAAGCAGCGCATCATCATTGTACGAAAACAAGAAAATACAGATGAGCAAAACTAAGACCTGAGAGTGTTTCACGTGTCCCACAGTCTAGTGCCCGCTCTTCCAGGCAGTGGTCTAGGCCCCGGGAGGCAGAAGAGACAGTAGTAATTGTCCCCCCACCTCATGGAGGGGTTGTGAGGATCCAGGAGGCCGGTGCTGGTGCAGGTGCTTAGTGGGGCTCCGAGAAAGGGCTCCGCTCTGGTGGCCGCCTTCACTGGGAACTGGGGGGACCTTGGCTCTGGTCTCGGCTCAGGCTCTAACTTGCCAGCCCCTTCCCTTCTCTGGCCTCAGTTTCCCCACCAAGAAAGTGAAGGGCTGTGTGGCTGAGATGACCACTGAGGTTCCCTGTCACCACGCAGGTTCTACCAGGCTCCCGTGGATTCAGGGATGGACCCGTTCATTCCCACAAGAGCCGGATTCACAGTCGTGCACTGATGTCACTCCCTTGTCCCCACCTTGTACAAGAGCTGGGACACGGGGAGGGGCTTCTGGAGGGAAGCAGACCCCTGGGGCTGACCTCTGCACACCGGCACAAACCCTTCCTCCCTCGGGGCTCCCAAATGGACCAGGAGCTGGGCTGGGAGCTGCAGGGCACCAGCCCCCCACTTCCTAGTTGGGACTTTGTCTCACCTGCCCTGCCTGGTCCCTCCCAGCGGTCCTGGTGCTCAGGCCTGTGCCTCTCCTGTCCACACCCCCTTCCCAGGCCCTTGGCCCCTTGGCCCCCTGTCCCCCAGCACGTTCTCCGAGTGGTACTTTTTCAGTGGTTTGTTTGTTAAAGTGGGATGATGTGGCAGTGGAGGCCCAGATGAAGTTGGAGGAGGTGGAGAGTGGAGCACAGCCCGAGGAGAGGGTGGTCCCCGCACAGTGGAGCGTGGCCACGCCCCTGCTCCCGGCAACCAAGGACTCTGGGGGCGTGAAGGCCATTCAGTGAGTGAGTCCAGGTGGCCCAGTGGTGCCTCATCGCTTCAGTCCTTCAGTGAGATGTAAGGCAGCTCCTGGCCCATACAGGTGCCTTTGTGAGAAGTAGAAGAAGACACCTCTCTGGTTGGCAGAGACAAAGTCAAGGCTCGGTGAGTTCAGCCCCACCCAGACACCCTTGTGCAGTGTGCATCCTGCACAGCTGTACTTAGCATCCTTGGTGAAGGTGCACAGAAGTTCAGTCTTTATCAGCTGAAGCCAGTCAGGAGGCTCACCCCTTCTCCCATTTGCCCCCTCGGGCATGGCCTTCCTACATCACCTACGGCAGGGAACAGTGCAGTGTCAGCCAGAACATGATTTCTGCCTCTGAGCTGAACGCTTGCCCTCTCCCTCCTGAATCAGGGAGCTGAAACGATCGGGTATCTTCTTCTAGAAGGTTCCAGATCAACACTCCTGCCTCTCCAAGGGCGTTGGACAGATGCAAAGACATCAGTGAGTCTGGAGTGAGGCTCAGGGGGGAGCATCAGGGGGGACACAGGTAGATCAGAGAGTCCTTCCTTGCTGGGCTCCCAAGGACTCCAGCCCCTCGCCCATGTCCTGGGGACCAGGAATCCCTCCCCAGCTTCCCAGACTGTTTGCATCCCCGCCTCCGCTGATTCTGGGGGAAATTAGGTCTGGATGCTTGCACCCCCTGTAAATAACCTCCACGTCTCCAGATGAAATAACTCCCTTCAGTTTAGTTTTTACTAGTACGAGCCAGTCTTCTGAACTTCTTATCATTCTCATCGGCCGATCTACGTTTTCTATTTTCTTCTGCAGTTGCGGAGTTTCGGGGTTTCCAAACAGCTGCCAGCCCAGGGACCATGGGAGGGGGGAGGTTCTCGGAGATGGAAGCTCAAACACAAGTTTCCAAGTTACCTGTTCTGAGAATTCCCATCTCTCCAGAAATCACCTGCTGGTTGAGAATCGGCCCAGTCAAGCAGGGGGAGAATAATAGAGATGTTTTCGGTGTGACACATCTCAGTGGGAGGCTGGACCACGCGCGAGGGCCCAGAAGTGGGCACTGTGAGGGGGCCAGAGGCTCAGGAAGTTGGGGGAGCAGGCCTGGAATAGGAGAGGGGGCAGCAGGATGGAACTGGAGAAACAGTTTTGGAAAGCTGGCAGGAGGTGGCCAGGAAACCCAAAGGAGCAGAGGCAGCTGGCTGGGGACGTGAGAGCCGGTGTGTTGCGCCTGGGCCAGGCTTTGGTGGGGAGACGCCACCAAGGAAATCCTGTGGGCAGAACCCAGGGACCCTGGGACCGGGAGAGAGACCTGGGACCCGGGCAGGAGGCTCTGGGCCTCCGCGGGCCTGTCACTTTGGCCCTTTCACTTCACCCACTTCCACCTCCAACCCGGCCCTCCCAGGGTCCCTGGAAGCTGTGGACAAACTCGGTGACCTCCCAGAGACCAGGCAAAGGCCCTCCCTCCCCAAGGACACTGCCCTTTGCAGCCTTTGAGGCTCACTGATTCTTTCTTGTTGCTGCTGGCTGTGGCCCCTGGTTCTTCCACTTGTGGGGCAGTGAGGCCCCGAGGCAGGGCCTTAAGATGGGGAAGAGTCCACCTGGCCAGGGCTCCTTCCCTGGGTCCACTCCTGCCCCACCCCCCGCTGCCCAGAGAAAAGGTCTTGGGGAAATCAGCTGAGCTGGAGCGCAGGCAGGCAGGGCCTCGCCGCGGCCGTGGACCTGGGGGACCTCTTACCCCTGCACTTGGGTGTGAGCTGTATTCGAGCTGGACTCCCTGTCCTGCGTGACTCATCTCTGCTCCCCCGGATTCTCGGAGGCTGTGCCCGGGCCTTGCCTCTGACCTAGAGATTTAAAGTGGTAAAGACCCCTAGTCTGGGGCGGGGGGGGGGGTTGATTTTATGTGCCGTCTCGGCGAGGCCATGGTACCCAGTTTTTGGTCAAATGTGAGTCTAGATACTGCCGCAAAGATATTTTTTAGATGAGATTAACGTGCAATCCGTCAACCTTGTGTAAAGCGGGTGACCTTGTGTAGTGTGGGTCGGCCTCAGGCGATCAGTTGAAGTCCCTTGAGAGAAAAGGCGGAGGAATTCTGCCCCAGGCTGCCTGCCTTCAGACCTGCCAGCTCCCACAGTCACTATTCCTCACACCTCCCTCTCTCTCTCACACACCCCTCTTATCAGGTCTGTTCCTCTGGAGAACGCCGACTGTTACACTTGTCTTCCAAGGGCTGACGTCTGGGGGAGGCGGGTAAGGAACTTCCGGAGGCCCCCGCGGCCCCCCGCACTGCCACTGGATCGCAACCCTCCGGTCCTCGACTTCTCACTCTGAGAAGTGGGCTGTCCCAGGCAGCCTGTCCTGCTTGGAAAGCAGGTTGTCAGCGAGCCAGAGGAGCCTTGAAGTCACTCCTCCACCCCTTCTTCTTCTGCATTTCCTTCCACAATGGACCAAACCTTTTATTTAAAATGGACAACAGTAACCACATGGAAAGACAGATGGGCTTAAATGCATTCACCAGAAGCCATCAACAAAGGATTATCTCCCAAGCACAGATCAGGAGGGGCGGGGGTGGATGACAGAGTGCTGAGAATCTGTGGAATGTAGGAGCGGGTGGACCTCAGGGACCTGCTGGCCCCAGCCTTTCTGCAGAATCATAAGCCCACAAGGTGCTCTGGGGAGCGGGAGGCTGGAAAATAAGTTTGGGAAGTAGCGCGAATGC
Organism: Pseudorca crassidens; assembly: GCF_039906515.1. NCBI lineage: Eukaryota > Metazoa > Chordata > Mammalia > Artiodactyla > Delphinidae > Pseudorca > Pseudorca crassidens. Next base: position 5,476,066 of record NC_090314.1, on the reverse strand, counting down.
TCCCAGCCTTTCCGTCTTAAAGCGGTGGCTGAAACGTCGTCGGACGGGAGCAGGGCGCAGGGGTGGGCGGCACGTGCCTGGGGCCACACAGTGACCTAGGGGCTACCTCAGGCCTGGAGCCTGGGGGGCTCCTGCCCCGCCCTGAGCAGAGCCTGGGTGGACCTGTGACCGCAGGGGGCGGAGCAAACCCTCTTCAGGCCTGCTGTGCCACCGGGCTGATTTTGTTTTTCTGAAGAGAAAGCAGCCTTTTATTTATTTGTTGCTACTGCCGTTTCTTGGATTTTAATTGCATTACACTTGGCAATGGTCAAACATCTGTTTCCAGAGGCCTGCTTTGTGCAGAGAGTGTCGTTTTTAAAGACCTCAAAGTTAAAACACAAATAACGTGCAGCCGTGAAGCCAGCACGCTGCGTGCTGGCGGGGAGAGCAGACCCACCAGGCACTTGTCACAGTTAAGGAGGGTCGCCTGCCAGGGTGCCTGCCTTCAAACCCTGCAGGGCCGGTGGTCGTGGAGGGGCAGGAGCCCCCAGCCGCCCCCCTGGGGGACGGCGGCCCTGCAGTGGGACGAGAGAACCGGCCTCGCCCCTCAGCGGGACAGGCAAGCGGGCAGGGCAGCGGCCCGAGGGGCAGCTCCCACCCTGGAGCCGGCGGGAGCAGCCTTGCCAGCAAGCAGGCCAATGCCAGCGGGTTTCTTTCAGGGAGAGGCCAACGCGGCGGTAGCTTTTATGACTTCTTCAGGTTTGCTTTGGTGTTTCTGAAGTCTGAGAGTGTGTGTGTGTGTGTGTGTGTGTGTGTGTGTGTGTGTGTGTGCGTGTGCGCGCGCCCGCGCGCCTCTGGCCTCCCTCTCCGGGGACGGGCTACACTGGACACACAAACACAAGGACAGCTGCCCGCCCGGACCTCGGCCTCATTGTCGTGTCCCTGGGAGGTTTATGGTGTCCTTGGGGCGTGTTTGTGCACACACACCACACACACACATACACGCACATATATACAGACACACGCAGTACTCATGGGTGCTAGATTTTCTCAATTACGATTCAACATACTGAACTAAAAATGTTAAAGCCTACTGTTTCCCTAAGATTTTAAGTCTAAGCTACAAATGCCATTCTGTTTATGAATCTAGTAGATTTAAATAATCACATTTAAGGGTAGAGGGCTTATAACTTTGTCAAGTTTCTTTCAATATCTTAGTGATTTCGCAAATTTAATATATCCAGTTTTCTTAAGTTTATAAGTAGCCGTCCTAAAAAGCGGGACTTTCCCAAGCTCCCGCACAGTTCTTAAAATGCATAAGCTTATAAATACGGTGAATATTAAATTCTGTTAGACATTTCGAAACTGTCACAAACTCGGCCAGATCCTCCTTCAGCGTCCTGCTTAAAATCATAAGCCTAAAGTCAGTTACTCACTTACCCCTCTCGGATTGGAATTGCAGGCCTCATCTGTTAGGTGATTCTCTGAAGTGTTACAAGTGTGTGAAGCGTCAGATTTATGAATTTCTGGGTGCATCTGAGCCGCATTACTCCAGTGTCTGCCGGTGTAATTCAACGCCTCCAGGGTTAAGAGGCAGCGGATGAGCCCAAGAGCGACCTTCTGTCCTCAGTACCCCGAACTGCGCCCCCTCCAACTCCCCTGTCTGGGCGGCTTCACCGCTGGGCTGGATTCTGTCTGCTGCTGTTCCTTTCATCCGTCCTCCCCTGTTCCTCCTGCCCTCAGGGCCCCACCTCTTCAGCTGTTTAGCAGTGTCCTCTTGGATGGAGAACACCCCACGCCCTTGGCTCCGGGATCGTGCATCCCAGGGGGCCCGAAGAAAGAGTCCTTAGCAGCGACCTTCCCTCCTGGTAGAGAACTCCTACTACAGCAGCACTAAGGGATCTCTCCCCACTGCTTACATAGTTCCAGTGTCTGTGAACTCACTACTTGATTTTTTTTAAATTGTGGTAAAGTGTAGATAACATAAAACTTACCATTTTAACCACTTTTATGTGTACAGGTCAGTGGCCTTAAGCACATGTACAGTGTTGTGCAACCATCCATCTACAGAGCGCTTCATTTTCCCAAACTGAAACTCTGTCCCCATTAAACACTAATTCCCCATCCCCTTCTCCCCAGCCCCTGGCACCCTCCATCCTCCCTTCTGTCTCTATGGTTTGGACTCCTCTAGGGACCTCGTACGAGTGGAATCGTACAGCATGTGTCCTTCTGTTACCGCCTTATTTCATTTAGCATCATGTCCTCCCGGTTCATCCTGTTGGAGTGCGTGTCAGGATTCCCTTTACCACTTGTTTTTAAATGTTCTTTCTTACACTGGGCTGGAAACCGTCTTAGGGGATGTGGTTCTATAGGGAGCATTTCTTTTTTTTTTTTTTTTTGGCTGTGCCACCCGGCTTGCGGGATCTTAGTCAACCCTGTCCAGGGATTGAACCCCGGGAACTCGGGAGTGAAAGCACGGAGTCCTAGCCACTGGAGCGCCAGGAAATTCCCTACAGGGAGCATCTCTGACTAGCCCAGTCCCACCTCTGGGAGCAGACAGCAAAGGAGAGTGTGTCGGGGGTACACGCATCCAGAGAGGACCCAGGGCTGGTGGAAGCAGCAAGGAGGTTTCTGCCGATAACGGTCCCAGTTGCCCACAGCTGTGCTCCTGGCTGAGGTCAGCACAGGCCAGAGGAGGAAAGGGGTCCCCGCCCACTTGCCCTAACCTTTCCGCCTTGGTGCGTCCCCTGGGGAAAATGCCACCGCTGTTTCCATCCGCTGTATTAGTTTCCTAGGGCTGCCGTCACAGACGACCACTGTTTTGGTGGCTTCGAACGACAGAAACTTCTTCTCTCACGGCTCTAGAGACCAGAAGCCTCAAATCAAGGTGTGGGCAGGCCACCCTCCCTTGAGAGGCTGTCGGGAGAGTTCACTCTTCACCGCTTCAGCGGCTGGTGGCCCTGGCTGCATCCATCTTCCCATCCCTTTCTTCTCTGTGTCTGTCTCTTGTAAGGACACCTGGCGTTGGATTTAGGGCCCAACTGGGTAACCCAAGATGATCTCATCTTGAGATCCTTAATCTGCAAAGACCCTTTTTCCAAATGAGATAAATTCGCACGTTCTGGGGACTAGGGATGTGGAGTTGTCTCTGGGGCGCCGCCATTTAGCCCGGCGCATCCGTTTCCGTTTCTCACACGTGGTGTGTACCTTGCCCCAGGTGTCCCGTCCACCCCGTCCATCCCCGGCGGGACTCTGCCCACCTTCCTTAGAGGTCGTGGTCTTCATTCACGCGGAGCTCCTCTGGCTTCTCCCCTTGGCGGCTTCCTGGGGCTGCATCTCCCTGACAGCACCTGGCAGTTCCCGTCCCTCCCCTGGGAATCCCCGAGGCAGCCAGAATGTCAGGGGGGAGGGGACACGGAGACCGGTGGCCCAGGCAGGCCAGTACTGCAGACTGTGTCCCTCCCCCGGAAGAGTGGCCTCTGATGTTCCAGAGGAGGACCACGTGCGATCACTGCCTCGTTATCGCCCCGCGCACGCGGGCTCCGGTGGCCTCAATGCAGCTGTCTACCTTTTCTGGTTAATATGCGGAGCCTGCTGCCTGCTCCTTCCCCGGGCAGGAGCCGTAGCTTCATGCCTGGAGGAGAGAGACAGACACAAGCGCATTTCCCGCAGGGCCTTCCTCCTGGGAACAGGCCCAAAACCTGGAACTTAAAAGGCAAGAGGGTGCTCGTGGTTTAAAATAGCGAGTGCGTGGCAGCCTGCTGAGTGGCTTCCGCCTAAAATACCTGCGGAGACACACCAAAAGCAGATGAAAATTCCTGAAAGCCAAGAAAGGTGGGCGGCTTGGGAGGAACCCCTTCCAGCTCTGAGACAGATGGAGCTGCCCCGGCTCCCCCCGGAAGCTGAGACCTCCCAGAGGAAGGGGAAGCCCCCTTCTCCCCAGTCGGAGGGAGTCGTCAGGCAGCTGCCCCTTTCCCACGCGAGCAGTGATTCGGGGGCAGAAACAGTACTGTTGAGCGCTGCCCTCACTGCACCTCCCCAGGCATCTGCGTGTATTTGGAGAAAGCCACCCTCAGACGCTACCTCCACCAGGCAGGCGGGAGAGAGGGAAACCCGCGAGCGGTGGCCGCTGGCAGTCCAGCGTGGCCCGTGGGCTCAGCCAGGGATGGGGAAGTCCTGGGATGTGGACACCACTGTGGGTTTCCACAGACTCCATCTTTGGAGTTTTGGCGGCCCAGGCTGTGGAGGTGGGCAAAGATGTCCCTTGCCAAGGTCAGAGTCACATTAGCTCAGTGTCCGGGGTGTGGTCCCCAGGCTGGGCTCCTTACAAACCAGAACCTGAGAGGTGGACTCAGCTCTTATCCAGGGAGGCAGCCGTGGGACAAGGTCAAGATTCTGGTTAAAATTCCAACGTATGGGTGTGGTTTTCACACCAACAGGCAGTTACTCGACACGAGCTGGGTGTCCTACAATTCAACTTGATTCTGATGCTCTCTACCCAGAGGTGGTGTCCGATCCCACAGGTTAAGGGGATCCCACAAGGCAGCTCCCCACTTCAGACTCTAATCACAAGTCCAGGTTGTTACCCGTGCTTCTGACCAATCAGCTATAGGTTGGAGGTTCTCACGACCCTCTCCTTGGGTTGGATTAATTTGAGTGGCTCACAGAACTCAGGAAAACATTTTACTCACTAGTTTATTATAAAAGGATGTAACTCGTGACTTCCCTCGTGGCGCAGTGGTTAAGAATCCACCTGCTGATGCAGGGGACACAGGTTTGGGCCCCAGGAAGATCCCACAGGCCGCGGAGCAGCTAAGCCCGTGCGCCACAACTACTGAGCCCGCGTGCCGCAACTACTGAAGCCTGTGTGCTGCAACTACTGAAGCCCGTGTGAACCTAGAGCCTGTGCTCTGCAACAAGAGAAGCCACCACAATGAGAAGCCCGTGCACCACAACAAAGAGTAGCCCCCGTGCGCCGCAACTAGAGAAAAGCCCGTGCACAGCAACCAAGACCCAACGCAGCCAACAATTAATAAATTAAAAAAAAAAAAAAGATGTAACTCAGGAGCAGCCAGATGGAAGAGAGGCACAGGACCAGGTGTGGAGAAGGACACGGAGCTTCCAGCCCTCCAGGTGTCCACTCTCCACACCTCCCCGTGCTCACTGACCCAGAAGCTCTCCGAACCCCACACTCTGGAGAGTTTCTGGAGATTTCATCACATAGGCTCGACTGATTACCTCGGTCGCCATTGGTGACTGATTCTCTTCATCCCCTCTCCCCTCCCTGAGATAGGGACGGGACTGAAAGTTCCAACCTCTGATGACATGGTTGGTTCCCCTGGCCCCATCCTCAGGTGACCAAGGGGCCTTCCAAAAGTCACCTCATTAACAAAAATAAAGTCATTAAAAAAGTCATGTCTGGGTTTCCCTGGTGGCGCAGTGGTTGAGAGTCTGCCTGCCGATGCAGGGGACATGGGTTCGTGCCCCGGTCTGGGAAGATCCCACATGCCGCGGAGCGGCTGGGCCTGCACGTCCGGAGCCTGTGCTCCGCAACAGGAGAGGCCGCAACAGTGAGAGGCCCGTGTACCGCAAAAAAAAAAAAAAGTCATCTCATAACAAAAGACACCTTTGCCTCTCTCATCAGTTAGGAAATTCCGCAGGTTTTAGGAGCTCTGTGCCAGAAAGAGAACAAAGACCAAATATCTATTTCTTATTATAAATCACAACATCACACTAGACAGATGGTGGATGGGGGTCTCACTAGATCACCCCTCCTTCAGGGGTGAGCAAGTGGGGAAAATAACCCTGTGCGTCGGAGAAATACTGTGGAGGCTGGACCCTGACTCTGGAATGATCTACGGCAGGATCCAGGGGAAATGAACTTCGTGGGAAAAGAACAAAATGCCACGAAAAGAGGCAAAAAAGAGAAAAAAGACAGAGGGTGAGATGAAAAGGGAGATCGATGAGTGAAATAAGAATTGCAAGGACTCGAAACGCTGGCCAACACACAGTCCTGACTGGAAGCAGTGGGAGTGGGGTTGACGGTGCCAGACATGAGGTCAGTGGCAGAAGGCAAACCCTGCCCGTCCACGGGCGTGTGTTACGGGATGAACACGAGAAGAGGTCAGCTCAGAAGGCGCTCAGAGCCGGCATCCGCCCTCCTGATGAGACAGGCTATAAAAAGGTCCGTGTTTGTAGATGGAATGACCCCAACACTGAAGGTAAATTCAAAGAAAACACCCACAACCAGATATACAGTGGTAAAAATTGTAATAACCAATTACAATTGGTTGGCAATTGTAGTGGCCAACCAATTGGTGTGGCAGGCAGAAAAACAATGGCCAGGAACACGTGCTCCCTCGTATCTCAGGAAGGTGTCTGTTTTTGCCTGCCTAAGTGGCAGGACCTTTTTTTAAAATTTAAATTATTGCAAAATGCACATCACATACAATTTACCATCTTAAATTAACCATTTCTACACTTGAGTATCGTTAAGCACATTCACATTGTTTTGCAACCGTCACCACCATCATCCTCAGAACTCTTTTCATCTTGCAAAACTGAAACTCTGTCCCCAAGAAACAACTCCCCATCCTCTCTCCCCGAAAGCCCCTGGCACCCGCCGTTCTACTCTGTGTCTATGAAGTTGACTTCTCTGGGTACCTCATATGCGTGGAATCATCCTTTTGTGACTGATTTCTCTCAGCGTAATGTCCTCAAGGATCGTCCACAGTGTGGCATATGTCAGATCTCATTCCTTCTTATTCCATTGTAGACATATACCACACTTTGTTTATCCATGTGTCTGTAGAAGCTGATGGACACTTGGGTCGTTTCCATCTTTTGACCATTGTGAATAATGCTGCTACGAACATAGGCGTAGAAGGATCTGTCTGAGTCCCTGCTTTCAGTTCTTTGGCATATGTACCCAGAAGTGGAGTCGCTGGGTCATACGGTAACTCTGTTTTTAATTTTTTGAAGGATCGCCGTGGTGTTCTCCACGGTGGCTGCACCACTTCACATTCCTACCAGCAATGCACAGGAGCTCCAGCTGTGTGTCCATCCTCATCAACACTGGCATCTTCTGGTTAGAGTGGGGCTGGCGGTGGCTTGAGCTAAGAACTGGATGAGCCAGAGAAGTTGATTTGATTTGTATTAGGAAGGGAAGGGCTGGGTGCTGAGAGGGTTTGCAGGGTCGAGATGAGCCGCTGAGGGGCCGGTGGGGTCTTGGGCGAGACACAAGGAAGGGATGTTAGGAGTTTTGGTGGGCTGTCCTGAGGGTGCCCTTTTGGTGACGTTGTAAGATTGTTGTAAAGACATCAGCTGCTTTTCGGGCTATGCTGTATGTTGAACTGATGTTCCTGGGAAGGGGACCGTGTGCTGAGACCATCCAGGAGAGGCAGCTAGAGGTTATTGGCAAAGACAATCCCATGGACGTCTGGGCAGAAAAAGCAGCTAAAGACACAAAACCCAGGCTGCCTCAGAGTCACCTGCCATGCTGAGTACCAGGGGGCTACCGCGTTTTGAAGGTTAGTCTCTCTCTAGCCAGGTTGCCTTCAGGTGTGACGTTAACATAAAGGATTTTTCAGGTAGGCTAGAGCTCAGAAAATAACCACCCGTGTATTCATTCTGGATGACGTTCTCCGGCAGCGACGGCATGAGGTGCAGGTATGGGAGCAGCTCCAGGGAAGGGCTGAGCGGTGGCCCTGAACGCTATCGCAGTCCCAAAGACGTGCAAATCTGTGTTCAGACTGAATGCAAATGGCCAAATTTTATCATCGATAGAGTGCCTTTAACAATTAAAAAAAAACCCCACAAATTAAAACAATAAGAGCAGTGACCTGGATCTAAAATCTCTGATTATACCCATAAAGGCCAAGAAGAGGAGAGGCTGGCAGTCAGGCAAGTGTCAAAATTCCCCGCTGACCCTCCACCCCAAGCGCTGCCGAGGTCCTGGGGGCCCCCTCTGAAGCTGCCCGGGGTCCCCACGGTGCCAGCTCACTAGTTCGGGGCCAGCCCCCGAGATTGATATCGCTTCTGCTCCCAGACACCAGAGACGAGCTGTGGGCATGGGCGGAGCTTCCTCTCCCAGACCCCCCCCCCACCCCGCTCCACCGCCAAAACCACACCCGCATCAACAGGGAGCCTCGCTGAGGGTCGGAGTGACGGGAGAGAGCACAGCAGGGAAGCTGCACCCTCCCCAGGGGCTCCCTGGCTCCTCGCCTGGCTCAGCTTAGCCCCTTTCTCCCAGGGTACCCCATGCTTCTAGCGCTGCGGTTCTCCAGCTGTTTTCGGTATCAAGAGCCCTCTTTATTTTTTCTAATTTAATTGTTTTTGTTTTGTTTCTGGCCATGCTGCGCGGCGTGCGGAACTTCCCCCACCAGGGATCAAACCCACGCCCCCTTGAGCGGAAGCGCAGAGTCTTAACCACTGGACCACCAGGGAAGTCCAAGAGCCCTCTTTATACTTTTTTAACTCTTTTAAATTGAGATATAATTGACCTATAACATTGTTTAAGGCCCACAGTGTATTGACTTGATACATTTATATTGCAATGTGGTTGCAATTGTTGCGTTAGCCAACACCCCTGTCTTGTCCCATAAATATCACTTCTTCTAGTGTTGGTAACAATAGTTTTGTTGTCTTTCATAGTTGTACTGTGTACTGTGGAGACTTCCAGGACTTATTTTTCTTCTGGTTGCAAGTATGTACCTTTAAACACCGTCTCCCATTCCCCTACCCCCCAGCCCCAATCCACTCTGTTTTTCAGAGTTCTTCTTAGGTTCCACATATAAGTGAAATCATGCAGTATTTGTCTTTCTCTGACTTACCTCACTGAGCATAATGTCCTCAAGGTCTATCCACGTTGTTGCAAATGGCAGGGTTTCTTTCTTTCTCGCGGCTGAATAGTATTCCATTGTATATATAGACCACAACTGCTATATCCAGTCTTAGGTTGATGGGCACTTAGGTTGTCGCCGTGTCTTGGCTGTTGTGAATAACGCTGCGGTGAACATGGGAGTGGAGATATCTCTTTAATAGTACGTTTTCATTTCCTTTGGATATATACCCAGAAGTGGGATTGCTGGATTGTATGGTAGTTCTGTTTTTAATTTTTTGAGGAACCTTTATACTCTAAATTATGGAGGACCTCAAAGAGGTTTTCTCTCTGTGGGTCATATCTTATAAATGCTATCTGCTGTGTAAGAAATCAAAACAAAAATATTTTAAAGATTTATTTATGTATTCATTTAAAGTTAATAAGCTTGTAATGCGAAAGAAATTTTTGTGAAAATAACTATATTTTCCAAAAGAAAAAATATAGTGAGAAGAGCGGCATTGTTTCATAGTTGTGTGACTCCCTTTCGTGTGTGGCTGGCTTAGTAGAAGACAGCTGGATTCTCACACGCACTGCTTCTGCATTCGGTGTCTTGCAGTAGGTTGTTCTGGTTGAAGTCTACAAAGAAAATGTAGCATCGTGCTGCTGTGTCACTGGAAAAGAGGCCCTCACAGAGGCCCTGGAAGGGTCTTGAGGACCCCCTTCACACTTTGAGAAATACTGTGAATCTCTGCTCGCTTTTTGGAAAGCCGTACCCCTCACTCTTCCCACTGGAGTGAGTCCCCAAACCTGGTTCTTCAAGCTTCAGTAACACGGGAGCCCCACTTCTTCGAGGTGACACGTGCTTGCCGTTCACCCTCTTGGTCGCAGGCCAGCGACACTGTCCGTGCCAAGCTGCCCAGAGCAGTGACTCGGGCTGGTGTTCCCAGGTTTTCTGATCGGGGACGGACCACACGCACAGGTCCCAGAGATAGTACCATTTAGATTCGCAATGAGGAATCCAGGAGTCTCCTCGGTGCCTGGTTTTTGCAAGGCAGGCCAGCCCCTCCAAGGCCAAGGCAGTTGCCCGGGGCAGCCTGGAGGAGCCGCACGTGGATTTGGTTCTTCCACCCCCGCATTCCCCCACCCCGACGGGCAGCCAGGGCAGAGCGGAACACTGAGGTCCCCGGTGGGCAGGGTCGGTGGCACTGTCAGTGCAGTCATGACACATTTGTCCCCAGTGTGGGTGACAATGTGGGTGGCTTGGTGGGTGACTCGGAGAGGACACCAAGGACGCCAGACGTGGCCCGAGGCCCTCAGGACACGTGAGGTGTCTGAAAGCCGCACAAGCATTCCGGGGGCCTAGGTGGGGTCGAAGTAAAGGAGTAAAGCGATAGATAAAAGTGCAGCAGCGTCTGTCGGGCCCCCATCTGGGTCTCCCTGTTGCAGCTTCTTGTAACCCGGAGCCCTGGGACCTCCGGGAGCCCCACCCCAGCTGGAATTCACAGGGCGGGCGGTGGCCATGACTCACACGTAACTTACCCAGAGCACGGGAGCAGAGCCACATCTGCCTTCCTGGGGAGACCCCCTCCCTACCCCTTCCCTTCCTCCCACCCTCTGCCCCCTCCCCAGCCACAATTCCATGACCCCAGACAACAGCAGCAGCATGGAGAGAGGGACCCACTGTCAGCAGGCTGGGCGCCCAGACTGACAGGGAGGGTGGGGACATGCAGGGCGGGACGTGGCAGGGGGCCGGGGTGGGGGTGGGGCTGGGGAAGGACAGTTTACATCTTCCCACACCTGCCCCAGCGTCCTGGGTTAGCAGCTAGGGTTTTCTTGGTCCTTCCAGGATGGGATGGCCTCTACTGGCCTGGGAAGGAGGGGAGTGGGAAGACGGGGCAGGGCTGGTAGGAACCCAAGAAACCCAAGCAGCCATCCAGTCCCAGGGTTTCAAACTTCTCTGACAACAGAACTACTTTAAAAAACAGAAACAAACAAACAGAAACCCTGAAGGGCAGCCAGAGAGCTGTTCTGCGGAGAGCTGGGCCCAAAGCCTTGGGCCTCTCTCCATCATCATCAGCCCCAAGGTCTTGGGACACGGCTCAGTAACTACGAGTGTGGTCCGTTTGCCCATTTCACAGATGGGGAAATGGACCCCAGGGGGGAAGAGGTCTCTCGTCCACGTATTGACAGCCTGAATTCCGCTTCCTATATTCCCAGCCTCTCCTACCACACAGAGGGCAGCGCCGGAGTCTGCACTTTGCTTGGTGACAATTAGCGTCCCCGCGGCCTCGGCACGCCCTGCTGACCGTGAGGCCGGTGTGGTCTGTGCGCCAGGCTCCCTGTCCTGCCCCGACTCCCGGGCTTTTCTAGAGAGAGAGAGAGGTCGTGGCTTTTGTCACGTTCTCAAATGGGCCTGGTATCCAAAAAGAGGCTAAGAACCTCTGTACGTGGCGGGGCGTGGCGGGGGGGGGGGGGCACCGAAGGGGGAGGGGCGCTCAGCTGGTGATTCTCTTCCCTGCGGAGGCGTTACCCTGTGTTACTAGGTTTATGTCCCTCGCCCACCTGTGACGCGGGGTCACCATCCCCATTTTACATACGAGGAGGCTGAGACGCAGTGACACAGGTAGCGTGCCCCGGATGCCTCCCGAGAGGCTGAGGGGCCGGACAAGCAGGGTGGGGACAGGTCCACGGCAGGATTGGACCTGTCCGCAGCCTGATCCGACGCCTCCCTCACCGCGTCCACGCCAGACCGTGTCAATTATCTCCGCAGCCAGAGAACCTGGCGCCGGGCACGGCTGCTGCCTCTGACGCTCGTTCCTGCGGAACAGAAACAGCCCAAGGCTGGCCCCTCGTGTCCTCGATGGCACTCGAGACCCATTTCTTCCAACAGGGAGGTGGAGGCAGAGGTCCCGGAACCATTGCGGGGGGGGAACCCCGCTAGGACCTGGACTCGCGAGGCTCCCCATGGGACAGAGAGCACGGCCCTTCCAGATACCCCAGCAAAGCCCTTTCTCTCTTCGCTCTTAGAAATGTCAGCGGCCAAACCACAGGGCAGCATCCCCGCCCTCCAGCCTGCTTGCTGCCCAGCTCACCCCAGGGGTGGACAAGGCAGATCCTCCCAAGACAGGCCCTAGGCCCACGTGGAAGCCCGCCCCTACCATTCCTGAAATTCTTTTTTTTTTTTTTAACATCTTTATTACATGCAATTTATTTTTCTTTCTGTGTTACTGAGATATAATTGACTTGGCACTGAGGTTAAGGTGTATAGCATAATTACTTGACTTACAAATATTGCAAAATAATTACCACAATAAGTTTAGTTAACATTCATCACCTCATATAGTTTGAAAACATGTTTTCTTCCTTGTGATGAGAATTTTTAGAATCTACTCTCCTCACAACTCTCAAATATACCACACAGCTGTGCTAACTATAGTCACCAGGCGTACATTCCATTCCTGAAATTCTGACGGTTGGTTAAAAACAGAGTCAGCTGCTCTGAGCCTTAGCTTCTTCATCTGTAAATTGGGAATAACGAAACCCAGCCTACTTGCTTTCGGGGATTTCTAAGAATCACATGGGGAAGGTATTTAGAAAAGTTCAGGATAACTCACCGAAATGACAAGGGAGCAAACCCCGGCTGGGACTCACCTGTCACCACACATTCCTGTCCGCAGGTCGCTGGACCATGGCAACCCGGGCTGGGAGCCTGCCTTCTCTGGGCGGTGATGGGGCAGCTCCACATACGGCTTGGGGGCCCAGGGGACCTAGGGTGGGGCAGTCCTCAGATGGGAATGTCCTCGTTCCTTTCTGCTCTGTGCAAGGGACCAAGCTAGGAGGGAACCTCAGCTCCCGCCAAGGACAACAGAAACTGGAGAGGGGGTTTGAGAAGAGTCAGAAGCCATACCCAAGCTCTTCCACAGACAGAGGGCACAACGTGTAGTACAACACCCTGGGGTAGAAAACCATCTTTCTTTACTTCTCTAAAGCAATTAACCCTGTTTCAAGCCCCCGCCAGCTTGGCTGGTGGGAAATTCAAGCTTAGCCGTGCCTGGGGGGCCTGCCCCTTTCCTGGGGTTGGACAAGAATCTTCGGGTCTTGTACAGTCCAGAACATTTGGAGCGAGGCCCCGGGGATTAGGACCCAGACCGGTCACTGCTCTTGGCCAAGCCCGTGGGGTCTCTTGCTGGTGGACAGGGGTCTCTGCAGATGCTCCCAGCCCTTGCCCCTCCCCAGGCTTGGGGAACCTCTGCCCCAGAGGTTTCTGCCATGGCCCCCGCCCACCCCGTGCCCCTTGCCTCTGTGCTCCCGCCCCTCCTGTTACGAGGACTGCACTTGACACCCTTTCTTAGGGGGAGGGCTGGTGGGTTTTCTTCTGGGTGCCTAGCAGCTTCTCCTTTTAACCCCACAACTCAGAGACCCAGCCCCCCAAGGCAAAGGAACACCAAGGCGGGGTCCTTAACAGAAGGAGCAGTAAAAATGACCTCAGAAGCAAAAAGAAAGCAAATAAATATCAATTCAATACGTGGTCCTGTCACAAAGCACGGGAGTTTTACTAGCACGCCGTTTCCAAATTTCGTGGAGAAGCAGCCACCAGCGCTGTGGCCCACAACCCTTGGCTTCATCCTCGGGGGGAACTGGAGAGACAAAGGCTGGGGGGCTATCTGGGGAGGGCCGCCTCTGCAGGGGCTTGTCTGGCCCCCGGGCGAATTTCTGTAAATGCTTCCGTGTGGGATGGGAAACCTCTTTGGAGGGGTCTCCTCCCTGGCCAGGGGGTACTCTGGGCATGTTGGGCGGGGCTCCAGGGTAAGGTGGGGCCTCGCTGACCTCTGGGCATCCTTCCCTCTTGCAGGACCTAGGCATGGAGTCGACCTCGCTGGACGACGTCCTGTACCGCTACGCCAGCTTCAGGAACCTGGTGGACCCCATCACACACGACCTCATCATCAGCCTGGCACGCTACATCCACTGTCCCAAGCCGGTAGGGTGGCCGTGGTCTGAGCCAGCGAGCGCCAGGGTGTAAGGGGGGAGCTTCCTGGGCGGAGCAGCCCGGTGCCCGAGGGGGGCAGGTCACCCTGCCCTGAGGCCCAGCATTCACGGCGGAGGCTGCGTACCAGCACCATCAGCGCTGGCCTCGTTTGGCCCATGGGCTGCAGTAAATCTGGATTCATTGTCAACATGTAAACCTCAGAGTATTTCACACAATCCCCATATTAGCTGCTCTTGAAAAATGGGAAGCTCCTCATTTCTACAGGCCTGGAGCTGAGTAGCCACCCCTGTTACATGGGGTCAGAGCCGCCAGGTACGGTTGTGTAGGCTGTACCCTGAACAAAGATGTGTACACAGAGGTGGCAGGGGTCGGGGAGACAGGAGACAGCTTGGTCCAGCCCTCTCTCTGCCCACCAGCCGGGGGCACGGGTGCAAGACTGTGTCCACCTAGAGATGGGCTTTGTCTTCTTTGCACAAAGGTGCTGTGTAAGCAAATGTAGCCATGGCCCTACATGCCGCTCTGTTTGCTGCAGTCCCCGCTATGCCCACTTGTCCTCCTCTCTGAGGCCAAGTGTCATTTTACACCCACCCACTTCACTCCTCTCCACTTCCTGCCTGGCTCCGAGGCTCTCCAGGCTCCACGGGCGCTGCCCAGCCCCTCTGGGTCTGGGGGATCTGCCCCTCTTCCCTCTGGCTCCACAGTCCAGGCTGGGACCCAGGCAGGGACAGGAGGGCCAGGGCAGGGCAGCTCCACACTTGGGCTTTTCTCTCTGTTTTGGTTTCTTCTCTCCCATCCCTCAATTTCCAGCAGCTTCCAAGAGATGCACTTCCTTGCAGCAGGAAGGAAGGGGCAGGAAGCAAGAGCAGGATGGAGGAGTGCCTGGGGCGGCCTCCACTTCACAGCAGGACCTAGGATCAGGGCGAGAGGCGGTTCCCAAGCCCACGCCGCACCTGGCCCGGGCGCCCAGGGCTGGAACCTTGCTCTGGGGTGGTACCTCCATCTGGGGCTTTGTCTAGGGCCTTCTCTCTGGCTTCTCTCTGGACTGCCTGGTGTCAAGACTTCAAGGTGGGGGGCTGGCCACGGAGGGCTGGGAGCCCGTCGGGGCAGGTGTGGGGTGGGTTGGTGGAGGGATACAGCAAGAGGCAGGGGTGCTGGGCTCAGACGTGTGACAGTAATGAGTGTCGGCAGACTGGGCGCCCCAAGGCCTGGGGTCGAGGGGCTGGTGCAGGAGCCACGGGGGACCGGCTGCAGCTGGAACTGCCCGCTTCTCATTCAGGGTATACCTGGCTCTCCTGGGGAGCTGAGACCAGGCCGTAGGAGGCCCTGTGGGTGCCAGACCCCTGCCCTTTCCAGAGCATGGATTTAGTTGCCCACAGGTGAGAGGAGTGACAGATGACAGGGCACTCAGAGCAGCTCAGTAGGAGAGGACTGTTTTTTATGCTCATCTTAGAGTTGAGGAAGACGAAATACAGGTGATGAAGCGATCTGAGAAAGGTTACGGCCCAGGTGAGAACCCCAGCGTTTGGGCCCCACTGCTGGGCAGGGCAGGCCAGCGCTCAGGTGCTGGATCTCTGGGCCATCAGTGCTCCGTGGGGCTCACAAGGCCTGGGCTGGGCTGGGGAGGAGGGGCCTGTTTGGGGGCAGTTCCAGTGCCCCCCTCCCTCCACGCAGGCGGGTCTGCAGGTGGCCAACTGCCCATGTCGACCCCAGGAAACAGGACAGGGTAAGGGGCTGCGGGCTGAGGCCAAGGGGTCCTGCACTGCCATCTGTCCCTTCCACTGGGGAGGGCTGGAGGGCCATTCATAGGTGGTTTTGCTCAGGCTCCGACATCAAATCGCCACTGACTGGGTGGCTAATAAACAACAGACACTCACCTCTCACAGTTCTGGAGGCTGGAGGGCTGAGACCAGGGTGCCGGCCCGGGCAGGTTCTGGTGAGGACGCTCTTTGTGGTTTGCAGGCGGCCACCTTCTCCTTGTAGCCTCACGTGGCAGAAAGGAGGTGAGCTAGCTCTCTGGTCTCTTCCGATAACCCTCGTGGCCTCATCCAATCCTAATCACCTCCCAAAGGCCCTCCCTCCAGACACCATCACGTCGGGATTGGGGTTCAGCATATGAACTGGGGGCGGAGGGGGGACAAACATTCCGTCCATCGCACAGGTGTAACCTTCTCCGGTCACTTAATTAGCTGAACTTCGTCTTCCTCAACTCGAATGTGGACACAGCCATGCCCTCCCCTATAAAGCTGTCTCCAGAGCTCAGTGAGGTGATTTACAGGAAGCGTGGGCGTGTGCCCGGCACGGCCGAGAGCCTCGTGCCCAGGAGCCGAGGTGTAACCAGTCTGTGGGCACTGACCACGTGCCAGGCAGGGTGCTCAGACTTAGCAGGTCAGTTGTGGGACACAGAAGCAAGAACGTCGCGGCCTCAGGCCCAGCCCCTGTGGACTCAGAGTCTTGGAAATCAACAGGCTGATCGCCAACCCAGATTTCCAGAGGCAGCCAGAGTGGGGTCCACCCCGCTGGAGGCCTAGGGCCTGGCCAGTCCCCTCCCCGTACCCAAGGCCACGTGGCAGGAGAGGCCCTCTGGATGACTCTCCCAGCTGGGGTTGAGGCATGGGTGGGAGATCCTGGCTCTGAGGTCCCCAAGCTGATGATGGGGGTGGCCTCTGCGCGCGCGCACACACACACACACACACACACACACACACCCGGGAGGTTGTAGACTAAAGGGGGGGCGGGGTCTCCCTTAGCTGTGAGAGGGGACGAAGAAAGTAGCCGTTTCTGGTCCAACTCCTGGGGAAGCATCCACAAGACACAGAATCCTTCCCACTGCTAAGACGACCGCCTCGAACGAGTCCTGTCTATTTTCTCAACCTACCAGAAACCCCCTCCTGTAGCCCAGCAGGGTGTGGGCCGAGACCCTAGACAGGGCTGGGTCTGTGCCTGCCTGCAGAAGGGGGAAGAAGCAAAACCCCATCCCGCCCCTGACTGCGTATCAATGAATCCCAAGTCTGTATCTGCAGCCTGGCTTTAGACTCAAAAGTCTCTCCACTCCTGGACATTTCCGCCTGGGTGTCCCTAAATCCCCCAGAACAAATCCCCCTGTCAGCGCGGATCATGTCGCGGGAAGTTTTAGGAACTCCTTCCTTCCCACCCAGCACGTCTGTTCCATCATGTCCACCGTCAGGCTTCCCACCAGCAGACACTAAAATGAGGGTGTATGCTCAGTGATTTGTTGAGGAGCTCTCCCAGAACCACCTTGTGTTTTTTTTCTTCTTTTATATTTTACTGTATTTTCTATTACTGCATAGCAAGGCACCCCAAAGCATGGTGGCTTAAAACAACAGACATTCACCATTGATCCACCTCTGCAGGTCAGGAATTCAGGAGCAGCACAGGCGGGGTTTCTAGTCAGGGGCTCAGGACATTGGCCCAGGCTGCGAGTCGTGGTGGCTCGACGGGGACTGGCAGGGTAGCATGGCTGCTGGTGGGAAGCCTTAGCTCCGAGCCCCGTGGCCGGTCCACAGGACTGCTTGAGCTTCCTCACATCAGGGCAGCTGGCTCGCCCCAGAGGGGGTGATCCCCGAGAGCAAGGGAGAAGCACAGTGTCTTCTATGACCAGCCTCAGACGTCGCATACTGTCCCTGCTGCCGTAGCGTATTGATCACCCAATCAGCCCTAACGCAGTGCGGAAGGAGGCTGCACCCTGCCAGGAGGCCAGCATCCGTGGGGGCCGACTTGGAGGCTGGCTAAAGCAGGGCGAGAGTGAGAAGAGTTAATCCTGGGCCTTTCTGTCCTGCCCTCTAACCTCCCTCCCGTTAGCTGAGTCGCACTGACAGCCAGGAGCAGGAGGGCCGGGTGGTGCCGTCTGTGAGAGCTCAGCCTTCCCAGCACAGAGAGCGGGGTGGGGAGTGAACAAACAGCCCAGCACAGTCTCCGGATCTGGAGCGGCGTCCAGGTGCAGTAAACAGGGCAGTCATGTCTGATGACTGAGTGAGGAAGCCTTGGGTGCAGAGTGGTCAGGGCTGTGCTTGCTACACTTCTTGGGGTGGGGGGTTGAAGACGGCAGGGGAGTCGGAGGGACACGGTGACCCGGCCCGGAGGGGCCTGCAGGTCTGCCGTCGGCCTCTCTCCCAATGGGTCAGTGAGTCCCTCAGGCAGGGTCTTCTCCGAGGCCCGCGGTCAGCGGCACTGGGCCGGTGCCCAGTGTACCCGACTTGCGCCACAGCCCCTCCCTCTCCTTCCTTCTCCACGGGTGGGAGGGAAAGCTGCAGATTCCGCGGCCTGCCTCGAGCCAGGAAGAGGACTTATCCTTCCCGGTGGCAGCCAAGCTTGAAAGAGGCACTAGAACCCCAAACAGCACAGACACCTGCCCCCCTCCCTCTGCTCCACCCAGCCTCACTCCCCGCCCCCTGTACCCACACCTCATGGCTGCCCGGGGCTCCTGAGTTGACTTGTCAGTGTTCAGCCCCCGAGGAGTCTTGTCCCAAGTCGGGACTCCCCCAGGGTCCGCCTCTGGACCGGTCAGCTGTGGCTTGGGAGTGGGGTGTGGTCCCACAAAAGCGCTGCTGGGCCCCGCGGCTTTCCGAATAAGAGGAGAGGGGCCAGCATCCTCCTTCTTCGCCTCCTTCCTCCCCTTCCTTCCTCGTCCTCCACGCTGGGCGACTCCTCTTCCTGCAGGAGGAGGCCTGGAGGGGGCTTCCGACAGTGATGGGGTTGGGAAAACGTAGGTGGGCTTGCTTGAGGCTTTTCTGGTTTGCAAACAATAGAAGCTACTTGAACCAACCTTTGCAAAAGATTCATCCCTCAAGGGCAGAGCAGAGCCCAGGCTCAGAGCGGCTGCGGGGTTTGGATCCTGATGCCATCCTACACGTCCAGTGGCCTGCCACCCCCTCCACTTCTTGGTGCCTCGGTTCCCGCATTTGTCAAGCGGGATTGTAGGGGCCCCTGTTTCATGGGATGGCTATGAGTTAGTGCCCAGCGTATAGTAGGTAATATAACTCGGTAAACGTTAGCTGTGTTTCTTTAGTCCAGACAAGCGGAGGGGCTCTCACTTCCGAGGACATTAGCTCACGTTTGGTCTCAGGTCCGCTGTTAAGTGACCACATCTTCTGTCCCTGTTTAGTAGATGAGGAAACAGGCTCAGGTTGGGGGCCTCGCCCTGCGCGCGGCTGCCCCCTGGTGGCAGTGTCGGCGCACTGCGGCGGCTGCTTTGCCGCCTCTTTTCCTGTTTCTTCCTTCCGGGCCTGGAGGGCGGAGGGAGAGTACGTGGCCCCCGATTTTGGAAGCCCTGCGGGAGGTTAGGTTTAGGGCCAGGAGCTCATTCTTCGGCTTTGGAACGGGTGCTGTGGGAGACTGACCACGTTCTGTCCCGGGTGGTCGCAGGGGTGATGCCGGGCAGACCACCACACCCCACCCGCTGGTCCTTCTTGTCTTTCAAGTGTGTCCACCTGGCAGCACAGGGGAATCACCGGGGGAGCTTTTAAAAGTCCCCGTGCCCGAGCTGCCCACCCATCGCTGCGGGGTGGCCCAGGCAGCAGTGTTGTCTAAAGCTCTGGGTGATTCCAGCATGCAGGGGTCCTGGGTGCAGCCCCTCCCCTTCTCCCTTTGGCCTCCAAAGTTGGCCTTCACCCCGGCCGGCACCGTGACCCTTGGGATACGTTCCAAGCCTTCATGGGATGCCTGAAACCGCAGAGAGCCCCAAACCCTAAGAACACTGTTTTTCCTATACTAAAGGGCAGGTAACATACACAGCGATAATGCGCTGTACAAAGGGATGATCTATGTCCCAGGCGGGAAGGAGCGGGACAGCAGGCAACTTCATCACGCTGCTCAGAATGACGCACAATTGTACACGTCTGAGTTTATTTCTGGAAGTTTCCACTTAATATTTTCGGACCGAGGTTGACCACAGGTAACCTGAAACCTTGGAGGGCCAAACAGCAGATGAGGGGTGGGGGGGACAGCACTAACAGCGTGATGATGATAATGGTAATAATCAAGCCAGCCTTTACTGAGCAGCCACTCTGTGCCAGGCGCCCTGCTGGGCACTGGCCCCCTCACCACATCGCGTTGCTGTCTGCAAGTGGGTTTGCATCCATGCCTGGTACTTCCTGGCCTTGGCCCTTGGCACTGGACCATCTGGTGGGAGCACACGCTCTGGGCCACTCAGTCTCCCAGGCTTCGGGGACTCTTCGTTGAATCGACTCCCCTTGAGACAGAGTTGGAGCCTCTGAAATCTCTCTGCTGCATCCTTTAACCCAGCGTATTTGTTTGCTGGGGCTGCCATGACAAAAATACCACTTAAACAACAGAAATGTATCTCCTCACAGTTCTGGAGGCTGGAAGTCCGAGATCAAGGCGTCAGCAGGGTTGGTTTCTTCCGAGGCGTCTCTCCTTGGCGTGTAGACGACCGTCTCCTCCCTGTGTGCTCATATGGTCTCCCCTCTGTACGTCTGTGTCCTGATCGCGTCTCGTGAGGACACCAGTCGTATAGGGTTAGGGCCCCCCGCAGTGATCTCATTTTACCTTCATTACTCTTTAGAGGCCCAATTTCCAAAGACAGCCACATTCTGGGGTATTGGGGATTAGGACTTCAATTTAAGAACTTGGCGGAGGGACACAATTCAGGCCGTAACACCCAGGGTCTCAAGGTCAGATGCTGATGGGCCAGACAGGTAACGAAGACGAATGAACTGGGCCGGAACCACTTGGCGCCTCATTCTTTTATTTTCCCACCGTTGACGTGGGCAGAAGAGATGTGGTAAAGTATTTCACCGTCCCCTTTGCTGTGTGGAATACGCGAGCAAGGACGTTTGCTTGTGGTTGAATCCCCAGCTTCTAGAGCAAGTGCCCGGCACCTAGGAGGTACCCAGCGGGTATCTGTCAGGCGAGCGAGGGAGTGAGCATGATAAGGTGGCCCTGGGCATCGGGGAGCGGCAGGGACCGTGGCGACCCTGGCTAAGGGGTCAACTGTCAGATCACCTGGAATCCAGACGTCTATAGAAATCTCAGGTTTTTCAGTGATAGCAACGAATTCACAGAAACTAAAACCATCGTGCAGATGAGTTTGCAACCCCTGCTCCCTGCTCAGGGCGGCCACCTTGGGCCCTCACAGCAGGCCTCCCCAGCTCGGCCTGGGGTCCATGCTGGTCCCGCAGAGGCAGGAAGCTGGAGGTGGGGGCCTGGGCTCCCTGCCTGCTCCATCCACTCAGGGACCTGTGGCTTCCTCTGCAGGAGGGCGACGCGCTGGGCGCCATGGAGAAGCTGTGCCGGCAGCTGACCTACCACCTCAGCCCCCATTCCCAGTGGAGGCGCCGCCGCGGGCTGGTGAAGAGGAAGCCACAGGCCTGGTGAGTCGCGGTCACCCGAGGCGGGTCTCCTCCGCCGCCACCCAGCCGCCTCCTACAAGGGCAGCTCAAAGCCAGCTGTGCTGGGCCGGTTGTTGGGGAACAGCACTCCGTCCCGGGGCCGTGGGGGGAGGGCAAGAGCTGCTTGGAGAAGGTGAAGTGAAGGGCTGGGGGCCGGGGGAAAGTGGCAGGCAGGATGGGCATTCCAGGTGGGCAGGAGCCCTGGGAGATGCTGGCGGCTGGGCCCCGCTCTGTGTGGTGGGATCTGGGGGTGCGCGCCCGTTCTGATGCTGGGGGAGGGGGACAAGAGGGGTTTCTGATCCTGGTGCGCTGAATGCGGGCACTCGCCCCACCACCTCCCTCCCCCGAGCCTTCCTGATGTCTCCCAGGGGGACCCAGACCCCAGCCTTGTCCCTGGCGTACAGCAGTGAGGACCCTCAGGGCTCGTGTGGCCCCCTGCACCCTGGGGGCAGAGGGGACACTGGGACACAGGACCTGGGAGCCAGAACAGCACCGCAGAAAGAAGCAGAGGGGAACTGTTGCAAATCACGGAGCGGAGCGGCTGGGGTCCCGAGGCTCTGGCAGGGCCCTGCTGGCGCGCAGGCTCCTCCAGGCCCCACAGACGGCAGGGGAAGGCCAGCCTCCTCGCTGAGCAGAAGAGCTCTGGGCCCCCTTCCCTTCTCCTGGACACCACCCCCCGCCCCCCAGGGCAGGAGAGGAGATGGATCCTCAAGGGCCCTTCCCTGGTGGAGGAAGTCACCAAAGGGGGCACCAGGTGGGCTGAGGGCAGGGACCAAATGCGGGGACAGGGCAGTTCTGTCTGCTTGTGCGCTAGTTCTGGAGGAGGGAAATGCAGGAGGGTACGCTCTGCTGGGACCCAGGGGCCTCCTGTCTCCCCGGCACACAGGGCGCTCAGTCCATTCTTCGTTCAGAAGCCTTACTCTGCTCGGACGCCTCCCCGTCCCGCTGACTGAAACCCACTCAGGCCCAAGTGATGGTCCCCCGCCCGCCCCCGCCCACACACTGGCCTTCCTGCTGGTTCACAGACACGCTGAGCTCTACCAGCCTCAGGGCCTTTGCACTTGTGTTCCCTCCGCTGGGACTCTTACCGAGCTCTTCCCTTGGCCTGTTTTTTCTCCTAAGAGGCCGACAAGGAAGACCAAGCTGTGATCCCAGGGCTGCTGATGGTAACAGGTGCTGCGCCCCCTCTAACTCCCTGTCCTTCCCAGGGTTGGAGCCTCGGGGCTCGCCTGGGGTATCTGGAAGCTGGGAGATCTGGGCCCCCGAGCAAGGGAGCGGGTGAGAAAGAGCAAGGGGTGGCGGGCGGTAGGGAGTGGAAGGGGGTGGACAGCAGCCCACACCAGGCTCGGGGCCCCTGCGCCCTCACCCGCCTGCCGTCCCGAGGGCCCCCCCAAGGACCCTCTGTCTGGTGGGGAAGATGGTCTTGAAGGAGGGGCTTCCGAGATCTGTGGCACTCGTGGGGGAGCAGGGAGCTCGGCCCTTCGCCGCCCTCCTGCACAGGGCGCCGTTCTGACTGCGTTTATTATTTCACATGACAACCCTGTGGTACCCAGTTGGCTTCATTTCTCAGGCAAATAACAGGCGCAGAGGTTAAGGAACTAACTAAAGGTCGCATGAGGGACGAAGCCCGCCTGCCGCAACTAAAGATCCTGCGTGCCGCAACTAAGACCCGGTGCAGCCAAAATAAAAAAATAAAAAAAAAAAAGCAGGAAGGAAGGAGTCCAGTGCAGACCCCGGCGTTGGCCCCAGAATGTCCCCTTAGTCACTGCAGAAACACTTGGGCCTTGCCCTGTGATCCCCAGGCTCTGCCCGCTGGGCGGCCAGGCTGAGATGTGGGCAGTGCAAGGGGACCGGGGCCCCTGGTCTCTGCCCCGCGGGCAGAGGGCTGAGCGGAGGCTGCCTCCGGAGAAAAGCCTGCCCCACCCGCTTGAACCCTGCTGTCTCGTCTCCCCTTCAGCCTCAAGGCAGTCCTGGCCGGGAGCCCTCCGGACAACACGGTGGACCTGTCTGGCATCCCGCTGACCCCCCGTGACCTGGAGCGGGTGACCGGCTACCTGCAGCGCTGCGGGGAGCAGGTGGATAGCGTGGAGCTGGGCTTCACGGGCCTCACGGACGACATGGCCCTGCAGCTGCTGCCCGCGCTGAGCACGCTGCCCCGGCTGACCACGCTGGCCCTCAACGGCAACCGGCTGACGCGGGCCCTGCTGCGCGACCTCACCGATGCCCTGAAGGACCCCAGTAAGTTCCCCAGCGTCACGTGGATCGACCTGGGCAACAACGTGGACATCTTTTCACTGCCCCAGCCCTTCCTGCTCAGCCTGCGCAAGCGCTCCCCCAAGCAGGGTCACCTGCCCACCATCCTGGAGCTGGGCGAGGGCCCGGGCAGTGGGGACGAGGCCCGGGACGAGACTGTGGGCCAGGAGGACCCTGGAGGGGACCAGGAGGCCAGGGAGACTACAGGTGCATCTCAGACGTGACAGGGAGGTGGGGGCCTCTCCAGGGAGTCCTGCTGGGGTGGGATGGCTGAGGCAGGGCGGGCGTTCCCAGCGGGGTAGCGGGCCACCATCCAGAATGGGCCTGGCAGCACCTCCCCCCGACCCAGGAAGCCAGATGGTAGCATCTAGGAAAGGACTGTAATTCCTCTCTGGTCCTCTCCATCACCCCCTCGTCAATCCACATCTGCCTTTTGGCTCCTCAGCAGTCATCCCTGGCTCAAGAGGAACCAACCCTCAGCTTCCCAACTTGTGGGTGCCGTGTAGGGGCTGGGGATGCTGGAGGCTTGAGTTGATGTGAGCGGTCAGAGCTTTCCCCCCCAGAAAAGGAAGTGTAGTGGGGACTCTGCATCTAACCCGGGATTTTCCAGTCCTGAGTTACAGATATCCAGATGCTGGATGTGCCCCTGATCAAGGCAGGTCGGAATCTCTAGCTCCTGGCTGACGGTTGGGGTAGGGGACTGGCTGCTGGAGACCCCAGGAGCCTCATCCCCGTCTGGACTGAGGGGTGTCTGCCTCCTCCTTGTGGCACCCAGGCTCCTTGGGACCAACTTCCCGGCCTCAGCCTCCATTTTCAAGGCTCGCCCTTCAGCCTGACCTCAGAGGCCACGGGACCAGCCACCCCCCATACCCTTCAATATTTAGGACAGTCTGGGGCAGACAGTGCATGCCACTCAGAAACCGCACAGCATCTCCACCTAGTGCAACTCCACATGCGTCGGTGTTCCTAGGGTACAGGCCAGAGTGAGCCTTGCTTGCTTTCATAAGGACCCTTTTCCCATAAAATCCCTCCCCATGGAGTCCCCAAAGTAATCCTTGCTACTTTGAGCACATTCCCGAAAACCCAGGACCACAAAGCAAGACAACTGGGAGAAGGGGAAAAAAATAAACCGGAGGTTCCCAAGGGGAGAAAGCCAAGGTTTTCACCCTACCTTCCCCTTACCCAAGGCCTACGGGTTAAAAAGTCATCCCTTTCAGGCACAATTAGCAAGTCCAGGGAGATTGGGAACCAATCATTCTTGAGCTAGAGAAAATCATTCTGGGTGCCCAGTGTTGGTGAACCAGAGCCCCTCAGGCAAACAGCAGAGGGCTAGGGAAGCACAGCCTGACATGCCTCCAGCCTCAGGCCAGGTACGTCGGAAGGTGGCAAGATGGGGGTGGGTGAAGAGCCAGACAGTGGGACCTTGCCTGCTGCTGTCTGGGCAGGTGTGGGGTAGGGCTTCAGGAGCTACAGGGAGGCTATGCAAAAGGGCAGACAGAGCCCAGAGGGGCAGGGACTGGACTCGCGTGTTACAGATGCCTTAAAACGCTTTGGGATTTTTGCCCCAAGTCTCAAGAGGGAAGAACAGCTTAGACCTACCTAAAGGGAAGGTGACAAGTACTAATACCTGGACCGCTAACATTTGTCAGCAGTGATCAAACTGGACTTTTTCTTCAAATACACATTTGTAAGAACCAATACCAAAGACCATACTTTTATTACATTGTTGATGGTTAACTGCATGGAGATACAAATTTCAGGAAGTTTCCAGTTCAAAAACCTCAGGCTCTCACCCAAGAACACACTTATACAATATTTAAAAGTACAAAAGCTCCTTTTGGTTAAGGGACGATACAAGAAACCTCATGAACTTAGTGACACCAGAAATGCCAGTCCACGCGGTCCCAGAAAATCCATTTCTTGGCTCTCATTGGTAAGAATGTCCCTCTGATACTGAGCACAAGGTGTTTCTACACCAAATGCGGGAGGCCCAGGTTTTCAGGGCCCAAGCTGATGGCTGCCCTTGTTCCTTTGGACTTCAAATTCTGCCCCTGCCGCAGCACAGCCTGCAAGGAAATTAAGTATCAGTTAATCTTACTTTATACTCTAAGAACAGTCATTCACAGCCTAAAAGATATCTTCAGAAAACCGTAGGTTCACCACCACACGATCTGCCGGTAATTCCAGCTTTTTTAGGTGATTTCATCATTTGATATCCTTTTCTGCAAATCCATTTCAACAAAACTAGCTGCTTATCCATTCTACCGTGGGGGTGGTCATTGTGTAGACCAGATCTTACATCTTCTTGGGCTGGGGTACTGCTGCCACTGCCGCCCGCTTTAGAACTCTGCTGTGCAGATCCCACTCTTCGGTGCTCAAAGCTTGGTGGGATGAATGAGGCACCCATGGACAGACAGCAGATGCCAAAAGCAACTGGAGGCAGTTCCCATCGTCTTAACCTCCGTTCAAGTCACGTTATCGCAAACAGACCCAAGGCTGTCCATCTCAGAGCAGATAAGCAGTTTGCTCAGGACTGTACAGCCATGACATCAAAAGGAACTCCTGGGCTCACTCTGCCGTCTGGTCCAGACATCACGCACCGAAATCATTCTCAGATATTTTCTCTAATGCTCAAGGGCTGCACCGACACAAAGTATTAGGTCAGCCGGACCTGTATCTGGTCCAGCAGAAACTTCACATGAATCAACAGCTAGGCCTCCTCAACCACGAACTTCTCCAGAGCCCAAAGCTAGCTTACCTCGGAGCAGGCCGATGCTCGGGCTCCCACACGGTGATCACGCGCTGGCCACCCTTCACTAGCTTGCAGCCTGGGTGAAGACAGATTATGGGTCACAGTCCAGCCCAGCTTACTCCTGGGCACCAGCTACTGGTGAGGACGCGTGACTGCAGTCAGCCAGGAACTGGTTTCGTCAGTTATCGCTTCTGACGGCACTTCCTATTAGTGATTTCATCAGAGCAGCCAAGCACCTCACCACAGTACCGCCCCAGAGACCTGGGCTTCGGCTAAAACCGCCGTAAGGCATCCGTGTCTCAATACAGATGCGGCTTAGACATAACTAGGGGCCGCAACCTCCTAACCGTTGCAGTTATGCAACGAGGCAGCGCATAATTACGTCAAATGCATGAAAGCGACAACAGGTAAGACACCAGGCAGTTATCAGTGCATTTAAGGTTGCAAGACCGACACGGCTAAGTAACAATACGTATTAATCCTTACCCAGACTGGCTCTTAACCTCGGGTTGGGATGCTGCTCCCGTCTCCAAAAGCGAGTGTGTCTACCCTCTGAAACAAAGATTAGGGCGTGCATTTAGGGCAGACTCGGGCAGCTACAGTAACGTAAAGCATCAGGTGTCAGCGACTGCGGTCGGATGGGCTTAGAAATCGTCAGTCCTCGCGTCTGACGGCACTTGCTACGGAATCATCAGGATAGCCGACCAAGCCTCCCTTGCGGCCCCACTACGAACGTCGCTCCGCGCCCTAGGGTGCAGGCAGCCCCGCTTACCTAGTTCTCTCGGGGGGTGCTCACTCCCGGCGGCAAGCCCGGGGTCAGGGGTCCCGAGACGGTGGCTACCCGGCCGGACGAAGACGCACGCGGTCCTCGGGCCTCGGCCCCCAAACTCGGACACAAGGCCACGGCGCCCGCCCTGAGGCCCGCGTGGACGCAGCCGCCCGCCGCCCTCCAGTTAGGCTCCCCGAGGACATTGTTCGAAAAATTAGAAAAGCTCTGGGGCTTCCCTGGTGGCGCAGTGGTTGAGAGTCCGCCTGCTGATGCAGGGGACACGGGTTCGAGCCCCGGCCCGGGAGGATCCCACATGCCGCGGAGCGGCTGGGCCCGTGAGCCATGGCCGCTGAGCCTGCGCGTCAGGAGCCTGTGCTCCGCAACGGGAGAGGCCACAGCGATGAGAGGCCCGCGTACCGCAAAAAAAAAAAAAAAAAAAGAAAAAGAAAAAGAAAAGCTCTGGCTCCCTCGCCCTTGCTGCCCGCGGACTGGCCTAGACGAACTCACCACCAGGCGCCCGACACCTACGGTGGAAAGGCCCCACAACAGCCGTCCCAGCCTCTTAAGCAGTCGGAACATTCCACCCCTCACAGAAGGGAGGGGGATTATGGCAAAAGACTCAACGGAACTTCCAGCCCGTTTAATGGTGCAGGCGCCGCCCCCGGACTCCCCCCTCCTGCAGAGCCCATGGTCTCTTCCGAGGCCGTGGAATTCTGGGTCACAGGGGCACAGCGAGCCCCAGCGCGCGTGCGCAGGTCCAGTGCGCGCCAGCCGTTTGGGGACTTTCCTGCTGCTCCGCCGCCCCTCCGCCCCTCCGCCCCTCTGCCGGGTGGTCCTGAGCGGAGAGTCCGCCGTCGTGAGCTTCCGGTTGCTCCTCTGGAAGGTGGAGCGACGGAGGCCCCAGACGGCGGTTCTGCGCATCACGTGCGATCACGCCCTTGAAACCCTGCAGAGCCTGGGCGCGCGGCAAGTGTGCACACACCGTAGCTGCTTCTGGCCCTGGGGGGCGGTGCCGTCTGCTCTCCCTGCACGAGCCTCTCCAGCCCCCTACGCTCCGACCCCCCTCCTCAGTCTCCTTCCTCCGTCCCCTCTCCCTCGGGACTCCTCCAGCTGTGCTCCGTCTCACCAGCGGCGAAACCTCCCTCCGTCCCAGCGTGGGAACAGGCTCGGCTCTTGCCACTTAAAAAACATTCAACCCGTGCACGCGCGTCTTACGAACACACATTACCCTAAGGGTGAAAACTGGAAAAGCGGTAGTGAGACATAGGTTTTTGAGCTGGTTTTAGAAATAAGCGTAGCATTTTAATGGAGGGAGGGGAGGCTTCTAGGGAGAGCCAAGTCTAGGAGTCAGACACACACGAGGTCCACCATCCTGCGCGAAGGATATACTGCAGGTGCCAAGGAGAGCAGGAGGCGTCTGCAAAACCGCGCGGAGGGCTGGGGGGTGCCAGCTAGGGCCCCCGTGGGCGCCGGGAGCCTCTCAAGCCTTCAGAGACGGGGGTAACTTGTTGCCCTTGTGTCTCAGGAAGGTCCCTCAGGCTTGGAAGGGTGGGAACTGCGCAGGAAGCCAGCGGGGAGAGGAGGCAATAATCCACAGCCTGAACTAAGTAAGCCCAGGAGCGCAAAGGCTTTGAGAGACGTCCTGGGGTGGCTTTAAGGGGCGTCTGGAGGCTGTGGGAGAGGAAGGACAGGCTGCTGTGCTTGCTGGTGTCCACCACCTCGCGTCTGCGGTGACAGCAGGCACAGCGCCTCGGCTAGCTGCCTGCACCCCGAAGAGGGCAGCTGGGGGGCGGTAGGTGAGGGTCCCTGTGCTCAGGAGAGGGCAGGAGCAGCCCGGCCCCAGACACAGATGTGAGCTCACAGAGACATGCAGACGCCGACCAGCTCAGGGGCCCAGTACCTTTTTATTTTTTTTAATTCTTTTTAATTTTATTTTTGGCTGCGTTGGTCTTTGTTACAGTGCGCGGGCTTTTCTCTAGTTGCATTGAGCGGGGGCTACTCTTCGTTGCGGTGCGTGGACTTCTCACTGCGATGAGCTTCTCTTGTTGCAGAGCACGGGCTCTAGGCACGCGGGCTTCAATAGTTGCGGCACGTGGGCTCTAGAGACCGTTGTGGTGCTCGGTCTTAGTTGCTCCGCGGCATGTGGCGTCTTCCCGGACCAGGGCTCGAACCCGTGTCCCCTGCATTGGCAGGCGGATTCTTAACCACTGCGCCACCAGGGAAGTCCTGGGGCCCAGTACCTTTACTCAAATAATGTTTCCAGGAGAGTTAGCCACAAGAAATTACTTATTTATTTTTGCCACCAAAGTCTCTTGAGGTCCCAGAGCCAGTAGGTGGGGCTGGAAACATTCCGTGCTCTGTCCTCCCGGCCCCCTGCTGCATCAGTGGGACTCAAGGAGCTGGAGGGGCACATGGTCTTCCTCCACGGCACTGTCCTGGCTGGATTGGGAGGCCAGGGCTGGGTTCTTCAGGGCGCCTGTGAATGGGATGAAGGGAGTGTCCCCAGGACGCAGGCACCAGGGAAACAGGAGGGAGCCACGGCCATGAAACCACATCATGCCAGGGGACAGCAGCCTCGGGGTCCCCAGCAGTCCCTCTCCTGCCTCCCTGCTTCTGCAAGCATCTCTTGAACCCCTGCCAGGTGCCAGTCAGGGACCTCCTCCCAGGAGCTGAAAGCCCCTGCAGGTGACAGGCCTTTGTGTTAGAAACCAGAACAGCCGATGATGTGCTGAGGAGCCAGAGGGAGGGGAGCGTCAGGTGCTCAGACGAGAGAGGAGACCCCCCACGGCCCCCCCGCCACCGGTGGGGAAGGTGGAGAAGGGACGCCCGGAAGGATGGAAGGGCACCTACAGAGACACGAGCCCGGGAAAGGAAGGGACGTGAGCACTGTGGAGGGACCGGCCGGCACATGGAGGGAGGTGCGGGGAGGGGGCTGGACAACTGCTCTGGGCCTTGACCCCGAGGGGAGGGGTGCGGCCTGCCAGGGAGTGGGAGGCGGTGTGTGGTGCGGCTGTGTGTAGTTTTCGTCTACGTACGAGGGACTGGAGTAGGACGAGCCTGGACTTAAAGCCTTGTCTGGGGTCCGGGTGCCAGCTGAGCAGCCCCCGCGTGGTGCAGACGTGGGAGAGGTGAGGCGCAGGGCAGAGGGGTCGGCGGCGGGACCGCAGCCACCGGAGGCCCCAGGACACTCAGCACCAGGGGGAGGGGGAGAGACCCGCAAGGCCCCCCGCCTGGCCAGGAGGGTGGGGCCGACTACAAGGCTGTTCCTGTTGGGGGCGTCCAGCTGGAGGCGGCGCGGGCGGGTGGGACAGGGAGTCGGGGCGGCGCGGGGCAAGATGAGGGACAAGGGGGCTTTCCGAGTCTTGCATGGATGGGACGGCAGGACTCGGAGGAAGGGCGACACACAGACAGGTGCGCAGGAAAGCTGTCGCTTCGCGAGGGCCGCGGTCAGGGACCCAGGAGCCCGGGCGGCCGGAGGAGACTCCACGCACGTACAGGGTCTCGGGTGGCCACGGCAAGTGGAGGGGTGGGAAAGAGCACGAGAAAGGAGAGGAGGGGGGACGAAGCCTTGAGGTGGGTGCCTGCCGGCCGTGGAGGGGGACGAAGGAGTCGGGGTGGAGGGGGCCAGCGCCACCCTAGAATGGAGGGGACGCGGGCCTGATGGGGACAAAGGCGGATGAAGTGGCCTCTCAGCGGTGTGGCGGCAGCGAGGCTGGCCTGTCGGGGCGGAGCCACGGGGCTGCGGGGGCCTCCCTAACTTGTCCCCCTGCTGGCGGAGGAGGGAGGGGAGGGTGCCCAAGAGCCGGTTTCCCAGGCGACCGGGGGGGGGGGGGGGGGACGGGAATAGGGGGGAAGCGCCGCTTTAAGGGGCAAACCCTTTACACACACACACACACACTCCACAGCTACTCACCAGGGCCGCCTGGCCCCGAGGGCTCCTCACGCACCGTGGGCAGCGTCTGCTCCCACGCAGCCCAGTTCACCTCCTCTACCCTGCGGGCCACAGGGCAGCTGTGAGGCTCCAGGAGGCCGAGGCCGCAGCGTGCTCTGCCCCAGGAGAGGGGCCCCCAGGGCTGTGAGGAGGACGGGGCTTCTCTCCGCAGGACACTGGGCCACCCAGCAGCCCCCCGCGAGCCCCGTCCTCTCGGCTCTCAGACTGCCGCCCCGGCCAGGCGCCCACCGCGGGGAACAGGTGTCTGTCCCCTCTGGCTGTTCACGGCGACCTGGGTTGCCCCCAGCATCCAGAGAGGAGTTTAGATCAGCTGGATCTGTGTGTTCCCAGGTTCCGGGGCCCTTTCACGGCTACTCTACGTGGCTAAGACCCGCCGCCCTTGCTTGGCTGCTACCTCAGGAAAGTGTGTTGCTGGCCGAGCACTTGTCACCAGGTTCCCGCCCCCATGGGAGCGTCTGCTCTGCGTGGAAGGGTTTGTAGCCTCCGTGGTCAGGACGGGGGCGTTGGGAGGACAGAGCAGACCAGCCAGGGCAAGCTTAGCATGCTCTAACCCGAGGATGCCTCTGGCTTCTTGGCCTCCTCACTGTGCCCCATTTCAGGCCAGAAGGAGTCGGTCAGGGACCACTGGGGAGGGACCTCCAGTTTCAGTCAGTGGGACAGGAAGGTGACCAGACAGGAAGAGCAGGCAGTGGAGGCCAGGCCTATGAGATCCAGCATCGCTGACCTCGCCTGTCCAGGGCAGAGTCCCCTGGCGCTCCGAGGCCCTGCCTTTCCCACCAGACCTGACTCCTAGCCGCTGTCGCCTGGTTTTCAGCAAGGTCCCCAGGCCACCCCCCAGCCTCTCCACTCACCTGAAGCACCAGCGCTCGTCGGGGAGACCGTCCGGCCTGGTGCCAACTGTCAGTCTCACCCCTGCCCGCTGCTTCTTCCTCCTGCACCACCAGTAGCCATTCTCCATCTCCAGGACAGAGATGGCTTTCTGGGGACAAAGGATACATCAGACAGAGTAGCCAGCACTTTACAGTAGAACTCTGCATCTGCTAAGTGCATGGATTTGAGTCCAGCCCCGAGGTTTGATTACGTATGTGGTGTCAGGCCCTGCGTCCCTCTGAGTCTCTTTCCCACTTACAGACTGAGGCCAATATGCCTTGGGTGGTTGCTGGGAAGTCGGCATGTGACGAGCGCCCTACAGTTCCTTGCAATTGCAACGTTACAGGTTCTAGAATTCCACCAGGTATGGAACGTCACATGTGCCTGCTGCTATCACACAAGCGAGCTGGGGGCGGGGGGCAGGCACAGAACTTTGCAGGTGAGGGGCTTGCCCAAGGTCAACGGTGAATTGGTCACACAGTCCAGCCCCCGCGGGCGAGGTTCTCCCTGCACCAACTGCCTAGGCCCACCCCCGACCCTCCCCAGTCAAGAAGCAGCTCTTGCTTCCACGGCAGGCAGGTGCCACATGAGCTCCCAGCTACCCGAGCCCCTGCTCCCAAAGCTCCTGCAGCCTGGGCCAGCTCCAGGATCGCACATCCCGCCTGCCTCGTCCACCAAGCCTGCCCCACGGAACAAGCGACGAAGGGGGCTACATGAGGGCGGGGTCTCCGTCTCGTTCTCCGCCGGGTCTTTCGAGCCTAGAACTGTGCCTAGCCCTGCACTAGGCTCTCAGGAAGCTCTTAATACTAATGATGACGGTGGCTAACACGCTGAGCACCTACTGTGTGCCAGGCACCGCCCTCAGCCCTTACTGCAGCCTCACATCAGCCCTGCGCAGGAAGGAGTGGCCGAGGGAGGCCCCGAGAGGGCCGGACCCACTCGGGGACCCAGCTCAGTGGGTTCTGCGCACTCCTGCCGGGCCTGGAACGCTGGAGGGGACGGGGCACCTCGCCGGGCACCTGCAGCTTCCAGATGCTCCAGCTGTCGCTGGCGACACTGCTGACGGTCTCGCTCATGAGGGCGACGAGCATGTTGAGCAGCAGGACGTAGGTGAGCAGCACGTGGGTCAGAAGCAGCAGCAGCGCCACCCCACGGAAGCGCAGCTGGGCCTGGACGGCCAGCTCGCCCATGCCGATGGTGAACTTGAACAGCTCCAAGGAGGCGTCCAGGACGCCCTCGTACGGGGCCGTGCTGCCCTCCGCGTCCCCCTTTCCCGCCACCTCCGTGGTGTTGGAGCCCGCAGGGGCCCCGGAGTCCCGGGCCTCCCGGCTCAGGCTCACCAGTGCTGAGGAGATAGGCAGGGGGTCCTCAGCCTGGGGAGACCAGCAGGCAGCCTCGAGGGGGCGCAGGAGTGGGTGGGGGACGGGGGGCCTTTACCTACAGCGAAGCCGAAAAGGAAGACCAAGTAGACCAGGAGGAAGCGGAGCAGGTCCCGCAGGATGACCTAGAAGGCACGAGCCGGTGGGGGGTTCAGCTTTGGGGAGTTACCTGCCTGCCGGGCCCACGAGGAGCCCCCCGGGGTGCGGTGTCCAGCCCTGCCCGGTCTGGCTGCACGGGGCCACCCCTGCCTCTCACCTTCTGGATCATGACACTGTAGATGCCCGTGTGCTGCAGGCCGCGCGTGTAGTACAGCAAGTTCAGCCAGCCCAGCGCCAGCGAGCACACGAGCAGGGGCAGGTACCACTCGATGGCCAGGAAGCACAGCACCTGGGACAGCACGGTGAGCAGCGCCTGGACCAGGCTGCGTGGAGGCAGGGCGGGGTCAGCTCGCGGGCCTCCTGTGGCCAGCACTGACCCCCGCTGCCGCTGCCTCCGCGGTCTCAGAGATGAGAAGGTCCGCCTCTGTCTGGGACTGGATCCAAGCATCCTGACCTCCACCTCGGGCAAGGCATTCAACCCCCGTGGGCCTCAGTTCCCTCCCCCGTACAACGGGGGTAACAGTAGTAACGCCCGGCTCGGAGAGTGTCGGCGAGGATTCAGGGAGACACGCGTGTAAAGACTTCAGGCTCCACTGGTGCGGAGCGAGGGCTCGGTCGATGTGACTACCATGCTCAGGGCCCGGACCGGACAGCAGCCCGACTCCGGGGTCTGGCCTGTGAGCTGCTCCCAGCCTCCTGGAGCTCCCTGGCCCAGGGTCCTCATCCCCAAAGCCCGCCTGGTGCCCTCTCCCAGGCAGGAGACGGGGGAGGAGTGAGGGCGCACGTACAAGAGGATTTCAAAGTAGCTGTCCATGAACGAGATCCAGATGAACAGACGGCGCCTCCAGAAGTACCACAGCTGCGGGGGAAGGAGGAGGACAGGCCGTGACACCTGCTCTCCAGGCCACAAGCAGCCCCGCTGCCCTCAGGGCCGCCGGCCGGCCTGCTTGTAAAAGTCTCGCCAGGACCACCTCAGGGGCTCGGGCGGCAGCTTTGAATTTTTGGGGTGCTCATGAGTCCTGCTGGTAGCTGAGAAAGTTTGGACCCTGTTTCCAAAAAGTGCAGAGACCCAGACAATGCCGGGGCCTGCTGTCTCCCTGTGGGTCCAGGTGGAGGGCTCACACTCCGCGTGGTGAAACAGGCTCCTTTCCCTCCCCCGCCCTGGCCTCACAGGGACCACCAGCTGCTCCAGCCAACCTGGCCTCGGTGCCTACGTCCTGCCCACCCTCCAAGACTCACTCCAAGAGTCTCAGTGCCACAGCCCAGCCTGTCTCCTGCAAGCTGGCAGCATCTTGCCCTGAAGAGGCCGTGCTGGAGGCACTGGGCTGAGTTCCCCCTGCCGCCACCCTTCTGTGCTCCCCAAGTGAGGAATGAGCCAGGGACCTGGGGTCAGGGGCTTCCAGCTCCATTCCCAGGGGGGCAGAGCCGGCACTGCCAAGGAGTCATAGGAGATATCTGCTGCCCCGTGGGCACCCCAGAAAGCACAGCAGGGAGGGTACCCAGCCCAAAAGGCAAGGCCAGAACCTTCGGCCCTCAGCTGCCCTGAGGCTGGCCAGGATGGGACCAGGTGTGGGATTCAGCTTCCCGTACATGGAGGGACTGTCGTGAACTCACTCTCAGGCTGCTTGTAGCAGAATTCCAGGTTTGAGGTGGGGGATGTGAGGAACCCTCACCTGGCCCATGAGGATGTTGGCCCCCACAAGCAGCATCAGGATGTGGCCCAGCAGCAGCATGGAGTTCCCAGCAGTTCCTTCCAGCGGGAGGAAGTCCTGCACGAAGACACACTCGGGTCAGGCCTGGGGTCCCCCCCAGCAGCTCCCCGCTGAGAGCGAGGCTGGGGGCCCATTGCTCGTGAGAGCTGTGGGGAGGCCCCCCGAGCAGCAGAGCAAACATGGGCTCTGGAGCTAGACTCCCTGGGTTCAGATCCCAACTCCACCACTCACAGCCTGTGTGACCCTGGGTAAGTTCCTTAAACTCTCTGTGCCTTCCTTCCCTCAACTATAAACTGGCAATGATAAGAGTTCATCATCTCAGAGGGTTGTTGTGAAATTAATTAAATACGTTAACACACGTCGTCAGTCACTTGAATACTTTCTCACGTGTGCTGCACACTCAGTGAGTAGTAGTATTGTTGTTGTTACTACTATGTTGTTACTTCCGTATCATGACCAGCTGTGTAAGCGCCGTGGGCAGGCCACCAAGCGGTCCGGCCTCCGGTCAGCATTTGCAGGACGGGGTTGTAATCCCTGCCCCATCTTCTGCCAGGATTGTTTCCAGGAGGCCTCCCCAGGATGTGCCCCTCCCTGCCTTGCCTTGTCCAGGGCAGGCTGGTGGTAGGTGACAGCGGTGAAGATGGACATGTAGGTCAAGTAACACAGGAAGTTGAAGAGGAACCTGGGGATGAGCAGATTCCACTTCACCTGCAGCAGTTTGTTCAGCGGCTCCAAAACCACCATTCGGTGCCGGTGCTGGGATGGGAAGGCGAGAGCCAGAGGTGCATTCAGCAAGTACACGTGGAGGCACCAGGGGAGAGCGGAAAGGGTGCGGAGCCCCGAGCGACCCCTCCCCGCCGGCCGCCACCCCACCCTCGTGGCTGTGGAGTGACAAGTCCAGAGCAGGTGCTGGTCAACAGAGAGGCCCCCAGTGGTAGCCACCGGGACCCCGGTGTGACCCCTGTGTCGGGTGGGACCGGCCTGTGTGGAGCGAGCGTGTGCCCAGCGGCCGGGTGCACACGTGCGGCCACACCCCGACTGTTCAGTTAAAGGGCAGGGGCGGCCCTGCAGGCAGCCCCGAACTGTGGACCTTGCAGGGAGCTCTGCCAGGCCCCCTACGCACACCCCCGCCCCTGGGGTGAAGCAGGCTCACCGGGCTTTGGCAATGAAAGGCGATGATCTCCAGCACTGAGTTCTCCTCCCAGCTGTCCACAGAGGCCAGGTCATACAGCGACACCCGCACAGGCCCGTAGGACCACTCCGTGAACTTGCGGGAAAGGGACTGGCACGGCCCCGGGAACTCCCGCTGCAGGATGTGTCTGAGAATCTACAGGGCAGGCACGTGAGCTTGGCGTGCACAGAGCTGCTCACCGCCCAGACACGCGTACATGCCCTGCACCCACGGGTCCTTGCGCATATGAACTCTTACACAGGTCCACGCACACTCAGCCACCACGTAGACACTCCCACCCACCCGCCTTTGCCAGCCTGCCTCTTCCTTCCGCACTCCTGCCCCAATGCCTCTTTCCTGGACACTCATATGGCCGAGGGACCCCCAATCCAAGGGTCCTTAAGGCCCCATGAGATCAGAGGCTACCAGTTACACACGTGTGTGCACGTTTGTGGCCAGAGTCTAGAGCTTTCAACAGACTAGAAGCCACCCCTAACCCGGACAGCTCCAGAAGCAATTTGGTCTTACAAATGAGGAATGGTGGGGAGGCTTCCCAGATGGGGCAGCGGCTTCCATAGGCCACACAGCCATGCCTCTAGACGGCAAAGAGAGGTACCCACACCCCAGGGACCTTGGAGGGCAGGAAAAAAACATAAAACTTCCGCTTATGTTAAAATACCTGTGTTCTAAGCATTGGGCCCTGTGTCGGCTGTGTGGGTTGTAAGCTCCCCTAATAATAAGGATCAGACAACAGGAAAGTCTTTTGGGAAAAAAGTAAAGCTGGATCATGCTTTTCTTTTTTTTTCTTTTTTGCCGAGCGGCTCTTAGTTCCCCAGCCAGGGATTGAACCCGGGCCCTCGGCAATGAAAGCGCTGAGTCCTGACCATTGGAACACTAGGGAAGTCCGTCGTGCTTACTCTTTATAAGAGTAACCTATAACTTTCAGATAAATCAAAGTTTTAGGCATTCAAAATCAAACTGCAAAAGAAAAGTCTGGAAGCAAATATGGATAGGGAATATACACACTCACGTGCACACCTACACATGCACACACACACACACAGTTTTAAAACCTTGTAGAAGGAATTAAGCAATAGCAAAACCAAAGAAAAGATAACACTTGGATACATAAAAATGTAAAAATTCTGTGTCGCAAAAAATGCCACAAAAATTTTTTTAATGTTGAACTGGGAGAAAAATTTGCAACTGTTATAGTAAACAAAATGATGATAACGTTCGTTATCAAGAACACTTAGCCATCAATACGAAGAAAACCTGAGAGCTAAGAACATGACAAGACTGTCTCCTAATCAAGAAACCCAAGTGACTTAAAAAATCCCTGGGAGTTCCCTGATGGTCCAGTGTTTAGGACTTGGTGCTTTCACCGCTGTGACCTGGGTTGAATCCCTGATCAGGGAGCTAAGATCCCGTAAGCTGCGCAGCCAAAAGAAAATAAATAAATAAAATAAAATCCCTGTTTAAAAATGTAATATATTCATTCTGTAGCTCACATATAATTTATCAGTAAACACACACACAGGAGAGGTGCATGCTGAAACTGTTCTGAGCTAGACACCACCCCAGGCTCTTCCTGCAGAAATCCCGGGTTGAGTCCTGCTGCTTCCTGGAAAGGGGGGCTGGCCACTCACCTCAATTTTGCCCTCCTTGGCAGCCAGCTTCAGGGGCGTGAGGCCCTGCAGGTTGGGGATGTCCTCGAGCCGCACCGTGGGGCAGAGGCGGGCCCCCGCCTGGAGCAGCCCATCGTACATGCGGGTCACCATCTCCGTGTTCTCGGCCGAGTCGTCTGCGATCATCACCAAGGCGTGCAGGGCCGTGTTGCCCAGCGAGTCGGCGGCCTGCAGGCTGGCGGGCTGGTGCGGGTTCTCCAGGAGGTAGGTCACCACGTCCCACTGCTTGGTACACGCGGCCAGGGAGAGGGGCATCTCGCCTGGGGGCCGAGGGGACAGCTTGGGCCTTGGGCCTCCCAGCATCCACCCGCCTGCTTCTCACCCTCCCTGGACCTCCTTGAGGTGGGTCAGGCGCCCACAGGAGAGGATGCGCACAGCCTTGGGGTACCGGGCCCACCCAGGCCAGTGCAGTGAGCGGAGAAGGCCCCGGGCCCCGCATCCTCCTAGGAGCCCCAGTCAAGGTGGCTCTGTCCAGCTCTGACCCAAGGGAGAGGGGCCCAAAGCTCTTCACCATCTAAGGGAGCAGAACGGGAGCCTGCCAACCAGGGTTCCCGCCCCTCGCCTCTTTCTCTTTGCTTTGCCGGGGCCTAGACACCCCTTTCTTCAGGCCCCATCTGGTCTAGTCTCCTCACACATCAGTTCTACGCCCCCGTTCCCCTGCCCTGGTCTGAGCTCATGTGTGGTGAGCTTCCTTGGCCAGACAAGGATAAAACACCTCTTAAGACAAACTGCTTTTGCAGGCGGCCTAGCTATTAGAAGCATGAGCCTCAGGGTCAGACAGATCTGGGTTTAAGGGTCACATTAACCCTGTGACCTTGGGCAAGGCCTTACCCCCTCTGCAGCTCAATTTATCCAAGAAGGCTCCTCACCGAAGTAGAAGCAGGTCTCTTGGCTTTTCTTCTGGAAGAACTGGCCACAGGCCCGGGCATGCACGTCAGCCCCATTCTCCACCAGGAGCTTCACACACGGCAGGCTCCTCTTCTCGATGGCGATGTGCAGGGCGCTGTGGCCTCGGTAGTACTCATCTGTGCACTGGGCGTTGACCAGAGGCCGAGGATTGCCCAAGTCCCGGTCAATCTGCAGCAGCGGCTCAATGCAGGCGTTGGTTCCGTCCCGAAGGTTCAGCACGGCCTTCATCAGGCATGTCTTCCCCGTGGAGCCCTCTGTGGGAGGAGGGGGGGGCACCGTGGTGCTCAGGCCACCCACCTGCCTGTACAGTGAGCCCATGCCCCAAAGTACCCCGGCTGGCTGGAGGGAGCTAAGACTCCAGCCAACAGGTGTTAGAATACCAACAGGTATGACTATAGTTTCTGCCCTAGAAATTAAGTTTCTAAGACAGAGTTCGTCATGTGTGCAACACTATCTACACGAGAACATGTGGAGCAGTATTTTTTTTTTTAATTTTTAAATTTATGGCTGCATTGGGTCTTCGTTGCGCACGGGCTTTCTCTAGTTGCAGTGAGCAGGGGCTACTCTTCGTTGTGGTGCATGGGCTTCTCATCGCGGTGGCTTCTCTTATTGCGGAGCACGGGCTCTAGGAGCACAGGCTTCAGTAGTTGTGGCTCGTGGGCTCTAGAGCACAGGCTCAATAGTTGTGGCTCATGGGCTTAGTTGCTCCGCAGCATGTGGGATCTTCCCAGACCAGGGCTCGAACCCATGTCCCTGCATTGGCAGGTGGATTCTTAACCACTGCGCCACCAGGGAAGCCCTGGAGCAGTATTTCTTAAGTGGCTCTACCACTTAATGACTCTGTCTCTTCTGGGCAAGTCACTTGGCTTCCTGTTTATTTATTTATATCTTTGGCTGCACTGGGGCTTCGCTGCTGCGCACCGGCTTTCTCTAGTTGTGGTGAGCGGGGGCTACTCTTTGTTGTGGTGTGTGGACTTCTCATTGCGGTGGCTTCTCTTGTTGCGGAGCATGGGCTCTAGGCGTGCAGGCTTCAGTAGTTGTGGCGTGCGGGCTCAGTAGTTGTGGCGTGCGGGCTCAGTAGTTGTGGCTCATGGGCTCTAGAGCACAGGCTCAGTAGTTGTGGCCCACTGGACCAGGGATTGAACCCGTGTCCCCTGCATTGGCAGGCAGATTCTTAACCACTGCACCACCAGGAAAGCCCCTTGGCCTCTCTTAACCTCAGTTTTCCTCACTGTAAAATGGGACCCTTCAGGGTTATTGTAAGGATCACATGGAATTATATACAAAATTCTTAGCCCACAGAGGGCCTGGCACACAGTGTGTTGAGGCTGAAAACTACACACAACCTAAATGGCCACCAATAAGGGGTTAGTTAAGTAAATTGTGGTAAATGTACAGGATGGGAAACTCTGCAGGTTGTTACAGTGACTGAGTTAGAGGCCTGTGTACTGAAATGGACTAAGTTGGGGGAAAGCCCATTACAAGCACATCATTATGTATTTACATCAATGGCATGACCCCATTTATGTAAATATATGCCTAATGTATTTAAACAGTTTGAAAGTATGTACCCCAAATCATTATCAGGGGTCCAGGATGACAGACAGTTTTTATCCTCAGCTTTATACATTTCATTACTATTTGAACCTTCTAGAAGGCACACATGTTCTTTTCCTAATCAGATATCCCCAAACAATACAGATATTTAGATTTGGGGCAAAGAATGCTCTGAGATGGATAAAGTGTAAGGTACGTGTATTAGATCTCAGCGATGCTGCTACTGAAAAAGAGAGAGAGACAGGGAAAGGCTGCATTGAGGAAGGCCGTGAACATCCCTCCATTCGGCCACTGAAGCGGCTGAGGGCGGCAGACACAGGCTGGGAGCCGGTGGGGTGAGTGGAAGAGGGAGTGGGCTGTCCTCGCTCTGTCAGCAGGGCCCCTGCAGTCATCCTGGCAGGAGGGCTGCTAGAACTCCGCCCCTGCTCGCCCCTCAGTTCCTGACTGAGGCCAACACCCAGCGGCAGCCTGGTCTCAGCACAGCACACGGCGGCTCTGGCCCGAGCAGCAGGCCTACCTGTGTACTCCGAGTCCGTGAGGTACTTGCTGGTCCGGCGCAGGTACTCTGGTAGCCCCACCAGATCCTCGGGGACCCCCCGGGCCACCACGCTGAAGAGCCGGTCACGGTCGAAGCGGTTTGGGTCTGGTTGGCTGTGGGGGGATGTGGTTTGTGACTGACGCTGCAGGAGAGCCCTGGGCCCCCAGAAAGTCCTGCTTCCCAGGGAGCCTTTTCTGGGGCCCAGGAGCCCCTTTTGAGAGCCTCTACGCACCCAGGCAGACCAAGGAGACCGCAAGTGCTCAGACCCGCGGAGCAGGGGGCTCTGTCTGGGGCACCGGACCACGCATCCTGACTGCAGGCGTCTCCTGTCACTCGCCAGGTGCTCGCAACAGCCTCATTATCCATTTCAGCACAGGAGCTCGTCATGGCTCTTGAGCTGGGCTCTGGGGCGGGGCGGGGCGGGGCTACCGGAGGTGCCCACAGACTGTTGGGGGACGTACGTGCCGCTGGCCTCAACAAGAAAATCAAGAAAAGCCCCACATCCTCTCCGAAACCATCTATGGACGAACAATGGAGTACCTGCCCCTTTGGCCC
Source organism: Pseudorca crassidens (assembly GCF_039906515.1). Classification (NCBI taxonomy): domain Eukaryota; kingdom Metazoa; phylum Chordata; class Mammalia; order Artiodactyla; family Delphinidae; genus Pseudorca; species Pseudorca crassidens. Next base: position 5,434,705 of record NC_090314.1, on the reverse strand, counting down.
TCACTTCTGCCCTGCGTGAGTAATCTCTATTTTCTCCATCAGACAAACAAGGAGGTAGAGTAACTTTCCCAAAGTCACACGGTGCAGAGCTCACGGGGTGTGGGATGCTGGCTGTTCAACTAACTCTAGACCCCGACTCCCAACCCCAGAGAGACTCCAGGCTGGACAGACGGAGGTTTCTCAGAGACGTGGGGTCCAGAGCGGACACCAGACACTCACAGAATTTTCCTGAGAAGCCACACCTCCGGGAAAGGCCCCAGGAGGTGCTGGTAGCCCTTCTGAATCCAGCGGGTGTGGGCATCCCCGCCTGGGCTCGCCCCTGGGGCTCCTGGTACCACGACCAGCAGAAAGGAAGGGACAAGAAAGGGGGGACTGTTTGATGCTTTGGGGACCCTCAGGTCTGCCATGGAATGGATTAACCAAGAAAGGGTTGGGGGCTCTGATGAGTGGGACTATTGGGATCAGTCGTGTTTTAAGCCACGATCCAGCAGACCACGCGGCCACGACGTGACCAATAGGTCACTGCGGCTGACTGGTGAGTCCCGTGGTCAGTCCGGCCAGGGGAAGTGGCTATTTGGACAAAGCACTTCCTGTCACAGGGAGGCATCACGGTCCTGGTATAGGGAGGGCCCCACGGGAGCACAGATTGAAGCACCAAAGGGCATCGAGGGGCCGGTTCTGCCTCGGGCAGCCTCTCCCCGTTCCCAGAAGCTTTGCAAGCATCCTCTCCTGACCTGGTCTGAACCTGACCTCGGGCCTGCAGCACAGACAGGACAGGCGGCTCTGCGCTGGGAGGCCGAGGCTGGGGGCTGAGTCCCAGGCATGAGCAGGGAGGGCGGGGCTTCCCTGGCAGAGTGCTGCCTGGCCCACGCACGTTCTCCAGCCTCGCATGTCGGACCTCACAGTGCGGGGATCCAGGTGCACCCTTCCCCCACACCCACAGGACCGGAGGTGGCGCTCCCGCGAGAGTGGCTCCCACAGTCTGAATTAGAAGACATCACGGGAAAGTCACAGTGAAGGTGGCTCTGAGCAGAAGGCCACCGTCCTCAATCCCCAGAGTCCACGACCCCAGGGCAACAGGTCCAGCCTTGGAGCAGAGCCCGGGAACACCTGGGACATTTCCAGATGTCCTTGATTCTCTTGGACTGGAGCATGGATCTTGCTAGCACCCCCCGCAGGGACTGTGGCTGGGAAGGGGACGTGCCAGGAGGGGAAAGAGTATGTCCCTACAAGAAGAACACAACCCCAGGAGACAGAAGGCCAAGAGTGGGGAAGGTTCTGGAAGGAGCAGCCCCAGAGAGCAGAGCAGGGTTCAGCCTGTCGGGCCCAGGAGCCATCAGAGCCAGACCCAGGACGCCCAAGGCTGTGGCACAGGGGCACTGGGGCTGGGCTAGGCCACCCAGTCTGACTCTGCTGGAGGTGAGGCCCCCGGGCTCCCCCCGCCCCGCTTGCTGCCTCACCTGGCACCTGCCCCCTTTCGGAAGCTGAGGTTCACTTTGATCTGAGGCGAGAAGTTCCGGTCCTCGCCCTGGAATGGTGACTCCATGGGGGGTGGCCCGGCACCGCTGCCCAGTTTTCCTTTGTCCACCTGGGCACCATCTTCTTGGCCTCCATCTGATGTCTCGAGCCTGAAAGCGGGCGGGCTGGAGGGCGAGGACATCCTAAGGGGAGGAGGCTGCTCCTTCCGGCTGGAACCTCTGTGGGGACAGAGATGTCAGAGGCATCTGCTTCTCCCAGCAGGAGTGGGGGCAGGAGGGCTGGCTGAGGCCCAGGCCCAGAGAGGTTTAGAAGCTGGGTACAAGCAGACCAGCCGCCAGCCGGGAGCTCGGCCCGGCAGGAGCGGGGAGGAGAGCAGGAGGGAGGGCCAGGATCTGCTGGAGGAACAGGGGCCACAGCTGTCCCTGACCTTCCATCTGGGACTTCCTGATCCCTGAGAGGCCACAGGCCCTGGTCCGAAAACATCTTGCTCAGTGGCCAATATTTACATCAAAAAAAAAAAAAATGCAGATTTGGGTGGGGCAGGTCGCTCAACCTCCCACACAGGGGGTGTGGGGTGCTCTGGGGAAACCGTTGGAAACCCCCTGGCCTATCAAACCCCTCATTTTGCTGCCAGGAGGACCAGGGCTCAGAAAGGGGAAGTGACTCTCCCAAGGTCCCAAGCTGCTGGCAGAGCCTAGTCTGAAACCACCGCGGCCTACCGTGAGGTTCCTCTGCAGTTCTCAAAACCTTTCAGGGCCCATCTGTACTTGCAGTTTCTGAGGAGTGCCACCTCGGTGTGCCTTAGGGTCTCTAGGGGCTTCACAGCAGGAGGGAGACGCCTCGCTGGTGCCCAAGCCCCCCTCGCCCAGCAGCTCCCCGGCAGGCCCGAGGCCAGGCTGGGGAGCTCAGCGCACCCTCCGGGGAGAGCTGAAACCACAGCCGCCAGCACTCGCCAGGGCGTGGCCCCAGGGCGGGGAGGGGGAAGCCCCGGGGGCCCCCCCAGTGGATGGGCAGAAAGAAGGCAAATGAGTCCAGAGCTGGGGAAGGGGGAGACAGCGGGGCTGGCAGGGAGGAGAAGGGGGCAGGGAGCGGAGCAGAGCTTGGGGACGGGAAGCGGAGGGTGGGAGGGTCAGGGCCTGGACCATCTTCTGCGCAGCTTCAGCCCCGGGGGGGCGGGGGGCCGGCGGGGGGCATCTTCCCACAGCAGCAGGAGAGCCCAGGGCCTGTCGACTGCCTCATCATGCAGTTTCGACCTCGCGTCTTTCTGCCCACCCTGGGGCGTCCTTCCCGGGCCACACGCCATTCAGCCTGGCTGATGTCCCCAGCCCCTCACCATACTGCCTCCCAGCCCTGCTCCCAAGTCTCCGCAGCAACAGCTGTCTGCCCAGCCGCTGCACCACCGGACCCTCCATCCTCCCGGCCGGGGAGGAAGGATCTGGTAGGCCAGGTGGAGAAGAGAGCCGGAGCCCCTCGAAGACCCTGGCTCAGGGCTGGGGGAGCAAGGCGCCCACCCAGGCTTCCCGGCCGCCACCCTTCACCGTCAGGATTCGGGGCCCGGGCCCCTGGGAAGCCCGCATCATCCCTGACTCACCGGCTCGGCGGAGGCTGCGCGCGGCGCGTCCGGGCGGGCGGCGGAGCTGCCGAGGAAGTGCGTAGGGGGCGCGGAGTGGCTGGGAGCCCCGCGAGCCGGCTGCGTCCGTCGGCGTTCCGCACGCTCAGCCCACCCGGCCCGCGCGCCTGGCCGCAGCGGGGTCAGCTCTCCCGCGGCAGGACCCGCTGGCCGGGAGACTGACCCTCCGGACCATGGGCCACACCCTCTCTGGGGAGACACGCCCCTCCTCCCACCCGCCCCCACCCCACTGCCTGCCGCTGAGGCCCCCAGATGCGGGGGGGCAGTCTGAGGCAACCCTTGGGTGCGGGGCCCTGCCTCGGGGGGAGCTGGCGTGTCGCATGGGGCGGGGAGGGGACTCGCCCCACTGCACGGACATCCGCCCCTCCCCTTCCCCACCACTTGCCCCCCAGCGGCCATGTGGCTCAGCCTGGCAACTCGTGGACCCGTCGCAGGGCAGGGAGAGCTGATGTGGACGCCCCCCGGAGAGGAGAGACTCAGCCCAGCACCTCCCCCTGGAAATGCACCCCGCCCACCCAACCTTCCGGGGCCTTCCCCCAGCCCCCCAGCCCCCCAGCCAGGGGCCCTGACGGCCGCTGCCTTCCTTCCCTGAGCTAAAGGCGCTTCCAGCACCAGCCAGCAGGGGCGGACAGGAGGCCGACTTGGGCTTCGAAATTAGACCTCCCTTCCAGACCAGCCCTGGTCCAGACTCAGCGCTGGGACTTGGGGACGCAGCCACCATCCAAGTTAGTATCCAGCCCTAGGTCACCTCCCTCTCCCTCACTCCTAAAATCCAAGCCGTCAGGATCCCCACACCCGGCAAACCTACCAATTTGTCTCTATCTCTGCCTGATCCAAGCAACTATCATCCCTGCCGGGGAGACCACAGCTGCCTTCAGGCTGGTCTCCCTGCTTCACTCCTGTCCCCAACACCCCCATAATCGATTCTCCTTACAGCAACGAGAGTGATCTTTCAAAAATGAAAACCAGATCACCTAACTCCCCTCCCCCCAGCTGGTGGCTTCCCTCGACACTTGGAGTAAAAGGCAAAGCCCATACCAAGCCGGTGCAGTCTGGATGCCCTTCTCCACACTCCACCTTCATCTCTGATTGAAGGTACACACTACACTCCAGTGTAAACACCTGTGCTGTCCAATGTAAGTTCACCAGCCACAGTGGCTATTTAAATTTAAGTCAGTTACAATAAAATTAAATCAAACATTCAGTTCTACAGTCACATTAGCCACATTTCAAATGCTCATAGTCACATGTGGTTAGTGGCTGCCACGTTGGATAGCACAGAGATAGAACTGTTCCATCATAGCAGAGAATTCTACTGCACAGCCCTGCTCTAGACATTCTGAACACACTTCAGTCTCTCCAGATGCCATGCTCTCTTCTGTTGCCTCCAAGCCTCCAAGACTTTGCACAAGGTGTTGCAACTGCCAGGAACACACACACACACAAACACACACACTGCCTTGCTCTAGCCAATTCCTACCTCTCTGTTTAAACATCACTTCCTCTGGGTAGCCTTTCCTAGACCCCACTCTGTGTTCCATGACACTTTGCATTTCTCTGATCATAACTCATTGTCCAGTATTGTTAACATTTACTTTATCATCTGGCTTCATCTCTTTTTTTTATAAATTTATTTATTTATTTTTGGCTGCATTGGGTCTTCGTTGCTGCACGTGGGCTTCTCATTGTGGTGGCTTCTCTTGTTCCGGAGCGTGGGCTTCTAGGTGCGCGGGCTTCAGTAGTTGTGGCTCGCAGGCTCTAGAGCACAGGCTCAGTAGTTGTGGCGCACAGGCTTAGCTACTCCACAGCATTTGGGATCTTCCCAGACCAGGGCTCGAACCCGTGTCCCCTGCATTGGCAGGCGGGTTCTTAACCACTGCGCCACCAGGGAAGTCCTGGCTTCATCTTTAACAATAACAGATGCCTTGTGAGCAGTCACTACGTGCCAGACGCTGTGCTAAGTGCTTTACGTGCAACTCTCAGAGCAACCTTATTTCACAGATGAGGAAACTGAGGCTGGGCAAGAGTAGATACCCTGTCCAAGGCCACGTGGCTGCGAGGTGACAAAGCAAGGATTCAAATCCAGAGCCACACATTTACCCACCAAGCTCTCCAAGAGGTGAGATCTTGCTTTTTTTTTTTTTTTTTGCTGTATCTCATCACCCAGCACAGCGTCCAGCCCCCAGTTGGTGCTCAGGAAGGCTTTGAATTATGATCATAATGCAGAGGACATTACTGTGCTGTTGGGGAAAAATTAAAGAGTAAGTGGAGACCCTCAAGTCCTTCAGAGGCATCACCACATCAGGTGACAATGACAGTTGGCAGACAACTCTAATTGCAAATCAAGTTTATAAAAAGTTCTCAGATTATCAGTCATCGGGAAGATGCAAATCAAAAACCACAATGAGATACCACTTGACACCCACTAGGATAGCTATAATTTAAAAGACAGATAATACACTACATTGTAAATCAACTATACTTGGATAAAATAAATTTTTTAAAAAGACAGATAATAATAAGTGTTGGTGAGGATATGGAGAAGTTGGAACCCTCATACACTGCTGGCGGATTATATGGTGCAGCCCCTTTGGAGAACAGTCTGGTTGTTCCTCAAAATAATTAAACATAGAGTTACCATATGACCCAGCAATTCCACTCCTAGGTAAGTACTCAAAAGAAATGGAAACGTAAGTCCACACGAACACCTGTACACAAATGTTCACAGGAGCATTATTTATAATAGCCAAGTGGAAACAACCCAAACGTCCATCAGCTGATGAACGGATAAATAAAATTCTATCCATACAATAGAATATTATTCAGCCGTAAAAAGGAATGGAATAATGATACATGCTACAACAGGGATGAACCTTGAAAAAATTAGGCTAAGTGAAAGATGCCAGTCACAAAGGATTTATATTGCATGATTTCATTTATGTGAAATGTTCAGAATAGGGGACTCTACAGAGACAGAAAGTAGATTAGTGGTTGCCTAGGGCAACAGGACTTGGGGGGTAATGGGGAGCTGAAAGGGACAGGGCTTCTTCTGGGGGTGATGAAAAATGTTCTAAGTTTGATTGTGGTGATTGTTGTAAATATGGCAGACCATTGAATTGTGCGCTTTAAATTAGAGAACTATACGTGAATTTCACCTTAAAAAAGAAAGAAAAGGTCCTCTGAGCAGAGAAGAAACACAGCTTCCTCAATTCCAAGGCCACTGGACTCATGTTTCAAAAAGCTTCAACCAGTCCAGTCTCCACGCGAGGAAAATCTCCCCCAAGCAGTCTTTAGGCTCAATCTTTCCATGTGTTTCACTTCACACTTAGTAACTTTTTGTAAAGGAATGTTTTTTCACTTGAATTGATTTTCAGAGTCGATTTTAACAAAAACAAGTGAGAGGTTCAAGAAAGGTGCAGCAGGGGACTTCCCTGGTGGTCCAGTGGTTAAGACTCCGTGCTTCCACTGCAGAGGGCATGGGTTCGATCCCTGGTCTGGAACTAAGATCCCGCATGCCACGCGGCCAAAAACAGAAAAGAAAGAAGGAAAGAAAAAAGCGCATCCGAGATATCCTCTGGAGTGGGGAACTAAGTAAGGGTGGAGGGTGGGAAGGCAACTTCCTTTACGATATGCATCATTTGGACTATTTGAATTTTTTACCACTGCCTTTAGAAAAACAAATATGGCATCTCTTGCAGAGTTAAACAAGCAAACAAAAAAACCCAACTCAACTGTGCAAGAGATGTCTAAAGCCTGTGCATAATTAATGTAAATTCTAAAGAGAGGTGGGAGAGAGGGGTCCAGAGTGGGAAGGAGGGAATTGCTCTGGCCTCGGAGGGAAGGGAGGGTGGGACTTGGGGGGGAAGCGGGGTGCACAAGCCTGCACCTCTGCTTCTCCCAAAACTTGGTCCAGAGCCTGGGCTGGGCCTGTTTAGTGGCCAGATGCAGCCTCTCTGAGCAGCTTTGTGTCTGAGACTGACAGAGAAGAAATAGAAATAAGCCAGTTTAGGAGGCTGGACAGTCTTCCTGGAACAAGGGAGACAGGGACTGGAGTTGAGCAAAATCGTAATGGGAGAGGAAAATACTGGCTGAGGTGGCCCTGGCCCTCAGAGGGCCACGGAGGCCAAGGGTGCCTCCTGCAGGAGAACGGGACCGAAGTCCTGCTGCTGTGGGTGGGGCCCTCCTGGCCTGGGAGGCTTCTGGCTCTCAGGGAAAGCGAGCTGCCCCTTCCCACACGGCCTCAGCGCCCCGCAGGCCACTGCTCAGCCAGGCCCAGATGTGGGGCCTCTCTCCCGGGACTCAGAATAACCACAGCCAGGCCGAGGGCTAAATCCGGGGACCCAGTCCCAAGCGCATAGCCTCTGGGGAATTTCCCCGACCTCGGGCTGGATCTGGGCCCGTCATAAACAGCCTCCGCTATTGGCTAATAGATGTCTGATTTTACTACTGAGAAGACCGGGAGAGAAGGATATTCTGTCGTCTGGGAGACAAGAATAGAGAAAGGGGGTGTGGGGAGGCGGAGGCGAGATACAGACGGGACAGACAGAGGAAGCTCTGGTCAAAGGGACAGAGTCAAGCCCGATTAGAGGGGCACAGCCTGAGGCCAGATAGGCAGGCCAGAACCAGCGACAGCGACAGGAGAAAGACCAGACGCAGGCTGAGTCAGCCTGGACCAAGGAAGCATCAGATAGCCTGACCGAGACAAAGGATGAGCCGGAAGGCGTCCGAGGTCGAGCCGAAGAACCGCGGTCGAGCACCGAGGGGTGAATGCCAATCAGGAGACCAAGCAGGTGACGCAAAGGGCCCGCCTCCACCCTTCAGCCACGCCCACACCCGCGACTCCTCCCCTCCGCGCCTCAGCCACGACCACACCCAGGACTCCTCCCCTCCGCGCCTCAGCGTCGCTCGCACACCCAGTTTCCCGAGGGAGCCCCTCCCTTCGCGTCCCCTCAATTACCCGCCCAGGTGAGGCCCCGCCCCTTTTCCCGACGAGCCGCGGGAGCCAGGTGACCGCGGTCCTGCTGGGCCTCCCAGGTAAGGACGCGGTAGGAGCGCGGCAGAGCCTCCCCGCTGACGCCCCCCTCCCCTCCCCTGTCACAGCGCGGGAGTGCGGGCGTCCGGGCTGTGGCCCCCGCCTCCGTCCAGGGGAGCGGGTGCGCGCCCGCGGGGCGCACCCAGCGGGTAGGGAGGCACCTGCCTCGGGCTTTCTGGGCGTGGGCAAAGCTGGAGGCGCGCGCTCGAGCCGGCGCCTCGGAGGCTCTCTGTTTTTTACGCCCCACCTCCACGCTGAGAGGGAGATCTGTGGGCGTCTCGATTTTTGAGAAGCGGAAACGGAGTCTGAGGGGTGAAGTTAACTGGCTCGCTCTTGATTACAGCTCAGTTCGCAGGTGATGGCGGTGGGACTGGGAGCAGGCGGTCCCGTCTCCTTTTGCGTTCCCATCTCTTTTTCTAAAAAAGTCAGGGTTATTGTAGTATAACTTACACCCTTTAAAACTTTAATGTGCTTTGTAATTTTTAAGAATCTACACCCCTTTAAAGCCAGCAGGTCAGAGAATTTTGACAAAAATATACAAGCATGGGCTTCCCTGGTGGCGCAGTGGTTGAGAGTACGCCTGCCGATGCAGGGGACGCGGGTTCGTGCCCCGGTCCGGGAAGATCCCACATGCCGCGGAGCGGCTGGGCCCGTGAGCCATGGCCGCTGAGCCTGCGCATCCGGAGCCTGTGCTCCGCAACGGGAGAGGCCACAACAGTGAGAGGCCCACCTCTACCGCAAAAAAAAAAAAAAAAAAAAAAATATATATATATATATATATACACACAAGCATATAAGCATATGACCACCACAGTGGTCAAGATACAGAACATTGTCATCACCCCAAAATGTGCTCTGTTGCCCCTTTGCCCGCCCCTCCCCCACCGCCATGCTCTGGTAACCACTGATGATTTCTGTCCTCTACATCTGCGGTCTCCACAATGTCATGTGAGTGCAGTCACACAGTACGTGTCATCCCTGGCTTCCTTTAAGGTCCCACATATCTTGCTTTTGCTGCAGTTCCCCTTGGCAGTGTCTGACCACCTCCCAGACCCCTAGACTTTGAGGAAAATTTGTTGTCCCTGCCTGGGGCTAGTGCAGGCCTGGAAAGGAAGGATGTTTTGAAGGTGCCTTAGTCCATTCAGGCTGCTATCACAGACTAGGTAGCTTATAAACAACAGACATTTATTCCTCTTAGTTCTGGAAGCTGGGAGTTCAAGTCAAGGCCCCAGCATGGTCACCTACGGTAAGGACCAGGATGGTAGCCAGGGCCTTCTCCCTGTGTCCTCACCGGATGCAAGGGCAACATCCCTCTGGGTCTCCTTTATAAGGGCACTAATGTCATTCATGAGGACTCCATCCTCCTGTACTAAGCACTTCCCAAAGCCCTACCTCCTAATACTGTCATCCTGGGCAATAGGATTTCAACCTGTGAGTTTTGGGGGGCACAGAGACTTTCAGACCACAGCAGAGGGAAGGACAAGTTGACTCAAGAACCAGGGACAGGAGTGCAGAACAAGGGTTTAGGACGTTTCAGAAATGCCACTCACATTTAGACTTTATCATGTAAGTTGTGGAGAGTGAGTTAGAGTTGACTGTTAGACCCTCCCTCAGAGCCCCAGGGTGCCCCAGGGGGCTGCCTCAATGTTAAAAACCCATCTCAGAAGAGAAAGGTTGTTGGCCAGGAAGGCTGAGTGTCCAGGCCAGCACAGCCTGAAAGCAGCACTTGGGTCCAGTGAGTTGGAGCGAGAACAGGAAAGCTTATGCCTCAGAGTCTCCTTTGTGTCTCTGCGTGGTCTCCTTTGGTCCCAGTTCCACTTTTTCTGTTTGTTTTGGGGGGATCTCTGCCTTTCATGGAAGAGGCTTTCCTCGAATGTCTGGCACCAAAAAGCCAACTGTGTGGATGGGGCTTCACTGAGCATCCTCCATGGGTGATGTCACAGTTCCCACAGTTTAGCTGACAGGTGTCCACTTCATTCCCCCCAGTCAGCAGGGTCTCCTCTGTGCTTGGGTTCCCAGGGCACTAGGTCTCAGCTTCTCTACTGAGTTACGAGTGGCCATCCACCGTCCATGGCGCAAACACTGCTGGCCGTGCCTCTGCCTGGTCTCCCCTCCCACTCTCTTTGTCCCTGTGGATTTACTTTTTTTTTTTTTTTAATCTTCTATGATCACTTTAGAGGGGCTTGGGGAGGAAGCCATTTTTAAACGATGGTTGTGATGTTTTATTTCTTTTTTCAAGACAATCTGAAGTCATCCCCACCCCCTCTGCCCACAGAAGGTGAAGAAGTTGAAGTTGGGATAATGTGCAGACCACCCTTTGGAGGTGTTTCATTATACAGGGAAGCAGGGAGGTGGCACAGTAACTAAGGAGACGTGAGGTCAAGGTGGGTGGGGATTGTTCGTTTAAAGATCAACTGTCCATGAAATGACAGATTGTGTTTGTATGCTGATGCATGTCCAGTGGTCAGTGCAGGGGGGAGGGTACCTGCAAGAACAGAGACCTCAAGAAGGTGAGAGGATGGCCCAAGTGGAGGTTTTCATCTCTGTTCATGGAGCGAGAAAAGGAGTCAGGTGGCCCAAGTGTGGACAGGTTTCAGGCCAAGGATGGGAAGGTCTGACGGCCGGTGTTTTCTCAAAGAAACGTGAGGTCAAGGTCACCATCTGGGAGTAAGGGTGTGGGAAGGTTGAAGAAATAGAGCCTATCACCTCTTAGAGAAATGGAGAACTGCAGGGCAGTGCTCAAACCCCTTCCGAGTTTTGTCGTCATGAATTTAAAATGAAGCCAGTCAGCTGAGGTGTGTGATACCCTCCCCCGAAGGCAGGTGCAGGACTCTTCCAGGCTTCAGGTTTTGCTAGGTGACTAGGGAAGAGGAAGAGGTGTGTTTCCAAGGGAGGGTATATGCAGGGATCAGACCCTCTCCTCCCTCCCCCACCCCAGCAGCTCCCAGGGCCCTGGGTACCCCAAGGCTAAAGGGGTTCCCAGCCTCTCTTGTAAATAAGCCAGTTACCACATGACAGCTGGTGCACAAATCTGCCCGAGCCTGAGAAACTCAGGGAGAATGTCAGAGAAGGAAAGAGAGGGAATTCGGCTTTCCAGAGGCTGAAGTAGGGGGCATCAATTAACCTCCAACCCAGAGAGCTGATCCTGCCCAATAAAGGGCTCATGCCAGGGGCTGGGGCTCTGAATTCACTTCTGTACCTCAAACCTGCAGAAGTGCCAAGGCTCTACCAGCTCTGAACTCGTGTGCAAAAGTTATTTTAATTCTGACTTCAATGGTTGGTTTTATGAAAGTATTTCCCCTTTTTCTTTGCTCTTAGCTATGTATATTTTCCTTTTTTCCTTTTTTGGCTGTGCTGTGTGGCTCGCAGGATCTCAGTTCTAATTAGAATTTTTGTCTTTTCTGGATATGTGCCCAGAAGTGGGATTGCTGAATCAAATGGTAACTCTATTTTCAGTTTTTTAAGGAACCTCCATCCTGTCCTCCACACTCTCCAGCATTTTTTATTTGTAGATTTTCTGATGATGGCCCTTCTGACCGGTGTGAGGTGATACCTCATGGTAGTTTTGATTTGCATTTCTCTAATTAGTGATTTTTTGTTTTGTTTTGTTTCTGGTTTTTTTTGTGGTACGTGGGCCTCTCACTGTTGTGGCCTCTCCCGTTGCGGAGCACAGGCTCCGGACGCGCAGGCTTAGCGGCCACAGCTCACGGGCCCAGCCGCTCCGTGGCACATGGGATCTTCCCGGACCAGGGCACGAACCCGTGTCCCCTGCATCGGCAGGCGGACTCTCAACCACTGCGCCACCAGGGAAACCCATTAGTGATGTTTTTTAAAAATTTTACTTATTTTTGGCTGTGTTGGCTCCTCGTTGCTACACACGGGCTTTCTCTAGTTGCGGCGAGCAGGGGCTACTCTTCGTTGTGGTGCACGGGCTTCTCATTGTGGTGACTTCTCTTTGTTGTGGAGCATGGGCTCTAGGCTCACGGGCTTCAATAGTTGTGGCTCGTGGGCTCAGTAGTTGTGGCTCACGGGCTCTAGAGCGCAGGCTTAGTAGTTGTGGTGCACGGGCTTAGTTGCTCCGCCACATGTGGGATCTTCCCAGACCAGGGCTTGAACCCATGTTTCCTGCACTGGCAGCTGGATTCTTAACCACTGCACCACCAGGGAAGTCCCAATTAACGATGTTATTAGTTAGCACATCTTTTCATGTGCTTCTTGGGCACCTGTATATATTCTGTGGAGAAATGTCTATTTAGGTCTTCTGCCGATTTTTTTATTTTTATTGAGCTATATGAGCTGTTTGTATATTTTGGAAGTTAAACTCTTGTCGATTGCATCATTTGCAGATATTTTCTCCCCTTCCATAGGTTGTCATTTCATTTTGTTGATGGTTTCCTTTGCTGTGCAAAAGCGTATAAGTTTGATTAGGTCCCATTTGTTTATTTTTGCTTTTATTTATTTTGCCTTTCCTCCCCTCCATTTTTATCTCCTTCTTCCAGGACTCCTATTTTCTAAATGTTACCACTTCTACTTTTATCCTCCGTATCTCTTAGCTTCTGTTTTATACTTTCTGTTCCTTTGTTCTTTCTTTTTTCCTTTTGGGGAATTTCTGTTCTTCCAGTTCACTAATTCATTCTTCAGCTGTCTAATTCATCCATTCAAGAGAATGTTTAAATATTATTTTTTAGTCCAACTATTACGTATTCAACCTAGTCTCTCTTATTGGTTCTTTTTGATGTTGTTTTGTAGTTCCAATAGCTTCCTTATATCTTTTAACATGTTTATTAATCTAATTTAAAATTCTTATTCTGAAGATAATGCAGTGTGTAGCTTTTCTCTTGAAAGTGGTGATGTCCTTAACCTGTGGGATCTGACCTGTCTCCAAGTAGATAGTGTCAGAATTTAGTTAAATTGTAGGACACCCAGCTGGCGTTGCTGAATTGGTTAGTGTTGGGGAAAAAAAAACCAACCTCACATTTGGTGACCAGAAGTATCAGAAGTGCAGTATTGAGAGCAGAGGAGGTTGCCATACTATATCCTCTGGGTATATTCTGTTCTGTCCGCAGGCCCCAAGAAGCTCAGCGCATGGGGAGTAGATAAACCCCAGAGGGAGGCTCCAGAAAAGCACAGCCAGCCACCCCTCGACCCACAGAACAGCCCCTCCAGGCCTGTTTCCACACTGTGCTCTCCAGAGGGACTCGCCACTACGACGTCATCCGTTAGGCCTGGTTGTTTGGAGGGGGATGAGTAGGCAATTGCCGAAATCAGTCAGTCCCAGCCTGTTTTTCTCAGCGTCTCCCAAACACAGGAGGTCTGGGCCGCCCTGATTTGGCTCCAGAGGCCTGGAGCAGAGATGAGAGTCACTGGAGGGGTGGCAGCAGGTACTGCGTGTTCCAGCGCAATGGTGGGGGAGAGGCAGGAGCAGACCCACTGCTCCATTTCATCGTCCCAATTCAGAACACGCGTCCCCCCCCAGCACCCCAGGAGACTTTCCCACCCTCCCCTGTCTTGGGGAGCAGCCCTCAGGGCTCCTGACCCCGACCTAGCTTGGTATTTATCTTCCCTGGTAAATATGGGGATGTTACAGGCCTGTTCCACTTGATGACTGGGCATGTTTGTCTGGGCGGCCTCAGCACTTTGCACAGGGTAAGAAGGACCAATTTTTTTTTTTCCTTTTTTATTTTTTTAATTGAAATATAGTTGATTTACAGTGTTGTGCTAATGTTTGCTGTACAGCGAAGTGACTCAGTTATACACATATAGACATTATTTTAAATATTCTTTTCCCTTCTGGTTTATCCCAGGAAATTAGACAGAGTTCCCTGTGCTATACAGTAGGACCTTGTTGTTTATCCATTCTAAATGTAAAAGTTTGCATCTACTAACCCCAAACTCCCAGTCCGTCCCTCTCCCTCCCCTCCCAGAAAGACAAATTTTATTTCTACACACGTGAGGCTTTGGAGTAAGGCCCAGAACTCGTATCCCCAGGAGATGTTTAGGCCCATATTCACACAGAGCTGTTCGGCCCCATCTGTTCAGATGGAAGTGGTGATATTTGCTGATTTCTGGGTGAGACCAAACCATGCCCCACAGAAAGTTTGTGTCTCCACCTTCTGCCCCTTACGTTCTGTGTTCCTGGGTCACCCCAGAGAGCCTGCACAGATGGTGTATATACTTTGGGGTATGTCTTTAGGCATGGGCCTCGTATTTCACTATAAATTTCCATGTGAGGAGACCCATTTTGCGCCCCGCTCACCTGAACCTCGTGGCCAGAGGTTGGAGCCGTGCTGCACTGCTCTGGCCTGAAATACAAGTGGGGACGGCAAAGCAGGAAGTGAGATGAGTGAATTATTTTAGGTGGATGACGTGAGTCTGCAGGGGAGCAGCCTCTTAGAGGAAACCACCAGCACTTTACTAGGGCTGAGCAGTCTCCACCTGCCTTCTTGTGGTTTTACAGAAAAGAGGAGAGGAGGTCGCAGAGGTTTCAGCGTCGGGGTGGGGGTGGGGGTGCCAGAGGAGTGCAGAGGATGCAACGTGCATACTCTTCCAGCCCCCGCTGCATCCCTTCAGCCTCTGTCTTCTCGCCTCTGGAGGTCTCTGTTTGTCTCAGCTCCCTGCTCATGCCCTTGCGTGGCTCGGGGCCTTGGTCCCTCCCGAGGTCCTGGCTGGTGTGGGAACAGGAGCCTCCAGGAAAAGCTCGGGGCAGGAGTAGCATCATCTAAAAGGCCGTCAGAGCACCTGAACTTAGTATTGGCTGCAAAAAGAGAGCAGGCCGCTTGAGCTTCTAAAGGTGATTACGCTCAGGCCTGATGCTCAGAAAAACAGCTTTCACAGGAGTGGGAGGGGCCGGGGTGCCGATTCTCGGAAGCCAGGGCAAAGCAGGAGGTGTTGGGGCTGCCAGCTAACCCATATATAGCAGGGTGGGAAGGCTGAGGATTATGGAAGGGGAGAGCATTCTCCCTGGGGAGTAAGGCCTTCTTTGGGTAAGCCCCAAAGGCCCTTTTCTCTCCCAAATGCTGAAGCATCCCCTTTGCTGGAGCGGTCAGTATTTTCCGCTCTGACTCAGGGCGAGCAGAGCAGTTCTGAAAACTAGAAGTCTGAAGAAAGGCAAGCTGAGCACAGCCGGGCCTCCCTCCGGCCTTCTCCCGCTCCAGAGCCTCCTGCGCGGATGGATGTGAACTTGCTGCTGCTTCGCGCAGCAGCCTGAGTTCTGGGGCCAGGTGGCCCTGCTGGCCCAGCCCCTCCACTCCTTCAGCGTGTGGTCCATGCCTCTCAAACACTGGCCTTGAGGGATGGAGGGAAGGCCCTCAATTTTCAGAACGGCTCCCTCACTTCTTTGGCCCAGAAATCATAAAGAAAAGGATTGGCAGCTTCCTTTTGAAATCCAAAACTTCGGTTTTTACAAAGACACCATAAACAAAAAGTGAAATAACCCTCTGAAAGACACTGTTTATGACAGTTATAACAGAAAAATGATTACTTTTTAGAATGTATAAGGCGGTCCTACAAATTAATAATAAGAACGGGCAAAGATGTGAACAGGTAATTTGCAATACAAATTAATGTCAAAAAATGCAAAAAGTGTTTAATCTCACAAGTTTAATCAGGGACATGCAAATTAAAAGTGTCATTTTTGCCCTTCAAATTATCCAAAATTAAAGTGATTATTAATATATATTGGATATGGTCACCTTATCTTTGATAAAGGAGGCAAGAATATACAATGGAGAAAAGACAGCCTCTTCAATAAGTGGTGCTGGGAAAACAGGACAGCTACATGTAAAAGAATGAAATTAGAACACTCCCTAACACCATACACAAAAATAAACTCAAAATGGATTAAAGGGCTTCCCTGGTGGTGCAGTGGTTGAGAGTCCGCCTGCCGATGCAGAGGACACGGGCTTGTGCCCCGGTTCGGGAAGATCCCACATGCTGCGGAGCGGCTGGGCCCATGAGCCATGGCTGCTGAGCCTGTGCGTCCGGAGACTGTACTCCGCAACGGGAGAGGCCACAACAGTGAGAGGTCCGCGTACCGCAAAAAAAAATGGATTAAAGACCTAAATGTAAGGCCAGACATTATAAAACTCTTAGAGGAAAACATAAGCAGAACACTCTATGACATCAATCACAGCAAGATCCTTTTTGACCCACCTCCTAGAGAAATGGAAATAAAAACAAAAATAAACAAATGGGACCAAATGAAACTTAAAAGCTTTTGCACAGCAAAGCAAAACATAAAAAGACAAAAAGACAACCCTCAGAATAGGAGAAAATATTCGCCAATGAAGCAACTGACAAAGGATTAATCTCCAAACTTTACAAGCAGCTCATGCAGTTCAATATCAAAAAAACAAACAACCCAATCCAAAAATGGGCAGAAGACCTAAATAGACATTTCTCCAAAGAAGACATACAGATTGCCAACAGACGTATGAAAGAATGCTCAACGTCACTAATCATTAGAGAAATGCAAATCAAAACTGCAATGAGGTATCACCTCACACAGGTAAGAATGGCCATCATCAGAAAATCTACAAACAATAAATGCTGCAGAGGTGTGGAGAAAAGGGAACCCTCTTGCACTGTTGGTGGGAATGTAAATTGATACAGCCACTATGGAGAACCGTATGGAGGTTCCTTAAAACACTAAAAATAGAACTACCATACGACCCAGCAGTCCCACTACTGGGCATATACCCTGAGAAAACCATAATTCAAAAAGAGTCATGTACCACAGTGTTCATTGCAGCTCTATTTACAATAGCCAGGACATGGAAGCAACCTAAGTGTCCACCAACAGATGAATGGATAAAGAAGATGTTGCACATCTTCAATATACAATGGAATATTACTCAGCCATAAAAAGAAATGAAATTGAGTTATTTGTAGTGAAGTGGATGGACCTAGAGTCTGTCATACAGAGTGAAGTAAGTCAGAAAAAGAAATACAAATACTGTATGCTAACACATATGTGGAATCGAAACAAAAATTTAAAAAATGGTTGTGAAGAACCTAGGGGCAGGAGAGGAATAAAGACGCAGATGTAGAGAATGGACTTGAGGACACGGGGAGGGCAAAGGGCAACCTGGGACGAAGTGAGAGAGTGGCATGGACTTATATATACTACCAAATGTAAAATAGATAGCTCGTGGGAAACATCCACATAGCACAGGGAGATCAGCTTGGTGCTTTGTGACCACCTAGACGGGTAGGATAGGGAGGGTGGAAGGGAGACGCAAGAGGGAGGGGATATGGGGATATATGTATATGTATAGCTGATTCCCTTTGTTATACAGCAGAAGCTAACGCACCACTGTAAAGCAATTATACTCCAATAAAGATGTTAAAAAAAAAATATATATATATATATATATATGGGATCCCCTGGTGGTCCAGTGGTTAGGACTCCATGCTTCCACTGCAGGAGGCGCAGGTTTGATCCCTGGTCTGGGAACTAAGATCCTGCAAGTCGGGCAGTGTAGTCCCCAAAATATATATATATGAGGGTCTGGAGAACTAGGTACTCTTGTGCAGTATTGGTGGGAATTCATATTGGTATAGTTCTCTTTTTTATTGTGTTAAAAAATACATAACAAAATTTACCGTTTTAACCCTTTTTAAATATAAGATTCAGTGGCATCAAGTACATTCACATTGTTATGCGCCATCACCATCATCATCTCCAGAGCTTTTTCATCATCCCAAACTGAAACTCTACACCCATTAAACACTAACTCCCCATCCCCTTTCCTCAGCCCCGACAGCCACCATTCTACCTTCTGTCTCTATGAGTTTGATTACTCTAAGGACCTCGTATAGGTGGAATCATGGAGTACTTGTCCTTTTTGTCTGGTTTACTTCACCGAGATTCATCTACATCGCATGTGTCAGAATTTCCATCCTTTTCAAGGCTGAATAATATTTCGTTGCATGTGGTACCGTCTTTTTTTTTTAATAAAGCATTTTATTTTTAAAATTTTATTTATTTATTTATTTATTTTTGGCTGTGTTTGGTCTTCGTTTCTGCGCGAGGGCTTTCTCTAGTTCCGTTGAGTGGGGGCCACTCTTCATCGCAGTGCACGGGCCTCTCACTAGCGTGGCCTCCCTTGTTGCGGAGCACAGGCTCCAGACGCGCAGGCTCAGTAGTTGTGGCTCACGGGCCTAGTTGCTCCGCGGCATGTGGGATCTTCCCAGACCAGGGCTCGAACCCGTGTCCCCTGCATTAGCAGGCAGATTCTCAACCACTGCGCCACCAGGGAAGCCCCCTGTACTGTCTTTTTGAAGGGCAACTTTGTAGTAATCACAGATTTCAGTGCCATATTCTTTGATACCATTCCACTTCTAGCTATATCCTGAAGAAATATCTGCACGTCTGAGATGAGACGTTCTCAAGGATATTCATTGGAGCATTGTTTTATTTATTTATTTATTATTTTTTTGGCCACCCACCACATAGCTTGTGGGATCTTAGCTCCTGACCAGGGATTGAACCCGTGCCCCTTTCAGTGGAAGCCTGGAGTCCTAACCACTGGACTGCCAGGGAAGTCCCTGCAGGGTTGTTTTAATAGCCAAAAAACCCCACACATATCCATCAGTAAAGAGATGGGTAAAATATGGTCTATCTGTACTGTGAAATATATTGTAGCAATTCAGAAAGAAGCAGGGAGATCTGTATGTGCTGGCTTCAAGCTACATGAGTATGTTCTGTACAATTCCTTTTATGTATAATTTTTAAAGTATGATTTTATATAATACATACATATGTAAACACACTAGAACAACCTGGTGGTAAATACACCAAACCTTTACCAAGTGACACAGAGAAAGATAAGTGTGGAGAGAGATTCCGAGGAGGGACACTGAAAAAGGACTTTCAAGTTTTATTCTATACACACACACACACACACACACACACACACACACACACGTATCCATTGATTGAGTCTTGACAACTGGATCACACTCACTGTTATTTAAGTAAAAAATACTGAGAAAATAGGAAATATGCTAAATTGAGTATATTTGGATTGTAGGTTTAATGGGTGCTTTCTTTTTCTGTATTTCTCAAGTTAATTACATTGAATATGTATTACGTTCATAATTAGGAAAGCAATAATTTTTTTTTTTTTTTTTTTGTGGTACACGGGCCTCTCATTCTTGTGGCCTCTCCCGTTGTGGAGCACAGGCATGGCTCACGGGCCCAGCCACTCCGCGGCATGTGGGATCTTCCCGGACCGGGGCATGAACCCGTGTCCCTTGCATCGGCAGGCGGACTCTCAACCACTGCGCCACCAGGGAAGCCCTAAAATTATTTTTTAGTAGCGCTTTTTTAAACCATTTTAAAAATTGAAGTATAGTTAATTTACAATGTTGTTAGCTTCAGGTGTACAGCACAATGATTCAGAATATATATGTTCTTTTTCAGATTCTTTTTCATTATAGGTTATTATAAGACATAGAAATTGAAGTATAGTTAATTTACAATGTTGTGTTAGCTTCAGGTGTACAGCAAAATGATTCAGAATATATATGTTCTTTTTCAGATTCTTTTTCATTATAGGTTATTATAAGACATAGAATATAGTTCCTTGTGCTATACAGTAGGTCCTTGTTGTTTATTTGTGTTTTTTTGGCCATGCCGCCATGTGGGGTCTTTGTTCCCTGACCAGGGATTGAACCTTTGCCCCCTGCAGTGGAAGCGTGGAGTCCTAACCACTGGACCGCCAGTGAATTCCCGGGTCCTTGTTTAGCAATAAAATTATTTTAAGGAAAACATGGTGTACCTACTATGAATTATTATGCAGACATTAGCAAGATTGAAGTAAATATATACATTGGGACATGTATATATTTACACAAATGTGTCTGTAGTGGCATAGAAATCCAGAAGGATACCTACAACGTGTATCCTTACAGTGTCCTTATGAACCAATAAGTAATGTTCCCATCACCCCTGATATAATTTCATTCCACTTTTCTCCTTGCTAAGTTCCTGCTATACAGGCCATCATATTGATCTTGAATTTAAGCTTTCTTCTGCCGTAGGACCTTTGCACATGATGTTCCCTTTGCCTGGAACACCCTTCCCCCAGATATCATGAAGCAAGTCCCTCATTTCCTCCAGACCTTTGCTGAAATGTCATATTATCTGTGGGGCTTTCCCTGATCACCCAATGCCCTTTATTCTGCTTTATTATTATTTTTTTTACTATAGTACTTTCCATTATCTAAAATATGATGTATTTACGTATTTGTCTGTCTCCTCTCCTCTTTAATGTAAGTTCCATGAGGGCAGACTTGGTCAGTTTTGTTCATTGCTACATTTCCAATGCTAGAAACACAGTAGACGATAAATATTTGTTCAATGAATAAATGGATGGAAAAATAGTCTCTTTCAATGGTTTGCTCGGGGGTGTGTGGGAGAGGTAAGAGGGGATTTTTCACTTTTTACTGGATACTCCTATATGTCATTGGATGTGTTTTATCAAGAGCTCGGAAAAAAAAAAAAAAGAGCTTGTATCACTTTTATATTTAAAAAAAATCAGGTAACTTTTTAAAAAAATCACATGTCCAAACTTTACTACTGTTTTGTCTGTTAACAGCTGATGAAGACAAGCCATAGCAGGTACCAGCTGACTAAGAACAACTTACAGAAGAAACATTTAACCTGAAAAGTCTTATCCATTTCCCTGTGAGTTGGAAAAATGTTTTCCTTTATATTGTTCTCTTTTGTATTTGTGTTGCTCTATTTTTTTTTAATTTTATTTATTTATTTATTTATTATTTATTTTTGGCTGCGTTGGGTCTTTGTTGCTGCGCGTGGGCTTTCTCTAGTTGCAGCGAGGGGGGCTACTCTTCGTTGTGGTGCGAGGGCTTCTCATTGCAGTGGCTTCTCTTGTTGCCGAGCACAGGCTCTAGGTGCACAGGCTTCAGTAGTTGTGGCACATGGGCTCAGTAGTTGTGGCTCGTGGGCTCCAGAGTGCAGGCTCAGTAGTTGTGGCACACAGGCTTAGGAGCTCTGCGGCATGTGGGATCTTCCTGGACCAGGGCTCGAACCCGTGTCCCCTGCATTGGCAGGCGGATTCTTAACCACTGTGCCACCAGGGAAGCCCCTGTGTTGCTCTGATTTAGTAGTAGAATATCCAGACCCAGTTTGTGACACTCCCTGAGGCCAGCAATGCTTCTGCCCTGCAGAGGCCAGGAAACCAAGCAAAATCAGCAGTGCTGGGTAGGGAGATGGGAGGGGTCATGGCTCTAACAAGGTTTCTCAAAGTGTGAGGGATGTTACCCGATTGAAAAGTTAAGTGGAAAAAAAAAAAGTGAAATTGGAACACACTGGGTTGAACCACATTAAACCGGTTCCTTTAAGGCAGAACTTCTTGGAGTCTTCAAGATGGTCTCCAAGGGGGAAGTAACAGACAACTTCCTGAGCTCCTGTGACCACAGCATCCTTTCACGGTGGTTGTAATGTTTGGAGGACAGAGTTTGGGAAACACTGATATCAGAAACTTGTGTAGGTAAAGGTGTTCCTTAAGAGGAGTGCTGGTGTTAACATGGTTAGAGGAGTAGGTGCTAGAGTAAATTATAGGCGTTGGCAGACCTACTAGCTGGAGAGTGACACTCAGCTTCTGATGGCCACGAAAAAGAGGGGGAGATAAGGATGGTGATGGGATCAAGAAAGTATGAAAAAAGGAAAATCTCGGGCTTCCCTGGTGGTGCAGTGGTTGAGGGTCCGCCTGCCGATGCAGGGGACGCGGGTTCGTGCCCCGGTCCGGGAGGATCCCGCATGCCGCGGAGCGGCTGGGCCCGTGGGCCATGGCCGCTGAGCCTGCGCATCCGGAGCCTGTGCCCCGCAGTGGGAGGGGCCACGGCAGTGAGAGGCCCGCGTACCGCAAAAAAAAAAAAAAAAAGGAAAGGAAAATCTCAAAACTTATTTCCCAGTTAGTATCGTTGCACTAAGTGCAAGATCCTTTCCCAAAAATCAACATTTATCTTAAAGCTTCCACTTGGTGTTGGCTGGGCCTGATTGAAAGAGAGCCATGACTTGCCCCTTTGGATTATTTGAGGAATGAGCAGAGTGTATCTAAAATGAAGCTTGTGATGGACTTCCCGGGTGGCGCGGTGGTTAAGAATCCACCTACCAATGCAGGGGACACCGGTTCGAGCCCTGGTCCGGGAAGATTCCACATGCTGCAGAGTAACTAAGCCCGTGCGCCCCAACTACTGAAGCCCACGCGCCTAGAGCCCGTGCTCCACAGCAAGAGAAGCCACCGTAATGAGAAGCCCGCGCACCGCAACGAAGAGTAGCCCCCGCTCAACGCAACTAGAGAAAGCCCGTGCACAGCAATGAAGACCTAATGCAGCCAAAAATAAAAATAAATAAAAAAAATTTTTTTTTAAATGAAGCTTGTTGAGGTTCAGTAATCTTGTTGAGGTTCGGAAAGTCTCGTGAGACGTAGTTTCCATGGAAAATGAAACAGAGACTGGTGCAAAATAAGTCTACTCTGCAGTTTGGGAGTGCGGCCTGACTTCAGGGCGGAATGACTGGCCCTTGGACGGGGACCCGCTTGTTGTGAACACTGCTGCTGCTGTGTTGTCAGTGACTTCAGTCCTCTTGAAAGCCTGGGGGTGGCGATAAGCTGAAATACATCTCCCTTCACAATCCCCCCTTTCCTCTCCTGAAGCCACACACAGGGGCCCACTCATCTGCGTGCTTGTGCACATGCGCACACCTTTTGCTCTAGCATTTTTCACTGTCTTGAATGGTGTTCCATGAGTTCCTATCTCCTTCATTCTGTTGAACTACTGCATTATCATCATTTAACCACTCCCCTTTGATGGGCGATTAGCTTGTTCCCAATTTTGTCATTACAGTAGCGTTGTCGGCACTAGGCAAGTTTTTCCATTGTTTTAAGTACTTCACATGTGATCCTCATAACTACTCTGATAGGTATAACTACCCCATTTTTATAGGTAAGGAATCTGATGTACTGACAGGATAAATGAGTTGCCCAAGGTTACAAGCCAGTAAGTGGTGCAGCCACGTATGAACTCAAGTAGTCCTGTCTCCAGAGCAACACTCTGAACCATTACATTAGACATTTTTACACTGAGGGCATATGATCTTTTAAATTGAATAGACCTAATTTTATGTAAAATCCACTGTGCCGTTTTCATATTTTTCATTTCACTGAGAACTGGCAAAAACTTATCTTGGAGTGGCAGCAGGCCACAGACCAGCCCCTGGGACCACTGCTTTCAGTATACCAAGCAAGTATTCTTTTAACACATCTTTGCACACACATGTGAGCATTCTTTCAGGAAAGAGAACAAGAAATATATTAACAGAAACTCTTCTTTTATCCAATTCCTAAGTAAAAGGGAAACAGTGAAGATTACAAGTGGGGTGGTCGAGTGGCAGCTTGTTGTGCAAACTCTGGCATCTCAGGGCACGTAATGATGTACGGTACAAGCAGTTCTGGTCAACACAGGGAATCTGCTTTCCTGAGATAGCACAGGTCCAAGATTAAGTTTAAAATAATTTGCAAGACTGACCCACATACACTTTGGACACCAGTCTAACAAGTCACAAAGGTCCCCTAAGCATCCCTCTGTGTTATTGTTTCTGAGGTTTTATAAGGGGTGGAGAGGTCCAGGGAGACATTCCCTTAAAGGAAGGGCAGGTGAAGTATTTGCACCATGGGGTGTAACGGAATATACATGTATCTTCCTTCCCATGGGCTCTTTAACATTTGGACCAACACTGGACTTGAGAACTATATTCCTGACAGTTGGATGAGAAGCTAACTGGACAAGGAACGTTGAGATGAGTAGGTGATAGGACTGAGAACTCTCTTGGCTTGAGATACGTGAACAAATCTTTATGAACTCTCCCATCCCTTTCTAGGTCATCCCAAAGTTTCACTCCTAATCACATTTCCCCACTGCATTGCTGACCCCTCAGTCAACAGGAGTCAGCTGGAACCACAAACCACAACTGGCCTGTTGAATTCAGCGTAGAGCAAGGTTTGAGGCCAAGAGTGAAAAACCGACTTCCAAAACCAACTGATGGCACAGGTTGTTGAAGACCAACACATTTAGAGAGACTTTTCCTTGCTCAGACTTCAGGTGTGTAGAGTGAGTTTCCTGAGATCCACAGACTTCAGGTGTGTAGAGTGAGTTTCCTGAGATCCACAGATTTCAGGTGTGTAGAGTGAGTTTGCTGAGATCCATGAATACCTTAAGGGATCCCTACAGATAGGAAGAGATCCTGAGAGAATTAGGGCAACAGCTGAAACCTTACTCAAGGGATTCACAGGACTGCAGACCTGCGAGCCTGTCAAGTCAGTGATTTGGGAGAAAGGCCAACACAATTGTGCGAGTCCTATCGCCCAAATCAGCACTAGTCTTCACTTACTCAGGTGAAATGATTTTTCAGGTTTATTAAGTGTAACGTGTAGGAAAGAACTTTTAATCCTCAAAACCCAGCTTTACTGCAAAAGGCCTAAATTATTAAATATTCAGCAAAACACCCGACCTGCAAGCAGCAGTTTGAGGGGCAAGGAACCTAATAAAACTTCATGAATTTTCTGAGCTATGTCAGAGTTGACACTTGGATTCCAGTCCTTGGTTTGCCTGGAACAAAAACCAGGCCTTGAGCAAGTCAAAACACTGGGACTGGGAAGGATATAACCTTCCAATCTGACAGTGAATATAATGTGTTCCCTTAAGTCTAAGGAAGGCTTTTTAAAGGCTTGATGTTTCATTACCACTTTTTGTTGTTGTTGTTGTTGCGGTACGCGGGCCTCTCACTGTTGTGGCCTCTCCCGTTGCGGAGCAACAGGCTCCAGACACGCAGGCTCAGTGGCCATGGCTCACGGGCCCAGCCGCTCCGCGGCACGTGGGATCTTCCCGGACCGGGGCACGAACCCATGTCCCCTGCATCGGCAGGCGGACTCTCAACCACTGCGCCACCAGGGAAGCCCCATCCGAAGCAGGGGACGCGGGTTCGTGCCCCGGTCTGGGAGGATCTCACATGCCGCAGAGCGGCTGGGCCCGTGGGCCATGGCCGCTGAGCCTGCGCGTCCGGAGCCTGTGCTCCGCGACGGGAGAGGCCCCAACAGTGAGAGGCCCGCGTACCGCAAAAAATTAAAAAAAAAAAAAAAAAAAGTTTTAATATAAGCAGTTCCCCCCCTCTCTGGCCCAAGTTTTTACCACTCCAAGCAGTTGAAGCATTAACAGTCTAAAATTAAGAGCTACCTCCAGTGTCTAACTTAACCAAGAAAACCGGGTAAGTATTCCAATTTAGTATTTCTAGGACAGAAGTTTAAGAAAAGCTACTGCGAGGGCAGAGTTCCTAAAACTATGCGCCAAGCACTTCCCAGGTACACCTGGAGTTATCAAAGGTGTATTTCTAGACATGCTCGGCTTTCTACATTTTTATAACACGCCTCTGAGTGATTCTTACCCCTAACATTGCTTTTGTGGTTACACCAGCTTTAGTACCAGAAGAGCTATTTCCCTAGCATAGTGCAAAACTGAGATAACCAGGAGGGCTTCCAACTCCTCCCCCTTACTTGCACGTCCCTCCCCTCACCACTGTTTTGTACCAAGTTGAGAAGGAGCACTGAAGTTACATTACAGCGAGTCGACTGTGAAGGGGGAAAAGGTTGAGAACTTGAAAGTATTGTAAAAAAATAAATTAAAAAAAGAGTACCTTGTGCCCAGAAAGATTCTTACTCCCTCGGTTTTGTATCAGTATTGGAAACATACTGCCTAGTGTTTATTGGTATGGCAGCACAAAAACTGCTTGTGTAGGGCTTAGACAAGATTCTTACCACGACCTGAATTAGAGAATCTCTTACTGGAGCAATCTTATCCTTACAGTGAGGCAAAGCTGTTAGTCATTAGGAACCAATTATGTTAGGAACCACCTTAATTTGCTGCCTAACACACCCAAGTCAGCAAGTTGCCTTAGGTTAGTATACCCTTTGTTATTTTAGAAGATGTTGGGGGTAGGAGTTTATTTTTGCTGTGCTGGGTCATCCTTTCTGTGCGAGGGCTTTTAGTTGTGGCAAGCGGAGGCCACTCTTCATCGCGGTGCGCGGGCCTATCGTGGCCTCTCTTGTGGAGCACAGGCTCCAGATGCTCCGTGGCATGTGGGATCTTCCCAGACCAGGGCTCAAACCCGTGTCCTCTGCATTAGCAGGCAGATTCTCAACCACTGAGCCACCAGGGAAGCCCTAGTATACCCTTTTAACTCAGGAATTCTTCCAAGCAATTTGTCTCTCCACCTTTGTTGACTAGGGCTCCACTTGGTTCTTGGCTCAGTTCACAAAGCAGAATTAGGGTTCTATATCATTGTCTAAGGCTGAGCACTTAAATGTATGCACTAGAAAGAAAAAAAAAAGCACAAGGATAGTCAACAAATAATGATATTGAAAGCACAACTGAGCAGCCTGGATCACCATCTGAGGTGGAGGCACACAGGCAAGTTTGCTTTCTCTCAATATGCCTCCATATTCAATAGTTTTAAATTCTTACACTTTAAAATTGTGTTAATGACACCAAAATCCTAACTTGTAAATGATCTTGAACAAAGGACAAAAGTCCCTACACCTTGGCACACCCAATGTTTACCAAAGTCAAGTGACTTAATTTTGGTCATATTGACAACCTCAAGTTAAATGTCTTCTTTGAACACCACTTTAACCAGTTAGGAGTCCCCACCATCACTACATAATTTCAGGACAACAGACACCAAATATGCTACCATGCAACAAAACCTTTATTAACATTTTGAACAAGTTCAGCTACTACTGAAACTATCTTAAATTGGGGCAAATAGCTAGAATGCAGGGTGATGCCATTATTGGGCATTATGAATGCAAGACTGAATAATTAACAGCCACCCCTCAGACGAAGGACCAGGTGCAGGGTCGACTCTTTCTGGATGTTGTAATCAGAGAGAGTGCGGCCATCTTCCAGCTGTTTGCCTGCAAAGATGAGCCTCTGCTGGTCAGGGGGGATGCCTTCCTTATCCTGGATCTTGGCCTTCACATTCTCGATGGTGTCACTGGGCTCCACCTCCAGGGTGATGGTCTTGCCGGTCAGGGTCTTCACGAAGATCTGCATACCACCCCTCAGACGGAGGACAAGATGCAGGGTCGACTCTTTCTGGATGTTGTAATCAGAGAGAGTGCGGCCATCTTCCAGCTGTTTGCCTGCAAAGATGAGCCTCTGCTGGTCAGGAGGGATGCCTTCCTTATCCTGGATCTTGGCCTTCACATTCTCGATGGTGTCACTGGGCTCCACCTCCAGGGTGATGGTCTTGCCGGTCAGGGTCTTCACGAAGATCTGCATACCACCCCTCAGACGAAGGACCAGGTGCAGGGTCGACTCTTTCTGGATGTTGTAATCAGACAGAGTGCGGCCATCTTCCAGCTGTTTGCCTGCAAAGATGAGCCTCTGCTGGTCAGGAGGGATGCCTTCCTTATCCTGGATCTTGGCCTTCACGTTCTCGATGGTGTCACTGGGCTCCACCTCCAGGGTGATAGTCTTGCCGGTCAGGGTCTTCACGAAGATCTGCATACCACCCCTCAGACGAAGGACCAGGTGCAGGGTCGACTCTTTCTGGATGTTGTAATCAGAAAGAGTGCGGCCATCTTCCAGCTGTTTGCCTGCAAAGATGAGCCTCTGCTGGTCAGGGGGGATGCCTTCCTTATCCTGGATCTTGGCCTTCACGTTCTCGATGGTGTCACTGGGCTCCACCTCCAGGGTGATGGTCTTGCCGGTCAGGGTCTTCACGAAGATCTGCATACCACCCCTCAGACGGAGGACCAGGTGCAGAGTCGACTCTTTCTGGATGTTGTAATCAGAAAGAGTGCGGCCATCTTCCAGCTGTTTGCCTGCAAAGATGAGCCTCTGCTGGTCAGGGGGGATGCCTTCCTTATCCTGGATCTTGGCCTTCACGTTCTCGATGGTGTCACTGGGCTCCACCTCCAGGGTGATGGTCTTGCCGGTCAGGGTCTTCACGAAGATCTGCATTTTGACCTACAAAGTAAAACGTTAGTGTTTCACCTCAGGATTTTTTACTGCTTTCGTCGGTAATCAATTCTTTACAACGAACAGTTTATTATTCTTAACTACGTTAATGACTCTCACAAACCTCCCCCAATTACTAGACTAACCGTTAAGTTAATCACTGAACACAAAATTCCTTAGTCAAAACGGCAACCCAAACGGGATGGCAGAATCAAAAGTGCTTTCTGAGATGAACATCCAGTTCTCTCTCCCTTAACTGCTACAAGTATTTCGCTAAAATGCCCCCGCCCCAATTTCCCCCAAACCTAGTATCATGGCGGCATTAAAATAAAAATCCCGGTTAGACGGAAGTACGGTGCGATACCTTCTCCACGTCGGGATTCAAATTAAAACCTTTCCAGAAGCCCCAGCCGACTACCTCTCTTCCACCTTCCCCGCCACGAAAAGAGAGGATGGAATCTCCATCGGTTAAGTATCCGTTGGCCTCTGCGGGCTCGCGCACCAACCGCCCCGCTCCCAACCCGTAAACAAGGCCCGCTCTTCCGGAAAGGCCGGCGCCGCGTCACCTCGCCTCCCCTCCCCCACCCCTCCCCGCGGCCTCCGAGCCCCCGCCCGCTCACCCTCACGGACGCCCCCCTCTCCAGTTCTCCCGGCACTCGTAGGCCGTGGGCCAGTACCTGTGAGCGAATCCGAAAATGCTGCGAATTCAACGACGCCGAGTCACCTCCACCCCAACACAGCACACCCCAACAATGCCAGTCGCCTCTGAACGCTCCGGTTCGGCAGGGCCGAAATTTATGCAACGTCTGTTGCGTCACTTATCACTCTTACGTAGGCGCCGTGTCCGTGCGCCGCTGAAAGTAGTTCACTCGGCCCCCACCTCCCGCGACGCACTTAGGCCCTTCGACTGAGCCCTAAATTGCTTAGAGCCGAGCAAAGGATCCTAACAAGTCAGCTCACCTCTCTTCCAGGTGATCCTTCTCCTCCTTTCGGAAAAGGTAGGAAAATTATCGGGCGGATGAATTCGAGTTAAGGGGACCTTCCTCGAAAGCTCTGGAAACTTCCTTGCGGCGCCGGCGCTGATTGGTGAGGCGTGTGAGGCGAGGCCGGCGCTGATTGGTGGAGAACGCGGCGGCTCGGCTGTTGCTGGGCTCTGGCTGGAGTGGTTCGGTACCGACGTTGCTTAGTAACTGAGTGCGCGTGCGCGGCAGAGGAGCGCCTTCGGGAGAGAAGCGTACTTCCGGCCGGGGGTGGAGGAGGGGGCCTTCGCTCCTTCCTCCGAGGCCCCGACCCCGTAAATGTCGTGTTTTCAGGGCTTTGGTTGGAGCATAGCGGGCTCCGCGGCGACCTTCCTGAGAAGGGCTCCCTGTCCCGGTCTGGAGGTGCCCAGGCGCTGGGCGGCGGGGCCCGTAGTAGTTTTTCCCGGTGTCTGCTCTGAAGCAAAAGCCCCCCTCACACTGGCCTGTTTTTATTTTTGTTCTTGTCTGGATCAGCGTTGCGGAGCTTTAGTCACGCTTTACAGTTAGGGTGCTTTGGTCGTGCTCTGAGGAGACGAAATCTAGACTCTGTCGGTGGACTCTCTGCTGAGCCCCGGTTTCTCCCCCGACCCTTCCTCCACCGCGGAGCCCCCGGCTCCCACCCCATACCGTGGAGGTTTCTCCTGAGCTCTCTCATTGCGGAGCACCCCTTCCCCCAGCCTCTCCCACGGCGACGCCTCCCCCACTCCCCATCCCCCCACCGCGGATCCCCACCCAACGCACGCTGCGAAGGCTCCCTCCCTCTTCCGCATCATGGAGGCCCCGCTCTCCCCTCCCCAACACCCTCCATGTGACCCGGCGGCTGTGCAACGACCAAAACTGCACATCCCTTTCCCTCCTAGCAGTTTGTCCAGACTCTGGTGGGGAAAGAGGGAATGTGGATTAGGGAGCCGAAAACCCACTTGGAGAGACAGAATCCATGTACGAGAAATAGCTAGTATTTTTAGTGTCCCATCAATGTGTTGGTTGTGCACGCGACAGTAAAGGTGGGCCTAACCAGCTCGGACTGGTTTTCGCGCACTGGGGTTATGGCCGCTCGTCCGCAGGGAGATAACCCAGGGAACGTGAGTCAGGCAGGCGTGTTTGGATCCGGAGCCCCGCAGCCCCGCGTCTAAGTCATGCAGGTGGAGGCGTAAACAAACATGTGAGCGGCTGTTTGTCACGTAATAGCAGCCTCCCTAAGTTAAGAGGTGGTGTAACGATGTGCGCATGAGTACCAACTGGCTAGCTATCACTTAGAAAAGGTCGTTAGTCATTAAATGACATCACTAAGCTTAACATTAAGACTATGTCGGTGGAGCTGCAATGTGACAGGTTTATGCGTTAACGCCTAGACAGCTCTGAATTATTTAAAACTTGGTAAGATCTACTTACAGGGGTAATAGGAGATGGAAATAAAGTTTCTTTAAGATCATTTGGATTGGGAGGTAGTTGATAAAATGTTTATTGCGCAAAGTATAAATTTTCATTTTCGTTAAGCTGACAGTGAGTAGTCTGAGCTTGTTTCACCAAATCGCAGTTCCTCCTGAGTCATACATGTGAATTGGTAGAATGATCTAGAATGGAGATCTCATGGTTTGATATGATGACTTGGCTGGGAATTCTAGCAGTTACCAGAAATAAGTTAGTTATACAGCTTCTTGGTTTAATGTTTTACCGAAGGGCATTTGGTAAGCTCAACATAGCAAACTGTTTTCAGAAAGGAGGCCTGTGCCTTCCTTGTATAATAAAAACAAGATGAATTTTTTATGGCCTGTTTATAAATAATACTTTTAATAATAGCATCATTTCTGGTGATAAATTGTAAAAAGTAATTGGTAAACAAATTAAAGACTAGATGGGCAAAATCCCCCAAATCAGGAATTTGGAAATCTAGCACAATACTTGGTATTGTGCTCAATAAATGTTTGTTCAGTGAAGTGCAGTTTCCCTTTTGTTCAACTGGGAAAAAAAAACCCAAACAAACAACTGTGACACCCTTAGACACTTAAAATACAAAACAGAAAGACAGTACTTATTTAACATCCATAGGCAAATAGTTTTTGCCTAGGCAGTTCCTTTGAAAAAAACGAAGAGGATTTGATTCTGAGATTCAAAGTGATGTTTTACTTAGCTAGATGTCTTTTAATAAAAATCTGTGAGAAAACTATGTTTCCAATTATAAATTCACAATTGTTTTCTTGACATTATCAGCTGATATTTAAAGTATGGAGTTAGTCTGTGGTTT
Source organism: Pseudorca crassidens (assembly GCF_039906515.1). Classification (NCBI taxonomy): domain Eukaryota; kingdom Metazoa; phylum Chordata; class Mammalia; order Artiodactyla; family Delphinidae; genus Pseudorca; species Pseudorca crassidens. Next base: position 5,403,257 of record NC_090314.1, on the reverse strand, counting down.
GTCATTTCCTTGTTTGGCAATTTATCTCGACAGAATTATGAGACTAATTCCTAATTTCTTACCACCGAGTTAGAAACTTTGATACTGAATGCCCAAATGAACACAGAGCAAAATTCTAAATTGTCTTTACACTGGGCCTCAAAATTACAAAAATCTGTCCATTTAAAAATAGGTACTCAAAAATGTTTTTACTGTGAAATATTACATACATATATGAAAGTTGGAGGTAATATAATAAACACCATATAACCACCACCCAACTTTATTAAATCTTAACATTTTGCTATTTTGCTTCAGCTTTTTTTTTTAATATAAAAATTTATTTAGTTCATTATTTTTGGCTGCGTTGGGTCTTTGTTGCTTTCTCTGGTTGCGGCGAGCGAGGGCTACTCTTCGTTGCGGTGCGCGGGCTTCTCGTTGCAGTGGCTTCTCTTGTTGCAGAGCACGGGCTCTAGGAGTGCGGGCTTCAGTAGTTGTGGCTCGTGGGCTCTAGAGCGCAGGCTCAGTAGTTGTGGCACAGGGGCTTAGTTGCTCCGCGGCACGTGGGATCTTCCCGGACTAGGGCTCGAACCTGTGTCCCCTGCACTGGCAGGCGGATTCTTAACCATTGTGCCACCAGGGAAGTCCCAGTATTAGTCAATTTTGGACTGGCTGATTTCACTTAACATAATGTATTCAAGGTTCATCCGTGCGTGTGACAAAATTTCCTTCTTTTTTAAGGCTGACTAGTATTCCATTGTGTGTATAGAACCCATTTTGTCTATCCATTCATCTGTCTATGGATATATTGGATTGCTTTCACCTCTTGGCTGTTATGAATAATGAACTGCTGCGATGCACACGTGTGTGCAGATATCTCTTTTTAAGACCCTGCTTTTAGTTCTTGTAGACAGACACCCGGAGGTGGGATTGCTGGATCTTTTTTTTTTTTGCCGTACGCAGGCCTCTCACTGCTGTGGCCTCTCCCACCGCGGAGCACAGGCTCCGGACGCGCAGGCTCGGCGGCCATGAATCACGGGCCCAGCCGCTCCGTGGCATGTGGGATCCTCCCGGACCGGGGCACGAACCCGTGTCCCCCGCATTGGCAGGCGGACTCTCATCCACTGCGCCACCAGGGAAGCCCTGCTGGATCTTAATGTGACAAAATTTTTAAGTTTTCAAGGAGCCTCCATACTGTTTTCCACAGCCGTTGCACCATTTTACATGCCCACCCAAAAAGGCACAGCCACGATTGTTCCACTTCCTCAACATTTGTTACTTAAAAAAAACACAAAATGGTGGCTGTCCTCACGGGTGTAAGATGATATCTCCTTGTGACTTCGATTTGCATTTCCTTAATGATTTATTTTTTACTTTAAAGTAATTACAGATTCACAGGAAGTCGCAAAAATAGCAGAGAAGTCTCAATGTACCCTTCACCCATTTTCCCCCAGTGATAACATCTTACACAACTGTAGTACAATATCAAAACCGAGAAATTAACACTGGTGCAACGCACAGACCTTTATTCAGACTTCAGCAGTTTTACGTGCGCTTTTGTGTGTGTGCATAGTTGTGTGCAGTTTTATCACATGGGTAGTAGATTCATGTCCCCCCCACCACGGTCAAGATACAGAGCTGTTTTCATCACCGTGAGGATAACCTCTTGATACCGCTTTATGGTTGGTCACAAGCTTCTCCCACCACTTACCCCCAAGCCCAGGCAATCATTAATCTGTTCTGCACCTGGATAATTTTGTCATTTTGAGAATGTTACATAAATGGAATCGTACGATGTGTAACTTTTTGACATTAGCTTTTGTCTAAAATTCATCCAAATTGTTGAATATATATTCATAGTTCATTCCTTTTTGTTGCTGAGTAGCATTCTGTTGTATATGTGTCCCACAGTTGGTTTAATCATTCACCTACAGATGGACTTTTGGGATGCTTCCAATTTTTGGCTATTACAAGGCTTAAGCAACAAAAATTCAACTGAGTAATGGCTTTATGCAACAATTTGTGAATCAGGCAGTATCACACCTAGCAACAGAAAGGATCTCTGTAGAGCTGCAGAAAAGGAAAGGCTTTTATTTTTTTGGCCACCCGCCACGCGGCATGGGGGACCTTAGTTCCCAGACCAGGGATCAGACCCATGCCCCCTGCAGTGGAAGTGCTGAGTCTTAACCATTGGACCGCCAGGGAAGTCCCAAGGAGAGGTTTTTAAAGCCAGAGAGGAAGCAGAAAAAAGGAAAGAATTAGCAAAGAGTACCTTGTTTTGGGCGAGGATGCCCTCCTAAGGGGAAGGGAAGGGGTGTACCCACGGATTACCTCCTAGTGCTAACTACGACATTTCCAGGTTGTCTGGTTAAAGGTCACATTCCCGGGGAAGCTTGGAACTGCAATTGGGTTAGGTATTAAGTCTTGGTTTGCTGCCCTGGGGCCTAACACGAGTGACTCCATTTGGGACATTTTGTCTCCTTTTAAATTTTTTATTTTTGGCCACACTGCGCAGCATGCGGGATCTCACTTCCCTGACCAGCGATTGAACCCACACCCGCTGCAGTGGAAGTGTGGAGTCTTAACCAGTGGACCGCTAGGGAAGTCCCTTGTCTCCTTTTTAACACAAGCTTCTATGATCATTCATGTACATTTTTTTTTTTTTTTTTTTTGGTACGCAGGCCTCTCACTGTTGTGGCCTCTCCCGTTGCGGAGCACAGGCTCCAGACGCGCAGGTTCAGCGGCCATGGCTCACGGGCCCAGCCGCTCCGCGGCATGTGGGATCTTCCCGGACCGGGGCACGAACCCGTGTCCCCTGCATTGGCAGACAGATCCCTAACCACTGCGCCACCAGGGAAGCCCCATGTACATTTTTGTGTGAACATATGTTTTCATTTCCCTGGGATGAATGCTCACTACTGTAATTGCTGGGTTATATGGTATGTATATGGTTAGGTTTTTAAGAAACTGCTAAGCTATTTTCCAGAGGGGCTGTATTATTCACTCTCCCACCCCCAGTGTCTGGGAGATGCAGTTTCTTTGCATCCTTACAGCATTTGGTATGGTCACTATTTTTTATTTTAGCTACCTAATACTTGTGTAGTGATATTTCATCATAGATTTAATTTGCATTTCCCTAATGATTGATGATGTTAAACATATTTTCATGTGCTTATTTGCCATGTGGATATTGTTTTTGCTAAAATGTCTGTTCATGTCTTTTGCCCATTTTGTAATTGGATTGTTTGCCCTTTTACTGTTGAGTTTTGAGAGTTCTTTATGTGTTCTAGATACAAGTTCACAAATTCTTAGAAGAAAATACAGATGTTTTCCTCCATTCTATAAGTTGTCTTTTAACTTTTTTTTTTTTTGGCCACGCCACACAGCACGTGGAATCTTAGTTCCTCAACCAGGGATTGAACCTGCGCCCCTTGCATTGGAAGCGTGGACTCTTAACCACTGGACCGCTAGGGAAGTCCTGTCTTTTCACTTTCTTGATGGTGTCTTTTGAAATATAAGTTTGTTATTTTGATGACATCTCAACACCCTATCTTATATCACGCTTACCTGATCTCTTCCACAATCACCTCCATTTTACCTGAGCAATGAACCTTGGCATCACCGGAAACTGACTGAACTGTGCTTTCTTAAACCCCAGATTCAACTCTCAGGGCCCAACCTCTTGCTTGTCTAGCTGTCTTTCTACCTTGTTTGCATCTGCTCTGTAAACCTTCTAAGGCCTGCAGTTCCCCAGTTCTCTGTTTTTTTCCTCTTAACAGCATGTTTCACAGAGCAAAATTTAAAATTTTTGATGAAGTCCAATTTACTGTTTCTTTTCTTTCTTTAATGGATTGTGCTTTTGGTGTCATGTCTAAGAGCTCTTCACCCAGCCCTAGATCCCAAAGATTTTCTTCTGTGTTTGTTTGGTTTTTTAAAAAATTATTTTCCTTATCGGTTTAGCATAGATTTGTTTGTTGTTGGTACTGTTGTTGTTTTGGCCCGGAGGCATGGCATGCGGGATCCTATGCGTGGAGTCCTAACCACTGGACCGCCAGGGAAGTCCCATTCTCCTGGATCTTTTCTACATGTAAATCTATTATTCATTTTGAGGTTTAAGTTGAGGTTCATTTTTTCACTTTTGGATGTCCAGTTCCTCCAGTTTCTCCATGGAAACACTATCTTTCCTCCATTGAATTACTTTTGCACCTTTGTCAAAACTCAGTTGGCTGGACTTGTATGGATCTATGTTAGTTGTTTGGTTTTTAAACTATTCCCTTTCCAATAACAATTCTTTCTTTCTCTTCCTGAAGGTAACACAGTGCTGAGTTCGATGTTTATCAACCCCAGGAACCTTTTAAGTCTAATAATATAAATTTATGTTTCCGTAAATATTACATGTTGGTATAGATTGACTGTGACCCCCCAGAATTCATGTGTTGAAACCTAATCCCCAACGTGATGGTATTTAGAAGTGGGGCCTGTGGGAGTGATTAGGCCATGAGAGCAGAGCCCTCAGAAATGGGGTTAGTGCCCTTATAAAAGATCCCAGAGAGCCCCTTTGCTCCATGTGAGGACACAGGAAGTGGGCCTTCACCAGACACTGAATCTGCCAGCACCTTAATGTTGGACTTCCCAGCCTCCAGAACTGTGGCAGATACATTTCTGTTGTTTATGAGCCACGCAGTCTGTGATATTCTATTAGAGCAGACTGAATGGATTACGGCACCTGTTTTTAGACTTTATGTAAATGATGTCATACCCTCCATATCATTCTACAACTTCCCTTTTTCAATATTGTTTTTGTGATTTAGCTGTGTTGATAAATCTAGTTCAACTGCTTTAGCTGCTATATAGTATTGTGCTATGTGAACCTATCACAGTGTAACAGTAGGGTATCCCTAGTTTTCACAGTTACAAACAAAGCTGCTAAAAGCATTTTAAAATTTTATTTTACATTTATTTTATTTTTAAGAACTGTGGTAAAAGACACATAAAATTTCCATCTTAACCATTTTATGTACACAGCTCATTAAGTACATTCACATTATTGAACAGCCATCACCACCATCCCTCTCCAGAACTCTTTTCATCTTGCAAAACTGAAACTGTACCTAGAAAACAATAACTCCCCATTCCCTCCTGCCCCTGGTCCCTGGCAACCACCATTCTACCTTCTGTTCCTATGAATTTGCCTACTCTAGATACCGCATATAACTGGAATCATACAGTATTTGTTCTTTTGTGTCGGGATTATTTCACTTAGCGTAATGTCCTTGAGGTTCATCATGCTGCAGCATATGTCAGAATTTCCTTCCTTTTAAAACTTGAATAATATTCCACTCTATGTATGTACCACATTAAAAATATATATATATAGGGGCTTCCCTGGTGGCGCAGTGGTTGAGAGTCCGCCTGCCGATGCAGGGGACGTGGGTTCGTGCCCCGGACCGGGAAGATCCCACATGCCGCGGAGCAGCTGGGCCCGTGAGCCATGGCCGCTGAGCCTGCGCGTCTGGAGCCTGTGCTCCACAACGGGAGAGGCCACAACAGTGAGAGGCCCGCGTACCACAAAAATATATATATATGTATATATTTATTTATTTATTTATTTGTCTAGGCTGTGCCAGGCATTGTGGCGTGTGGGATATTTTCTTTTTTTTTTTAGTTGTGGCGTGCAAACTCTTAGCTGTGGCATGCATGTGGGATCTAGTTCCCCGACAGGGATTGAACCTGGGCCCCCTGGGAGCATGGAGTCTTACCCTCTGGACCACCAGGGAAGTCCCTGTACCACATTTTGTTTATCCATTCATCTGTTGATGGACTCTTGGGTTGTTTCTATCTTTTGGCTGTTGTGAATAATGCTGCTATGAACATGGTGTACAAATATCTGTTTGAGGGGCCCTGCTTTCAAATCTTTTGGGTATCTACCCAGAAGTGCAGTTGCTGGATCACATGGTAATTCTGTTTTTAATTGTCTGAGAAACTACCATACTGTTTTCCATAGCAGCTGCATCATTTTACATTCCCACCAACAATGAAAGCATTCATGTATATTCTTGTATGGATGTGTGAAAATGTCTCTAGGAAATATACCTAGGAATAGGATTGTGGGATGTGTCTTAAACTCTACTAAACTTTGCCAAAGTGCTCTCCAAGTGATTGTACTAACTTACACTCCCTCCGGCAGTGTAGGACAGTTCCCACAGTTCTGTAGCTTCAGCAGCGCTTAGGATTGGCAGGCTCTTAAAATTTTGCTAACCTGATGGGAAGACTTTTTTTTAGAAAACAAGATTTACAAAGTCCCCTTCAGTTTAATTTATAAATATGAACCTATTTGTTTTCAGATGGGTTTTGACTATAGGGAGGGAGACACCACTGAGGCAGGTCTGACATCTGGTAGATTTGGCCACAAGAGGTCCATTGGTGTGAGGCTCGAAGGAGCCTCTTGGGAAGACCTGTATGAGGCAGAGAAAGGTGACTTGTAGCTGCTGATGGAGGGTGTGAGGATGCAAAGGAATGTTGGGTTAGCTCCTACAAACAAATTGCCTTTGCAGTGTTTGGTGATTTATTTATTTTTAATTTTTTTAAAATTTATTTTATTTATTTATTTTTTAAATTTTTGGCTGTGTTTGCTCTTCGTTACTGTGCACGGGCTTTCTCTAGTTGTGGCGAGCGGGGGCTACTCTTCGTTGGGGTGTGTGGGCTTCTCATTGCAGTGGCTTCTCTTGTTGCAGAGCACTAGCTCTAGGTGCAAGGGCTTCAGTAGTTGTGGCACGTAGGCTCGGTAGTTGTGGCACATGGGCTTAGTTGCTCTGCGACATGTGGGATCTTCCCGGACCAGGGCTTGAACCTGTGTCCCCTGCATTGGCAGGCAGGTTCTTAACCACTGCACCACCAGAGAAGCCCCTGGTGATTTATTTATTTATTTATTTAACATCTTTATTGGAGTATAATTGCTTTACAATGGTGTGTTAGTTTCTGCTGTATAACAAAGTGAATCAGCTGTACGTATACATATATCCCCATATCCCCTCCCTCTTGCATCTCCCTCCCACCCTCCCTATGCCACCCCTCTGGTTGGTTACAAAGCACCGAGCTGATCTCCCTGTGCTATGCGGCTGCATCCCACTAGCTATCTATTTTACGTTTGGTAGTGTATATATGTCCATGCCACTCTCTCACTTCGTCCCAGCTTACCCTTCCCCCTCCCCGTGTCCTCAAGTCCATTCCCTACGTCTGCATCTTTATTTCTGTCCTGCCTCTGGGTTCATCAGAACCTTTTTTTTTTTTTTTTAGATTCCATATATATGTGTTAGCATACGGCATTTGTTTTTCTCTTTCTGACTTACTTCACTCTGTATGACAGACTCTAGGTCCATCCACCTCACTACAAATAACTGGTGATTTATTTTTAATTTAAAAATTTGGTAATTATGTCAGATTTGTCAGTAAATCCTTTTAGGAACCTAAGGCAATGTGCTGCAGCAACAAGAGCATGAGATTTGGAATCAAACGCAACTGTGTCAGATTCCCAGCTTGATTTCACACCAGTCCTATGACTATGTGTATTTTACTCGCCACTTTTTTTTTTTTTTTCGCGATACGCAGGCCTCTCACTGTTGTGGCCTCTCCCGTTGTGGAGCACAGGCTCCGGACGCACAGGCTCAGCGGCCATGGCCCATGGGCCCAGCCGCTCCGCAGCACGTGGGATCCTCCCGGACCGGGGCACGAACCCGTGTCCCTTGCATCGGCAGGTGGACTCTCAACCACTGCGCCACCAGGGAAGCCCTACTCGCCACTTTTTTAAAAAATATTTATTTATTTATTTGTCTGCGCCGGGTCTTAGTTGAGGCACTCAGGATCTTAGCTGCAGCATGCATGTGGGATCTAGTTCCCTGACCAGGGATTGAACCTGGGCCCCCAACATTGGGATCGCAGAGTCTTAACCACTGGGCCACCAGGGAAGGCCCTCACCACTTTTAACCTTTAACTTCCCTATTTGTAAAGAAAAATTGTGGACTAGTTGTCTTCCTAGCTTGTCAGGTTGTGGTGAGTCTTAAATCTAGGCAAATCGCTTGGCACTTGGTGCTGAGAAAATGTCATTTCCACACCTTTCTCTTGGCCTTTTTGCTTGGTTTCCTTTGCCAAGGAAAAAAGAGAGCTGCCCTTGGAAAGACTGGTATTTTCTTTTTTTTCCAATACCTTTCTAGGGAATTCTCAAACTTAGTCAATGAACCAAGAAACTGAGGCTTAGTGTATCAGTTTCTCAATCTGTTAGAAAATTGTATTAGGTATCCAGAAATGACTAGGCAATAGTTGCTATTATATCCTTGGATAAATAAATTAATCTTAACACCAATCCCTTAGACTTCAAGGAGTTATTCCTCATTTCTTTTTCTGATTACCATAGACTGTTTCCCAATTTGTATTTCAGGGTCCAGAACTGATTCTAGGATTTAAGTGACATTTTAAACTTTTTTGCGGTACCCGGGCCTCTCACTGCTGTGGCCTCTCCTGCCGTGGAGCACAGGCTCCGGACGCGCAGGCCCAGCGGCCATGGCTCCCGGACCGGGGCACGAACCCGTGTCCTCTGCATCGGCAGGCGGACTCTCAACCACTGCGCCACCAGGGAAGCCCACATTTTAAACTTTTATATATTGTGTTTAATATTTGCTGTCAAGTGAAAGAACAGAATAGCTAGAGAAAAGACACAGATGGTTTTTTAAGTTGATGTGTTATTTTTGTTGGCTGTGTCACATTTAAACATAGATGAGATTTATTATGGGATCTGTCTTGAAAGCAGCCCTTTGCCCCTGTTTTGCTGTCATAGGGTTGGCTAGTACATCTTCTGATACTTAATACAGTCTCTGATACATAAAGGAATTTCCTTATCTCACATTCAAAATGCAGCAAACATACATATTAAGTCAGCCTTCATATCAATCAGTTCTCAATGCTGTGTATTTACAGCAACAGATTTCTAATCTATTATCATAATCTCCTCCAGGCAACTGTGTCTGGGCACCGTGGACTCTTGAAGTTTAAATGTGAACCAAGAGGAAGACTAGGTGATTGGTTTATTCACTCATCCAGCAGCCATGGGTCCAGCAACTTCTGGGCATGGGAGGCCTTGGCGTTGCTGACTAGGGTAGGACATGCGCCCCACCCAAGGGGGTCATGGTCTCAGCACCAGTAAGTGGTCGTTGTGATGCTGAGAGTAGTTCCCTTAAAGAGTTGTTGGAGGATTCAGTGAGTTAATCATACAAAGGGCTGAGAAGAAAGCTCAGCATGTAGGTGCTTGATACATGCTAGTTACCGTTATCAATCTTAAAAGGCAGAAAGGGCTTAGTGGTTAAAGTACAGACTGGACTGGGTTGAGATCCTGACTCTACCATTTGCTCATTGTGTGACTGTGGGTGAATTACTTAACTTCTCTGGGCCTCAGTTTCTTCATCCATATGGTGGGGATAGTAATAACACCTAGCTCAGAGACTTTTTGCGGGCTGAAGGAACCTGCCTTGCAAGGTTAGTTTCTACAGGGAGAGTGCTTCGAACAGTTTCTGGCACATAGGAGGCACTCAGTAAACGTTAGCTGTATAAACAAGGAGAAGTCCTTGGACTTCTCTGGGGGCACAGAGGAGGAAGGAGCAGTCCAGCTGCCTGGAGGAGGGAAGCAGAAGAACCCGAACATTACGACTAAGGTATTATTTAGAAGCCCAGTCACAGGAGGAGGAAGGATTGTCCAGAGAGAGGGGAGCAGGTGAAAAGTGAGAAGGTGGTGTAATGAAGAAATGGTGGGTGCCGGGAGTCCGCCTGCCGATGCAGGGGACACGGGTTCGTGCCCCGGTCCGGGAAGATCCCACATGCCGCGGAGCGGCTGGGCCCGTGAGCCATGGCCGCTGAGCCTGCGTGTCCGGAGCCTGTGCTCCGCAACGGGAGAGGCCACAACAGTGAGAGGCCCGTGTACCGCAAAAAAAAAAAAACAAGAAATAGTGGGTGCCTGGGCTTCAGGGGCTTCAGGTGGGAAACAGGCTGGAGAAGCAGGCAGAGGTCAACTCCCCAGCAACTTCACTACCTCCAGCTGTCCTGGCTATCCCAGCTGTTTCCCACTTCTGGACCTTTGCACTTGGTGTTTCCTTTGCCCACAGCTCTTCCATGGCCACTTCTGTCTTTCCTTTTCGGCAACGTAAACGTCACCTCTTCATAAAGGCCTTCTCTGACGTCCATTCCTCCCGCCGCGACTCAATTGCATCATCTTGGTTATTTCTTTCAAAACGATTTCATGTTTCCCCAATCCATAATTATATTGCATACGTGGTTATCTCTTTATTCACTTCCTCCACTGGAGTGCAAAGTCCGTGAGTGAGGTACTGACCATGTTCCTCTGGTTTATCACCATACCTCCACACTTAGCCAGCTAGCATAGAGCCTCGTACGTAATCAGCACTCAGTAAATATTTGTTGAAAGAATGAATGACGAACGAGGGACCTGCCTTGCCATGCTGAGGACTTTAGATTCTTCTGCAGGTGTTCTGCATGGGAATGACATGATCAGATTCCTACTGTAGAATGACAACTCGGTGACACTGTAGCAGGTGGATAGAAGGGGGATGAGATTAGAGACCCGCACTCCGGAGATGGTGGCCGATGGTCAAGCAGGAGATGATGGGCATCTACAAGTAGACCAAGTCAACAAAATCCAGCATCCCTAAAGAAAGTGGCAGGGAAGAGCCAATAAAATCGAATAAAAACAGAACATTGTTTACTCATAATTGGCCCTTGTTTCCGGAAAGGACCAAGATGACTGACTTAAATGTTTATAGTGTAGCAAGATAAAATGAAAAAAGGTGAACGGGTGGGGAACTTATAACAAAAGGAGAGGAAAAAAGAGAAAATGAACTTAGGGAGAGATTAGAAAGTGCTGGCTTTGAAGTCTATCCTTTTGCTAGAGGTGGGCCATAGATTTAGTATTTTGGTAGTTTTTTTCTCCAGCCAGTGTGGAGAGAGAGACACACAATCAATTACATGCATAGTAAGTCCTTGTGATAAAGTGTAAATACATCCATACAGTGGAGCACTACTCAGCAATAAAAAGAAGTGAACTATGGATACACGTAGCAACATGGTTGAATCTCAAAATAATTATGCTGAATGAAAGAAGCCAGACCAGAAAGGGTACAAACTGTAGGATTCCATCCCACATAAAACTGTAGAAAACGCAAACTAATCTATAGAGTGAGAGAGCAGATCAGTGGTCACTTTGAGATGGGGCAGGGAGAAGGGATGAGGTGGGATGGATGATAAGAGGCCGGAGAAACTTTGGGGGCGGGGTGAGGAAAATGTTTATTATCTTGATTTTGATGATGACTTCATGGGTACAAGCATCTATCCTAACTTAACAATTTGCATACTTCAATTAGGTACAACTTCTTGTGCATCATGTATACTTCAATAAAGGTATAAAAAAGTTAAATTAGATAAACATCTGGCAAAGCAGTCCCTGAGAGCTCAGGTAAACCCTTGATGAGCATGGAGGTACCTCAAGAAGTTAAACTGACTTCAGCAATAAAAATTAAGAAAAAATAGTTTTTAACGATAAATATCAGTCTCCTTTTATAAAATATAAAGACACATTTACCCAGTGTGAGACCTCTTAAATTACGTTAATGTACCAGACATTAGCGTTACCCTAATAGATCCCCTCTGTTTGAGTTTATTTGACCTCAAACGGAAGCTAAAGCACAGATTCTTTAATTACTTTGGAATTAAGTGCTGCCCTTTGAATCCAGACAGACGTATTGTCAGAGGCTGTATCAGAAGACATTAATAGTAATGAACCTGTAGTGACCAAGGGTCACCCTCAGTAATGAATGCCTCAAGCAGGACACATATCTTTTCCATGTTTTCCCATCCTGTTGGGCATATAAGTTATGCTCCCTTGCTACACGGTGTTGAGAGGAAGAGCCTCCCAGATGCAGATTTAATTCTCATGGCAACTTTTCCGAAGACTCTTGTCTGTAGGCTATGAATAGCAGATTAAAAATAATAATAACAGGGCTTCCCTGGTGGCGCAGTGGTTGAGAGTCCGCCCTGCCGATGCAGGGCACGCAGGTTCCTGCCCCGGTCCGGGAGGATCCCGCATGCCGCGGAGCGGCTAGGCCGGTGAGCCATGGCCACTGAGCCTGCGTGTCCGGAGCCTGTGCTCCAAAACGGGAGAGGCCACAGCAGTGAGAGGCCTGCGTACCGAAAAATAAAAAAATAATAATAACAGTAATCAGTTTATGCAATTCTGAAGTAGAAGTTGTCTGTGTGTGTGTGTGTGTGTGTGTGTGTGTGTGTGTGTGTGTGTCTTTCTTAGGGACCAGAAAATACTAAAGGTAAGAGGAATATGACCACACAGAACTGCTTAGGTTAAAGTGAAAATGATTACATTTATGCTGATTGTTGTGCCAGGCCCTATGCTTAGCATTGTATCCTTTAATCTTTACACCAAAATAACTTCCCAAAGTAAATAATGTGATTATGCCCATTTTATAAATACTTGGGAAGAAAAAAGATAAGTGGCCCACAGTCACAGCTAAGAGGTGGCGGAAGTGAGATTTCAACCCAGGTGGCCTGACTCCAAAGTCTTAAACCTGAGGCTGATTTTCTCCAGTGGTCCTTTAGGGTTATTAGAAAGAGTCTGCAGATTTACTGCTAAACTACCTAGTAGTGGCCAAAGCAAAGAGGGAAACATGATTAGGCATTTATCACACTGTCCCTAAGACACAGACAAATTGATTCAAGAGAAACAGCACGTTTCCTGCGAAAAATGTCTTCTATAGGTTCTAAGGAAGAGTATGCCCTGTGATGAATGGATAAAACCTTCCATTGCATCCCTCTGGGAGAGAGAATCAAGAATTTTACTGCAGGGACTTCCCTGGCGGTCCAGTGGTTAAAACTCCGCACTTCCAATGCAAGGGGTGGGGGTTTCATACCTGGTCGGGAAACTAAGATCTCACATGCCGCGAGGTGCGGCCAAAAAAAAAACCAAAAAACAGTTTCAGTACAATAAGATGAATAACTTCTGGGAATCTAATGTAGAGCGTGGTGACTATAGTTAATACTGTATTGTACACGTGAAAGTTGCTAGGAGATTAGATCCTAAATCATCTTAATTTAATCATCCTAAATCATCACGCTATATATCTTGTACTTACATAATGTTACTTGTCAATTATATATAAACTGGAAAGAAAAAAAGAATTTCACTACGGCTACATCCTATGCTGGCCCTTGATACAGACTTGTGCCCAGCTGTTCAGCGAGGGTCCAGCCCAGTTGTCCAAAATCTCAGATGTTTTTCAGGGAAAACATATCTGGACAGATAGAGGCCACATGCCCTCTGGTCAATCCACCATCGCTACTATGTCTCAAGAACAGTCTTGGCCAAAGATGTGGCAGCAAAGAATTGGTCCTGGAGCAAACCCAAATGTCCTTAGGTACTCAGGGGTGTCCTCAGGTGCACCCCACCCACATATCTCACCAGGTCAGTCTTCTGCGCCCCCAGCACACGGCAGAGCTGAACAGCTCCGTGTCTGTCCTGAAGTAGTCATCATCCAGTGGAATAGAAAACATGTCGATAGATAACTCACGCTGTGTGAGAAACACTGTACAGAGGCGCTTATGAGAAGCGCGGGTGACGTAAAGGCTGTGCTCAGCCCCAGCTGGCAGGGGTGGGCGAGTTCTCCCTGGGCGGACCCTGGAGTTGGATTCACCAGGATGCCAGACCTCCTGCTCAGACACACGCTCCCGTGCAGCCCGATACCCACGTGAGCTGCCAAGCCTCGGAGCTTTTGCCGTTTGTCGGGAGGCCTCTGCATCTCACCGTTGTTGGATTCCCTAGCTGGGTAGAAGGTGGCTCTTCTGCGTTCGGGCCTCCCGGCTCCGAGCTGAGCACAGTGCAGGGTAGACCGGACGCGCTCCACTGCTGGAGAATCCAGCAGCTCACTCACTGCATGTCACTCCTCTGCTTCCTGTTGTTCCCAAAGAAGATCCGGAGTCCTTGCCGTGGCCTCCCTTGACGCTCTGCCCCTGTGATCCGCCCCTCAGTCACTTCAGTCCCACCGTGACGGCCTTCCTTCCGTCTCCCAGACTCGCCAGGCCCGTGCTGGTCTCGGGCTGGTGCCCATCTTTTTGCTTGGACTGCTCTTCCTTTTTTTCTCATCATTCAGGTGTCAACTCAGGAGTCTGCTCCTCAGAGAGGCCTCCTCTGACCACGCTGTCATACTACACTGGAATATTCTTTTGTTGCCTGCAGCACACTTATCGATGCTCATTCATTTTTTACCCCCCATACATTGGAAGCCCCAGGAGGCCAGAGACTCTGTCTTATCATGGTACCCAGAGCGATGCCTGGCACACAGCAGGCGCTCAGTGGGCATCTGCGGGCTGTCGTGCTCCCTCCCAGACCAAATGGGTCAATGTCCGGGCCCACTGGAGGGCTCCTGGGCTGTGCCTGGATGAGGCCTCCAGTGCACGAATGTTGTCCCCCAGACCCCAGTGGACGTCAGCAGGGACGTGCAGAGTCATCTGGCGCAGAGTCAGTCCCTTTGCTCCAAGGACACACGTCTGCTTCTGGTTTCAGCAGCCACGCCCTCATCTGGCTCACTGGGAAGACCTGCCCTGCTTCCAAATCCTGAGTGCATCCCAGAACAGAAAGAAAAGTGAACACGTCAGATGTATAGATATTTGGGGTGTAATGGAGGAAAGAAGGGTTTAAAGCACTCTGTCCGCAGTCCTGAGACTGACTGAATTAATGTGGGATAGAGAAGCAGGGCCCACAGGAATCCCAGGGAAGCCTCTAGGAACATGAAGAGGTCCGGCCACCAAGGGGACGAGTTGGGGTTCAGGCCCCAGGATGGCTCCAGAGAAACCCCAGGCACTAAGAAACAAGGTGTTTCCAGAGGAAAAGAAAGCTCTCACCTGCTTTGAGTGTTTTGTTTTTTTAATAACAAAGCCAAACGTTCATTATTACACATTTACTGAAAACAGAAAGTTATGGCCCAATAAACCAGCCGCTAAACAAGCTGGAATAAGAGAAAAAGAACTGATTAATTTTCCCAAATGGAGAAACATACCGTGTTTTTTTTTCTTTTTTGGCCACGCCACGTGGCATGTGGGATCTTAGCTCACACACACACACCCCTTGCATTGGAAGCACGGAGTCTTAACCACTGGACCGCCAGGGAAGCCCCTCATAGCGTGTTTATGGATTGAAGTGCTCCACACTGTTAAGATGGCAGTTCTCCCCAAGTAGATCTATAGCGTCAATGCAGTCACCACTGAAATCCCAGCAGACTTTTAAAGATAGGCATTGATGACCTGATCCTAAAATTTATGTGGAAACAGAAAGGACCTAGAATAACCAAAGCTATTCTTTGGGAAAATAATGAAGTTGGAGTACTTAGCCAATTTCACACCTACCGTAAAGACATAATAAAGACAGTGTGGTGCTGATATAAGGATCAACATAACATAACAGAGAGTCCAGAAACAGATCTTCCCGTTTGTTAACAAATGATTTTCTCGAAAGGCATCAAGGAAATTCAATGGGGAAAGGATAGTTTTAAATAAATGGTGTTGGAGCAATTGGATATCCATATGCAAAATAAATCTTACACACAAATTAACTCAAGATGGCACAGAGAACTAAATGTAATGAAAAACTAGAAATCTTCCAAATGAAAAAAAAAATTGTGTGTGTGACCCTGAGTTACGTAAAGACTTCTTAATTATGACATCACAAGTGTAATCCATAAAAGAAAACATTGATAAATTGGAATTAATTAAAATCAGTCTGCCCAAGCCCACATGTAGAAGTATGATGGATAACATATTTGCAAATAAGACTCTAAAAATCATTAGGTGATGAAATACTATCCTCCCTGGGAAATCTTGAGGGATTGTGGCCAGTTTTTTGTTTTTAATTGATAAGCACTAGCCAGATATTTCTAGAACTTAGGATAGCTGTAGCTACATGTCGCAACTCAGAGAGCTTGCCTGGGATTTTTCCGAAGCGTCCTGATCGTTTGTCTGATCTTGCTACTTTCATTCATTCAGCAAATTTACTGAGTGCTTACTATGTTCTGGGCATCGGTCAAGGCCCTGAGGACATAACAGTAAACAAGACAGATGGAGTTCCTGGTCAAGGAGCTTAGTTTCTAGTAGGGAGGTAGACAACAAAACCAAACCATCTTTAATGTGTTA
This sequence comes from Pseudorca crassidens, assembly GCF_039906515.1. NCBI lineage: Eukaryota > Metazoa > Chordata > Mammalia > Artiodactyla > Delphinidae > Pseudorca > Pseudorca crassidens. The sequence continues at coordinate 5,387,030 of NC_090314.1, read as the reverse complement.
GGTAGTGATGAGGGCTGAGGGATAAAGCAAGGGTTAGAGAGACATGCAACAGCTCTTTTACATAGCACGATGGCCTCTTGGAAAAGGTGGTTATTTGAGCAAACACCTGCTTAAGGTCAAGGAGCCCGTCATGCAAATAAGGGGCAGAGAGTGGTGGTGGTGGGTAGTATCTAGCAAAAACACAGCCAGAGAATGCTTGTTGAGGTCCAGGGGTGCGAAGGAAGGTGTGACTGGCGCTCAGAGGGAGAGGGAGTGGTGGGCAACGAGCTGGGGCAACGAGCTGGGGGTGGTTGTGTGGATTGGTTTATTGGCAGTGGTGAAGAGTTTGGATTTTAACCTAATTTTGATGCGAAGCCCCCAGTCTGTCTTGTTCACTGTTGTATCCCCAGGGCCATGAACAGTACCTAGCACATAGGTATCAGGTTTGTTTGGGTTTTTTTCCCCAAATCAATCTGTAGATTTAATGCATCTCCAATCAAAATTATAACAGGATTTTATGGGGACTTGAAAAGCGAATCTAAAATGTATATGGGGACTTCCCAGGTGGTCCAGTGGTTAAGACTCCACGCGTCCACTACAGGGGGTGGGGGTTCGATCCCTGGCTGGGGAACTAAGATCCCACATGCCGCTCAGCACAGCCAAAAATAAATAAATAAATAAATAAATAAATAATAAAATAAAATTTATATGGATGTGCAAAGGGCCAAGAACAGTCAAGACATTCCTGAAGAACCAAGATATCAAGGCTTTATTACATTTTTTTTTAAATTTGGTTGCGCCAGGTCTTAGTTGCGCCATGCGAACTCTTAGTTGCGGCATGTGGGATCTACTTCCCTGACCAGGGATCGAACCCGGGCCCCCTGCACTGGGAGCACAGAGTCTTATTCACTGTGCCACCAGCGAAGTCCCTCAAACCTTTATTAGGTTTTAAAGTTATAATAATTAATACAATGTGATTGGCTCAGGATCAGTGAAACAGACTAGGAGCTCAGAGAAAGAGCTGTGCATATATAAAAGCCTAGTATACATACATTGGGTAAAGAAGGGACTATTGGAAAAAATGAAAATAGACTCCTATTCTACACTGCACCCAAAACTAAATTATGGGTGAATTTAGGCCTTAACTGTGAAAGGGAAAACTTTATATTTTTTAGAAGGAAATCTAGGCAAATATCTTTATGACCAAGGTGAAGAGCTTTGGTAAATCTTTCATAAGTTCAACTGCATTAAAATTGGGACTTCTGTTCATAACATACCTAATAAAGACAGCAAAGGGACTTCCCTGGCAGTCCAGTGATTAAGACTCGTGCTTCCAATGTAGGGGGCATGGGCTTGATCCCTGGTTGGGGAACTAAGGTCCCACATGCTGTGGCAGCCAAAAAAAAAAAAAAAAAGCAAAAAAGACAGCAAGAAGACTGGCCATAAACTTGAGGAAGAGCCTTGCAACACATAATTCACAAGGATCAGTATCTAGCATGGGGCTGTCCAATAGCATTCTGCAATGATGGGAATATTCTATATTTGCACCATCCACTAGCCACTGACCACACGTAGCTACTGAACACTTGAATTACGGCAAGTGAGACTGAGAAATTCAGTTTTAAATTGTATTTAATTTTAATTGTAGTCACATATGACTAGTGGCTACCATATTGGATAGCACAGATCTGGACTACATAAAGAACATAGAAGAGGAAATAGGATGGAATAAACATACGAAGTTGCTCAACCAGATCAGGAATAAACAAATTAAAACAATGATGAGATACCACTTCATAACTTCCAGATGTGCAAAGATTAAAAAGTCAGACAATAGGGATTTCCCTGGTGGTCCAGTGGTTAAGACTTCACCTTCCAATGCAGGGCATGTGGGTTTGATCCCTGGTCAGGGAGCTAAGATCCCACATGCCTCATGGCCAAAACACCAAAACATAAAACAGAAGCAATATTGTAACAAATTCAATAAAGACTTTAAAAATGGTCCACATCCCCCCCCAAAAAAAATCTTAAAAAAAAAAGACAATATCTGCTGTGGTGAGAGTTTAAATTGTTACAACCCGTTTGGAAAACAAAATTGAGGAAGTGTATATCTTAGACCCAGCTATATCACTTCAATTATTATAGAAGAAAATTTGTCCTTAACCTGGCCTGTGGGGTGACATAATTCACAAACAGGTAGCATTGCTAATAAAATATTTAAGCAGTTTTATGACAGATCATAATCAAGTTAAGATCTCTTCTGAGACACTAGATATCCATATACTGAATCGACTGTCAGCTATCAATCAAGAGTCTAAAGATCTTTAATTAGGCTTTTCTTTCGTACACAGTCTAACTGATTGTATTACTGTGATGCTGGAGCAGTGATTACTGTGATGATGTGATTTCTAAGAAATTGGGCTTAATCCCCATTCCTACCACAGAGCTCCTAAAACCCTAGGAATTTTCTAAGTGATCAGAGTGATAGAGATGTCTTGTTATTCATAACAAGCCCCTTTTAAAATTCCCAGAGTTCGTGTTAATGGAGCGACTTTTGGAAAGGCCTTAAATTTGTGGGCTGATTGCCACGGGAATCAACCGTGTGATTAGAAGGTTGGAAGTTACAGCCCTACTCCCCCACCTTGGGGGAGGGGAGAGGGGCTGGAGGTTGAATTAATCATCAGCAACCACTGATTTTATTGATCATGCCTACGTAACGAAGCCTCCAGAAAACTCTCTAAAGTGCGGCGTTTGGGGAGCTTCTGGCTGGTGAACAGTAGAGGTGGGAAGAGTGGCTGGAAGAGCGGTCCCAGAGAGGAATGGAGGTCTGCACCCCTTCCCACACGCCCTGCCCTGCACGTCTGTTCCACCTGGCTGCTCCTGAGATACATCCTTTCTAATTAACCAGCGATCTAGTGAGTAAACCGTTTTCCTGAGTTCTGTGAGCCGATTGAACAAATTAATCAAACCCCAGGAGGAAGGAGGTCATGGGAACCTCGGCTTTATAGCCAGGGGGTCAGAAGCACAGGTGACAACCTGAACTTGGAAGTGGTGTCTGAAGTGGGGAGGGAAGGGGACTGTCTTGTAGGACTGAGCCCTTAACCTGTGGGCTGCAGGCACATGGTATCAGCGTGAGTTAAATTACAGGACACCCAGCTGGTGTTGGAGAATTACTTGGTAAAAGACCCCCCAGACATCTGGTGTCAGAAGTAATGAAGTATGGAGAGTAGAGGAATTTTTCCTTTAAATTGCCTAGTCAAAACAAACAGACAAACAAAAAAAAAACCCAAAACAAAACAAAAAAACCCTGGAAAAAAAAAAAGGGAATTCCCTGGCGATCCAGTGGTTAGGACTCTGACCTTTCACTGCCAAGGGCCTGGGTTCAATCCCTGGTCAGGGAACTAAGATCCCACAAGGCGAGAAACTAAATAAATAAATTGCCTAGTCATTTTTCCCCCTTTAAGTGTTTCTACCAAGAGAGAAATCTTTGGCTTGGTCCATCAGAGACCCTTGTTCTTACAGCAAGACTATAATAAAACTTTGGCATGTACTCATAATCAAGTTGTCTTAAAAGATTTTTAAACACTCTATCCTAGAGAATCCCTTGCATACCTGCCCCAGGGGATATGAACAAGAACGTTCACAATAGCAAAAACTAAACATGTTTCTCTATCAACAGTGAAATGGACATTGTGGGATGTTCACATGATGAATACTAAGCAACACTGAACATATATCAACTCCAACTACATATGTCAACAGGGATGAATCACAAAAGACTAGTCTCAGCAAAATGCATACAGTATTATTCCACTTACATAGAATTCAAGAACAGACGAGACTAAATAGCATCCACGTGTGATAAAGATTAGCACAAGAGTCAGGACTGCGGTTACCTCTTTGGGAGCAGGGAGGAGCACGTTGGCAATATCCGCGAAATGGCTATTGGGCACTCTTTTTATTAATATTATTTGAGCTGAACGTTTGCATTATGTACGGTAGTTCCTCTAACGACAAGGAGCTACTGCGGCACGGGCGCGGGCACCACAGTCAGGAGGAAGCCGCGCCCTGGGGCGGGACTGCGGGCAGGTGTGTGTGCAGGTGCGGGCGCGGGGCCCCTGCCCTCGGAGCAGGTTCCTCCGGTGCTAGGCCCGGGGACTGCTGCAGCTCAGCCTGTTTACCTGGAGAAAGCTGGGCCGTATTTATGGAAAGGTATTTATGGGCAGCCAGACATGCCCACTGCACCCCTGGGCGCTGGAGGGCTGCCCGCCACCTGCCCCGCCCGGGAGACCCTGACTCGGGACAGCGGGGCCCTGAGGGGTGTCCGGGCGGGGGCTTCGGTACCACGTGAAACCCAGTAAGTTAAGGGAGGAACAGCTGCTTCCTCGAAAAAGAAGAAAGAAAAACAAAACAAAAACAAGGAGCTGAAAAAATGCCTCTTGCTGCTGTGAGGGAGCAGACGGGGAGGCGGGGGTTGTGGAAGCAGGGAGCTCTTCGGCGAGGCTGCGCGGCGGCTGGGACTCCGCGGGCGCAGGGGACGTGGGAGGGACTTTAGGGCCGCCAAGGCCATGGCCCTCCTTTCTGGCGGGAGCTCTACCGCCTGCTGGCCCTGTGAGCCTGAGTTACTTACACCCTCAGTGTCCACAGCAGAAAAATGTGCACGCTAACCGTGCCTGCCCTGTGCCGAAGTGCCTCTCGGCACAGTGCCTGCTACTTAGGACCGTCCCAGGGCCACCGCGTGGGGCTGCCCGGCAGGAGGGGAGCTTTCTCTAACCCAGCAGCATCAGTCAGCTTGCTAAGCCCTGTGCCTGCCAGCTTGTGTGCCCGGAAGGAAGAGTCTTCTTGTTCGAATCGGCACAAAAGTTAGTGGTGGCCCTGCGTATGCTCAGAAAACAGAAGTCACTCCTGGCATGTTCGTAGGAGGGAGGGATGTAGGTGTTGATATCAATGGCAGCAAGGAAAGCAATAGGCCTGTCCCAGGAGCTGAGAGATTTGGTTACCCCTCCTGTGGTTGAGAAGGACGCCACCCGAACCTCTGTCAGGTGCTTTCCCCATCTGCAGGTAGCTGGAAAGCTTGCGGGTAGCCTCCCGCACGCCTGCGGGTACAAAATGATGCCTTTGACAGTGGGCACTAACTCCCCGAGCCTGTGCCTACCTGGTCTGCACGACACAGGGACTCCTGCCCCCTGGTGGCCAGTACGGATTCTGCACACTCCCTCAAGCTAAAACAGCCAGGCACCTTAGTCTCAAGAACAGGCAAACCGTATCTGAAAAGCACGTTTGCCTTTGGAGGGCAATGTTATTTACTCTCTTATGCTTCTATACTTCTAGCGCTTCTGGCCGAAATCATGGGAACTTGTGCTTTATAAAAAAGCAAATCGAACACACTGTACTATTTTCAGATTCCTAAAATCCTGTACAGATTTGCCAGGGGTTTTTGTGTTTTCCCTTTAAAGTTGAGTGTTACCTGTCCTCTTTCTGCCAGCACATTACACGCTGGACGTGTTTCTCCACAACTGGGGTCACCAGAGACCTTCTCATGTTGGTTTTAGGGGCTAGACTAGAACCAAAAAAGCCCACTTACATTAAAAAGAAAAAAATATGGTAAAGGGAATTCCCTGGCGGGCCAGTGGTTAGGACTCCGCAGTTTCACTGCTGGGGCCTGGGTTCAATCCCTGGTCAGGGAACTAAGATCCCTCAAGTCGTGTAGCATGACCAAAAAAAAATTATGGTAAAATATACATAAGATGTACCATTTTAGCCATTTTAAAGTGTACAGTTCCATGGCATTAAGTACATTCACATTGTTCTACAACCATCACCACCATCCACCTCCAGAACTTCTTTCATCTTCCCAAAGTGAAACTTGGTACTTATTAAACAATTACTCTCCATCTCCTAGAACCACCATTCTACTTTCTGTCTCTACGATTTTGACTACTCTAAGTACAAGTATGTATATTTTTGATTTTCACAGGTGGACTTTTATATTATGACACAAAGAGAAATTTCGAATCTACAGAGAATATATATACCCTTCATGTCAGTAGAAATCAATTATATGCCACAAAGAAAAGGATAATAAATTCAAAAATAACAAGAGATTCTATAATTCAGAAACTTTAGCTATAGCCCGATACAGTTAGAAATCAACCACAAAAATATTTTTTTAATTTTCGTTTGGAAATTAAGAAACAGTCTCTCAGGTCTAAGAGGAAATCAAAATTATTGGGAAAATTAGTGAATTTAGCAACGTCAGTGGATACAAGGTCAATATACAAAAAAATAATTGTTTCTATATACTAGCAGCAAACAGTTGGAAAATGAAATTTAAAAATACCATTTATAATAGCAGCAAAATATTTAGGATAAATTTAACAAAAGACATATTAAGTTTATAATTGCTGAGAGAAATTAAATAAGATTTCATAAATGGAGAGATATGTTTGTGGATTGGAAGACAATATATATATGTGTGTGTGTATATATATATATATATATATATATATACATATACAAAATTTTTTTTAATGGCTGAAAACAGCACAAATTTATTATCTTCCAGTTCTGGAGATCAGAGGTTCAACACAGATCACTGGATAAAATGAAGGTGTCAGGGCTTTCCCTGGTGGTCCAGTTGGTTAAGACTCCGCACTCTCAATGCAGGAGGCCCGGGTTCGATCCCTGGTCAGGGAACTAGATCCCATATGCTGCAACTAAGAGTTCACATGCCCTAACAACTAAGAGTTTGCATGCCGCAACTAAAGACCCCGTGTGCCACAACTAAGACCCAGCGCAGCCAAATAAATATTTTTTAAAAACTCAAGGTGTCAGCAGGGCTACATTTCTTTTTTTTTTTTAAGTGACGAATAGTTGATTTACAGTGTTGTGTTAGTTTTGGGTGTATAGCAAAATGATTCAGTTATACATATGTATACATTCTTTTTTTCTATTCTTTTCCATTCTGGTTTATTATGAGATATTGAATATAGTTCCCTGTGCTATACAGTAGGACCTTGCTGTTTATCCATCCTGTATATAATAGTTTGCATCTACCAACCCCAAACTCCCAGTCCATCCCTCTCCCCTGCACCCCTCCTGTGACCACAAGTCTGTTCTCTATGTCTGTGAGTCTGTTTCTGTTTTGTAGATAGGTTCATTTGTGTCATATTTTAGATTCCATATATAAGCAATATCATATGATATTTGTCTTCTCTGTCTGACTTACTTCACTTAGTATGATAATCTCTACTTCCATCCATTATTTCATTCTTTCTTATGGCCGAGTAGTATTATATATACGTACCACATCTTCCTTATCCATTCATCTGTCAATGGACATTTAGGTTGTTTCCATGTCTTGGCTATTGTAAATAGTGCTGCTATGAAAATAGTGGTGCATGTATCTTTTTGAATTATAGTTTTGTCTGGATATATGCCCAGGAGTGGGATTGCTGGATCACATGGCATCTCTATTTTTAGTTTTTTGAAGAACCTCCATACTGTTTTCCATAGTGGCTACACCAACTTACATTCCCACCAACAGTGTAGGAGGGTTCCCTTTTCTCCACACCCTCTCCAGCATTTGTTATTTGTAGAGTTTTTAATGATGGCCATTCTGAACACTGTGAGGTGATACCTCATTGTAGTGGGGTTTTTAAAATTAATTAATTAATTTATTTATTTATCTTTTGGCCACGTTGGGTCTTCGTTGCTGCGCGCAGGCTTTCTCTAGTTGCGGTGAGCGGGGGCTACTCTTTGTTGCGATGCGCGGTGGTTTCTCTTGTTGCGGAACATGGGCGCGGTGGTTTCTCTTATCGTGGAGCACGGGCTCTAGGCGCTCGGGCTTCAGTAGTTGTGGCATACGGGCTCAGTAGTTGTGGCTCGCAGGCTCTAGAGCTCAGGCTCAGTAGTTGTGGTGCATGGGCTTAGTTGCTCTGCGGCATGTGGGATCTTCCTGGACCAGGGGTCAAACCCATGTCCCCTGCATTGGCAGGTGGATTCTTAACCACTGCACCACCAGGGAAGTCCCGTCATTATAGTTTTGATTTACATTTCTCTAATAATTAGCGATGCTGAGCATCTTGTCATGTGCCTCTTAGCCATCTGTATGTCTTCTTTAGAGAAATGACTATTTAGGTCTTCTGCCCATTTTTTGATTAGGTTGTTTGGTTTTTTTGTTGTTGTTGAGTTGTATGAGCTATTTGTATATTTCGGAAATTAAGCCCTTGTCAGTCGCATCATTTGCAAATATTTTCTCCCATTCCGTAGGTTGTCTTTTTGTTTATGGTTTCTTTGCTGTACAGAAGCTTGTAAGTTTGATTAGGTCCCGTTTGTTTATTTTTGCTTTTGTTTCTATTACCTTGGGAGACTGACCTGAGAAAACATTGGTATGATTTATGTCAGAGAATGTTTTGCCTATGCTTTCTTCTAGGAGTTTTATGGTGTTTTGTCTTATATTTAAGTCTTTAAGCCATTTTGAGTTTATTTTTGTGTGTGGTGTGAGGGTGCATTCTAACATCATTGATTTACATGCGGCTGTCCAACTTTCCCAACAGTGCTTGTTGAAGAGACTCTTTTCCAGTCCATATTCTTGCCTCCTTTGTCGAAGATTAATTGACTGTGTGGGTTTATTTCTGGGCTCTCTATTCTGTTCTGTTGATCCATATGTCTGCTTTTGTGCCAATACCATGCTGTTTTGATTACTTCAGCTTTGCAGTTTTGTGGAAGACAATATTTGTAAGATGTCATTTCTCTCCATGTTTGTCTACACATTCAGTGGAACTACAGCCCAATATCCCAGCAGGCTTTTTTTTTCTTTTTGGTATAAAAATACAAAAAAAAAAAATCCTGGTAAAATTTCCACCCTGAACACTAGGTCTCTCACTTTTGGAACTCTGAGCTGCCAAATATAAAAACATCTGAATTCTCTGAGGCCACCATGTTGTAAGGAAGCCCAAGCCATATGTTGAGGCTATGGGTAAGTGCTCCAGGTGACAGCTCAGTTGATCTCCCAGCCATCAGCCAGCATCAGTTGCAGCATGTGAGTGAAGCCATCTTTGACATCCAGCCTGGTGAGCCTTCAGGTGACTGTGGCCTTAGCAGACATCCCAGTGAATTGTGCAAGAGACTCCAAGCAAGAACTGTCCAGCCAAGTCCTTCCTGAATTCTTGTCCCATGAGATCATCAGAAAGATAAAATGGTTGTTTAAAAAAAATCATAGCAGCCTTATTATAATAGCCCCAACCTGGAAACACTCTAAATGTCCTTCAACAGTAGAAAGAATAAATAAAATGTGGTATATTCATATATTGGAATACTGCACAACAATGAAAATGAACAAATCATGGATTCATACAACAACATGGATGAAACTCACAGATATAACATTGAGTAAAAGAAGTTATACACAAGGGTACATATTGTATGAATGCATTTATATGTAGTTCAGAATCATGGTGATAAAGCAAGAGTAGTGGTAATCCTTGGGTGCACTGATTGGGAGGGGAGACAAAGGACCCTTCTGAGATGCTGGAAATGTTCTCTGTTTTGGTCTGGGTGGTGGTTGCAAAGGTATGCGTATGTGTGAAAACACTTCAGTGTGTGCAAGGTTTAGCCCAATTTAAAAATGAAAAACATGAGAGCCCAGACATAAATCCATGTACTTATGGTCAATTAATCTATGACAAAGAAGGCAAGAATATACAGTGGAGAAAAGACAGTCTCTTCAATAAGTGATGCTGGGAAAACTGGACAGCTACATGTAAAAGAATGACATTAGAACATCTTCTCACAGCATATAGAACAATAAACTCAAAATGGATTGAAGACCTAAATGTAAGATTGGAATCCATAAAACTCCTCGAAGAAAACATAAGCAGAACACTATAAAGAACTCTGTAAATAAGATGGGATATATATAAAATACAATACTATTCAGCCACAAAAAATAATGAATTTTTTTTGCCGTTAAAATTGGTTTTTATTTGTTCATTCTTTAGTAGAGATGTATAATGACTAGTCAGTATCCCTTATATAAAAGTCCCTGAAGATCAGCCATAGTTAAATTACCACTTCAGCCTTCTTTTCAGGGACAGCAATCTGTTTCCTTACATAAAAAATAATGAATTTTGTCATTTGCAACCACATGGATGGACCTGGAGGGTATTGTGTTTAGTGAAATAAGTCAGACAGAGAAAGACAAATACTGTATATTATCACTTATATGTGGAGTCTAAAAAATAAAACAAATGGATATAACAAGTAAAAATGAAAAACATGAATTAGGCTTAAAAAAATTTTTTTTTGAGGTATAGTTGATTTACAATGTTGTGCCAGGGTTTTTTTTTTCTTTTTTTTTTTAGCGTTACGCGGGCCTCTCACCGCTGCGGCCTCTCCGGTTGCGGAGCACAGGCTCCGGACGCGCAGGCTCAGTGGCCATGGCTCACGGGCCCAGCCGCTCCGCGGCACGTGGGATCCTCCCCGACCGGGACACGAACCCGCATCCCCTGCATCGGCAGGCGGACTCTCAACCACTGCGCCACCAGGGAAGCCCTGTGCCAGGGTTTTATTTTATTTTGGCTCCACCGTGCAGCACGTGGGATCTTAGTTCCCCGACCAAGGATCAAACCTGCGCCCCTTGCATTGGGAGCGTGGAGTCTTAACCACTGACAACCAGGGAAGTCCCCAGAGTTTTATTTTAAAGATATTATACCATTAAGTTGGCTTGAGGTGGAGAAAACAAAGTTATTGCACGCCCAAAACCCAAGAAGGCGATTAAAAAGGTATGTTCTTGGAACAGTCTGACTCTAGGAATGAATGAAGTTGATTTGATTCAATCAAGGAGTAACTAGAATAATATGAAAAATATTAGTTGGTCTAGCTCTCAGAAGAGCAGTAGTGAAAGAATGAAAATTAAAGGAATGAAGTTAGGAATATTAAATTGGAGGAACTGAGGGATTTTCATAGGAATATGGTTGATAACGTAGAGTATCAAGCAGATTTTTTTTGTGCTCAATAGAACAGAACAGAGGATTGAGACATAGGCCACAGGATTTCAATATGGAGGAAAAAACAACAACCACCTGGTGTCTACCTCACACTATATGCAAAATTAATTTGAGTTGGATCATACACTTACATATGAAAGCTAAAACTGTGGGGACTTCCCTGGTGGTCCAGTGGTTAAGACTGTGTGCTCCCAATGCAGGGGGCCCAGGTTTGATTTCTGGTCAGGGAACTACATCCCACATGCTGCAACTAAGAGTCCACATAACGCAACTAAAAAAAAAAAAAGAAGATCCCGTACATGGCAATGAAGATCGCACGTGTGGCAACTAAGACCTGTGCAGCCAAATAAATAAATATATTTTTTAAAAAAAGCTAAAACTGTAAAGCTTCTAGAAGAAAAGATAGGAGAAAATCGTGAGCTTTGGGGTAGACAAAGATTTTTTTTAAACCTGACACGAAAAACTCTAACCATAAAATAAGTAATTCACAAGTTGAATTTTCTCAGAAGAAAATACCCCAAATAAAAAATTTCTACTCATCCAAAGATATTAAAGTGAAAAGGAAAGCCACGACTCAGAGAATATATTTTAGATAATATATGTCTGGCCCAGAACTCATATCCAGACATAAAGAACTCCTATACATCAAAGAAGCCAATTTAGTGCCTGTCAACAGGCATTTTACAAAGAAGATATACAGGGACTTCCCTGGTGGTGCAGTGGTTGAGAGTCTGCCTGCCAATGCAGGGGACACGGGTTCAATCCCCGGTCCGGGAAGATCCCACATGCCGTGTAGCAACTAAGCACACATGCCACAACTACTGAGCCCGTGCACCACAACTACTGAGGCCTGCGCGCCTAGAGCCCGTGCTCCGCCGAAGAGAAGCCACCGCAACGAGAAGCCCATGCACCGCAACAAAGAGTAGCCTCCGCTCGCCACAGTTAGAGAAAGCCCATGCAGCAACGAAGACCCAATGCAGCCAAAAATAAATAAATAAATAAAATCTACCTTTAAAAAAAAAAAAAAAGAACGGTCATCATTAAAAAGTCTAAAAATAAGTCTAAAAATAACAAATGTTGGAGAGGGTGTGGGAAAAGGGAACCCTCCTTTTGGTGGGAATGTAAGTTGGTGCAGCCACTGTGGAAAACAGTATGGAGGTTCCTCAAAAAACTAAAAGTAGAGATGCCATGTGATCCAGCAATCCCACTCCTGGGCATATATCCGGACAAAACTATAATTCAAAAAGAAACATGCACCCCCTCTGTTCATAGCACTATTCACAATAGCCGAGACATGGAAACAACCTAAATGTCCATCAACAGATGAATGAATACAGATGTGGTGCATATATATATACAATGGAATACTACTCAGCCATAAAAGAATGAAATAATGCCATTTGCAGCAACATGGATGGACCTAGAGATTATCACACTAAGTGAATTAAGTCAGAAAGAGAAAGACAAATACTATATGACATCACTTATATGTGGAATCTAAAATATGACATAAATGAACTTATTTATGAAACAGAGACAGATGAACAGACAGAGAGAGCAGACCTGTGGTTGCCAAGGGGGAGGGGGGCAGGCAGTGTTGGATTGGGCGTTTGGGATTAGCAGATGCAAACTACTATATATAGGATGGTTAAATAACAAGGTCCTATTGTAGAGCACAGAGAACTGTATTCAATACCCTGTGATAACCATAATGGAAAAGAATATGAAAAAGAATATATATATGTATAACTGAATCACTCTGCTGTACACCAGAAACTAACATTGTAAATCAACTATACTTCAAAAAAAACCTAAAAGTAAAAAACTAAAAAAAACTCACAAAATGGCACTTTAGCCATGTCAACTACTTCATCTTCCTTTCTTCTATCTAATACCTACTGTAAAAAAGTTTTTAAACAAACTTACTAAAAAGTTAAATCAGATTTATTTGAAATTTACCCCGAGTGGAGTCATAAACCAACCCAAAGGTGGCAGCAGAAGAAAAAGGTGAAACAGATGGAGTATCTTTTAGCTACTCTTGTTTAAAAAAAAAAAAAAAAATCATTTAGTAAAATGTCAGTTATCTGCTGAGGGAAATGTACACAACGTTTAACTCATTGAATTTTCTATTTACCAATGAGGCATAAATATAATATTAAAAACAGTAGAAGAGTTTGAAACTAGGTAGAGGTGGTGACCGTATAGCATTGTGAATGCAGCAAGTACTGCTGAACTGTACACCTTAAAATGTTTAATTTTATATCTATTTCGTCTCACTTTTTTTTTTAATGAATTTTGTTTTTGGCAGGCCACGTGGCTTTCGGCTTCTTAATTCCCCGACCGGGGATTTAACCCGCACCCTCCGCAGTGAAAGCGGGGAGCCCTAATCACTGGACCGCCAGGGAATTTCCCATCTCAATTTTTAAAAGTATTCAATAAAACAGTAGAAGACAAAAAAAGCTATGTGCCTTTTGCTGTATGTAAACTACGCCTCCAATGGAACCTAATGCATACAGCTAAAGCTATACTCAGAAAAATTTATAGTCATTAATATTTTATTAACAAAAATACTAAAAATAAAGGAACTATGTATTTAATTCAATAAACTATCAAACTAATGATAAAACAGAATTAACAAAGAGGAAAGTTGGTATGAAGGAAGTAGAACACAAAAAAGAAAAATGAATAAATGAAAATGTTATTTCTTTTAAGATATGAATAAAATAGAGCAACAAAATAGGTTTGCAAAAGACTTGGGTTCCATCAGTGGTTCTCGTGATTTTGTGTTTAAACTTTGGTGCTGTGTTCAACAAAACCATAATAATTGGGTTTGGTGCGGAGTTCATTTATTAAATTGAAAAAAATCCGTTGACCATCGAGATCCTGAAGACGCTGTTTTATAATCTGGCAGGAAAACCCAAGTTTAAGAACTCTGATTTCAGCTGCTACCTGTCCTGCAGTTGCAGGTGCTTGGCCATTTACCCACATTGATTAGCTCATTCAGGCACGCGATGGCTCCTGCCAGTAAGGTGCTGTCCTCATCCTGGAGATGAAGTTGCCCCGGGGCCCCTGCTGGGATGTGGCTGTGAATTCAGGGTGACCCAGGAAGGCAGGAAGAAGCCCTCGGGGTTCAAGGGCCCCGGAGGCGCCTCGGCAGGTGCAAACAGGCTCCGCGTGTCGGGAGCCGAGGCCAGAGGCGCGGTTCCGCAGGGCCTGCCGGCTAGAGCGACGCAGGTGTGGGCCCCGCGGCGGGCGGGCGGGGTGGGTGCGCTGAGCTGTGGCGAGGAGCGGGTCGGGGAGGGGGCCGGGGCCGGGGCCGGGGCCGGGCGGGGCAGGCGGGCGCAGCGCCCCCTGCGCAGACGGGGCAGCGGGCGCGCGGGCGGCGGGCGCGCGCGGGGCACAGCGGGCGCGCGGCGGAGCGGGAACGCGCGGCGAAGAGGCCTGCGCACCAAGGGTGCGGGAGCCATGCGGCGGGCGAGGAGCGGCGCGGCGGCCAAGCCACGCGGGCAGAAGCGGTTCGGGGCCTCCAGGGCCCCCGCGGCCGCCGCCTCGGCCCCCGGCGCCGACCGCGCACGGAGGCCCGCGGGCCAGGCCGGGGGCGGGAGCCGCGCGGCGGCGAGGCAGCCGTCGGCCAAGCGGCGGCCGCAGTCGTCGCCTCGGGCGCAGGAGGCGGGCGCCGGAGAGCCGCCGCCGGAGCCGCCGCTGCCCCCGCCTCCGCCCGCAGCGCCCTCGGCGTCCGAGCTGGACCTGGGCGAGCAGCGGGAGCGCTGGGAGACGTTCCAGAAGCGGCAGAGGCTCAGCTTCGAGGGCGCCGCCAAGCTGCTGCTGGACACCTAGTGAGTGCGGCGCGGCCGGGCTGGCGCCTGTAACGTCCCCGCGGCGCCCGAGCCGCGCACCGGCCGGACAAAGGCCTCCCCGCTCGGCCAGCGCCGCGCGCCGAGGCGGCGGCCTTCCCGCGAAGAGGGTCGGCCCGGCTCTCCGGTCCCCGAGCAGCTTTTGTGTTTGCGCACGTGTGTTTGGAGAGCGGCTGGGGGAGGGGGCAGGGCCGGGGTGAGAGGCGCTGGGACAGTTCGGAGCCGCCCGGGAGGCCGGTGGCCCCTGTTACTGCGCGCGCGCTGCGCGGAGCCGGGCGGCGGGGAGGAGCGCGCGGGCCGCTCGGGTTCGGAACCGCCGCGGGGGCCCGAGGGCCGGGGCTCCGCGTCCCCCGGGTTTGCCGCCGCGGGGCGAGGACCCCGGCTCCCCGGCGGCCGGAGGAGGACTTCGGAGGGTCCGTGGAGCTCGCAGTGAGCTGTTAGCCCTGGGGGGCGCCTCGTCGTCTCCAGATGGGGCCCCTGCCCCGTAGCACAGTTGTGCTACCGAGAAGTAGTTTAGCGCCCTAAATATCTCAGAATCCGTCGTCTTATGCTAGAAAACCCAAGAGAAAACAAAGCAACCTAACAATTGCATAGCAACCTGAGGATTACTCCTTTTCTTGAGCAAAAATGTTCCTTTGTCCTTGTTCTGTAAGAAATTCTCTTCATTAGGACGAGTCTTCTCAGAGATGGAATATTGGGTTTTCCGTGTGCTTCACTTTTTGGTTCATCATCTTGGACTATAGGCTGAACATTCTTCAGTATACATCATCATTCAGTGTTTTTGAGCTAAGGTGTGCCAGCTACTGCTCAGTGTGGGGAATATAAAGATGTCAGAAACGTAGAACGAAAGTTTGAATTTATACTTTAAAACAAACTGATAAATGGCCAAGAAAAAGATTTTAAAATGTTGACGTGAAAGGGTGAGATTTTTTTTAACTTATCAGATTGGCGCAAGTCACATACATTTGTTAAAAAACCAAAACTCAGTAAATTAAAAATATATTAAACAATAATCGATGTTATTGTTAAAACGTTATTGTACGGAAAATAATCTCAGGAACATAGAGCAAACAGTTAACTGTGGATCCCTCTGGGTGTTAGGACTTATGAGACTTTCATTTTTTACATTATCAAATGTTGTAATGTTTGCGTTTTACCATAAGCATTATTTGTGTCTGCAGAAAAAAATACATCAAATTAACGGAGTCAACTTGTACAGAAACGTGAGAAAGCATTCAGTCTTGGTAACCAAATAAATGCAAAATAAGACTGCAGCGAGCTATTTTTCCTGTAATTATTGCTTGAGAAGATTCAGTGAAATGTTTTCTCAATCATTACTGATAAGAGTGTTCAGCCCTTTTGGAAAGCAGTTGGATGATATTTATCAAATCTTAATGTTCAACGAAGGGCCTGACTTATAAGTTTTAAAAAGATTCAAGTTGTACGTAATGTGTACGGGTAGGTCTGTAAAAAACCACGTATATGCAAAATACCGGAGGAGAATACAGCAGAATTACAGGAGCTTTTTGTTAACTTTCTCCGGACTCGTCAGGTCTCCTTTCTTTTTCATGGCGGCCTGTACGCCTTTATCACAAGTCATGTAAATAGTCAGTTAATTTGTTTGATGGCTGCTCCAGGTCCCTGTGGCCAGGACCCCATCTGCTGTATCTTGTTTACTGCCTTCTCCCCAGTGCCTCGCTTGTAAAAAATCTTAGTAAGTATTTGCCATGTAAATAAAAACGTTCGGGTGGCTGGATTAGGGTCCTCCACCCAGTTCTCTTTTTTCCATACTTTGGAATGCTTTATTTTACAACTTAACACAATAGAAGTGGAAAAAAGAGCTCACGTACAAGGAAGGTACTGAATCCTTTTATAAAACTGACAGTGCCTCCTCAGAAGCAGGAACGCATCTGGTTGTCCCGTAAAGACTTCTCTCCCATCTTGCTTCTTTCTTTCAACCATGGCCTGACTATTCAGAAACCCTCATCTTCCTGATTTGTGTTCCCTTCAGTGAATACCAGGGCCTGGTGAAACACACAGGAGGCTGCCACTGTGGGGCGGTTCGCTTTGAAGTCTGGGCCTCGGCAGACCTGCACATCTTTGACTGCAAGTGAGTGTTTTCTCTTCCCAAGTTGCTTAGATGTTAGAAGTTGTGTTAGATGTTTTCATTAATGAAAAAGGTTTTAAAGACTGGGGGAGGCTAAAAATAACAGCCCGCTGTGTGTGACACAGCTCAGTCTTGCAGCACAGCCCCAGGGGATGTGGAGCAGGGCCCTCGACTTGTGCCCAGCAGAGTGCCCCAGAGACACCGGTGCAGGGGCTGGGGGCTGGCGGTGGGAGTGCTTCCCCAGAGACCTTGCGGCTGGGCACTGAATGAAAGGCCTTGAGCAGAGTCTTCGGGAGTTGGGTGAGGTGAGGTGAGGTCAGGGCGTACGCACCTGGAAGCTTGCCATGCCCCAGGCCACCTGGCCCCGTTGCTCCAGGTGAGGCAGGCAGTGCTGCCAGGATCGGTGGAGCGCCTGCTGTCAGCACCTCCCAGGCCTTGTGATAGAACAGGGTCTCCAGGCTCTGACTTCTGTCTGACCCGTAGTTGGTGTGTAACTGATTATGCAACAGTATCCAGTCCTTTTGCCCCTTGGTGCTGTGGTGCCTGAATTACATGTGAAGAATAAATAAATAAATACCGTGGAATTCCTCCCACGGGGAGCTGACCCTGCTGCTAAACAGTGCGGTCCAGATTGAAGAAGCAGCCCCTGGAATAAGTTGTTAGAGGATTTTATACGAAATTAGAGTTTTTTAAAAGGTGGACTAAAACGGGGGGGGACTTATATTTAATTCTGAGGATGTGATTCTGAGGACCTGTTTGACGTGGAGCTGGGCTTTCTGTGATGTGCAGATGAGGACAGAGGGAAACCTAAGCTTCCTTATCCGTTTCTGGTGAGGATACCCCAGGGGCAGAAGGTCGTAGCTCTGCCTGCTGCTTGTTTTCTACTGTCTCCAGAATCCAGCAGTTCCCTTCACCGTAGTAAACCAAGGGTGGGCGGCAGGAGCGTGGTTCTCCGGGTCCTGGTTTCCTGAGGGGTGCGTGGCCTGCACTGCTGGCTGTGGGACCCGTGGGCCCTCCTGCACACACAGAGCAGAGGCCCCAGGCCGCTGGCCCTCCTGCCCCAGCTGCCCTTCCTGGGATGGCGCTGCAAGGGGCTTCACCTCAAGGGTCAGCTGGCTCCTGGGACGGGGCAGGTTGGGCCCCGGGGGGAACTCAGAGGGTGCAGGTGGTCGTTCACAGTCTGAGGTCTGCTCGTGTCTTTCTGTAGCTGCAGTATTTGCAAGAAGAAGCAGAATAGACACTTCATTGTTCCCGCCTCGCGCTTCAAGCTCCTCAAGGTGAGTGTCGTGAGTGGGGCTTACAGGGTGCCAGGCGCAGGGGGCCTCCCGGGCCGTATGCTTTCCCCTGTCACCCAGCTGTCATTCCCCCCTTTATATTGGGTTGGCCAAAAAGTTTGTTTGAGTTTTTCTGTGAGATGTTATGGAAAAACCCAAACGAACTTTTTGGCCAACCCAGTATTTTTGGATATATATTTGATATTACAGTGGAAACATGTACAAACACAGAGAATCAAAAATAAATAAGATCACCCAAATCCTGTCAATCAAAGGTAACCACCGGTTGTGTTCTGCTGAATATCCTTGCATGTTATTTTGGACATGGATGAATACATCTAAATAAATCGTGTGCTTTTATCAAGGTAGAATTTTACCTTTTTATCTGCTTTATAACTGACTTTTATCATTTCCCGATGAAAAATAAATGATTGAAAAGATTTTTAACTTTAGTATTTGGGGGCGTTTTCTGTGCTTGGTACCAGATTTGCAAAGTACAGAGTCGATACATACACGGTGAAAGGCCTCCCCTCCACTG
This sequence comes from Pseudorca crassidens, assembly GCF_039906515.1. Classification (NCBI taxonomy): domain Eukaryota; kingdom Metazoa; phylum Chordata; class Mammalia; order Artiodactyla; family Delphinidae; genus Pseudorca; species Pseudorca crassidens. The sequence goes on along the minus strand of NC_090314.1, from coordinate 5,368,269 downwards.
GCCCTCATGCCCCTGGCCTCTCCCCGCGCCTACAACTGTTTCGTAGTTTACTTACAGACTTCTTGCTGTGTCTGTAGCATATTTCGTTGCATGAATGTACCACGAGCGACCTTCTACGTTTGAACTTCTAGGTTGAGTGCAGTGCTGTCGTAAACCTCCCTGTGTATAAATCTTTGACAGTTTAGACATTATGTCTTTGGATCAATTCTTCAGGAAGTAAAATCTCCGGTTTAAAAAAGGCTTCGGCAGGCTTTGCTCCCTGGGGGGTGGGGGGGCGGGGCTCTGGCCTGTCCTCTGCTCCCATTGCCCTGCCCCGGGCCGACAGAGGCCTTGCCTTGGGCATCATGCGCAGTGCCTGTCGGGTCGGGAGGGCTTCCCGGAACCACCTTTGGTCGAGTCTGCGCTCCTGGCCCTGGGGCCTCGGCATGCAGTGGCCCCTCGGTGAGTGTCTGGGAGGAAAAGCTGAGATTTAATTCCAGACGCTTCAGGCCAGGGTGGCTCCTTGTCTGTGTCTGCCCTCGATCCTGGGGTGGGTGTCTGGTCGGGGTGGGAGCGCCGGCGGGCAGCAGACCTGCCCTCGCCTTTCCCGCGAGCCCCCCTCGGGTGCCAGCTGGAGGCTGTGGCCCCAGCCCCCCAAGACAGGCGGCTCCCGAAGGCACGCGGGCGGCCGGCGTCTCGCGGCCTCGGAGTTGGCAGCGCCCCCGCCATCCCACCCCCGTGGGCCTGCTTCCCCGGCCGCCCTGGCGTCTGGAGCACCCGCTCTCTTCTTCCGCCCGGCCTGGTGAAGGAGAGAGCAGTTTTCCGTTTGTTCGTTAAGTACAAACCTCCTTCCTTGATTCAGCAGTGTTTATGGGGCAGCTGCTGTGTGCCAGGCTGCGCTCCACTGAAACCCCGCAGCTGTCGTGGCAGACAGGGCCCTTGTCCCCTGGGACCTCACGCCTCATGGGGGAGACAGAGGAACGGGACGAGGCCCGGAAGTGCCCAGTGGAGGATGGGAGCGGGGCAGCGTGACGGAGGCTGGCCGGTGGCGAGTCTCGGCGGCTAGGGCAGGCCCCTCTGGCGCTTCGATGCCGAGGCACGGGGCGGGCACGGCGCCGGGGTGCGCTTGGCGTGTGCGAGGAGCTGCACGGTGGCCCTCGTGGCCGCAGGGTGGAGGTGAACCAGCGGACCGAGCTGGGGCTGGAGAGAGGCCGGAGTGGATGAGGAGACAGGTTTTGTCCTCTGGAGAGTGAAGCCTGGGGAGGGTTTTAAGCGGGGCGGGGACGACATGTGCTTCAGTGTTTGAAAAGCGCGCGCGTGCAGAGAGGATGGTGAGGAGGTGAGTATGGAGGCGGGGTGGGGGAGGGTGGCAGCCGTGGGGACGGGCAGACAGTGATCAATGGAGATGTGTTTTGGAGCGGGTGGTTCTCGGAGTCCAGGTTGTGCACGGCCACCGGAGGGCTCGTTAGACAAATCGCTGGGCCCCCTCCTGACTGTGCAGGTCTTGGGGGGGCGGGGTGGGCACAAGATGGACGTTTCTCGCAAGTTCTCAGGTGACGGTGACGCGGCTGGTCCTGGGACCACGCGCTGAGAGCCGCTGCTCGAGAGGAAGGACGGGGTGTGAAGAGCGGAGAAGGAGGTTGGGCCTCCGAGCAGCCGGTCGCCTGGAGATGCCAGGTCCTGGGGGAGAAGCCAGCGCGGAAGGTGCTGGACTCACATCCGGTTCTTGAGAAGGTTGAGGTGAAGCGTCGTGAGCGCTGACAGAGGCGGAGCCAGGGGGTGGGCAGTCGCACACGTGTGTGTCTGGAGTCGTGGGGTGAGGGCAGCTGGGCAGACGGTGCAGTCCAACACGTGGGGGCCCAGGACCCAGCACGTACAGGGAGTGGAGCGGAGGGGCCTGAGAAGGGTGGCCGGTGGGGAGGGAGGAAGAGCCTGCAGGGCGGGGCGGGTTCAGAGGGGCAAGAGTCCGGGGGTCAGGAGAAGTAACCGTTAGACTTGCCAGTGGGGGACACTGGTGATTTCTCATTGGGCAGGAAGACGGAAGCGAGCAGGGAGGGTGAGTGTATAGCAGCGTCATGACGATGGACCACGCGCTGTAGCGGCCAGCAGGGTGGGGGTCAGGCAGGTGGACGTGTGGACACTATGGGACGGGGTCTGCGTGTCACCGGTGGGCCCTCGTGCTGAATGAGGTCCAGGAGGCTGTGAGCCGGCGTCTCAGGCCTCCCGAGGGTTTCCTGGGGGAAACCGTACGCCCAGATAACTCTGCAAGGTTTGGGACCCCTTGGCTGTTCTTTGCGGCCTCCCTGTGGGGTGAGAAGAGGCCCCCCTGGGAACAGTCTTTCAATGCAGCTCTGAGGGCCTGTCTCCCGTGGTGGCCGGGGAAGACCCGTAAAAAGCTCTGACCCTTCAGCCCCCCAGTGTCTCCCTGGAGAGAAGCTGCTGCTTTCTTGGTTATTTCTTTAAAAGCACATGCCAGGATGTATGTATGCTTTTTAAAAATAGGAATGTTAGTATGCTACACAAATTGTTTTAAACCTTGCCTTTGCACCTAACTTTGTAACCTTGGAGATTGTTCCCTAGTAGTATTTGTAAGTAGAACTGCCTTATTTTTTCCAAAAGTTGCTGAGATTCCATTTTTATGCCCGTCCGTGATTGCTCTAACCAGTCTTCTGTTGATCGACAGTTTCAGAGTTTCTAACGTTCAGCTTTTACAAATGCTGCGTTAACATCTACATACATCTCATTGGATAAAATACGGAATTTTAACTGCAGGATACATTTCTAGAAGGGGAATTGCTGTGTTAAACGATATGTGCATTTTACAGTTTTAGTAGATGTTACCAAATTCATGGGTTTACATTCCTGTGACTCATATCCGAGTGAGTGTTTCTCTACACATGCAATATCATTAGCTCACTGTTTTGTTTTTTTTGGACGTAAAAATTGTCTTAGCCCTCAAATTAACTATAACTTTCAATTACCTATAATACGCGTATACCTTAGGCTTCTATTAAGGTGTTTTTTTTTTAACATCTTTATTGGAGTATAATTGCTTTACAATGTTCTGTTAGTTTCTGCTGTATAACAAAATGAATCAGCTCTATGCATACGTATATCCCCATATCCCCTCCCTCTTGTGTCTCCCGCCCTCCCACCCTCCCTGTCACACCCCTCTAGGGGGTCACAAAGCACCGACCTGATCTCCCTGTGCTATGCGGCTGCTTCCCACTAGCTATCTATTTTATATCTGGTAGTGTATATATGTCCATGCCACTCTCTCACTTCGTCCCAGCTTACCCTTCCCCCTCCCCGTGTCCTCAAGTCCACTCTCTACGTCTGCGTCTTTATTCCTGTCCTGCCCCTAGGTTCATCAGAACCTTTTTTTTTTTTTTAGATTCCATATATGTGTTAGCATACGGTATTTGTTTTTCTCTTTCTGACTTCACTCTGTATGACAGACTCTAGGTCCATACACTTCACTACAAATAACTCAATTTTGTTTCTTTTTGTGGCTGAGTAATATTCCATCATATATATGTGCCATGTCTTCTTTATCCATTCGTCTGTCGATGGGCGTTTAGGTTGCTTCCATGTCCTGGCTATTGTAAATAGAGCTGCAGTGAACATTGTGGTACGTGACTCTTTTTGAATTATGGTTTTCTCAGAGTATATGCCCAGTAGTGGGATTGCTGGGTCGTACGGTAGTTCTATTTTTAGTCTTTTAAGGAACCTCCAGACTGTTCTCCATGGCGGCTGCATCAATTTACATTCCCACCAACAGTGCAAGAGGGTTCCCTTTTCTCCACACCCTCTCCAGCATTTGTTGTTTGTAGATTTTCTGATGATGGCCATTCTGACCGGTGTGAGGTGATACCTCATTGTAGTTTTGATTTGCATTTCTCTAATGATTAGTGATGTTGAGCATCTTTTCATGTGTTTGTTGGCCATCTGTATGTCTTCTTTGGAGAAATGTCTGTTTTTCTGCCCATTTTTGGATTGGATTGTTTGTTTTTTTGGTATTATAGCTCACTTTTTAATTTTTGCCCTGAGTGAAAACTACCTCATTGCAGTTTGTGAGTGTGGATATTTCACAGCTAAAGAGAGATTTGTTTTCCCCATTCCTCTGAACTGTCTGTTCGCATCCTCTGCCCAGTTTCCCGTTTGTGTTCTCCATTAAGGAAATTAGCCTGTGACGTCTGGCAGATGTTCTTTCCTACTTGGTCCTTTGTAGATGAATTTGAGTCCAGTGAGTGTGTTCTTAGGACCTTGAGTTTGGGGACACGGGGACCCAGTCCCTCGGCTGACCCCCCCCCCCCGGTTTAGGCCGGGGATGCAGGGCAAGCTCGAGGCCGGGGTGTTCTGTGTGCAGCTGACTAGGGAGAAGCCCTGAGCTGTCACACTCCAGGCTGACGGGTCTCTGGGCCGTGCAGATGGGGCCCCGACCTCAGGTTGGACGTGACCCCGGGAGCCTGGCGAGTTGGGTTTCCCCATTGAGCCTTTTAGACGATTTGTCTTTGTAAACAACAACTGAAGCTCCTTGTCTGTGTCCCTCAGGGAGCCGAGAGCATCACCACATACACCTTCAACACCCACAAGGCGCAGCACACCTTCTGTAAGAGGTGCGGCGTCCAGAGCTTTTATTCTCCCCGCTCCAACCCCGGAGGCTTCGGTGAGTGAAGGGGGCCAAGCTCGGGGCACCGACGCCCTGCGGCCACGCGGATGGGAAGCTTGGGGAGGGCGCTCTGGTGTCACAGGCTGCCTCCTGCCTGGCCAGGCCCCTCACACGTGTGTGAGGAATGGGGCTCACCAGCAGAGCTCTCTCCTGGCCCTGGCCCTTCTGAGACCATCCGGATCCTGACCCGCATTTCCTGCCGCCGAGGGAGCTGGACTTTGCTGGGGCTGACGGTGGAGGGTAGAGAGAGGCCGGGGGCCTGGGGGCGGGGGAGGGAGTGAGGGAGGCAAGAGTGAGGGGCAGGGATGATGCCAGTAAAAAAAATTGGGTTTGTTCAAACACAAGCACAGAAACCCCAAGCCTGTCTTCGGGTCCTACTTAGATCTGGGGGCAGAGCGTCCCACCTTAGACAGTTGTCGAGAATGACACCAGCTGCCGTGCGAATCGGGTGGGACGTAGCCGTGGAGGATGCTCCTGGAATCCCGGCCCCGCAGAGACGCAGCCTCCAGAGCTGCAGTGGGGCAGCTGCGACAGCCTCGAGCCTGGTGGGGGGGGGGGGGGGGCGGAGCGTGTGACGTCACCCTGCCTCCCCCCCCCCCCGCCCCGTTCTCCCCGTAGCAGCTCCCGTTTCCTCTTCATCTGTCACACGGAAAGTCTTTCCTGCTGACCTTCCTATACGGATGGGGAGGTGTTTATTGCTCAGAAAGCTGCCCCTCTGAGCCCTGGACCAGGCCTGTGAAACCTCCAGGCTGCCAGGCGGAGGTGGCTCTGGGCTCGAGGCCTCCCCCGCCTTTGTCCTCCCAGCTTGGTACTGAGTGAGGTCCAGCCGCGAGTCCCTGGCCCCCATCTCAGAGATGGGGGGAGTGGGCCAGCAGCAGGGGCGCAGGGCCCCTCGGAGAGCCCACTTCCTGCGACACCTGCGGGCTGGATTGGTCTGAGAGCCAGCCTGCTGCCGGGTCTCACGCCCCTCCTGGCTTCCCTGTAGGGATCGCCCCCCACTGCCTGGACGAGGGCACCGTGCGCAGCGTGGTGGTCGAGGAGTTCAACGGCAGCGACTGGGAGAAGGCCATGAAGGAGCACAAGACCATCAAGAGCATGTCTAAGGAGTGAGCCCCTGCCCCCTCCCGCAGGAGGGCCTGTGGCCGCCCCCATCTCCGCAGTCAGCTCTGGCACCAGTGTCTTCAGGCAGCTCTTGTCCTCCCTCGGCTCAGATTTTGACATAGGCTAGCTGACACCCTTCTATCTCTTCCCGACTTTTGTGTGATCTTTTAGAAAAATAAATATTTTTAACATTAAAGCAGTTACTGCGGTTTGTCATTTTCTCTGTACGTTGATTTTGCCGCTGAGGCCAGTCACCGAGCGGCAGGTGTTTACTGAGCACTGTTCTGGCGCCTGCAGCCACGTCGGGAGGGAGGGGTCAGGAGGCAAACTTAGGGGCTGTTAGAAACGCGTCACGGGTCACCGAGCTGGGAAGAGAATGAAAGGCTGGTCGTGGGAGACCTGCGGGGAGTGTGATTGGAGCCTTTTTTTTTTTTTGAGAGGTAAATCTGCTTCTGATTTCTTTTTCTTTTTTGTCCCAGTTGTGGTAAAATACACATAACATAAACTTGACCATCTTCACCATCTTTAGCACACAGCTCAGCAGTGTTGATTACGTTTATGTTTTTGTGTCACCGATTTCCACAGCTCTTCATTTTCCAAATCTGAGCCCCTCTACCCATAAATAACCCCTTTGAGCCTGTATTTTTAAAGGAAGCAAGATTTGGGAAGAGAGGAGGGAGAAGTAGCTGTGGACAGAGGTCCGGGCACAGGGTAAAGCCAGGTCACTCTGGAGGCTTGTGGTGGGAAGAAGCAGTGGGTCAGAAAGATACGTCGAAGCCAACTGCGGACAGTCCTGGATCTTTACCTTACAGGCGTTGGGAAGCCTTTTGACTGGTTCCCTGTCCCCACCCTCTGTGTCTCATGTCACTTCCTGTTATAATCAGTGCTTTTTATTACAAGATGCCTTCCTAAAGCATTCTTCCATTATGAAGTGCTGGGTATATACATAAAGGCAAACGCCTAATAAATAATTGCTCTTTGCTTTAGGAAAGTGAATCATGAAATGATCTGGGACATAGGATAGACCAGAAAAAGGGGTGGGGGGAGGAAATACAGACACACTGGATTTCCGTGTGGTCACCATGTCAGCTGACAGCCGGTTGGAAGGAGCTGGTAAAAAGTTGTATGGGTGAAATGAGTATATCCTGGTGCAGTGAATGTCCCCTCTGACCTGCCTTCCCTCTTGCAACGATATATAAAACACATAGTTTTGTGTCTCTTTAATACTATTTTATTTTTAAAATTTATCTATTTATTTACTTTTGGCTGCGTTGGGTCTTTGTTGCTGTGCGCGGGCTTTCTCTAGTTGCAGCGAGCAGGGGCTACTCTTCGTTGTGGTGCGCGGGCCTCACTGGGGCTACTCTTCGTTGTGGTGCGCGGGCCTCACTGTGGTGTCCTCTCCTGTTGTGGCGCACAGGCTCTAGAGCGCAGACTCAGTAGTGTGGCGCACGGGCTTAGATGCTCCGCGGCATGTGGGATCTTCCTGGACCAGGGCTCCAACCCGTGTCCCTGCTTTGGCAGGTGGACTCTTTTTTTTTTTTTTTTGTGAACTGCCTTTTCTCTCTTTTTTTTTTAACATCTTTATTGGAGTATAATTGCTTTACAATGCAGTGTTAGGTTCTGCTTTATAACAAAGTGAATCAGCTATACATATACATATATCCCCATATCTCTTCCCTCTTGCGTCTCCCTCCCTCCCACCCTCCCTATCCCACCTCTCTAGGTGGTCACAAAGCACCAAGCAGATCTCCCTGTGCTATGCGGCTACTTCCCACTAGCTATTTTACGTCTGGTAGTGTATATATGTCCATGCCTCTCTCTCACTTTGTCCCAGAATACCCTTCCCCCTCCCCATATCCTCAAGTCCATTCCCTAGTAGGTCTGCATCTTTATTCCCGTCTTGCCCTTAGGTTCTTCATGACCTTTTTTTTGCTTGTTTTTTAGATTCCATATATGTGTGTTAGCATACGGTATTTGTTTTTCTCTTTCTGACTTACTTCACTCTGTATGACAGACTCTAGGCCCATCCACCTCACTACAAATAACTCAATTTCGTTTCTTTTTATGGCTGAGTAATATTCCATTGTATATATGTGCCACATCTTCTTTATCCATTCATCTGTCGATGGACACTTAGGTTGCTTCCATGTCCTGGCTATTGTAAATAGTGCTGCAATGAACATTGTGGCATGACTCTTTTTTTTCTTCACACACACACACTGTATTTTATTTTTACAAGAGATAAACTGACACCATTGTAAATGGGTGACCACAGCAAAAGCAATAATGATTGCAATTACCAAACACAAAACACACTCACACTATGTCATAATATTGACATTAAGTCCAGGAATCCTCCACTGTAACAGCTCCTTTACTTTGCAGTGAAAATTGATTTGTATATTTTTTGCCTCTGAGTCCTTGTGGGATTTTTTTTTTTTTTATTCAAACAGAAAGTCACAAAAATTATAGTCATCCTCATCAGTTCACTCAGTCCCATGTAATTAATTTTTTTCATCTTGATCTTTTGTTAGCACTTTTATGAGTTCATCAGTTTTCCATTAGAGTTCTGAAAATGCTTATTCATTCAGTTCAGCAGTATAGTCAGTTACCAGAAACCTGTACTTGTCAGAGTCTTTTCCATGAATTCCTTGAAGATGAAACCCTTTTATAGGAACATATTTGCGAAAGCATCAGGGTACACCCAGAACTGTCTGTAAATGACAAAAGACTTAAAAATGACCACGGTTAAAGATTTGATGAAAGTTCATAATAATGCAATTGACAAGGAAATTTAGTTATTTCTGAGATATACATTTTAAAGTAATAACTAGAATTATGACTTATAACATTATACCAGAACATATGAGATTTTTAGGAATTTCATGTAATGTCTGAAACATTTATATTAACGTATTTCCATACAAGTAACCCAAAGAAAGTTTAGTATTAGTTGTTTTGTTTATTTTTTTATACTGCAGGTTATTAGTCATCAGTTTTACAAACATCAGTGTATACATGTCAATCCCAATTGCCCAATTCAGCACACCACCATCCCCACCCCACCGCGGTTTTCCACCCTTGGTGTCCATACGTTTGTTCTCTACATCTGTGTCTCAACTTCTGCCCTGCAAACCAGCTCATCTGTACCGTTTTTCTAGGTTCCACATACATGTGTTAATATACAATATTTGTTTTTCTCTTTCTGACTTACTTCACTCTGTATGACAGTCTCTAGGTCCGTCCACGTCTCAACAAATGGCTCAATTTCGTTCCTTTTTATGGCTGAGTAATGTTCCATTGTATATATGTACCACAACTTCTTTATCCATTCATTTGTTGATGGGCATTTAGGTTGCTTCCATGACCTGGCTATTGTAAATAGTGCTGCAATGAACATTGAGGTGCATGTGTCTTTTTGAATTATGGTTTTCTCAGGGTATATGCCCAGGAGTGGGATTGCTCGGTCATATGGTAGTTCTATTTGTAGTTTTTTAAGGAATCTCCGTACTGTTCTCCATAGTGGCTATACCAATTCACATTCCCACCAGCAGTGCAAGAGTGTTCCCTTTTCTCCACACCCTCTCCAGCATTTATTGTTTCTAGATTTTTTTGCTGATGGCCATTCTAACTGGTATGAGGTGATACCTCATTGTAGTTTTGATTTGCATTTCTCTAATAATTAGTGATGTTGAGCATCTTTTCACGTGCTCGTTGGCCATCTGTTTGTCTTCTTAGGAGGAATGTCTGTTTAGGTCTTCTGCCCATTTTTGGATTGGGTTGTTTGTTTTTTTGATATTGAGCTGCATGAGCTGCTTGTACATTTTGGAGATTAATCCTTTGTCAGTTGCTTCTTTTGCAAATATTTTCTCCCATTCTGAGGGTTGTCTTTTCACCTTGTTTTGCACAGCTTTGCTGTGCAAAAGCTTTGAAGTTTCATTAGGTCCCATTTGTTTGTTTTTGTTTTTATTTCCATTTCTCTAGGAGTTGGGTCAAAAAGGATCTTGCTGTGATTTATGTCATAGAGTGTTCTGCCTATGTTTTCCTCTAAGAGTTTGATAGTGTCTGGTCTTACATTTAGGTCTCTAATCGATTTTGAGTTTATTTTTGTGTATGGTGTTAGGGAGTGTTCTAATTTCATTCTTTTACATGTAGCTGTCCAGTTTTCCCAGCACCACTTATTGAAGAGGGTGTCTTTTCTCCACTGTATGTTCTTGGGCAGGTGGATTCTTAACCACTGCGCCACCAGGGAAGTCCTTTGTGTCTCTTTAAAAACATAAATGGCATTCTGTACGTTTTGTTCTGCAACTTGCATTTTTGTTTGGTAACATCTTGATCTCATGTCAACATACAAATCCTCATCATTGGCTATTACATAGATTTGCAGAGTATGGGTCTAGTCTACTTAACTTTTTTTTTTTTTAATGGAAATTAGGGTTTCCAGTTTCTGCTTTACAATCAGTGTTGGCAGTGAGCATCCTTTTACAGGCCTCTTTGTACATGTGTATTATTTGAGGCTATAGAAGATGAATTGCTAGGTTGAAGATATGCATATTTTAAACATTAAAAATGCTCAGTTTCCCTCAGAAAGTATATACCAGCCCCTAAAAGGTCCATCAACCCTGTGAATAGCAGTGCCCTCACCAACACCTGATGTTATCAGTCTTTTTACTTGTGACCAATCTGTTGGGTGAAACAGTTTCATTTCTTTATGTTTCCATTTTCCTGATTACCATGAGTTTGAGCATCTTTTATGTTTTTGGACCCATTTTTATTTCCTGTCCTGTAAGTTCTTTGATCACATCCTTTGCCCATTTTTGGGGGGGGGGCTATTTTTTTTTCCATCCACATGTTAAAAAATATTAGTAAATAATGTGTTTCAGATACTATTTTTAAAATTAATTTTTGGTGCTTTGTATGTTCAGGATATAAATCCTGTGATGAATTTTGCAAACATTCTTTTACAGTTTGTCACTGTTCTAACTCTGTTTATTCGGGTTTTAGATTTTGAAGCGCTCAAATTTATCAGTCTTTTCTTTTCTTTTTTCCTTTATGGCATTCTGACTTTTCTGCTTCCTGGCTTTTGTGATTTATATCTCGTTTGGGAATACCTTCCTATCGAGCTTATAAACTAGATTTTCTTCTACTGCTCTCATAGTTTTTTGGTGCCTTTTTAGTTTTGTTTTAACATATAGCTCTTTAATCTGGATTTTTTTTTTTCTGAGTGGTTTTCATTTTTAATTTTTGTCTGTAGTATGAGGTTGGGGTTCAGCTCCCCACCCTCAAAATGGATAACCACTGACTGCATTGGCCCTTCCACTGACTAATCCATCCATTCCTTACTGATTTAAAATATATGTTCTAGATGAGTTTGTTTCTGGACACTACTTTTTTTTAAAAAATTTATTTTTCTATAGTCCCACAGTTAACAAAGCATTTTAAATCCCTAAAGTTTAATGATGTGCTTTAAGAAACCTGATAGAATAAATCTTCCTGATTATTCTTTTTTGATTATTTTGTCTTCCAGATGAATTTTAGAATTAGTGTATCGAGTACCATATAAAATCCTGTTCGGATATTGATTGAGAGCGTGCTGAGTTTATAAATTAATTGTTGGGGGGGGAGGGGACAGGCTTCTTTACAATACTCAGTTTTATCCTCTGGGGAAGTGTGACATCTCACCAGTTGGTTTTGTTCCTCTCGGCTCCTCTGTCAAGCTTCCTGCTCTTCTCCATGTGGCAGCCGTGTAGATGGCGCATCCTGTGTTAGGTTTATTCCTGGATGTCTTATGGTTTTTGGCCGTCCTTGTGAACGGGATCTCTTCTCCACTTTGCAGTTGGTTATTGCTGGTGGGGAGGAATGCTGTTGTCTCTGGTACGTTACATTTTACCTGGCTACTTGTTGAGCTTCTGGTGACTTTCTAAGCCAGCCTCCTGGAAGCACCCCTCGGCAGTGAGGTCGCCGGGCGGGCCCCCGGCAGGAGACACCCGGCTTCAGCCTCCTGAGCTGTCTGTCATCTTAGATGTTGGTATTTTCCCACATGCTTGGGGCTCAGAGAAGGCAAGAGTGTGATGCTGGCTAGAAGGAGCTCTGGCTAAGACTGTGCCTTGGAACATTAGATGCTGTCGATAGCAGCCTGGCACCTGTCGCTTCCTTTTGGTCGCGGCCAGGAAGCTGCCTCTCACGTGACAGTCCCACGCATGCCCCGTGGAGGAATCTGAAGGCATCTGTGTTACAGCTTTGTTGTACATCTTCTGAATTCCTAAAGGAAGGCAACAGTCCTAAACATGGCAGGAACTTCCAAAAGACAAGTTCAACTAGCTGTGGTGGGTGGAAATCCAAGCTCTGGGATTCCCCCAGGATTCTTTCTTTCCTGAAATCAACCCTCACCCCTTTAAGGCCCGGGTCACGGACCGGTGCTGCTTTTGTGACTGAGGAGGTGCTCGGGGACGGTCTGTGGACCCCTAGCTCGCCCTCTGTTGCTCCCCTCGGGCGGGGAGAGCAGCCCTGGCGCTGGGACACAGCCGTTGGTCGGGGCCCAGGCTGGCAGATGGCTTCCGGGAGAGCACGTTTCTGCTGTTCCTGGTGGCTTCCTTTCAGGCAGCAAGGCTGCCACCGTGATCATTCATATGGAGTAGACCTAGGTCGGTGGGAGGAACGACCCTCAGCAATTCCGCGCTCATAGACTCTGATGAACCCTGTAGGTCACTGGGATCCTTTCCCTTGAAGACCTCACCGCTCTCAAACTCCTCAAGACCTTCCCCCAGGGGCACTGGGTCAGACCCCGTGTTGTCCAGCTTTTAATTACTGAAGTTGACTACACTTCATGTAGATTTTCCTGGTAATACTGTCCACGAGGGATGGGAGCCCCTGGCAGGGGTGCCTGTAGGATTCAAACTTGACCAAGACCTTAACACTCTGATCAAACCAGAACCATGTTTCTGCTGCCCGACCTCTGTGGGCCCAAGAGCATAAATGTCCTGTTCTGTCCGTCCCTCCACACAGTTTGACTGGCTCACTTTTCTCAGGATTCACTGACTTTACACGATAGGCTGGTCGGGTGGTCTCCAGCGTACGGTGTGCTCCCTCCAGGAAGTGCTCAAGAGGGTCCATTATGGGTGGGAAGAAAACGTTAGAACTCCTATTTATCCATTAAAATTTTTTTTTCCGTATGTTTTATAATGTGCACTTAGAATGTATACATTATTGAAAACTCAGAAGTCGGGAGATCATTGCTGTAGCCGCTTGATTCTGTTCTCCCTCTGATCAGTGCTGCACATCAAACAACTGTCTGTGCATCTCTGTACGAGTTTCTACTTCCCAAGGATAAGTGCACGTGGAGTCCAGGGATATGTACATTTTAAAGATTTCTGACGTACTGATTTCCAGAAGATTCCACCATCTTCTGTTTGCCCCAGCAGCATATATGTGTCCATTCCCTCACCTACAGAACACTGGGCGTTACTATTGATAGACATCTTTGCAAATTAGATAAGTGAAAATGGCATTTTCATATAATCTGTGTTCCTTTAGTTAGTAGTGGGATTTTTTTCACATTTATTTCGTGTGTGTGTGTTTGTGAGAGAGAGAGAGAGAGAGAGAGAGAGAGAATAAGAGGGAGAGAGGGGGCAGACCTATTCATGTCCTCTGCCCTGGAAAACTCCTACTTTAATCCAATCACCACCTTCAGTGAAAAATAGATTTTCATCTTTGCCTTAATTTGTAGCCACTACTGAGGTTGAATAGTTTTTCCTGTTTAATGGCCATTTAGATTTCCTCTTTCATGAATTTTCCATCCTTAATCCATTTTCCTTTTGGGATGTTTTCTTATCAATCTTTATATATTTGGGCTATTAACACATCTGTGATACCTGTTAATTTCAGAAACCTGTGAAATATCTGTTTTTTTCCTTTACTCCTTTTGTGAGTTTCCAGCCTGGCTTTGTAAGGGCTGCCCCATTCCAAGGTATATATGCATTTAGAGTCTCCCAAGTTTCTTAAACAATATTTTAATTGTTTTGATTTTTATGTATAAATCTGTAATGCATGTACAGTGTGTTTCTGTACTTGGTATAAAGTATGGAGTCTTTGTCTTCTTACAAATGCCTGACCAGCCATCCTGAAACAATTTATTCAATGTTTCTCCACTGAGTTAAAATGCCCCCTCTACTGTACAGTAGCTCTCATATAATATGGATCTGTTTCTGGATTTTCTCTTCTGTCCAACATCTGTGTACTCCTTTGCTTGTATCGTACTGTTTTGGTTGCCATGGGTTTATAAGTTTTAATGTATAGAAAGGCAGGTCCCATATCTGCATTGTTTTTAATGTGTATAGTTTGGCTGTTCTTGGACATCTCCTCTTCTAATATATTTTCAAAAATAATTTTATCCAAGTCCAGAGATAATCTATTGAGTTTCTGACTGCAACTACATTAAATTTATATGTTGGGCTTCCCTGGTGGCGCAGTGGTTGAGAGTCCGCCTGCCGATGCAGGGGACACGGGTTCGTGCCCCGGTCCGGGAAGTTCCCACATGCCGTGGAGCGGCTGGGCCCGTGAGCCATGGCCGCTGAGCCTGCACGTCCGGAGCCTGTGCTCCGCAACGGGAGAGGCCACAACGGTGAGAGGTCCACGTACCGCAAAAAAAAAAAAAAAAAAAATTTATATGTTAACTTTGTAAGAATGGGAATTGATGAATATAACATGTAAATATATAAGTTTAGAAATTGGAACTTGTACATACCATATATATTTGGTGCTTTTCAGTTTATTTATTAACTTTGTAAGGATTTTATATTAAATCTCTCTATCAGGGAACGTGGTACAGTTCTCCATTTATTCAGGTCTTGTTTTATGTCCTGCATTAAATTTTTTTTTAACTTTTAAAAACTATATTTAAAAGAAAAGCAGTAAGCACTAAAACTGGGTTAACGTACAAATAAGATTTGTACTCTGCAGGATTTACTAGGCTAGCAGGTTAGGTGAGTATCACCAGGCTCAGAGAGCGATGCCAGCTTTATCATGTGCGTATACTTAGAGTAAGCTAGAACATTTTAATGCAGTATTATTTCTTGAATATAATTCATGCACCATAAAATGTACCTTTTAATGCGTAGAATTCAGCGATTTTTATCTATTCCCAAGTCTGTCCAGCCTTCACCACTGCCAAATACAGAACACTGCACGTCCCCAAAAGGATCCCCGCACTCCTCAGCAATCACTCCTTTTCCCCACCCCCTGGAAAACACCAATCTACTTTCTGTCTCTGTGGATTTGCCCGTCCTGGACATTTTATATAAGTGGATTTGTACAGTAGATGGCCTTTTGTGCCTAGCTTATTTTACTGAGCATAATGTTTTTCAGAGTTCATCCTCGCTATAGCATGTGTCAAACACTTCATTTCTTTTTATGGCTGAATAATACACAAAATGCCGTATTTATCTTTTCATCAGTTGATGGACATTTGGGTTGTTTCCACTTTTGGGCTGTTATGGATAATGCTGCTACGAACACTCGTGCACAAGTTTTTGTACGGACACGTTTTCAGTTTTCTTGGGTGTATACCTAGGAGTGGAATTGCTGGGTCTGATGGTAAATCTTTAAGTGACTGAGGAAGAGCGAAACTGTTCTCCACGGCAGCTGCACCGTTTTACATTCCCACCAGTCATGTTCGAGGGTTCCATTTCTCCATATGCTCACCAACACTTGTTATTGTCTGTGTTAGTTTGTTTTAATCACTGCCTTTCTACTGGGTGTGAAATAGTATCTCATTGCATTTTTTTGTTTTGTTTTGTTTTTGTTTTTTGGCTGTGCCGGGTCTTAGTTGTGGCTCGCGGGATCTCTTGTTGTGGCGCGCGGGCTTCTCTCTATTTGTGGCGTGCGGCTTTTCTCTTCTCTAGTTGTGGCACGCAGGCTTAGTTGCCCCGCCACATGTGGGATCTTAGTTCCCCAACCAGGGATCAAACCCGTGTCCCCTGCATTGGAAGGCAGATTCTGTACCACTGGACCAACAGGGAAGTCCCCTCATTGTGGTTTTGATAGACATTTCCTAATGACTAATGATGTTCTTGTGCTCATTGGCCGTTTGAAAATCTTGGATAAATGTATATTCAGGTCTTTTGCCCATCTTTTAATTAGGTTGTCTTTTTGTTGTTGAGTTGTTTATATATTCTGGATACTAGGTCCTTATCAGATATTTGATTTGCCAATACTTTTTCCCATTTCACTTTTTAAAAAAAATTAATTTATTTATTTTATTTATTTATTTTTGGCTGCGTTGGGTCTTCATTGCTGTGCGTGGGCTTTCTCTAGTTGCAGTGAGCGGGGGCTACTCTTCGTTGCTGTGAGCAGGCTTCTCATTGCGGTGTCTTCTCTTGTTGCGAGCTCAGGCTCTGGGCGCGCAGGCTCAGTAGTTGTGGCTCGCAGGCTCTCTAGAGTCCCGGCTCAGTAGTTGTGGCACACAGGCTTAGTTGCTCCGTGGCACGTGGGATCTTCCCGGACCAGGGCTCAAACCCGTGTCTCCTGCATTGGCAGACGGACTCTTAACCACTGTGCCACCAGGGAAGCCTCCATTTCACTTTCTTGATAGTGTCTTTTGATGTACAAAGGTTTCTATTTTTTCTTTTGTTGCTTGTGCTGTTGGTATCATATTTAAGAAACTGTTGCCTAATCCAAGGTCACAAAGATTAACATTTGTGTTTTCTTCTAAGAGTTCTAGTTTTAGCTCTTAAATTTAGGTCTTTGTAGTAGCTTTTAAAATTGGGGCATGTGAGTCTTACAACTTGGTTCTTTTTTTAAGATGGTTTGGCTTCTGAGGCTCTTGCAATTCCATATTGTTTTAGGATCAATTTGTCAGTTTCTGCAAAAAAGATAGCTGGAATTTTAATAGTGATTATAAAATTATACAGATCGGGGCTTCCCTGGTGGCGCAGTGGTTGAGAGTCCCCCTGCCGATGCAGGGGACGCGGGTTCGTGCCCCGGTCCGGGAAGATCCCACATGCCGCGGAGCGGCTGGGCCCGTGAGCCATGGCCGCTGAGCCTGCGCGTCCAGAGCCTGTGCTCCGCAACGGGAGAGGCCGCAACAGTGAGAGGCCCGCGTACCGCAAAAAAAAAAAAAAAATTTAGACAGATCTTATATCTTTTATGTTGAGCTTATTCCTAGGTATTTTATAGTTCTTGAAGTTGATGAGAATGGGATTTTTTCCCCCGTTTTCATTTCTGTCACATTATTGCCAATTAAAGACAGTCTATTGATTTTTGTAAAGATACCTATTATCCAGCTGCCTTACCAGATTCCCTCATTTAGTAGATTTTATGGACATCTCTTGGGTTTCTAAACACAGCTGTCTCTTCTAATACTTATATCAGTTATTTTCTTGTTCTGTCCTACTTCGTCAGCTTCACCCTTCAGAGCAACCTTGATAATCACGACGGTGGCAGCTTACCTTTCTACCTTGTCCACTTGGTTTTAGGTGCTAGATTTTGGTAAACAGTCTGTATTATATTTACTCTATTCTTTTTTCCTATTTTTCTTGAAGGTTGTTATTAGGCATAGTGACTGAATTTTGTTATCTTTCGGCGCCTGTGCGTAGAATATGGTTTTTCTTCTTAATTTGTTGATGTAATGAATTATGTTGATGGATTCCCCAAAGTGGAACCATTCTTACACTCTGGAATAATACCCTGCTTGGTCATGGAGTCGTAATTCTTTTGATGCACTGCTGGATTCAGTTTGCTAATATTTTCTTTTATACTTTTGCATCTATATTCACAAATAAAATTGTCAGGGGTTTTTTTGGTGCTATTTCATGTTTTGTTATCTTGTCTGTGAATTGGAGTACTTTTCTATTTTATGCTCTAAATAATATTGGAATTATTTTTAGATAGCTGCAAAACCATCTAGACTAGGAATCTTTAAAAAATCTGTTATAATTACCTTTCTAATTTCTTCTGTGGTTATTGGGTCTGTTCCCTTTCACTTTTTAAGTCAATTGTATTCATGTAAAGTCCCATTAATAAGGTGCCCACCATTGGATATAATCCAGTTCTTGTTCCCTAGTTCCTATTCTCAAATGTGGGTGGCCAAAGCTGTACTGGGGGTGTGGGTGTGGAAGGGGGTTTGGAGGCGACCCCCAGATGGGACTCTCTCAGTTTAAGGAGAGCGTTTTTTACTTTGCAAGGGCTCAACAAAAGCAGCAGTGTGCAGCTCTCCAGTGGACGGAGACAGCCACCACGCCAGCCTCAGTCCGTTGGGGGTCCAGCCCCTTGCAGAGCCTGGCTCCTCTGCCTCTCCCCACTGCTGCCATGCCTTTGGTCGCGAGCATCTTGCTGCACAGGTGTCCCTCCCTCACTCCTAGACGCGGCCAAGAAAGCAGGACAGCCACCTGCCCAGGAACGCTGACCTCCTTCAGGTCTTGGGTGCACTAGCTTGATGCTGAGTCCTGGGAAGATTAAAAAAACTGGTTGTCACTCATCTTGCAGTGATGCAACCCTGCATTTTATGGGATTGAAGTGTTTGGACCCTATCTGTGACATTATGGTAGGGTCTGGCGGTGGTCCAACATGTACTCGGAAGTCATCCATTTCCTTTCGGTTTTCAGTTTTGTTGTCCTGGACTGTGCAGGACTCCTATAGTTTTCCCAGTCTCTTCCATTTTTGTGGCTGTCCTATCCATTCTGTTCCCAGTAACGGCACATTTGTCTTCTCTCTTTCTGAATTGGAGCTTCCCCTCTTTGGGCCACTTCCTGGACCACCAGCTGGACTCGGAATAGCTTCCAAGCCAGACCCCTTGCTGCCCTTTTATTTGTAGCACCATTTTAGGACATAGGTTCCTGAGTGTTAAGCTCCAGATCTCTCTTCCTATTTCCTGCTTCTCCCAAAAGACTGATAGTGAGATATTTGATTGTATGCCGTTAAACGGACATGTCTTCCCTAGATTCAAATCTGATATGTAGGCCACGAAGATAAATCCAAGGAATTATGGTTGAACTAATTCAGTATAGAGCATTCTTCTTTTTTTAAATTAATTAATTTATTTAATTAATTAATTTGTCTGCACTGGGTCTTTGTTGCTGCACTGGGCTTTTCTCTAGTTGAGGCGAGCGGGGGCCACTTTTTGCTGCGCTGCGTGGGCTTCTCATTGCGGTGGCTTCTCTTGTTGTGGAGCACGGGCTCTAGACGCATGGGCTCCAGAGCACAGGCTCAGTAGGTATGGCGCACGGACTTAGTTGCTCCGCGGCATGTGGGATCTTCCCGGACCAGGGCTCGAACCTGCGTCCCCTGCATTGGCAGGCGGATTCCTAACCACTGCACCACCAAGGAAGCCCTAGACCATTCTTTTGTGTGTGTTTATGTCTGATGAGGCTGCTTTGGAAACAACGTAAAAATACATTGCATTTAAGAAGGGATTTCAGAGCACTTTACATTCATTTACGACAATTGCGTGTCTGTGTTAGGGGGTTGACATACATTGTGCTTTATGTAAACTGTCTTGCACAAGAGCTTGAGAAGCCTGCAGGGTGGCTGTTGTCCTCGGGTGGTGTGTGTTCCGGTGGTTGTGGATTTGCTCCCCACAGGAAGAAGCTCAATTCTGGACAGCCCGGTGGCCTGCAGGGCCTCCCTTTCCTTAGAGGCCGGGCAGCTTAGAGGAGAGGGGCCGGGACTCAGTCTTATGCTGGGATCTCCTTGTCTCAGGGAGATGAGCCGCTCCAGACACACCCTGGGCTCCCTGGCCATTTTTCTCTCTGTTCCTTGGGTCTGAGAGCCCTTCCTGGCTCAGAGGAAGTGCAGAGAGTTGATTCTCATGTACCGGGAGAAGAGCACGTAGAGGTGGCGGAACCAGAGCAGCTGGCTGCGGTGGCAGGACATGGCTCTCTGGAAGAATCAGAGGACCGGTCGTGAGTGCTGGCGCCGGTGGTTGGTTGTTTTCACTCTGCTTCCTCTCCTTCAGGCCTCCTCCCACCCACATACTGCAAGCTATGGCCTGATCTGGCTTCTGCTGTGCCCTTCGAACCCCTCTGGATTGGACTCCCCCTCCCGTCTCCTGATACCCGATGGGATAACAGCAGAGGATGCTGATGCAGCCGAGCACTACCTCAGTTTAACAACCCTGTGAGTAAAGGACTATTATTATTGCTTTTTTTTTTTTTTTTAACAGATGAGGAAACTGATTCATCAGTCTCAAATAGCAAGTAGGGAGTAAAGCTGAGATCGAACCCAGAGCCATCTGGTTGACTGTGGAGCCTACATTCTTAATCCCTGGCTCCACTACCCTGCATATATAACTCGTATAGGGCTGTTTTGTGCCCAGACGCCTATGGATTAGGCAAGCTGGGTAATTACAGTCACTCTTAGAAGAAGAAGAAAAGGAATAGTACCCATATGTACTGGCTCTCCCTGCCATGCAGTGGGGGAAACGTTATCCTGTTATTCAGATCCAGTGTAGCTCAGTCTTTAAACAGAATAGATCATAACAACTGATTTAACTAGATGTAACCTATATAAATGGTTCCTGTTTTTCTCTAAGTACCATAATTAATGCTTATAATCTAAGCTAATATCATTGCAAACCTCTACGTAAAAAACTCATTTTATATTCACTATTGGAACATCCGTGGCTTAGGGATGTAAACACCCCTGTGATGCCTGCAAGCTTTAAGTTGATAAAGAGAATTATCACCATATTCAGGCAAAATATTACATAGCATGGTTTCAACAGGAAGTACAACTAAAATTTTTAAATAAAAATGACTTTCAGAAACAAAATGGATGTGTGAACTCACAGAATAATGTTTCAGTTTTGAAGACCATAGTGAGAATAAAAGGCTCATTTTAGAAAAACGTTGAGGGAAGATAGGAACTCTGTGGTCCAAACACACTTGTCTACTTGTGAGAGATTCCGAGTCACAGGGGCTTCCCACATCCTGCTGCCCAGGTGGCCAATTTTGTAGATTCCCTCGTCTTTCAGTGGCTGCAGCACCCACTCAATAAGATGGGCGCTTACAGTAATTATATATTTATGGCCAGTTTGGCTTTTTACAAGCTTTTCTTCCTATTACTTTTCGTTCAAAAATTTCAAAGGAATACTGCAAAATATCAAAATTGTTTCTATTTCCTCCCTACTTTTGGAACATTTTCACTACGTGAGTTTCAAAACTATGATTTTTCTGATTATATAGTACCATATCATTCACCTGCTAAATAATCTTAGCTCCTTTTTTGGGCCTCATAAATTATACTAGTGAACATTCTTGTACATCAGTCTCTGGACACAACTTTATTTCTTTAGGATAAAATTCTGGAAATAAAAATTAGTGGGTCAGAGAAAGTATAGATTTATTGATATATTGCTCTGCAACCCGCTTGTGTCTACTTAACGTATTAAGAACTTCAGAAGGTAAGTACAACTTCTGGGAAGACTTCTGATATTTACTACTGTTGCTTCCCAGAAAATGATAGCCATTTACACACCTATGTCATTTAACGGCTCAACATGGGTTCTAGCCTTTGAACCTTTCCACTTGGATAGCAGAAATGGAAAGGGTCAAGGCTAGAACTCCTCAGCAGCCTCTCAGACCACCTGCCCCACCGACCACCAAGAGTCTTCACCAGGAGGGCCTCGCCGGGCCTGACTCCTCAGCCGGCAACCCGTGGTCAGCCCCAGTGGCTCTTTACAGAGGCTCCTGGCAGGTCTGAGTTCCTCTTGGCTCAAGCTGGGAGCACTGGTCCACGTGTAGCAGGGAAAAACCGGTAAATCGAGATGTCCAGCCGTAAGGGGTGTGTGACCTATTTTATGGTGCGCCCATGCCATGGAACACAGGCAGGCGTTACAATGTGAGCACCTAATAACCCTGGAGAAAATGGTCGTGATGTTGCCAAAGTAGGTTTCCAATAAGCAGGCTCTGTGCCCCCCGCTCTAAATGCTTGTGCATGAATACTCTTCATGGAGGGCGCATATACTGTCAAGAGTGGCTACCCCTGAGGGGTGGGCTTGCAGGCAGTGGGGTTTCTTCTCTTCTGTATTTCCAGATTTTCTACACTGAGCCTGTATTGTTAATTGCCTTTTTTCCAGCACATATTATTTCTATAATCAGAAGAAAATGTGCAAGTCCCTGGTCTGCAGCTCCCAGGGTCTGGCTGCGGGCCAGCTCTGGGGACAGAACTGCTGTGGAAGGCCTCGGTGAGGGGCTTTGAAGAGCCAGGGACGGGGCGCAGACCTGGGGGGGAGCGCAGGGGTGGCGGGGCGGTCCTCACCTGGGCCTGGGCCGCCTCTCGGCGACTGAGCACGAAGAGGGCATCGCGGGCACACAGCAGGGAGCAGGGCAGGTCCAGCAGCGACAGGTACTTGCGCAGCAGGTTCACAGACTGAAGCGTGAGCACTGAGCACCCTGGGGGGCGGGCAGAGCGGAGACTTGCTGCCTCAGGCAGATCTTCCTGGGTGCCCACCCCTTGCTCCGGGCTCAGGGCAGGGCAGTGACAGCAGAGCTGCTCTTTGCCCATCATTCTCACAGATAAGAAGGGTGAAAGGGCCCCAGAACACCTGACGGCCGCCCTCTACCTGCTCTGTGCCCCCAGCAGGGAAGGGTCGGCTGCTAGAGGCTGGGGTCGAGGCCCAGGGAGAGGGGATGCAGATAGGATTTCTGTCCTGGGAGGCCAGAGACCTGGTTCCTGCTCGTCACTAAAGAACTGATGGGCTTGGGGAAGTCCTTTCACCTCTCTGAGCCTCAGTTTCCCCATCTGTATGATGGTGTTGGTCATGAGTGTGGGACCGGCCTGTTTCCCAGGGTTGATACAAGGATCAAACACACTAGGGTCATGTTCCGAAGCCCCCGTGGCACTGCCAGCCAGAAAGGCCATCATTCCATCCCCAGGGTTCTCCTGTGAGGGTGCACATCGTGACAGAAACCAGCTCAGGGAGGTTAAGGGGTGTCGCACAGAAGCTGGCCAAGCGGGTCAGACGCCTTCCTGTGAGTTGGGAAGAGTTTCAGACCCGTCCAGCACCCATGCGTCACCCACAGCCTGGCCAGTTAACTGGGGGATGGGTGTGAGTTTCGGTGGACATCCTGAAAGGATACCAGAGGCGGAACAGACCTGGCCAGGGAGAAACCAGGCAGGTGAGGGGCAAGGCCTAAGGAGGAGGTTAACTTCCTGTGTCAACCCGACTGGGTCCTGGGTGCTCAGATACTTGGCTAAACGTTGTTTCTGGGTGTGTCTGTGTTTCACGTTTGAATTGGATGACTTGGTAAAGCAGAAGGCTTCCCCAGCATGGGTGGGCCTCACCCAATCCATTGAGGGCCCGGACAGAACAGAAGGTGGAGGAAGGGAGGATCCATTCCTGTCTGTCTGACTGCAGAGCAGGACATCGGTCTTCTGCCCCGAGACTGAGATCCACACCCTCGGCTCCCCCGTTCTCAGGCCTCTGGACTCAGGCTGAGTGACGCCCCAGCTCTCCTGGGCCCCCGGCTTGCCGACGGTGGATCCCGAGATCTCTCAGCCTCCGTAATCATGTGAGCCAATTCCTTATTTTATATGTATGTATATAAGTGCACATACCACCATAGCTATCTATCTGTGTGTCCTGTTTGGTTCTGTTTCTCTGGAGAACCCCGACCGCACGCTCCTCCCTCACACCCGGAGGATACTTCCCAGTGGATACAACCTGATTTCGAGACCTGGGGACCCGCCGTGACAGGCACGCTGAGCTGAGTCAGGAGAGTGTGGGCCTGCATCCCCCGACCCCCGCCCTGCCCGGCCTGGCTGAGGGCAGCTCTCTGTATACTTACCAGTTTCACCCTAGAGGGATGGTAACGGTGACCTTTTACAGGAGGGACAGGCCTTACCTTTAGGTAACTTCCCTTGTGCGTGCAGGGTCCTGGAGGAGGGAAAGGACAGGTGACAGTGAGCATCCCTCTGCAGCTAACAGGCAGGGCCTTCAGGGCCACGCCTGCCCCACCCTGGGGTCCCTCCACTGTTGGTTTCTAGGCAGTTTCTTGAGCACAAGTCACCATATAGATTCCCTGGATTCCACACCTTTGGCTACAGCTGAAGGGGCCAGGGTGGGTCCCTTACCCAAGGTCAGCCGATCCGGAGGTGGCCAGTGGCTTATGAAGTGCCCTGGTCCAAGCTTTGCCCAACAGATAGGAAGGTAAGGACAGTGGACTCTGTGAAGTTTTTCTCTTTTGAAATTGAGATGTGAGAGTGGTGGAGAATATTGAAAATGTTAATTGGTGTTTCCTCTCTGATGCCCCTTTCTCCTATTTGACACCCTGCCCCACCCCTTCTGACCGTAGAGGCCCTTCTGTGCTCACTGCCTTAAGAGGAGGGGTGAGGTGGGTCCACCAGCAATGAACTTGTTGTTTTGAAAGCTGAGGGATGGAGGCATGGGGCAGAGTCCCCTCCCCCCACCAACACACAGACACACGCACTCATCCACCAACACACAGACGTACGCACTCATCTGGAAGGGATTGCCCAGAGCAGGAGTTAAAGATGAGAAGCTGGGAGGAAACGGATGAACTTACAGGCCTGACACACACACACACACACACACACACCCGCAGAGCCTGAGAACGGATGAACTTACAGGCCTGACACACACACGCACACACACACACCTGCAGAGCCTGAGGGAACGGATGAACTTACAGGCCTGACACACACACGCACACACACACCCGCAGAGCCTGAGGGAACGGATGAACTTACAGGCCTGACACACACACACACACACACACAAACACACACACACACACACACACCCGCAGAGCCTGAGAACGGATGAACTTACAGGCCTGACACACACACACACACACACACACACCCGCAGAGCCTGAGGGAACGGATGAACTTACAGGCCTGACACACGCACACACACACACCCGCAGAGCCTGAGGGAACGGATGAACTTACCCGCCTGACACACACACACACACACACACACACCCGCAGAGCCTGAGGGAACGGATGAACTTACAGGCCTGACACACACACACACACACACACACACCCGCAGAGCCTGAGGGAACGGATGAACTTACAGGCCTGACACACGCACACACACACACCCGCAGAGCCTGAGGGAACGGATGAACTTACCCGCCTGACACACACACACACACACACACACACCCGCAGAGCCTGAGGGAACGGATGAACTTACAGGCCTGACACACACACACACACACTCACACACACACACCCGCAGAGCCTGAGGGAACGGATGAACTTACAGGCCACACACACACACACACACACCCGCAGAGCCTGAGGGAATGGATGAACTTACAGGCCACACACACACACACACACACACACACACACACACACACGCAGAGCCTGAGGGAACGGATGAACTTACAGGCCTCACACACACACACACACACACACACACACACACACCCGCAGAGCCTGAGGGAACAGATGAACTTACAGGCCTGACACACACACACACACACACACACACACACACACACACACACACACACACACACACACACCCTGCAGAGCCTGAGGAATAGAAAACCCTGAGGTCAGAGGCCACTTGTCCTGCGCTCTGGGTACAGCCCTGGGGATGATCTCCAGGGAAAGAGCTGGGAGGCAGCATCTAAGTGGAGGAGGGAGGGGCCCTGGAGATGCGCCTGGAAACGGCACTGCAAGCCCTGAAAAGCGTTGGGCGCGTTCCGAAGAGGGTCATAAAATCAGTCATTCACGTCAGGCTGCCCCCTCCTTCCCCAGGCCCGTCCAGCAAGCTGCTTACGGGCCCAGGGGGAGCACGGCTCTAGAGGTCAGGACACGCGCTCTAGGTCTCCGTGACCCCGAGGAAATCCCTCAAGATGTGTGAGGATCGGGTTTTTACTGGTGAAATGCAGGTGCGTGTCAGTCATGTGGAGAGGCTGCAAAGGGCAAGTGAGGTTTCCTATGACGTGCACATCCTCCTTCTCCAAAGCAAGGTCTGAAATTGTGCACAGAATACACAGCAGGAGAGAGCAAACAAGCTGGGGTTAGAGGAGGGAAAGAGGGTGCAGCCAGGAGGGCCGCCGATCCCCAGAGCTCAGTCCCTAGTCCTGTGCGTGCGCTACAAGGAGCTGAGATTCGGCCCTAAAGCTTTCTGGGGCCAAAGCGGAGGGATAGATCAAATCCGTTCCCCCACTTGGCGTATCCGGGGGTGGGGAAACTCAGCTGTTCAGGAGACGAGACCGTAATACCGGGACCCGAGGGCGACTGCCCCCGGAAGCAGGTGGTGAGAGAGCATGGCTCTCTGATGGCCCGAGGGGGGACAGTGACGGGGAAACCAGAGCGCCCTACCTGGCAGCCGCATACAGAGCCACGTGGTTGCTGTGGCCGCTCACACCCCCCGCGTCAAAGGTCACCACCTGCAGAGACACACAGGCTTTCACTCCGGGCCGAACCTGTCTCTCCCGCCTCGTCCCCGCGGCCCGGGAAGGACAGGAGGCCCCAGACCCTGTGCCTGTTCACGTTCTGAGTGTATCTGAACTGACGTGGGAGCGAGTCAGGGGTGTGACCATTGCTCGGCCGACTGTGTGGAGACCGTGACTGTGGGTTTGACTGTTCGCTCTTTTTCTTTTTTTTAATAAATTTATTTATTTTATTTATTTTTGGCTGTGTTGGGTCTTCGTTGCTGCACGTGGGCTTTCTCTAGTTGAGGTGAGTGGGGGCTACTCTTCGTTGCGGTGTGCGGGCTTCTCACTGAGGTGGCTTCTCTTATTGCAGAGCATGGGCTCTAGAGCGCAGGCTCAGTAGTTGTGGCTCACGGGCTCTAGAGCGCAGGCTCAGTAGTTGTGGCTCGTGGGCTCTAGAGCGCAGGCTCAGTAGTTGTGGCTCGTGGGCTCTAGAGTACAGGCTCAGTAGTTGTGGTGCACGGGCCTAGTTGCTCCGCGGCATGTGGGATCTTCCCGGACCAGGGCTCGAGCCCGTGTCCCCTGCATTGGCAGGTGGATTCTTAACCACTGCGCCACCAGGGAAGTCCCGAAATTTTTTTAAAAAAGGCATATAAGCTAATCGCATTATGGTGGATACGTGTCATACATTTGTCAAAACCCACAGGACATGCAGCACCAGAACTGAACCCTAATGTGAACCAGGACTTGGGGTGATGATACTGTGTCAGCGCTGGTTCACTCACTGTAACACATTGTAGGCTCGGGGAGTATATGTATGTCCTTTCTGCTCAATTCTGCTGCGAACCTAAAACTGCTCTAAAAAATACACTGTATTAAAAAAAGGTCACCCCAGAACTCAGGTACCCTGTTCTGAGCCCACCCTTCCCCGCAGCCCAGTGTAGGCCCTGTGTCCACTCCCACCTCTGACGCTAGCTGCCCCCGCCCCTCAGGCATGTCGTAGCATGTCACCCTGGGAGTGATGTCAACTTTCAGTGTCTTGGTCTCCTCTTCTGTGAGATGGGAAGAGTGAGGCCTGCCCGCCTTTCCTCTCTGGGTCGAGGTGAAGGTCAAGTGAAGCCATGTGGGAATGTAGGACCTGGACAGCAGTCAAGGCCGAGTGTCCGCTGCCCTCGGGTGGAGGTGATGCCGGGGCCGGGCTGTCACTGGTGAGCTGGGGCGCACTCCCTGGTCTGGGAACTTGGGGCCACTGCACGTTGGCTCCATCACTTCTGAAATTCCTCAGGGCCTTGTTTCTCTTCATCCTATACCTTCTGATGAGCCCCCTCTCTTCCTGCTTCGAGGAGGGCTGAGATGATCTGCCTCTAGCCCTGGACTTGTGCAGGTTAGGGCCTGACAGCGATGGCGTCTGCGGTTCTTTGCAGAACTCCATCCACCTTCCCCGCTAAACTGCAGAAATCTCTGGGCAAATGAAGTCTTACCCAGACCCCAGTAAACAAGAGGGAACAGTGGGGTTGCTCTCGCTTCTTGAAGATAGTGGCTCACAAGACATGGTCTGTACTTTAGAGGATAAACAGCAACTCATGTCACAGGTGCAGGACACACGACAAATGCTGTCTCAAAGAGGGCTGAAGAAGTCAGGGAAAGCTTCTTGGAGAAGGCGGTCTTAAGCCGGGCCTGGACCACAAATCACTTTTCTGGGACACAAACTTGGGAGGCTC
Organism: Pseudorca crassidens; assembly: GCF_039906515.1. NCBI lineage: Eukaryota > Metazoa > Chordata > Mammalia > Artiodactyla > Delphinidae > Pseudorca > Pseudorca crassidens. Next base: position 5,340,442 of record NC_090314.1, on the reverse strand, counting down.
TTCTGAGAGCAGGAAAGGCACGCAGAGCGTCTGTGCCCTGAAGCTCCTCCCTGGATGTTCAGGCCCATGGCTGCAACATGGTCTAAACAACAACCCGGCCCCTCAGTAAGGACCAACCCTGTTCATCAGCGAAGAGCACCGAAGGAAGGTCCAGGTCAGAGACGGCCAAGTTCACAAAGATGGGAGTTTATCCTACAAGCAGGAGTTACTGGGAAACCAGCCGTTCCCATGCACCAAAGCGGGGGAGGGGAGAGTTTGGGGACCGGTCCTGGGGAAGCCGGGGTGCCGAGGGCCACTGTGCCCACCTCACAGGCCCCGCCCTGTACCCCAGGCCAGCCCGGAGGACCAGCTCTGCCCCCCTGCCAGGCTTGGGGCCCTGAGAGGTTCTGAGCATGGCGTGGGGGGTGGCGGGCAAGGGGGCCCAGGCCAGGCAGCAGGCCCGGGCGGTGAACCCTCCAGCTGTGACCCTCAGACCCTGTGGGAAGTACAGCTGGGAGGGGTGGGCCTGCGGCTCTGGTGACCATATTTCCAGCCAGAACAAAGAGGGAAGCCAGCGCAGAGCCCTGCACCTCCGCCTTGCGTGGGTCAGAGCCAGCCAGTTAGGTGCCCCTTTGGCCCATGTGGACGAAGTTCCCGCTGCATTTCTGTCATTAGAGCTCTAAGACGGTCTAATATATCCACGAAAATCTGCTCTTAACAAAGGTCTAAGAAATCCGTTCACCTGGAGAACTCATCACCGATAAAAGCTTAACAGCAGGGATCATCTTTCAACGAGGCTTCATCAAAACTCAAAGCAAGTGGCTGGGTCTGAATGGTAGGATTTAGGTCTTAACTCCTGAAGGGTTAGCGTTCTTACTTTAGAGGTGGACACCTTCTTGGAGCGTAAGATCGACCGCTGGCGGGGCCCGGGCCGGCGGGGCCCGAGAGTCGAGGTGGGTGTGGCTGGGCCGTCCGCCTCTGCAGGTGAATTGAATGCCCACTAGAGCTCTAATCGTGACCAGAGTGTTCTCCCTGCAGGGGCTGTGAATGTATCCTCGCAGTTTCTGGAGTGAGGACTCCAGGCTTAAAATCCTAGCTTCACACTTGGCGACCCTGGGCAGCTTCTGGGCCTCTGGGGGCCTCAACTTCCTCAGTGTAAGGTGAGCATTATAACAACACTTACCTCCAAAGTTACAATGATACCTTAAAACTAAGACGCTTGGTAGAAAGCTCTGTGCCAGCGGGTCGTGGCACAGGCTCGTGGGGTCCTGAGGTTTCAGGTGGCAGCACAGGGGTGGGAGTGGGTGGGTGAAGAGGGCGCATTTTGGAAAAATCTCTGCCTGTGTCTGAGCGCTGGGATTTCAGTTACTCAGGAAAGGTGTGTGTTTTCCTCGGTGGGTTTCAGGCAGACGCAGCTGGGCCTCTGCTTCGAGCGGAAGGCATCCCCTTACCAGGTTGATGCGGCTGGCCTCTACGTGCCGGAGGAGGACGTCGGCCACCCGTTCAGTGTCCCACCACACGCCGGGGTCATCTGGGAAATCCCTGGAAGGAAGAAGCACAACCTGGAAACCATTTCTAACCCGGTACAGGCTTCCCCTGGGGCTCAGGTAGGTGTGGGGGGCAGGGGGGAGGCAGCGGCATCCGGCATCCGGATGAAACACGACACGCTCTGGGGGCTTCGGCTCGTGGCCGGGGAGGGAGCAGACATCAGCGAGACACAGCTCTGTCCATGAGCTGGGGACAGGTGTGGTACCCACGAGCTCGGACGCAGGGCGGAGGGACACGTGTCTTTGTAAGAGTCAGAGGAACGGCGCGTTGATAAAAGTATGGGAGTTGCTTCATTTAACCTCAGACAGGTGTGAAGGAGCCTTGATGGATGAAGTTAAGTAGCCTGTTTGTTGCAAGGTCGTTAGGGATGGATTTGACCCAGGTTTGCTGACTGTAGAGCAGAGAGGTTTCAGCCCTGGGGAGCACCGCAGCCCCATCCCGCCGGGCACCCTCAGGGGCAGAGGCCTCTGCAGGTGACTCCAAGCCTTACTGCTCCCTCCCCCTGCCACCTGCTGATCTGAGGCCAAGGCCGTGGTCTGCCTTCTGTTTGAAGATATTATTCACTCTTATACATAGATGGCCATCTCTGCTGGCTCAGGTCCCGGCAACACCCACCCGCTACTGGGAGGACATGGGCCTCTCCGCTCCCCACCTGGCAGGTGGCTGACACCTCTCCGTGGACAAGGGCCGTTAAGGGACCCACTTAGGACTTTGGTCAAAGGAGAGTCGCTGAAGGTTTTTCAGTAGGAAAAGGACATGAACCTCAGCACTAGATAACACAGCTACTTCCTGTGCTTCCTTGGCTACCTCTTCCACACCCTGGGGAGCCCCCTGCAGAGCTGGCTTCAGGCTTTTCAGAGCACTGTCCTGCCAGCCGCGACAGGACAGACAGCTCAGCTGGGGGACAGGACAGGGAGAAAGGGAGAGGGAGGGACAGGACAAAGTGCTGCCTTGTCCCCTGGGAGGGAGCTGAATATGGGATGGAGAACATGGCCTGCTGAGCTCAAGAGCAAGAGAGACGGGAAGGTACCCTGGAGTGAGCTGCACACTCGCCGCTGGCTGGGAGGCCCACGTACAGGTATCAAGGCGTCCTTTTGGAAACTGGATTTACCAATAATAGTCACGTGGATGGAAAAGCAGTGTGAGAGGAAGGGTAGGATGGCTGTTGGCTAAGCCTAGTTCTTGGGCCTGAAGTGCTGAAAGGGGAGCCCCCGAGTGGGGAGCTCGCTGCCGTCAGAGCCAGGCCCACGGGAATAAGTATTGCTCCCTGAGGTTCTCTCAGGGCCTCTACCCTGAAAGAGGAAGTCAGCTATTTGGGGGACTCTGGACTGTCGACACCCGCCCCCCTCTGTAACCCGATACATCTGATGTGGCAGCACCGCTCTTGGGATCTAGTCCAAACTCCTCTTGGTCAGGCATTCGAGATCTCCCCAGTCTGTCTCCTATTTGACCCTCTTCTCTTGACTTGGGCGAGTAAGTGAGATAACCTACGTGAGAAACTTTACATTCTAAAACTGTAAAGCGACGTGTAAATGTCAGAAGAGGGTCATAAAGTGGTGGCTGTTATTGAGGCATTAGCCTAATCTAGGCCCCTTCAGAAAGGAAGGCAGGAGGGAAGGGGTCCCCCATCGTTTTTCCTTGCTCTGGAAGTCCCTTGCAGAGATCTCTGTGCTGACTGCCTGCATCAGCGGTCTCTGGGTTCACAGTGGGGTGTAGGCATCCCAGGAGATGTGTGAGATGATGCACTGAGGTTAAGCAAGACATCGCCAGAATTTCTAGTTACGTTTCTCTCTCTGTTTAAATGTCTATCTTGTAGCTATTTTATAAGGTAACATACGTTAACACGTATACGATTTAAGGAAGCCCACAAACACTGGCAGCGCGTACTCAGATTTTGTTTCTTTTTGTCAGGGGGCTGTGATAAGGGCTGTGTGGGGATCCCTTGTCTCATCTACTCACCCTCCATTTTACTTCGTCTTTTCCTGGATATTTTAAAACAACTTCATTGAGGCATAATTTACATACTATAAAACCTACCCATTTAAAATGTACAATTTAGTCATTTTTAGCATATGTACAGAATTTCTACACTTTATTTTACTAGCATTTTGCATATATTTAATTCTTGATTCTCTAACCTATTGTAAGTTCCCTGATGGCCAGGTGCTACGTTAGCCATCGAACAGTCAGGGCCAGCTAGGAAAACAGAAACCACCAGGGATTTCAGAGGGAATTTAATACAGAGAATTGCTTACCCCATTGATGGGAAGAGCTGAGAGGCCCAGCAGGGAACAAGGAGACGATCAGAGACTGGAGAAGCCACTGTCACCTCTAGGGTGGGACATCAGAGTCTAGAGATGGGGTGATGGTGGGAACTACAAGGGCAGTGGCTGGAGTCACGGAGAACATTTAGCTGCTGACGGAGGTGCTGCCCGAGGTGGAGGGAGCAGGAAAGGCCCTGGTTTTCTCCTCCTCTGCCTTCAGTCTCCCATCACAGCCACCTATTGTCAAACCTATTGAGAAGCCAGGTGACTGGCAACGGAGCCTGGAAAGTGTGGTGTCCACTGGTCCTGAGCAAAGGCATAAGGTGTTTTGGTAGTGCTCCCGGCAGGGGCCCAGTGCGCGTCTGCTTTCAACTGCATCCCAGTTTGTTTGTTTTTTTAAAAATATTTATTTATTTATTTGGCTGCACCGGGTCTTAGTTGCGTCACGTGGGACCTAGTTTCCCGACCAGGGATCGAACCTGCGTCCCCTGCATTGGGAGCGCGGAGTCTTGGCCACCGGGCCGCCAGGGAAGTCCCTGCGTCCCCGTCTTGACCCTAAGCCTTCGAAGGGCAGCAGCAGTCCGGCCACCTGCCTGTCGCCGTTGTCCACCCCTCTGGGAATGCCGTCGCCCACTAGCTGCTTGGGTGTGGAGGCCACTGCCACGAAGCAGGATTCCAGTCTCAGGGAAGGGAGGCGTGGCAGCAGTTGACGGGCAGCTTCACCCCCGCAGCTCAGGGATGGAGCCCTGCCCACGCTCAGAGTGGTCCAGTGTCACCAGGAGGCAATGTGATGCCAGGACGGACCACAGAACACCCGAGTTCCAGCTCCCTGCTCACCAGGTGACTGGGGCACGCGCTGTGTCATCAGGAAAGCTGGGAGAACCTGGGCCACACCTCCTGAGAGCCCTGACTTCTAGGACTTTATGTTGCAAGAAGTTTCTGAGGGAGGTTTGTTCATTACTGGGTATTTTGCACTGGAATAGTGCCTGGCACAGAGTAGGCACGCGTTAAATGTTGTCTTCCCCTTATTATTTTGTAATGTTTTCCTATTTCCCAAGAGACAGAGGGATTACTTGTCATCACGAGGAATAACTGAGATTGATTTTGGACTAGTGTCCCCCAGTGGCTGCCGATCTGTGGCTCTGATGAGGGCTGAGCATGTAGAGATTGTCCGCCAAAGTCTCACGCTATCTTGCTCTAAGTGTGTCTGTGGTGGGACTGGAACGTGACGTCATCCCGGAGAGGTGAAATCATCAAAGTCAGGAAAACAGCCTTCTGCTTCCCTGTCCCTGGAGTCCTCCCTTCGTGTGGCCTCCGGCCTCTGATAACTTGGGATTCCTCTCTGCTCTTCTTTCTACCCAGCCAAATCTCACACATCCTGTGGAGCCTCCTCCACGGACCCTTCTGGATGGAGTTTGGGGCCCTCATTTCTGAAAATAACTGCAAGTCCAGGGGTTCCCCCGGCCACCCTCGGGGTGATAATTCCCTGGAAGGACTCGCAGAACTCACCGAGAGCTGTGATGTGCACAGTTAACAGGTTTTCACCGGGAAAGGATACAGAGTAAAATCAGAAAAGGAAGAGACACATAGGGCAGAGTCCGGGGGCATGCTAAAGGCGGACGGTCTGTTGTCCTCTGCCTGTGGAGTCTGGGCGCTATTCTCCCAGCACTGACGTGTCACGGTACACACGGAGCATCGCCGCCAACCGGGGGCGCTCATGCGAGCTTTGTGGTCAGAGTTCTTATCGGGGCTCCATCACTTAGGATTCATTGGTTGCTGACCGGCAGCCCAGGTGGTTGATCTCAGCCTCCAGGTGAGCTTGACACCGCGTGACCCACAGCCCCACCCGAAGCTCCGATGTGATGCCACCCCCTCCCCAAACAAAGGCACTGCCATCAGGTGTGCCAGAGGTTACTCCCCAGAGGCCAAGCGCAAAGGCCAGACCTCCTTTTGGACTTGGCCAAATTCTTTACTACGAAATTCCTTGCATTTAGGAACCTTACTGAACTTTTCTACCAACTGTGGCTTGGACGGCCCCACTTCGCATCTAATTAGTGCAACATTCTGCTAATTTCCGTTGTTTTGTGTGTCTCTCTACCTGTAGCCAAGTATGAGAACAGACCCGTGTCTCACCTATGTCTCATGTGGTACTTTGCACAATTCAAGTCAACCCAGTTTATGTAAATAAGCAACAGCAATAAACGAGATCTGCCGTGTGCCAGGCACCGACGCGCTGGGGAGCTTAATAGTGGCTGAGCCACAGGCAGGTGTACCTGCCCGCCTTTGGGGATTGGAACATACAAGTAAGAGCTTTGGAAGATAGCAATTTTATAAAACAGATTAGGGACCAAAAAAAAAAAATATATATCTATAAATATAAACATGCCGGCAGAGGTGTAAACACAAGTGTGAGTCAGCCGTTGGACCCCTCCTTAAGGGAGGGCTGGTGAATGGCCTTTGCCCTGTGTTCCTTTGTGCTGTCCTGCTTCTCGCTGGCCGGAGTTGGCGGGGGTGGGGTGGGGTGGGGGGTGGGGGGTGACTGGAGTTGAAGCAGCCGTCTTGGTGCGTGAAGTAGCCTTAGGTATGAAAGCCAGACACGGCGGAGTCACCACAGAGAAGGAGCCCTGGCCCTTCACACCAGGCCCAGACGGTGCAACTCCTATCACAGTTATTGTAGTTATTGTGGGTTTTCTAACCAGATCCTGATTTATATATGCCAGAATTTTGTAAAGCCTCCGTTTTATTGATTACTTAGGTTGTTTCCAATTTTTATTATTGAACTAAGGTGGTAACTAGCATCCTAATACGTAACTGTTTGTATGCATCTCGCAGTATTTCCTTGGGATAAAATCATAGGGACGTACCTTCGGGGTCAAAGGTGAAGTGAGGAGAACCTGGGTAGATCTCCCTCTGAGGAACCGTGTTAAGAGGAGGAGGTGAAGGGACTTCCCTGGCGGTCCAGTGGTTAAGACTCCGTGCCTCCTCTGCAGGGTTCAACCCCTGGTTGGGGAACCAAGGTCCCACATGCCGTGTGGCACGGCCAAAAATAAATAAATAAACAAATGAAACAGTATAAAACATTTAAAAAATAGAGAGGAGGAGGTGGAAAGCATGTTAACTCACAAGGAACACCATCACGGAGAGAGAGCCGTGCACTTCACAGGCTGGAAGGAAAGACTAACAGGGACAACTCTTATCAAGAGCTCCATGCTTTCTAAACAACTCAGGTGTTTTGTACATACCTCCTTACCCCTGAGAGCTCCCTGAAAAGGCCAGTTCATTTACATTCTGTGACAGCCGGAGAGAGCGGGTTGGAAGGGAATGAGTTACACGTGGAGTAGGCACCATGGCTGGCTGAGGGGGGCTGTAAGGGAACACGTGTGTCGTCAGGACCCCAATTTCATCTTGTTACCCAACCCCGCTCCTGGGAAATCACGTGGACGTAATTCAAAGCCAATAGGAAAGCAGAGGTCAAGCCCTAAGAGGAGTCAGGCTTCATATTTAAGGAACGTCTGGACTCGCCCTCCTACCTGAGGCAAAGGTGATGCGTGCGCTTCAGCAGCTCACAGATATTCTGCAGCTGCTCGCTCCTCTCCCCGAACCCAGACCTGAGCCGGCCTACGGCGAACTACTGAGAGGTCCTAGAAACTTCCTTTCATTATTAGCAAGCTCCTTCTTGGCTTTTATTGCAACTTTAATGAAAAGAGTATGGATCTATGCCCGGGTAGCTCTGCTAAGATGTAAAGCTGAGTAACCCTTTCTGGCTGAGACAGGATATGGTGGGCTGAAAACAAGTTTCTGGCCAGGTTTGGCCAAGGAGAGCAGAGGTGACACCTCTGAAGACCCGAGGACAAGGGCAAGCAGGGGTTGCACCGGGCGCCCTTACCCGACGCTTCTCCTTCCAGGAGGATTCCCGCCTGCAGAGCCCTTCAGCCCAGAAATGGTCAAGCTGGAGCTGCTCTGAAATGTCAGGCAAGTCACCATCAAGAGGCCCGCGGTCCCCCCCTTCACTCTAAAGCTCTAGTCAATCAGGCGATGTTTCCTGATAAAGAAGCCAGCCGTGGAGAACCAGGAATGGGGGCGGAATTTCCAAGGTCGTTTGCAGAGGAAGCCTGGAGACTACTTAAAACATTAAAAAGGCCTAGGGAAGATTGTTCGAAGGAAACAGGCATGTTACAAAGCAAGACGCGCAAGCTGCCAGCATATATTCTTGTGATTCTCAGGAAGAGTCAAAACAAATGCAAAATGAAAGCAGGACGTGGTGTGGGGGAGGGCTCACAGGAAAGGGCGTGGCTGTCCCCCACCCCCCACCCCGAGCTTAAGGCTGCACCTGTCTGCGAGGGCAGTTTGGCTACGGTGCGATTATTCGTGCTCTTTGACCTTATCTTTCTAGAAATTGACTCTAAGGAAATAATCAGCCTAAAAGTCAAAGTCCGATCAGGCAGAGACACCACTTTCACTGCAATTACCGGGGGAAAGAGGCCGGCAGTTCTGTTGTTCTGCCACCAGGGAGCAATTTCTCTAACTTCCTGAATTGTGGTTTATGAAAAATGCTAAAGATAACACAGAATTTTAGGGCATGTTCAAAGTAAAAGCAAAGAAACTTAGATACACCCAAGGAAAGGAATGTTAAAGCAAAACCAAAAAAGAGAACTCCAGTTAGTAAACTTTAATTTTGCTCCTGACTTAAAAATGAGACTCATATGAAAGAGGAAATCTATGTAGAGGAATTGAATTTTGAAAACAGCCTGTGAGAGAACTTCCAAATAAAGGGCTCTGGGTGTGTTCAAATGGCCAGGTATCCTGGCCTGCGCTCCCCAGAAAGCAGGACCGGGACGAAGGCCTATTGGGAGGTGTGACCCGGGAGCAGGAGGGAAGCCGCACGGGGAGGGGAGGCGGTGCTGAGGTGCGGGCTGGCTGCGGGGGCCCGCGGGCTGCAGGACTGCGCAGAAGGCAGGCATCTCAGAATCGTGCATCTGTCCGGGAGGAGAAAGAGGCAGGTACTGATCTCCGGGGGCGGGGGGCGGGGTGGTCAGCTCTCCGGTACTTTAGGGCTGAGCACGCGTGGCAGACTCCGCGCAGGGGCAGGGCTGGCCCGGGCGACGGGCAGTCGGCCTCCTGGCCGCTGGGAGGCGTCGTGGGTGGTGCCGGCACGCACCGCGCAGGGCACGGCAGGGCGGGGCTCCCAGGGGGAGGGTCGCTGCACGTTTACCCGTGAGGGCTACGCATGCAGTCGGCGCCAAGCGCGGGCGCCAACGCGGGTGCAAGACCCAGGGAGGCGGGGGAAGGGGCTCGGCTGCTGCGCGGGGAGGAGGGCTTGCGGGCCGGCGGGGGCCGCAGAAGCGCGGGGAGCACCTCGTGAGGACGCGGCCCTGCGACCCCGAGCGGGCGGGTCGCGACCCGACACAGCCGAGGAAGCGGCCCTCCCCGGAGTGCAGTTAGCAAACGCTGTGTTAATTCCGCTGGAAAATGCCCCAAACCTAGCCCTGCCCTAGACCTTCGCGCTCGGCCTGTGAGGGTCATAGAATAAAGTTTGTTTTCCTGCCGGCGGAGCAGCCTCGGACTCCGACCTGCTCTGCTCTTTCTAGTGACTTGCCCGGGCTCAATGGGGGCATCGTCCCGGGAGGGGTGAAGGGGGCGGTGGGCCCTCCTCCTCCCCCCTCCCTCCGTCCCCCTGGGAGAAGGGCTAGCCAGTGGGGACCCCGGCGTGGGACACGGGCCGGGGGCTGATCACCGCGCCCCGCCCCGCCGGCGCCGCGCACGCCCTTATTTGGTCCTGTGGCTCCTCTGCCCGCCTCCTCCCCAGCCTCCCTCCGGTACATTTCTAAACCCCGGGGCTTCCTCTGTCATCCAGGCGGGCAAAGGTCATCTGAGTTCAGCGCTAACCCGAGGCGGTTGGGCGGAGTGCTGGCAGATCACCTGGGCCCAGGCGCCGGGCCTCGGGCTGCAGGAGCCGCGCCCAGGCCAACGCGGGTCCGGGGACGCTGGGTGCGCCCGAGACCCCGGGGGACCCGCCGAGCTGGGGCCGGTGCGGGGACCTTGGGAAGCTGGCGGGCGGCTGCGGGGCGTCCCTTGTTCGCCAGGGACCAGCCGAAGAGGAGTAGAGAGGAATAGAAACCAGGGGAAGAGGAGGGGGAGAAAGGGAAGGAGAGAGAGAGAGAGAGAGAGAGAGACAGAAGTGAAATAGACCAGCCTGTGTATGTGAAGTGTCCACTCCGACAGGGGCCCCTCCTTAAGCAGTTTAAGAGCCCAGACAACGACCAGATGTCCCAGGAGACCCTCGTCCACATAGGCTCCCCACCCTAACCGTACAATGGATTTTCCTTTCTCAGGGACAAAAAGCTAATCATGACTGTTAGGTATACCTGTAGCTCTCCTTTCTCTGAAAGATGCGTTTTATGTTAGTATCACAACAAAGTGTGCAAAGCTTGCAAGGTGAGAAATTCTTTTCCAAAAATTGCTAATTTATTAGCTGTCTTAGTGGCAACTGAAAAACAGAACCTGCTCACTGAACTCCCTTCAGAGGTCACCGGGTTCTGCTGGAGAGGCCCAGGCCTGTGTCCGGACTCCTCCCCTCTCCCCACCAGACACACAAGGGCTCCCCTGAGCAGAGGCTGTGTAATAATGTTCTCAGAACAGAGGAAGGGCCGTAGCCTAAACTTTCGATGGGTCTCTCAGTCTTCTGGTGCCTGAAATGTCTGCCTCATTCCTTTTTCTAAAAAAGCCAAATTTAGGGTTATGTCAGAGAAGGGGTTCATCCCTGATCTTGGCAAGCACCCGAGACACTGTCACACGCCAAGAAACAAGAGCAGACATGTAAAAAACAGAACTAAACTAAACAAAAATACAGACATAAAGCCAGAGGGTGGGGTGTGGAGTCCCCCCGGCCACTTGGCCTGCTCACCAGGACACCCTGGAGTCCCAAGGGGTGGGGTAGGAGGGCTGAACCAGGGAGCCAGGGCAGCTTAGGATGAAAGGGAGCCTTAACTTGTAGCTTCCACTGGGCTGCAAGGCACTGTGGGTGCAGGAGGATCAGACCAGTGCTCAAATAGCAAAATCCAGGACAAACGGCGCTGTCAGAAACAGCCAGACACGTTGCTACGGGGGATCAGAGAGGAAAATTTAAGGTGTGGATAAAAAAGGCTCCTGTGGAGGTGGAGGCGTCTGTGCTGGGTTGGGAGGAACAGGCCTCCCGGCAGGGGCCACACGTCCAGTGAGAGGAGGAGAGCAGAGCCACGGTGTGCAGGCTGAGTACGGGGCTGTGGCTGAGACCACAAGTGTAGTTTCGCTGGGCAGGGGGCACCCGTCCCTGTATAGAGACTGTCGTACAGGGAGGAGCACGGGGCGGTTCCTGCAGGGCAGTGGGCAGATCAGGTTTGCTTTAGGAAATCAACCTGGGAACAGTGAGGGACGCACTGGGGGCGTGGAGCATAGCTAGGCGTCGGCAAGTTCCAGTTCAAGGACGTGGCCGCGCGATAGAAGAGAGCAAGGCGCCAGGAGGGCTCACGGAAGGAGACTTTGCCAGAGTTAGCAGCTGATTGGGTGGTTCCTACCGTCATGAACAAGGAAGAACACAACATCGCAGGTGATTCCAGCATCACACACGAGGGCTCCACGTTTAGAAACAGCGCCTTCCTTACAGTCAGATGCCATCACTTTATTTAGTCATCACTTGGTGTGACGGTCCAGGATGGGCACTGAAACTGGTGGTACCCAACTATAGAGAGCTCATCCAAATGGTGCTTACTTTTTTGGGTTCGTTTTAAGATCATCAAAATTGCAACAGCACGTTAAAAAAAATAATTCTCATGAAGAAGCTGTAGCCATGGAGAAACTCTCCGGGAATAGCCTCGAGGGAGCAAGAACCAGAACAGTCACTTGGCGAGCTCTTGAGTCGGGATGGGGGAAGAGGATCGGGTCTGGTGGCGCAAAGACAGCGCAGAGCTGTCGACGGGACCAGCGCTGCGCAGGGCTTCAGGAAGAAAAGGCCGCTGCATTTCACCCCTTGGGAGACCACGGCTGGCCCTGGAAGCAGTGCCCATGAAGAGGGGCAGGCAGTGCAGAAGGACGGGGTCAGTGGGTGGTGAGAGAGCGGCACCAAGAGCTTCAAGAAGTTTGGGAGGAAGTGAGAAGGGAGGCCTGCAGGACCCGGAGTCGGACCCGGAGTCTGCGGAAGGGTCTGTATAGCCCTGAGGATGTCTGAGGATGCGGCAAACAAGTCAGCTGACTTGGTAGAGAGTAAAGCTGCCTGGTGAGGGCAAAAGGAGAGACGGAGGTAAATCCTGGGCAACGTGTGGCTGCAGGGGATGGACGTACCACGCAGGGAGCAGAGCTACAGGCTTGCGCAGGGGTAACGGTTCCCGCTCCGTCGGCTGCTGTGAGGATGAAATGAGATAATACCTGACGGACACTTAGAACAGAGCCTGTCCTGTGGTCGGGGTCCAACAAAGGTGAGCTCCTGACCGGATTCCTGATTGGAAGGGAATCTGATGCCAAGGAAGGAAATGGGCGATGGGGTGTCAGGCCACAGAGAAGTGTGGTCCACGGCCCACGTGATTAGATCACAAATGTGAGGGAGAAGAGCCACACTCACGTGACCTGACTGTCATCGGCCCAGCAGGGGGCCTTCAAAGGTTTCTGTGGATTCGACCTACATTTTGGGAGGGTGTCAGCGAGGGGACGTCTCTGCAGAACCCTGGATGCAGACGGTGGGGTAGAAAGATGGAGACTAAATGGAGACATGGCTGGAGGGCCGAGCAGAAGCAGGGGGAAACTGAGAGGACCCCGGCACCCGCCACGGTGACCATGCGGGCCACAACTACTGAAGCCCGTGCGCCTAGAGCCCTTGCTGTGCAACAAGAGAAGCCATTGCAATGAGAAGCCCGCGCACCGCAACAGAGAGCAGCCCCAGCTCGCCTCAACTAGAGAAAGCCCGTGCACAGCAACAAAGACCCAATGCAGGCAAAAATAAATAAATGATAAATAAAAATAAATAAATAAAATAATTCAAAAAAAAAAAAAAAGCCAAAACATGTCTCAAAAGAAAAAAAGTGTCAAAATCTACCTTGTCAAAAAATGGGTTCAGGGACTTCCCTGGTGGTCCGGTGGGTTAGACTCCACGCTCCCAATGCAGGGAGCCCAGGTTGAATCCCTGGTTGGATAACTAGATCCTGCATGCATGCTGCAACTAAGAAGTTTGCATGCCGTAACTAAAGACCCCACGTGCCACAACGAGAATCATGTGTGCCACAACTAAGACCCAGTACGGCCAAATTAATGAAGTAAATACTTTTAAAAAATGAGTTCAAAATGAACTATTGTTCTGCATCAGAGTTTTCCAGCTGAGGCCCACAAATCCCTAGATGTCTGTGGCCAAATTCTCAGGGCTCCAGGAGTTCTTAGAAAAAGGTATCTTTTTTTTTTTTTTTTTGCGGTACACGGGCCTTGCACTGTTGTGGCCTCTCCCATCGTGGAGCACAGGCTCCGAACGTGCAGGCTCAGCGGCCATGGCTCACGGACCCAGCCGCTCCATGGCACGCGGGATCTTCCTGGACCGGGGCACGAACCAGGCAGGCGGACTCTCAACCACTGCGCCACCAGGGAAGCCCAGAAAAAGGTATTTTTACTGAGATAACAATCTAGAAAAATTGTGATTATCTCACTGACAAGAAAGCAGATATGGTCATGTGATGTTAGCGCTTGTATTTACGTGTCTGAGATCACATGTGTATTCCCAAAGTTCCTGAGATACTTTTTTAAAAAGGACTCAAATAATACATATGAGCTAAACATGAACAGAAAACTGAGTTACGAGGAAAAAAGGATCCACGCACCACTCAAGATTAACGAACCCTGCCCCACAGCACTGTGGGTGGAAAACCACCCCACGTTCTCTAGGCATAAAGGCTAATCTCTCTGTACCAAGCCCTCCCTCCCCAGAGTTGTGGGACCCTTAGCCCCTCTCCTGTGGGGTTACCATGGGCCCAGGCAGCACCGTTTAGTGGATCGCACCCAGGAGCAGGTGGGACCTAGAATTAACAACGTGAAGACACATTTTGGACTCGATTGCAAAGGGCCTGCGGTGAATTCCCGCACCTGTGTGCGCATCAGGCTCCAGTCTTTCCCCCAGCGATGCTGGGGTTTCCAGCCCTGTGTGCTGGACTCTGCCCTGGTTCACCTCTATTTCTTTACTAAGAGTGGAGCCAGCCCACTTGGTCAGGGCCTCTCGAGGGTCTGGTGAGGTCACATGATAAAAACAAGTGCCTTGTTTCCTGTCCTAGATGCTGGCTGTGGTCTGGCTCCCAACGAGAAGGTCAGCTCAGAATCACCGCAGGCCACTTGCCCGACTCTGACGCCCCTGTTAGCTTGACACTTGCTGCGGTGTCACACCCACTAGACCAGGCCTCCTTGGAGACAGACGCCAGTCCAGTTCAAGTACGTTCGCCCCGTCCTCAGACTGCTATAATCTGACGGCTGATGGGCTGGCCTGTGCTTTGAGGTCCCTGCCCCTCCGGTAGACATGCCTGTCCTATGTGACAACACGGAGGGGAGGGGGGCGCAGGGGGGGCTGAATTTAGCTGTAATGGGAATAAGTTAATACGACGTATAGAAGATCCTCTGTTGGGAAGTGCAGTGGAATGAACAGAAAAGTGAATGAAAACTGAAACGTTAGAGATACACACGAATGTGCTGAAGGATGCCTTGGGGCTTGAGGCCATCCTGAACGGTCCCGCTGAGCTCGCAGGCAGGCCTCCTGACTCCCCGCACCCACTGAGAAGGCACAGCCTTTGATGCAAGAAGCCTCATTTGTGCCTTACGGGGCGGCCCTAGACACGGACAGAATTAGCACCTAAAACGTGTAAGATTCCGCTTGTAAAGATGCGTTTAAAGTGAAATGCTGCTGTGCAGCGAGCTTTCTGACGAGGCCTGCAGAGACTCCTGGCCTCCTCTTCCCTCGTCCTCACATCTGAATTGCTCATCCTGACCCATTCCTTTTTTTTAAAAAAAAAATATTATTTATTTATTTAGTTCTGGCTGTGTTGGGTCGTCGTTGCTGCACGCGGACTTTCTCTAGTTGCGGCGGGCAGGGGCTACTCTTTGTTGTGGTGCGCGGGCTTCTCATTGCAATGGCTTCTCTTGTTGCGGAGCACGGGCTCTAGGTGCATGGGCTTCAGTGGTTGTGGCTCGCGGGCTCTAGAGTGCAGGCTCAGTAGTTGTGGCGCAAGGGCTTGCGGTGCGTGGGCTTCTCATTGCGGTGGCTTCTCTTGCAGGGCACGGGCTCTAGGTGCGCAGGCTTCAGTAGTTGCGGCACGTGGGCTCGGTAGTTGTGGCTCACGGGCTCTAGAGCACAGGCTCAGTAGTTGTGGTGCACGGGCTTAGTTGCTCTGTGGCATGTGGGATCTTCCCGGACCAGGGCTCGAACCCGTGTCCCCTGCATTGGCAGGTGGACTCTTAACCACTGTGCCACCAGGGAAGTCCTGTGACCCGTTTCTTATACCACATTCCAGCCCCCTCGCCCCTGGCCTCACTCTTGATCTCCTATTTCTGGCCTTGTCCTGACTTTCAGCCTCGACCCCGACACTGTCTTTCTGGCAATCCCCTTGGTTCCCAGCTGGCCAGGGCTTGGGGTGTCCATCTGTGACGGGCAACTTGGGAACACATTAGATGAGCACCTTTCCTGCCGAAGCCCTGGAAGCTCTGCTGATCGGGGGCTCTGCTCCCTGCCCCGTGAGTGCCCAGGTCATTGAGGGAGGCCATCGCCTCTTTACTAGCTGGGCAATCTGGAGACACTGCCCTCGCCCAGAAACCCTGGCCGTGGCTCTGACACCCCCGCCCCAACACATTTCCAACGGCTCCATTTAGCGGTAGGGCAAAAGGGAAAATTCAGGCTCTCGAAAAATATTTGTTTTCCCTTTTTAGGCAGAGTGACATTTTTGGTGTCCAGTCTGACAGGGATGCTGGAAAGACGGGTCACTTAGCGGAGGTGACACGTACACACCTGGGAGACCCTCTGGCCTCCCCTCTTACCTTTCACAGCTAGGTGGTCACCAAGTCCTTGAGATGCTGCCTCTGCAGCAGCACTTGGCACCGTCCCCTCTCTCTGTCTTCTCTGCCACTGCTATGTTTCTGACGCGTGTGTCACCTGATTATGCTGACTGGTCCCACGGTGCCAAGTCTGGACCACCCCTCACAACGCTGCTCTCTAGTGTTGCCAGAGAGCTTTCTAAGGTGCAGATCAGATCAAGTCATTGTTTCCAAGCTTTCCATAGTTTTCAGAAACTGCTGCACTCCCCTGACCTCCACCCGGTGTGCGCTCGTCGTGATCCGCACCCGCCCTGCTCTGCGCTGCCCTGGGTTCGTCACCTGTTTTGCTGGGATTCTCTTCGAGACCGTGAGATCCTGAGGGCAAGGGCCTGGCTTTTCCTTTTGCGTCCCTAGGGCCCAGCCTTTGAGATCCGGCATATGCTCAGTAAGTGAAGGCTAAATGAATAAAACGCATTTCAGGGATCGATAAAGAAACACACTGAGGGGCATCCCTGGTGCTCCAGTGGTTAGGACACTGCGCTTCCATCTTAGGGGCCACGAGTTCGATCCCTGGTCAGGGAACTAAGATCCCGCATGCTGCGGGGTGTGGCCAAAAAAAAAAAAAAAGAAAAGGAGGAGAAACACGCTGAAGCCCAAGTATCTCTCACGAGCTCTCAGACCTCACTTCCTCCTGACTCCTGTGTCAGCCTGGACCAGCAGGCCCCGGTGCTTGGTGAACGGCCTCCCTCACAGTGCAGAGGTGCACCAACCCCGAGAACACAGGCTTAGGGGGAGCGCAGGCAATGCGAAAAGAGGTGGGGACCAACCCTGCAGCAGGCGTAGGTGACGGCCCCAAGTGGCCGGGAAGGAAGGAGGCGGGGGACAGCTGGGGCTGGTACTGCTGTCGACGCCAGAGTAGTGTCCCGAGGTGCGGGGGGTCAGCGTGCACCAGGGCTGCTGAGAGGTCAGGAAGGTGGGACTGAAAAGTGCCCCACCGATTGCACAATTAGAAAGTTACTGTGACCCTGACAAAGAGGGCTATCAATGGCAGGAGGAGGGAGGGAGGGCAGGGATCCAGATGTGACTGCGCTGGGGAATGAGTGAGAGGCGGGGATGGGATGGGGGACAGGTAGTACCTGATTATACGCAAGAGAGAGAAGCGGGCGGCGTGGGATGGGAGACAGTTAAGTGGAGGGGTTTTTTGGTTTGTTTATTTGAATGATGCAAGAACCTCGAACAAACAGACATGGAAAGTAGCCAAAACAATGAAATAAGAACGAACAGAAGCAAATGAAAATTTCCACTGAAGCTCCTTATGGGTGTAACAAACTGTGGCAAAGGTCAGGATTACTGACGACGTATCAGTGGCGAGGCTGTAAATAGCAGGTGTCCAGGTGTCTCCTGGCTGACCTGACAGCTGGTCCTAGGAAGTGGGCCGTAGGTGACTCACCTCTCTAAATTCTGGGAGCTTAGTTCACAGGTAAGGCAACGCAGTGAGCAGCCAATTTCTGGCTAAGGATAAAAGCCAGGAGACAAGCAGGCGCAGGTAGGGAAGTGGTGAAATCGACCTCAAATGAGATGGAAGGGAACGGCCTTTGGGCTTGGGGTGGCCAAGACGAGGCGCCAGCCAAAGCCTGAATTTCAGACAAACAGTGAATAATTTTAAAATATAATTATGTCCTATGTGATATTTTGGACATACGGAGATTAAAAAAAATGATTGTTTACCTGAAACTCAAATTTAACTGGGCCACTTGTCCTTTATCTGGCAACTCTGTTTAGGGTACATACCTTTCTGCAGTATAACATTATGTTCTTTGAATCACAAAATGTTAGTTGTGAAATAAAGACCTCAGAGATGATCTCACTCACATGCTTATCTTATTTAAGAAAAGAACGAGGATTGGGACACAGATCTGCCTGCCTGCTATCACCTTGCCAGACAGAAGCAGGGGAGCTGGGGCCAGATCATACGGTCCCCAGGGCTGTCAGAGAAGAGAAATGCCCAGGAGACATCATGAAATTCTCTAAGAGGCCTTATTATAAAATTAATTTTATTATTAAAAAAGGAACACGCCACCTATTCTATGACATCTCTCGGAGCCCTTGAGGAAGAAGGTGCATTGTTAAATGGAGCGATCACATATAACATATCCTAGTCACAGAAAGGCTGAGAGATAATAGTTTATACTGGATACACTGGACATGAGCCCAAGGTTATGTCTGCTTCAGTCTCCATGGGCAACGGCTCACATGTTTGTAGGTAGGTGACCGATAACCATCTAGTGAAAAAAAATGCCACGTCAGTTCCTCTCAGGTTGGATCTAGTAATTTGAAACTACTTGTGGGATCACAGAGGATCAGTCCAGGAAACCAGCCTCATAATAAGAACCTGGGCAGGATAACAAAGACCAGGGCAGGGATCCGATTTATGGAAGTGGGAAGATGAAGAGTGTCGGTGAGGCTGGCATCTGATGAACCTCTTAAGAGTGTAGCTTGGTACTGAGCAAACCCCCACCAGGACCTGGACTCAGCTCTGTAAAGACTGACGAATGAAACACAAGATGGGGAAGACAGTCTTGGTCAAATACTTGAGAGACGCCGTGACTCATTCTTTAAAACGAATCTGTGGCTTCCTGTGTCTGACCAGAAGCTCAGGGCTAGACAGCAGCCTAAGCGCCTTGGCCGTGCTCCACAGCCTTTCACCTGGTTGTGACTCCCCAGATCCCGTCTCCTGCTCTGCCCCTGCAGCCCCTCCGGACACCCTGGGACTTGGATTCCTGCATGTTTCTGGCTCTGTGAGTGTGTCTGGCCCTGGAGTCTGACAGTCCCTGCCCTGACTTCTGCTCCTAAAGGATGCCGTTCCAGCCCACCTGGAGGCTGAGGGGTTACAAGTGCCCACATGGTCATCTGATGATCCCGTGCTGTAGCTGCTCTACACGCTTCTTCGGGGTGGCTTAATAAGAGTAACGAGAGACATTCTGATTCTTCTTCAGCTCAGCTAGGACCAATGGAAGAGGCGTCTCTATGCCTTACCTTTTCCTCTGGAAAACAGTGATTTCCAAAGTTAAGGAAGACACTGGATTGGAGGGTGACAAGGAGAAAGGGATGGCAGAGAAAGAGCAAATCTGCAGGACAGTTTGGTGAGAAGTAAAGGAACTTCATTCTCATCTGTTGGGCAGAAGGAAGCTGAGATGGGGGAGGGCCTCTCCTCAAGGAGCTGCATCCGAGGACCAATGTTAGTTGCTTCCGCGGTCTCGTAAGGAGTGACTGGGCTAAGGCTGTGTTATCGGTATGCGGGGTCAGGGGACAGCATACTTTGGGCTACACACAGAGGTTTCCCCAGGAATGCCAGTGACTGGAGATTCTGGTATTTTCTTCCTCACTCTTGCAGTCCTTTCTGCTCTTGAATCCCTATCAGGAGCCTGCTCCCACGCCCGGACTCCACGCAAAGAGACCAAATAATGCCCCCTCCCAGGCGACCTGATCCAGGCTTCTCCACTCCACTTCTCTCTCATGGGAATTCGGACCTGCAACTCAGACACAGCAACCCAGAGGTTCCCAAACATTACTGTGCCTTAGGACCATCTGGGGGGTCTGTAAAAAATGCAGAATCCGGACCCCTCACCCCACTAGAGTCAAGAGGATTACAGTAGAGCCTAGGTACCTGCATTTTCACAGGCACCACAGGTAGTTCTGCTGCACCAGGCCTACAGATCAATCCCCGTATTTTATGAAATACCATTCCAGTTAGTCTGTTTGGATGGAGGGGGGCCATGGAAAGCCAGGGCCATGGAGACCATAAGCACAGGCCAAAGCAGAGGGGAGGCCATGTGGCCCTGGTGTGCTTTGGGCAAGTTACTTAACCTCTCTGTTTCTTCAGTTCGAAAATGGAGTAATAACAGTATCCACCTCATAGGACCGAGAAGTAAACAAGTTAATATATTTAAAGCATGCAGAATAGCGCTGGATACAGAGTGAGGATGTGTCAGCTATTATTATTATAAGGCTGCTGATCCTGTTTCACTGGAAAAGGAAGAAATGGGGAAAAGGAAGTGGCAGCAGAAAGGGATGGCTTGGGGGAGAGAGGGCTTCGCTGGACGCTGGCGTCTTGCACTCTGCCTGCATGACACACCACTCCCCTGGTGTTCACACCACGCGGCTTGGGGCCTCTGACACTTTTTGGGTTTTCCACCTGTAATGCTCCCCTGCTGCTTCTTCACCAGCCTGCCTTTTAGGCATTCGTGACTCGGCTCAGGTCACTAGAACAGTCACATCTTTAGGAAGACCTGCCCCAAATCTCAGGTCAGGTGAAGCAGCGCTCCTTGGAGACCTTCCTCTGCCCTTGCCCTTGCGCTCTATCTCTGCTCTTACCATGGCATGATGAAAATGTATGTGCTCATCTTCTCCCTAGCCTGGGGGCTCCTGGAGGGGTGAGTCTGTTTCACTTACCAGTCTGGTCCCGGCTGTCAGCCCAGGCCAGGTGTGGAGCCAGGCAGAGGGGAACCTGGGATACCTGCTCTACTGTGGCTGGTCCTGCACAAGCCTCCACTACCCCCAGATGCACTCAGTGGGCTGGTGAGGGTCTTGAGTCTGAACTTGGTGGTCGGAGAAAGACTAATAGCCAAGTCAGAAACCACAAGCTCATTCCTAAGACCTCAAAGCCAAAGACTTGTCCTATGACTACATCCAAAAATAATTCAAAGAGTTAGGAGATTCATGAACTTGGTTTCTACCGCCTCCTTGAAAAAAAAAAAAAGGAAGGGATTAATATTTATTGAGCAGTTATACTTGCCAGGCTTTGGGTTCCAGATTTCGTTCAAATAAGGGGCCTGTGAGGCAAGCAGCACCCCTACTGTGTAGCTACGAAGCCATGATTTAAAAAAAAAAAAATTATTTATTTATTTATTTAGCTGCACTGGGTCTTAGTTGTGGCATGTGAACTCTTAGTTGCAGCATGCATGTGGGATCTAGTTCCCCAACCAGGGATAGAACCCAGGCCCCCTGCATTGGGAACGCAGAGTCTTAACCACTGGACCGCCAGGGAAATCCCCAAAGCCATGATTTCTAACACGCGGCTGTCGGCTGCCCGGCACTACCTGGCACAAAAGACGAAGTAATGGAAGACCCTCAGGTCTCATCCTGGAGGTGGACAGGAAGCCCACCCTGCAGACACTGGTGTATAATTAAATAGTGTTTTACTCTATGTAGCACGCCAGAGTGAGCGGCCATGGGGATTTATTTCACGAGGTTAACGAGGTTTCTAGGAAGGCCACGGGACAGTTTTATTAGTCAAATAAATTATGATACAGGTATCCCATGGAGTAGTATGGAGTACTGAAAAATGAACTATATTTGTGCTTGTATGTAAATATATATTTGTGAAGTATTGAAGGTATGGAAGTTTACACATCAAGAGGTTAACAGTGGTTTCTTCTGAGGAGAGAAGTGTATGGAAGGAGACATTCATTTCTTTCACTTGATATATTTTTGTACTGTTTGTTTTTACAATTAACATTATAAATGTTCTATTATTAAATGTTACTATGATTTTCATAACAGCTTGGTTGAGATTATAATTCACATGCTATGCAATTCACTCACTTAAAGTGCACAATTCAATGTGTTTTCGTTTTTAGTATGTTAACAGAGTCGTGCAACCGTCACGGCAGTCAATTTTAGGAGATTTTCATCACCTCAAAAAAATAAACCCCATTATGAGTCCCTCCCCACTCCCCTCTCCGCCCCACTCCTGGCAGCCACTGATCTACTTTCTGTCTCCATGGATTTGCCAGTTCTGGGTGTTTCGGATAAACGGACTCATACACTATGTGGCTGTTACCTGACTTCTTTTTTTTTTTTTTTTGCGGTACGCGGGCCGCTCACTGTCGGGGCCTCTCCTGTTGCAGAGCACGCTCCGGACGCGCAGGCTCAGCGACCATGGCTCACGGGCCCAGCCGCTCCGCGGCACGTGGGATCTTCCCGGACAGGGGCACGAACCCGTGTCCCCTGCGTCGGCAGGCGGACTCTCAACCACTGCGCCACCAGGGAAGCCCCTATCTGGCTTCTTTTTAGGTGCATCCACACTGTAGCATGTATCAGTACTTCACTCCTTTTTGTGGTTGAATAATATTCCACAGTGTGGATAGACCACATTTTGTTTGCCCATTCATCAGCTGATGGGAATTTGAGTTGTTTCTAACTTTTGACTACTGTGTACAGTGCTGCTATGAACATCCATGTACACGTTTTTGTTTGAATGTCTGTTTTCAATTCTTTTAGGTCTTTACTTTGGAATAGAATTGCTGGGTAATGGTAATTCTGTATTTAAGTTTTTGAGGAACTGCCAAACTCTTTTACATGATGACTGAACTATTTTACAAACCCACCAGTGCATGAGGGTTCCAATTTCTCTGAATCCCGGCCTACACTTGGTATTTCTCTTCTAATTTTATTCTTAAAAAATGGTTGGGCTTCCCTGGTGGCGCAGTGGTTAAGAATCGGCCTGCTGGGCATCCCTGGTGGCGCAGTGGTTGAGAGTCCGCCTGCCGATGCAGGGGACGCGGGTTCGTGCCCCAGTCCGGGAAGATCCCATGTGCTGCGGAGCGGCTGGGCCCGTGAGCCATGGCCGCTGAGCCTGCGCGTCCGGAGCCTGTGCTCCGCAACGGGAGAGGCCACAACAGTGAGAGGCCCGCGTACCACACACACAAAAATAAATAAATAAAATAAAATAAAATAAAAAATGGTCAACCTAGTCGGTGTGAAGTAGTGTCTCACAGTGGTTTTGATTTCTATCCTATAATGACTAATGACGTTGAGCATCTTTTCCTATGCTTATTGGCCATTTGTATATCTTTGGAGAAATAGCTATTCAAGTCCTTCATATCTTATTTTATCTGTTATGTATACTATACTCTATATAGTATATAAGGAATATTACATTTATATCTATCTACCTATCGATATCTGGATATTAATTCCTTATCAGATGTATGATCTGCAAATATTTTCTCTCATTCTGTGAGTTGTCTTTTCACTCTCTTGATAGTATGCATCAGGCACTAAAGTTTTTAATTTTGATGATGAAGTCTATTTTTTCTTTTGTTGGTTGTATATGCTTTTGGTGTCATATCTAAGAGGGCTTTACCTGACCCAAGCTCATGAAGATTTGCTCCTATATTTTCTTTCAAGAGTTTTATAGTTTTAGCTCTTATATTTAGGTCTTTTTGAGCTAACTTTTGGGTTTAGTGTAGGGAAGGGGTCCAAGTTTGTTCTTTCGTATGTGGATATCCATTTGTGGAAAAGAGTATTGTTGCCCCATTGAACTGTCTTAGCAGCCCTGTTGAAAACCAATTGACTGTATATATGAGGGTAACAGTATTATTAAAGAAAGAAAGAAAAAGAAAACCTAAAAAAGAATAGATCCTATAAATCCTTCCAGTACAGAAACTGGCTAGTTAAGCTGTGGCTCAGCCTTGCAGAACTAGGTCTACCTCACCATGACAGTTTTGCCAAAGTACGACCACATCGTCTTAAATTGCAACACATACAGGCAGCTGCAATTTTTCTTATCCCAAGCGCTCTCTGGAACATCCCACAAATGACTAAGAATTATTTCTTGGAACTTGGTGTTATGGAGAAATAATCTGAAAAACTGACCCAATAACCTTTCTTCTGGATCCTAACACTCTTTGTCTATAAGACTTGCATGGTAGAGAATTAGTTGCCTCTTATCCAAAGTTTTTGGTGCCTAGTACAATTTTTGTAGATGCTCTAGACTGAATATTTGTGTCCCCTCAAAATTCGTACGTTGAAACCTGTTTCCCCAATGTGATGGTATTTGGAGGTGGGGCCTTTGGGAGGTGATGAGGTCATGAGGGCAGAGCCCTCATGCATGGGATTAGTGTCCTTATAATAGAGACCCTGGAGAGCTCCCTTGCCTCTTTTGCCAGGAGAGGATACAGCAAGAAGAGAGCCATCTGTGAACCAGTAAACAGGCCCTCACCAGACACCAAATCTGCTGACACTCTGATCTTGGACTTCTCAGCCTCCAGAACGGTGAGACATAACTTTCTGCTGTTTGTGAGCCACCCAGTCTACGGTATTTGGTTATTAAAAGGGCTGCTGTTTAGTTTTTTACATCCCTATTCAGCTCTCTGATGCAAGGACCCCAGCATGTCACAGTGAACACAGTCTACCGTGGATGTCATGAAATGTACCGGTGCTTAGTAAAATGGAAAGCACTTAAAAGTGTGTCAGCTGTATTGCCAAGCTGAGCACATAAACCTCCATTTGTAGAAGAACAGCCATATCTAAACACGTCCTGCTCTGCTCTGGATAAGATCTAGGCGCTTGAGGTAAAGTCGCCATCTCATCCAGTCATTGTACGTATAAGAAAAGAGAAGCCCAAAGAGGGGACATTATTTGCCAAAGGGAACACAGTCGGTTTGTGGCAGAGCTACAACCTGAAGCCCCATTTCATGACCCCTGGACCAGAGCTCTTTCCGTCATACTGTACTTCCCTCATTTTCTTTTCTCTGGTCTTGATTTCCTCTTACTCATTCTCCCTTCAACTGCTAGCAGGACTCCTAGGTGGAAATATGGACTTCCACTTACAGTGCCAGTAACACTTCCACTTCACTCTCTTCCCTCAGACGCCATCGAACACAACAAAAGGAATAACAGTTATAGAGCATCGACTTTGATGAAGCAAAAAAACCCCCACCATATCAGAAAATCAGAAAACATAAACATACCCGCCCAATACTGTAAGATCTGCCCCAGAAAGAGGGGCATACAGCTGGCCAGCAGATGCTCTACCTTGCATCTGCTTTTAGCAGGATTTGAAAGTCCCTCAAAGTCAAGCCTCACCATCCTCAGAGGCACCAGTACTCTTTGATTAGCACTGTGAGAACCAGAGATAATAACGGTCAAGGAGAAGCACACTTTGAAGGAGAATCATGTTGATAAGCTATTTCTGGTGATGTGACATCATGTCTCCTTGCCCCAGGAGAGTACCAAAAGGCGAATAAGAAAAAACACAAGGGCTTCCCTGGTGGCGCAGTGGTTAAGAATCCGCCTGCCAATGCAGGGGACACGGGTTTGAGCCCTGGTCCGGGAAGATCCCACATGCCGTGGAGCAGCTAAGCCCATGCACCACAACTACTGAGCCCACGTGCCACAACTACTGAAGCCCGCATGCCTAGAGCCCGTGCTCCGCAACAAGAGGAGCCACCGCAATGCGAAGCCCTCGCACCGCAACAAAGAGTAGCCCCCGCTCGCCGCAACTAGAGAAAGCCCGCGAGCAGCAACGAAGACCCAACGCGGCCAAAAATAAATAAATAAAATGAATTAAAAAAAAGAAAACGCACGAAAAATCTAGGTGCCTCCATGATAAAGGAAAGAGAATATCTGAAGAGCTGCAGCTGAAGACAGTTAACATTCAGTAGACGTTTCGGATGGCCTAACCACTGGACCGCCAGGGAATTCCCAGAAATAATATATTTTAAAATAAATCTAATGAAACTTTTGGCTTACAAGTAATGTATGCTCACTATCAAAACTATGGAAAATACAGAAAAGTGTAAAGAAAGTATACACTGCTTTTTAAACTCAACATTATATTATGAACATCTTCCTGGGTTATTAACTATGCAGAGAAAACTCTGAATTGTGGTTTCATGTTCTGGACCGTGGCTATATAATTCATTGCCTACTGCTAAATTAGGTTGCTACCAACTTTTTGCTATTGTGAAGAGTGCTGTAATGAGTATCACAGTACACAGTCACCCTGAATCCTATTTTTGTGGTATATTTGCAGCCTCTTTCCAGGAGTAGAATCAGCCACAAATACATGCTTTGTTAAGCCCACCCTCCCTGGTCCCACTCTACTTCTGTACTGACTTATGTGACTTATGTGACTTAAAGACCCAGCCTCCCTTCAGCTCCCAGAATAACCCGCCTTTGAAGTAGCAGGGAAGCGGCTTTCCAAGTTCACACAGTAGCTCCGCATCAGCTCGGTCCACTTCGGTCTCCTCCCCTGGTTCCTTTTCTAGGAAACATTCCTGTCCTGCGCGCCCTTTGGGAGGACGGGAGCCCTGCTCTGCTCTTGCCAACTGGAACTGGAGCTGTGCCCTTGCCCTGTGCCCAGGCACTTCCGTGTGTATTTGGAGAAAGGCTGCGAGGAGCTTTGTTTTCATCCCTTATAGTGAGAGGACGCTTGGTCAGATCCACTTTGGCAGTTGGCATACGGTCTTTCCCGGTTTTTTTGGGGGGAAGGCCCTTACTGGGTCGAGAGAGAGAGAGGGGGTTTAATTACCAACATGACCCCAACAGTCCCAGACTCTCTGCTTTGTGGCTTCTCTTTCACTGTATGATTTGTGTAGATTTATTGGAAAACACAAAGAGTTCCAGGAACTGCTAGCAAGCCAGGCTCATTTACGGTTTATACTAGGTACTGGATTCTGTTTCCTTGTTCAGCTCAAATTAGTCTGTCAAAGTCTTGGGCTTGTTAATGCCGGAATGGTGTTAAGACAAGCACTGGGAATGAGATTTTCATGACGCTGAACCTTTAGGACAGTGGAGCCAAGCTTATAGAATGGCAAAAATCAAGAGATGTAGACAAATTCTTCCAAACCAAAGTACTCACTTAGGACTTTCCGGAAGGTTAAAAATAACTACGCAAGTCAGGGATCAAGACTGTTTCACTTAATTAAAAAGTGGGAACAGTCTCACTGAAGTCTCAGAAATTGGTTTGCTAATCACCATTTCTGGGTAAATGAAGAAAAAGTGAGGAAGGGTGTTGAGACGCTTCGGTATCATCTAAGTTCTCGAGACCACACGTTTACGTGCTGCCACAGGAAGAAAGCTTCTGGTATAAGCGGAGTCATTCATTTATTCAACAAACATGAACTGAGCAACTACTATGTGTCAAGGGTTAAGACAGAGGTTGCGGATACAGGAATAAAAGATATAGAGGGGCTTATGGCGCAGATTAAAAAATTAGTGTATGTGCTAGGATAGAACGGGACAATGAGAATATAACCGAAGTGCCTAAGAAAATCTGGGATGGTGCTGCAGAGTCTAAGGTAATCTTGAGCTGGGGTTTGAGGGATGAAGAGGTGTTTGCTAGAGGGCCAGGGTGTGGGGTGCTGGGAAGAGAGGAAGCGTGTGGAAGAGGGCCAGGCACATGAATGGGTGTGGACGCAGAGGAAAGCGTGGTGTGTTTGTGGCCCAGCTTACATACGAGGACACAGGTTGGGGCGCTGGGAGTCCTCCCTGTTTTAGTTGTGGGAATAGCTGTGACGTGGCATCGCAGGTGCAGGACGATGGGAGCATGGATCAGACCACGATCAGTTCTGAGACCCCATAAGTTTTGCCCAACAGTTGGTCATTGGGCCCGGAAGCATTTTAATGGGCCTGGGTTATAACCGGAGGGTCTGCGGGGGTCAGGCCCCCCGCATTTCCAGCCAGAGCCCTTTGGAGCAGCTTATCTGACCCTGTGCCCGCTCATCCTCCAGAATGAGGCCCATGAGACAAGCACAGTGTTTATAAAAAGGCTTCAAAGCATTATTATCTTTTCAAGGAATTCTATTCTATGTTTTGAACTTATCAAACCAAATATTATCAAAACGTACGCAGAATTATTTCTAATTTAGCCTTCACTTGTAGGGATAGAAGCTGAGTACAGAGGGAAGAATGTTTTATTAGGTGGAGTAGTCTTTAAAAAATATAATACATCAATATAACCGTTTCATTGTGCTTCACTTTATTGCGCTTCAGAGATGCTGCATTTTTTTTTTTTTTTTTTTTTTTTTGGCGGTACGCGGGCCTCTCACTGCTGTGGCCTCTCCCCTTGCGGAGCACAGGCTCCGGACGCGCAGGCTCAGCGGCCATGGCGCACGGGCCCAGCCGCTCCGTGGCATGTGGGATCTTCCCAGACCGGGGCACAAACCCGTGCCCCCTGCGTCGGCAGCGGACTCTCAACCACTGCGCCACCAGGGAAGCCCGCATTTTTTTAATAAATGGAAGGTTTGTGGCAACCGTGTGAGAGCAAGTCTATTGGTGCCACTTTTCCAACAGCATTTGCGCTCTTCATGTCTCTGTGTCACATTTCAGTAATTCTTGTAACATTTCAAGCTTTTTCATTATTATCATCATATTTGTTATGGTGATCTATGATCAATGATCTTTGATGTTATTATTACAACTCGCTGAAGGCTCAGATCGTATCTATTTTTTAATTAAGCTATGTATGTTGTCTTTTTAGACATAATGCTACTGCATACTTAATACGCTATAATGTCGACGTAACTTTTATATGCACTGGGAAACCAAAACGTTCCTGTGACTTGCTTTATTGTGATATTCGCTTTATTGAAGTGGGCTGGACCCCAACCTGTGATATGTCTGAGGTCTGCTTGTACTTTTTTTTTTTTTACATCTTTATTGGAGTATAATTGCTTTACAGTGTTGTGTTAGTTTCTGCTGTACAACCAAGTGAATCAGCCATATGTATACATATATCCATCCCCATATCCCCTCCCTCTTGAGCCTCCCTCCCAGCCTCTCTATCCCAGTCCTCTATGTCATCACAAAGCACCGAGCTGATCTCCCTGTGCTATGCGGCTGCTTCCCACTAGCTACCTATTTTACATTTGGTAGTGTATATATGCCCATGCCACTCTCTCACTTCGTGCCAGCCTACCCTTCCCCACTGTGTCCTCAAGTCCGTTCTCTACATCTGCATCTTTATTCCTGCCCTGCCACTAGGTTCATCAGTACCATTTTTTTTTTAGATTCCATATATGTGCGTTTCTGCTTGTACTTTAAAAAGTAATATAGGCGGGCTTCCCTGGTGGCACGGTGGTTGAGAGTCCGCCTGCCGATGCAGGGGACACGGGTTCATGCCGCGGTCCGGGAAGTTCCCACATGCCGCGGAGCGGCTGAGCCCCTGAGCCATGGCCGCTGAGCCTGCGCGTCCGGAGCCTGTGCTCCGCAATGGGAGAGGCCACAACAGTGAGAGGCCCGCGTACCGCAAAAAAAAAAAAGTAATATAGGCTTCCTGAAAAAGCAAAAGCGAAATAAAACTGTACAGAATTCTGTGGAATTAAGAAGTGCAAGTGTCCTTCCCTGGTCCAGTTAAGTAGCAGCTACTATTAACGAGTCTGGTATATGTTCTTTTAGAAATTATCTATGTGTACGGAAAAGTGTGTTTACTTTTTGTTTTGTTTTGAAATGTAAATGAAATAATTCTATGGACTCTTCCTAATATATTAAGAAGCACAAAAGCAACAAATGAATACTAAATCTGTGGGTTGCATTTCCCAATCACATTCAATTCCCAAGTACCCTGGAGAGGGTCTCTAAGCCCCTTCTAGGCCTGAACCTTGGCACAGTGAACGTTTCTGCAAACTCAGCAGTGGCGACGGTCAGGCCAACACCTACTACCCGGCTCCTGGACCTTGAACTGTTCTCCTTCTTCAGCATCTAGCACAGCGCCTTTCCCAGTCCAGGCACTTAATATGCATCTGTTAATAACATGCAGTTAAATATCATATGGTTCATTAAATCAGCAGAACCCACAGATATTAAGGAGCTAGGTACAATCACCCAAAGTATCCATTTGGTTGTCTGATTACTGAGATGCCTTCTCATCTTGAGACCTGAACTTTTTTCCCTCTTTAAGGCGTTGGATAAGGGTTTACTTTAAAAAAAATTGTATTTATTTATTTATTTGGTCACATAGGCTCTTAGTTGCAGCACGTGGGCTCCTTAGTTGTGTCATGCAAACTCTTAATTGTGGCATGCATGTGGGATCTGGTTCCCTGACCAGGGATCAAACCCGGGCCTGCTGCATTGGGGGCGCGGAGTCTTATCCACTGCACCACCAGTGAAGTCCCTGGATAAGGGTTTACCTGACTGAGCTCCTCTGGCTAAACGTCTCCCTGAAACCCAGCCACGAAGTTCAGAACAATGGAAGACAGCAGACAACATCAACCAAATGTTCTCTTAAACACGCATTGGTCTTCCAAATACACTAACAAAGTGGTGACCTACTTTCTCGCAGAAAGTCAGGAATCAGTTCCGTCTTCCTTTCTGCTTTCGAGTCCTAGCACTGACTGCCATTTGTTAAATGTCTTAAGCTTTAGTTTCTTCGTGTGAAACTGAAAAAGGATAATAAAGACCTATCTTTCTACAGTTAGTGGAAGAATTAAATGAGATGACCTTTGTGAAATTGTGAGTCCCTTCATGGAGTTGACAAAGCACGGTGACCACAGAGCCTCAGCTGGAACGCCAGCTCTACCACATATTAGCTGGATGACCCCGGGCCAATGACTCAACCTCTCACTAGGCCTGTTTCTTATCTATAACGTGGAAGAAGTAATTGGATTATTTTGAAGGTTTTAAGATCACGTATTTAGTATGGTCTTTGGCACTGACAATAACAGTTTAATATACATTTACCATTATTATTCCGAGTGTAGGTCCTCCATAAAACTTTTTCTTTTTCTCTTTCTCCCCTTCATTCTTCTCCTTGACCCATCTAAATAACCCAAAGCAAGATTCCAAAGCTCTGCTTTTTCTGGGTTAGGAAATGAGAAGCTGAAAGACTAAAAGTTGCAGGTTGCTAGGGACTGAATTGTGTCCTCCCACAATTCATGTGTTGAAGCCCTAATCCACAATGTGACTGTATTTGGAGACGGGGTCTTTAGGAGGTAATTAAGGTTAAGTGAGGTCATAATGGTGGGACCCTAACCCTATAAGACTGGTGGTCTTATAAGAAGAGGAAGAGAGAAACTTCTCTCTCCCTGCTACATGTGAGCAGTGAGGAGACGGCCATCCGCACACCAAGAAGCAAACTCTCTCCAGAAATCGACCCTGCTGCACCTTGATCTTATACTTCCAGCCACCAGAACTGTGAGAAAAAAATACATTTCTGGGGACTTTCCTGGTGGCTCAGTGGTTAAGACTGCGCTCCCAATGCAGGGGTCCCGGGCTTGATCCCTGGTCAGGGAACTAGATTCTGTGTGCATGCCGCAACTAAGAGTTTGCATGCTACAACTAAGGAGCCCACCTGCTGCAACTAAGGAGCCCACGTGCCACAACTAAGACCCAGCGCCACCAAATAAGTAAATATTAAAAAGAAAAACTTCTGTTGTTTAAGCCACCCAGTCTCTGGTATTTTGCCATGGCAGCCTGAGCAGACTAAGATACCTGGTTTCCTTGAATCTTCAAACTGGCTTCTTGAAGTATTTATTTTTAAGAAGTTTACTAACCCCCTCCTGTAGCATCTTCAAAGTAGGGGATATTGCTGAAGCTGCATGATCTTCGGGATATGTAAAAATTGTAATAAATTAAGTCAGAGTCTTCGTTTCTTATCAAAAGGATGCATGAGCCAACATGAAGAGGCCAAAGAGGAGACAACTGGAGTATCAAAGAACACAATGACTTAAACTGAAAATCCGAACACGTGAACACAGAAGTTCCTAATGAAATAAAGCAGTGGCCTCCCCATCCAAGAAACAAACAAACAAACAATGGGTTACCATCGGAGGTATGTAGGGGATCAACTCCTATTCTGAAAACGGCGATTAAAGGGAAAGAATTAAGCATTTAGCCTGTCTTTTGGGATCAAAGTACCTATCAGGATAACTAAATAGCCCCAGTTGATAAAGTTCTGCTTTATAGAAGAATATATAGCTAATACATTTGGAACGCAGGAGACATTTAGAAAGTCACCGTTTTGCAACTTCTAGTTCATTAAGGATTCGTGAAAGCACCGCGTGAAAGGCTGATGTGGGTCTTTACAGTGAACGGGGCGGCCATTGCCACGTGAGCTCACTAAGAGTGAGGCACACAGTATGTGTGACAGACAGTCACATGCGTGACTAAAAGTGAGACAGATAGTACATGTCCTGAAATGACGGAACAGGGAGTACACAGTGCAGCTTCTTGCCCCTGAAAGTTAGCGTTCATTTCCAGTTTGCAAGAAATATGGAGGATAGAGGAACTGCTTAGGTAAAACCACGAGGGAGCAGACAGACAAATCCTTCTGTACGACAACTGACTCAGGTTTTCAACAATCAGTGCAAGGTCGGGGGGGGGGAGGGACACGCAGAATATCAACCAGGTATAATGTGTGCACTCTGTCTACATCCTGATTTGAACAAACCAACTGTGAAAAGACATTCATTTTTGAGCTACTTGGAGTAGCTCAAAATGGACTGTGCATTGGAGACATCAAGGAATTGCTGTTACTATTAATTTTGTTAGATGGATAATAATGACATTGTGCCTGCATGAAAAAAAAGTCTATCTTCTTAAGAGATGTATCCCGAAGTACGTAGGGATAGAATAACCTGATGGTTGGGTTTTCTTTTTAAAATACTTCACACACAGGAGGGATAAATTGGGAGACTGGGATTGACACATACACACTACTATATATAAAACAGATAACTAATAAGGACCTACTGTAGAGCACGGGAAGTCTACTCAATACTCTGTAATGGCCTATACGGGAAAAGAATCTAAACAAGAATGGATACATGTATATGTATAACTGAGTCACTTTGCTGTACACCTGAAACTAACACAACAGAGTAAATCAACTCTACTCCAATAAAATTTTTAAAAAAATATATAACAGCTAAGTTACAACTGCAAAAAAACCACAACTTCACACACAACAGATGTTATGTGGGGTTAGATGAAGTACGTATGGCAAAGGCTTGACAATCACTGGTCTCAGATTATAGGCATGTAGGGTTCGTAATACTGTTCTTTACACTTTTGACTCTTTTTTTTTGGCTGCGGCATATGGGATCTTAGTTCCCTGACCAGGGGTCGAACCTGTGGCCGCTGCAATGGAAGTGCAGAGTCTTAACCACTGGACCTCCAGGGAAGTCCCTGAAATTTTTTATAATAATTTTTTTTAAAGATTCAAGAGAAGCAGCTATCTTAAGACAAAATCTGAACAGAAGTTGAAAAAATTCACTTGCACTACACTGTCACTTAAAAACAAACGTGAAACTATTTTCTGTAGACTTCTCAAGTAAGATGTTCTTATCCACCCACGTTATGTTTGTGTCTGTTCAGTGTACCACTGCATTTTTATTGCCAATGAATTTCCACTTGTTAAAAGATAAGTTTACCTGTTGTCAATAATCATTACGTTGGAGGGTGGAATCCCCAAAACATCACAGCTCTGCAAAAGTTCCTTCTTACGAGTCTCCCCTTGATTGTAGTAATTTCCTGAGGATAACAAATACACAGTTGTCGATTTCTTTATCAGTGGAGATCTATCGTTCACTCATTCTTATCTCATCTTGTTCCCTATAGGATTTAAGCTACCTGAAAATTTTGTGGTGGTGATAAAAAGTTGAAGAAGACGCAACGCTAGGGTTACTATCAGACACTCCTGTGAGAAGCCGTCTTTAGAATCACCTTTGAATTCTTCCCCATCTCTGTGTCTCTCCCTGTGTCTGTCCATCTGCCTGCCTGTCTATGTACCTTTCAGCTCCAAGCTACAGGCTTTGAGCACCTGCTTTGCAGTTAAACAGATTTAGGACTGACCCTTCTGTAACCACTCAGAACAAGTCAGGTATCTGGACACACTATTTGTTTGGGCCCCTTATTATTTAATCTTATTTATTTTTTAAATTATAGTTGATTTACAATGTTGTGTTAATTTCTGCTGTAGAGCAAAGTGACTCAGTTATACACATATATACATTCTTTTTAAAATATTCTTTTCTATTAAGGTTTATCACAGGATATTGAATACAGTTCCCTGTGCTATACAGTAGGACCTTGTTGTTTATCCATCCTACATATAATAGCTTGCGTCTGCTTATCCCAAACTCCCTCCCCCACTCCCCTTCCCCTTGGCAACCACAAGTCTGTTCTCTTATGTCTGTGAGTCTGTTTCTGTTTTGTAGATAGAGTCATTTGTGCCATATTTTAGATTCCCTGTATAAGTGATATCATATGGTATTTGTTTCTCTTTCTGACTCACTTCACTTAGTATGATAATCTCTAGTTGCATCCATGTTGCTGCAAATGGCATTATTTCGTTCTTTTTTATGGCTGAGTAGTATTCCGTAGTATATATAAACCACACTGTCTTTATCCATTCATCTGTCGATGGACATTTAGGTTGTTTCCATGTCTTGGCTATTGTGAACAGTGCTGCTGTGAACATAGGGGTGCATGTATCTTCTTGAATTATAGTTTTGTCCTGGTATATGTCGTTTGGTCCCCTGTAAATTGATAGTCTTCAAATATCTGTTAAGCACTTATTTAAAGAGGCTGCTACTCCTGAGTGTTACAGGAAAATAGCCTCCGTCAGAGTTTAGTAACCAGCTCTCCCAGCATGTCCCCGGGGATCTGGACCACATCAGCACCCCAGATAGCTTGCGAAGTCTTTATTTTCCCAACACAGACACTATACTTCCCAAGAATGGTTCTGTTAAGTAACGGCTCTGTATCCTTACAAATAACATACGGTGACGTTTTGGTACCACTTAAATTGCCCTTATGAGCAATTGTCTAGCTACTGGCCCCCTTAATTCAACCCTCCAGCAGATAACTGCATGTGTGCTTTGTGCTAGTTACTTAACTCTCCTGAGCCACGGTTCCTGTACCTGTGCAGTGGGGATGATGGACGTCTGTCTCCAAAGGCTTTCCTAAGGATTATATGATGAGACACATCGACCTAGTCAGGTGCTCAGTGTTTCTCTTCTCTTCCCTTGACTGCTTTCTCTTTCCCTTCCCCCTCCTCCTCTCCTTTCTTCCTGAATTATAATTCTCCCTCATCATCCAGATCAAATGC
Organism: Pseudorca crassidens; assembly: GCF_039906515.1. Lineage (NCBI taxonomy): Eukaryota > Metazoa > Chordata > Mammalia > Artiodactyla > Delphinidae > Pseudorca > Pseudorca crassidens. Next base: position 5,305,792 of record NC_090314.1, on the reverse strand, counting down.
CATTCCCTCTGGGAAGCCTTCTGCTCGTTTCCCCGGCAAGCAGTCATTTCCAGTATTCTGCTCAGAAATGTGAACTTTCCTCCGTGATCTGATTATTAATGCCTAAATGTCATTGACCTGAAAAGCCACTCTGTATCATCCTGGTGTCAGCGCACTGCAGGCACTCCAGAGGCCCCGAGCAGAGAGTGGCTCTGCTTACTGTTCCAGAAAACTCAGAAAGGAACTCCCAAGTGAAACCTTTCAACTTTGGCAGGGGTTACTCTAGGGCTAGTTTTGAACTGTTTGAACCCGGATAGGAGACAGTCATTACATTGTATCTGATAAAAGGACTAACCCCCAAAAGACTCCAGAAAATAGCTTAATTTTGTACTGTTCTCATCACAGATTTTTGAGTCAAATAGAAATTGTCAATTTTTGTGATGGTCATTATATTTTAGGTTCCCCTCTCCTATTTTATCTCAAGGTTACTTATCTTCGGTGATAAGTGAATAGTCTAACGTACACTAGTGATGGGCTTCCTAACCTCAGAGGCCGAGCATGTTAGACTCTGGTTACAGTTGTGAGAAACAGCTTAGAAGTGAGGCCAAGGTGTTTTTGGACCTGGTTTTATTGCTTTGTGTTTGAACTGAGGAACTTAGAACAAGTTAGGGAGTTGAAGTCAGAGAGCATTTTCAACATTTTCATTCACTCTGGTGAACGTGTAAGCACTTCAGTGGAGTAAGTGTCTGGGACCCTCCAGCAGCTCCTGACTGGCATTCTCTAGAACAGTGTCCCCTGGGTGCATGTGGGGTGCACAGGACCATCTGCTGGGGTGGAGGAAAGGTTTTGGAACTTCTCCTCCTAATTTGTTTACCTTGTCCTTTATACATGTCAACTTTCATTGTTTTAGACTGTACACATTAAATCAGTGGTCTAGTTACTTAATATAATTATAAATAAATACACATATAATGGGAGTATATGTTCAAAAACTTTTACCAATAGGAAAATGTGACCCCAAAAAAAGCTTGGAGATCATTATTCTAGAAGGCAGAAAACAAATGGGATTAATGTAGATTTATTTATATAGAACTACATTGTGTGTGTGTGTGTGTGTGTGTGTGTGTGATAACTAATACTTAGTAATAACTAGCAAACATAATGACATTTAACAGAAATTAAATTCACTTTGTAAAAGACCCACATTTACACAGCACAATGTATAAAGGTAGACATTTGTTTTACCTTAAAAATTCATTTATTTATTCTAAATAGGTAAAAAGACTTACATGGTTAAAAATACAAAGAAACAAGACCGTATAGATATTTTTTTAAAAAGCCCCTCTCCCACTCCTCTAGTTACCCATTTTCCTACCCTGGAAGTTTTAATTTGTTAGAATGGGAAGTGGTTTGAGACTCAAGGCATCGTGGACCCAATACCTGGCCTTCCACTAACTTTGTGAACCTGAAGAGATTCTTTAAGTTCCTGGGTTTCAGGAATGCTAGCAAGGGTTTTCCTTGAACATGACTAAGCTAATTCTAAAATGTATTGGGAAGAAAAAAAGGTCCACATTGTCTCAACTATAAAATGGGGGAGTTTAGGTTCTCTACCACTTAGGGTCTACCCGGGAAAACAGAAACCATATCAAATATCTACATCAGTAAGAATTTAATGAAAAGAATTTGAAACGTAGCTGATGGAGGAATTGAGGGCCAAAGAGGGAAGAGTGAGAGACCTAGAGTGTAGTGATGGAGGAAGTAACTACCAGCCCTAGGCTGGAGAGGTAAGAGGAGGCAATATCACTCAAGCCCAAACCGGGTTCCCCAGGAGCTGAAACCCAAAGAGCTGGCCACCTTCCGTTAGAAGGTGTCCACAGAGCCCAGCTGGAGAAATCACGATGTGCGTATGTGTGATACACACACACACAGGGGAAGGATCATGCCCCTCTGATGAGCAGTTTGAAAGATGGAAGCAGCAAGAGGAGAGGGGCCCAAGAGGCGGGATTTGCGAGGATGTCTCTCTCGAGCTGAAGACAGACGGATAAATCCTGTCTAAGCCGAGTGAACAGGCATGGGGGCTCTAGAGCCACTCACCCGTTTGGTTCATCGAATACCAAGACTCTCCTAGACTCGGCCAAGGGTTTGTGACCGCGCGGGGCGCCAGTGGGGACTCTCAGAAAGAAATAGGAAAGAGGAGGAAAAGGGGACAGGGCCTGGGTTGGTGGCATACTGGGGAGTGCCCTCCATGTGCGGGCCATGTCATAAACAGTTTGATAACATTCTTTTTTTCTATCCTTTTAGTCCTCTGGCTTTCTTGCCCAGCTTTCGAAATTTTCGAGATATACATACACAGATATATTTTTTACAAAATAGGGCCAGAGATATGTAACCTTTGAGTCCTGTTCTGAAGTTTCTATCACTCTCTTAAACATAATTCATATTTATCTTGTTTATTTTATTTTTTTGGCTGTGCCACGTGGCAAAAAAACCTTAGTTCCCCAACCAGCATCTTAGTTCCCCAACCAGGGATCAAACCTGTGCCCCTTGCAGTGGAAGTGCAGAGTCCTAACCACTGGATCGCCAGGGAAGTTCCCATAATTCATATTTTAAATATTACTAATTTATCCCATTCTTAATAAGATGCAGTCAATCTTAAGATCATATATTTTTAGAAATCCCAAATGTATTGAGTTAGAAAGAAAAGAGTAAAATAGATGAGACTAACACTTTTGAGCCTGGATCTAAATTTATCTCAATAAGGAAAATTCTGAATAATTATTCATGATTAAAAAGCAATAGTGAGGGACATCCCTGGTGGCACAGTGGTTAGGAATCCACCTGCCAATGCAGGGGACACAGGTTCAAGCCCTGGTCTTGGAAGATCCCACATGCCAAGGAGCAACTAAGCCCGTGCACCACAACTACCGAGCCTGCGCTCTAGAGCCCGTGAGCCACAACTACTGAGCCCGCGTGCCACAACTACTGAAGCCCACACACCTAGAGCCCGTGCTCTGCAACAAGAGAAGCCCGCGCACTGTAATGAAGAGTAGCCCCCACTTGCTGCAATTAGAGAAAGCCCGCGCGCAGCAACGAAGACCTAGCGCACCAAAAACGACAAAAAAAAACAAAAAACAAATCGGGGGAAAAAAAAGCAATAGTGAAAATAACCTTATAAGTTCTGTTTTAGGAAATATGGTGAGTCAGATGTCTGGAGAAACCCCCATAGAATACCTGAACATGTGAAATAAAAGGCAAGCATGTTTTAGAATGTATGGCTGAGCTGGCAGGAAAGTAAGGGCTGTCTTTGGAGGTCATAAACAGTAGGTAAGCACAAATCCAGATAGGTAGGGTGCAGCTGAAGCCAGGTCAGCTGGTGGCCTGAAGTTGGGCCAGGAGATAAAACTTGGGCACGAATAAGGAAACCTCCACACAAAGATAGGACCCTCAGAAGGCAATACCTGCAGTGGGTGAACTAGGGGAAAAACCACCCGAAACAGAGATGGTGGGGCTACTTCTGTGTCTTAGACTTGTTTCTAGTGGAAGGGAAAATAAGAAAAATGTCACCCCCTGAGAACTGTCAACGACACACTCGCCTTCACTTGGTGTGGCACACTGTAGTTTCCAAATGTAGCCACTGCAATAATTCTAGTCCACATGCACTTCTAGAACCTTGCTGCTTCCTATCAAGAGGTGGTATTTCTCTCTTTGAACCTGGATGTGACTTGTGACGGCCTTGACACACAATGCAGTCAAAGTGATATACGTGCTTTCCAAGGCTAGGCCACAGCAGGCAAGGCGGCTCCCCTGAGGGCAGGCCCTCTCGCATACTTGCCCAGGAACCCCGTCACCAGGCTGTGAGGAAGCCCAGGCTACATGGATTGACCATATGTGGATGTTCTGGCCCGCATCTCTAGCTAAGTCAGGTGATTCCAGTCTCCAGCCTTTGGGTATTCCAGCTGAGGTACTAACCATCATGGGGTAGAGACAACTGCTCTCTGTCTGAAACCATGAGAGATAAAGTGTTATGATTGTTTTAAGCCACTAAGCCTCGAGATAATTTGTTGCACACCATCAGGCAACTGATGTACTTGAGTTTGGGCCCTGAATTTACACTACCTCTATGGCCCGAAAAGTCTCAGTATAAAATTTTAATTTAGAGTGATCTAAGATGGGTAGTTCCCTTTGCTGCCTGGCTGAAGCAAACATAAACATGAAAATATTATCACAGGAGAGGTCACGGCGTGAGGCCGCCGCCACGGTCGCCGTGAGGTCGGAGCGCCGGGCTGCACCATGGCCTACTGCCGGCAGGAAGGGAAGGATCGAATCATATCTGTGACCAAAGAAGACCATGAAACTCCAAGCAACGCGGACCTGGTGGCCGACGACCCCAATGATCCTTATGAGGAGCACGGACTGATCCTGCCCAACGGAGACGTCAACTGGAACTGCCCGTGCCTGGGGGGCATGGCCAGCGGCCCGTGTGGGGAACAGTTCAAGGCGGCCTTTTCCTGCTTCCACTACAGCACAGAAGATGTCAAGGGGTCGGACTGTGTAGACCAGTTCCAGGCCATGCAGGAGTGCATGCAGAAGTACCCGGACCTCTATCCCCAGAAGGAGGAGAAGCCAGCGGATGGATTAGAGGAAACGGCTGTCTCTGAGGCTGCCACGACCAAAGTAGAGGGGTCCAGCTAATGAGGGCCCTGGTCTCCAGCCTCCTTCAGAGAGGATGAACCTCTCCAAGAAAGTGTCTCTCCCTCTGTTGTTCTGTGCACTGTAATGTACAAAATAACTTATTGAGTGATCAGGGGTCTTGGCCCCTTGACATGTACACTGAAACATGGGTTGTTTGTATGTGTGTCTCACATAACCTGTCAGCGAATGTAGCCACTTTTGAATTCTCAGATTGTCCTGAATTTTGCCATTTTGAAATAATGTGCTGAATAATCTCAACAACCAAAAATCTTTATCTGGGAGTGTCTCTTGTGAGTGAGCTGATCTATTCTGATTCATTGTATCCCTTTTAGTAGATTTTATACCCAGTTGGAAAGTGAGATAGAAACAAACATCTTCCTTTAAAAATGCTGGAGGGGGGCCATTCCTTATAGAAGAGGCGGGATGATCAGACCTTGAGTATTGGACGAAGCACTCTGCTTCATTTCTGATATATTTTGGTTTCTAGTTTGCATTGAGCTCCACGTTTTCTACGTTTGGAAAACAGAGCTTTGGACCCTCTGAGTGACTCCCTTTGTAAGTGAAGAGAAAGGCTGTTTTTTTCTCTTCTTGTTATCCCAAAAGCCCTGCTTTGGGGTCTGTGTTCACACTGGCTCTGTCTCAGCCTGTTCAGATGCAACGTTCTTGAGAGGTGGGGACCTAATCATTACCAAAGTAGCACCCGAGAGGGGAAACGGTGTCAATTAAAAGGAAAACGTGATTTTTACCAGAAAAAAAAAAAATTATCACAAGTATGGTTCCATGAAACATGTGCTTACAATTAAAAAAAAAATCACAAAACACACAGGGAAACAAGTCACTCAATGAGTTACTCAAAGAGCAGAGGCAGACACAAAGACTGCAGAAATTGGAATTATTAGAAGTAGATATGTGTTTAATATATTTAAAGAAATAAAAACGTCAAAGTATGAGGAAGTAACAAGAGACTGTAATATTTGCAAAAGAAGCTCTGAATATGAGAAACAGATGAATGGACAAAATTACTCGTCATCTCAATATATATGTAAGGCCTTTATTATAAATCTACTGAAGGACATTAAAAAAGGCCAATATAAATGAGGAGACGCACCATAAAATCATAGACAGAGAGGCTTCATGTTGTAAACTGGTCGATTTTTCCCAATATTGATCAACGGAGTCAGTGAAATTCCAATAAAAACGCCAGCAAGGTTTTTCCTTGGGCATGCCCAAACTAGTTCTAAAATGTATCTGGGGACTTCCCTGATGGCACAGTGGTTAAGAATTCTCCTGCCGGGCTTCCCTGGTGGCGCAGTGGTTGAGAGTCCGCCTGCCGATGCAGGGGACACGGGTTCGTGCCCCGGTCCGGGAGGACCCCACATGCCGCGGAGCGGCTGGGCCCGTGAGCCATGGCCGCTGAGCCTGCGCGTCCGGAGCCTGTGCTCCGCAACGGGAGAGACCACAACAGTGAGAGGCCCGCGTACCGCAAAAAAAAAAAAAAAGAATTCTCCTGCCAATGTAGGGGACACAGGTTTGATCCCTGGTCGGGGAAGATCGCACATACTGCAGAGAAACTAAGCCCATGCACCACAACTACTGAGGCTGCGTGCCACAAATACTGAAGCCCGAGTGCCTAGAGCCCGTGCTCCGCAACAAGAGAAGCCACCAGAACGAGAAGCCCACGTACCGCAATTAGAGAAAGCCCGCACACAGCAAAATGAAGACCCAATGCAGCCAAAAATAAATAAATAAAAATTTATAAAAAAAAAATAAAATGTTTGGAAGAAGGTCAAAAATGGCAAACACACCCGGAGGAACAACAGATCAGAGGGCTGGCCCTACCAGATACAGTGTTGTAAAAGCTACAGAAGTTAATTGCTGTAAAAGCTACAGCATGATATTGGCACAGGGATGTCAAGCTGACTGAAGGGACAGTATACAGAGCAGAAATACACGGAGCTCTGACATATGAGAGGTGGCAGTGCAGTCAGGAGGGGAAAGGATGGCCTGAACTGGTTTTCCCGACTCCAGTCTTTCCCTCCAAACGGTTCTCCATATGCCACCAGTATGAGCTTGCTGAAACACAGAACTGGCTGTGTTAATTCTCCAGCACATGCATTCTACAACACCCTACTACCTACTGTGGCTTCCTCTCATGTGTATATTAATAGGTACTTCAATGGTTACATAAATCGGAGAAATGCTGGACTAAACAAAATTAAATAGGAATTTTTTATAGCAAGACTTCTCCAAGATATTGATAGTCAAATAAGGACCGTGCACCTCTAAAGGGGGAATATCACATCCGGTTGATTTCCCTAAACTTGTCAGGTCAAGGTATTAACATTTTTTTTTTTTAATAGCAGCTTGAGGAACTGGTATTTCGTGGAACATACACTGGGAATCAAAATGGTTACTTCCTTAACTGATACAGCAGCAAGGCAATGTGTGTGGGTGCAATGGTTTAGAACAGGAAAGAGCCACTGGGTCCTGGCTCCTCTGTGTTCTAGCTCTTCACTTTGGTCAAGTTACCTAACTTCGTGGTTCAGTTTCCACAGTTAAAAAATGAGAAAAACAAATTATATATACGTGTAATGCCTATCATAGGATTGCTGAGAGGATTAAATGAGCAACTAATAACAAAATACATTTTTTCCTGCTTCTCCCTACCCCTTACAACTGGAGATGTAGTTAGAATGAGTTATTCAAATGAGTCCAAGACTTACTTATGCTTTTACTATTGCCCTGAATGGCTTGCCCCATTTCCTGTATACTTAAGTCCTATTTTTAAAGACTAGCTCAAAAGAAAAGCTCTTTGGAGAAGTTTCCTTAATCCAATTGATGCTTTTCCCCATTTTGAGTCCACAGTCTTTTCTCTGTCAATTACAGCTTTCATTGTGTTATATCATGTAATTAACTTCCTGTTTTTCAGGTTAGAATAAATCAGGAAGGTGGGTAATGTTTAGTCCGTACATTTTTTAAATGAGTTGGGTATTTTAAAAGTAATTTAAAAAATTACAAGAGAAAACAATTTAAACAGGAAGTTGGATTCAGAGGAAATAATGAAAGACAACAATGAAGATACTGAGTTTTAGTATGTGTCAAGGGCGTAGTGTTATATTTTTTACTTAAAAAAATTTTGATTTCTGGCCCCAACCTACTAAAAAATAAGGAGAAATTTATTAAAGAATCCTGTGTACCTATAATACTTTGTAAATAAAATCCAGGCATCTTGTAACAAATTTTGCTTATAATTTGATTCCCATAGTTGTAATATGAAACATAAATAAAATTAAAAGCAAACAAAAAATGAGGCCATTACTTGCATATATTTGCAGTTAATATCCTTAATAGCACAAACTGAGAAGAAAAGTGCTTAGATTGAAATTCTCAATATTTATGAAAAATGGTTTAATCTTACTGGTAACAAAAGATTTTGAAGGAAAAAAATGTTAGTCAAATCAAGAAATATTATACATAAAGAGATTATTTGTAATAGAGATAACCTGGGGGGGGAAAAAACCCTAAATATATGTATAATAAGGGATGACTAACTAAATTAAGGTTTATCTGTATGAAACCATTTAAAAGCCTATATATCTAGTTCTTATAAACATAGGTAAATATTTAAAATATAAGTTTCAGAAGGACATGGTCCTCACCTAGCTTGTTTTCAGTTTTATTCCTAGGGCAGAGAATAAGTCCTGGCAGATAGACTTTTTCTTAATTAAAAACTTTTTTTATGAAGACTTTTTTTAAAAGAGCAGTTTTAGGTTCACAGCAAAATTGAGGGTAAGGTACAGAGAGTTTCCATATACTCCCTGCCCTCACACATGTACAGCCTCCCCCATTATCAGCATCTCCCACCAGATGGTACACTTGTTACAATCGATGAACCTACACGGACACATAATAATCACCCCAAGTCCATGGTTTACATTAGGGTTCACTCCTGGTCTTGTACATTCTATGGGTTTGGACAACTGTATAATGACATGCACCCACCATTATATTATACCATACAGAGTATTTTCACTGCCCTAAGAATCCTCTCTGCTCTGTCTATACATCCTTCCTCTCATCCCAACCCCTGATCCCCACTGATCTTTTTACTGTCTCCATAGTTTTGCCTTTTCCAGATTGTCACATAGTTGGAATCACACAGTACAAAGCCTTTTCAGATTGGCTTCTATCACTTAGTAATACGCATTTAAAATTCTTCCTTTTCATGGCTTGATAGCTCATTTCTTTTTGCCTCTAATATTCCATTGTCTGGATGGACCACAGTTTATTTATCCACTCACCTACTGAAGGACATCTTGGTTGCTTCCAAGTTTTGTCAATTATGAATAAAGCTTCTGTAAACATCTGTGTGCAGGTTTTTGTGTGAACATGTTTTCAGTTCCTCTGGGTAAATACCAAGGAGGGCTACTGCTGGATGGTTTGGTAAGAGTATGTTTAGGTTTGTAAGAGACTACCAAACTAACTGCCTTACAAAGTGGCTGAACCGCTTTGCGTTCCCACCAACAATGAATGAGAGTACCTTGGTGCCACATCCTCACCAGCATTTGATGTTGTCAGTGTTCCGGATTTTGGCCATTTTAATAGTAAGCAGTGCACAAAAATCTTTAATAAATATTTGAGAAATTAATGAAAAGGTAATATTCGGTGAAAAATATAGTCTTATAAAATGTGCTTACTGAGAAAAATCTGTATAGAAAAAGATCGGGTACGAAACAACCAAATGGGAAAAGAGGTCACTGGGCATTTGTTAAAAACAGCTTTATTGAGGTATGATTTTTACATACCATAAAATTCACCCATTATATATGTACACTTCAATTATTCCATTTATACAGCTGTGCAATTACCACCATAACCCAGTATCATGGTCAATTTGTTTTCTCATTCCTTCTTTTCTGTATGGTAAAGAAGGACTTAATTCTTTGAAAGGCCCCAGTGAAAGCTGGGTGGAGTTGAACTCTAAAATGACCTATAAGATTATTTTCTAGTCTAATGAACTCTCTCTTCAATTTGATACATGCATCTTTCTAGCACAAAGTGGACTGAAGGGTTGATCAGGAATGACACAGCCCACATTCTGTTTGGTCGTTATTCTTGGCCCTCCTAGAAACGAAAAGGTTCCACAGGATACTGATCACAGTCGCAGTTCCCAACGCGGATGTAGGTACTGAATGGAAGCAAATGTGAGCTCCCGGATCCTGCTAGCGGAGAGCGGAGCTCGCACGCTGCCCACGCCTCCCAACGCACCTGGGAAGCCGGCCCTACAGCCCTCAGGCTGGGGCCACAGATTCTCGGTGAAGCGCCCGGATAAAGGACCTCCAGTGTATTCACCTGGTTCCCTCCGACAGAGACCCCTCCGGGAAGAAGTCAAGTGAGACAGGTTGGCGCCTAAATGCCTTCCCAGCCCCGGCTCCCCGCGCCCCGCCTACAGCTTCCTACCTGCGGAGAAGCAGAGCAGGGACACCTGGTGCCGCATGCGGACCAAGCCTAGAACGGTGGGAGCAAAGAACATGGCTTCATCGTCGGGGTGCGCGGTCACCAACAGAGTCCGGCTTCCGCCTCCCGGCAGGCCAGCTTGCTCCGGACACTTCATTCGCTCCCAGGAGTCCCAAACCCAGAGGAAGCCCCACGTCAGGACCGCCGCCGCCACACACAGCAGCAGACCCACCACCTCCATGCCCTGATGAGGCACTGCGCCTGCGCAGGAGGGGAGGCGGCCGCCGGGCCGGCTCCGGCGGGAGACCGGCGCTCGCGGAAACCGCGTTCCGCGTGGAAATCCGTCCGGTTGCCCTGCTCCAACGGCCGGAGGCTTTAAGCGTCGGGCTGTGTGCTCTGACACGGACGCCTCCCAGCCCCTCTTCACGGGCTGCCGCTACTTTAAGCGGCCTTTACGAGCTCTCGTGCACGCTCCGTTTCAGGGCTGAGCCAACCCCCTTGCCGTCCACACAGTACTTAAGGGGAAGCGTCTGAAAAGAACCTCCAGCATCTTCAGTGCGAGTTCCTCCTGTTTTTACGTCACCATTTTCTCACTCATTTCTTAAAACCCGGACTTTCTCGTAATTATCCGGGTGAACACCGACTTTGTTTCTCCTCCCTAATTCCGGGATGTGGAGTGGCGCCTTCTCTAAAGGAAAAGTATGCGGTGGCGAGGCCCGTCCGGTCAGTTCCCTGGGAGCGTGAGGCCGAGAGCGCACTTGGCGGGCGCGGGGGCCCGGGCTCCTCGGAGGGGCCGGAGGGAGGGCCGGCATCACGGGCGGGTCGGCCTCGCGCGGCCTTTCTGGCAGGCCCGCTGCGAACGCAGCCTGAGCCCGGGAAGCAGCTGCGCGGGTGGCCGCGCGCACCCCCCGGGCCCCCGCTTCCCTCCCGCCCTCAGCCCGGGCTCTCAGGCCCGGGCCGCGGCCTCGCGTCCTTCCCTTTCTCACGCCCGCGGCCTCGCGTCCTTCCCTTTCTCACGCCCGCGGGGAGTCCCGGGCGCGACGGCAGCACCCTGGGTCCGCCGCCGGGCCAAGGGGGTACGCCAGGGGCCCGGGAAGCTCGGCCAGCGGAGGGAGTCGGCCTCCCAGCCTCCGGAAGGAGGAGGAGCCGGAGCAGCCTCAGCCGCGGTCGCCGGGCCGGGGGGTGGGGGGGCGGAGGAGAGGGGTTGAATCAAAATGGCGGCCGAGGTGGCGAAGCAGCAGCGGCGGCGGCGGCGGCGGCTGGAGTGAGCGCCCGGCTCGCCGCGCCGACCAGGGCCCGCGCAGGGCCGCGCGCGAGGCCGCGTCCTGCCCCTCAGGCCCGGGGCCGCGTCGGCCGCCGCGCTTCGTCCGCTCCCGGTGAGTAGGCCCGGCGCCCGCAGTCCGGCCTCCGGGCCCCCGCTAGCCCGGGGCCGCCGAGGGCTCCGGGGCACCAGCCGCGGGGGAGGCTTTCCGGCCGGCGAGGGGCGTCGCGGGCCCGGCGGCTCGGGACCCGCCCAGCCGCCGGCCTCTTGCCCTCGGCGGCCGGGGCGAGCCGGGCGCGGCGGGGAGCGGGGCCGGGCGAGCGGGGGAGGCTTATGGAGTTTGGAGGAAGAATGGGTTGCGGCCGGGCCGGGGCGCCCAGGGTGTCCTGCGGGGAGCGGGCTGCGGGGCCCGAGGCGGGCGCGGGCCGGGGCCGCGGGTGGGGCCGGTGCAGGTGGCGGCCTGCTCTCCCTCCGGGGCGGAGTTGGTGGCTGCCCGGGAGTGTGCAAGGGGTCAGGGCGGGTGACAGCGGTGGACAAGTGCCTGAAGAGCAAACTAGTTCACCTTTGCGACCGAACCACTTGGGGTGTAATGGCGAAGGGAGGGCGGGGGAGACGGTGGAGATCGGAACCCGGTACCTTCTGCCTTTTATCGTTGCTGTTTAATGTGAATTCTCTTTTGGGGGGAGGAGCGATTCGAGAAACTGTAACTGAGAAGTCAGTCTTAGTGGCGAGGAGACTGAATTCTTCGAATTAGCCGGATTAGGTATAGTCGTGTATTAAAGGTGTGGGTGGGAATAGGTGATATTTGTGAAAAGTGTTTGCTCAGAGTGTCAGTTTTCTTTTACCGATGTTGCATGCTACAGTGCCGCTTCTCCAGAGTTTCCCTTGGAGAGCAGAGGTGTGGGTGATTCTAATCTGCGGGATTAGTGTTTTCACCTGCATCAGATTTGCTTCCCTAAGTATATCCTAATTGTACTGAAATTTACATTCCTTGCGTGCACCTTGGTGAGGCGGTGACTCGAGGCGGAACGTTGCGTAAAGAGCAACAGGCCTGGGATTTTAAAATGCCTACAAATATTCATTCATTCGTTCAGCATGTCGTGATCAATAACTGCTGCTGATAGGTCACATGTGACTTTCTCTTGGATAACTGAAGAGTTGATGGCATTATTTAATTTTTAATAGTTTTTGAAAATGTTTTGATGTATCCTTTCGTAAAGATATTTATTGGCAGAACTAACTTGCCCGACCTCAGGAGCAGACCAATTTTAGAATATTATTTAGACATGGGTGAAGATTACAGAAGAAATAAGCAAGTTGTTGCAGAAAGGAACATTGTCTTTATTTTCTCATTCTGTTAAAATCCAGTGGAGGTTTATTTATTTATTTTAATATTTATAGTACACAGTTGCTTTGCCTTGCTTTAAGCACACCTGTTAATGGAAATCAAGGTTAACACACACATGTATATAAATAATATGCACACACATACATAAGGGTGTGATTGCTTGCAGTACCAAAATACTCTTTCCTTTTACAAAAGGCTTGCCATATGTTGGACTCCTACCCCAGAGAAAATACAATACAAAGAGTCCTGATTCCTCCTTTAACTGTGTCATTTTGGAACATGATCAGTCTTTTTCTGCTTGTTTCCTCATCTATGATAGCAGGAAAACATCTCTCCTAAGTTGCTGTTGTGAGCCTAAAAGAGCTGTTATGAAATTGCTTTACAGAGATCGTAAAGGTTATATTTCTGTGCCAGAGTAACAGCTCCCTCTTCTCTCCTGAAATGCTTTAACTACACATCTCCTCTCATGGCATTTACACTTTCTACCTTGTATTTAGGTACGTACCTGTTTTATCTCCTATTGAGGAGCAGAATGGGCCCTTCTCTGACTTTATCTTGAAGGCACTGCCTAGGATATTGACACTGCAAATGTTTATTAACGAATAAACATTGTATTCTAATTAGGGAAATGTGTTCACATTACAGCTTACCAAATACATCTGCTAACCTGCTGTGACATATTTATATAGGTGTGATTTTCTCCATGATCTATGAGGAATAAATTTTTTAAAAAATAAATTTATTTATTTATTTATTTTTGGCTGCATTGATTGGGTCTTTGTTGCTGCGCGCCGGGCTTTCTTTAGCTGCGGCGAGCCAGGGCTACTATTTTTTCTTTTTTTTTCGTTGCGGTACGCGCAGGCTCAGCGGCCATGGCTCACGGGCCCAGCCGTTCCGCGGCATGTGGGATCTTCCTTGACCGGGGCACGAACCCGTGTCCCCTGCATCGGCAGGCGGACGCTCAACCACTGCGCCGCCAGGGAAGGCCGCGGGGGCTACTCTTCGTTGCGGTGAGCGGGCTTCTCATGGTGGTGGCTTCTCTTGTTGTGGAGCACGGGCTCTAGGCGCACGGGCTTCAGTAGTTGTGGCTCACAGGCTCAGTAGCTGTGGCTTGCGGGCTCTAGAGCGCAGGCTCAGTAGTTGTGGCGCACGGGCTTAGTTGCTCCGCGGCATGTGGGATCTTCCTGGATCAGGGCTCGAACCCGTGTCGCCTGCGTTGGCAGGCAGATTTTTAACCACCATGCCACCAGGGAAGCCCAGGAATAAATATTTTTAACTGGGTGTCTTGTTGGATTTAATCATGTAGTAAAACTTAAGAATTTGCCCTGCCCACATAATTTTTTAAAACACAGAATGCTCAAAATTAACTTTCTTTGAATTTGAGTAAAATTTGTCCCAAGGCCAAGCATATTTGTATTAATCAAGCTATTTTTAAGCTTTTTTTTTTGTAAATTTTGTGAAGTGGGAGATTGTCTTGCCATTGTTATCTGCAGGAGAAAAGCAGAGGCCTTTCAATATGCCAGGGATTGATGTAGGTAAATGTCAGGCTGTTTGTTTCTCAGGTGTTTTGTGTTTGTTTTGTTGTTCAGTTTTAACTGTATTTTGTGACCTGTCTCTTTTTTTTTTTTTTTGTGACCTGTCTTAATTGCAATTTCAAATTCTTAACTGATGCCTGAGAATGGTAGAGATCTCAAATACTTAGTTACTTCCTTGTGTTCATTTACTTCAGAGACTGGATTTTACTGGAGTATGGTACAAAGGTTGTCAGGGTTTATTATGTCTGGACTTATCTGTTGGTGTGTAGTTCATTCACTTGTTCAACCAGTGTGGCATGCCTTATGTTTACAGCATGTTACTAAATTCTATAAAAGTATAAAGTTGACCAGATCAGTTACATGCACAAAGAACTCAGTCTGTAGATTGATACTTTGTCCTTTTCAGGTTTAATGTTGCAAAAGTACATTTAGATAGAATATTATTACTATGTTTCCTCCTAGGAGCCATGCATCCCCACAGCCTCATACTCCTTGACAGTCAGGTCTAGAGCTGCCCATTACAGCCTCCTCTGACTTTAAGCCCAGCTTCTTCTCCTGATCAGTCCAGCTCGGGGTGACTTGGCGTCTCCTGTCATGCTGCCCTGTCCCTTTAATTGTCTTATTGATTTAGTATTTTTATTTTATGGCTGTTTAATTTCCCTGGTATTTATGGCCTATTTTCCCCCAACTAAATTGTGAGGATCTCTGAAGAGCAAAGGTCTCACATTTCTTTGAGTTTCTCAGTGCACCTGGTTTGAAGCCATGCCAGTATTGCTGCTCAAAAAAGTTTGAGAATTCTATCTTAATAAATAGCAATTTAATAAAGAGTATCAAATCTTGTGTTAGATACCCCTAAAAAAAAAAAGAAAATGTTGGTTTTCTATCAGGACTCCTTAGGAGTATTGAAAAGCTATGAAAGCTTCTGTCATGTAGCGATAACTGTATGTAGAGCATCTGTTTTTTATTTTGGTATTATTGTGGTGGTGGTTTTCCATGAACATTTTTACTGTTCTACCATTTTTTTTCTACCCCAGAAGCTTGTAAGCTTGTGTGGTAAAAATATTACTTGGATATTACTTGGATTGTTTTCAGATACATATTTTTTTTGGGGGGGGGGCGCTCCTCTTTGCATGTGAAAATGAGACTATACAAAGACATAAGAATGTTCCTGGGGAGCTCTTCAGTTTGATTCTTCCATGTGTGCTGCTGTTACTTTTATTTAATAATCTCAAAGACAAATCTAAATTGGTTAAAATAAAATGCTCATAATTTATAGAGTTACAGATTGTAGAGTCATGTAGATTATCTAGTCTTACTTGTTTTACTGGTGAATAAACTGAGGGTCACTGAATTGAAGGGGTCTGGCCTAAATTGTTACTGTTGGCCAGTAGCAGAATCCAGTCTTCTGCCTTCCAGGGTAGCTCCTTCTGGGACACCATATCATCCATGGGATGAGTCAATGTGATGATTGACTACTACTTAAAACAAAAATTGGGGTGGGTGGGAAATGAGTGCTCAGTCACTCAGCTTAGATATTGAATTTAGGTACTCCCCCTAACTTTACATTTCTGCAGTGAAAATGTAGCTTGAAAAAACTTGGTATTGATCTACATTAGTAACATGATCACCGGGAATTATGTTTCATTTTTAATCTGCTATGATGATTAAAAATGAAATGACAGTACCTTCTGTCTTCTTAAACAGAAATGTCTTTAAGGTTATCTGGACCTACTGATGTTTCATGGAATTTAAGTGTTACAGTGATGGAAATTTTATTATGCCAATGGTTAGGTACCTCTGAGATACAAATAGATAGGTTAAATTATTTTATATATTAGTTATTGCTTGCTTCACTTACTCTCAAACTTCTGGACTTTTTTTTTTTAAGTGTGAGAAACTTCGATTGTTATATGAAAGCTTAGATAAATAGCGTAAACATGAACTATCTTTTTAATGCCGTGTTGAAAAGCTCATATAGAATGTTAGTTTTCAATAGGTACTCATGCCATAAAATTTGTTTTAAAGGAAAAGGCGTAGTATTCTTTTTAAACTAATGTCCTCACATGAATACCGAAGCATGGCATGTGTGTTTTTTTAATAAATTTTATTTATTTTTTTATTTATATTTGGCTGCGTTGGGTCTTCGTTGCTGCGCATGGGCTTTCTTTAGTTACCGCGCGCGGGGGCTACTCTTCATTGCGGTGCGCGGGCTTCTCATTGCGGTGGCTTCTCTTGTTGCAGAGCACGGGCTCTAGGCTTGTGGGCTCAGTAGTTGTGGCACACGGGCTCAGTAGTTGTGGCTCGCGGGCTCTAGGGCGCATGCTCAGTAGTTGTGGCGCACGGGCTTAGCTGCTCTGCGGAACGTGGGATCTTCCTGGACCAGGGCTCGAAACCATGTCCCCTGCATTGACAGGATGATTCTTTACCACTGTGCCACCAGGGAAGTCCCATAGCATGTTTTTTTATTCCACTTGGGCTATTAAATAATATGCCTCTTTTGTGTTGCATTAAGAAGGGTTGTTTTTTCCCCATTCTGTGCTCTTTTCTGGAATGCTATTTCCCTACCTTACTTTTCCAAACTCTACCGCACCTACATACTGCCTATTTTTTGAGGGGTTTTGAGCACATATCACTTCATCCAGGAAGTCAGTCTCCCTCCTCCTCCCTCTTCTCTGAAGAAAAGTGTTTTATGGTCTGGAAATTCTTAATGCCTCACTTACGCCTCTGCTATAACGTCATAGTTATTTATGTGCATGCCCGTTTAGTCCCCACTAGACCATAAGCCCATTGTGGGCATGTCTGTGTCTCAGTTATTTTTTGATCCTTCCCCTGCCCCCACTCCCAGAATAACACTCTGTCCCCAGGAATGGTGTAGTAGAAATTTGTTGAATGCATAAAAAGCAGCCCAGCTGCTTGGTGCAGCTGTGGAAGCCGACGGATACACTTGTGGGAACTTGATGGTGAGTAGTTTTTGGAAATAAAAAAACAGGTAGAAATTCACCAGTGTCAGTGAGATAAAATGTCTGTTATCAGTGAATTATTATTTTTGTTTGTTTGTTTTTGATTTGTTTTGTTTTTTGCAGTACAAGGGCCTCTCACTGTTGTGGCCTCTCCCGTTGAGGAGCACAGGCTCCAGACGCGCAGGCTCAGCGGCCATGGATCACGGGCCCAGCCGCTCTGCAGCATGTGGGATCTTCCCGGACTGGGGCACGAACCCGTGTCCCCTGCATCGGCAGGCGGACTCTCAACCACTGTGCCACCAGGGAAGCCTTGTTATCAGTGAATTATTAAAGCATTTCTTTAAAAAAGTATTTCTCTCAGTTTACTGGGATTTTTGGGAGAAAGAGAAAGTAAGCACAGAATCAGTTCATCTCAGATTATTTGTATTTCAGGTAATATTAGAACAAAAATGTGTTAATTTATATATGCAGGGAACTTTGGAGTTCAGTGCTAGGGAAAAAATGTGAATTAGGAATAGTTGGTTTATAGGATTATTATAAAATCCCTTTGGAGGGATCCCTTTGAAAGAATAGTACTTGATTAGTTTTATATCAAAAATTAAATTTTTGAGTAGATTAATCAAGAACAAAGGAAGAGAAAAGTTAAGATTACCAAATTATTTTGATCCCCGCCCCCCGCTGGCAGTTTCTACTTGAGGAATAAAGTTTGGAGTGTTTTTCTGTTTTTTTTTCTTCGTTACACATAAACTGAAATTAAACCAGAATAAATTGAGGTTACATTTTTTTAGGAAAATTTGACTAAGTTGTTAGGAGGGCCATAACCTTTATGGTTACAGATTGCCTCCCCCCTCCCCCATACTTTATTTAACTGATAGGCTCTTTTCTTGACATTTTTGTTGTCATACACAGTTTAGCATCAGAGTAATCTGTTTTCGGCAGTTCATTTCCCTTGGCAACAGCACAGGGATTTGTATAATTTTGAAATGTTTTAAGTAGTAATCATCATGCCTTTGAACTCCTGTTCAAAGACATTTAACTTTGTATTACTTTTGATTAAGTTCTTTTAATTCAGTTTTGAATAATAACTTTTAAGTATTTGGAATGAAATCAAAACTTGTGCTTTCTAGGAGTTACAGCCTAAAATATACACAGTGTAAATATACCAGAAGTAGGGAGTGTGTAGTCCATTAACTGAGTGTGTGTGTGTGTGTTTGTGTGTGAGTGTGAGAGAATGGGAGGAGCAAAGGGGGAGGGCATCAGCTGAGCAGGAGGGGAGGGTGGAGGAAGTTACTCCCTATTTACACAAAACCATTTTAATGAGTGAAGGGGGTATGTTAGTTTGAAATCTTTACTTTTATTTATTATAAGTAATACATTATTTACGGAAGTACAATATGGAAGTATATAAAGAAATTGAAGCACCACTTCCTAGATGTAACTTGCTAAGTGTTGTGTATTCGTTCAGGTTTGTTTTTTTTTTTCTGTGTGTATGTAATTTTCTGTATTATGGGACCATGATATGCTGTTCTTGTGTATACTGTTGTTCCATGTTGGTATTTTTAGAGCTACTTCTATCATTAACAGTTACATAGTATTCCACTTATAAAAAGAAAACACTATAATTTGTTTAATTAGTTTCCAGCCAGTACTGTTTTGTCAGAAAAACAAAGCTGTAGTGAATTATTTGTGTGTGTGTGTGTGTGTGTGTGTATGTGTATTTATTTTGTATATTTATGCAACCAGCTCTGTAGCATAGATTTCTGAAGTAGTGTTGCAGATATACGAATAGTGTAGATCTGGATGGATATTGTCACAGTGTATGGGTATGCCCCAGACCCTGGCCAGTACTAGATACTGAACATAAAAGCATTTTGCCCATTTAAGAAGTGGAAAAAGGGACATCCCTGGTGGCACAGTGGTTAAGAATCTGCCTGCCAGTGCAGGGGACACGGGTTTGATCCCTGGACCAGGAAGATCCCACATGCCGGGGAGCAGCTAAGCCCCTGCGCCACAACTACTGAGCCTGTGCTCTGGAGCCCATGAGCCCCAACTACTGAAGCCCGAGCGCCTAGAGCCCATGCTCCGCAACAAGAGAAGTCACCGCAATGAGAAGACCGCGTACTGCAACGAAGAGTAGCCCCCGATCGCCGCAACTAGAGAAAGCCCACGCACAGCAACGAAGACCCAATACGGCCAAAAAATAAATTAATTTAAAAAAAAAGTGATTCTGACTGGCCTTTATCAGTCACTACTGACGCTGAACATTTTTTAATGAAGGGAGTTGTATTTCTTTTAGAAATTATCTACTTTTGTTCTTCGGTTATTTTTTGATGGGATTGGTGTTTTTCAGATTGATTTGAAGAGCTGTTTACATATTAGGGTATTCACTTTTTACGTATGTGCACATCCCCCTACCCCCCAGCTGTTCTTTTGTAGTATTATGTAGTCAGATATATCCAACTGGGACTGTGCTGGCTATGTGACCTTGGGCAGATTACTTAACCTCTCTAAGCCTTAATTTCCTTATTTGTAGAATGGAAATAGAGATAATGTAAATAACATTTAGCATAGTGGCTGGCACACGGTAAGTAAAAATTCTAAATGTTAGCTGTTTTCATTATTGGTCTATATATGGCTTCTGAGTTTCATGCTCTGCTTAGACCTTCCTTAGTCTAAAATTTAAAATATTCATCCATCTATTAAACTGAAAAAGCAAAGTGAGGAATATTAAGTATAGTATGCTACTACTTGTTTTAAAGAGGAAACATAATGTGTACATATTCACTTTTATATCGGAATATTTCTGAAACAAAACCTAAGAAACTGGTATTCCTTGTTGCTTGCTGTAGGATGGAGAACTGAGAGGCACATGAGTGAGAGACTTGATTGTATACCTTGACTATTTTTTTTTTTTTTTTTTTTTTTTTTTTGGCTGCGTTGGGTCTTTGTTGCTGTGTGCAGGCTTTCTCTAGCTTCTGAGATTGGGGGCTACTCTTCGTTGTGGTGTGCTGGCTTTTCATTGCGGTGGCTTCTCTTGTTGCGGAGCATGGGCTCTAGGCGCATGGGCTTCAGTAGTTGTGGCACGCGGGTTCAGTAGTTGTGGCTCACAGGCTCAAGAGTGCAGGCTCAGTAGTTGTGGTGCATGGGCTTAGTTGCTCTGCCACATGTGGGATCTTCCTGGACCAGGGCTCGAAGCCGTGTCCCTTGCATTGGCAGGCGGATTCTTAACCACTGTGCCCCCAGGGAAGTCCCTTGATTGTATTTTTAAAACAAAGAAGTCTTTAGATTTTAATTTTTTATTTTATTATTATTTTTTTTGCTTTGCCTTCCTTTCTTTTCCTTTTTTTAAACTTCTAATTTTTGAGGTCCATCTGGAATTCATTTCTAGTATAGGACATGAGGTAGACATATATTTTGGGGGGATAGAGGTGTGTATGTTTTTTCCCCTGAAATAACCAGTTGTGTCAGCACCATTTGGTGAATAATCCAGCCTTTGCCCCAGTTACCAGATTTGCACCTTCTATCAGTTTACTAAATATGTTTGGAACTGTTTCTAATCTGTTATGTTTTCTTGATATATGTTATCATATTCTTTAAATTACTGTTGTTGTATAATTTTGATACTAGTAGGGTTAGTCATCTGTTCATTACTCTTTTTTTTTTTTTTCAGACTTTGGCAATTCTGGTCTATGTATTCTTCTGGATGAACTTTAGAATCATTCTGTGAGGTTCAAAAAGAAATCTTGCTGAGATTTTTATGGGGAATACTGAATAGTGATTGGCAATATTGAATTCATAGGTTAATTTTACAAAAATTGACACCTTTGTGTACTTCCTATCCTTTTTTTCAAACAGACTTTTATGTTCTTCAGTAGATTTTCAAACTTCAAATAAGTTCTGCACATTTCTTGTTTCTTTTGTCCAACAA
This sequence comes from Pseudorca crassidens, assembly GCF_039906515.1. NCBI lineage: Eukaryota > Metazoa > Chordata > Mammalia > Artiodactyla > Delphinidae > Pseudorca > Pseudorca crassidens. The sequence goes on along the minus strand of NC_090314.1, from coordinate 5,284,632 downwards.
ATATAGTAGGGAATCAAACAGGGAGTTTATATTCTAGTGGGGGAAGCCAGTTTAAGTAAAACAAATGAGTGCATTTCAGATTATGATTGATCTATAGAAGAACAAAAAGGGTAACTGGAGGGTGGCTGGGAAAGGCCCTTATGAGAAGATGGCATTTGAACTGAGACCTAATTTTGAGGAGTCCTTGGCCCCAAGGGTGAGCCAGGAAGAGCATTCCAGGCAGAGAGTAAAGGACAAAGGCCTGAGTCAAGGAAGGACCTGGCCCTGGGTGAGGGAGCTGGAAGGAAGCTCCTTGTGGCCTCCTGAGCAGTTGTGGGGGCGGGTGGGAGCCCCTGGGCCACAGTGAGGAGTTCAGCTTCTGTTTGAAGTGCGTGGCAGCTCCGGAGGAGTCTTGAGCAGAAGAGTGATGTGTTCTGATTTATGGTTTAAAAAACATTTGGCTTTTTGAGTGGAGAAAGTATTGAAGTGGGAAGTCCAATTAGGAGTTTCTTGCAGCAAGAGATGAGGATGGGGGTAGTCAAGATGGAGAAGCATGGGAGGCTTGGGGGCGGGGCATGGAAGGAAGGCTAGGACTTGCTGTTGGAATTGGTGTGTTGAGAGCTAAGAACTCTTAGGTGCTGGGGAGGCCGTGTGTGCAAAGAAGAGATGGTCCCTGCCCTCAGAGGTCTCTGATGGTTTTGTTTATTATTATTATTATTGTATAGAATTCAGTACCTTTTAAGTCAGTTGCTTTTTTTCTACTTTATTTTGGTATATACCTTAGAAGTAGAGTATGTTCATTAGCCTTGTTTTTTTTGCTTCCTAATCTTTAGCAGTCTCTCTTAGCAGGTCAAAGGGGAGGCAGCAAAACATGATCTTTAAGATAGCTCTGAGCTAAAAAAATTACCTTGTAGAAGTTACTTAGCCTCTCCAGTGCCTTACTTAGGGGTAATAGTGGAACTAGTGTTCTAGGTGAGCTCGTGCACACCATGCTCTTAGTACACTGCTGGGGATGTAGCAAAGGCTCAATAAATGGTGACTTTTTGTTATTCTCCTTAGGTATTGTCATGTCTATTAATCCCAAGCATCCAAAGTTAAAATTTTTCTTTTTTTTTTTTTTTTTTTTGTGGTATGCGTGCCTCTCACTGTTGTGACCTCTCCGCGTTGCGGAGCGCAGGCTCCGGACACGCAGGCTCAGTGGCCATGGCTCATGGGCCCAGCCACTCCGCGGCATGTGAGATCTTCCCAGACCGGGGCACGAACCGATGTCCCCGGCATCAGCAGGTGGACTCTCAGCCACTGCGCCACCAGGGAAGCCCAAAGTTAAAATTTTTCTGATCTCAATACCCTGTTCTTTGTGTTGATGGAGGAGAGGGTTGGTAAATAGTTGTCCTTTTTTTTTTTTTTTTTAAGTCTGTATTGAATTTGTTTCAATATTGCCTCTGTTTCATGCTTTGGTTTTTTGGCTGCGAGGCATGTGGGATCCCAGCTCCCCGACCAGGGATCAGACCCGCAACCCCCCGCACTGGAAGGCAAAGTCCCAACCACTGGACCGCCAGGGGGGGTCCCAATAGTTGTCCATTTTCACTTTGAAATATATTCATTCTTATAGCTGGAGTGAATATTGCTCAATTTAGAGAATTAGGTTAGTACAGTGCCGCTGTGCCACAGGGTTCTCAGTCATCTGCCTGCTGCCGTCTGCCTGCTGCTGCTGTCTTTGGAAACTTCTCCTTTCTCACCTTAGGTAGGGATAGCGTAGTGTTGTTTTCACTCAAGAATTATTTATTGAATGTCTGTATTCTTAGATTAATGAAATGATTATGCCCATATTAATGTGTTCCTTTCATTGTCATACTTTATCGGGGGTAGGGTAGTCTAAAATGTTTTTTTCTTTAGCTTCCCTTTATCTGTCTTCTAAGTGAGATGTCATTATGTCAAAAGAGGCCACAAATAAAACACCTTGTTAATGACATTCGCCCAGAGTAACTCCTCCCCGCCCCGCAAAGGGAAGAATGCTTTAGATTATTTTACAGGAGAAATTCTGTTCCAGTTTAGCACCACTCTGATCTCATACAAATTACAGAGTTCACTTGGATGGTTCTAGCCTCTGTATCCTCTCCTGGAGGCTGGACCCCGAGATAGGCTCACATGGCTCCAAACCTTCACCAACCCAGAGACTCTTAGGTGGTTGGGATATTCCAGGGGGTGGTCCTTAGCCTCTCCCTGTTTCCTGGGCTTTTGGAGTTGGACTAGAGCTGAACTGCTTTGTGAGAATTAATGAGACCCGATTTGCCTCAGTTTAGTATCCAGTGTTTGGCACCTGCAGTGTCATAGAGGCCATTCTCGTATGCCATACTTTTGTATCGAAAAGTATTATTTGGTCATTTAAAAGAAAATTGAATTGTGTCCTTTTCCTGCTTTGGTGAAATGTGGATTTCACCTCTGTTGTGACCCTTGGTGGAGTCATTCTTGGTCATCTAAAGAGGCGTCTGTAGTCCTTCCACAGCGAAGTATATTTTTAGCTCTTTTTCCAAGACAGCTTAGGCCACCTTGAAAACCTATCCAAGTACATTTTGATTATGCAGAGATTGTAGGCCAAAAGCCAGGAGTTCCTGGGGAGAAAGGATTTGTTTTTTTTGTTTTATTGGTGTTTTTTTTTTTAGGATTGCATTTGAAATATTGTTTTGCAAGATAAGTTTCCTGTTGAGTAAATTTGTGTGTGAGTATGTGTGTCTTTATTATGTTAATATGGGAAGATTCAAAGAGAAATTTAAATAGACTGACTTCATTTTACTGTATTTTATTACCTGTTTGCAAAACGTTGGAGGCTAGTTCTGAGTTTATCTCCAAAATTCTGATAAAATGTGTGCTCGTCACTTATAACAATGACATCTGGTTTTAGTATATTATTTTCATCCTAGAATACAATTATATATGTTTATGATATGAGGTTGTTGCACATAAAATCTTGACCAGGTTTCTTAAACATTTCACAGAATTTTTATAGTCCATGAGTCAAGCATGTAACTGTGAGTTAATGAGTTTTGGAGCTATGAACTGAACTTAAAATTGGAAACTGCCATTTAAGGTTTTCCCTTCCCCTTCAGCCTCCACTTTAAACCGATTCTTTTACTTCAGTTGTTTTCAAACTGTCAAGTGTTCTGTGGAGGTGTCTTGGTGAGCCAGGACTGGAGTGAGGGTCCGAGGCAGGACGGGAATGGGGAGGGGGCTGAAAAGACAGATTTAGGTTCCGCGTTCTCCCTGAATCAGAGTATTTCTTCTTTGTGTATTTTATACATTTGGCTTCCATGTAAGATGTTTGAGGAAAGAAAGAGAGCTGGTTAAACAAGGGTCTGAACTGTTGTGTTGTGTCTTGTGGGTAAGTTTTTTTTGTTTTTTTTTTTTGCGGTACGCGGGCCTCTCACTGCTGTGGCCTCTCCCGTTGCAGAGCACAGGCTCTGGACGCGCAGACTCAGCGGCCATGGCTCACGGGCTCACGGGCGCAGCCGCTCCGCGGCATGTGGGATCTTCCCGGACCGGGGCATGAACCCGCGTCCTCTGCATCAGCAGGCGGACTCTCAACCACTGCGCCACCAGGGAAGCCCTAATCTCTAGTTTTGCTGATGTTTTGTTACCACCTGTGGTGGGCTGATAGTAACTAACTTTAATTTATTTTTAAGATGATTCAAATTAAACTTCACTAAAATCACATGAGAAAACTGGGACGTCATGAAGGATTGGTTATGATAAAAGGGAAACACGGACAAATCATTTGACTTATATTTGAATGACATTGAATGTATGTGTTGAAATCAGGACTATCATTGCTGAAAATGAAAATAAAACAACACTGTACTCTATAGATCTCTCATCATGTAGGCCACTGATGGAAAAAAATTTGGATGACCTTGAGCTAAGATCTTTCCTTTTGCCTCTCCATTCCATTTATAGCTTTATTTACTTAGGATGTCTGAATTGGGAGGAGAGCTCAGAGACAGATCACCTAAGCATTTCTTAGGGGTGCAGATCAGAATTACTTGGACAATGTATAAAATATTTGTGAACATTCATACAGTGAAATACATTACAGCAATAGAAAGAATGAAGAAGCTCTTTATGGAGTCATGAAAACGATTGTCAAGATCTATTAAGATGTTAAGTAATAAAAGCAAGATATAGAACAGTATATTATCTACTCTGCTCCCATTTATGTAGGGGGCAAAGTGTGTGTGTGTGTGTGTGTGTGTGTGTGTGTGTAGGCTGTTTCTAAAGGATACTCCAGAAACTAGTAACTTTGGTTGCCTTTTGGGAGGAGAACTGAGTAGAAGCTGGGGACAGGGTGAGAAGGAGATTTTTCCCTCTGTATTCTGTGGTACTTTGAGAAACTCTTAAACCTTACGTATAATATCTATTTCCAGAAACAAAAACAAACAAAGCCTCCCCCCCCCCCCCCCCCCGCCCGCCTCGCACACACACGTTGACTTTTCCCCTTCCACTAGCAGGTGCAGGTGTGTAGGAAGGGAGTGCTGCTCAGGTGGTTTTTTTGTTTGTTTTGTTTTAATTAGTAGGAAGGAATGGTTTATTTTTATTCATTTATTTATTTTTAAAATTTATTTTATTTATTTATTTTTGGCTGTGTTGGGTCTCTGTTGCTTTGCGCAGGCTTTCTCTAGTTGCGATGAGTGGTGGCTTCTCGTTGTGGAGCACCGGTCTAGGCGTGCGGGCTTCAGTAGTTGTGGCTCTTGGGCTCTAGAGTGCAGGCTCAGTAGTTGTGGCACACGGGCTTAGTTGCTCCGCGACATGTGGGATCTTCCTGGACCAGGGCTCGAACCTGTGTCCCCTGCCTTGGCAGGCAGATTCTTAACCACTGCCCCACCAGGGAAGCCCCTTGGTGGTTTTGATGGGTGGTCTCACCGCACATCTCAGCCCCTCAGAGTAGCTCACTACCTGCTGAGAAAGCTGCACAGCATCACAGAGAACACTAGCTTCTCCCATTTTTGCCGCTGACAACTTTGTGACATAGAGAAATGATTGAATTTCTCTGTGCTTCAGATTCCCGGTCTGTGAAAGCGCAGTTAGTTGGGCCTTGTGGGGGAGCAGGCAGGAAGCAGTCCGGGAGGCGTTGGCCCTCTTCTCACCCCTTCCCTGGCTGCTGCTGGGACAGCAGGAACAGTGCAGTGAGTAGTAGTAAGGATGGTAACATTTAAAAAGTTGTTTTCTCTTAAGTTTTCTTTTAAGGTTAGATTGAATGGCAGTTCTCTAGAAAATTTTATTTTCTAAGCCTAGCTGGGTAGGAATTTGGATCAAGTTGGTGCACTGAATTTTGCTCTTCCCAAATCCCTTAAGATGATGAAAAAGAAAAAAGAAAACTTAAGCCGTGTGTCAATAATATATAGTATTGTTTTCTGTATTTCGAACATACGTATCATTCTACAAGTTGTTTTCACCAAGCTTTACTTTTTTTGAGGTTTATATGTATTGAAACATAGCTGTAGTTTATTCATTGTAACTGCTGTATAGTATTTTATCATATGAATATGGAATTTAAGCTGTCTTCAAATTTGCCTATTGCACTGCTGCAATAAATATCCTTTTGTATGTACATGCGAGTTTCTCTAGGGTATATCCTGAAATTGCTGGGTTGTAATAAGAATGATTCGCATTTCAGATCGGTGTGGAAAGGCAGACATGTTTAGTAAGAGTTTTGTTTGGATAATTAACTATCAAGTAGTAAAGAAAATACATCTAGACCCCTACCTTACCATTCTTTAGAAAAAAAATTTAGATGATTAAGGAGCTAAATGTATTAAAAAACTTTAAGAAGTGTAAAAGGGGAAAGTAGAAGAATATTTGAAAATTTTGGGGTAGAGAAGGTCTTCAGAAAGACAAAACAAGTTATGAATGCTGAAAGAAAATATTTGTAACATAAGGTCACACACCAGCAGAACCCCATGCAGTCTCCCCCACCCAGTCTCAGGCCTGGCCTCAGTCACCCTCTCCCTCACTCCCCCTCAGCATCCTTGCTTTGCCTTAGGGCTTCTCTAGTTTCTCTCCATGGAATGCTCTTGTCTTTTCAAGGCTTTGGCTCAAAAGTCATCTTAGAATATAATTTATTACCCAAACTGGGACCGTTTTGAGAAGGAAATGGAGCATAGTTAATAACTGCACTGGGATAGTAGTTGTAAATTGGGTCTGTTTCAGGAAATTGGGGCATACGGTCATCCTAGCTGAGATTGGCTTTCTACCTGCCAGACGTGTCTCCCTTTCCCTTCTCCCATCCTGTTTTATTTATAGCACTTTATCATAGTATTTTGTGGTCACTTATTGTCTACGTCACCTCAAGATAAGATGCCAATCGTGGTCTCATTCTATGCCAGCATTTAGAGCTGTTGACACACAGTATATACTGTTCAGTAGATGTTAACTGAATACGTACATGATATTTCTGCCTTTGGCCTTGAAGTCTTGTGAAGATGTGATAGACACATGAAAAATAGAGAAGTAGTGGTATATACAAATCATACTTATATAAAACAAAATGTTCTCATTTATAAGAACTTTTTTTTGTGGCATGTTCGAAGTAAAATTTTTCATTAGCTAAATTTCTTAAAAAACAATTTTCTAAGCTTGTGTATTGGATATTTAGGACAGTTGCTTGAGAAACATCCTCAGGCATTCATTTTTGGATATATCTGTATTGGATAACCAAATGAATTCCTAGAAGTGGATTTGCCGTGGTAGAGGATATGCATATTTTCAAGGCTGATGCTGTATAAATTGCCATTCTTCTTTAGAAAGCAATTTGTACCCATTTTACATACACACCAGTAATGTGTGCAACAGTACCTTTTTCTCTAAACCCTCACCAGACACTAAGCATTATTTTTTAATATTTTGCCAGTTTCTTTGTTTTACTTTTCTGTCATTATTGAAGTTGACTTCATTAATTTTATTTCCTTTGTTAATCTCATATTTCTGTCATGTCTTATATTTCTGTTGCGATCATTTTTTCTTATTGATTTGTAAGATACATATGTATATCAGAATTTTGCTGTTGTGCTTTTTCTGGTTTGTGGTTTGCCATTTTAGGGTGTCTTTGTTTTACAGAAAAATTTTTTCTCTGTCAAAGATAACAATCTTGTTGTTTATGCTTTTGGGGGTTGTGCTTAGGAGGGTGTCCTCTGTCCCTTGTTTGTATATGTGTTTCTGTTAGGTTTCTTGAAAGTCCTGCAAACGTTACCTGGTCTTTTGAAGGACCCCAGATTGGAAATCACTTTGGGAATATCAGTGTCCTTAATTTTCTTGCCTTATCCTAAGCGTCAAGGAACAAATTAAAGGGACAAAAAGCTTTCTGGAGAGAGATTTAGGACAGAAACCTACGACTGGATGCAGTAACTCTCTAATACTGTATTTCAGCAAAAAGATGTCTTTGCTTATAAGATACTGTTATTTACCTCTAAGATTAAAGGAAAAGTACTACTCATGAAACCATAAAATGCTAGTGATTGTGGGATGGATATTGACTTCAGAGTTTTTAAGGTATGAACATGTGGGTATTAGAATTCGTGAACTATGGAATATGTCAACTTGGACTGCAGCACAGTTGTTTTTATTTATTTTTTAATAAATTTATTTATTCATTTAACTTTTGTCTGCATTGGGTCTTTGCTGCTGCACGCGGGCTTTCTCTAGTTGCAGTGAGTGGGGGCTACTCTTTGTTGCGGGGCGCAGTCTTCTCATTGTGGTGGCTTCTCTTGTTGCAGAGCACAGGCTCTAGGCATGTGGGCTTCAGTAGTTGTGGCGCGTGGGCTTCAGTAGTTGTGGCACACGGGCTTCAGTAGTTGTGGCTCGCAGGCTCTAGAGCGCAGGCTCAGTAGTTGCGGTGCACGGGCTTAGTTGCTCCGTGGCATGTGGGATCTTCCCAGACCAGGACTCGAACCCGTGTCTCCTGCATTGGCAGGCGGATTCTTAACTACTGCGCCACCAGGGAAGCCCCAGCACAGTTGTTTTTAAATCTTGTGGTTGCATTGTATAGTTTTTTTGCTTGTTTGATTTTGACTAGGTAATTTTTTAAAAAAAGCTTTATTGAAGTATAATTTATGTACCTTAAAATTCATCCATTTACATTGTACAATTCAGTGGTTTTTAATATATTAGAGATATGTGCAGATACCACTACAGTCAATTTTAGAACATTTTCATCACCTCAAAAAGAAACCCCAATACAATTATTCAGCCTTAAAAAGGAAGGGAATTTTGATACATGCTAACACATGGATAAACCTTGAAGATTTCGCTAAGTGAAATAAACCAGTCACAAAAGGACTGGTGACTCATATGATTCCACTTATATGAGGTCCTTAGAGCAGTCAAGTCCATAGAGACAGAAAGTAGAATGGTGGTTCCAGAGGCTGGGGGAGGGGATGGAGAGTTAGTGTTTACTGGGTGTAGAGGTTCTTGTGGGGAAGATGAAAATGCTCTGAAGATGGACGGTGTGATAGTTGCACAACAATGTAAATGTACATAATGCTACAGAAATGTACACTTAAAAATGGCTAAAATGGTGAATTTTATGTTATGTGTATTTTACGACAGTGAACAACAAAAGAAACTGCATACACTTTAGCCATCACCTACTATTCCTCCACCCCACTCCACCATCCCTAAGCGCCCACTAATCTACTTTCTGTCGCTATGGATTTGGCTGTTCTGGACTTTCATATGAAAGGAATCATCAGTCACTATGATTGGCTTCTTTTACTTAGCATATGTTTCAGAGTTTGTCTAAGCTGTAGTGTGTATCAGTGCTTTGTTCTTTTTTGTGGCAGAATAATATTCCCTTGTATGAATATACCTGATTTTATCTATCTGTTCCTCCGTTGATGGACGTGACATTTGGATTGTTCAACGTTTGTATAGTTATTTTGGGACTTAACTTGAGATCTCATGATTCTAAGACGTAAAAACCTACTCCACCTGTATTAAGCAAAGAGGACTTACTGTGAGACTATGTAGGCCGTTTAACAGGTATCCAAGGAGAAAGAAAGAAATACAGCACCTTCTCTGGGGGCTGATTCAAGGAGTGTGAGCCTAGGCAGTTCCCAGTGTGTCTCGGAGGGCCTTTGAGGTCTCTGGGCTCCACTTCTCTCTGCTCCTGTTCTGGTCTGTGTCTGGACTGGCATCCTCTGCTCCCCTGTAACTTCTCTGGCACATGCTCTGGCTCACCTTGACTCCTACTCTGGCCAGTTCGCAATAGCTAATGTTCTCAATTCAGATTCCTGGAGGGGGATCTGATTGGTACAACCCGGGTCCAATAGAGTAGTTCACTTGACATAAACATCATGTCAAAGCCACACCTTAACAGGGCCAGAGTTTCTAGGAGTGCAGGGTAGAAGGAGTGCAGAGACCTGGTGTGACCTGCCTCTGTAGGGCACTCATGCTAGTCAATCTGAAGATGGCCTGATTCTCTAGGCCAGTGGTCATCAAACTTTCTGACCTCAAGACTCCTTTTATACTCTTAAAAATTATTTGGGACTCCAAAGAGCTTTTGCTTATGTGGGTTATATGTGTTGATATTTACCATATTAGATACTAAGATATAAGATACTAAGATATAAGATACATATAAGATACTAAGATACTATATTTATTTAAAAATAATATAAACCCAAATCTTAACGTAAATAACATTTTAATAAGTATTTTCCAAAATATAACAAAAAATTTGATGAGAAGAGTCGTATTGTTTTACATTTTGGCAGACCTCTTCTGTATCTGAAAAGAAGGTAGCTTGTTTCTCATTTCTGCTTCAATCTTGCCATACGTTTTTTTTTATATATATAAATTTATTTTATTTATTTATTTTTGGCTGCTTTGGTTCTTCGTTGCTGTGCGCGGCTTTCTGTAGTTGCGGCGAGCAGGGGCCACTCTTTGGTGCGGTGCGTGGGGCTTCTCATTGCGGTGGTTTCTATTGTTGAGGAGCACGGGCTTTAGGTGCGCGCGCTCAGTAGTTGTGGCTCGTGGCTCAGTAGTTGTGGCTCTTGGGCTCTAGAGCGCAGGCTTAGTAGTTGTGGTTCGTGGGCTTAGTTGCTCCACGGCACGTGGGATCTTCCCGGGCCAGGGTTCGAACTTGTGTCCCCTGTATTGGCAGGCGGATTCTTAACCACTGTGCCACCAGGGGAAGCCCCAGTATGTTGTTTTGATGGACGTTTATGAAGAAAAGCTAACCTCAGGTAGACATGTATTTAGAAAAGGGAGGGGGTATTTTAATAGCCTTTTAACATAATTGTGGATATTCTTTGATATCACACCCAAACCAGACAAATGGTAAATTTTTAAAGGTTAGTTACTGTGTAGAATCTGAAACCATATTAGTAAACCTTTCATATTCTGTCACATTAAACATTTATTGGTTTGTCTTGCGCCTATTTATTTAACTGTGGTAAAATGTTTTGTACTTTAAATAAATATTTCATTTATGCCTTATTTTGTAATTCTGTATTGGTCATTTGGAAAATACTGATTCATTGAGTTATGCAGATCTTCAAATTTCATTATGTAATATCACACTTGTTAATACCACCACCAATCTTGCCAGAAAAATCTTTAAATGTGGGGAAGCCGTCAGGCTCATGGTGACAGATGGAAGTTTTTCCAAAATCCTCATTTTCAAAAAAAATTTGGCAGTTGTTTTTCTTGAAGTGATAGACTCACTTTGTTCTTCCTTGAAAGCTTTTCTATCCCTAATGCCTTCTTAGGCTGTCATTTTGGGGCAGAATTATTTAATAAAGACAATATTTCCTCTGCACAAATGCTTACCTTATAAATACTCTTGAATCCTTTTAACAGTTGACTTTTTCACAACCCCCAAATTTACAGCCATAGATTTTTGTTTTTGTAATATGTAATATTTGCGTTTCAGATATTTACTGAAAGAAGGATGTTTACTGAGCAGTTGCTAAGATTTTATGTGTGTTCACTTTGTGTAGGTACTGGTATTATTTGTGATATGTTAAAGAAACTTTTTTAAGTATAGAGAAAAAGACCCATTGATGTTTTTAAAGCCCCAGTAACTTCTATTATATTAAGTAAGTAAGAGAGAAAGCTTTTACTGATAATAGTGGTTTTGTTTATGTAGCTATAGTTGTGTTATTGGAAGCACACCTGGTGCTTTAGTACTTATCAATTCTTTTCTTTCCCCATCCTGTTTAGGTGATTTCCTAGAAGCATGATTGTTTGTTGCACTTGATCTCACAACCTGGTGAGGACTTCTTTACTGATAATGTCAAGTTCAGGTTATCCTCCCAACCAAGGAGCATTCAGCACAGAGCAAAGTCGTTATCCTCCCCACTCTGTTCAGTACACCTTTCCCAGCACCCGTCACCAGCAGGTAAGGAACAGCTATTATGCAAGTTGCATACGTATTTTGTGTTTTTCTTTACTCTTCCCATTTAATACATTTGTTGGTCAGAAACCAAATACAATTATATATATATATAATTGTTATATATATTTTTTAATGGCAAGAACCATTCTCAAAGGTGGGGGACCAAAGGTTAGGGATTAATTATATTTATCTTCTTATTGTGACTTTATGCCAGATTTCAGGAGGTGAACATGTCTCTGCTTCTGATTGTAGGAGTTGTTGATGGATAGAGAAGAATCAATTGCCTAGAGTTTCTAAGTTAAGACCTCTGTTTATGTGCCAAGTTCTGGTTGAGTATTAAGCTGGCCGGATGACTTGGCCTCTCTTGAGTGAGGGCCAGGTCCTGTGCTAAGGTTTTCTGTATGTGTGTTTACTCTGTGTAGCTACTGGTATTATTTGTGATATATTAAAGAACCTCTGCCTTGAGAGATTTGATGGTAGGAAGATGAGTTTGCATGATTGTTTTACCTTGTGAAAAATAAAATAGGTGAAATTATCAGCTTAGAGTGTGCCAGGGACGGGGGTGTAAGAGGTTTGAAGAAAAGAGAAGGGAAGGGATGAAATGGTCATTTTGGAGAACAAGAAAGCACACTTACCAGCAAATATAGTTGAGTACTACTGGGTACTACCGAGGACTCCTTTAAAGCATGGTCATGATTACAAAGTGAGAAGGGACATCCTTACCTTGTTTCTGTTTAGGGGAACATTCAGTCTTTCACTATTAAGTATAATATTAGTCGCATTTTTTTGTAGATGTCCTTTTTTGGTTGAAGAAGTCACTTTCTACTGCTAGATTGAGGATTCTTACATGGTTACGTGCTGAGTTTTGGTTGTGTGTCCTTCCTGCCCCAGTGCTATTCATCTGATTACTGATTTCCTAGGTTATTGTTGCTGCTGCTTTCTTTTTTTTTAATCGACTTTGGGATTTACTTTATAATAAAATTGTATTATATGTGTACATTTTGACAAGATTCATACAACCATAAAACCACCACCAAAATGAAGAAAGAAAAAAATGTCTATCACCACAGAAAGTTCCCTTGTGCCCTGTCCAGGTCAGGCCTCCTCCCCCACTTCCCACAAACCTCAACTCCCAGGAAACTGTGGTCTGCTTTCTGTCATAACAGATTACCTTTGTCTTGAGTTTCACATGAACTCTTTTGTCAATGGCTTCTTTTCTGTCTCATAATACTTTTGAGGTTTATCCATGTTCTCGCGCATCTTGGTAATTAATTTCTTTTTATTGCTGGGTATGGATATACCATAATTTGTTTATCCAGTCACTTATTCCAGTTTTTGGTTATTACAAATAAAATTGTTTAGGAGATATGTATCTATGTATTAGCTGTATCTACTAGATTACATAAAGAAGCTTTGCCTTCTTTTCTTATGGTATTCTTGGGAGATACGTTTTTAATCTTATCAAGTCCATTTTATTTTTGTCTTTAATATTTCTTGCTTTTTGTGTCATATTTGAGAATTTTTTTGCCAAACTCAAGGTCACTAAGATTTTCTTCTATGTTTTCTTCTTAGAGGCTTTAAAACTTTGGGTTGTTACATTTAAGTTTGTGATCTATTTTGAATTACATTTTGTTTATGGTGTGAAGTAAGGGTTGAAGCCATTGTTTTGCATGTGGGTATTCAGTTCTAGAAATCATTTGTTGAAAAGATTATCCTTTCCTCACTGAATTGCTTTGGCATTTTCATTGAAAATCAGTTGATCATATATATGTGGGTATATTTCTGTTCTCTCTACACTGATATGTTTTGTCTTTCTTTATCTCACAAATGTGATTTTTCTGTGTAAACAAACATTTAATCTTTTAATAAAGCACTGCACACTGTCTTGATTATTAGAGCTTTATAATACCCTGAAGCTAAGTAGTGTGATTCTTTCCTGAATTGTTGTTTTGGATATTCTAGCACCTTCGCATTTTAGAATCAACTTGTCAGTGTCTACAAAAAAGCTTGCTGGGATTTTGATTTAGACTGTATTGAATCTAGAGATTAATTTGGGAGAGAATTGACAACTTTGAATGTTCCTGTCCATGAACATGGTATATCTCTCCATTTATGCAGGTCTGCATTAATTTTTCATAGTAATGTTTGGTAGTTTTCAGTGTACAGGTCATGTACATCTGTTGTCACATTTATTCTTAAATATGTAATATTTTTAACGTGATTGTTACTGATACTTATTTTTGAATTTCAGTTTTCAGTTCATTGCTGCTATGTATATTTATCTTCTATCCTGCAAACTTATTTGCTACTTCTACTTGCTTTTTTATGGATTTCATAGGATTTTCTGTGTAGGTGATCCTGTAACCTGAGAATAAAGACAGCTTTTGCTTCTCCCTTTCCAAACTAGATGTCTGTTCTCTTTCTTCCTTATTGCACTGGCTAAAATACCTAGTACTGTGTTGAATAGAAGGGGTGAGAGGGAACATCCTTGCCTGGTTTCTGATCTTAAGAGGAAAGCATTCAGCCTTTCACCATTAGGAAGGTTATTAGCTTGGGAAGTGTTTCCTCCCCCTGTATTTTCTTAAAGAGTCATTGTAGGATTGGTATTGTTTTCTTCCTTAGATATTTGATAGAATCTAAGCCATTTGGGCCTAGAATTTTCTTTGTGGGAAGAATTTAACTGATAAATTATTAACTCAATTTCTTTAACAGTTATAATTCAGATTCTTTACTTTTTCTTGAGTCAGTTTGGGTATTTTGTTGTTCAAGATACTAAATTTATTGCTGTGATTTATCATACTATTTCCTTATTGTTTCAGTGTCTTTTAGATCTGTTGTGATGTCATTCCTTGTGTTAATAAGTGGTTTTTTTCCCTTTTTTTCTTTATTAGTCTAGTTAGAGGTTTATCAGTTTAATAGATTCTTTTCCTTGAAGAACTAGCTTTAGTTTCATCCATTTTTTGCTTTTTTTTTGTATTTTACTGATTTCTGTCCATATTATTTTCTCCCTTCTATTATATAATTGCCCACATATATGTGATTTCTGACTCCTTTCACTTCTTTGTATATATTCAGGTTTCCTTTTGCTACATTTTCTTCCTGCCTGAAGAGCATCGTTTATTTCTCTTAGTGCAGGTGTTTTGGCAGTGAACTTGCACAGCTTTTATTTACCTGAAAAAGTTTACTTCAACTTGAGTTTTGAAGAATGCTTTCACTGGATATAGAATTCTAGGTTGACAGTTATTTTCTTTCAGCATTTTAAGAGATGTAATTCGTTGAACTCTGACGTGTTTGGTTTCTGACCAGAAGTCTTTGCTCATCCTTATCTTTGTTTATTTAAATATATCTTTCCCCCCTCTGGTTACTTTTAAGATTTCTCTCTTTATCAGTGTTTTTCAGCAATTGATTTTGATGTGCCTTTGTTGTGCTTTTTGAATGTATGTGTTACTGACTTTAGCATTCACTGAGCTTCCTGCCTCTGTGTATTCGTCATTTTCATAAAGTTTGGGCAGTATTCAGCCATTATTTCTTCAGGTATATTTTCTGTCTCCTCTACTCTAGTTTCCTTCTGAGACACCAGTTACTCCTATATTATTTTATCCTACAGGTTACTGGACCTCTGGTCTCCCCCCCGCGCCCCCGCCACCGTTTTTGTACCCATTTGCTTTATTTTGCTATGGTTTTCATGTTCACTGATCTTTTCTTCTGCAGTTTCCAACCTACTGTTAATTTCATCCTGTGAAATTATCATTGCAGGCATTGGATTTTTAATTTTTGATTAGAATATGAACATTGCTAGATTTTGCTGTATTCCTTTAAAGAAGGTTGGATTCCTTTTGGTAGGCAGTGAAGTTACTTTTGAGCTTTATTTTTAAACACTCTTAAGGCAAGTTTAGAATAGTCTTTATTCTAGGTCTAATTTATCCTCCAATTCTGAACTTGCCACTTCTGGGCTATCTACTGAATATCTCGTGTATCCAGTGAGATTTCTTATCTCTGGCTGGAGGAAATTTGAATGAGGTCTGGCCTTGTGTGAGCTCTGGGAATTGTTTGTTTTATCATTCCTTCTAACAGTTCTTTCTTCAGAAGTTGTTCTTAGTTCAGCCTTTAAAGACTGGGCTATGCTCTCCCTATGCATTACAGATTGGAATTCAGCCAAACACTTAAGGGAACACAAATTCATATTTCAGGAAATATTTCTCTGTGTAACTCCCCCCTCTCTGGAAGTCTCCAGAAATTCTATCTGCTTTCCCAAACTAGTATGGTTGCTTCTTCAATGAATAAGATTCTGGGGCACTGTTTGGATGCAATTTGGAAATCACCTCCAGGCAGAAAGCCTGGATTATGCTAGGACTCCCCCATTTGTGTCACTTTTCTCAGAGGTCAAGTCCTGTGCAGCCTATTGTCCAATGTCTGAAAGGAATTCCTACACTTTGTCCAGTTTTTTTTTTGCTGTTTACTGTGGGAATATAGTTTGGACAGTGTTACTTGCTCATAGCTGGAAGCAGAAGCGTACTATTGTTTCTTTTATTTCGCTCCTTACTCTTCATTTGTCTTGCTGGGTGCATCCTTTAGGAATTCTTTCAGAGACACTGTCACTGGTGAATTTTCTGAGTTCCGGAATTCTGAAAAGTCTGTAGTCCTAAAACTTGAACGATGATTTGGTTACTGAATTTGTAGGTTCAAATTTGTTTTCCTCTGAACTTGGAATATGTATTTGTGTTTCGTTCTGTTCAGTGTTGCTGATGAGAAGTCTGCTTTTATTATGATCCTTCTTACTTTGTAGGAAACCAATTTTTTATTATGACTAGTAGTAGAGTTTTCTCTTCATCTTTTGTTTTCTAAGATTTTGACACGTCCAGTGTGGATTAATCTTTTAAATCTGCTCAACTTTTCTCTTAGGCCGTTTTAAATCTGAGGTCTATGTCTTTTTTAACTTCTGAGAAATGCTATTCTATTATTCACAGAATATTGCCTCTCACCTGTGGATATTGAATGTTGGAACCTTTTACTGTAGCTGCCATTTCTAACTTCTGTAATTTCTGTATCTTTGTGCTGTACTGTGTTATGAGAGAATTCCTCAGTCCTGTCTTTGCTTGCATTTGCCCTTCACCTCTGTCTGTTCTACTATTGTTTAATTTCAGTGATCAACTTTTTACTTTCTTTAATTGTTATTTGGTTCTTTTTGAGGATATTTTAAATACTTTTGTGTCCTTTTTTCACTTTCACTTAATCTTGTCTCTATTTCTTTGGATGTAAATTCTTTATTTTTTGAGTTTTGACATACTTTTTTTAAAAAATGATTTTGTCTTAAGTGTTTTTTCTTATTTATGTTTTCAACTTTGTACCTGATATATTTTCATAGACTGTGTATGAGATAATCTTTTTACTGTTATTTGCTTCTAATGAAAGGTTCTGGACCGCCTGTCCTACTCCATGTTTCAGTCTGGCCAGCTCTACTTTATCTGTTTATGATTTTCTAACTTTTGTTGATATATAATTCATATAACATAAAATTCACCATTTTTAAGTGTATAATATAGTGGTTTTTCATATATTCACTATGCTGGGCTACCATTACCATTATTTAATTCTAGAACTTTTCCATCACCCAAAATGGAACCCCATACGTAATAGTAGTCAGCTGCAATTCCTGTCTTCCCTCCGTTCCCGACAACAACTAATCTACCTTCTGTCTCTTGATTTGCATCTTGTAGACATTTCATGTAAATGGAATCATATGTGGCTTCTGAATCTTTTTTTTTAACTTAGCATTATGTTTTCTAGGTTCAACTGTTTTGTAGCGTGTATTAGTACTTCATTTTTTTAAATGGCTGAATACTATTCCATTGTACAGATATATCATGCTGTTTATCTATGTATGAGTCGGTGGACATTTGGATTCTGTCTTCTTTTTAGCTATTGTGAATAATGCTGCTTTGACAATTTGTGTACAACTTTTTGTGTGTGGACATATGCTTTTAGTTAGTTTGTCTATATACCTAGGAGTGGAATTCCTGGGTTATTTGGTAATTATGTGTTTATCTGTTGGTGATTGTTAATATCTTTTCAAAAGAAGCTTTGACCTTTTCAACAAAAAGTCAACAAAAGGAAAGTAGAAAAACAAACATAAAACACCCACCTAGAATGATGGAAAAACTATTACTCTTAACTAGGAGGTTGATTCTCTGGACTTCTGTTTCTTAATTTGTAAATACACGTGGATTTAACTAGATGGCTTCTGTGTCCCTTCCAGCTTACCCATTTTAAATTTAAGATAGGAATGCTTTTTAGGATTTCATATTGAACACAAGGGTTTGAGACCTTATTATGTGAATAATATAGATTAGGAGTTATTGTGATATGTTATTAGAAGAATAAATCAAATATAGGTTGAGACTTCCCTGGTGGTGCAGTGGTTAAGAATCTGCCTGCCAATGCAGGGGACATGGGTTTGAGCCCTGGCCTGGGGTGATTGCACATGCTGCGTAGCAACTAAGCCCATGTGCCACAACTACTGAAGCCTGCGAGGCTAGAGCCTGTGCTCTGCGACAAGAGAAGCCACTGCAATGAGAAGCCTGCGCACCACAATGAAGAGTAGCCCCCACTTGCCACAACTAGAGAAAGCCTGCACGCAGCAACAAAGACCCAATGCAGCCAAAAATAAATAAAATAAATAATTTTTTTTTTTTAAAAAAAGAATCTGCCTGCCACTGCAGGGGACACGGGTTCGAGCCCTGGTCTGGGAAAATCCTACATGCTGCAGAGCAGCTAAGCCTGTACTCCACAACTACTGAGCCTGCACTCTAGAGCCCGCGAGCCACAACTGCTGAGCCCGTGTGCTGCAACTACTGAAGCCCCCATGAGCCTAGAGCCCGTGCTCTGCAACAAGAGAAGCCCCTGCAATGAGAAGCCCCTGCACTGCAACCAAGAGTAGCCCCCGCTCGCCACAAATAGAGAAAGCCCACGTGCAGCAATGAGGACCCAATGCCCCATAAATAAATAAGGTTGAACAGGAAATCTCATTTTGAATTCTTTTGAATGATATATAGTTAATGTTGCTTGTTTTAGGTTATGGGAAAGAGTTAAATCAGTGAAGGATTGAAATCATTGCTGCTTCTTTCCATACTTAGTGGACCATAACTGCCTTTGTTCATTTGTCCTGGGTTTGGTTTCATGATGCTTTTCACTTCTTGGTTAATAATTAGTTTCTGATTATTTTACCACTAGGAGTTTGCAGTCCCTGATTATCGTTCTTCTCATCTCGAAGCCAGTCAGGCCTCACAGCTCTTGCAGCAGCAGCAGCAGCAGCAGCTTCGCAGACGACCTTCCCTGCTTTCAGAGTTTCACCCAGGTTCTGACAGGTAACAGGCTTTCTTTTATGTTTCCAGCCAGGACTGAACTTGTGTCATTTATTTTATTACTTTAATTTTGTTATATTTATCTTGTAATCTTATTAACCAAGCTGTCATTACAGTTTATATTTTGAGCTCTTTTATATTTGTTGACCTTTTGGAGTAGTTGTCATAATAGTTAACAAACTCTTAAAAACTTGTTTCCAGAGTTCGGAGTTAATGCTGTGTAGTGGGCAGTCAGGTTGACCTAGGTTTGAATCCTGGTCAGCTGTTGTGGACTTTGTAGCATTGTGTAAACAGGTGTTCTCAATTCAGGCTGCGTATTAGGACCACCTGGGGAGGTTTAAAAGCTTGATTCCCAAGTCCCATCCCAGAATAATTAAATGAGTCTCTGGGATTGGGCCCAGGTCATTCTCATTTGCAGACAGGGTTGCCAGTCAGTGATTTAGACTTCTCAGACCTTAGTTTTCTACCTGTAAAAATGAGGATAATAATGGCATTGTCTGCAAAGGATAAGTATTTGGTCGGGTAATGTTGGCCCCGTCCATGGCAGGTACTCATTTTCTCCAGGGTCCTTACCATTTCTGCGGTCTTTTACTCCATTCTCACTCTTATTCGAAAGGATTTTGAAGTTTTGTTTTAGCAGTTTTGTAAAGAAACTGATTTACTATTTTAAAAATATGATTACTCTTTGGGTTTTAAGATGATAAAAGGTTTGAAATTATTCGGCCATGTTTAAAATCATTGTAAAATGCATTTCTTGGTGAAGGTTGTGGAGAGAATTCAGATCACTCTCCTCTACTATCTAGCAAATATACGAAGATGGTTTTTTTAAAAAGGGCTAAAAATGCACCCTGCATAAAGAAGGAAAGGATACAGCCACTGCCATAAACTTGGGAAAGTGGCATTCAAGTAAGGAATGAGAATATTGCACAACTTGGCCTCCTAGTTCCTGCTTTTACTCTCAAAGAAGCAGTGTTGAAGAAAGAAAGAAGGTTAGTGTAGTCGTAGGATTTCTCATGATTGCTCCCTAATTTGGGAAGACATGAGTGGGGGTGATGATGTGGTGAACGGTTGGCTTAGGAATCCCCATTATGCCGTCCTGCAGGAAGGATAGTTACAGCGTGCCACTTTCCAAAGTGCTGAGCCAAAGGCCTCAGGACTGCTTTACATGTGCGGCTGGTGGAGCGGGCCAGGATCCTTAGCAAAGGCTGTCACAGCCCCATCCCAGTTTTCCCCTGATTTGCACCACTTTTCTGTTTCCTCAGGCTATATACTTCCAGAAAAGTTTTTTGTTTTTTGTTTTTGTTTTTTTTTTTTGTGGTACGCGGGCCTCTCACTGTTGTGGCCTCTCCCGTTGCGGAGCACAGGCTCTGGACGCGCAGACTCAGCGGCCATGGCTCACAGGCCCAGCCGCTCCGCGGCATGTGGGATCCTCCTGGACCGGGGCACGAACCCATGTCCCCTGCATCGGCAGGTGGACTCTCAACCACTGCGCCACCAGGGAAGCCCCAGAAAAGTATTTAGAAAGCCATATCCAGTCCTCCATCTGTAGACAAACACATTCCAGGCAAAGTGGGGATGAGCAAGGAAAATGCCCACACACCATTCCACACCAAAGAGGAAGTCTGGGTAAGGTTGCTCATAGTATGCCTGAGCAGGAGGGTAAGGGATGCCATGAACAGGGAAAACATATTCCTGGAAAGGAAGATTAAAGCAATACAGTGTTCCAAAAACAAAGACCCGTGTGTGTAAAGAAGATGAAAAACAAAGAACATGGCCCATGAGTGCTGTGCACTGTAGAACTTAAAATTAATAATGAAGTATTCAAAAGCAAAATAAGGCAACCATATCAGATAAAACGAAAGATTGGACATTCCTGTGCCCCCAAGACCACCATTTTAAATTCAATATATAAAGTGAGAAGGAACAAGGAATAAAATAGATGTGGCTGAAAGTCAGACCTTTGTCTTGGAAGAAAGGTCTAGAAATGATCAGAGTGGATACAGAAGAAAAGGACAGAGATTAAAGCAATTAGCAAGAAGTGGATAAATAAGGAGGGCAAATTAAAATCATCCAGCATGTCATAAGAACATGTGTTTCCGAGGTGGAGAACCTGGTAAAGGAAAGGAAATAATATTCATAACTTTAAAAAAACCCCACTTTTTTCCCCTTTAAAGTGAAGGAAGAACTCAATAGGTTGATAGGACATACCTTGCTCCAAGAAAAATTTGCACAGAATGATCAGTACCGAGACAGATCCTGGTTATCATTAAAGTTTAAGGCTAAGTAAAAGAATTAGGAATCCAGGAAGCAAAGCACAAGTCCTTGATAGGGGGATAAGAATCTGACAGAAGATATTAATAGTAGAGCAATAGCTACTGAGTTCTGAGAAAAAGAAATTGAGATCCAAGAATATTATATCAGACACGTTTAAAAGCAACAAGCAGACGTTTTTAGACATGAAAGCACTGAGCATCTAAAGCTTCTTGAAGAATTTCTACATGATGGAATCCAGTCAAACAAAGAATGGAAGCCGTGGTAAAAGGACTACAGTAGCCATAAACCCATTCAAGTGGAAAGTCCATATGAGACATCTCGATGAATTATGGTTCTTTAATGGAATATCAGTACCAAATCTTGACAAAGTAAAAATAATATAAGTATCCCAAATCAGAGGTACGGTAAGTATTGGGAGAATGTTTAAAGGTATGCATTTGAAAAGTGTGTGTGGAGACCTCCCTGGTGGTGAGTGGTTAAGAATCCGCCTGCCAGTGCAGGGGACACGGGTTCAAGCCCTGGTCTGGGAAGATCCCACACGCGGCAGAGCAACTAAGCCCGTGCGCCACAACTACTGAGCCTGCGCTCTAGAGCCCATGAGCCACAACTGCTCAGCCCACGTGCTGCAACTACTGAAGGCTGCGCGCCTAGAGCCCATGCTCTGCAACAAGAGAAGCCACCGCAACGAAGAGTAGCCCCTGCTCACTGCAACTAGAGAAAGCCCGCGCGCGGCATCTAAGACTCAACGCAGCCAAAAATAAGTAAATAAATAAATTTATCTTAAAAAAAAAAAGAAAACTGTGCCTGCAGTGATTTGATGACTTCTAAAATGGAAATATGTTAGGTTAAAAAAATTAAAATCATAATTTTTTTTTAATAAATTTATTTATGGCTGCGTTGGATCTTCATTGCTGCATGTGGGCTTTCTCTAGTTGCAGTGAGCGGGATTTATTCTTCGTTGCAGTGCGCGGACTTCTCATTGCGGTGGCTTTTCTTGTTGTGGAGCACGGGCTCTGGGCACGCAAGCTTCAGTAGTTGTGGCGCACGGGCTTAGGTGCTCTGCGGCATGTGGGATCTTCCCAGACCAGGGCTTGAACCCGTGTCCCCTGCATTAGCAGGCGGATTCTTAACCACCGCGCCACCAAGGAAGCCCTAAAATCATAATTTTAATTAATGCTCTTCATAATTATTTTCCTAACCCTTTAGCAAGATTTTTTTTTTTTTTTTTTTTTTTTGGCGGTATGCGGGCCTCTCACTGTTGTGGCCTCTCCCGTTGCAGAGCACAGGCTCTCAACGCGCAGGCTCAGCGGCCATGGCTCATGGGCCTAGCTGCTCCGCGGCATGTGGGATCTTCCCGGACCGGGGCACGAACCCGTGTCTCCTGCATCGGCAGGCGGACTCTCAACCACTGCACCACCAGGGAAGCCCAACTGAGGGTCATCTTGATCAGCCAACCATCTTCATAACAAGATTTGTTGAGAAGTCCTGGATTTTCTGCTAGAGCTTCATTAATTTCAGTTACTTCTCCTGATAGAGGAGAATAGAGTTCACTAGCGGCTTTCACACTTTGCAGAGCACCGAATTCCTCTTGTCTGTTCAATTTTCTCCCAGCTTCAGGCAGACTACAGTAAACATCTCCCAAAGCTTCCTGTGCAAAATTGCCGATTCCCACTCTTCCAACACCATTTTCTGTTGTTACCCATTCATGTTTGTCTGAATTTACGACCCGACAGCAGAGCGGGTCCGGTGCGCAGCACCCGGACGGCGCCCGCCTGCAGTCCCCAGGCCCGCAGGCTGCAGACCGTGGCCCGCACGCTCCGCACCACTCGCAGCGCCATGTATGCAGGGGTGCAGAGGGTCTCTGTGCAGCATCTAGAGCGCCCCCAGCCGGCGGGGAGAGGGTTTATCTTTTAAAAAAAATTAAAATGATAAGGTACATTTCAATAAAAAATTCATTTGATAAATTTGTTTTAAAGCTATTTAAAGATGATACTAATAGATGATGAAAGTAAAATGTAGGGAATTTTAAGTCTAAAAGGCTACAGAGATATTTTAGTATGAAAATCTGTCTTTTTTGTTTGTTTTGGAAATACCACATTTTATTTTTCTATTCATCAGTTGATAGATGTTTTCAAGCACAGATTTTTCTGTGGCTATCTATATATTCCTTTTTCTTGGTCCTATACCTAGGAGTAGGATTGCTGATTACATGGTAGTTTTTTTGTTTGCCATTTGGGAAACTACCAGACTGTTTACAAAGTGGCCACACCATCATACGGTATTAGTTTTTTTTTTAATTATTATTATTTAAAAAAAATAAATTTATTTATTTTTGGCTGCATTGGGTCTTCGTTGCTGCATACAGACTTTCTCTAGTTGCGGCGAGTGGGGGCTATTCTTCGTTGCAGTGTGCGGGCTTTTCATTGTGGTGGCTTCTCTTGTGGCAGATCATGGGCTCTACGCGCTCGGGCTTCAGTAGTTGTAGCATGCAGGCTCAGTAGTTGTGGCACGTGGGCTCTAGAGCGCAGGCTCAGTAGTTGTGGCACATGGGCTTAGTTGCTCTGCGGCATTTGGGATCTTCCTGGACCACGGCTTGAACCCGTGTCCCCTGCATTGGCAGGCGGGTTCTTAACCACTGCGCCACCACGGAAGTACTGGAATTGTTTTCTTAATTTCACATCCAGATTGTTCATTGCCAGTGTATAGAAATAAAACTGATTTTTGCATGTTGGTTTTTTTTTTTTATCCTGTAACTTTGCTCTGTTCATTTATTAGCTCTAACATTTTTTGTGGATTCTTTTGAGTTTTCTACATATGAGATTTTGTCATCTGTGAATAGAAATACTACTTCTTTTTCAATTTGGATGCCTTTTCTCTCTCTTCTTGCCTAATATTCTGATAAGAATTCCTAATACTATATTGAAAAGAAGTGGCAAAAACAGGCATCCTTGTCTTACTCCTGAAGCTTCCTACTCCAGTATTTTTTGTGACATCATTGTGAATTTTAAGGAGACAATGGGATCTTATGTCTTGAATGAGATTTCAAATTTTTGAAGTATAATAAAATTATAGACCTCAGGGTTTATTTTATCATCTGTCCTAAAAACCAAACCCCATGATTAACTTTTCAATGAAAAGTTGTTTTGTGAGACATTCGTTTAAAGCTTGGCTATAGGTAAGATGTCGCTTCTGTAAATACTTTGGTAGAAAATGAAAAGTCAAATTAACAAACACCCATACATAGTACTCTATACAGTATATCATGTAGAGAAATTCAAAACAGATTCCTGACCTTCAAGATACTTATGTACTTGGAGAAACTAGACAAAATACATGTATTAGGGGTCAGAATTATGTATTTAAAGTACTGTTGCATTCCCACTCGAGACTTGTTTTTAAGTCTTAATAATACCTCACAACTCAAGTCATTTATCTTTCCATGTGGCAGTTGCTGGGAAATTTTTTTTTTTTTTTTTTCTGCTTGCTTTTATTACTGGTTGAAAATGGTGGCTCTTCTGGTCTAGATTATATTCAGTTATTATGGCATAGGTTTAAAAATACTTTATGGATATTTTTCAGCAACTTCAAATTTTCTGCAAGTTGAAATCTTCTGTTACAACTTTCACTGCTTTATCACCTCTACTCCCACCTACCCTGAAGAAACTTTTCCTATCAGGATTTAGGTTTAATAGTACTTTATAGTGAGGTATATATTCTCCTGGGGTGAGGAAATACATTTGAAAGTGAGCATACCTTTTCTTTTATTTCATAGTTCAACCAGGGATGTTAGCAGGAAGTTGTACATCACTTAAACATTTTCAAGTGATTATTTTCTTTGTATGTATTAGGCCTCAAGAAAGGAGAACTGGATATGAGCAGTTTCACCCAGGCCCTTCCCCGGCAGATCATGATTCACTGGAATCCAAGCGACCACGTCTGGAGCAGGTTTCTGATTCCCATTTCCAGCGGGTCAGCGCTGCGGTCTTACCTTTAGTGCACACGCTGCCAGAAGGGGTGAGGTCTTCTGCAGATGCTAAGAAGGTAAATATTTGTTCTCTTACCCTGTGGAGTTGTCGGTCTGAAATGTTTGTTTAGCCATATTCAGGCACAGCGCCTAAAAGAAAGTCCAGTTATGCCAGTCTCTAAAGGTTAGTGCTATGGGAAAGTAAAAATTTTGTTAAACAAAACTAAAAACCACAGACTTAATACTCCAGACTTTTAAAGTCAGTACTTTTAACTTTTTGGTAATTGAAAACAATCCGAGGACTGCTGTAAAGAAAAATTGCTGTTGAATGACATTCAATTGCTGTTGAATCTCAAGCATTTTATATCGGCTTGTTGGGCTGTAAAATGTGGTCAGACTCAAGAATACCACAGTTCTGTTAAATTTAAATTAAGTTTTAAATAATACCTTTAAATTCAGTTGCAGTTTATTAACTTACTGCATAGGAGAAGACACGTTTTAGGTAAGGTTTAATTGTGCTTATAATTTTTGTAAAGAAAGTTTCTTTTTCTAATTTATGTAAAAAATATGTTCTTGCAAATACAGAGGAAAAAAGTTATCTATAATTCTCTGTCTTAGAGGTAACTGTTATACTTTTAATGTGTAGCTGTATCTCGTGACATTTCAAACAATGTGTATTGTGGATTTATGAGAAGGTTCTAAGATCAAACCTCTTTTTTTCTTATGTTTATTATTATTTACCTTTCTTTTGTGAAATGCATCTTCCTGTATTATGCCCTTATTTTGTTGCTGAGTTTATCATATTTAACTGTCTGTTTTGCTTGTCATTAAATCTTCAGATTAGGAAGTACCTGGCACTTAGTAGGTACTGAATAAATATTTGTTTTAGAAAGAATAAACTAATTCTTTAAAACACTTTTAACAATAAAGTGTTAACCCCTTTACTATCATATTTTCATATCTCTTACCCCTGCCTTTTTGTTATCAAATATTTTTCCCATGAAGTTTATTTGCCTTTATGGCTAATGGCCCTGTCCACCCTGATATCAGATAAATAAATACACATTTTCTTTGAGTTTTAATGCAGTGAGAAATGATTTAAAAGATAGTGAATATGTTTGCAATTTATCTTCAAATAGATCAACTGGGGAAAAAAAAGGTAGGTGTGTGCATGTGTATAGAGACAAAGCAAATATAGCAAAATGTTACAACTAGTGAATCTAGATGAAGATATTGAGTGTCCATTATACTGGTCTTTCAACTCTTATGTAAATTTGAAAATTTTCAAAATAATAAGTTGGGTGGGGAAAGGTCTTTGTGATAAGCTAGAAATGAACTAAGCTTCTAGGAATATTGAGACCTGCTTCACTATGTGGAGTATGTGTTATAGTCTATGGATTTATAAGAAATGTTTGAAACATTTAAAAAAGAAGGAAAGAAAGACAGAAATACAGTGAATAAAGGTCTCTTCCAAGGCTGAATAAATGACCACAAAGGTAATTTATACCTATGGATTTTTTTGGCAGAAAGAGATCTTAAAACTTCATCCATTTAAATAATGTGTTATGTTGGATCAGAGTACAGTTGATTTCCGTTTTATAGTAGAGAAGACAGATGTTAAGAAAAATTAAGTGACCTAGGTCGAGCCTCCTGAGTTGGAGTGAGAACCCATGACCTCTGACCCCTAGTCCTGCTCTTCCCCTCCCCCTCCAGCTAAGTTGTAAATCATGACTTTCCTTTTTTTAGAAGTAGGGATTTTGAAAGAATTAGCATCTGTTAGTTTTTTTCTTTTTTTTAATGTTGTTAAGCCCAGGTATATCATGTATAGGATTAAATTAGATAAGTTTGAAGGAAAAAGTTACAGTCTCACCAGTTAGAAATTGTTGTTAATTGTGCATATTTTAATGTGCTTGCTTTGTATATTGTATATAGCTTTATTTTTGCTTAAATACATACTTCTTGTGTCGTTAAGTTTACAATTTTATTTTTAGTCATATTCCATGTATGGATATAAAGTAATTTATTTAATTGCCACACATCTGGGTTACCTGTTTGCTCATTAGAACAATGACATATTTTCTTTAGGTTGATTTTTTTTTTTTTTTTTTTTTTGGGTACATGGGCCTCACCGTTGTGGTCTCTCCCGTTGTGGAGCACAGGCTCCGGATGCGCAGGCTCAGCAGCCATGGCTCACAGGCCCAGCCGCTCCGCGGCATGTGGGATATTCCCAGACCAGGGCACGAACGCGTGTCCCCTGCATCGGCAGGTGGACTCTGTACCACTGCGCCACCAGAGAAGCCCAATAGGTTGATTTTTGTGTTTGGTTTTTTTTTGGCTGCGCTGTGCGGCTTGCGGGATCTTAGTTCCCTAACCAGGGATCGAACCCTCACACTGGGCAGTGAAAGTGCGGGGTCCTAATCGCTGGACCACCAGGGAAGTCCCTGGGCTGATTTTTTTGGTATACAGTCTTATTTATTTAGCTAAGGTAAATTCCTATTAGTGTAAGTAATTAGAGACCAGAGTTGGCATATTTTAAGGTTTTCATGGGTGTATCCAGATTGCCCTGCAAAGGAGAAGAACCAGTTTTTGTCCCTGATAGCACGGTATAAGGGCTCCCAGGTCTTGTGTGCCCTTACTGATACCACATATTTACTGTTTTTAAAAAAGTCATTGTTTGATACATTTTTAACTTGCATTTATTTGCTTGTTAGTAAAATTTAACATTTTTTCATTTATTTTTCCTGTTTTATGAATTGCTTTTTCATATCTATTGCCCATTTTTCTGTTGGTGTGTTTTTTATTTTATATTGAGTTGTTAGAGTTTACATTTTGCAAATGATTTTTTCCATTTGCATTTTAAATTTTTTATTTCAATTTTGATGAAGAGAAAATTGTTTTTTTATTTTGATTCATCAATCTTTTTTTTTTTAAATGTCTTTTGCTGTTGGCTTTCCTGAGTTCAAGATAATGTGAATGCCTTTTTTTGTTTGTTTGAGGCTTCTTGTGATTTGCTAATAAATCTCATACAAATGTTTGCTATTATTTGGCTTTCATTGTGATATAAGATGTGAGATAGGAGTCTTAACTTCTTCCCTCAAATTACTATCAGAATGTTCCAATACAAAATTATAAACTCCTTGAAGACGAGCATCATGCCTGTTTCGTTCACCACTCTACCTAGTGCCTGTCATATAATAGGCACTCAAGGAATTTGTTTATTGTTAAATATTTAACTAGAGAAGAAGTCAGTGGAAAATACTGATTTGTAATAGTAGTTCTTAGGGCACGGATCAGATCACCTGAGGAGCATTTTCAAAATCTGCTGAATCGAAATATAATCTGTTTTGCTGTTATGAGTGTTATGTTACACAAATTAGCTCATATGCATATGTAAGAAAATGATATGAATATAACATGGAAGTCCTAAAGATTCGTGAATGATTGTTCCTAGCACATGAATGTTTTCAGGCTCTCAGGATCAAGCTGTCTCATAATTAAGAAATAGCCTTTGAGATGGACGAAGACCTTAAAAAGATTTGAAAAGTCTGCATTTAGTTTTCATTTAGTGCAGGTAGTACCTGGCTTAGTTAATTCAAGAACTGCTCTGCTTTTCAATGTTAAGCTAACTAATGAAGATTGGAATGTTGAAAAGAAACTGCGAAGACATTTTCTCCTGTACTTTTTTGTTTTTAAAGGTTGATAAAAATCTTTATACCCCGAATCTGATTTTTATTTTGATGAAACATACTATTTTCTACTGGAAGCAAATGACCTCAAGGATTAACAAAGGAAGCATAAACTATAGGGTTTATGGCTAGCAAAGAATTGACTGTAGTCTAAATGCAAATGATATTGGAGCTTTAACAATATTATTACTTCTATTAGGATCGCTGTTGTTTTTGCTAATGCTCTGCTTACAAAGTTTAAGTAATAACCATAATCCTATTTTCCCCAGAAGTCTTTATATTAAACTATACTATTACAGAATATCAGACTTTTCAGGAATATACATGTTACGTTTTAGTTGAAATCTGTGTTCCAAGGTGTTTTGGAACAACTATCCAGGTATAATTAAGTGCATTCTTGGTTGGAACTACTGATTTCTCACAGTTAATTAATCTTATTTAATACTTTGAGGGCTCTAGAGTCCTAGGAACTATGCTCATTCTAGGCTTCTTATACCCTAAAGAAAACTAGTACCTTAACCTAAAATTTATCTGCTTTACAGTGTTGCTTATATCTTCGCTTTAGACTGGAGATTGGTAGGCTGTATGTGTGTGTGTGCATGCGTGCATGTGTGTGTTGACGGGGTGATAGGTTTTGGGTGGAGGGGCCTTCAATCTGCTGTAGTCCCCTGCTGGTTTGGAGCTGGAATGGGATGATATATTTGGCTGAAGAGATGTTATGTGCGCTATAGGGTAGGCAGGCTTAGTCGCCCTTTATGAAGGTAGGCCTGGGTGATTGTAGCAACAAAAGTTCTAGATCATTTCTCGGACTTCTGTACCTCACTGTTGGCCCTTGGAAAGTCTGAAAACTTTTTGATAGGAACAGCCATATCATAGCTGTTATGTTGGGTGGGCACACAGGGTATGCATGTTCAGACCTTTTGGAGTGCCATTACAAGGAAATGGCTGAGGAATTGATATCTTCCTTTGCCGTAATTGCGTTATTATTTCTGCAGAAATTAGAAGTCTCAGTATCGTTGTACTAAAGGCTGATTAGCCACTTAGCCACCTCATTCTGGATAGCTTTTAGGATCTTCAAAATTGTGAATGATATGTCTAAACGATAAGCATCAGTGGTGTGGGTTTGTGTGTGTGTGAGAGACAGAAAGGGAGGGAGGGAGAAAATTGCTACCGTAGGACTGCCACCTACAGAGAGCACACATTGCTCTGCTAAGCTTTAAAATTCACATTTTCAGTTAAGAGGACCTTGAAGCTGACATTGGCTGTTGGTGAGAAATCATTTGTTCTTGATTTTCTTCCTTAAAGGATCCAGCATTTGGAGTCAAACATGAAGCTCCTTCCTCTCCAATCTCTGGGCAACCATGTGGAGATGATCAAAATGCTTCACCTTCAAAACTTTCAAAGGAAGAGTTAATACAGAGTATGGATCGTGTAGATCGAGAAATTGCAAAAGTAGAACAGCAGATCCTTAAACTGAAAAAGAAACAAGTAAGTGTTTGATTTTACTGCTTAATACATTCTCAGAATGTATGTTCGTCTCCCTAAACAAGAGAATGTTGAACTTTCTGAATTTTTAACTTTACGTAAAGGAAATCATGCCTTGTATGTTCTGTGACTTGCTTATGTTTGCTGTTAGTTTCCTTAGTTTCATCCATTCATTTTCTTGTGGTATTGTCTGGTTTTATGATTCCAGATAGCAAAACTTATTTGTCTATTCTGTGTTGGCTCTTACTGGATGTGTTGTTTCTAGTTTCTTGCTATTCCACACATGGTGCTATGTTTTTGGTTCATGTGTAGACAGATTTTCTAGGGCGTGTGCCCAGGAATGGCGTTCTGTGGCCTGAGCATGTGCACGTGTTCGCATGTGCTAGATGAGACCACATCTGCTGAGATGGCAGCACCATTTATACTCCCACTGGCAGTGTGTTCACGTTCCAGTTTGTGCATGTTCTTGCCTTCACGTGGATGTGAAATAGTTCTAATTTGCATTTCTCTGACGAGGAATGAGACAGAGCTTGTTTCCATTTGTTTATGGGTTGTGTGCCTTATGTGGATGGTTACTTTGTCATTTTCTTATGTTTAGTGTTTCCTGAAGCCTCTCGTCAGGTATGTGTATAGCACGTGTCTCCTAATTTGTGGCTCGTCATTTCACTTTTTGGGGGTGGGGTGGGGGGAGGTGTTTTTTTTTTTCAGATTAAGAAAGTGTACTGTTAAAGTGTACACTTTAGTGTACACTTTTAAAGTGTACAGTTCAGTGGCTTTTATATATTCATAAAGTTGTGCAACTGCCATCATTATATATTTCCAGAACATTTTTATCACTTCAGAAAGGAACCACATATCTTTTAGCAGCTACTCTATTTCCCTCTCCCCCCAGCCCCTGGCAACTATAAACCTCTTCTCTCTATATATGGATTTGCCTATGCTGGACATTTCAGATAAATATAGAATCATAATATGTGACATTTTGACTCCTTTTATTTAGCATGTTTTCAAGAGTCACCCATGCTGTATCTTGTATCAGCACAAAATTCCCATTGCATGGACATACTGTGTTTTGTTTATCCGTTCATTAGTTGATGGCATTTAGGTTGTGTTCACTTTGGGATGTTATGAATAGTGCTGTTAGGACACACTAGTTTTTGTGTGGACATGTTTATTTGGTTCTCTTGGATATATGCTAGAAGTAGAATTGGCAGAGTCACATGACAAATCTCTGTTTAAAGCTTTGAGGAACTGCCAGACTGTTTTCCAAAGTGGCCGTGTGTCATTTTAAATTCCCACCAGCAGTGTATGAGGGAGGGTTTCACCTTCTCTACTTCCTTGTCAACATTTGTTGTTGGTTTTTTAAAAAATAGCTATGCTAGTAAATGTGAAGTGGTATCTCATTGTGGTTTTGATTTTCATTTTCTTAGTAACCAGTGATGAACATCTCTTTATGTGCTTGTTGGCCATTTGCATATTTTCTTTAGAGAAATGTTCGTTCAGATCCCAGTTCCCAGTTCTTTTTTAGCTGGGTTGTCTTTTCATTGTTGAGTTGTAAGAGTTCTTTATATATTCTGCATACTCAGATGTATGATTTGCAAATATTTTCTCTCATTCTGTGGGTTGTCTTTTTACTTTCCTGATAGTTTTCGTTGATGTACAAAACCGTTATTTCCTCTATTTGATTCATTCAAATATTTATTGAGCATCTAGGGAGATACAAAAGTGATTAAAACATGGTCAGAGAGGTAAATCAAATGAATAAATAATGGAAGGCAAAGTATAAGATTCACTGAATCACAGCAGTCAAACGAAAGTGCTGTAGGAAATCAAGAGTGAGATTGCTTCTAGCCTGGAGAGGGGTGTGGGTGGCTGGAAAGTCAGGAACCGGGATTGAGATTAAAATAGAAGACTTCGTCTGGATTGCTAACGAGACTCAGTTTGAACCCTCCTTTGTATTCGTCTCTCCTTTTCCTCTCTCCCTGTCTTAATTTACCAGGACTGTTCATTGTGCTTTTTCCTAGACTTGCCTGCATTTTTACTTTAATGTCTTATACCGAACTAGGTCCTTTTGGTGTTTTAGGAGGTTTTTTTTTCTTTTTCTTTTTTCTCTCTGTTTCTTGGAAGGATTCTTGACTTCTTTGCTCTTGGTATTTGATGGTTTTGAGTCTTTTCCATTATGGTTTGATTTTATGCCTTTCTGGCTGGAGTATCGTACAGATTTCTTTGCTGGAGCTTTTTCTTCAGCTTCTCTTCACCTTCATCAGCAAGTTTTGCTTGTTTTCTGTGGAACCTTGCTACCACTTCCAGATACACTTAGGGGTTTCACATCCTCCTCTTCTTCATCTTCTTACTCTGCATCTTCTAAGTGCTGTCCACTAATAAGTACAAGCCCTGAACTACTTTTAGACCACAGGTAGTATTGTTTCAGAGCCCCCCAGGGAAGCCATTGGCTGTACAGACGTTATCAACCTTGCCAGGGCTGCTTTGCTTAGGCTGCCTCTGCTTCAAGAGTGTGCACTTCACCCTTTGCACCAGCTCCGAAACTGACCCTTCCTAAAGATAACTGCTCATTTTCATCATTCTCCACTTTGAAGTGATAATCTTTGTTGGTCTTCAGTTGACAACTAAAAGATAGTTCTGGGGCCCCAGGGGCACACACTTAGGTGGGAGAGAAGGTGGACAGAGATAAGTGACTTCCTTTCAGAGGACAGCTGAGCAGGACAGAGTCATACCGGGGCGGAAAGTTGTTAATTGTGATGAAGTCCAGTTTATTTTTTCTTTCATCACTTGCACTTTTGGTGTCATATCTAAGAACCTTAATCCAAGTTGCATAATCCAAGGTCACAAAGATTTATACCTATGTTTTCTTCTCGGAGTTTTGTAGTTTTAGCTCTTACATTTAGGTCAGTATTTTGGTGAACAGAATTTCTGTAGGTTTTATATGAGACTACCCTGGGACCATTGAAAGAGTTTACTTATATTGTCTTTTTAAAATTTTTATAGTTTTCTCATCAAATTATTCTTTTTTTAAAATTTATTTTTATTTATTTATTTTTGGCTGTGTTGGGTCTTTGTTGCTGTGTGCGGGCTTTCACTAGTTATGGTGAGCGGGGACTACTCTTCGTTTTCAGTGTGTGGGCTTCTCATTGCGGTGGCTTCTCTTGTTGCGCAGCATGGGCTCTAGGCACGCGGCCTTCAGTAGTTGTGGTGCATGGACTCAGTAGTTGTGGCTCGCGGGCTCTACAGCGCAGGCTCAGTAGTTGTGGTGCGTGGGCTTAGTTGTTCTGCGGCATGTGGGATCTTCCTGGACCAGGGCTCGAACCCGTGTCCCCTGCATTGGCAGGCGGATTCTTAACCACTGCGCCACCAGGGAAGCCCTCATCACATTATTCTTAATCTACCAGAAATTGAATTTTTGTGTCTGCCTCAAGGTAGGGGTCAATATTCATTTTTTCCCCTGTATCGATAATTAAAAAGGTCATCCTTTTCCAACTGTTCTACACTTTTAGCTCTATTATAATTCAGGTTTGCATCTATATATGGATTGATTTCTGGGCTTTGTGGTCTTTGTGTTCTTTGTGGTACTGATGCAGAAATAGAATAGATATCCTTCTGATTACTAGAGCTTTATTCTTTTTTTTTCCAGTGAGGCAAATCCCACTTCTATGGGCATGATTTAGCTTTTTTAAAGTTTTTTACCATCTCATATAACTTTTAGAATCATTTTTTTCAGTTTTCCAAGATACCTTTCTGTAATTTTCATTGGAATCATATATAATACAGAAATCAGTTCAGGGATGATGGTATCTTTATCTTAATGACTCTTCCTGTCCGTGGCTATGGTATATCTGTCTATTTAGGAGGACTTTCATGTTTTATTACTTTCTTTTATATGCCTTGTGTTAGATTCAGCTCTAGGAGCTTTATATTTTTGATGCTATTGTTAATAATATCTTTTCAAAAATTATATTTCTTCTAACTGTTGCAGTTTTTTTTCACATGCTAGAATTACTTTTTTAAAAAAATATTGAAGTATATTTGATTTACAGTGTTGCATTAGTTTCAGGTGTACAGCAAAGTGATTCATATATATATGGTCTTTTTCAGATTCTTTTCCATTATAGGTTATTACAAGATATTGAATATAGTTCCCTGTGCTATACAGTAGCTCCTTCTTGTTTATCTTCAGTCTTTTTTTTTTTTAATATATGCCAGCAACCTCCCTAAATTATCCTTGTAATGTTAATTACTTATTTGTAGATTTTTTTGGGTTTTCTATGTAGGTAATGGTCATATCAACAGTAAAAAAAAAAAAGAAAAAAAAGACAGTTGTTTCTTTCTTTCTAGTTCTTAAACCTTTTCCTTTTCAGTTGCCTTATTGCTCTGCTTAAGACTGCAGTGCAACATTGGGACTTTCCTGGCAGTCCAGTGGTTAAGACTTCACCTTCTAGTGCAGGGGGTGCGGGTTTGATCCCTGGTCCGGGAGCTAAGATCCCACGTGCCTCTGCAGCCAAAAATCTAAAACATAAAACAGAAGCAATATTGTAACAAAATTCAATGAAGACTTTAAAAATGGTCCACATCAAAAAAAATTAAAAAAAAAAAAAACCTGCAGTGCAACATTGAAAGTGGTTATTCTTGTTCTTTTCTGCTTTTTCAGGAATGCCTTTTACTTTTTACTACCACTGGTTATGATGTCAGTATTATAGACATCCTTCCTCAGATTGGGAAATTCCCATCTGGTCCAGTGTGCTGAGAATTTAATCATGAGGGACATTGAAGTTCACCAGATGCTTTTTCTGCATAAGTTTGTTGATCTTATTATTCTCCTTTAAAATATATTAATAAGGTGAATGACGTCCGTTATTTTTCTAGTGTTAAATCACCTGTGGATTTCTACGTTTAACCTAACTTAGTCATAATGTATTATCTGTTTTTAATAAATTGCTGGACTTGACTTACCAGTATTTATTTTGGGATTTTTGTATCTTATTTGTGAGATAGATAAGCCTGTCATTTTCTTTTCTTATACTGTTCTTGTCTGGTTTGGTAACAGATCATGCTAATGTCACAACCTTTCTAAACTCTGAAATAGTTTAAGATTGTAATTATTTGGTAAAATCAGCTGGATCTAGTGGGTATTTTTTGTGTAAAAAGTATTTTAAAATTAGTGATTCAATTTAAAAACATTCACTTCTATTTCTTCTGGAGATAGTTTTTCCCCTCATTTTGGGGAATATAGTTGTATCTTCTGTATCATGAGTTTCTGCTTCTTATTTCCTCTTTGGTTTTATTCTGCTCTTTTATAATTTGTCAACATTAACTTTTTAGTTTTTTCTTCCCCCTTCTCCCTGTGCACTACTTTAACTTCATTCAGCAAGTTTTAATTTATAATGCGTTTTATTATCCATCCTGGTTTCTTTTTCAACTCCTGTATTAATAAAAGTGTTCTTTTAAAGTTCTTACATAAAAATGTTTTCTTGACTATTTTTGGTTATTTGATTTCTAACTTTATTGTGGCCAGAGAGTATGGTCTCTAATACCCAGTCTTTTGAAATAATTGGTTCTTGAATTTTGGCCTAGATGATGATCAATTTCATAAAAATACTCTGGGCATACTTGAGAAGATTATGTATTCTCTACTTTAAAAAATCATCCATATCTTCTCTCATTTTTGTCTGTAACTTATCAATTACCACTATGATTTTGGATTTGTCTCTTTTTCCTAGTAATTCTCAATTTTTAAAAAAATTGAGGTAAAAAAATTGACATGCAACGTTATATTAATTTCAGGTGTATAACATAATGATTTTATATTTGAATGTATTGCAAAAAGATCTCCACAATAAGGCTAGTTAACCATCCATCACTCCACATAGTTACAGAATTATTTTCTTGTGATGAGAACTTTTAAGATCTACTCTCTTAGCAACTTTCAAATATACAGTACAGTGTTGTTAACCATAGTTGCCAAGCTGTACTTTACATCTCCATGACTTATTTATTTTATAATTGGAAGTTTGTACCTTTTGACTCTATTCACCCATTTGGTCCATCTCCCCTCTGCCCCTGCTACCACCAGTCTGTTCTTTGCATCTACCAGCTCCTGTTTCTTCCCCTCCCCTCCTTCCTCCTTTCTCCTCTTTCCTTCCTTTCTTTCCTTCCTTCCTTCCTTCCTTTTTTTTCCTACCTTCCTTTACCTCTTTCCTTCCCTTCCTGTCTTTCTTTCAGGATTCTACACATAAGTGAGATCCACCTGTATTTGTCTTTCTCCATCTGACTTCACTTAAAATAATGCCCTCAGGGTCCATCCATTTTGTTGCAAAAGATGAGAGTCCATTCTTTTTTTAAGGGTGAATAATAGTCCATTGTGTATATATACCACATCTTCTTTATCCATTCACCTATTGGTGGACACTGAGGTTGTTCCCATGTCTTGGCTATTGTGAATAGTGCTGCAGTGGGGCCCGCTATAGTACCAGCATCTACGCAGTGGGGGAGCTCCCAAGAGTGGCTGCTGCCAGTGTCTTGTGTCCCAAGGGTGAGCAGTGGCCGGGTCCACCCCCCACCCCTGCAAACCCCCCCCCCCGCCCCCACCACCTCTCTGGGAGACTCTCCAAGACCAGCAGGTTCATATTAGTGTGGAAACACGGGCCCCTGATTTTATTGATGCTTCTCTTCATCTCTTCTGTCATGAAAGAGAAACTAAACACAAAATAAGCCCCAGAAAATATGTCCAAGCCTAAATTCAGATGCATGCTAGGATTCGAAGATTTCTGCCTTTCAGCCCAGCTCTTGAAGAAATTTATACAGTGGCAGATGCAAGATTTCTCTGTAGAAGAGACTCAGGAATGGTGATGTGTTTGCAAGGAAGAGCTGGGGCTAAACTGTCTTTTAGGCAAACTGTATTTGCCTAAAACTAGGCTTGTTTGGAGTGAGCTGCCAAATCTGCTAGTGAATTCACATTCCCCTGGGAAGCCTGCTTTTTGGAAGGTCTTCAAGAAGTATTGAACTTTCAAAAAAGTCTGAAAACTATAATTGACCCTATATGTGAAGGCTCATGAACTAAACTGGGTTCTGACAATGTGGACAGCAACCTCCCAGTTACCGCTTTCCATTCTCAAGTGGCGCTGCTTCAGCTCTTGTAAAATCCTCAAATTCCTACCTTAATGGCCAGGAGGAAATCAAACTGTGGAACTAGTCTGCACCTCCAAAGCCCCAGCAACCCCAAACTCTGTTATCCTCCCTTTCATTTCCCATTTTGACCCCTTTTAATGATGACCCCCCCAAAAAAAAACTGCTGCAGTGAACATGGGGGTGCATATATCTCCTTGTTCATGTTTTTTTCTTCGGATAAATACCCAGAAGTGGAATTGCTGGATCATATGGGAGTTCTATTTTAATTTTTTGAGAAACTGTTTCCGTAGTGGCTGCACCAGTTTACATTCCCAGCAACAGTGCACAAGAGATCCCTTTTCTCCACATCCTTGCCAATGCTTTGTTTACCATAAAGTCTGCTTCGCCTGATATTGATGTAGTTAGATCAGCATTCTTTTGGTTGATATAGGTTAGTGTATCTTTTTCTTTCCCTTTACTTTCTGTGCTTGTATTTTAGGTATATCTCTTATATAAGTATGTATCTGGGTTTTGTTTTTTATTGAGTCTGACAAACTGTCTTTCCACAGGGTAATTTAGTTCTTTTAAATTGATGATGATGTTCCCTGGTGGTGCAGTGGTTAAGAATCTGCCTGCTGGGCTTCCCTGGTGGCGCAGTGGTTGAGAATCTGCCTGCTAATGCAGGGGACACGGGTTCAAGCCCTGGTCTGGGAGGATCCCACATGCCGCGGAGCAACTGGGCCCGTGAGCCACAACCACTGAGCCTGCGCGTCTGGAGCCTGTGCTCCACAACGAGAGGCCACGATAGTGAGGCCCACGCACCGCGATGAAGAGTGGCCCCTGCTTGCCACAACTAGAGAAAGTCCTCGCACAGAAACGAAGACCCAACACAGCAAAAATAATTAATTAATAAACTCCTACCCCCAACATCAAAAAAAAAAAAAAAGAATCTGCCTGCCAATACAGGGGACATAGGTTCGAGCCCTGGTCCGGGAAGATCCCACATGCCACAGAGCAACTAAGCCCATGCGCCACATCTGCTGAGCCTGTGCTCTAGAGCCCATGAGCCATAACCACTAAGCCCACACTCTACAACTACTGAAGTGCAGGCGCCTAGAGCCCGTGCTCCGCAACAAGAGAAGCCACCGCAATGAGAAGCCTGCTCACCGCAACGAAGAGTAGCCCTCGCTCACTGCAACTAGAGAAAGCCCACGTGCAGCCAAAAATAAATAAATAAAATAAATAAATTTATAAAAAAAGGAAAAAAGTTGACGATGATGATTGGTAATATCTCAATTATTTTAAAACTATTTTATGCTTTCTATCTGTCTTTTTTTTTTTTGGCCTCACCATGTGGCATGTGGGCTCTTAGTTCCCTGACCAGGTAATGAACCCATGCCCCTGGCAGTGGAAGCACAGAGTCTTAACCACTGGACCGCCAGGGAAGTCCCTGTCCTGTCTTTTTTATGCTGATATTGATGTTCTTGTTTGTTTTTTCCAATCCTTATTTTGGATTGATTGTCTTATTCCATCTTCTCCTGCTCCACCAGTTTGGATTTTATACATTATTTCTTTGTTTATAGTGGTTCCCCAGAAATTTTAACAGTCTGTTTAACTCGAAGCCTAAAACTAAGTAGTATCTTAACCATCTTCTTGAGTATAGGAGGGCATAGAATTTCTTGATTTCTTTCTTTCCTCCCGACTTTTATGCTATTGTTGTCATATATTTTAGTTCTTTCTTATTTTTTTCAAAACTGCCAAAGACATTATTATTTTATATGGTCAGTCTTCATTTCGGTTCACCCACATACATGTCATCTTATTTGCCCATCGTTCCTTCCTGCAACACAGATCTTCCATTTGTGAGAATGTGCTTCCTCTTGAAGAACGTCCTTTAGAATTTCCTTTAGTGAGGATCTGTTAGCTGGAGAGTTCAGTGTTTGTTTGGTTTTCATAACTTAACTGTTGTCTTTTACTTATGGCTGTTATTGAAAGGTATCTTTGTTTGGAATGTGGTTATTTTCTCAGTTTTCCCTGCATGCTGTCTTTTTCCTTTCATTGCGAAGAGATTAGCCCTTAGTCTAATTTGTGTTCTTTTGTGGAGAGTGAATTTACTCTCTGGCTGCTTTCAGTAACTTTTTGAGTGCTGTTGTTTTTACTATGATTTCTTTAGAAGTAGGTGTTTTTTTGTTGTTGTTTTGTTTTTTAAATATTTCCAGGTTGAGACTCACTTGACTTCCTGAATGTGTTAGAGTTTTTCATGAGTTCCGGAAAATTCCTTAGCCATTATCTTTTTTACAAAACCCTTTCCTACAGTTTCTTTATCATCTTTTGAAAGTCCTGTTAGATGTAATATTTTATCACTCTGTCTTCCATGTCTCTTAATTGCTTTTCTTTCCCATTTTTTCCTTTCAGGCTTAATTGTGTGCAGTGTCTTCATTTCTGTCATATCTGCTGTCAAGTGTATTTTCAATTTCAATAATTATGTTTTTATTTTAAGCACTTATTTATTTATTTGGCTGCACTGGGTCTTAGTTATGGCACGTGGAATCTTTTAGTTGCAGCTTGCATGTGGATCTAGTTCCCCGAGCAGGAATCGAACCCATGCCCGCTGCCTTGGGAACGTTGGAGTCTTACGTACTGGACCACCAAGGAAGTCCCTCAATAATTATGTTTTTAGTGCTGGAATTTTTATTTGGCTCATTTAAAAAATCTGCTTGGTCATTTAAAAAATATCCCCCCCTTGCCTTTTTTTTTTAATATGTTGAGCCCTCTTTTATTTATTAAATCATATTAGGTTTATTGACAATTCTTTTAAGTCTCAGTGGGTCTTATTCTTCTGGGTTGGTCACATTTTTACTTTTCTTTAGTTTCTTCATGTATAAAATAGTAATAATACTAATAACACCAACTGAATCATGAGATTGTTGTATGAG
Source organism: Pseudorca crassidens (assembly GCF_039906515.1). Classification (NCBI taxonomy): domain Eukaryota; kingdom Metazoa; phylum Chordata; class Mammalia; order Artiodactyla; family Delphinidae; genus Pseudorca; species Pseudorca crassidens. Next base: position 5,244,442 of record NC_090314.1, on the reverse strand, counting down.
TTGAGATAATGAATGTATTAATATATGTGTCACATAGTGAATGCTTAATAACATGTAACCCATTAAAATAATTAAAAATGAGACATAGTATATGACTTATGAGATATACAGGAGCTATAAATTTTATTGAAGAATATAAAAGACAACTTGAGTAAATAAATACAGCAGAATAGAAACACAGTATTAATAATGTGAACTCATGTTAATTCACATTTTATACAATTTCAATAAAAATTCTAACTAAATTTATTTTTAAAGTTTGCCAAAATTATCATAAAGTTAATGTAAACGAATAGGTGAGGAAAGTTTGTTTGTTTTGTTTTGTTTTTAGACTTTCTGTTACTGTGGTTTTGTCCCAGGGCTACTTAGCTACTAAGAACAAAATGTGATTTCCTGAAACTTGTTCATTTCTTTCTCTGCACCTACTTAACGGGGATTCTAAAAGAAGGCCCTCTGAGCAAGGGAATAAAAAGGGCATGGTTGAAGAACTCATTCCCATAAAAATGATCTCAGAACGCCAAATATCTTTTGCTCACACAGATAGGTTGCAAGAGTACTTTCTGTTCCAAAATGGAAGTGGTCCTCACTGGAGGATTTTTATCCTTTCATTTGGGTGCGGTCTGACTTAAATGACTAGGAACCTTACTTGGTAGTATAGGTGATTTTTTTTCTGCTAGGCCTTTGGTAGACTTAACCATCTTTACCTAATGTCTTTTTTATCATTTCATTCAGTGAACTTATATCCATGTAGCTATTTGTTGAGCATTTACTAGGTATCAGGCACTAGTTAGGTGATGGAAGACAAAAAGCAGTGAACTTAGCTGAGTCAGTCCTTACTTCAGTAATAATGGTAGGTAATAGTGACTGTTTATAGTTGCGCTTGCCGTATATTGAGTCATTTAATCCTCTCAGAAAGCTATGTGGTAGGTAGGATTAATATCCCTACTTTACATGTGAGGGGTTTGTATACTTGCTCAAGATTGAGGTGAGGACTAGAAGGGGTCCTAGGATCAAGTCACTTGCAAAGGGTGACCCTAAGGCTGAATCCTGGGCAGAGTAATTCAGATAGGCTCCTGCTTTGTGATTGCACACACCAGCAGTCCATATTCTTTTGGTTTTCCCAGGGCCTCTTCGCTATAGAGTATAGTTTGGCAGGGGAGTAGGGTAGAGGATGGTGCTGTGCTGACTTAAGGATTAACCCTTAAACATTCTACCATACTCTCCCCGTCAGACATTAACACATACTGTGTATCTATAACACAGAAAAGCATTATTACAGTGCCACAAAAGGTCATTGTGATAGAGGTAGATGGGCTACCTTCATATGTTTAGATTCTCTTACTATTTTGCTTTAAATTTATCAGAATTAAAATATAAAAGGATTTTTCAAATGATGACTTATGTTGTTTAGTTATTAGTCAAAATAAATCTGATTGGGTTTGTTAGAGCCTTTGGGTCCATTAGGCCCTAGTAGATTAAGTGATTACCCTATAGAATCAGCAAAGCATTGCTCAGAAGCATGTGTTATCTCTGGTGATTAATTACTAGTGGGGCTGATGTGCAGCAGATGCCTGACTCTTCCTTTCTGGGTCTCTTAGCAACAGCTTGAAGAAGAAGCTGCTAAACCTCCAGAGCCTGAGAAGCCTGTGTCACCTCCTCCCGTGGAGCAGAAACACCGCAGTATTGTCCAAATTATTTACGATGAAAATCGGGTAAGTTCATGCCATTCCCGACGGCACAGGCCTTTAAAACCACTGGACTATGCCTTTTCCAGTCATCTGTGTATTCTGTGGTAATATTAATTGTATTAAACCTGCTTTCTGTTATAATTTTTAATGTTCTTAAACTTTGACTGAAGCTTGGTGTTTTTTCTTTATATACTGAAGAAAAGTTGATAGTTGTGTCTTAAATTATTTAACATTTCATTTGCATTTTATATGGTATAATACTATTTTGTGACAGTATAATTTTATCAGCTGAGTCTCTCTCCTGTTATATAAATAGTGGTAAGCAAGTGTGTAGCACATAATACAGCCATTCTGTAGTTTTTCACTTTATAAGCAACATTTAATGCCAAATACACTATTCTAGTAGAGATGGTCATTGGACGTGGAAATGGCTTGCATTATCTGCTTCAGAACTGATAGCTGGGGTGTGCTTTGAATTTTAGTTACAAAGTATGAGGCCATTGACCTTTAGGTCAACTTTCCTTTTTAGGTTTGTTAAAATAATTTCTTCTTTCATACTCATAATTAAAAGTGTCCACGGATTTAGGAAAGCCAGGCCTCAATTCTATGAATAATTTTGTGACGCTGAAGTTCGTTTTTGGCCAGAATCCAGCCCAGGAACTAGCAGTTAAAGGGAAACTGATTTCACCTTAATGTGAAGAAAACCTTTCAACAGAGCTGCTTAACACTGGGCTTCCAGAAGCCCCCAGTTCAAGAAAGAATTATATGCTTTAAGTACTATGGTAGAGAATTGGCTTGTCAGCTTAAGGTGATCATAAGGTAGAAGTTGGGGATTGTCATTTCAGTTTATTTGCCTTGTAGTGAGTGGAGTCTTACACAGGCATCCTGTAGCAAGGTTAGCCCAGATCCTAAAGGAAATTGACCTTAAGAAAAGCAGCTGTGAGATAGTCATTAAATACACTTTTATAGGAATGATCTTGGACTCAGGCGTGTGTGTGTGTAGATAGATAACTGAAAGTCATCAGGTACACAATACTTAAGGAATTTTAAGTCACTGAGAGGCAGAAATATGGACAATTATTACTAGTTCCTTGACTGGGTTCAAAATCAGTCCAATTTATTGGGCAGAACAACCTACGTGAAAATGAGTCCAGTGAGGGTGAAGGGAGTCTGTGGAAGGAGTGATGAGGACCCCTCAGGGCATGCCTGGAGGGCAGTGACGCTGGGGTCCTTGCAGGGATGTGGCCCAAGGTCAACAGGTGCTTCCTTGTTTAAGAGAAGCAAGGTACATGGATTTTATATGAAATCTCCTGCTTTTAAAAAAACACACTGGAGAACAAGAAAGTACTTCTGAGGGCTGATAGGCTTCATGGCCAGTTTGTGACTTCAGGGGTAAAGTAAATAGGGATTAGAGCTGATAATAATGGAAAAGGCTCTTATAAAATAATATATTGACTTCTTTCTTAGTATGAGTTACTTTTCAGATACATTGAATTCAGTGATATTTATTAATTGATTGAATTTCTTAATTAGCCTTCTCTTACAGGCCTAATAAACAGTTCCAGTGTTAGTGAATTCTGCGGTTGCCTGACTAGGATGTGAGGACTGAAAACTACTGAACAAGATCTGATAGAGAATTCAGTTTGTGTTAATTTATATATATGTATTTTTTTCATTAGCTAGTGTAGTAAATGTTCTTGATGCCCATCAGCAGAAACGAAAGCTCCTTTTAGACCTCTTCTTGCCATTTTAGCATTTACAATTCAGTTTGTTACACATTCTGTGAAGAACAGAAGAACCAAACTTGAAATCTGTCTTAATATTAGACTTGCAATGAGGATTGTTTTTAACTCAGTAACCATAGAAATCATCTTTCAAAAAATAGGTTCTTTTTGTATCCCCTGCTGCTAGTCATCTGCGTTGGTGGTGCTTGTGCAGTAGACCCCGGATGGTAGCAGAAGCCCCCGAGGGGCGTGATGGGAGCAGGCCACTTTCTCACCACTGACCCTTGCCTGTGTCTTCCTCCTCACCATGCTGCCTTTGTTAGACCTTCACTGCCTCTGTAGCTTTTTGTCATGAATGACCTTACCTGTTTGGACACCGAGGTCACAGAGCGGTGGGGGGCAACAAGAGTACATCTCCGTCTTGTTGCTTGTTTGACAGTGGCAGATACTGGTTGGCAATTAAGCCAAATGTGGCCCAAGAGATAGGGGCCCTTGTCTCGTATGAGGCATCTTTTATTTAGAAAGTTAGTGCAAGGCAGAAAACTACCTCAAACTGACTGTTAGTTTTAAAATTGGCTTCCTGGGAGAAAAATTGCCTTGTATCACGTTTAAACTTGAGGCTAGGATTCATTTAGTCTCTAAACAGACTCTTCTCCTGGACTGTTTTTAACAGTTCAATTTGCTGTTACCCTTCCCAGTTGTAGGTTCCAAAAATATTTGTAAGTGCTCTAATTTCAGCATTGTAATACATATAGAAAAGAGGGGGTGTGCAGTGAAGCTTTCAGGAACATGTTTATATTTTGATTGAATGATTTGCAAGTTAACGAGGCACCAGAAGAAAGAAAGTGATTGACAGTGGAGAATGTACTTAGTGCCAACAACCTCTGGTCACCATGGCCATCGTCCTGGAAACTATCGATTTCTCTCTCTTTGCCACTCTGCAGACTTGGTTAATCAATGAAGAGCCTCAGTCCTGCCTCCTGGATATTGGTCTGGTCAATTGCTTCTCTCTTCCTCCTTCGCCAGTTGCTTGATTGGAGCCCTCACCTCTCATTGATGCTGAGTTTCCTTCCTTCAGTCATTTTTTTCTTTCTAATCCATCCTTCATATTTGAGCCCCCTGACGTGGTTCTTCAAGTAAATCTTTTTTTTTTTTTGCGGTACTCGGGCCTCTCACCGCTGTGGCCTCTCCCGTTGCGGAGCACAGGCTCTGGACGCGCAGGCTCAGTGGCCATGGCTCACGGGCCCAGCCGCTCCGCGGCATGTGGGATCTTCCCGGACCGGGGCACGAACCCGTGTCCCCTGCATCGGCAGGCGGACTCTCAACCACTGCGCCACCAGGGAAGCCCCAAATAAAACCTTTTGATGACTTCTCCCTTTCTACAGAGTAGCCCAACCTTTTCATCAGTGCTTATGTGCCTGCCTGCCTGGCTGGCCCGTGGCCCAATATTCCCTTCTTAGCCATACCCTACCAGAACAGGTGTGAATGTTCCCTTGACGTTAGTAATTTACCCCGTGATGTTTCCCCTGCCATCAGGCATCCCCGTGGCTTGCCTTTCTTGTCTGTTGAGTGCATTCGACTTCAGGACCCAGCTCAAGTATCATTTTCTCTATGAAGCCTTTCAAGACTCCTTATCTTCCTACACCAGGAAGGATATCTTATTCATTGTTTCCTTAGTGTCTCGCAGGTGCCTGGCACATAGAACATAGTCAACATATGTTTGAGGCATTAATTACTTCTATCTATAGACTTAGAATAAAATTATATTATGTAAATGTGAAGGTTTTAAATTAATTTTTTTCTGCCAAACGATAGGTTAATCTGTTCTTAGCGGTTAAGCCAACATGAAGTCAAATATGTAATAAAATTTTGCAAAACTTAAATCTTGGGATATGCAAACACCTTAAATATTAGCCTTTAAAATTAGCTCTGAAGAGGTAAGTGCCTTTACGTAATAGGATACCAGTAAATATTTGTCGTGATAAGATTTCCCCCTTGTCTCTCAGTATTCTCTGTTACAGCCTCACTTAGCCTGCCTGTTCTTGGCATAGGCTCTATGTAATGTGGAGTGCCTCAAGAAAGCAGGTTTAAACGTTGGAGAATGAAGGTCGTCTAGAGAGAATCAGCTGTAGGTGCTAGATATTCCAAATTTATCATCTGTGATTATGCTGTTTGTGTGTTATTTAACATATACCTTAAAGCTAATAAATTTTGTGATAATTACATTTTGGCTTTTTGAGATTAGAACATTGTTCTCAACTGCAGACTGTTTTGATTGTTGTAACTTGGGGAGGGGTGGAGTGCTGCTGGCATCTAGTGGGTAGAGGCCAGGAGTACTGCTGAATAGCCTACAGTGCCCATGGCAAAGAAATGTCTGGCCCAAATGTTAATAATACCAAGGTCGACAAATCGACTTAAAACTATATACAGAAATAGCATTAGCTGTGCAAGTTCATTGGTTTTTTTTTATAGTTTTGTATATGATATTTTTGATATGTTTATTTCTCATCTTAATAACATTTTAAGTTTCTTGGAGTTTGGAAAGTGCGTTACAGTACTTTGAGCTTCCTTTGCTAATTAAACATAGTTCTTTTCACATAATATATGCTAAATAAATATTTGAACTATTGTAATTGATAAATGAAAAGGATAGTGTTTATTTTAAGGGAACATCTTTCTCTACACTTGGGGATACTGATTAGTTCCATTCCCATTTGTGTGTTGCATCAGAAGCCCTGGAGAGTTTCCCAGCCACAGTGCGTGGACATGGGAGTCTCTGCAGCGGGCAGTGAGCCCTTGTTGTTACTAGTGAGCATGTGCTGGGGCAAGAGAGAGATCTGAGAACCCCCGACACATTTGCTGGATGTCAAATTCCAGCTTAAACAGCTTTAGTATTGAATTTTATTATATTTCATTTGTCTATTAAAGGTAAATTTCTGTTAGATAGATAGCACTTTGGTCTAGATGATTTTACTTCTGAAAAAGGCATGTAAAAGTATATAATTCAACATTTATTTATTACTGAATACTTTGAGTAATTCAAACTGGTTGTTTTCTCTATTGTTATTACTAAGGTTTTCTTATAATTGGAAAATATGCTCATTATAAGCTTTTCTTCAAAGAGATCGATTTGGCTTACCGTAGTAAAGATTGGCAACTTTAATGAAAAGTTAAAAACATAAAATACCATAAAGACATTGAGTTGAAGTATTAAAAATGTTTGAAGGATTCATTTCTAATAGTGAATCTCTGTTCCCTCTCCCTGGAATCTTAATATCTTTTTGTTTTTAAGAACTTACCAATTCTTTAGGTTTTGCTTTCAATACAAATGTTCAGATCTGACTGAATTTTGTGAGGGAGTTATGAAAATAAAATTAGAGAGTATTTCAGGCTATCATATGAAAGAAGAATATTTGGAAATAAGGATAAGTTTGACTGTAGATTAGTATTTAGGTAAATATTATTAAATTGGAAGTGATTTTGCATTTAGGTAATATTATTTTTAATTATACAATATAATAATGTTTTTATCTAGAAAAAAGCAGAAGAAGCTCATAAAATATTTGAAGGTCTTGGCCCAAAAGTTGAACTGGTAAGTAAGAAATTTCTTTTTTCATGTCTAGTGCTCTTTTTGTAGCAGTTTTTCTTGGGGTATAATGGAATACAGTCATTTACTTTGGGATGAGAGTGATGTAGCTGGGCAGTAAGGGTGATAAGCTTGAAATAATGTGCACGAGCTTGGTTACCTTTGCAGAAGCATTTTCCTGATTGTGTTTTTGCCTGAGCAGCCATTTAATCACTCGGTTAGAAGGAGAAAGAATTAAGAACAGAAATAGAAAGCTCTTTGAATCATACTGTTAGGGTAATATTGGTGTTAAATCCTCCTTTGCCTTTGAGATTAAAAAAATCTATGAATGAATTTATTATGGGGTACAGTGGATTTATGAACTTTCCTAGAGCAGTGGCGTTGTTAGGAGATGGGGTGGACAGAGTTATTCAGGGAACCTGAGCCTGGAGGTTTTGGTAGGGCGTCTGTTGTGTAGACCCAGTAGTACTGTACCGCTACCATTGAGATAGAAATTGTGTCTTTGTCTCTTCATAGATGATGTACAACATTTTGTATATAAATGTTTGATTTATTTTATAGCCACTCTATAACCAGCCATCAGATACCAAAGTGTATCATGAGAACATCAAGACGTAAGTATTGATCATCTTTGGAGTTCTTCAGTTAAAGACCGTATATTCTATAAAGAGATCATTTTTATGTTATCTGCTGACATAGTATTATAATATAGTGTAGGTGTGTTATAATATAGTGTAGGTGTGTTTTAGATTTGTGTAATTTGCTGTCGTTTTACTATATGTTATCTTCCTCTGGCTTCTTGGGGGTTGGGGTAACAGCTTTGAGTTTCCGAGGCCAAAAAATGAAATAAATTATTGCATAAAACTAGCTGGTTTTATAATCTGCTAGTAAAAAAGGTGGATACTTAACATTGAAATGGCTTACCTTGAGGCTTGAATTTTTTGCCTCCTGTTTTGTCTTTTTTTCAGTGGAGTACCTGCAAGGCGCATGATGAAGTAAGATAATGAAGCTTTTTCATTTAAGACTAGTGATGACACCGTCCCCCACCAAGCCACATCTGCCATTGCAAAGTAGAAGTGCCACGGATCATTTTATCATTATTCAAAATCCTATTCTAGGGAAATCCCTTCCATGACTCTTGCTAATGACGGTATTTGTAGACCCTTCTGCCATTTCATGTCCTGGTGCCTTGGAAGCGCTCAGCCACCTCATGTGGGTGAGGAGACTGCTCCAGGTTGTAGTTTGCTTAGCCTTGCTCATCCCAGACACCAGGCCTTTATGGATGCACATTTTGGAATGAGAAAATAAGTGAAAAGAAAACCTAATTACTGATCTGATTGAAGTAAGAGAGGAAGCTAGATAGGTATCTTTTTTTTTATTATCATATTTTAAGAGAATTTTAGATGAATTATTCTTAGTTTGTAACAAAAATGTGATATTTCTACTTTATATGTTTTATTAAGTATAACCAGAACATTATACTTATTTACTAGTACCGTTACTAATGAGCACATTGCTATTTATATATATATATCTTTTTTTTTTCTTTTAAAAAATTTTCTTACTGAGAGTATGTGCAATAGTTGACTACTTTGCAGAACTGGTGGCAAATATAATTTGCATGGTAGTATGCATGATAAAAATTGAAATTTGAATAATTTTAACTTTTGTTAAGTAAGTGGTTTATAATAAAAGTCATATACTTAGAATTTTTCTGTGAGATGCTGCTATGGGCTTGACAACCCTTAGAAATAGGTTAGGCAAAACTCATATAAAATATACCTTGTTTTGGAACTGTTTCTCTGTTTTAACATTTTTACAAAGGAGAATAGCAGATAAAATCTAGTTGGCTACTTTTAATGATTTTTTTTCCGCAAAGCTTCCGTTATGTTTGTGTTCTGTCTTTTCCCTGATATTAGCTGCAGAGCAGCCCTGATTTATTTCATATTAGCTACATTGCCTGCTACAGTGCTTATCACACTGTCCTGAGATGGGGTTCTTCATTTAAATTCTTAGGAAACATTTTAAGTTATATTTATTGATTGTCATTTGCTTTTGAGTAGTACATAATTACAATGAGAGCAAACTGAATATATGGTAACGCTCCTGCTGTAGATCACCTTGTGAAATACCTTTCACTCAGCTGCATGCGTCTGTATGGATCGTTCAGTAGCTATTCTGTCATCACCGTCATTTGCTTTGTATGAAATAGCAAACGTTCCTTTTAATAATTCTCTTCATCTCTTGGCTACTTTTCCGTATAGCCAGCTCCTGACTGTCCATGCTTATTTGAGTGGAGCCAGTGTCAATGTTAGTCCTGAGTGGCAGATAATCCAAAAAATTACTCCTACTTGCCTTGGCTTTGTATTTATATTTGAATAATCAGCTTGAAATCCTTTCTGGAAGTAGGTGGGGTATAAATATTTATATCTGAGCCTGCATGTCATTGTTTTTGAAGGTTGCAGTGCTTCCAATTTGAAAAGTGAAACTATTACACTAAGTTATAAGGGAAGTCTTCCTGTCCTGTCACGTTGGCCTCCGTGGCGTCTTAGAGTGTATTGTGTTGTTTCTGTGTAAAGCAGAAGCTGCCTCTGTGTTGGTGCACTCTCACAGGAGGGAGGACAGCACATACCTGAGGGAGGAGATAACTTTACAAGCTCCGCCTTCTCTTATGCCCCCCTCCCTCCAAGAGTGTGCCAAGGTGTTTATCTCACGAGGGTTCTTAAGGAGAATCAGTAACTGTGTAATCAGAACTTGAAAATAATATTTGCCTTACAATTGAATGTAATAACTAAAAATGAACTATTTGTATTAAAGTCTTACTATAGAATGGGAGGAATTTTAGTCAGTTCTAATTATTGCAGGAGTCTTATTTTGCAGGGTGAAAAAAATTAGGGTTAACTTTGATTACATCATATATTCTTAAGTGATCTTCGCTTGTTTTTCAGTGTCTCTGAAAACAAAAAAGTGAATGCATTATTAAATTGTACTTTTTCTTAATGTCATACAACCATATTTTTCTCTTCTAGAAACCAGGTGATGAGGAAAAAACTCATTTTATTTTTTAAAAGAAGAAATCATGCAAGAAAACAAAGGGTGAGGTCCTATCCTTGTTAACTGAAATTTGTGCAACTTTCCCGTCCGCGCTTCTTCAGGCATTCGCTTTCCCATTGTAGTGAGAACGGTTCTTGATCACACATGAGAACAGGTGCTGATTTAGACAGTAACTATAGATGTGACGTAAATATAAATCTAATTCTAGCAACATTTTGATGTCATAAATCACATTTAATATCATTATCAAATTAATTTCTTTAGTCATCTGTGTATAACATTTTCATCTAGCCAAAATAAAGAAAATGGTGAGTAGTTAAAAAAAAATATGAACGAGAAATAGGATGATCTACATTTAGTCTCTTAACCCTCAAACAAATGTGGGTAAGTTATGGTCATGCTGATAAGACATCACTGTTCTTTCTTATTAGAAACTGGGTCAGCTAAAGTTCAGCTTTTTCAAATTCACATCGTTTTTCATATTTATTATAGGACTTGCAGTCTAAAAATTTTGTGGTTATAATCTTCATGGAAATTAAGTTACAGAAAATATAATGCCAGTATTCTTATTTTTATAGTGTGTTCCTACTAATTTTAGACAGACTATTAATTCATTTAAATTGTTTTTTAGTGAATAAATGATGTTCTTTGATTCACATCAGAAATGAACTTTGTACCTTGTATTTAAGGACCTGACAGTTTAATGAATTTTAAGGGTCAACAGCTTTTATTTGGTATTATAACTTCTAGCGTTCTAATTTGCCAGTCTAGTCCTTCAGATACTTTCTTAAATTACCGGTCTTGAATCTTTTTTTTTTTTTTTTGCCAAGAGCATACACATATAAATAAGAAATTAGCTAAAGTATTTTTTTCTATCTGATCATTTTGTTGTAATCATGGTGTAATTGCTAAATTTGCTATCTGGAGACACAAACACAGAAGCATGGACTTTGTTTTCATACTTCACAGGGTATTTAGTTATGAAGTTTGTATATTCATTGATTTGCTTAATAAATACTTATTGGCTATTTCCTTTGTCCCATGTATTATTCTACAAAGGGAGCGGGCAGCCACGTGGTTTTAGCCCTTAGGGAGCCTAAGGAGTAAGGGGGTAGATGAGGCTGCAGGCGATTACAGTGTTGTGGTCTTACGATGGCACAGGATGTACAGATGACCATGAGAGCGTGTAAGGGGACAGCTGGCGCAGATATGAATCATGAGGGGTGTTGCACAGGAAAACCAGTCCCCTGCAGACTTTCACAAGCAGTGGGAGCAGCTCACGGGAAGGTCTGGGAAGTGGAGGGAGTGTGGCAGGTTGGAGAGGGCTGGGCTTGGACTGAGCTGGGAGGGTGGCGAGGAGTGAGGCTGTGCAGGGAAGCCAGGGCAGGGTTGTGCACAGATCCTGAGGGCAGCTTTTAAGTGTTTGAGCTGAGGAAGTGAAATGTTGAGCTCTGTGTTTTAAGAAGTTGCATCTGGTTATGCCATTCAGGGTGCATGGGAGTCATTTAGGAAGGAGGCCGTTGCTTGAATCCAGATGAGACCGAGGGGGCGGCATAGAGCTGAGCACAGGTGGAGGCCCAGGAGTAGACAGGCTATGAGGAGACGGGGCATGGGGAAGGCAGTGCTTTCCCCTCGCGGCCGCTTCCTGGAGCTGACCGTGTGGCAGGCCCTTTCGTTGTCTCACACCCACGGTCTGGGACTTGTAGTGCACGGTTCTTTTTTTCTTCTCTGTTTAAAAAATGAGATCATACATTATTCTTTCCTCTAAAAGCATTCGCTCTCGATTTCATGTAGTTTACTGCATTTCTTTTTATCATAAAGAACAACCAATTTCTGCCTTTTCCAAACTGTCAGAAATGTTCATTATATGGCATTATTTGTAGTAAGAAAAAACTGCAAGTAACCAAAACGTCCAGCAGTAGAGGGATGGTTTAAGTGTGAGTGTTTTCTCTGACCTACTGGAAGGATAAAAACAAAATGTTAATCCGCTTGCCTTTGGGATTATGAACTATTTACATGTTTCTATTTCTCATTTTCCATTTTTTTTGACAGTGAAGATGTAAATGTTATCAGAGTGGCTCATCATTTAGTTTGTTAATTTGTGTAGTCTTAATATTAACTAAAAAATCCAGCCACGATAGGCTCTATGTGTTGATCTTTCCTAGAAAACAGCTCCCTTTCTTTCTCTTCTTTCAGATCAAGGACAGCTTTTCATTCACAGTTGAGTCATAGGCCACATGTACTTCTGACTTAGCCTTAAGAAGTAACCTTTACGTTAAAGTATTAGGTTTGTCAGAATCACAGAGTTTAGTTTAATTATTAATTTGCTACGGGTATTTAATAGGAGCAAAAAATCTGCCAACGTTATGATCAGCTCATGGAGGCATGGGAGAAAAAAGTGGACAGAATAGAAAATAATCCTCGGAGGAAAGCTAAAGAAAGCAAAACAAGGGAGTATTATGAAAAGCAGTTTCCAGAAATTCGAAAACAAAGAGAACAGCAAGAACGGTTTCAGCGGTAAGTGGTTTGATGTTTAATGGCTATGCTGTTTTCCTTTGAATCATACTTTTGATCCTTCACAATATTTATTGTTACCTGAATCTAATCATTAAGAAAGTTCATAAAGAAATTTTATTATGTTTTTCCTCTTTTTTTTTTCCAATGGAAGTATAGTTGATTTACAGTGTTGTGTTAATTTCTGCTATATAGCAAAGTGATTCAGTTATACATATATATATATTCTTTTTAATATTCTTTTCCACTATGGTTTATCACAGGATATTGAATACAGTTCCCTGTGCTATACAGTAGGGCCTTGTTTATCCATTCTATATATAATAGTTTGCATCTGCTAATCCCAAACTCCCAATCCATCCCTCCCCTGCCCCTTGGCAACCACAAGTCTGTTCTCTGTGTCTGTGAGTCTAAGAACTTTTATTTTGAATATAAAACTTCATTATCAGCTAACAATGTTTATGCCTTAGTGAATCTAATATTAATTTTTTATATTTAATCATGCTGTTGAATCTAAATTTAAGTGAATATTTTGAAGTTAATTCTTCAGTTCTTGAAAACGCTCATTCCTTTGGAAATGACAGTTAGTAAGAATAGACTTGCATGTCTCACAGTTCTTCGTCACCTCCCAACATGATCAAAACTCTTAAATTGATTGCTAATTGAGAAATTCTTTGTTATTGGTATGTAGTTTCTGATTTCTTTTTACTTTTAGAGAACAAGTACTTTTGCAAAGGTAGAAGCTTTAGTTTTCTTCTCCACTGTCTCATGAAAGCCCCGTTAATCACAATTAAGTTTCTGTCAGGGATGATGATTGTGTTTTTTTCCCATCCCTTTAAAAATGTTTTGTGTATTTTTCTAAGTCTGCTATCCTGTTCTCTGGAAGGCAGACAAAAGACTGCTATTTGAGATGAAAATGACACCAATAACTGTAGTTTTCCAGAAGTTTCCCATAAACAGTTCTGCCATGGGAACTTAGACATGTAACCTTTAAAAAGAAATCTTACCATTTAAATTGTTACTAATTTTATAGATAAATGGCTTAAACATATTACTTAAAAGTAGTTTCTCAGTAGCATTTTAGGTTTCTTCTCTGACTTCTAGTTGATTAAAAAGTCCCATTCAAAAAAAAAAAGTCCCATTCAGAAAAGAAATCGACGTAAAAGTAATCTAACTGATATGTCTTCTTTATAAAAGGCCTTTAAATATATCTAAAATTTCTCCCTCATATTTAGAGTTGGGCAGAGGGGAGCTGGTCTTTCAGCCACCATTGCTAGGAGTGAACATGAGATTTCTGAAATTATTGATGGGCTCTCTGAACAGGAGGTAAGACAGTTAATTGATTTAATTCAAGTTAATTGATTAATTATTCAGGCATTTTAGCTTCATACCCCATAAACTAAGGATTTATTTGTATATAACTGAGGGAACACTTATGGCGTTTGAATTGTTCCAAAGTTTGTGGCCAACCATCGAAGGTTTTAAACAAGGCCGCCCTGTGCCATTTTTACGAAGACGGCTTTGGCAGCAGGGAGGCCTGGAAAGAGGTGAGGAGGCGGTTATGATAAAAATAAGGACCTGAGTCAGGGCGACAGTGGTAGAAATGTGTAGGAAGGGCCTGGTGGAGAGATTTGTAGAAGGCAGAGTGGACAGGACAAGTGTGGGATGAGAAAGAAGAGCAGGTGAGAGGACTGAGCTGCTGGTGCCGTTTCCTAAAAGAACAAAGGAGCGTGTACTTTGCAGGTGTTTGTATGTTGGGTTGTGGACCTGAGGTTTGTATGTTGGGTTTGTGGACCTGAGGACCTGAGGGGATGTCCGGAGTGTGATCTCTAGCCAGCTGAGATCTGATCTGATATTAATAAATCAGTTCTGAATAAGAATAAATTTCTGTTCCTAACAGTGAATCTTTGTAGCTGTTTTCAAACTATCTCTGAAGGTCGGTCCAAAAACCATATATTGAGTTTTGCTAGTTTTGGTTTTATAATATGGCTTTTAAAAAACCTCATCTCTAAATTCTGAAAGTCATGCTTATTTGAACATCGTGGTCCTCTAAAGTAATGAAGACAATTATTATATTGCTATACATTTCAGAATTTGTGGCCATAATCTCTGCAGTGATGACTAACTCTGTGAAATTTCTTTGCTCACTTTTTGACTGATTCTATAAGGGGGGCATCTGTAAACAGCCAAAACTAGTATTAGGTGAGGTGATTTCAACCAACACACTTTGGTGTTCAGACTGATTGAGAGTACCCATAAAATTAGAACCTTTGTAAGGACTTTACTCTAAGGCAATGTCCGCTTCTAGGAGAAGAGTTTCAGGAAAAAAACCTAGCCTTGTATTGAGGTCAGTACTTATACTTTTTGGTAAAAGTTTTCTCATGGAAGTTTATGTTTATAAACTTACAGAATTAAACTGTGGGAAAAATAAATTGTATGACTGTAACCTAGTTTTAGTTGAAATTCTAAGGATAATAGTCTTAAATTTGCAGTGGAAAGATTATGTAAGATTAGCAAGAAGTGTTTAATACTTAAGTAAGTTTAGTTAATTTAAAATCAATGACCTTAAGATTTCGGTTCCTGTCTGCTTATTTTTCTATTTTATTATTCTTTAAAATGATGTTAAGACTTTTTTAAATGAGGCAATATTAATGTTAGTAAGTGCTTCATAAGATCATTACTTCAGTGACCTGACATTACTGTGTGTCCTTTAGGTCTAAGATTCATTATTTGAAGTATCAGCTTCCTTTAAGGAAAGAACTCTTCTCAAATTGTAGTAGTGGATTATAAAAAAATAATAACTGTAGTCTCTGCCTCTGTTATTCATACAATGAGTATTTATTAGATAATATGTATAATTACTGTATGTTAGATGTTATGGTACCACTGCTGTTGTCATTAAAGTACATATGTGGTGTTTCACTGTCGATTAAGACAGTTGGTCTGTGGCCCTTTTTAAGTTTTATTCTCTGTAAATTGCATTCTTTTTTCTTTTTTTTTTCAGAATAATGAGAAACAAATGCGACAGCTCTCTGTGATCCCACCTATGATGTTTGATGCAGAACAGAGAAGGGTCAAGTTCATTAACATGAATGGGCTTATGGAGGACCCTATGAAGATTTATAAAGATAGGCAGTTCATGAATGTTTGGACTGACCATGAGAAGGAGATCTTTAAGGACAAGTAATTTAAATTTTAAATTACTCTCTAATAGAAGCTTACAGTGGTGCAGTGGTTGGGAGTCCGCCTGCTGATGCAGGGGACCCGGGTTCGTGCCCCAGTCCGGGAGGATCCCACATGCCGCGGAGCAGCTGGCCCCGTGGGCCATGGCCACTGGGCCTGCGCGTCCGGAGCCTGTGCTCCAGAGCGGGAGAGGCCACAACAGTGAGAGGCCCACGTACCGCAAAAAAAAAAAAAAAAAAAAAAAAAAAGAAGCTTACATAAGTTAGTGAAAAGTATTGGCATTTACTTGTAAATTGAACTGTTTCCCCCAAAACTTGACCCTATTTTGGCATTTGAGTGGGTACTGTGGAAGTCAGAAAAGACAGATTTGATATGACCTTCCTGTAAGTTTATGGGTGGGAATGTAGGTCCCAGGTAAGAACAGGGTTGTGGAGTCATTTTAAGAGTGGTACCCAAACCTGGGCGGTGTCCTATTCACCGGGGGGTGCATTTTAAAGTTACAGATTTCTGTGCTCTACTGTATTCCAATCCAGTCAGTTCCTGGCGGACGGTGCCCAGGAATCTGTGCCCTTTAAGAGGACATTAGCATTTAGGAGTCGCTAGAAATTAGTCTACATTATATTTCTATTCCCAAGGGCTTCCCCCTCTTTTTAAGTTGTTAAAATGTGTGTGTGTGTGTGTTTTTCTTTTACTCAGGTTTATCCAGCATCCAAAAAACTTTGGACTAATTGCATCTTACTTGGAAAGGAAGGTAAGAAATGGTTTGCACTGAGAATGTCTGTAGGTTTGTGATGGTTGCTGCTTTGAAGCTTTTGTGCCTAGTACACAGAAGTAGTTAAATAGAAATATAACTAGTTAAATAGAATTTTTGCAAAGGGCTTGATACAGAAAAGATTCTCATGGGAATAGTATAGTGATATTTACAATTATATGATGACCAATTCTAAGCACAGAACACAGACTAATTTTCATGGTTAATCAAAAATGACCTGATATTATATTTCTGTAAAAAAACATAGGTTACAATGTTTTTTGAACCTCATTAAACTTCTAATTAAAATTTCAGAGTCCTGATTTTTCCTGAAATTTTTTCACAGTGGATTGGATGTTGGGTTTGTGAGCAAAGTGAGACATTTTGAATATTTACGTATATAGAGGAAGAAAGAGAATTTAGTTACTCATAAAGAAGAAAGTGCTTGAATGTTTCTGATAGTTCCTGGTATCTTTTACATAATTTGTATTAAGACAGCTATAATTATCCATCAAGATAGTACACACTATATATATGTATTTTTACAGCCTAGATATGCCTTAAAAAGCTAGCCATTTGTGGTTTTCCTCATTTTATACTTTGAGAACACTAGAGATTTTCCTTGAAAGTGTTACTTGATACTTTTAAAAAATTTTATTTCATTGGATCCTCAAAAATAATTTTTTTTTTGGTAGAGTGTTCCTGATTGTGTTTTATATTACTACTTAACCAAGAAAAATGAGAATTATAAAGCCCTAGTAAGAAGGAACTATGGAAAACGCAGAGGAAGAAACCAGGTATGTTTCATTATTGTATGAAACAATTTCAGGGTTGGTGGAAATATGAAGATGAAAAATTTTATAATAGGAACCTTATATATAGTAAGGTGTACTTTAGCAATTGACATTTCTGTTAAATTAATTAGAATGTTATGAGCATGTTTTTATTATTTTGAATATATATTTAATGTGTTATATTTTCTACTTTGAATGCATTTTAAGTTTCTAGTATAACAAAATTAATGAGAAGTTTTATATTTTCATGCTGTCGAAATTGTGCATGTCAGAGTTAACAATAATAATGTAATTAAATATGAGAACCGTGACAGCCTATTAAATATACCACCTTTACCAGTCCTTTTGTCTGTGGAGGGGACAGGTAGAGTAAGGGAGAGAAGTGAGAAGTACAGCATGGTGACTAGAGTACAGGGTTGTTTACTGAAATACCTGGGACCTGATTGTGTTTCAGGTTAACTTTATTTCTGAGGTTAAAGCACTTGACCTCAAAAGATTGTTTTTAATGCAGTGCAGTATGTGTTTTCACAGTCGCAGTTCAGTACTTTAGAAACTCTTTTCCTTCAAGTAGCTGATCAGCCGCCGTCACAGCTCCCATCTGTTCTTCCTGTGCGCCCCACACACTGAGACCGCTTGCAGGATGCGTGGCACGTGTGGGCGTGAACGGCTGCTGCCATCTTCAGCATTCCTGACGCTCTTCTGGTTCCCTCACACAGTCCCCCGTCTTCCCTTCCCTGGTCACCCCGGTCGCCAGATACAGGTTCTCTCATGATGTGTGGTCATTGTTTCTCCAAAACAATGCCACCTGACAAGATGTGATGACACACTCATCAGAAGCAGTATTTCTTGGTCAAAAAAAGTATAGAGTGTTTCATGAGTCAACTGTGTAAAACCCTGCTAGAGGTCAAGTGAGCTGCGGTGGGTGGGTGAGGGGCCAGGACTAAGACTGTAGTGAGCGAGGGGCACGGGGTGCGGGGCTACACGCTGCAGAGCACAGGTGTCCCCTTGTTTGTAAGGTTTGCTTAGAGAGGGCGCCGAGGAACGGTGGCGGGGCTGCTGGGAAACAGAAGGGAGGGAAGGGCCTGCTGGTGCAGCAGCCAGTGTTGCAGAGACAGAGCAGTGGCTACAGAGCTCCAGGAAGGGCTAACCAACTATCTGAATGGCAGGTTGGACATTGGCGGTGATGTGGGAAACTCTGTTGCACCAGAGGAGTCAGGGCATCTCCCCACTTCCCACAGAGAAAGTGGAGTCAGGGTCCATTAGCCAGAGATGGTAGAGCCCACCAGCATCTCAAACAAGTTTCAGCTACTAATTTTTTTTTTTTAATTGATTCTTCCAATCCAAGAACATGGTATATCTCTCCATCTGTTTGTATCATCTTTAATTTCTTTTATCAGTATCTTACAGTTTTCTGCATACAGGTCTTTTGTCTCCTTAGGTAGATTTATCCCTAGGTATTTTATTCTTTTTGTTGCAGTGGTAAAGGGGAGTGTTTCCTTAATTCCTCTTTCAGATTTTTCATCATTAGTGTATAGGAATGCAAGAGATTTCTGTGCATTAATTTGTATCCTGCAGCTTTACCAAATTCATTGATTAGCTTTAGTAGTTTTCTGGTGGCATCTTTAGGATTCTCAATGTATCTGCAAACCGTGACAGTTTTACTTATTCTTTTCCAATTTGTATTCCTTTTATTTCTTTTTCTTCTCTGATTGCCAAGGTTAGGACTTCCAAAGCTATGTTGAATAATAGTGGTGAGAGTGGACATCCTTGTCTTGTTCCTGATCTTAGAGGAAATGCTTTCAGCTTTTCACCATTGAGAATGATGTTTGCTGTGCGTTTGTCCTATATGGCCTTTATTATGTTGAGGTAGGTTCCCTCTATGCCCACTTTCTGGAGAGTTTTCATCATAAATGGGTGTTGAATTTTGTCGAAAGCTTTTTCTGCATCTATTGAGATGATCATATGGTTTTTATTCTTCAATTTGTTAATATGGTGTATCACATTGATTGATTTGCATATATTGAAGAATCCTTGCATCCCTGGGATAAATCCCACTTGATCATGGTGTATCATCCTGTTAATGTGTTGTTGGATTCTGTTTGCTAGTATTTTGTTGAGGATTTTTGCATCTATATTCATCAGTGATATTGGTCTGTAATTTTCTGTTTTTGTAGTATCTTTGTCTGGTTTTGGTATCAGGGTGATGGTGGCCTCATAGAATGAGTTTGGGAGTGTTCCTTCCTCTGCAGTTTTTTGGAAGAGTTTGAGAAGGATGGGTGTTAGCTCTTCTCTAAATGTTTGGTAGAATTCACCTGTGAAGCCATCTGGTCCTGGACTTTTGTTTGTTGGAAGGTTTTTAATCAGTTTCAATTTCATTACTTGTGATTGGTCTGTTCATATTTTCTATTTCTTCCTGGTTCAGTCTTGGAAGGTTATACCTTTCTAAGAATTTGTCCATTTCTTCCAGGATGTCCATTTTGTTGGCATAGAGTTGCTTGTAGTAGTCTCTTAGGATGCTTTGTATTTCTGTGGTGTCTGTTGTAACTTCTCCTTTTTCATTTCTAACTTTACTGATTTGAGTCCTCTCCCTCTTTTTCTTGATGAATCTGGCTAATGGTTTATTAATTTTGTTTATGTTCTCAAAGAACCAGCTTTTAGTTTTATTGATCTTTGCTATTGTTTTCTTTGTGTCTATTTCATTTATTTCTGCTCTCATCTTAATGATTTCTTTCCGTTTCCTAACTTTGGGTTTTGTTTGTGCTTCTGTCTCTAGTTCTTTTAGGTGTAAGGTTAGATTGTTTATCTGAGATATTTCTTGTTTCTTGAGTTAGGCTTGTATTGCTATAAACTTCCCTCTTAGGACTGCTTTTGCTGCATCCCATAGGTTTTGGATCGTCGTGTTTTCGTTGTCATTTGTCTCTAGGTATTTTTTCATTTCCTCTTTGATTTCTTCAGTGATCTCTCGGTTATTTAGTAACGTATTGTTTAGCCTCCATGTGTTTGTGTTTTTTACATTTTTTTCCCTGTGACTGATCTCTAATCTCATAGTGTTGTGGTCAGAAAAGATGCTTGATATGATGTCAATTTTCTTAAATTTACTGAGGCTTGATTTGTGAGCCAAGATGTGATCTATCCTGGAGTATGTTCCGTGCGCACTTGAGAAGAAAGTGTAATCTGCTGTCTCTGGATGGAATGTCCTATAAATATCAATTAAATCTGTCTGGTCTCTTGTGTCATTTAAAGCTTGTGTTTCCTTTTCTGTATGGATGATCTGTCCATTGGTGTAAGTGAGGTGTTGAAGTCCCCCACTATTACAGTGTTACTGTCGATTTCCTCTTTTATAGCTGTTAGCAGTTGCCTTATGTATTGAGGTGCTCCTATGTTGGGCGCATATATATTTATAATTGTTATGTCTCCTCTTGGATTGATCCCTTGATCATTATGTAGTGTCCTTCCTTGTCTCTTGTAACATTCTTTATTTTAAAGTCTCTTTTATCTGATATGAGGATTGCTACTCCAGCTTTCTTTTGATTTCCATTTGCATGGAATATCTTTTTCTGTCCCCTCACTTTCAGTCTGAATGTGTCCCTAGGTGTGAAGTGGGTCTCTTATAGACAGTATATATATGGGTCTTGTTTTTGTATCCATTCAGAAAGACTGTGTCTTTTGTTTGGAGCATTTAATACATTCACGTTTAAGGTAGTTATCAATATGTATGTTCCTGTTACTGTTTTCTTAATTGTTATGAGCTGTTTTTTGTAGGTCCTTTTCTTCTCTTGTGTTTCCCACTTAGAGAAGTTCCTTTAGCATTTGTTGTAGAGCTGGTTTGGTGGTGCTGAATTCTCTTAGCTTTTGCTTGTCTGTAAAACTTTGTGTGTGTGTGTGTGTGTGTGTGTGTGTGTGTGTGTGTGTGTGTGTGTGTGTGGTACGCGGGCCTCTCACTGCTGTGGCCTCTCCCGCTGCGGAGCGCAGGCTCTGGACGCGCAGGCCCAGCGCCCACCCAGTGCCCACGGCCCACGGGCCCAGCTGCTCCGCAGCACGCGGGATCCTCCCAGACCGGGGCACGAACCCGCGTCCCCTGCATCGGCAGGCGGACTCCCAACCACTGCACCACCAGGGAAGCCCATCTGTAAAACTTTTGATTTCTCCATTGAATCTGGATGAGATCCTTGCTGGGTAGAGTAATCTTGGTTGTAGTTTCTTCCCTGTCATCATATCGTGCTGCCCCCTTCTGGTTTGTGGAGTTTCTGCTGAGAAATCAGCTGTTAACTTTATGGGAGTTCCCTTGTATGTTATTTGTCGTTTTTCCCTTGTTGCTTTCAATAATTTTTCTTTGTCCTTAATTTTTGTCAGTTTGATTACTGTGTGTCTCCGCGTGTTTCTCCTTGGGTTTATCCTGCCTGGGACTCTCTGCACTTCCTGGACTTGGGTGGCTATTTCCTTTCCCATGTTAGAGAAGTTTTCGACTATAATCTCTTCAAATATTTTCTCGGGTCCTTTCCCTCTCTCTTCTCCTTCTGGGACCCTTATAATGCGAATGTTGTTACGTTTAATGTTGTCCCAGAGGTCTCTTATGCTGTCTTCATTTCTTTTCCTTCTTTTCTCTTTATTCTGTTCCATGGCAGTGAATTCCACCATTCTGTCTTCCAGGTCACTTATCCGTTCTTCTGCCTCAGTTATTCTGCTATTGATTCCTTCTACTGTAGTTTTCATTTCAGTTTTTGTATTGTTCATCTCTGTTTGAACAGAGATGAACACCTCTGTTCTTCTAGGTGTTTGTTCTTTAATTCTTCTAGGTCTTTGTTAAACATTTCTTGCATCTTCTCGATCTTTGCCTCCATTCTTTTTCTGAGGTCCTGGATCATCTTCACTGTCATTATTCTGAATTCTTTTTCTGAAAGATTGCCTATCTCCACTTCATTTAGTTGTTTTTCTGGGGTTTTATCTTGTTCCTTCATCTGGTACATAGCCCTCTGCCTTTTCATCTTGTCTGTCTTTCTGTGAATGTGGTTTTTGTTCCACAGCCTGCAGGATTGTAGTTCTTCTTGCTTCTGCTGTCTGCCCTCTCAGCTACTAATTTTTAACAATAGCTTTATTCCTAATTACAAAGTAGTATTTATAACATTTATTTTTAGAAATTATATGTATTACTGTTTAATTTTTTCAATCCCAGATAAACTCAGGGGATAATTTGATTTATATTATACCTCACCTTTGCCGGGTTAGCAGTCTATCGCTTGTGATGACAGAGCAGGAAGTTTTGTGCGACGGGGAGTGTTTCTGTTGCTCTGAAACATCGGCTTTCTATCCTAAAGTTATCTGGGGCAGCATTTCATTCCTTGCTGGGACGTATGTGTCCCTGTGCAGTTCGAGCCACGGTGGTGTTTTCTTCTGCACCACTTGTCCTCTGTGCTAGCACCCTTCCCACATCTCAGGACGCATGTGCAGAGCCAAGGTGGTCCGTGTGTACCCTCACTTGGACCTGAACCTTGGGATGCTTGCCCCTGGCTAGGCTCAGTTTCGTTTTGGGTAGCCTTTCTGATAGTCTAGTCCTGCCACCCTGAAGATTTTCCATCTACTTTTATATTTCTTTGGTTGATTCACTGGGAACTTGGAAGGGGAGGGAGTTAAATGATGGACTTAAACTACTATCTCAGACCAAAAGAATCTTACCTCTGTTTCTTAGTTGCTTGTGTCAAAATACTTGGACAGCTTTTCAGAGGTAGGTAGTGTTGGGTTGTGTTTGCTTTCTCCTGTGGAACCGAATGATGGGCGCTGATACCAGAGGAGAGGGGAGGCCATCAGACTTTTCAGCAGAAGAGTCACCTCAGGTTTCATTTGTGACAGGAGCCTTCTGGCTGCTCTGTTGAGACTCTAATGTAGGGGAGGCCAGTTAGGGGTTATTTTAGTAATTTCAGTGGCTTGGACCAGGCTATCGTGGGAGCTGGGGAGAACTGGTCAGGTTCTGGGTATGTTTTTGGAGGTAAGGCCAGTGGGTTTTGCTGATGGAGTGATTGTGGGTATGCAAGGATGGTTAGCAGAGGTAGGCTGTCTTGGCTGCTGGAGTTGTTGACTGTGACGGGCACGGTGGAAGGAGGAGCGGATTTGGGGGGATAATCAGCACGTACTAGATTTTAAATACCTGTTAGACTTTGTCCACATGGAGATGTAGAGTGGGCGGTTAGATACAGAAGTCTGCAGTTTAGGAAGAAGGTCTCGGTTGGAAATAGAGAATTTTCTATATAGAAAAAAGTTCAGAAAGACTCCTTTTTTTTTTTTTTTGCCATGCCACGTGGCTTGTGGGATCTTAGTTCCCTGACCAAGGATCGAACCCAGGCCCCCAGCAGTGGAAGCTCCGAGTCCTAACCACTGGACCGCCAGGGAATTCCCCCAGAAGACTTTAAAAAAAAAAAAAGAAACTACGTACAAGTTAAAATTTTTTAAATGGATATTTTTACCCTGGCAGGTATAGAGATCCGACTAATTTGAAAATCACTCTACTGCTCTATTATGCAGTCAAGTTTGAGTAGGAATTACCTCGGGTCATCCCGAGCGATTAGACATTTATTCCAGATTTATTCCTCTGACGTGTGCACTGCATCCTTTCAGGCTTTGATTGCTTCTCCCCTCCCCCACTCCCAGCTGCTTACCTGTAGGAAGTAATTTTTATTCAGCAGATGAATATGTAGTATGCTGTTGGCTGAGAGATTCCACAGCTGTGAGGTATGATTTTTTTTTTTTTGGCGGTACACGGGCCTCTCACTGTTGTGGCCTTTCCCATCGCGGAGCACAGGCTCCAGACGCGCAAGCTCAGCGGCCATGGCTCACGGGCCCAGCCGCTCCGCGGCATGTGGGATCTTCCCGGACCGGGGCACGAACCCGTGTCCCCTGCATTGGCAGGTGGACTCTCAACCACTGCGCCACCAGGGAAGCCCGTGAGGTGTGATTTTTAACATTGCTGTTGCCATAGGGGACCTTGCATATTATTTACGCAGAAAATGAGCTTTAATCTTAGAATCATCGGGAAATGAGAGATAATCATAATTTTGTTACAGTTGTGTTCAGAGATTATTGTTGGCAAAAGTTTTAACTCTTTTCTCAAAAATTCTGTTGGCTACTCTGCCCAAACCATTGTTACAGTCCAGCTTGTTGGCATCCCATGACGGGAATGAGTGTGGTTCTTTATCAATTGTAGTTGAAGCAGTGAATGCTTATCAAAGATTATAAACCAAAAGCCCCTCTTTGGCTTTACTGTTTGGGATCTAGAATTGTAAATACCATGCCAAGTAGTAACTTGATTTTGTGTGCAACATTTTTGTTAGAAGTAATAATTCCATCTCACTTTCAGCATAAACTCCCATGTAATAAGTCTGTCACTGTGCAGATGGGATTCCTGTGGCACCTGCTCGTGACCTGCAGTAAAGCAAGTCATTGTTTTGAAACCACATTTTTCATTTCCAGATCTTCGAGGGCTCTTACAAGAATTTGTACTCTCCCTTCATGCCGGCAACATCTTCCCCTTTAACTGTGCCAGTGTGTTTTTATTCCCCAGAGGTGTTCAGAAAGCATATACTTATGTAAATGTAGTAATTGTTGAAGTTGGAGGAGTTTTTGACTAAACCGTTAGTTATACACTAGTTAGAAAGGGTGATTTAGACAATTAAAGAATTGGGTATAATGGAAGGAGCTTTAGATCCCCAAATGCTCTGCTTCTTTGTGTCTGTGACACTCTAGTGTCCCTTCACTTGGTGACATCTGTGGGAGTGACATCTGTGAGCACTGGTTCTTACCTTGCAGGGTTTATAGGAGACTAGTTGTGTGTGCAGTACCCAGAGTGTAGGTACCGCCCAGTAAGTAAAGGGCAGCAGCTACCGCCTTTGTTGCCTTCAACCAAACATGCTTCTTGGTGATCGACAGCTTTCACTCTTCAGGAAAGTAGTCTCCAATTCAGTTGCTTTAAAGCCATTAGTTTATTAATATACTTTGATAAGACTGGCATAAGATATTTTCTGTTAACTGCCTGAAGTACTTTAAAAAAACCTCAGTGGCTGAAGTACTTCATGTTTTCTGTTTCTTGTACATTGTTATTTAACTAGCTCCTTGTTCTTAAATTTGGTCATTTCACTTTTTGGCAACTTCATTGTCTGCTGAATGGGAATTCCTTTATTTATTTGTTTTCTAAAGACCTGAGCATTTTAACAAATATATATGAGTTAGACACCCAGTCACATGTAGTAGTAATAAATCTCAGCATAAGCTAGCATTTGATCTTTCTTTTTTCTTTTTTTTAAAAATATATTTCTTTTCAAAATTTATTTATTTAATGTATTTTTGGCTGCGTTGGGTCTTTGTTGCTGTGTGTGGGCTTTCTCTAGTTGCGGCGAGCGGGGGCTACTCTTCGTTGCGGTGTGTGGGCTTCTCATTGTGGTGGCTTCTCTTGCTGCAGAGCACGGGCTCTAGGCGCGCGGGCTTTAGTAGTTGTGGCACACGGGCTCAGTAGTTGTGGCTCGCGGGCTCTAGAGCTCAGGCTCAGTAGTTGTGGCACACGGGCTTTGCTGCTCCGCAGCATGTGTGATCTTCCCGGACCAGGGCTTGAACCCGTGTCCCCTGCGTTGGCAGGCGGATTCTTAACCACTGTGCCACCAGGGAAGCCCTAGCATTTGATCTTGCTAGAGAGGACCCTGCTGAAATTGACCCTATTCTTCATTTATTTTCATGAAATACATGTAACTTTCACTTTTTTTCATTGGAATTTTTATTTTGTTTTATAACGTGCTCTGCCATTCAGAGTGACTAGCTTATTGTTTGGCAGGAATGTTTCATGTTGGGAGAACCTCCCTAACAGAATGAGACTTTTTTTTTTTTTTTTTTTTTTTGCGGTACGCGGGCCTCTCACTGTTGTGGCCTCTCCCGTTGCGGAGCACAGGCTCTGGATGCACAGGCCCAGCGGCCATAGCTCACGAGCCCAGCTGCTCTGCGGCATGTGGGATCCTCCCGGACCGGGGCACGAACCCATGTCCCCTGCATCGGCAGGCGGACTCTCAACCACTGCGCCACCAGGGAAGCCCGAGACTTTTTTTTAATTGACTATCAAGTGTTGGGCTTAAGGAGGGAGAAACCCGGACAAGAAGCTCATGGGACCGCCTGTGTCTCTTAGGGTCCTTTGAAGAGTTTCCTTTTGAAACCATGGGCTTCTGCTCCAGCCAGCTCGCTGGCAAGGGTTGAGGTATGTGGCCTGTAACCTCCGTCCTAGACCATGGGGGCTGGCTCTTTCCTTTACAGATCTGCCTGAAACAGAAGCAGTGCCAGCCACTTCTTGTGAAAACCAGAGTTTGTTCCTTCCTTTCTTAGTGTCCGTGGCCATCCTTGCTGTGGGTCTTGATGCTTGTCTCCCGGGTTAAGTGCTGTCCACAATCTCGGGCCTCCCTCACATCCCTCTCCACTCGCTGCTGCTCAGTGTGGGGCTCTGCTCTGGAGGTGCACACGCTTCTGCAGACTGTCTGGCAGCCCCAGCAGTTTCTTTGGCTCATTCGCACACACTCTGCAGAACTGGGGGCTGCGTTTCTGGAGGGATCCTGCCCTCTTCTTCCCTTTGACTGGTCGAAACAGGTGCTGCCCTTGCCTCTCAGCTACCAGCACTGCAGGAGGGGCCAGTCAGCTGTGGGATGGTTTCGGGCATCAGGGCACGTGGAGGATTGCTTGCCTATTTCAAAACCCGGGTCGGCATTAGAAGCAGAAGAGTATTCGGGGAATACAGTTATATGTGTTGTTCAAGTCTAAGGGACAGTAGATCTCTTTCCTTATCTTCAGCTGAGTTGACACCTCCCCATGACTTCTTAGGGCTGTAAACCGTTTTCTGGGTTACGTAGCCCACTTGCTAGGCAGGGGGCAGAGTTTGTTGTTGGTATGTCATTTTGTTGGTTCAGAATGACAGATGAATGCTACGTTTGTGGTGGGCAGGGTGAGGTTATTAGCATTTCAGACAGATCTTGGGATCGCTGTGATGTGCTAGGGAGTCAGATGAATAAAACATTCCCAGTTGTAAAGGAGAGCTAGTCATGCTTGGAAAGTATCCATTAAAATCTTCCTGATTTCTTAGTTTTCTCTAGCAATAATACATACTTAGAAGAAAAGGAAACTGGCAGTTAGCCAGGGTGAGAACCTGGGAAGGTCAGGTCAGGTAAGTGAGGGAATCATGGTATTGAAACGATTTAGCTGGGGTCAGAGTGGAAGAGTGGATGCTGTTCTTGGTGGGCTGTGAAAATTTCTTAGCATCAAGGGATTGTAGATGGTGATGAGGACAAAAAGCAGGACTGGACTGGCGACAGTGGAGATGTGGGCTGGGACGGATGTGAGTGGTGGTGGTTGCGGGGCACACTGTCAGATTATAGGGTCGGGGGGGGCAGTGCCCACCGAGGATGGCTGTGGTGACTCCCTGTGGGAGACTGAATGGCAATGACCTGAAAGTATTTCACACGTAGGATATCGTGTTGATAGAAAAGGCATTGACAGGCATCTTGAAATCTGAAGAATAATGACATGGCATAACGAGCCATGTGATAAAGTAATCTCTGTGCTCCTGGGAGTCTTTGAGAGTCAATCTGTAACACCAGAAGAGGAAACAAGGTGTCATAGGTAGATTTTCTGAAATTTGTAACAGGAGGTTTTTAAATACCGCAGCTGAGCAGTGTTCTGGAAGTGGCAGTGGGGAGCAAGAAGAGTTTAGATTCTTCCTCCATATGTTAGAAGGAGGCCTCTGCAGAAGGGGTCCCCATTCTGGAGACGCCCCCTTCTGGAGAGGCCCCCTTCTGGAGAGGCCAGGTGTCTTAAGGAAGAAGCTAGATTGTAGTTCTGGGGAGGTGGTAAAAGACTGTGAGATGCTATCGGAAGTTGAGGAAGATTTTACTCTATTCTGAGCAAAGGCATGAAAATGCTGGGTGTGCTGAGGGCAGCCCGCGCGCAGACCGTGTGGGCAAAGGTACACCTGGGCTGGTCGGCCGCGTGCTGCGGGGGAGCTGGAGTCCGGTCCTATTCGGTTAGGCTGTTTGATTTCGTAATTAAAACACCACAGTTTCATTTCACTTTTCTCAGGTTTAGCAAATGAGACATCAGAGTTAAAAGGGTCCATAATCTTATTATCTTCGTCTTTGTTTATATACATATTTACGATTACAGAGTTGTAATTACAGTTTAGGCATATTTGAGTGTTTTACTTTTTAGTTTATTATATCCATAATACTTTACTAAATCGCTTCAGTCTTAATAATGGCCATGGCTGTCTACTCTTCCAGTAAATGAATGTTTCCCCAAAAGAGTAAAAGCATAAAGAGGTTTCTTGTAGTATTATCCATAATGATGAAAAATTTGGGAACATATTAAGGATCTAATACCGGGGGGATGGTTTGACAAATTATCAAATTTCAAGTAGAATTGAAATGTGTAAGTGACAGATTAGATGTGGGAATTACAAAAAGAGAGTACCAACCTCAGATTTCTAAGTGGAATCTTAACATTGTCACCTGTCTGATGGATCCAGACACTGTGAACATTTGTGTGTGTTTATATGTGTGTGTGACCTTTTAAGCAATACATATAGACTACATTAAAGAGCATTAGACTCGTTTTTAGTACATGACCCCTAGTTATATTGTAGATGGTGAATAAGTTAATCATAAATTTGTTGCATAGATATTTATTATTTATCATTATGATTTGAGGAGCTGTTTGTTTTACTTTCCAATTTTACAAATGATGGTTCATTCTAGCAGCAAATTGCCCGACCCTCACAAGAAGAAAAAGTAGAAGAAAAAGAAGAAGATAAAGCAGAAAAAACAGAAAAAAAAGAGGAGGAAAAGAAAGATGAAGAAGAAAAAGATGAAAAGGAGGACTCTAAGTGAGTTAAATAGTTAAATGTTGTAGTTATTTTTAAATAATGAGATTGAATCTATTGAAGGTATAAAATTTTAGATAAAAGAATCAATGGGATGTGTGCTTTGATCACCTAATAGTTATTTGACATAATTAAGGAGTGGAATATTCCAGTAAGTATAACTTTTGGCTTGATAGACTTATTTGCCAAACATGACATACTCTGTTTCGGAAGGGATGAGCTACAATAATATACACCATCACTGAGATACACTGAGTATAATTTAATCTTTGATTTGGAAGAACCTCAGGATCTTTTGTTTTGAACCTCAGGTAGTGTACATTAGTGTAAAAATGCTGCTAAATGGTTTTCATTTATATAACACCTTCTATTCCAGCTTTATGGATTTTATTTTTCATATAAAATAGACTTCCTGATTTTTTTTGTTGTTTTTAAAATTTATTTTTGGCTGCATTGGGTCTTCGTTGGTGCGCGTGGACTTTCTCTAGTTGCGGCAAGCGGGGGCTAATCTTCCTTTTCGGTGTGTGGGCTTCTCATTGCGGTGGCTTCTCTTATTGTACAGCATGGGCTCTAGGCGCGTGGGCTTCAGTAGTTGTGGCACGTGGGCTCAGTAGTTGTGGCTCGCGGGCTCTAGAGCGCAGGCTTAGAAGTTGTGGCACACGGGCTTACTTGCTCCGTGGCATGTGGGATCTTCCGAGAGCAGGGCTCAAACCCGTGTCCCCTGCATTGACAGGTGGATTGTTAACCACTGTGCCACCAGGGAAGCCCAGATTTCCTGGTTTGTTTGTGGTTGCTGTTGCTGTTTTCGTGGTTATAAAAATAATTGTAGTTCCTTACAGCAAATCAGTAAGAGAGAGCAAAATAGAAAGAAAATTAACCTGTAATTCTGCCACTCAGAGACAGCTATCGTTGATATCTTTGTGTACATGTTTTGGCAGGGTTGGGTGCAGGGAGGCCCTTAGCAGCTGGTTTGTTTGTTTTTCCTCCAAGGATCAGCTTTATTGAGGCATAATTTTGCATAGACTAAATTTCACCAGTTTTTAAGGGTATACGTTGATATATTTTGACAGTTGTATGCACTGGTGTACCTGTTGCCGCACTCGTGACTCAGAACATTTCCATCACCCCAAGAAAGCTCCCCTGTGCTCCTTTGCAGTAGTTTCCCTCCCCCCCATTCCCAGCCCCTGGCAACTACTAATTTGTTTTGCCTTTCCTATAATTTCATATAAATGGAATCGTACAGTATGTAATCTCCTGTTGTGTGGCTGCTTTTACTTAATAAGTGTGAGATCCATACAGATTGTTGCTTGTGTTAGTAGTTTCTTTTTAATATTTATTGTTATTTCTATAATCTTCTTGGAAATACTGAAGGTTTATCTAATTTTGCGGCAGCTAAAGCAGCCTAAATCACTTGCCATGTTTTTTAAAGAGTTGGATACTTATGCCATTCTAATTTTGTGCTTTAAGAAGATGATATCTATAAAAATTTTTTTTTTTTTAGTTATTCAGGTAAAACATATATCCTCCACGTGGTCAGTGGTTCTGCTCATATGTTACTGCCATATCTTGTTTTTACTTTGTTCTTAAAATCCCTAGTTTATTTAACAAGCACTCATTTATTACTGCTGTGAGCTAGGTCTTATGAAGGATGCAGAAATACGTAAGATACATACTCTTCCCAGGTAGTTTATGATCTAGTAGGAAAAATTAGGCAAGATGCAAGTACTCTTTAAGGAAAAGAAAAAAGCCTGGAAGGAATGAGCAGAGTCAATAAAGTGTGCTGGGAGATTGAGAAGAGGTTGAGGTTTCCTTCTGCCTGGATAGTTTGGAGGGCTTGTTGCAGGAGCTAGTGGTCAGTGTGGGTAGAACAGAGGGAGTGGTGTGAATGGACAGGCCTCTTTGGGAAATGGCAGATAGTGGTTTCATTGGTTTGGAACGTAGGACGCCTCAAGGAGAAAAGTGGAAGGAGGTTGGGGTCCAGTTAGGTAAAGCCTTAATGAAAGCTAAAGCGTAACCTTCACTCAGGAGGCTGCATGGCTCTGTTTGGGAATAGGTAGGATTAGAATGGAGGAAATGGTTTATTGCCAAAGCTGTTGTGCTAGAATATGGGTCCATGAGCAGTATAGAATGGATGGGGATGCAGAAGTCAGGAAGGCTGTTGTAAGAGACTGTGACTGTGCTACTAAGGCACTGAACACACGCAGAGGTAACAGAGATAGAGGTGGTGGAATTGGTGGGAGAAACATCAGTGAGAGGAAAGGACCAAAACGAGGCACTAGTTCACATACAAGTAACTAACAAGGGGAAGAGCTGAAGCTGAAGTCGGATCTGTAAACTGAGTGATCGTGAGCGTGCTGGTACCGTCAGCAGCTGCTGGTCAGGGGGCCAGGGAGCGGGAAGCAGGGTGGGGAGGGTGAGCGTGTTTTGGGGCAGGTTGAGTTTGTATTGATGGGAAGCCCAAGCGGTTATTCCAAATAACTGGGAGGTTGGGTAGTTTTATTCAACTTCTATTTAAGGAATTTTCAAGGCTGTAATCTTTTTGGTGTATGTATGCTTTTAAATCACACAAAACGTTCTTTTGCTGTTGTTTCTAGAGAAAACACCAAGGAAAAGGATAAGACAGAAAGTACAGCAGAAGAAACTGAGGAGAGAGAGCAGGCCACGCCCCGGGGCCGAAAGACTGCCAACAGTCAGGGCCGCCGAAAGGGCCGGGTCACCAGGTCCATGACCAGTGAGGCCGCAGCTGCCAGCGCTGCGGCTGCTGCAGCCACCGAGGAGCCCCCCCCACCTCTGCCACCGCCGCCAGAACCCAGTGAGTGGACGAGATTGGAGCGAACGGGCCAGAATTTTGTTTGGGATTCTGTTTCAGTGCTAGGGTGAGGCAGGAGGGACCTCTGATATTGATGGCCTAGAAATGCTGATCTGAAATTCTGGCCTTTAAATTTGTTTTTTTTTTTTAATGAATTTATGTATTTTATTTATTTTTGGCTGCGTTGGGTCTTTGTTGCTGCGCACAGGCTTTCTCTAGTTGCGGCGAGGGGGGGCTACTCTTCGTTGCGGTGTGCGGGTTTCTCATTGCGGAGGCTTCTCTCGTTGCGGAGCACGGGCTCTAGGCTCACGGGCTTCAGTAGTTGTGGCTTGTGGGCTTCAGTAGTTGTGGCTTGTGGGTTCTAGCGCGCAGGCTCAGTAGTTGTGGCGCACAGGCTTAGTTGCTCTGTGGCATGTGGGAACCTTCCCGGACCAGGGCTTGAACCCGTGTCCCCTGCATTGGCAGGCTGATTCTCAACCACTGCACCACCAGGGAAGCCCTAAATTTGTTAGACTTTAATATCAAAGTCTTTTGAAAGAGAACATGAGCCCCAACCTTACTACCTAAGACAGCTGTTTTTCTTTTTCCTGTGTTGTAATCCTAGTGTGCGTGCCACCTTGTTTCCTGATGTTCTAACTGGGCACATGTCATGAATGTTTTCTACTTTCTAAGTGATCTTCATTTTCACTTTCAATGGCTGTGAGATGTTGACCATCTCCTCCCGCCTTTAAAACTAATATGGATAGCACTTTAATGAAAAAAAATCTTTATTCGCATAGCATTTTCTTTCTGTTAAATTAGTTTTCATGGAAATAAATTCTTAGACAAGGGAATACTGGGTCTAAGAGTACACGCATTTTTCTCTTTCTTATTAAAGACTGTCTTCATTAGTTTATAATGGGATCATATTAATGATGAGTACCATCATTGGTGGTTCAGTGGTACCAAGTTTATCATAACATGAAGTATGAAAGAAATTGCAAGTTTTGGAAATAACAGAAATGAAGTGAAGGAAACAATTGGACAAGCAGATGGGGGCAGATCATGGTGGGCTTTGTCTGAACTGCTTTGCTTACAAAGTAGGGAGCCTACAGAGGTTTTTAAACAGAGGAGTTTTGTGATTAGATTGGTGTCTTAGAAAGATAACTCTGGTGACAGTGTGGAGGAGGTGTGTTTGGGGTAAGGGCTGGAGGCTGAGGGACCAGCTAGAAGGGCATCCTTATGCATTCAGTGGTCCAGGCAGCGAGGGGGTGTATTCAGGAGACCAGAATTGACATACATCATTGCATGTGAGTGGTAGATGGATGGAAAGATTTAAAAATTAGTCTAAGGCTTCAAAAATTAGTCTGAAGATCCTGATAATAATTGGAGTGACTGGGTGGATGGTAGTAATGTTAATTGAGAAGGAGAATATAGCAGGAGCTCATTTTAGGCCTGAGAGTCTCAATTTTCTAAAGTAAAGGAGAAAGTGTTCAGTTTGTGATCCATCTGTTTGCTAGATTTCAGGCACTGAGGATGAACACAGGGACTTCCAGGAGTTCGGGGGAGATGGGGGTTCAGAGAACAGGAGAGGACTGCGCCTGCCTGGGCAGGAAGCAGAAGGGCGGCTGCTTCTTTTGACACTTCAGGAGAGAAGGGATGGAGCTCTAGGAAGTGGGGAGGCACCGCATTCAAACATGTGGACATGGATGGAATGTTAAAGAACATTGAGGAAGACCATGGTACTGAGGAGTGTGGGATTTTCCCTTCTATTACAGTAGAGGAGAGGCTGATACCATCCTATTTCCATAGTTTCTTTCACCTTGCTTTAAAGTGGCTTTATGTCAGATAAATATTTAGGCTGTAGATTGTACCGTTAGTACCATATAATCTATGAATGAAGGACTTCATTTTTCTCTGGCTTATTGGGTTCTGTCTTTATTTCAGTTTCTACAGAACCTGTAGAAACCTCTCGATGGACAGAAGAAGAAATGGAAGTTGCTAAAAAAGGTAAATGATAGTAGTTCAGGTTCTTCAGGTTTGTTTTTCTTTGTTTGTTTGTTTGTTTTTAGGGTTATTGGTAATGAGTGAGATGGAACTAATTTCTTTTTAATTGAAAAAAAAGAGTTCGTTCTTCTACAATGGTAAGTAGAATTTAGAAGTACACTTAAGAGTTCTTTTTTTTTTTTTGTGGTACGCGGGCCTCTCACTGCTGTGGCCTCTCCCGTTGCGGAGCACAGGCTCTGGATGCGCAGGCTCAACGGCCATGGCTCACGGGCCCAGCCGCTCCGCGGCATGTGGGATCTTCCCGGACCGGTGCATGAACCCCTGTCCCCTGCATCGGCAGGCGGGCTCTCAACCACTGCGCCACCAGGGAAGCCCAAGAGTTCTTTTTGATGGTGTGGTGCCCTGTAAGGTGCCCCAGTGTGCCTTGTTTAAGAGGCCCACTTCTGAGGAATTTTTCTCTCTCATTTTGTTTTGAATGTCTTACTAGAGAGCAAGTAAGCTACTTTCAGTTTTCCAGAATAGTTGTGAATAAATGCTATTAAAGTTTTGGAAGGTATTTGATATAAAAACTCTCTTATTTAAAATTTGCATTTAATAGAATGATAAATACTTTCTCAGTTTGCATTTAGTAAGGCTAAGTTTGATTATAAAATGATCCAGAGGAGAGAGCATGGACTTTGTAGCCAGACAGATGAAGGTTTGAATTCTGCTTCTGACACTTTGCTAGCTGTGTGGCCTTCATCTTACTCTGGAACTTTACGGATCTTGTGTTCTTCTGTTGTTTCTTATAAATGTCACACAGTTTGAGATTGAACTAAAATTTCTAAAAGGATAGATAATTGGTTTATAAATAAAAAATTATTTTTTAAGTAAGCTGATTTTGAGAAAGATTAGCCAGCTCTTTTCGGGGTTAAGGATTTACCTTGTAGTTCTAAAGAGAAATTATTGCAAATAGCTTGAACTTTTAGTGACACATTTCAGATTTATTTTCTGTTTAGCTGATAATGAGTAATGCATTTAAGAATCATATAAACCAACCTTACCAAAAATACAGCAGTTTAGAGTGTTCTGTCTTCAAAATATTTTTGTTTGAAGTTTATTGCCATGGTTAGCGCATCTGTGACTGTCATGCTTCTGTGTATTACTGTCATCTGACTGTCCCAGCGTCACAGTGGAGTAGTTAGGTGTCAGCTCTGCCACAGCGTGCTTTTGTCAGGTGCATGTCCTAGCACGTGACTGCTCAGGCACCACTCCTTCCAGCTTTTATAGTCAGATGTCAGCAGGGTCTGGAGATGATCTTCCAGTTATCATTGTTAAGGAAGCTACTGGTGTTAACCTTGGGAAATTGATGTTTTCCCATAAATTAATGAATTTGTACTAGAAATTCCTGCTTGGATACACGTATGTCTAAAATATCTCTCTGTATTTATGCATTTATATATCCATACTCGTTGCACATATGTATCTGTGTACATACGTGCATCATTTGTTGGAAGAAATGTCAGATTGAGTAGGTTCCTGTGATGTATTGTATTACAACAGGTCTAAAAGAAAAAAAAACTGGTTAATATTTTTGAGGGCATCCTTGATTGGGAATGGACTGAAGACATGCTGATTATAAATGGAACCTTAAGTATATCTTTACTTTGTGTTAATCACTTACGTTTGATTACCTTATTAACTTTGTATTGATATACTGTTTCCAAAGATTTAGAAGTACTGTACCTAATCACTCAGTTTACAGTGTTTGGGCTCTTACTGTGTGTCCAGCATTGTCCTAGTCTTCTGGGAGATATATAACAAGGATAAGGTTGAGTCCTTCCATTAATGAGCATGTTTTAACTTTGGGTAGAAAAACAGAGCTGTTAATGAGTTTTGTGTGAATCACATTTCAGCAAACATTGAAGTATATCGATAAATAATTGAAAAAACACTTTTAGTGTTAATGATTGTGAATGCAGTGAATTAAGTTGATTTTATCATTTTTCTTGTTGCTTTATCAGGTGGCTCCTCGGTTAATGTTTGGTCTGTTTTTAAAATCCAGGTCTAGTAGAACATGGTCGTAACTGGGCAGCGATTGCCAAGATGGTGGGGACTAAAAGTGAAGCCCAATGTAAAAACTTCTATTTTAACTATAAGAGACGACACAATCTTGACAACCTCTTGCAGCAGCATAAACAGAAAGTGAGTATATCAGGGGTGGTGAGTCTTTTACTTACTGTTTTTTACTTAGTTTTTTTTTTTGAGCTTCAGAGATTGGCTTTGAAGGAAACTTTTTTGTATCTTGTATTTTTTTTTTAACATCTTTATTGGAGTATAATTGCTTTACAGTGTTGTGTTAGTTTCTGCTGTATAACAAAGTGAATCAGCGTATCTTGTATTTTTATTTGTGTTTACCTGTAAAGGGAAATGCTGGTTTCTTGGCACAAGTTGACGATTTGTTTTACTGATAAGGAGTAAAATTTCTGTTGGTACTAATGGCGATTCAGTACTTTTGAGTTTCTGTGGGCTGGATTTGAAAAATATAAGCATTTTGGAGTTTGAATTGAAAACTTTAGTTGTGTTTACCATGTTGATTGAGTTGATTTGTCATATTAAAAAAACATTTTCTCAGAAAGATTCCATGGGGTAAAAACTAAAAACCGGCAAGTTTTGAAAATTATTGAAAGATTATTGAAAATTCCTTAACCAGGAAGTTCCAGTGTTCTCAGAGTTCACAGAGCTCTTTGAGGGTTCCATGAAGTCAAAGCTATTTTCATAAAAATATTCAGATGTTTCCTTTTTCCACTGTCCGGACATTTGCATCCGTGGTGTCAAAGCAGCTGTGAGTGAGAGTGCTGGTGCCTTAGCAGAACCGGGCGCCACCGGGCACCGCGGCGCTCAGCACGCTCTTCATCTCCAAGCAGTTGCAGCTGTGTTTTGTAAACGGCAGTTTCACTTAAGAATGCCCTTGATGAAGCAACTGAAAATTGGCTTTGGTAAATCTTGAGCCTTACACACATCTGTTTGACGGTGGGAGGGTGCAGAGAGCCCTCTGCCCGGTCCTGGTGAGCAGCGGGTCTCAAGGGAAGGCACTCTTGTGTCATTTGAGTTCCAAGCTGAACTAGGCACCCCCCTCTTCCATGGAATGTTATTTTTAATTAAGAGAATGACAGAACAGATATGGTTTTTCAGACCCCTGAATATTTTGCAGACATCTTCTTGAAAATGAATGAGCCTGTCTTGAAAGAAAACAACCATTAGTATTTGTTGCCACTTTTAAATTTCCAGCTTTCAGGCAAAAATTAGAATTTTGGGAAGTGTGTATCTCTCACCGTGAGCTTAATTAACATCTTCACAATACTCAGACTTTTCTGATGAGATTAGTGGTAATAATAACTAATGTGATATTTTGATATGTAATGAAATGTATCCAAATTTTAAAAATCTCTGTAACTCATTTTCCAAGTGACCAACTCATGATGTCACAGTGTATGTTGGGTATGGATGAAAGATCCATAAGATGTTCTTTAATACACCAAAGTACAAGATAGAGGAATGCGTCTTAATAGAGAACCAGAAGTGTATCGATACGTTTCAGATTTCACGTGGCAACTAACCTTGAGTAGAGCATTTTATCCTTTTCAAAAAGATTTCAGGAAAAAATGACAAAATGTCTAATACCTGTTAAAACTCAGTGGAAGATTTATAGGTGTTACATTTCCGTTTAAAACGAATACTCTCATATAATGAAGCAGGGGTCTGGAGGTGCAGTAGCTCACTGCGTGTGAGGAGAGGGATGTCGCCGTCATGGTGAATTGCTGTCTCTTCTGCAGCTGTCCAGGACAGCGCCCCGCAGAATGGGTGGATGCTGCCAGAGGGAGGGTACAGGTGGGGCACTGAGAAAATCCACAGAGTAGCTATTAGCTAATGCTCAAAAATAGAGCATTCATGGAACCTTCTGAAGGCTTTTTAGAAAATGTACCAGAGGAGTCTTCCCTGTGTTTTTGCTCAGAACATAAGGATGGGTTTGTTTTTGGTCTTCAGAATTTCATCTAGTTCTATTACCCTGATGTCAGAAAATGGATTTTTCTCTTGACTTAATTAATGCTTTAGGTTGGATCCTAAATAGCATATTCATATCTAAACTAAGAGTAAGAAGAAACGAGAATAAGAGTATTGGTAATTTTTCACAGTTGGGGTGTGGTAATAGGAATCTGTTATGTGTTACCTCTGAGGAATCTCTCCCTGGGAGAGGCTGGCAGCTGCTGCCTGGTGATGTGCAGGGTCTGTAGGAGGCACAGAACAGAGGACTGCCAGGGCCGGGACCCTAGAGATAGTACAGTAAATGGCTAACGCCTTACATTTACGTATATAAACACATACACTTACAGACAAGTGACCCCAGTAGAAGAATGAACAATTTTACGTAAACATGTAGTTTTCAGAAGGGAAAATCCTATTTTAAAAAAAAAGGAATTTGTTCTCATTAATAGTAAAAGAAATTCAGTAACAACTATGAGTTGTTGCCTATGAAATCATATAATTCTTAATGCTAGTGAAGGAAGGCTATTGCAGCATTATTAACAACCTGAATGCCTTGAAATAGGAAAATTTGAAATATATATTGGTAGAGTGTTTTAATGGGATCATTAATAAAAGTAGTAACCTTGAAGCATTTGTAAAGTAGGTGTGTGTAGTTCATGATTATATTGTTAAAAAAAAGATAGGATATATAACTACATAGGGCCATCCTGTTTTGTTCACATGTGTACATAAACATTTATACAGACGTATATGCATGTAAAAGACTGAAAGGAAATGCAGCAGTATACTTAGAATCTCTAGCTGCTAGAATTATGAGCAGTTCTTACTTTTCTTAACATACTTTTCTGTCTTCCACATTCCAACGTGTTATTTTTATTAGAAAATAAATATATGAAAATAAAAAGCAGGAGTTTTGTGGGTTTTGGCTATTTGTACATGTATAGCGATGAGTAGTTCCAAAAACGGCTCCGACGTAACTTTTGATCAATTTGATGAAAGCCATCCATCCACCTGCACAAAAGGCCCGTTAGTGGATCCCCGAGGTGACTGCACTCCAGCCAGAGTGCTTGTTGGACACACAGCCTGCTGGTCTGGTGTGTGCGTGCCAGTGTTCTGCCTCACCTCAGGTGTGAGAAGGTTTGTTTCTTTCCTTTTAGTTACTTAAATCCCAAATAGCAATATTTTCACTCCTTTAGGCCTCACGGAAGCCTCGTGAAGAGCGAGATGTGTCTCAGTGTGAAAGTGTAGCTTCCACCGTTTCTGCTCAGGAGGACGAGGACATCGAAGCCTCCAATGAAGAGGAAAATCCCGAGGACAGTGAAGGTATCTCAGATCTTCCATCTGGTTGTGGCTTCTGCTGGCCCAGATGCGTGACGTGTACCTTGGTCATTTGACTATCTAGGAATTGCTTCATTAAGGAAACGTGAACACAATGCATTTATTCGTTCACTCAGCACATATTTATTTATGGAGCTCCTAAGACGGCCCAGGTGCTACATCCAAAAGATCTTGAAGATGGTGGTCCTGCCTCAGACACTAAGTGCCAACATCAGTAAAATGTCTGTGAGTCTGGATCGTTGCCACACGTATTGGTTCAGTCGGTATCATCAGTTACATTTCCCTCTTTATTTTATTCCATTGAGCTTGATTTATTTCAGTGTTTACAAAGCTTACACATGTCATATTGATGTTTTCACGTAAAAAGTATTAATGACCCAGAGGCACTGGCAGAAAAAAACGTCAGCCCAAAAAACTTAATAAAATCCTTTTCGTCATTTGAACAAATTAATGACAACTTCCTGAAAAAGCAAATATTTTCTTGATTTTTTTCCTAATTAAAAAAGTTACCTAATTTATTTCAGTTTACATTACTTTCAAAGTTGCCTTGGATTTCGTTTGAAAACTCTCCTCTTGTGAAGTGGGGATTTTCACAGTGATTTCAGTAGCTCTGTATATATTATATCTTAAACATGTTCATGTTTTTATGTATGCAAATATTCCCTCCATCTCATTTGCTTTTTGTTTTGTTTTATCTTTAAATTATCAGAGTTTAAACTTTGCAGGTAATTAGAGCTATTTACATTTTCTTTTGTAGGCTCCTATATTTTAAGCTTAAGAGGTTCTACA
Source organism: Pseudorca crassidens (assembly GCF_039906515.1). Classification (NCBI taxonomy): domain Eukaryota; kingdom Metazoa; phylum Chordata; class Mammalia; order Artiodactyla; family Delphinidae; genus Pseudorca; species Pseudorca crassidens. The sequence goes on along the minus strand of NC_090314.1, from coordinate 5,204,310 downwards.
ACTTCCAGGAGTTTTACATTTTGTTTTATTATTTTTTTTCTACAAGTTGTCGTTACTGGGTTTTCAGCTTAAAATTTGTCTTGAAATGGGTTTTGGCTTTGAACAGTAAACTTTATTCTGTGAGGTTTTGTGAAAAATGAGGCAGCTGTTACAAAAGTAAAGAGACTGTTGGAGTAGGCTCATCCTGGGGTAGAATGAGGGTCCTGCAGACAGTTGGCGGGGAGGGTGTGTCTGACACTTTGAAAGAGGTCCTCAGAGTTTGTTAATTTTATTTATTATTTATTTATTTATTTATTTTGCGGTACGCGGGCCTCTCACTGCTGTGGCCTCTCCTGTTGCGGAGCATAGGCTCCGGACACGCAGGCTCAGCGGCCATGGCTCATGGGCCCAGCCGCTCCGCAGCATGTGGGATCCTCCCGGACCGGGGCACGAACCCGTGTCCCTTGCATCGGCAGGCGGACTCTCAACCACTGCGCCACCAGGGAAGCCCCCGAGTTTGTTAATAGGTTTGTAGCTGGTAGCCAGTATTCCCTGGGTTATAAATGTACATGAAGCCTGTATTTCACAGACTGGGCGGCTTAAACAATAGAAATCTATCATTTGGATTAGGGCCCCACTCTTAGACCTCATTTAACCTTAATTACCTCCTTAAGGTCATTATCTCCAAATACAGTCACATTGAGGGTTAGGGCTTTAACATAAATTTTGGGGGCAGGGGGACACGATCCAGTTCATAAGAAGGGCCAAGCCTATTTGTCATATACGTGTTTATTTCAGAACAGAGAAGCCTATCCATGCATGGGCTAACAGATTCCTAAAAACTGAGCACCAGAAAGTGACTTTTTTCCTTCTGTTTCTCTCCTGTTACTTTGTCTTAGTGTGAAGCTTTTTTCAAATTGTCAGATAAGGTGATTAAGGTTGAGTGAGGTATTAAAATCCTGTTTCCATCGGCTCTAGTGTGGGGTAGCATGGTCACGTCATGCCCATTTATACATATGCTTGTGTCGTGACATCTAGAATAGTTTCCTATTAATAGGAAATGAACTTGCCCCTAGAATTGTGGGATCTTCATTTCCTTTGACTTAATTTCATTTGGAAAGTGCCGGAGAAAAGAAAGTACACTGTGGTGTCCACAAGCTATGCCCCGTCTCACTGCCCAGCTTCCGGAGACCCTGCAGACCTCCTGTTGGTTGTGGGGTCGGGCTCTTGCCCACGGGAGAGGGGAGGCGTCTGCTGAAAGCAGAGCCTCCGTGTCTGGCTTCCTGAGACATGCCTCTAGCCGTTGGGGTGTCTTTTGTGACTAGATGAGTTAAATCAGAAAGACCAAAACCTTACCAGAATTTGGATGTGTTCTTGTTCTAAATCGTTCCTTACGGTGTTTTGGCGGGGGAGAGAAAAAAAGGCACTCACATTTGGCTAGTGCTTGGTGAAGCGCTGTGCCTTGGAAATATTCCTACTCTTTTGTGGCTTGGAAGAAGAAAATAACTGAAAAAGTGCTTATGTCAGATGATATCATCTGTGTAATCACTAACATGTCCTCCTGTATGTGGAAGAGAAATGACTTGTTCATTTGTCCTTGGGTTTGAGGCTTTCCATCACCATATGTATAGAAATGAGGATGAAGTCGGGCTTTTTGTTGGCCTTTCAACGTTTTGGTAGCATCTTTCACTAATAGTAATTGCTGCTGTATATTGAGACCTTACTACCTGTGAGGTGCTCTTCTGAGCTTTTGTCTTTTGATTTTGTTTTTATTTTTGAGACTTGAAGTCTCATCTGAATCCAGGCTCATACATCTAACTGCCTATTTAACATCTCTACTTGGATACCTAAGAGTTAACATCCAGAGCTGACTTGTGTTTCCCCACCACTACAGCCTGCTTTCCCTCAAGTCTCTCCCTCGGTCCGTAAATGATGCCAGCTCTCTCTCATACCCCACGTGTGGGCCATCAATGAGGGTTGCTCACTTGTCTTTAGATGCATTATTTAGACTCTCGTCACATCTGCCTCCCTCCTCTGCTGCCACCCTGCTTCCGAGCCCCTGTCACCTCTGCTGCAGTGGCCTCTGGATTGGTCTGCTTGCTGCTGTTCGTTCCATTATGTTTTTTTCCTCCAAAGAACAGCCAGAGTGAACCTTATAAAATATAAATCAAGTCTCTCTCACGCTAATGCTTTTTCTAATTTTCTTGGATTTTCTCAGGGACTTATTTTTTCATATAAATTATAAATTGGTCTGTGTAGTTTAAGAAGTTTTCTTACAAACCGCTGGGATTCTCATTGGAGATATGTGTATTCATTTTAGGGAGATTTAAAGTTTTATGTTGTCTTCTAGTCTATTTTAAGAAAATAATTGAAAACTTAACTTGAAGTGAACATCTCTGTGTAACTGTTTATAGCAGTGTCAAGTTGGAAGTAGCCCAAGGATCCACTAATAGAGGAAAGGTGAAGTAAATTTAAAGACACATTCACAGCCATTCATTCACTTCTTACTTCAGTAAATGTTTGAGTCTGCTCTGTGCCAGGCACTCGGCCTTGTGCTTGTCTCTAGGACTTAACTGATAAGCAAAATATATGATCCTTGCCCTTAATGGTATTTACAGCCTAGTGAGAGCAACAGCAAGGAATCAAATAATTGTGAATAAATGTAAAATTGTAACTGTAATCAGGACATGTGCCATAAGAGCCATAGTAGCAAAATTCAACTTTGTTAAGGAAATGATGGAAGACTTTTTTTAAGCATGTGGTTTTTTGTTTTTTGTTTTTAAGCATGTGGTATTTGATCTAATATCCAAAGGGGGAAAAGTAGGTGAAAGCCGTTCAGAATGTATGAAGTATGTGGTAGCGGACGCATGGGGCATTCACAGAACTGAAAGAAGGCCAGTGATATGGGATACAGAGAATGCAGGGCTCGAGATGAGGCTGGACGCTTGCAGCAAGGCCACGCTCAGGAGTTTGGAACTTTATCCTGGGAGCAGTGAGGGGGAGAGAGTGTGAGTGAGTTTTGGTAAAATTTGGCTTTTAAACTCACTCTGGCCTTGTTGTAGAGAATGGTCTGGGGTGGTGGTCAGAAGAGTCGGTTTTGGTGTCGAGTGGCAGTTGTGAAGTTGAACAGAAATGGCTGGATTTGAGGGATATTTTTAGAAGATCTGTGAGACCCATCGAGGCAGGATATGGGGACAAATGAGAGGAGTGTTTTAAAAGGTGACTCCTAGGTTCCTGGTTTGTTTGTTGGATACTAAACACTAAAAAAGAACTTGAGTTGGGACTTGGGAGAGTTGAATACCTGTCCAGAGTTGGATATAGTGAATTTGTGATTCCTTTGAGATAATCTGGGTAAAGATGTCAAAACGCATTAAAAGTATATTTATGAAATGGTACAAACGATGGGAAAGACCAGTGTTACAACGTTAAGTTAAAAAATCTATGTGATATTGTTCTAGAGCTTTGTTGTCTAATGTGGTAGCCACTAGACACACATGTGGCTATTGAGTTCTTGAAATGTGAGTACAGTCTTCCCTCTATCTGAGGGTCCTGCAGTTCAACCGTGGGTGGAAAATATTCAGAAAAAAATTCCGGAAAGTTCCCAAAAGCAAAATTCCACAGAGTGGCAACTATTTACATAGCATTTACATTGTATTTACAGCTATTTACACAGCATTTGTATTGTATTACGTATTACAAGTAATTGTAAGTAATCTATAGATGATTTAAAGGATACGGGAGGATTAGGTTATATATGCACATGCTGCCGTTTTACATCAGGTACCTGAGCATCCGTGGATTTTGGTGTCCGTGGTGGGGGCATGGGGGTTGGTCTGCAGACACCACGGGACGACTGTAGTCCAAATTGAGATGTGCTGAAAATGTGAAATACAATCAGATTTTGAAGACTTAGTACCAAAAAAGGTAAAACATCTTATTACTAGGTTTCTATATTGGTTACATTTAAAATGATAATATTTTGCACATACTGGGTTAAATAAGGTATATTGTTGAAGTTAATTTTATCTGTCTCTCTTTTTACTTTTTTAACATGGCCACCAGAAAAATTAAAATTACAGATGTAATGTGCATTATGTTACTATTGGATGGTGCTGTTCTAGTGTTAGCTCTCCTGGGTAAAAAGAAAAGCACAGAAACGGGCTGGTAGAAATAAACCAGAACGTTATCATTTATGGGAATGTTTTTTGTTTAGTTTTGTTTTTCTATCTTTCTTTGTTTTTCAAATTTCGTATGGATTATTTTTAGACATTAAAAGCTTTTATGCTTTCAGTTTCTGAAGGCCAAGACAGTTTGATGTTTCCCTTTCATACTCTACTTACGAAACAACTTTAGTTTTCCCAATGGCTGTAATACTTCAGTGAGGTCATGAGAGGAGGATAGTTCATCCTGAACGAGTACTTTCAGGCGTGGCTGCTGTCACTAGCGGACGCTGTTCACTATCAGATTTTTATGCTGTACCATTATCTTCAAGGTGCTGAAAATAGTTCTGGTACAGAAAGTGCTCCTTCTCCTTCACCAGTTGAAGCTGTCAAGCCCGGCGAAGACAGCACTGAAAACGCGCCTCCTCGGGGGACCACGCCCGACCCCGTGCCCAGGGCCTCTCCGTCGCCGGCAGTTCCGAGCACAGAAGCAGCCGAGGATGCCAGTGTGGAGACCCAGGCGAACGACAGCGTGGCAGTGGACACAGCAGAGCCGATGGACGTGGGGCACAGGGAGTGCGGGGCTGAAGGCACTTCTGCTCTGGACCTCCCCTTGGCCACCAAGGCTGACGCTGCGGACGTGGAAATGCCAGAAAGCAGTCCATCCAGAGTCGAAGGGGACCCCAAAGACAGAGATCTGGAGAGAGGCAGCGAGAAGCCGGAGCCTGGAGGCGACGACCTAGGGGTGGCCCAGCAGATGAGCGCCCCGAGGCCCGAGCTCCCCTCTGACCACGACTCCAGTGCCACGTGCAGTGCCGACGAGGATGTGGACGGGGAACCCGAGAGGCAGCGGTGAGGCTCCCGCCTTGACCTCCTCCTGCTCTTTACTCTCTTGGTTGCAGACTGAACCCTAGGGCGGTGCTGGCTGCTGAGGTTACTCCTGTAGAAATACTGGCAAGTGAGAGAGTCTGTCTGCTTTTATTTATTTTTTAAAAAAATTATTTATTTATTTATTTATTTATGGCTGCATTGGGTCTTCGTTGCTGTGTGCGGGCTTTCTCTAGTTGTGGCGAGCGGGGGCTACTCTTGGTCGTGGTGCATGGGCTTCTCATTGCGGTGGCTTCTCTTGATGCGGAGCACGGGCTCTAGGCGTGCAGGCTTCAGTAGTCGTGGCTCGTGGGCTCTAGAGCACAGGCTCGGTAGTTGTGGCGCACGGGCTTAGTTGCTCCGCGGCATGTGGGATCCTCCTGGGCCAAGGCTCGAACTCATGTCCCCTGCATTGGCAGGCGGATTCTTAACCACTGCGCCACCAGGGAAGTCCCTCTGTCTGCTTTTAGTGTTGGGTTCTGATGCTGTTCCCCTGATTAAGTAACCAAAGAGAATTGTGTGATCATTATTCTTTAATGAGAAAGGTTTTAATTTCTTTCTACATCACTTGTTACGTGTGTGCCATATTATGATAGCAGAGAAGGGGCTGTCAGCTCACAGAGCTGTGGCCTGAGCCGCTCTGTGGCAGAGCCGTGTGACGTGGTGGTGAAAGTGGAGGTGTGGGGGGCGCTGGCTCCAGCTTTGCCCCCAGACCGAGCAGCCTCAAGCCAGGCCTGGGGGCCTGCACATGACATGTGAGAGATGCTGAGGGCGAAGATGGGAGCTGGAGTGAAAGTGTGTTAGAAAGCGTAATCAAGATTTAACTTAGTGATCATTATATAACGATCACTTTTTTGTATCAGTTAAAACTGTAGGTTATTCATATTTGTAATTCAAAATATCAGGTACAATACAAATTACCTTATAAGTACTTTTAGTCAAATCAATAATATGCAAATATAATCTTAATGGTTTTTATAAAAATTACTGTAAAAATACATATTTTGCAGGAGTAGATGCCAACTTCTTTAATATATTTAATTTCCTGGGTGTTTCCTTTTCCTTGAAAGCAATGGACTCACCTAGAATCACAGTAGAATGTTGGATTGGTGCAAATTCTAGAAATGAATTAGACTAAAACGTCATTTAACCAGAAACCCAATCCAGTTCTGGTTTTTGTTTTTGTTTTTTTCCCCTTTTTAATAAGAAAGAGGCTCTCAGGAGATAGCCAAGTTCTGCTCAGAGCTCAGTTTCCATAGTGTGTCCTGGTGTCACTGTGCTTTCAGTCCATATCCAGTATATTGTGCATCTTACATATTCTAGAATGAGACTTGGTACTAGAATAATATTGAACATAACAGTAATGGTTTCTCCAAAGAGGTTTTTATATGGTAGATACTAGAATTTTAATCAGCAAGAATTGAAATAATATAGGGCTCCTACTTAACCGTTGGTTTTTCAGAAAATTGAAGATTCTAGCCCTCTTTTCTTCTCATGTCACAGTAATCTAGATTTTAATTGTCCCAGGCTTTAGAGTAAACATCAATGGATTCAAGCTGTGTGGTCCTTTTTAAGCATGCTTTATTGAAATATTTCAACTAAAATAAGAGTTACCTGTGTTTCACACTGCTGGTTTCAGTAACTTTTTTTTTTTTTTTTTTTTTGCGCTACGCGGGCCTCTCACTGTTGTGGCCTCTCCCGTTGCGGAGCACAGGCTCCGGACGCTCAGGCTCAGCGGCCATGGCTCACGGGCCCAGCCGCTCTGTGGCATGTGGGATCTTCCCGGACAGGGGCACGAACCCGTGTCCCCTGCATCGGCAGGCGGACTCTCAACTACTGCGCCACCAGGGAAGCCCAGTAACTTTTTTTTTTATAATCAGTAACTATTTATAAATTTATAAATGAAGGAAAAATTAGGATGGCAGTAATCTTACAGGAGAGGAGCATCCTAAGAGATGACCATGACAATAGTCGTGAAATTCTGAAATTCCTTATAAATATATAGTGGTCTCTGGATGATACTCTAAAGTTTACTTCACTTCCAAACTATCAAAATAACACTTTCAGTTGTCTTCTATATCTTTAATATTATCTTTATTCTTTGTGTAATATGTAAATTGTTTTCTTTTACACATTCTAATTTTCTTACCAATTTATACCTTTGAAAATGTTCATCTTCCCCCAGTAACTGACAACACTGGGAAATATGATGGAACCTGTAAGGTATTGATATAATTTCCCCAGTTCATACGTTGGGTGTCCTAAACTCAAGTGTATGTCCTGAAAATGAGTGAAGCTGGTGGAGTGTGAGATGGCAGGGCTGTGACTGGGGAGCACGGGCTGGGTGGGGAGGGCAGCCCTGCGAGTTCAGCCCGCTGTTGCATGGGAGTGCTGCCTCTGCGGTGCCATTTCTTCCCATTTTTCATGAGAAACGAGAAGTCTGGGATTTTGGGTGAGATTCTTGGTTTTAAAATGATGGTGGTTTATTCAGATGTTTTAAAAAAAATACTCTGTGATCCTAGAGAAACATTCTGTTACAGGTAACATAGTTTGTAACCTATGTTAATGATAAATTAGGATCTAACTTTTTATAATGGCCCTTGTTCAGACTGTTCTGTTGGTTAGATGCAGATGATTAAATTCAGATAAATTTCAACCTATAAAGCAACGTTAGGCTTCTTTACCTAGAAAATTAGCACTGTAGATTTTTTTCCTGACTGTTGAAATATGCAAAGTTAATGTGATGTGTGTATGTGCGAGTGTGTGTGTGTGTACATGTTAACTTAAAAGGAATTATGGTGATTGTATGTTTAAAGTTTTAAATAAGAATATATTAATTTATTTTTTTAAATTGCATTTGCAGAATGTTTCCTGTGGATTCAAAACCTTCATTGTTAAACCCCACTGGATCTATACTGGTCTCGTCCCCAATAAAACCAAATCCACTGGACCTGCCACAGCTTCAGCATCGAGCTGCTGTCATCCCGCCAATGGTAAGTTTTCAATGTGAGTAAGAGGTGTTGAAAACAAAGACATTTAGAGACATTTCTTCTCTTCTTTAATCAGTGCTTGTTTTTTAAAAAAAATTGTGGTAAAAAGTCACATAACATAAAATTTACCGTCTTAACTCTTTTTTAAGTGTTCAGTAGGGTTAAGTATATCCATTTAACCATCACTCTCCTTCCCCCACTTCCCCCAGCCCCTGGTAACCACCTTTCTACTTTCCGTTTTATGAATTTGGCTATTTACATAAGTGGACTCATACAGTAAATATTTGGTTTTTTGTGGCTGGTTTATTTCACTCAGCATAATGTCCTCCAGATTAATCCATGTTGTAACACATATCCGATTCTTCTTCCATTTTAAGACTGTTGTATAGACCACATTTTATTTATCCATTCATCTGTTGGATACATTGCTTTTTCAAATGGATTCATCGTGATAATTGATTGAAATGGTCATTTCCAATTAAGGAAAAAAGAGAAATATAGTGCTCTAGCCATAAATGTTAGTAAGTTCTGTGTTTGTTTTGTTTTGCTATAAGACAATAGTAGAATAAATATATAACTGGGTTTTGAATATTTAGAATAAATTATAGAGGTTATGGTTAACTTTAGTATACAGTTCCAAATCTAGTTTTATTTACATTTTACCTTATTAATCTCTATGAGTTTGACTACCTTTTGATCCTGAATTCCAGTCTTGGGTATTGATCTTTTACTTAGTTACGTTCTAGCTCTTGCTTTATTTCAGAGGATAAAAATTTATTTCGTCTCACATATAATATGTAAAAGTTAAGTGTGTGCTTTTTTTTAAAAGTAAGTTTATTTATTTATTCATTTATTTAATTTTTGTTTGCATTGGGTCTTCGCTGCTGCATGCGGGCTTTCTCTAGTTGCAGTGAGCGGGGGCTACTCTTTGTTGTGGGGTGCAGGCTTCTCATTGCGGTGGCTTCTCTTGTTGCAGAGCACAGGCTCTAGGTGCATGGGCTTCAGTAGTTGTGGCACACGGGCTTCAGTAGTTGTGGCTTGCGGGCTCTAGAGCGCAGGCTCAGTAGTTGTGGCACACGGGCTTAGTTGCTCCGCGACATGTGGGATCCTCCCGGACCAGGGCTCGAACTCGTGTCCCCTGTATTGGCAGGCAGATTCTTAACCACTGCACCACCAGGGAAGCCCTAAGTGTGTGCTTATGATAAATAGGCTCACCAAAAAAATCATTAAGCATTTGCTCATTCATTGATTTACCCAAATGGACATTTATTGATTGTCTGCCTGGTTCAAGATAACATTTTTAATGCTGTGTGGAATATCATGATCTCTGACTTCAGAAAATTTAGAGATTGGTCTTGATAATAAGACATAGAAAAAATCATAATAAAAATTTAAAAGAATTAAAATATGATGCTCTCTTAGTTTGAAAAATATACTATGGGTGATTCAAAGGAAGGAGAGCTTCCTTCTTAAAGAGGCACTTAAAGAAGACTCCATGTAGGAAATAATGTTTTGGTTGGACCAAAACAGTTCATTTTGCTTTATAGCAAAAGGAGGAAAGCCATGTTTACATATAAGCCAGAGCACAAAGGCAAGAAAATTATGTGTGTGTCATGGGTGCAGTGAAAAATCCTACTTATGGCAGTGGAGAAAACTCTGGAAGTCTTTAGATAACAGGTTCTAAAAGAGTCAGATCTCTTCTATTCCCAGGACTCTTTTGTGTTCATCAAGTGATGGACTGAGTTAGGGGCTGTTTATTTAGTGTTGGACAAAGCAGCTTGGGTTCCTTCATGAAGTGGGAGAGACAGAAAAGAAGCAGAGAAAACAAGCATCTAATTGCAAATTGTGGCGAGTGCTGTGTGCTGTGAAAGAGAGGGAGGGGGTTTGCAGTATGTTTTGGATGGTTAGGGACGGCCTGTCTGAAGAGGTGACGTTTCATTTCCATCCTGAAGAGAACTGGTATGATAATGAATTGGTTATAGGAAGAGAGGAGATGGAGTCCAGTGTGGCTGCCAGGTTTCTGGCTTAAGCTGCTGTGGTTCTGTTTCGTATGATGGAGATTGCTGTAGGAGAAGCATTGAGTTTAGCAAATGAAAAGTTCCGTTTTGAATATAAGTTTTGAGGTGCTTTGAGATATCCAGGTGGAGTTGTTAGGTAGGCAGTCTGTGAGTATGGAACTTGCAGGAAAATGTATTAGAAATAGAAGTTTATGAGCCGTTAACATACAGATGACATTTAAATCCATAGAAGTGGGTGTGAGCACCTGTGAGAGGGCAGAGAGGAGGGTGGGACCCAAGCCTGAGCCACTAGGGACTCAACATCGTGAGTTAAAAGCAAATGGAAATATTGTGATTTCTGTTTTGATTTCTCTTACCACAACTTTGGGATTTATTTTGTGTTCAGATCTGAAAGTAATTGTTTAGCATTTTAAGCATTATGCTTGAAGATTTGATTAAAAAATGGTAAAATCACTTCAAGCAGTCATATTACAGAAAGAAGCATTACTTGCCACAGATGGTAATTACTGTTTTGCTGGTCATTGGGCGTATTTAGATTTTCTTCTTCCTGTAGGTTTCCTGCACCCCATGTAACATACCGATTGGAACTCCAGTGAGCGGCTTCGCCCTCTACCAGCGACACATCAAAGCCATGCATGAGTCAGCGCTTCTGGAGGAGCAGCGGCAGAGGCAGGAGCAGATGGACCTGGAGCGCAGGGGTTCTGCGAGCCCGCGTGGCGCCCCCAAGAGCCCAAACAGAGAGTGGGAAGGTAGGTGGCACTCGCGCCACAGAGAACTTTTTTGGTGGGAAACAAAGCTATACTTGAAAGCAGTGTCCTTAGTGCTTAGGAACTTGATTTATGGCGCTTGTCCCTCACAAATTGACCTCAGTTAAACTAAAGAATGCCAGCATTACTGACCACAGAGGGATGGCAGTAACATTTTCAATAGTCATGTTGTTAATGTGAATTTTCTGATGTTCGCCTTAATGCCAGATGACTGCATAAAAGCCATGCTTTACGCTGCATTCATCTGAGTTTTCAGAGTGAGAATTGTCCTGTCCTCCAAGCAAATCAGAGTAACATTCTAAATCTCTGATATGACAGGGGACAGCTCTGTGTAGCATATAGCCGTCAGACCTTGACTTATCCCTCGCTCTGGCCATGGGCAAGCCACTTGACCTTCTCAGCTTTAGTTTTCTCATCTGTAAAGTGCAAATAATATATCAGTCTGTCTCTTTGTCTAATCTAGCTATATCTCTGCCTTGCCAGGATTACAACCTGTAAGAAAGAATGAGCATTCAGTATTGTTTTATAAGACATGGCTCAGCGTCATTTTATGTACAATATAATAAGTAATAGTAGTATATTCGTATATGCATAGTGTAACAGATACCACGAAGGTACTGTTATCGTTGTACGTCACTGTTATTTCAAGTGACAGATTTGAGTTGTGCATGCTCTTTTTAAGTTGGTGCATGATACACTTAGTTTCTTTTAAAAAAAGAAAAAAAGGGAGCGATTTCTAAATTTTAATAACTTCTTATGGCATGGTAAGAAAATGGCACATGTATTCTGGTTGATAATGACTTATGGACTATCCAGTATGATGTGTGTAGCGTATAAGACTATTAAAGTCTTCTCTGATTATGGTTTCATTTTTTGTAATGATTCAGAAGACTGTAGTACCTGACATAGATAAGAGCTATTAGCTGTAGAACACCATGCATTTCAAGGGCTATTTAATGTAAAAGAGGAACTGTGCTGCTTAACTGATCCTGCTGACTCCCCGCGCCTGTCACACCAGTAATGACTTATTAGTTGCATGACACACTGAACCTCTTATGTTAGAGTTTTACATATCAGATTGTTAATGTTTTAAATATAAATCTTATGCTATTAAAAATGTGAACCAGAGTAATTAATACCCACCAGGGCTGTGTGTATGATAGGTGCTAAATGAATATTTCTTGAATGAAGGTAAAAAAAAACATTGTTAACCTTTGGGCTTTTAGTATATTGCCTCTAGGGAATCCTTAATTCCTAACTCAGTAATTGACATAATGTATACTCAGTAATTACATGTTAAAGGAATGATTAAATGAAGTAGGATAAAAATGGATTTAGCAGAAGTGCTTATCTTCAATTATGAGAAAATCTGTCATTATGAGAATGATAAATTATAGAATAATTCAAAAGTCTTTTGATCTATTCCTTACATAAATGATTTAGAATAAATTTTTAAGGCAGAATTAAAATGTAGAAAAAATGACATTCAAAGGTATTTGCCAAACTCATGCTAAAGCTTAACATTATTCAGGTGACAATATCTGGGTCATTCTAATATGTCTATATTGCATAGTTATTTTAGGACCTCAGTTTCTTTTCTTGACCTCCTTTACGAGATGGGTTGTATTTGGTAGCTGGAGAGACTGAACTAGGCTAGAGCCCTAAATTCTGAGACTCCAAACTGTGACTTGCATTTCTCCGTGATCAGTCACATTAATTCATGTGGTTTAGATCTGAATGGTACCCTTACTTTTAATAGTGATGCAGTGGTCTTAAAACCAAACTGTCATTATATATTTGATCAATATGACACCAAGGTGTTTGTTAATAAGACACCAATTTGGTTCAGGGTGACTCTCTACAAACTGGGATGGTTGATTACATTTTATCCGAAGGTTTAACTTTTGTTTTAGCTAATCTAGCTAGTATGTTCATCCAGTAATTTATTTAACAAGTGCCTGAAGGCTCTCCTGAATTTATAGCTATCCTATATTTCGCTTAAAGGATAATCTCCCAAATAACATTTCTATATTTGCAGTTAACTTGCTTGTATGTAGACCGTTTGATAAAAATGTTTTCAGTGCGGCATCATAGAGTAGTTTATAGGATGGTAAATATAGTGAGAAGAGGATTTATGTATAAACCATCACCAAACTCGTATTGTCCACATGAGGTAGGACCACAGTTTTGGCTTTTCCCTTCATGGGCTCATTTAGAAGGCAACAGGCAGCACCTGTTGTCCACCTGTTTGATTGTGTTCACCTTCTCTTAATATCAGTGAGACAGGTGGCTTAAGCCTTTCCACTTGTAGAAAAGCTTGAAAAAACCTCAGAGAAAGATTGTTTTCATTTTCCAGTGACGTTTACACAAGTTGACTCCTGCTTTAGTTGGAAACTTTTTTTCTACGGTGAAAAGACTCAGACTTTACACATGTAGAGAGAGAGAAGTGAAATTCTAATGCAGGTGTTAAAATCAATCCAATCAAAATAAGAGTTAATGCCTCTGTGCAACTGAATCTAGTTTATTTTGTTGTTGTTGTTTCTTAATTTTTTCAGCTGAGTACATGATGATTTAAATAGCTATATTTAAAACCATCTAAATTTTCATCTTTTTCTTTAGCACTATTACGACAAAGTGTGTTTTCCCACCTGATTATAAAACAATCAGACACTGAATATATGTAATATATATTGCAATGCACTCTCATGTTAAATTCTCTAGAAAGGGAGAAGTGATATTCTTTTAAAGTTGGTTTTTTTCATAAATCTGCACAGTATTAGGACACTTAATAATCTAATTCATTATATTAATCCTTCAGAGAAGGAACGGGTAACATCATCTTCATGGTTACCCCAGAGACATCTGAAATTTCTGTACCCAAGTGCTCAGGGAGACACCATTGCACTCAGGATGGTTTAGAGCTCAGGGCCAGGAATTGCACTGCTTTCGAAAAATCTCCAGCCTTGGTTGGGCAGTTAGGTGTGATTCCTCTGAGCCTCAGTTTCCTCCTCTGTCAAATGGTGTTAATGATCTCATTAGTCATGAGGGCTAAACGGGATACTCCTGTAATACACAGTGCTCTGCCCATAGTACAGATTCCTATTAGCTGACATTACAGTTGTTGTTTCTGGTTTTAAAAAATATCTTAGTTAACTAAAGAGTGTTTTAATTGTGCTAATGAGTCTCTATCTGAAACCAGTCACAAACCATCCACTTAGAAGTGAAATGCTAGAGACCTTCTCTTTAGAAAAGGACCTGTGAGGATGCCCAGTGTTACTTTACTGCAGTGCAGGAAGAAAGGAAAGAACCAAACAAGAGGTTTAGCTGTTGAAGGGAGAAGACAAGTTATTATTCACAGGGTAAGATTATTCACCTAGGAAGCCTAAGAGAATTAACTGAGAAAGTTATTAGAGCTAAGAGGAAAGTTCATTACGTTTCTCAGAAAGAATTGATATACAGAAATCTACAACTTTCTTTCTTATATATCTGCAGTAATCAGTATATATAAATATATATATATTCCCATGTATGTTAAACAGATGGTTTTCCTCACAACAAAATATAAAATACCTATGAATACTTTTAATGAAATTATGAAAAATGACCTATATGAAAACATCTAGCTTCCTCAATTAGAAAGCTCATTATAAAATGTCAAGTCTCCTATAAATACAGGAGATAAATTTAATGCACGTCCACTGAAAATTCCAGTGATATTTTGTTTGGGGAGGAAGTATTCAAAATGATTTTAAATTTAGTTTTATCTGGAAGAATAAATGGGTAAGACTAGGTAAGCAAAAGAATAAAAAATGAATGGGAATTTGTTCCGGCAGACATTAAAATGCCACAATTTAAAGTGGTTTGGATTACAGATGAGTTTTTACTTTCTTCTTTGTGCTTTTCTTATTTTCCAAAATTACAGTATGTCGATTCACTTTAAAAAAAGAAAACATTTATATTATATATATAATTACATATATGTGTGTTTTTAAGTCTTAATATGACTGCATATCTGATATGCCCTTTAAATGCTTCAAGTTTTTTTTAATACTTTATGTAGAGGTAAATTATGTGGAATAATTTTCATCAGCATTACTACAGTAAAATTCATAGTTTTATAAGCTTGTGTAGCCTTTAAAAATTATTTTGATCTGTATCTTTTGAAACCCTTCTTCCATTTCTTGATTGCATTTATTTCTCTGAATATTAAGCAGTGGGCTTCAACAGGCTAATTATAACAGCTGAAATCCTCAGAGTTATGGCCTCTAATTCAGGCCATACTTGAATTCACAGAATGGCTGGATAATCTGATGTTTGCCTGCTGTGGTCTTTATTGCATGTGGAAATACTTGATTCTCCTAATGAGAGGAAAGAGAAATTCTTTGTGATTTGAAAGAAAAAGTTGTAATTGGATTTTTGAGGATTTTATTAGGTCACAGTAATGACGCTTGCACAGAAGATTTAGATTTATAGGGTTTTTTTAAACCTCTCTGTGGGTGGATTCCCCCCCCCGGGAATTTTAGATGTTGATAGTAGTGTATAGTTGGATCTGCCCCTGGATGGTGTGGGCTTGGTCCTTTCACACTTACTATTTTAATATGGGGTTCTTCCCTTATTTTGATAACTTTAACTTTCATAGGAAAATCAGTCGCCTATATGCCTTATGCTGAGGTCACACGTGCTCTAGCACAGGAAGCACAGATGCGCAGTACCGCAGCAAGGTCAGCATCACCGTGTAGGCTCTCTCCGAGAGAAGTCAGTAAAGCTGCGCCACAGCCCGATGTGAGTGCAGCCCGCTGTAGTGTCCCGCCAGGTAAATACCGCTCCTCTGTGCCGTGGCTGCTGGCCATCAACCTACACGTGATGACCTGGGTGGTTTACTCCCAGGATGCGTCCTTGCTGTTTCAGAATTTCTCTGCATTCCATCTTCAGTTGTATTCAGTTGAGATGCACTGGGCCACTGGGAGGTTTGTGTTCATACATGTGTACTGTGACGTTGACTGCCTTCTTTTAAGAGTACATGTACTTTGTAAAAATCTTGAGATCCACCCCCCTAAAAAAAATTCAAGTGTCTGTGAGAGTCAGAATCAGCAAATGTTTCCAAATTATGCAGGATGCAAAGAGGACGTATAACTGGTTGTCAGTCAATCTGTATATTCTCCAGAGTTGTAATATCAGCTGTTCCTAAGAAACACCCTTTTTCTCACCTCCATCGTGAGGTCCAAAGAGTGATGGAGAGAGAGAAAAAAATTGTTTGCCATTTGCATATGCTGAGCAGAAATAGTTTGAAATGGACGTCAGCCTGAAAGCTCTGGTTTGCCAGGGAGTTGAGTATTTCAACCTCACAAATACCATTCGTGACCTGAGTATGGATACAGGTTTAATTTAAGTGAAAGAAATTTAAAATAGAAATGTTCATCCTCAACTTCATCTTGCACTCACAGTTTAAACATGATTGAAGAAACAATTGAGATAGGTGGAATGTCGCAAACTAGGAAATTGACTATTTTAAATAATGTTTTCTCCCTTTTGAAAGTCCTCCAGCCTGCTCCGCATCAAGTGATAACTAACCTCCCTGAAGGGGTTCGGCTTCCAACAACTCGACCCACTAGGCCACCTCCTCCTCTCATCCCATCATCCAAAACCACAGTGGCTTCAGAAAAACCATCTTTTATACTGGGAGGCTCCATCTCACAGGTAAAAGGGCTTCTCTTCCCAGTAGATGGCCTGTTGTTTTTTTGCTTTGGTAAAAATTGTCCCTCCTTCCCATATTAATTTGTCAGAGTCCTAATAAATAAAAATGTGTCTGTTTATGAAGAGACAGTGACCTGAAAATGCAGCAGTCATTTTCTATTCCATACCACACACAGGAAGTTTATTCGAGTCATGTGCCCAGGTTGAGTGACAGTGGCACCCCTCTGGTTTAGCTCGGGAAAGGTGCGTGTGCCCTGAAGTGTAGTGTAGCATGAATGGAGATGGAATAGTTTCAAGTACTAGAGGATAACTATTTTAAAGGTTCTAATATTAAATTGTAGATGATTGGTAAGCCCTAGTTTATTCTGACCTTGGCCTTTCTCTCTGGACGTGGTCTGACTGTAAAGCCTCAGTCAGGTTGACTGACGTTCACCACCAGTGACTGCGCCCCCATTGGGCTGGGGGCCTTTTCCGTCCCTCCTAGGCTCTCTTCCTCCACTGCCTCAAGCGCTCTCTGTTGTCGTAGGTTAGTTCTGCCTTTTCCAGAACTCGATATAAATGGAGTCTTACACTTTGGCTCTTCTTTGTCTGTCTTCTTTAACTTAGCATTAATGATTTCAGGGATTCGTCCAGATTTTTTTTTTTTTTTTGGCTGCATTGGGTCTTTGTTGCAGCACGCAGGCTTTCTCTAGTTGCGGTGAGCAGGGGCTACTCTTCGTCGTGGTGCACAGGCTTCCCATTGCGGTGGCTTCTCTTGTGGAGCACGGGCTCTAGGTGCACGGCTTCAGTTGTTGTGGCATGTGGGCTCAGTAGTTGTGGCTTGCGGGCTCTAGAGTGCAGGCTCAGTAGTTGTGGCGCACAGGCTTCGTTGCTCCACTGCGTGTGGGATCTTCCCAGACCAGGGCTGCAACCCGTGTCCCCTGCATTGGCAGGCGGATTCTTAACCACTGCACCACCAGGGAAGTCCCCGTCCAGGTTTTTGTGTAATCAGTAGTTTCTTCCTTTTTATTGCTGAATAATACTCCATTGGGTGAACATACCAATTTGTTTATCCATTTTCTTGTTGATGGAAACCTGAGCTATTTCTGCTTTTTGGCTGCTGTAAATAAAGCTGATACGAACATTCTTATACTGGGCTCTTTGTAGACATGTGGTTTCATTTCTCTCGTATAGGCCCTGAGAGCAGAATGTCTGGGTAGATGTATGTTTTACTTCATAGTTTTCCGGAGTGGCTCTACAGTGCCACTGCCACCAGCACAGTCTGAGTTCCACTCGCTATTGTCATTCTTTTTTATATTAGTCATACTAGTAGGTATGTAGTAGTCCACTGTGGTTTTATTCTGCATTTCCCTGATAACAAATGATGTTTAGCGCTTTTCATACACTTATTGGCCATTTGTACATCTGATTGTGACGTGACTGTCTTATTATCTGTTTTTATTGGACCTTTTAGTTATTAGGTTGCAGAAGTTCTTTATACATCACAGATGAAAATTCTGTTTTTTATATATATATATATTTTTTTTCTCTCTTGTGTGTTTTGATGCATAGAAGTTTTAAATTTTGATGGAAGTCCATATATATATTTTTCCCTCTTACGACTAGTTCTTTTTCTCTAAAAAATCATTGCCCATTTCAAGCTTGTGGAGATTTTCTCCCAGGTTTTCTTCTGAAAGCTTTATAGTTTTGGCTTTTATATTTAGGTCCATGTGAAACTGATTTCTGTGCACAGTGAGGCGAGGATGGGCCTCATCCATCCATGTGGATCTGCATTCCCATCACATTGGTTGAAAAGTCTTTTCTCTCTCCCATTTGCATGTTTGGGTCTGTTTCTGGACTCTGTTCTGTCCCATTGACCTACTTGCCCATCCTTTCATCAGCACCAGTCTTGGTTATTGTGCTTTTTATAGTAAGTCTTAAGATCATGTCGTATAAGTCCTGCAGTCGTATAAATAAGATTGTTTTAGCTCTTCTGTGTCTCTTGTATTTCCATATAAGTTACATAATCAGTTTGTCAGTTCCTACAAAAAATTCTGCTGGGATTTTGGTTCGTATTGCATTAAATCTGTAGATTAATTCTTAAGAAAATTGAGTCTTCTAATCCATGCACATGTTCGTCTTTCCATTTATTTAGGTCTTTGATTTCTCTCAGCAGTATTTTGTAATTTTCACTGTAGAGATTTTATACATGTTTTGTTAATTTTGTTAATCGGTTAATTTGATTATTTATAATGTATTTTATGTTTTTATAAGTGATATTTTAAAATTTTTCCTTTTCTGGTTCTTTCTGGTGTATGAAAAAAGTTGATTTTTATATCTTGACCTTATCTCCTGTTACATTTACTTACTGTTTGTGACAGGGTTTTTTGGTTTTATTTTTGGTTTTTTTTGGAAGGGGTAGATTTCTTAGGACATTCTCTGTATGCGTGTCGTCTACAAATAAAGACAGTTTTACTTCTTCCTTTCCAATCTTTATGCCTTTCCTTTTCCTTGTTTTATTAAACTGGTTAGGGTAGAACTTTTAGAACAATGTTGAATAGAAGTGGTGAAGAGATTATACTTTGCTTGTTGCCCAACTTAGGAGGGAGGCATTCAATATTTCGCTAGTAGGTATGTTAACTACAGACTTTGCATAGGTGCCCTTCATCAGATTGATGATGTTTCTGTATATTCTTAGTTTGCTGAGAGGTTTTCTTTTTCTCCAATTCTTATACTTTTCAACTTCAGAATTTCTATGTGATTCTGTTTTATGATTTCTTTCTCTTTGTTGATATTCTCTATGTGATGAGACATCATTTTCATACTTTCCTATAATTCTTTTTTTTTTTTTTTGCGGTACGCGGGCGTCTCACTTCTGTGGCCTCTCCCATTGCGGAGCACAGGCCCCGGACGCGCAGGCTCAGCGGCCATGGCTCACGGGCCCAGCCGCTCCGTGGCATGTGGGATCTTCCCGGACCAGGGCACGAACCCATGTCCCCTGCATTGGCAGGCGGACTCTCAACCACTGTGCCACCAGGGAAGCCCTCCTTTAATTCTTTATACATGGTTCCCTATAGTTCATTGAACTTATTTATAATAGCTGACTTAAAGTCTTTTCCTAACAAATCTAAAGCCCAGGGACAGTTTTTATTCACTGCCTTTTTTTTTTTTTTTTTACCCTCCTGTGTATGGATCATATGTTCCTGTTTCTTTGCATGTCTTGTAATTTTTGGTTGAAACACATAACATAATGTGGAACTCTGGAAATCAGATTCTCCTTTCTCCCTAGGATTTGTTGTTGTTTATTTGAACTAATTCAGTAAAGTCTGTATTCTTGTGTCATGTGTGGCCACTGAAGTCTCTATTTGCTTAATGAGTGGTCAGCTAGTTATTAGACAGAGAGTTCAGTGCCCAGAAAGACTAAGTTCCCACGTCTTTACTGAGGGCTCTGTGTGTATGTTGGGATGTGCCTGCAGCGTTCAGCCAGGCAGCTGGCACTTCGGCCTTGGTCTTCACTTCCTGCTTTCTCAGCGCCTTGAGATCAGCCAGCGGTGAGAACTCATGGCCGCCTTATGTCTTCCCTGGCAGGTACATAGCCTTGCACGTGCACTTGGCCTTCTAGGTTCCTAGGAAGATGTTGGAGCTTTTCAAATCCCTTGTGAATATCTCTTTCCTTAGCTTTTCCTCTTAAGGTTTCTGTTTAGCCTGTTTTTTCACCCTAGCTGTTCTCTCCTGCCTCAGCTAGTGGAGAGGTTAATCCATTGACTCTGATAGTTTTTGACAAGCCTGAACTTTCTTCCCCACCACAGTCAGGCCAGAAAAGACAGCTTTGCAAGTGGGTCTGTCAGAGAACCGTCAGACCAGTCTGATCATGACAGTTACCTGGGAATGATAACCCCATTCTTTCCCTTGTGCTGTCTGCTGGACTGCTGGTTTTCACCGTGGTCGAGGGCTGTGGGTTCTCAAGGCTGAGACAGAGCTGGCGGGGGTTGGGGGGTGAGGGGCGTGGGAGGGGCAGCAGAGCCAAGTCCAGGTGTCACACAGCTCATGGTTCTTACCTGGGTTCTGCCATTTTTCTTGAATAAATGCTCCCAGATTTCTACAAGCCTTTGGTTAAAGCGTTGGAAAAGAGTTCTTAAAAGGCTGATTCTGGGCTCCCCTGGTGGCGCAGTGGTTGGGAGTCTGCCTGCCGGTGCGGGGGGTGCGGGTTTGTGCCCCGGTTCGGGAGGATCCTGCGTGCCGCGGAACGGCTGGGCCCGTGAGACGTGGCCGCTGGGCCTGCGTGTCCAGAGCCTGTGCTCCACGGCGGGAGAGGCCACAGCTGTGAGGGGCCCGCGTACCGCAAAAAAAAAAAAAAAAAAAAAGGCTGATTCTTAAAATTTTTGCTAGTTTTCTGGTTGCCTTTATGGAGGAGGGTTTTTGGAAGTCCTTACTCCACCATTTTCATTGGTGCTTCTATCCCATAGCATTTTTACGAGGGATAATGTTAACAATAGTAGCTTACATTTTGTGTGTATGGTTAAGTGCTTTTATTTATGTAATTTGTAAGTAATGCATATTATCTTCATAAAATTTATGGTAATTTTGGAAGACATATCTTGCTCCCTTTAAAAACTTTTAAAATTTAACCAGTCTGTGTCAGGGATTTTCTTGCTTTACAAATACCTGTTCTTAATTTTGGTGGGGGGTGAGTGGTAAGTTTTATAAACAGAAACGTGTACCTTAAATATATAGTTGACCTTGTGAAAAGACAGTGTTATTCTAGTCCTTTAACATTATTTTTAGGGAACACCCGGCACTTACTTGCCTTCTCCTAATCAGGCCTCCTATGCTCCCGAGGCAGCGAAGCCCTCGGCGGGCTCCATCTCTCTGGGACTGCCGCGGCAGCAAGAGGCCGCCAAGCCAGGTCAGTGAGGAGGACGTGGCCATCTCTGCCTTTGTAGCGTCACAGTCAGGGATTCAGCACTTGAGCTCACTTTCTCTTGCTTTGGTCCGTAGCTACTGTGCCCTACATCAAGCAAGAAGAGTTTTCTCCCCGAAGCCAAAACTCGCAACCTGAGGGTTTATTGGTCAGAGCCCAACATGAAGGAGTGGTCAGAGGTAAAATATGCTGTTTGGCAGAAATACTAAACTCTGGTCCCCAATAAATATATTAAAGGAAGTCATTAATGTGTTTTAATGATGATGGGCTCTTAAACTAGAGCCTTTAAATTCTAAATGTAAGTTTTCTTTCTGTATAAAAATGACTTTAAAACTTTGAAATTTCATATTTCTACAGTCTTTTTTAATAATTGCAAAATTATTTTAAAAGTACATTTCAGTAAAACAAAAACTGTTCTTTTTGTGCTGCTGTTCCCTCTCTTCGAAGTAGGGGCTGATTTTGTTTGCTTGGTTTTTTGTTTTTTTGTGTTTTTTTTGCAGGTGCAGAGGTGTGATTCGCTAATGATTTTGTTTTTATTCAGGTACCACAGGAGCCATTCAAGAAGGAAGTATAACTCGGGGAACTCCCTCCAGCAAACTTTCTGTGGAGAGCATCCCATCCCTCCGGGGCTCTATCACCCAGGTTGGTTGCGCTCATTCATGAGAAAACCAGAAGTGATGTCTCAAGCGTGTTGGCTGTTCCAGCAGTAGTTTTGTGACTGTGTTGTTCGTAGTTCTGGGTTATGGAACGGGGTCTCAGTGATGATAAACCTCAGATCTATAAACTGCCTGCAGAGAGACAGTAATGTGATCATTTCGACCACAAGCCGTATCATCTGTACTGTGGTTCATTTGAAAAGGTCGATTATTTGCAACTTGGCAGAAGAAGCAAGTTCTAATTGATGTAACTCTCACTGCCTTCCTGGCAAAGCTTTTACCGTGTGTTCAGCTTAAATAGGAATTGAGAGGAAAATCATTATAAATTGTTTGCTTGCTTTGCCCCTTCTGAGAAGGAAGGTCTGGAGTCTCAGGAAATACGGATGGTGTTGACAAAAACACCAGAAGTCAAGTATCTTCTTCTAATTTTAGGCTAAGGTGCCAATTTTGATTAATAAAAGGTCTTTCTTTTCCTCAGTTAGATGTAAATTTTAGTTTGAAATGTAAAACAGTCCTTAGCCTCTTTATTAATGTAGATCTGGAAAAGGAAAATTCTATTTTGGGAATTCATTGTAAACAGAATCCTGTGCTTTCGTGCACGTGCCTGTCACGAGCTTTCTGTTCCTCTTCCTTGACTTTTGTTTCTGTTCCCTAGGACAGTGGTGGTTAAAGTTTGTTCCGCAGAGCAGCAGCAGCAGTGTCACCTGGGAAGTTGTTAGACATATAAATGTTGAATTCCTGCCCTAGATTTCCTGAAGTCTCACCCATGGGGGCCGGGTCCCAGCAGTCTGTGTTCTCCAGCTCTCCAGGGATTCTGCCCAGCACCCATTCAAGAGCAAGCCCTAGGACCCTGCTGACCGAGTGTAGTGTGCCCCAGAGGAGCAGCATCTCCTGGGAACTTGTTAGAATAACGCAGACATTTCAGTCCCTGCTCCAGACCTATGGAATCAGAATCTCCTTTTTTTTTTAAAAAAATTTATTTATTTATTTATTTATTTTTGGCTGCGTTGGGTCTTCGTTGCTGCGCATGGGCTTTCTCTGGTTGCGGTGCACGGGCTGCTCTTCGTTGCGGTGTGTGGGCTTCTCACTGCGATGGCTTCTCTTGTTGCGGAGCGTGGGCTCTAGGTGTGCAGGCTTCAGTCGTTGTGGCACGCGGGCTTCAGTAGTTGTGCCTTGCAGGCTCTAGAGCGCAGGCTCAGTAGTTGTGGCGCACGGGCTTAGTTGCTCTGCGGCATGCGGGATCTTCCTGGACCAGGGCTCAAACCCGTGTCCCCTGCCTTGGCTGTTGGATTCTTAACCACTGCGCCACCAGGGAAGTCCCAGAATTACCATTTTAACAAGAGTCCAGTGATTTCTTTCTGAGACATGGTTATAGAGTATGTGGTGTGTAGTGATCTGGAAAGTTACACACTAACTTCTCAGATCTCTCCTTTCACATTTGACCAAAGTTATCCAGTCCCTTGATGTTAGTTTTCAGAATAAGCAAACACTTTAATATAAATAAAAGAAAAATAAATGGCCTATGCATCTTATTTTTCCTTCTTCATTTTCGCTCCAGTATCCAAACTGGATGCGGAATGAACTGGATCAAGTGAGGCTGGGCTTTGCCTGTCGATTTTCAAATCTGTCTGTCCGTGTGACATGAGCACTTCCAAAGAGGGTGCGAGGGTTTCTGGGTGTTCACCACGGAGCTCACCTCTCGGCTGCACGAGCGGACACGTGGTCCCCATCACTGTCCTGCAGGGACACATGGGTTCAGAGTGGCCTCAGTGGAGTTTTGGGGACACTGAGTTTTGGAGTGTGTGTGGGCTGGGGCTGGGCCCCCGACTCTCCCATGCAACCTAGGCAGCTCACTTTGCAAAGTGTTCTACACTTTAGGTTCCATGAGTGCTTCCCTTGAAGGAAGGGTAACAAGAACCGTGGCCATAGGTGGCCCAGAAGAGGACTAGTGATGGTGAAAACGCGGGTGACGTAACCTAAGCTGAGTCACATCACAGTACGGGGGCATCTGAGTTTTCTGTCCCCTCTTATTGATGACCAGAGGTCTAACCCAGCAGACAGTTTAGTAACTGAAAACTCTTTTTCCCTCTTATCACAATATGAGAGAAGGTTGTGGTACTTTAATTTAAAATTTAATTTGTTGACTTATTTTTCTTAGAAATTTTGAAAAAGCTTTATTACATTTGCGTGATTTTAGGCCTTCAGACACATTTTGTTGCTGAGAGTTAAGTACCTTCGTAGAGGTTTGACTTTGAGGCGGGGAAGAAAGCTCATCAGCTCAGATACCTGTTAGCGTTTTAAGAAGTTTTGTACGGCAGGGTTCAGGGACCAAGGTACAGTGTTTCTTTACGTTTATAAAACATGTGTCTGATTTCCCGTCATGTGCTGGCCTGTCTCATTTGAGGACATGGCTTGCTCTGACTCTCGGTGTGGCAGGTTACATTTTCTGAGCGTCTTTGTGTCCTGTAAAGTCAAGTGATGTTTGTGGTGCCTGTGTTTGAATTGATGACAGGGGACCCCGGCTCTGTCCCAGGCTGGCATACCAACTGAGGCTTTGGTGAAGGGACCCATTTCTAGACTGTCCATTGAAGAGAGCAGTCCTGAGAAAGGCCGAGAGGAAGCTGCATCCAAAGGCCATGTTATTTATGAAGGCAAAAGTGGACACATCTTATCTTACGATAGTAAGTATTGCATCTCCACACTGAAGCCAGTGTTGTAATGTGTGACTAAGGATATGGTTCTGGTTCCCTACATGCTTGCTTTGGAAAAGTTAGTTTTCCTTCCCTGAGCCCAAGTTTCCTCTCTGTAATGTAAAAAAAGGTTAATACTTGTACTTCTCGTGAAACTTTTGTGAAAAATTAACTGAAACAGTCAATGAAAAGTGATTAACAGTGCAGAGCCCATACTACGTGTCCCCTGAGTGGTAGCTAACATTGCCAGCTGTGGTCATTTGATTTAGCCTAGGAAAAGAATTTTTGTTTAACTTTAATAGAATCACTTTTATTTTAAAGGGGTACCTATTTTATGTGTTAAGAATTAAGGAGTAGATAATAGTCTGATAATCCTAGAAAGAGTATTGAATTTAAATGCTGCTTAAATATAACTATTTTAATGTCTGTATGTATGTAAGCATTTATCTTTAGGTGTATCCTTAAGTTTCAGTTTTAAATTGCATGCTGTTCTGAGTAGTGAGATGAAATCTCACGCTACCCCACCCAGGGTGTGAATCTCCCCTTTGCCCACTGTGTCCACACTGGCTCAGTCAACAGTGACTTTCGTGAACCGCAGTGCTGTGTTCAGTGACCCTTATCTGAGCTTTCAGATGTCAGGATCCCCTTCCAGCATTCTCATAGCCCACTGTCCATAGTACCGGTTACTGTGTGTAACCACCTAGTAATTTATCTGTATCTGCCACTACTGCTGAGTTTCATGAGGGAAGGGACTTAATTTGTTAACCTAATCTGCAAGCCTGGTTTATGCCTGACACTCAATAAATATATTTGAGTGAATGAAAACATTTTTATAAATGGCATCTGCACAGATGTATATAGTAGATTAAGACCAGTTTTTATATATATATTTTTTGTGAGATTATGAAATTAAGATAACTTATTTACCATACAATAGGCCTTGGGCTCTGTCTGAGTAATACTTGTGTCTGTGTCCTGCAGATATTAAGAATGCCCGAGAAGGGACGAGGAGTCCGAGAACAGCTCATGAAATCAGTCTCAAAAGAAGCTATGAATCAGTGGAAGGAGCTCTAAAGCAAGGGTTGTCCATGAGGGAGTCTCCTGTGTCAGCACCGCTGGAGGGTGAGGTGTCGTTTCCAGAACGCTGTTTAGATACATTGAATTTCGTATAGTAAATTTCCATTGTTGAGTTAGGTTGTATTCAGTCTCTGTCATTTCAACCTGAAATTTATATCAATATATAAATGAAACTCATATAAATATATTAATATATTACTAATGCATGTAATATGAAATATACAGGTAATATTAACATGAAATTTATATTAATAAATGTTTAAACTTATGTTCATATCTACATATAAATCAAGTGGTACGTGGCAGTGGAGGGAAGTAAAAATTAAACATAATTGGTCATACCGTAGGTAACTGTTAGAATGCTCATATAATTTGTAGATTATTTCTTTTTGAGTTAAGTGAGTTTAAAAATGTGAAATTCATCATGAGAACTTTGTTTTTATTGTGAGGCAGATAGAGTGGTATAATGGACAGAGCAAAGACATGTATTTGAATCCTAACTTCACTCTTTCCTGGTGAATTTCTCTGTGTCCATTTCTTGCTCTGTAAATTAAGGGATTGTACCTACCATTGTGTGAGGATTAGAGACAGGTGTGCAGTCTTGTGCTGAGCATGTGACGTGCATTCATCAAATGATAGCTATGGTTTTGTTTTGTTAATGGCTCACTTTCCTTAAATCTTAACCTACCTCAATTATTTTATTTTAATCTAGATAAAATACTAAAAACAGTGTAAGGACTCCTCAATCTTGAAGGCCTGTGAAATTTTCTAAGAGCTGGATTTTCTCTGTAGTTAAAAAAAAAAAAAAACTCACTTTTCTTTCCTTGATTCAGATTTGTTGGCAGTATAACATGAAACTTCTTAGGAGGTTATTTACATCTCTTTCATTTTGATTTGCATGTTTCATTTAATATATTTTACCTTTTTTTGAGGTATCCATCTTTCATGTTTTCCCCTTCTCACAGGTATATTTCAGAGCTAAACAATGATTTCCAATCCCCCTATATTTTCTCTCACCTCTGTCAGAAAGCACTGGGTGTTTAGATTTAGCTTTGAAAGTGTTGTTCTTTACTTTTTGACTTATAATAGATGTCTTCTTTGGCCATTTTCTATTTAGGAAAATGTTTAAAAAGAAACGGGTGATGTCATGTTGGGTACTTCCAACTTTTGTTATTTTTTCCATGATATTCTTCTGAATAGTTTGCAAATCTAAAATGGTACCCCTTTCTCCATGGAGCTTTTATCAACAGTACACCCTCTAAGAACAGTGTGCGTGAACTGACACCCGTGTTGTGTCTAACTCCGGAATTGCCTCCTTGTTTTGAAAGGGCTGATCTGCCGAGCATTACCCAGGGGGAGCCCTCACTCTGACCTCAAAGAAAGGACTGTGCTGTCTGGTTCCATAATGCAGGGTAAACATTTTGCTCATTTGCTTTTATTCATTACTGCCTCACTGGCAAAGTAGTTTGAAATTAATGTGCAGTGTGTGATATCTGAAAAAGATACCTGTTTTTCAAGATATCTTCCCTTTTGAAATATTAGGTATTTAAATCCTGATTATAACTCTTCTTCTCTGAGTTACATAGTGTATTGGAAGATGATAGTTGCCTAATCTTTGAATATAGAGACACCTTCATTATGTAAGAACAATTCTGTGATTGTGATGAGCGATGTATTAAATCTTGAACAACACCGCCCTCCCCCCCCCCGCAAAAGAATGGCCGATGAGTATTGATTTAAGGGTCCTTTGTAAACCAAAAATTGATTAGAAACTGCAAGATGGCAAGGCATTCATTTTTTTATATTGCGGTAAATTGTGTGCAACAAAATTTACCATTTTAACAGTTTTTAAGTGTATAATTCAGTGGCATTAATTTAATAAGCATGTTTCTTGAATCCTTTTTTGAAGGCACACCAAGAGCGACAACTGAAAGTTTTGAAGATGGCCTTAAGTACCCCAAACAGATTAAAAGGGAGAGTCCGCCCATACGAGCGTTTGAAGGTGCCATTACCAAAGGAAAACCTTACGATGGCATCACCACCATCAAAGAGATGGGGCGCTCCATCCATGAGATCCCACGGCAAGATGTTTTAACTCAGGAAAGCCAGAAAACCCCAGAAGTGGTGCAGAGCACGAGGCCCATGGTCGAGGGCTCCATCTCCCAGGTAGCCATTCCGCTTCAGACTGCAGTGCGACCTAAGGATTATCAGTAGTTCTTATAAGCATTATAAGTGTCAGGTCTCTTGGAAGGAAACATGAAGGTTTGTGTCTGCTTTACCCTTAGTTGTTCTGGTGTGGGAGAGTGTGCAGCTTCAGCTCAGTGGACCTGTGATGGAGACCCACACAGACAGCAGCCGTCGTTGCCGCGAGCCCGACGTGGCCTGCGGTGGAGAAGCGGCTGAGCTGTGGCTGCCTGTGACGCCTGTCTCTTTCCCTGTAGGGCACACCCGTCAAGTCTGACAGCAGTTCAGGCCAATCCGCCATCAAGCACAACGTCAAGTCCTTGGTCGCGGGGCCTAGCAGACTGCCCCGTGGGCTGCCTCCACTGGAAATTAGGCCAGAGAGCATAAAAGCGGTCGAACGGGGAAAATACGAGGACGTGAAAGCAGGCGAGCCTGTGCGTTCCCGGCACACGTCGGTGGTAAGCTCTGGCCCCTCGGTTCTCAGGTCAACGCTTCACGAAGCCCCCAAAGCACAGCTGAGCCCGGGGATTTACGAGGACGCCAGCGCACGGCGGACGCCGGGGAGTTACGCCAGCACTGCGCCCAGAGGCTCGCCCATGATGAGCAGAGCTCCCGATGGTGTGTTCCTCCCGTGTCCTTGTCTGACGTCTGTGTTGTGCTGCCCACCTCCGCCAGCAGCACGCAGCCCGGTGTTGGCTCCAGGTGGTCGAAAGCGCCGTCGGTGGTGCTTGATGCTAGGGCTCTGGAAGGCTGGCTGCCACATTAAAATAGGCGTAATTGTAGGTGAAGTGCCTAATGTTTTAACTCAATGCAGAGTATGGTGGAGTCCAGAAATGCTTGAGCAAGTAATGCTTAGAGTAGATTTTCAGCTAACCCGTGAGGTTTTCTGGAAGTCAGTCTGGACTCCTGGCTCCTGGGCGCCGTCTGCTGTGGGGCTGAACATTTAAGCTGTGGAGCCGGGCTGCTCAGGGTTGAATCAGGGTTCTCCTTGCTGTCCTAACTTGGACCCGTTCCTCAGGTTTTCTGTGCCATAGTTTCCTCATCTGTGAATTGGTGGTGTAATACTAAGGCTTATTACCTCATTGGATTGTTCTGAAGATAAAATGAGGTGATAGGTTTAAAGAACTTGGAAAGAATAGCGCCTCGTGTGTAGGAAGGACTCAGTTACTGTGCGCTATGGGTACAGTTGGCACTGCTGTTAGCGCCACGACCCCACACCTCCTTGGGGTTTATGCTGCTGGCAGGTAGATCAGCAAACTGAGAGGCATGGTTTTTACCAGGTGGTCCCTGAAGCAATCCAAGGCCCTTAAACATGCTTCCACTTAGCATTTTTGGCTGTACTGCGGTAATCATTTATCGCTGGGCTTCTGTGCAGGGTCCTGGGCTGCACTCTGCGAGGCTGTGGGCGTGAAGGATGTGGGCGGTGGGAGGGGCGGCACAGAGGGAGGAGGAGAGGAAAGCGCCTGTTTGGGGGTGCAGAGTGAACCCAAACCTTGTTGGCTCTAGTTACGAAAGAGGAGAAGTGCCCTGCAGAAGGAAAGGCTCTACAAGTTAGAGCAAGTTGGGGTGTGAGGGGATGTACTAAACCAGCCTGATTCCTTGGTTTTGACAGGCAGGTTTGTGTGTTCATAGCAAAGTTGACATTATCAAAATCTGAAGGATTAGGTGGTGCTGACGGTTGCACAACACTGTGTGTGTATTACTGTCACTGAAGTGTACCCTTTGTAATGGCTAAAATTGTAAGTTTTATGTTCCGTGTGTTTTACCACAATCATTAAAACGATAGAGGGTGGTGGCTGGTAGCACTGATGGGACGATCAAGCCTCTCTGGATACCGTCATGTAGAAAAGAAGCAGCTGGGGCAGGGAGGAGACTGATGCTGGTAAGAAAGTCTCTGGACGTACAGAGTGAGGAAACACAGTGTAGCCTAGCAGGGGCTGGCAACGCAGGCGCGGAGAGTAAGCTGAGGTTTGATGCATGCAGGATCAAGAGAAATTAGAATACCAGGTTGCGGAGACAACGAAACAGTGTATAGTGGGGTTTAAAGAGGAGTGTCGAACGTCGTTTTCAGCCTTAACATTAGGTGGTAAACCCGGGCTGTGATCCAGAAGGGGGCAGTGTCCAAATCACAGAGGTGCCTGCCAGCTCTTCACATTTGCATATTCTGCAAGATTACTGTTACATGTTTCGTGGGAAGAGAAGATCAAAATACTGTACGAATATGGTCTGTATTTGAGTGGTTGAGAAATAAACATTAACAACTTTGCTTAAGAATTTGTGGTGTTGGCCCCTTTATTTTTTCTTGCAGTTACGATTTCTTCTAGCAAGTCTACCAGTCATGAAAGGAAATCGACACTGACCCCTACACAGAGGGAAAGCATCACAGCAAAGTCTCCAGTTCCTGGGGTAGACCCTGCAGTGAGCCACAGCCCTTTTGAGCCGCACCACAGGGGCGGTGCCCCAGGGGAGGTTTACCGGAGCCATCTGCCCACACATCTGGACCCAGCCATGCCGTTTCACCGGGCTCTGGATCCTGGTAAGCACCGTGTGTAGTAATAACTGAAAGCAAAGAAATAACATACCTGTGTGGCTTTCTAGACTTTCTGTTTATTAAGGTACAGTCCACAGACAGTTGCATGGGTCATTAGTGTATATAGTTCAGTGAATTTTCACAAACTATACACCCCATGTAACCAGCTCTCAGATCAAGACACAAAATATTACCAGCACCCCTGAAAGAGCTAAAAATACTAGGTATGTGGAAAGCTCTCTTGTCTGATGGCATTTGGTTAAGCTGATTGGAAAAGTGGGTTAATGTGAAGAACTGTTTTTAAATGACACATGCATACGTTATATGTTTCAATTTACAGCAGAGACATGCATTCACCAGTGTTCTGATCTCAGGTCAGGGGCCACTGATTAAACCTCACCACTGTCTTTCTTGTATAAATGATACATCTCCAGGTTTGGTTT
The DNA here is from genome assembly GCF_039906515.1 of Pseudorca crassidens. NCBI lineage: Eukaryota > Metazoa > Chordata > Mammalia > Artiodactyla > Delphinidae > Pseudorca > Pseudorca crassidens. The sequence continues at coordinate 5,173,355 of NC_090314.1, read as the reverse complement.
TTTAAGTGAAGTTAGAATTTAAAGACACTTCAAAGCAATCTAAATACAGAATCCTTCTAGATTTTTTTCCCAGTCTTTTAAAATTATCTAGTCTATACCTAATTCAGCTTCTATATTGAGTCTTTCCAAAGCAGTCAACTTAGTTTCTGGAGAAACCACTTTTTTTGTTCTTCTCTCATAGATTTACAGAGTTTTTCATTAAGTTACACAATTACAGTAGCAAGTACAGCTGGAAGGAACTTTTGAACAGACACCACCGACTTTGAGTAAACATGGCTTTGGTCAGTGTAGAAGCGTGTAGGTTTTCTAGAGAGCAGCCTGCACTGGGCACGGTGATGCTAGGGGCACCGGGCAGTGGACTCTGCACAGGGAAGGGAGTCCCATCAGCAGGTTGGTGCAGAGTTTTTGCTGGGCTGTGATGATGTCAGTACCATCACGTTGTCGCTTGAGAACGTTCAGTTTCAGAGGAGCCCACACCTGGTTCTTCAGGGCCTGTCTCCAGAACCAAGGCAGAAGTTCCCACTCACACAGTCAGCTGACAGATTCAGCTGGGAGTTCTAGAGGAAGGGGACGCAGACACTCCCGAAAGCTTGTTGTTTGTTCTTCTAGGGAGAACATATATATATATATGACAGTTCCTTCAAGCTCTCAGACAGAAGCACATGTTTTTACTTTCATGTAGTGTTTATCATAGTCCTTTATTTCACTTGCTTGCCACTGTTGAGCTTGAGCTGGATGATCAGTGTTTTGAGGATAGAGGCATTATCTTCTTTTATTTCTTCCAGTTTTATTGGGATAGAATTGACATACAGCACTAAGTTCCTTGTGTGTGTTCTGCTCATTTACCACACCTCCAGCTTCCTAGCATCTGTGTCACGCTCTAACCTAGGGTTAGAACAGCTACAGCCTCTGGCCAGATCCTGCTGCTGCCTGTTTGTGCAAATAAAGTTTTATTAGAACACAGCCACACCTGTCTGTTTATATTTTGTCTGGCTGCTCTCACACTGTAATGGCAGAGTTGAGTTGGTACGATGGAATGGTCCACAGAGCCTCAAATGCTGACCACCTGGCCCTTTGCTGGCTAATCTCTGCTTTAAACAGACATGCTAATTAAATGCTTGTAGACTAATCATTCTTACCCCCAGAAAAGTAAAGTTACTATCTGTTACAAAGTGTTTTCACACATATTTCCATTTAGTTGTATTAGATGATCGGTACTATAAAAAATTATTTTCAGACACAGCTTTTGGAGACTTCAGGTGAAAAATCTAATAAAGGTCCACGTCAAAGATTGAAAATGAAACTACTGGAGAATTTTTTTTAGCTACTGTTCTAGTGGTAAAAAGGTTAATACTCTTGTTTTGTCTAGTCTGTCTTCCCCCTTTCCATTACGTCTGCCATTAGAATATTTATATTCACGTTGCTGGTATGTCAAGGTCTAAAAGGAATCCACCAAAATCCTGTATTCCCCCGACCCCCGGCCCCATGACAGCTAGAAGTTGATTGTGCACATAGCTCAACAGATGGTTTTTTTCCTTATTTTTTCTGTGGGTGATGTTTGGCAAATGAGTTCTACCCAGACTAAACTATGCCTGTCTCTTTTCTCTCCCTCAGCAGCTGCTGCTTACCTGTTCCAGAGACAGCTGTCACCAACTCCAGGTTACCCCAGTCAGTATCAGCTCTATGCGATGGAGAACACGCGGCAGACGATCCTCAACGACTACATCACCTCACAGCAGATGCAAGTGGGCCTGCGCCCGGACGTGGCCAGAGGGCTGTCCCCCCGGGAGCAGCAGCTGGGTCTTCCGTACCCAGCAACCAGGGGTGTGTGCCTTTGCAGACTCGAGCATGTGCGCCCAGGGTTTCCTAGGCACTCTGATAAATGCTCGGTGGGTGGATGATGGAAAGAAAGAAAAGGCCATTCCTTCTCTCCATAGCCATTAGCCCAGGAAGGCAAACAAAGTGATCCATCGAGGTGGGCTGTTTTGGCAACACTGATATATTGAAACCAGACCAGTGTGCTCGGGGTTTGAAGCCATGGTCTCACCAGTCTCCCTCCCTCTTTCCTCTCTCCACGTCTTTGGGTGCTGGTGTGGGGTGCAGTACTTCATATCCTTCTCTAGATGGAGATGGTCTTACTGTTTGCAAATTGTCATTGGGTTTTAGAGATAAACAAAATTAAAAAGCCAGGTATAGTTCTGTATCTTTAGAATAACAAATAAAACATAATTTTGTTGTATTTCTTTTGACTAGGAATCATTGACCTGACCAATATGCCCCCAGCAATTTTAGTGCCTCATCCAGGGGGAACAAGCACTCCCCCCATGGACAGAATCACTTACATTCCTGGAACACAGGTCACCTTCCCTCCGCGGCCGTACAACTCTGCGTCCATGTCTCCAGGTGGGTCTGCACTCACCCCTTGCTGGTGTGAGCAACGTGCTCATGTCCTGGCAGCAGAGCCCTTGGAGGTGTTTGGGGTCCTTTTCCTGCATTTGGCCTGCAGTTTTCCATTTAATATTAGTTATCGTTCCTCTGCGCCGTCTGTCCCTAGATACTCGGGAGGGATCTTGGGAGCTTGTGTTATGCTCCGAAGTCACTCGAGACTCTTAATAGAACACACTTCCTACAGCTCAGCTTTGGAGCTTCCTGAAAATCTTTCAGTCACTCGAGAGTGCAAAACTTGTTTGACGCACCTGTACGTTGACGTTTTGTCCTCAAGTTGCAGGTTTGTTTGTTTTCCAGGACACTCAACACACCTCGCGGCTGCGGCAAACGCTGAAAGAGAGCGGGAGCGGGAGAAGGAGCGGGAGCGCCTCGCCGCAGCCCCCTCGGACCTCTGCCTGCGGCCAGGTGGGTGGGAGGCCTCGTGCTCGTGCGGCAGCGGGTGCCGGGGCGACCTCGCAACCGAGAGTTACCAGGCAGAAGGCGGTGGTGGCGCTTAAGTGGAGGTGCTGTGCGGGCTGGAGTGGCACAGAGGGAGTGGAGTTTCCACGATGACGGTGTCGTGGGCATTTGGCCCCAGCAGTTGGGTCTGCAGAGACTGGGCACAGGGCTCACTGAAGCCGAAAGTCGCCCGGGTGAAGGCTCACAGGAGACCAGTGAAGACGGGTGTCTTGTGGAGCTGGCGGTGAAGGAAGAGTGGACAGCATGGTTAGCAGGCTGTGTGACGGTGTGAATTATGGTCCAGCGCAGGAGGCAGGTGGCGTGATCGGGGGGGCATTTGCATGGGAGCAGCTTGAGATGGGTTAGAACCCAGGAGGCGGGTGTGGGCTGGTGCCAGGAGGACAGTGAGACCATGTGTGTCGTCCCTGTGTCTCCTGAGATAGGTTGACACTGGGAATGGCCAGAAAAGAGGTGCTTGGATGAATATTGTTAAGGTGAATCAAAAGGACTTCACAATAACTGGATAATGGGGATTGAGGAAGAGGTGAGAAACAAGATTGGTCTGCACTTCAGATAGAGCTGGATTAGTTGAAAGCAAAGTGATAGTGATTGTTTTGGCCGTAGCTAATCTGACGTGTCTTTGGAAGATGTGTTCTTATCCATGGCGTAGTTGTCATTTTATACTCTGTGAAATCAAACCATTGATCATGTCCATGTGGTCAGATACTCAGAGCAGTACTTAGGAGAACAGACAGAGCACGGAGATGGTGATTGAGAGTGGAGAGTCTGGCTTGAACAAGATATCAGGGGGGCAGGTATGCACGGAGGAGCAGGTCTGTCCCGAGATGTTTCTGGGAGGGCTGCTAGAGGTGGGGGCAGAGGGGGCCAGAGACCCGCCTGAGAGGTTGGTGCAGAACCAGAGGGTGTCACATTCCCGTGGCCACAGCCAACAGACTCCTTGGATTGAGGAGGGGGCCGAGGCCAGCGGTCACCTCCGACTTCCTCATACCATTCCTGGGGCTTTACCTCCAACAAGTCAATGGTTGCAAAGCCTAAGTACGTTTAGATGTAACCTGTTGTCTGTATATAATTCAAAGAATCACTAAGTGTGTGACCATAGGAGATGCTTTAATGAATCATGAGGTAGCACCATAATATTGATTATATGTTGATTGTATAGAAACCACGGGAATTGATTTAATTAAAGAAAGCCAAGTAGAACTCATACATAATTTTTTTAGGAACTGTATCTTAAAAATGCTTGTGATCCCACTGATGAATAACATGCATATTTAAGTCAATAAAGTACCATTTTTCTCCATCAGACATTTGAAAGGTCGATAAATATCCTGTGTTGAGGTGTGTGAAGAAACACTGATTCTTACACATTGTCAATGGCAGTGTAAATAGGGATAGCTTCTTCAGAGATGTAAAAACGGAAATAGTAACCCCACTTCTAGGAATGTGCCCTGCAGGGCACTCAGTACCGGTGTGAGGTCAGAAGGGAGAAAATTGCTCAGAAGGCTGTGCTAGGCACCTGCTCTGAAGTGAAGACAGGGGTGTTTGCTAGAGCTGCTGGCTCAAGTGGGAAAGTCAGGGTGAGGCCGAGAACCCCAGGAGGTGGGGGAGAGGGTGAAGAGGGTGAACCTGAGACCCTGTGAGTGAAGGAGCTTTGCTGTGGAAGAGCCTCGGCCAAGCGGAGGGAGCTGCAGAGCTGCGGGTGGGTGGGCAGTCTCAGGCCCTGCTGCAGCAGATGTGCATTATTTGCATTATGATACTTAGATAGTTGTTGCAAACTTGATTTTGGAAATGAGAAACACGCCAGAGTTTGAGGAAAAATCTGAGAAACGAACTTATCTGAGTTGTATTAGTGCTTCATTATTGGTGTTATTTTTATTTCTCTTTGGATTCAAGATAGAAACTTGTCACCAAAATGGAAATGACAGTAAATGGTAGCTGACGATTTTGTTTCAAGTTACCAGTGTGGTTTTATTGCATCTTTATTGGAAAACTCTTACAGAATTTATTTCTAGAAAGGCCAGAAAGCAGAGTAGCAAGTTTCTTCCCTTGTTTTCCTTTCTCCTATTTAGGAATATTAGGAAGGCAACGATTCCCCAGTGATGCCGTCCAGCCTCCTCCTTATGGCTTGTTTCTTTGTCCCTCTGCCCTGCAGGCTCAGAACAGCCCGGCCGGCCCAGCAGCCACGGCTACGTTCGCTCCCCGTCTCCTTCAGTCAGAACTCAGGAGACCCTGTTGCAGCAGAGACCCAGCGTTTTCCAGGGAACCAATGGAACCAGCGTGATCACACCTTTGGACCCGAGCGCACAGCTACGGATCATGTAGGTCTCTGTGTACACTTGGATCAGAAATCCCCGTCTTCTGCACACACGCTTTTAAATCTGTGACTGCAGTAGTCTAAGGAGGGTGATGTTTCCTCCTGCTGCGCACTCTGTTTGTTGCAGTCCATCCGTCCCCCCCGCCTGCCCTGCCCCACCACACACACACAGACACACACACACCTCCCTCCCTTCCTCCCCGCCCCCCCCACACCCTTCCCTCCCTTCCTCCCCCACCCCCTGCCCCCGGGAGAGTCTCCCCTTCACAGACTTCTGGTTTGGTTTTATTTTCAGGCCGCTGCCTGCTGGGGGCCCTTCCATCAGCCAGGGCCTGCCGGCGTCCCGTTACAATACTGCTGCGGACGCCCTGGCTGCTCTTGTGGACGCCGCAGCGTCTGCTCCCCAGATGGACGTGTCCAAAACAAAAGAGAGTAAGCATGAAGCTGCCAGGTTAGAAGAAAATTTGAGGAGCAGGTCAGCAGCAGTTAGTGAGCAGCAGCTAGAGCAGAAAAGCCTGGAGGCGGAGAAGAGACCCGGTCAGTGTCTGTACGCTTCTTCAGCCCTGCCGAGTGGCAAGCCCCAGCCCCAGTCTGCAGTAGTTTACTCTGAGGCTGGGAAAGAGAGAGGGCCTCCTCCAAAATCCAGATATGAGGAAGAGCTAAGGACCCGAGGGAAGACTACCATTACCGCAGCTAACTTCATAGACGTGATCATCACCCGGCAGATTGCCTCGGACAAGGACGCGAGGGAACGTGGCTCCCAGAGTTCAGACTCTTCCGGTAGCTGTATGTATCTCAACCCGGCCTCGCACTGTGGTACCGAGTACGGAATTACTTGATTCTCTAGGGAAAGCAGAACCATACGGTGTAAAGAAATTCTAATCTTGGCAGTAAATGTAATGGAAAGGTTTTGTGGGTTAGGGGTGCAAAGTGTCTCTTCTGCTGTTATGACTCTTTAAATATCAGAGTGTCTTAAGTGTACCTGTCAAGGTGTTTTCCATGAGAAGCCATGCCCTTTGTGGAGATAAGGTTGGAAGGGAGATAGAGGCGGAGCTCACTAACATCTTCAGGCTCTGGAAGGTGATGGATGTGTCATCAAGCGCAGCGCTACCGAGGCCTCATTCCTCAAGAAACGTTTCCTAGGATGTGATTCAGTATTTAGGCCAATACCCCAAAGCCTCTAGTGTTCTTTTTCTAAGATACAGATTTTTTAAAAAGCGGGACCACTTTGTTGGTAATTATTATTATTGGTAATTGGCATTTCTTGCAAGTTGGATTTTGACCAAGTCTGGTTAGTCACTTTGATATCTACCCTGTTAAGTGTAAGAATTCACAAATCTACAGTAAAATGCTAGAAAAGTTACTTTAAATTTATTTTTAACTACAGCCTAAATTCTATATAGAATTCCTGAAGGAACAGGCCAGTATTTAAACGAGTATCCATTAATACTGAAACCTCTCATTTCCAGTAATGAACTGAGTAGAGTCGGAGACAATGACCTGTGGGCCCTGTGCACCAGCATGCAACGCGTTGTTCTGTTTAGTTTAGTTAGTTCCACGCCTAGTCGTAACCTATTTGGGTAAATAACCCCATTGCTGAGGTTTTTGGAGACAAGTCGGGGTGGGGGCAGCTTGGTAGCCTGTTGTGTAAATGAAAGACATCCTTTAGCCTGGACTGTGAAAATCAGCCCAGTAGGTATTATCCGTGCAGAAAATTTGGAAGATCCCTAGTTCTATGACTAGGCCTTTTGGAGGGAAGTCACCAGCACACATCTGGTGACCCAACCTGGGGCCTGTCGAATGCTCGCTAATCACCCGACAACACTTCTTCTCAGTTTGCGTCACAGAACGTCTGAGAGCAGAGAGTCTGGCTGCTTTTCTGAGTGTTTATCTTTTCATCACTGAGTCAGTTCCTTGCGTGAAGCCCACAGGCTCTTCCCAGTTACCAGCGTGCCCTCCGGTTTTTCCTCTCCAGAGCCTCCCCACCCCCTCTTCAGGCGTCAAGAACAGTGTGCTCCCAGAGTAGCGCCAGGCCTCCCGTGGCTGTGCATTGGATGTGGGGAGCAGATTAGGAGGGTGCTGGCACATGAAAAGCGATGAATACCCACTGCAAAGTAGTATCAGTTACTTTGAATATAGTGACTTATTTTAGTTCTCCAAAGATAATTTCCACCCCAGTTAACAGGTTTCTGTCCTGAGCATACTAGACCCAGGTTACTGCAGCTTCCGTGGCCTGGTGGGGGGCAGGAGAGGGCTGTTGAGATGAGGTTGGAGGAGTGGGTGGTGGTCTAGTAGCAGAGTTCATTCCCACCTTCTGCCTGTGTTCAGGACCCATCACCGCCTGACCACGCTTGCTGCTCTGGCCAGGGTCATACACCCTTTGGGCCTCTGACCGTTTCCTCAGGTGCTTCAGTGCACCCAAAGGTGCACACAGCGCTCGCGAGTCAGAAGGTTCCTGAGCAGGAGGTCACAGCCCCCCAACGCCCCCGTTCTCGGCTCTCAGGCCATGGCAGGACTGAGAAAAGTACCTGGACCCCTACTGCATAGACCCCTGGTTTCCTTGGGAACCGCATTATAGAAGGGCCCTTCCCTGGCATGTGCATCCTCCCTTTCTGCTAACCCAACGGAGTGACTTTGCTTCCCTGCAGACATTGCCTACCATTTGTTTATCTTCACAGTGTAACGTGGTGCTAAAAAGTGGGAGAAATTTTTGTCAGCAGTACTCAGTGACTTGAGAAAATCATTATGTGATGTTACTTAATCTACAGCTTTAAAGTCGTCCTGGTGAAGAAGAGCTGACTGTCCCACAGAATGGAAACGACTGGAAACAGTGGACTGTTGGCATCTGCTCTCTCGTTGGTTTAATCCCTTCTGATGAGTTTCCTGGTGATTTTCTTTTCCAGCCCCCAGGAGAACGTCAAGCTCTGTTTCTGTTCTGCCTCACCTAAAGGTCTTAGAGCCCACAGACTTTCAGGAAACTCCGTACCCTGCCAGGATTAGGAGTCCGAGGAAGCGCCTACTGACCTTTGACACCATGCATTGACCTCGTTGTGTTTTTTTTTTGTTTTCCATTGACCTGAGGTGCCATTGAACATTTCTCAGAGTAAAAACCGAAAATTTGCAAATAGGTTTGAAGAGCTTGGACTTCCGAGTCTTTTTATAGGATTAGTTTTAAAATAGATTCTTTTCTTTTCTTCAAGTATCTTCTCACCGGTATGAAACACCTGGCGATGCCATTGAGGTGATAAGCCCTGCCAGCTCCCCCGCGCCGCCCCCCGAGAGGCTGCAGGCCTACCAGCCGGAGGTCGTGAAGGCGAGCCAGGCAGAAAGTGGGTCTTTGCGTGTTTTCACACTTCCTTCTCCTTGCCTGTCCAGAGCACGTTAAGAAATAGCCCGTTTTGTTTGAGAGTAGTCTTGTATGAGTCTAGAAACATGTAAAACTTTTAAAACTGCTCTAATGGAAAACGGTTTTTAAGGCCATTACTGATGACTTTTTTGTGTATATTTTAATGATAATAGTTGATATTAGTTTTGTTTGCTAGTCTTCTGATGTCTCTCAGTGAATAAATATTTTTTCTTCAAAATTAAGATATGAATTCCCTTCCATGTGTTTCTCTGCGTTATGTTTAATCTTTGCTCATGAGTGAAAGGCGGGCATCCCTGGAGTAAGACATCTGTCTGTCCCCATTAGACGAAGCCTGCAGGCAGTACGAAGGACCGCTGCACCACTATCGGCCGCAGCCGGAGTCGCCCTCCCCGCAGCCGCCGCCGCCCCCATCTTCACAGGCCGAGGGGGTGGGGCAGGTGCCCAGGACACACCGACTCATCACACTTGCTGATCACATCTGTGTAAGTTTCTCACTCTTCTTACTAGTTTTTTTTTTAAAAGATCATGTAGGAGGCACATTTCACGTAGAATCACAATAAAGTTGTCTAGATTTTTTACGCTGCACTTTCTTGAAAGTACTCAATGGCTCTAACTAATTCCTTCTTCTCTCACGCACAGCAAATTATCACGCAAGATTTTGCTAGAAATCAAGTTCCGTCACAGCCTCCCCAGCAGCCTCCCACTTCTACATTCCAAAATTCACCGTCTGCTTTGGTGTCTACACCTGTGAGGACTAAAACATCAAACCGTTATAGCCCAGAATCCCAGTCTCAGTCTCTTCACCATCAAAGACCAGGTTCAAGGGTCTCTCCAGAAAATCTTGTGGACAAATCCAGGGGAAGGTATGGTCTTTATTTTAAGCCATATGTAAATTTCCCAACAGTAAAACAGCTTGTATTTCCAAGTTAGGAGATTCATTTCTTATACCTAAAGTTATTTTACCTTCATTCCCTGGAAAGTGTAAATGAGGGTTTTTCCTCTGTATATTATTCTTGGAATGTCTACTGGGCAGTTTGGTCCTATACCTTTTTGTTATGTATTCACAAGTTGATTGCTCTACTCTGTGGGTTTGCAAAGACAGGAAGAATGTGTGGTTTGGTGGTAATGTTGGGACACTTGGCCTGGTTCTTCAGAATCCTAAGAATGTTCAGATGTTTAGGAAGCTGACATTAAATAATGAAAGTGAGGCCAAGAGAGGCACCACGAGAGGAAACACGTTTATATGCAGGGCTACTTGGTAAAGAGCGTGTCTTCTCCCCCAGTGCTCTGCATTTGGAAGTTTAAAAAATGGACGCAGGGCTGTTCGTTCAAGGTAGTAGACTAAGTGTTGGGGCATGTGAATTGATACAGAGCAGCATGAACGTTCATGAAGTTCATAAAAATACTGAGAACAAGACTGGGGTGTCAGGTCAGAGATTCTGCAAAGATCTGGAAGACACACAGCGGGGTAGATGACCCAGAGCAGCGGAAGCCACAATTCAATTTGCAGCAGAGGTGGTTCTCCAGTCTGCCTTCCGACCCCCCAAGTTGGCAGAGAACTTAGGGAGGAAGAATAACTTACTTAAGAAGCTGAATGTGCTCATTTGGGGAAAAAACACAACTTTATTGTGGGACTTTTTGAACACACAGAAGTAGAGAGGACAGAGTAAGATGCCACCGTGCATCACCACCCACCTTCAAGATCGTCAGCACAGGACCAGTTTGTTTCATTTCATCCCCACTTGCCCTACCCTCAGACCGCGTTGTTTTGAAACAAATCTCAAATGACATAATCATTTCAAGAAGCGGGATGATCTTAAGGATAAGATGAAAACCCATTCTCTTTTAACAAAGACCAAAAAAACAAAGAAGAGAACTTGTTATCAAAGAAGAACAGAAAGCTATAGCAGAGTCATTCGTGGTACATTCTTGATACGAAGTACTACATAGATTTTGAGCAGTTAATGGCATTTTTGAAAAGAAAATCCTTTTGAATTTTTCACTTGTAATTTCTGCATCACTACACCTGTACATTTTTTTTTTTTTTTTTGCGCAACGCGGGCCTCTCACTGTTGTGGCCTCTCCCGCTGCGGAGCACAGGCTCTGGACGCACAGGCTCAGCGCCCATGGCTCACGGGCCCAGCCGCTCCGCGGCATGTGGGATCTTCCCGGACCAGGGGCACGAATCCGCGTCCCCTGCATCGGCAGGCGGACTCCCAACCACTGCGCCACCAGGGAAGCCCTACACCTGTATATTTGAATGAGGAACGTTACATTTCTTTCATTGGTTTTAGTCAGATTACCTGGTTTTACAGTTTAAAATGTTTACAAAATCCATAGTGTTGTAAAACACCATTAACTGATTTTTCAGTCAATGAGCAAAACACAGAGGAGTTTTTCTAGAGTTTAGAACAGAATGTAAATGCTGTAAATCACATAAAAATGGCTGAGCATGCTACGTGTATGGTTAAAGTAGACAAACTACAGATTAAAATAAAATGGGCAACAACATAGAGAAGGTAGTCAAGCTCTTCATCTTTCATGGAAGGAAACTGATAAGATTCTGTTTCAAGTTCTGATACATCAAGAAAGGTATAAGATTGATTATTTAGATGATTTAGAGGTGCCCACCAAAGAACTAAAAGAAAAATGGTCAAGAACGGCCACCTCTAAGAATCGGATGGGGTGAGATTGGGGAAAGAAATGACAAGTAATACATATATAATTATACTTATCTATAATAGTAATAAAAGCAGATATTAAAGGTCACAGAGGGCTTTTAATATGTACAGTTACTAAACCAAAAACTTTTTTGGGCCCAAACAGTGTTTATCTCACACCATCCTTACAACATGGTGTCCAGAGGAAGAACATTAAATTGCAGGTGTCAGTGTGGCGCTCAAGTCCTTTGTCTTTTAACTTAATGGGGAAGTAACCTGGTAGGTCCTGGCTCGAGATCAGCAACAAGACCCTGGAGGGCTCAGTGGAGTAGCTGGCCAGGGGCACGAGGGGTCCGGTGGTGGGCAGTGACCTCCCCACAGAGCCCGGGCTGCGGCCCGTCCCCAGCACCGTCTGTCATGCGACTCCGTGTGCCTGGACGAAGCAACAGTAACAGACTTTTTCAAAATAACTAGGTACAGAGTGAGTATACGAGGCCACTTTTTTCTGATACGTATTGCCAACTTTTGGTCCTTGAAATGACTGAAGTAACGAGGTAACCAGTTCCTGTTCAGGGTAAGCCGCAGGTGAGCCCTGGGAAGACTGTCTAATGTTTTGTATGTTCCAGTATCAGGCCTGGAAAGTCCCCAGAGAGGAGTCACGTCTCTAGCGAGCCCTACGAGCCCATCTCCCCACCCCAGGTTCCGGTCGTGCACGAGAAACAGGACAGCGTGCTGCTCCTGGCCCAGCGCGGAGCCGAGCCCGCGGAGCAGAGGTGCCTGTGCGCGCGCTGCATGCCTTTCGTTTTCCTGAAGTCAGTGCGTTTTTCCTCTTCCGGGTCATGTGTCAGGCGGATCGTTTTGTTTCTGTTTTCCTAGTGACCTAATGCCGGTGGATTTTAATGAAAAATTGTAATACTTAAATAGGTCATAGAACATAATTATTCATTATTCTTTTCGAAGTTAAGTCGTCCTAGATCTTTTTAAAATCTTTCTGTCTGTGTGGTTGCTGAACCCCACTTGAGTGCTTGCTGGGCACCCGGCGTCTGGGCTGTGAGTGGAAGGGGGTCACAGTGAGCCCCTGGGCTGGGCTGCTTGCCGTGTGTTCTCTTCGCAGTTTCTGACCCTAACCCAACCCTAGGAATTATTGGATTCTTATTTCCATTTGGTTTTTTAGACGCCTTTGACTTGGCCCCTGCCTGGTCCACTTGCACCAGTGATCTGTCTAGAACTCAAGTGGACTCCAGCACTTGCTTGGTCACGAGCGTGGCATGGAATCTCTCTGTGGCCAGGCTCACGCTCCTCACCCCACTTGCTGCCGCTCCACCCTCACGCTTCCCTCCCTGAGCCCCGAGTTCCCTCACCTGAACTCGTGCTGCTTTCTTGGTGTGGAACACCCTCCCCTGATGCTCTGATTTGCTGGTGATCAAATAAAGTGAGAGGGAGTCCAGCTTTAGACCAAGGTCTGCCTCACTCCAAACCGTTAGTGCATTTCTTAACAGTGTGTCATAGTTATTTACTTACTGTATATATTAATAGGCCACCAAATAGAGGTTGGTACCTTTCAAGGAAATGAGGACGAAATCCATTTTTGGAAAGGGAATGATGTTAAATTTAATTATACGTTTACATGTTTCCCCTAAGCTTGTGAGTTTTCTGAGGACGGAGACCACGTCTTAGTCATTCTTCTTTGTCTTCCTTGGATACAGTAGGTGTTCTCATGTTTGAGTGATGGACCAGATTAAATTATCAGCACCTTTCCATATGTTCTCTGTTACCGTCTCTGGCACTAGTTAGATCCTGGTAGTCCTGCACTGGTAGAGGAAACTTGTTTTTCTAAATGTGTTAGTATAGGAAGCTGCCAATGAAATATGAAAGGAAGTCTTTATGCGAAACTCAGCTCAACTGGTCGCAGGCTTGAAAAGATTCTAATAAATACGTAATTTTTTCTACATTGTAGCTATTCTGTTCAAGTCTAATTGTTGCTTAGGTGTGAGTGCTTGCTATTTTATAGGCAGGTGTGCTAGTAGTTACAATTTTATTGTGCTTCAAAGTAATCCTGCTAGTAAAACAGTTCCCAGCTTACATAGTAACCCTAAATATATCAGTGCCTGTGCTGTTGAACAGACAGAATTGTGATGAGTGTTCCCATTAACGTCCATTCACTCTTTGTTAAGAATCTTGGTTCTAGATTCTCTCTATTCCAGTCCTCATTTTCTGATGTCATCTTTGTGTCCTCAGATGTGATGTCCTCACTGGCTTTTGGTCACACACTGTCGTTAGGCTGTCAGCACAAACAGATGGGAAGGGACTCTAGGACTGGTACTAGCATGGGCGGGGTAGGAGTGCATGATGGTAACACGCGTAACTGTCCCTGACAGGAATGATTCCCGATCACCAGGGAGTATAAGCTACTTGCCTTCATTCTTCACCAAGCTGGAAAACACCTCACCCATGGTTAAATCAAAGAAGCAGGAGATCTTTCGTAAGTTGAACTCCTCTGGTGGAGGTGACTCTGATATGGGTAAGTGGGATTTCTTTCATGAACCCCAATAAAATTCGCATTAATAATGGTATCTCCAGTGTTGCCTCTCGTGTAATCCTTGAGTTCGAAGGCTCTTACAGGCATCTGTCCAAGCACAGCAGATCCTGAAGCTGCTTCCCAAATGTCTGTGGGCACGAGAGGGTTTCCTGTTAGGGAGCAAGCACTTGCCTCTTTCCGCAGCCCTCCATGTTCTCTTGGAACAAGTGCCGGGTCTGGGACGTTTGTTTCTCATGTGGGGTGGGATTAGCCCTCCAGTGTTTTCTGCCCTGGTCTGCGCTTCCTCCGTGCGGGCCGTCTCAGCTGTCTGCGGACAGGTTGTGCCCTTCCAGTCTTTTCTTTACACGCACCCCAGTTCCAGTGGCTGTCCATCAGGGGGCCTGGTTCCGAGCACTCCTGCCGGCCCAGGTGTTCTTCACGAAAAACGCTTTATTCGGCTCAGCCTTTCAGTAGGTTCTGAGTACTGTGGTAGGACCCACACCACATTCATCATTTTAAGGGGGTCTTTTTGACAACCTATGTGCTGTTAAGTTCCAATGCACTTAATGTCGGTACAGATACCAGGCCTCCCGAGATGAGCTGCCCTTGAGCCTCCCCTTGCTGTCCTTCTGTGTCCCTCCCGCCAAGCATGGGACGAGGCCCTCTGTGCTGGCTCCTTTTCTGCCCTGCCGGTGTCTTTGTGGGTGGCGTGCGAATCTGCTAGACCCGCCACCTAGGACGGTGCCGGCACCAGGAGCAGCAGCCACCGCAGCTCCACGTGCAGCACTGCAGTGCTCCAGGCTCCGTTCTAAGCGGGAATATGCAGACTCCTGTAATCTTCATAACTAAACCCTGCACACCACGTGCTGGAATCATCTCCGCTTTGCAGATGAGGAAGCTGAGACTCGGGTTTCCTAGCTGTTGCAAGTTACATAACTAGTGACTTGGGCTGTGGTTCAGACTCAGGAATTCCAGCGCCAGAGCCCATGCTTCCAGTAGTTCTGCACTCGGCATCCTCACCCAGGCCGCTGGCAAATGTCCACTGGGATAGAGCTCTGGGGCATCCAAGCCTTTCCTTAGGGTGGACATGCACGTGCCCGCTGTTTTCAGCACTCGTGCCATCACCCAGGCTTACTCGTGGTCCTTTCCTCACGTGTATCCAGTGATGCAGGAGCTGTGTGGGATGCCCTGTAGAATCCAGGCCTCCTACAATCTGCTTTACTTCTGGGCTACCTGCTCTAAACTGCCAGGTGGACGTGTGTTTGGATCTGTGACACTTCGTGATTAATAAAGGCCAAACGTCCCAGGGAAAAAAAGAGGAGCAGTGTCACTTGTTTGTGTAGTTATCCTAGCTCTTGATTACTAGATTCACTTTTTAAATGGCAACAAATTGTCCAAAAGAAATACTTTAGAAGGCTGACCAGAGTTGCCCTCAGGCTTACAGATACTCTTTCTTTCTTCTTCACGAAGAAATTCTTCTTGACAGGAAAATGCTATGTATGAATTGAAGAAGCCTACTTTATAGTTTTCTTCTCTCTTCTAATGTTTTCCATTGTCCTTAGGCAGTAGCCCGGTCATTCATTAATTCAATAATCATTTATCGAGCAGGGTGCTCTGTTGGGTGCTTTTAAAATGACAGATGGTCTCTACCCTGTGAAAATGTATAATGAAACAAGTACCTAACTTTAACAGAAGGTAAATTTTATTAATGTCGTAAGGCAAGTACTAACAAAATTTGCTTTAGTTTGGGATTTCTGATTGTGGAAAGGGACAATTAAGGGGTTGTACTAAGGAACCAGTGGGCTCGTGGGACCCCAGGCACATTGGGTTCTCACCAGGAAGTAGAACTGAGAAATCCAAGCCCTGGGCAAGCAAGACAGCTTCAATTCACCTCAGGGCTCCCACCGAGGACATCAGTGCCTTTACTGTGCAAAAAACTTCATGCTTTAAAACTTACTTTATCTGATCTCTCTGCCGTTGACATTAGTGACCCACTTCCCTCTTCCGGAAATACTTTCTCCTCTTGGCTTTCAGGGACTGCTTTCTCCTGTTCTTTTCTCTCCTTCTTTGACCATTTCTTATGTGTCCTTAGAAGCTACGTCCTGCTGTGCCTGGCTCTTGGGTGCTGGTTTTCAGTCTCTCCTCTTGCACCGTATTCTCGGAGGCGTTTCATCCACTCTGGCGGTTTGCACTATGTGCCGAAAACTCCCAAACTTGTACCTCGAGTTCGGCTTTTTCTACTAAGCTCTTTGCTGCCCTCATTGCTTCTTGAACGTCTTACTGGCTCCTTAAATGTCTAAAACGACTCCCCACGCTGGCTCTCCACACAGAGGCCTCTGTTCCTCCCCCCCCCCCCCCCGCCACCCCGCTCCACGGTTCCCTCACGAGGCTCCGCAACTCGCTCTCCCAGGTGCTGTCCCGTCAGCCTCAACGTCTCCTGAGTGCCTGTCTGCCTTTCCCTCATTTCTGAGTAATTACCATGTCCTCTCGTAAGTCTGCCCATCTGTCTTACACCAGGGGCCCTCAAGCGTCACTACCCGTCACAGTCACCTGGAGGGCTTGTTAAAACACGTGCCTACTGGGCTGCAGGAATCTCAGAAACCGGCACTTTACTAAGCCCCCCAGGTGATTCTGACCTGATGGCCTCAGAGAGCACCCCGCTGACCTGTGAGCTCCACGGGTGGAGGAAGGGGTGCATTTTAAGTCCAGTACCTTAGTGTTATCGTTGGTTGAACAATATGAAATTGTCTTCATGTGACCATTTTTTTTTCATATGACCATTTTTGATCAATATGAAGGTGATTTTATTATTCAGCCAAATAATCGCTCAGTAAATATTTGTGAAATGAATGAGTCCTATTCCCCAGGTTTTGTGGTAACTACCAGGCTGCCCTACCACCCTGTGCTGTTTCAAGTTCAGTTCATCTACCATTTCCTGACCTGTATGTGAGGAGCCTGTACCGCATGGTCCCTGCTGTGCAGTCTTCCTGGAGCTTCCTCCTCCCGCCCGGACAGTTTTCCCTGATCCCAGAAGTCAGCGTCTGGGCTCATATGCGCTCCCCATCTGCATGGACGGGCCCCCCTTCTGGGGTCTGCACATTCTTCTCTGAGACACCGCTTGTTTATAGCCACCGACTTTACTTCCTACGTTCTTTCTCTTTCAAAGTCTCAGCATCGAGTTGGAAGATGTGATGAAAACACCGTTTATGTTCCCAAATTCCTTCTATTTCTGGCACAGTGCTTTACAAGTAGCTCCCAGGTTGTCCCAGCTGTTGTCATTCAAACTGAGCAAATGACAAAGTGCACAGTTAGCAGGAATAAACAGAACCAATAGGCAGAATCTTTATCTCATCCTGGGATCAAAAATAGTTTCTAGGTAACCACAGCAGGGACACACGCGGTCCTGTTCTTGCCGTTCACGGGGCGTCTTTCCCCCGGATCTAATCTCAAACTCGGATATTTGCAGGGTCTTCTTAGAGTCACCATCTCTTCCCTGGCGAGCCTGGGTTCCTGTTCTGAGGGCAGCTTTTCCCTCTGTGTGTTTTCTCCAGCACTGCAAAAGTTCCTTTCCTTCCTGGGCTATATTATTATAGTACTCCTCCTGTTTTGATTTCTTACTTTCTGATTTCTTAAAAAAAAAAAATTTCTTTCACTTTATCTTCACTTAATGGGTGAAAAATAAAGTTGAGATCATGGAAAATAAGAAGGTTAATTTTATTGTAGGATTTTTTTTTTTGAGACTTTATCTCTTTTGATGTATGTGATTATCACATCTCAATTAACTTGAATGTTTGTTTAAATACAGCAGCTGCTCAGCCAGGAACTGAGATCTTTAACCTGCCAGCAGTCACCACCTCAGGTAAGATTCAAAAGACATTGTTTGCCAACAGGAAACTGGTACAGTAGCAGTCAGTCCAGCAAATAGGTATCGAATACCGACTGCATACAGGAAACTGCTCCAGGAAAGCTCATCGTTTAGTCAGGGAGGGAGGGAGTCAATGGCGGTAAATAATGAGTTGAGATTCAGTGAGTACTTGTTGAAAAGATAAATGAAGAAAGAGAGTCAAAACTATTAAAGAGCTAAAAAGAAGGAAGCCATCCTCGAGCAACTCTCACACAAGTGGGTGCCTGATTTAACAAAGAAAACCACATTGCCTGTGAGCTACGCTCGCTGGCCTTAGCCGGCCTCCACGTGGGCTCTGTGTTGTGGGCACCTTGCCAGGTGCTGCGTGTCCTGGGGGGGCTCCTGTCTCCCGACCTGCCCTCGGAATCAGGCAGACTCGTCCTGCTCGTCTTTTGCAGGCTCCGTGAGCTCCCGAGGTCATTCCTTTGCTGACCCTGCCAGCAACCTCGGGCTGGAGGACATCATCCGGAAGGCGCTCATGGGGAGCTTTGAAGACAAAGTGGAGGACCACGGGGTCGCCATGCCCCAGCCCCTGGGGGGGGTGCCTGGTGGTGCCGGCACCTCGGTGGCGACCAGCGGTGAGGCCCGGAGAGAGGAAGGGGACCCGTCACCTCATTCAGGTAAAGGGCTCATTTCCGTGCTCTTCTGCCACCTTTCCCAAGAAAAAGCCAATTTATACCCCAAGTTCTAATGGATCACTAAGATTTCATTTATGTGCTGAGTCACCTCTGAAGGTTTTAGTTACTTAAACCAAGTCTTTTTTCTAACCTGCTCAGACATATTAGTAATGTGAAATTTAAAAGGATGAAAATTTTTACCCAGAAAGTCACCCTTTTTGCTTGCATCTAGTCCTTATCTGTATACATACATTGCAATTGTAATACAAGTGCAATTTCATATTCTGCTCTTGAATCAAAGTAACTTACTATTGTAATAAAAATGACAGGCTCAGTATAAAAGAATTTTAAGCCACAGAAAAGAGGGAAAAAAACCAGATCACATCGTCCAGAAAGCTAGTGGTGGTGTTTACATAAAAGGACAGCTTATTGGAATGAGGTAATTGTATGCATCCTGTTAGAAGCAAGCACACAAGAACCAGGACTCTGCTCTTTCTGTGTGTATATATAAGCTTTCTTCTTAATCCTTTATACCTTAAAAACTACCTGAAGGTCAGTAACATTTCAAGTTTAGTTTATTTTCCTGTTATGGTCAAACAGACGATCTCACTAAGGTTAAAAAGATAAAGAGATTAGGGGCTTTAGTTATTTATTTTTACATATATATGTTAATTTTAGGACAATATGAATTTAATTCCTGCTCTAAAAGATGAGCCACTGTCTCCCATCTCTGCTCTAGCATTCTGATTTTTATTGATTTTAAGTGTGTTTTAAGGTTGTAGTATTGGTGACTTACACAGTTACAGTTATCCTGGTTACATAATCTTTCTATTATGGTGTTTCTTTCTGGTAAGGTTTTCACACCCTGTTTTCTCCGAAAGGCTGCTGTATCCTGAGGTGCGTGCTCGACAGTGTCTTCTTGCTGCCTTTATGTTTGAGACGGCAGTTTGGCAGGTTGTGATACTCAGCACGTACATTTCTCAAAATATCCCGTAGACGCTGTTAGGCTTTTTTCTGGCATTCGTTGTTGTATAAAAAATAAGACCAGATGTCTCCCCCACCACCACCTTTTTTTGGTGGTGACTCTCTGCCCAAAGAATCCTTTTTTTTACCTCGATTTCAGTAAATTTATCATGAGTGTGTTAGTGCTCCTCACCCTGTTGCTCACAGGAGGGTGTTGCCCCTTCAGGTTGATATTTGCATTCAGGGAAATGTTCTACCAACTGTTGCTCTTAGTTACTTTCTCTTTCTTTTGGGCCCTCCATTTCAGAAAGTTACCTTTTTGCTGGATAGTTTTTGACCTCTGTATCTGTTAACCTTCTAATTATTTTAGTCATCTTGATCTTTTTCTGTTGCTTTTACTGCGAGTCTCTCAAATTTTTCCTTTGCACTAATAATTCCCTTTCCCTCGTGTCTATTCTGACCCTTGCTGTTCTGTCTTTTGTTTCCTAAGCCCTTTCGCCTCTTTCATTTTGGTTATCTATTCTTTGAGCTTTTCTTAAACTGGCTTCATGTATTCCGAAGTTTTCTCCAGTGTTTGAATCACGTTCCCTGCCCCTTCCCCCGCCCATTTCTTTATTATATTCTTTTCCTTATCACCAAGGATTTGCATTTCTTCTTTTTCCAGATAGTTGGAGGGGTCAGAGTTGCTTTCTGTTCCTTTTTTCTGTACCTCGAAGGACTGGGGGCAGGGTGAGACTGTTCTGCTAGGGCTGAGGAAAACATTTGCTGGTGACCTGGACTCTGATCTCTTCTGAGATCTTTTTCACGTTTTGTTCTAGAGCCCACTTGGGGCTTCCCACTCCTGTGAACTCCTGCTGAGTTCATCAGCTGTACAGCCTGGAGCAGCAGAAAGGGCCACCTTGACTTGTCAGGCTCTGCTGAGGTCCAGTAGTGCCCTGAAGGGGCTTCTGTTCTACAGTTTTATTCCTCCTCTGTAAACTGGTGGGGGAGGAAAAAATGAGGATTTAAGATTTTTGTCAGCCAGCTTCCATTTCCTTAAGCAGTTTCTGTGCTCCAAGGCCAAGAAAGAAATGATGTTCCAGAAATGCTAGTTCCTTGATTACACGTTTCTGAGTTTATGGCATGAGGACATACCCCGTTTTGACTTTAGCTGCTGTAAGTAAATTCTGGCTTTCTTTTAAATGTTACTTCTTTACTTCATTAGGCACTAGGGTTTGGATTCTTCATGCTACCACTTTGCTTCCTTCACTTAGCATTAGACAATCATCGGCATTTTGGTAGATTTTAAAGTTGAGAACATAATTACTAAATATCAGCAGTAATAATTTATTTCACCTTTAGGAGGAGTTTGCAAACCAAAGCTGATCAGCAAGTCAAACAGCAGGAAGTCGAAATCTCCTATCCCGGGGCAAGGCTACTTGGGAGCTGAACGGCCCTCCTCGGCCTCCTCTGTGCACTCGGAAGGGGACTACCACAGGCAGACGCCAGGCTGGGCCTGGGAGGACAGGCCTTCCTCCACAGGTAAGGAGCTGCTCGGAGTCCGAAAGCAGCCGACGTCAGTGCCTCAGTTAGCGCTGCTTCGAACACCGCTTCCATATTACAGCCTCACTAGGGGGGTCCACTGTCCAGAGCAGAAGCGGAACGCGCATAACCTAACCCTCCTCCTCCCGCAGGCTCGACGCAGTTCCCCTACAACCCCCTGACCATGCGGATGCTCAGCAGCACGCCCCCTGCGCCCGTCGCCTGTGCGCCCGTCGCCTGTGCGCCCGCCTCTGCCAGCCCCGCCGCCCCTCACCAGCCGAGCAGGATCTGGGATCGGGAGCCGGCCCCGCTGCTCTCCGCGCAGTATGAGACGCTGTCCGACAGCGACTGACCTGCGGGAAGGGGTCCCGGGGCCCCCTGGGTGGGGGAGGGGCTCTAGTTTCTGGTGGTCTCAGTTTTAAGTGCAGGCCAAAAGCCTGCCCTCCTAGGACTTGTGCCCAGAGACTTTCCAGGAGAGCCTGGGCCACAGACGACGACGAAATGATGGAAGTTTATTTCAAGAGTCAAATGAGGGGAAAAGGCTGCCCTGATACAGGCAGTTCAGTGGATCATAATAATAGTGGAGGGTTGGAATGTAGAGTTTTTAAAAAGTGGATAATTCCTGTTCTTACATCTGTTTGTAAAGAAAATCATAATGTCTTTAAATCACTCTTCTGTAAATAGATGACCTTTTTGCAGTGTTTCCCCTCGCTCTAGTATCTCGTGTACTTATATTCAAATCAGCGCATCAACTCTGGGGGTAATTTTTAAAAATCTCGTCTTTTTAACCTTTGCCTTCTAAACAACCTCATACAGCCCAGTTATACAATATTGGCTGTCACGGGCATTGTACTTTTATCCAATTTTGTTTCCTCCAAACTCAGATTCCCAGTGATGTTTAAAATCTTGTGATAAATGTTTAGATTTTTAACACAGACCCTGTCATAAAATCTGTACGTTAACGTATTAGGGTCAAAAGGAGAAACAAAATTCTGCCATACTGTAAATCTCCAGTGCAGGCTTTAATTTTTTTTTAATTAGAAGCACTGAAAAAATAGTACTGCATGGGTATTGTTATAGTTCAGTTTTTAAGGTTTTAAAGGCTTATTTGAGGCATACCTCACTGTTATGCACACTGGTAATTAACCACACCCAAGCACTCCTCCTCTCCTGCATTTGATGCAGCCCAGCAAAGCTTTTGTTCTGAAATAAATCTGACCGCCCTGTCCACTAGCTACAGTAGAGTACTTGTGATGTGAGCCTTTCGCTGTCTCAGGTTTCAAAGGAAAAACTTACACTTTCCTTTAGTTTGATAGCTATTATTGGTTGAGAGTCAGAAGGTTACAGTCTGTGCAGAACCTCAGTGTTTTAGGTTTGCTTCGTGCCGCATAACCTGAGCTCTCGTGGGGAGCAGCCAGTCCTTTCCCCTTCGTGCCGCCCTGTGCTTACTTTCACTTTGATTCCTTGTGGGCAAGAGTTCGTCAGGTGTTTTTATTTCACTGAATCTCAAGAAGCAAATAACTTAAAAGACTGAATTTTAAACCCATTATGGTACTAGAGGATCAGTCTTACCCTTCAATAATAATTGCTTGTTGAATTAAAAACTTTTTTTCATACAACTTTAACATAGCATTGAAGCATCCTTCTGTAGCACACGGATGCTAATGGTTTTGGGGGAATGCCACCGAGATAGAGGTCTCTCAGAAAGATAAAAACTAGCACTTTATAGACTCTTAAGTAGACCTGAGCTTTTAAGCAAAAGTACTCAAGCCTCTAAAGACAGCAGGTGTCCGACAACCACTGACTAAGCGCCTCCTTTGCAGTGGAGGGGACCTTGGTGTCTAGTCCCCTTTTTATAGATGTGGATGCAGGTTCAGTACGTTGCCCACACAGTTAAATAAGCAACGAAGACAGGGCCACAGACCGACACCTGTCTGAAGCTAAGGGAACTGCGCACCTGCGTATGCTTGAGGTCCTCCAAGTAAGCTTTAGATCAGGTGTAGTGGTCAAATCCCTACTACTCGGAAAGCTGGTACGACTTTATAAATACTTCAAAAGTTTTAATGTGAATGAAAAACAGTAACTTAAGGTTTTTGCTTAAAGTTTTGTTTAGGTACTAGTAACATTTTAGATTTTAATTATTTGTCAACAGTCCCAAAGAGATGATGCTGGTATTTTTCTATGACTAGTTCTTGAGAACACGTCAGATCAGAGCCCTGTGCGTAACCTGTGCAGCTCCACTCAGGACCCAAAG
Organism: Pseudorca crassidens; assembly: GCF_039906515.1. Classification (NCBI taxonomy): domain Eukaryota; kingdom Metazoa; phylum Chordata; class Mammalia; order Artiodactyla; family Delphinidae; genus Pseudorca; species Pseudorca crassidens. The sequence goes on along the minus strand of NC_090314.1, from coordinate 5,150,330 downwards.
GGGGCGGCTGTTGACCACTCACCCCTCCTCATCACAGTGCAAGTTGTTTTACTTCACCTGCCGTCACCTGGAGAAGAGATCCCGCAACGGGAGACAAAACCCACGGTCCCGCCTCGGTTCAGAACAAGGGCAGGACGGAGTGCTGGCCTGCAGAGCGGGCAGACCATGTGGGAGGTGGAGGCCCACCCGGCGTGACGTGACTTGGCCAAGTCAGCTGTGAACCGAGGCGGGATGCTGCGGGCTGAGACCCCAGGGTTCTGAAGCTACAGCCTGGCAAGTGACTATTTTTTAGCAGCCAGAACGAAGTTACAGTTCACAGAACTGTGACAGACAGCCAGTGTCCACCGCGTGTTCATGATGAGAAGATTCGTAGTGCTTGAATGTGGGTGTGCTGGGTGATTCTATCTTAAAATATCCATGCCCTGAAAGCTCCAGTGAGATAGTTCAAGTTTTTATACTACTGTGAACAGTTCACCTTTGGATTCAGCCCGGTCAGTGGCAGGCCAGTCCTCCTCGTTTCACTGCCTCAGTACAGTGAACTGTAGTGACCGCGCCGCGTGCAGAGCTTTCTGAAAACTCCCGCAGGTGTTCCGGGACCGGGAGCCGCATCAACGAGGAGGGTCAGAAATTCTCAGTAAAACCTAGAGCGAAAAACCTCCCTTTCAGTAACTCCCGCAACTGTGAGAAGGTAAAAACGTTCTCAATGCAGAAGGTGAGTAGTCGACAGTTTTTTTAAAGTCAACTAATAAATGAAGACTGGTTGCACTGAAACTCAATGTGAGTTAAAGTTTCTCTCTCCAGAGTCAGACTTGAGTGATTAAAGGAATTAACTGGGTCGGAAAGTGGGAAGATGGATACATCCGCAATGTTAAGGTGATAGTTTTAGTCTAATCCCTGTATTTTTACTTTTATGAACTCTTTAGTAAATTATTTTTTTATGAGAAACTCAAAGATTATGGAATACATACACTATTATTGCAGAGTGTCTAGTTTATTATGAAAGGATTCTCCCAGTATGTACACAGGAACCCAACTGTCAGTTTATTTCCCTCCCCCCCCCCCGCCGGCTGCCACCGCCACCAGCATACCAGCAACAACAGGGTTCCTTCGTGGTACTTAGAAGAACCGCAAAACTGCTGGGGTGAAAACACCATCAGTGCCCGCTATGTTGTGTACTTTACATATGCTGAGGCAGTGTGATAAAGCTCTCAACACAGCGGCCTATCCAGGTAAGGTCATCCACCAAAATGCATGCTCCCAGGGCTGAGAGAGACTCTGACTACACACGAGGATACTGAGACCCAAACTCCAAAAGGCTGAGCTCGGGTCCAGGGCACTGGTTCCTCTACAGCACCAGTGGGACACGTCAGAACAACTGGGAAGCTTTCAACACTACACCTACAGGGCCCCACTCAGAGTCAGAGGGTTTGGGGACACCCATGACCGGGTGCAGAGGAGTGAATGCTCAGAGAGCAGGGACGCAGGGGGTCGTCATTCCTTGCCCTCCTTTTTTCACAGTTGTATGTAACCAGATGATACATACAAAAACATACAGTTCGCTTTTATTTATAATCAAATGGGCACTATACTTTCAAGTGCCTAATTCCCACTTTAAAACTTCATGCTGCTGGCAAGCCAAGATACTACTTTTTTACGCATTAAATTCCACACTGGGCTTCACGAGATAAATTGTAAGAGAAAATAACTCACCGTCATCCCCCTTTGCCATGAGACCGGTAGCTCTGGTCTGCCAGGTGTTGATAAGAGAAGGCAGCAAATCAGTGGACAAAAATCTTATGGGAGAGACGCCTGGCTGAAATGCCAGACCCCACCCCAGAGGGAAACTGGCCCCTCTTAATCTATTCTCGGGCCAGCATGGACAGCACCTAACCAGCCGTCTGCTGCAACGGAAAGCATTAACCGACACCAGTCGCAGAAGCAAAATCAGGTGGGGGGGGAGCTTTCTTCGCAAAGCAAACGTGGCAGTGCACGCTGTGTACAGCTTGTCCTCCAGCAAGGCTAAGGTGAGGGGACTTGACTATCAAGGACAGAGGATTTAAGCCATTGATCAGGGTGCCACTGGGACTGGAATGAGAGGTGTTACCATAAATTCGCTACAACAGAAAGGGGTCCAGAGCTCGGCAAGGCTACGACAAAGGTCTCCTTTTTCTTGACAGCCCAGCCAGCTCTTCCCTGATGCGCTGCACAGAAACCTCATCTCTTTTCAGCTTTGCTCGCTTCAGTGCTTCCTGGTAGATCTCTTCTGCTTGTGCATATCGTTCTAAAATAACCCGGAAAGAAGGAAGAATAAAGAAAATGTATGTTTCACCATGATTCTGAAAGAGATTTTGAAGAGAAAGCACAAGTGATGGGACAAGTCTAGTTCATGGCATGGGGCCTTGTTTCACCCCGTGACACCCGGGACCTCATGGAGCCCTTCCTGGCACACTCCAGTGGCCAAGGCCTTCGCCCACGGTGGTTCGGGTGAGAGACCTGCCGTTGCAGGTTTCTGAGCAGAATGGCAGAGTACGCCCATCAAGCGGCCGTGCCCTGTCACACGAGCTCCGTGAGAGACAACGTTTAGAAACCTGTAAAGCACTACAGAAATAAGGTCCCACTGCAAACGTTTCCACCGCGATGTGCCTGATAGGCCAGCAGGTCAGGACTACAGGCGGGACGTGAGCTGGGCCCGACGGCGCCTCCCCTGCGTCCCTCCCCACGGGCCCGTCGGTTCAGGAGCATCCTGTCCTCACTGCCCCCCTCAGCGCCACGCACAGGCTTCTGATCCACTGACACCCACCCCTCCCGAGGCCGGCCAGCCCAGCCCCGCACTCCGCACCTCTGTGCATCAGGACCGCAGCCAGATTACTGAGCAGCACGTGGAGCTCAGGGTGCTCCACCTGTCTCGCCAGGTCTGACGCCCTCTGTGCGTGAACACAGGCCTCGTCGGAGCGGCCCTGCGCGTCCAGGGTGGTGGCCAGGTCACTCAGCAGCACGATGGTCTACACACGGGAGGAAACACAGGCAGCTGCTGCTTGCAAACACCTCCACAGCTCAAGAGCCAACGTGGAGTCTGACGAACTGTGGATACACTGAAGGGGTCGCCTTGCCTGGCAGTCCAGCAAAGGTCAGGGCGTCAGCAAGTCAGGTGCATTGATCATTCACACTGCACAGCATCGGTCTGACCCTCTGGAAAATGATACAAGTCTAGACACTAGGTAACAGGCTGAATATTACTTATGAAGCTAACTAATTATCAAAGGAGAAGCAGCAAATGAAAAATAACAGCAAAAAGAAGTGACAGGATCTGATCCCCTTCTATTCAAGGTTCAGCACCCTTGAGAGCTGGCCTCGGAGCCGAACTGTACTACGATGTCGCTCCCATGTTCAGGAAGAGGAGACCCACCACTGCTCCTGGGAAAGTTCCCACTGAGTCTACAAAACGCTGTGGCGCTAAGGGCGGCGGGCCTCACCTCCTCCTGCACTTCAGGCCCGGTTCCAGTACCTCGTGATTCGAATTCCGTATCTGTCGTGGTCTTATTTCTCAGCGATATCCCGTGAAGGGGGTGCTCTAAACCCCCGTTCCTGAAGGTAATTCGGAGCCCAGTAACTCGCCCTGCTCATCCGCTCGCAGCCTTGGGACATGTTTAGTCCAGTTAGAACTTTCATGTCCTAGGCTGGGGGTTACCAAGCATTCACAAAGTGATCCATTTCTTACCTCTTAAGACAAAACAGATGATTTCAATTCAATGTGTTTACCGTTCTAACAGAAGGCTCTGCATGCTGTGCTTAAATTCTATGTCAGTGGTTTTAAATTTTGTTTAATGCGGTCCCACCGTCCTTTTCCCCCTACGTTCCCCTGGCATTTTATGGGTGGGGCTCAGGAGAGGATCTGCGTGTGTTAACCTGTTCCTCATAAGATTTTCATAGGATTCAGTACCTAAAATACCGTGCTGTGCAAACCAATCCTCACGTAAGCCCTGCTGGGCAGACCCAGTAAACTCATCAGCAGCCTCAAATCCTTCTAGAAACAAGCAGTTGGGCGCAGGGGAGGGGTGGTCGGGCACGAGGAGGGGGATGTACCTGGGCCACCTGCTGACTACCTGTCCCCATTTCGTATTTCTGGATTCTGAAAGTTTTGTCTTACAGTCCTGTTTTTCTCCCTTACCTGTGGGTGTCTTTCTCCTAGTATTTCTTCAGCAATCTGCAAAGCTTTTTCATACATCCTTTGTGCCTGTGATGGCTGCTTGGAGAACAGAAGGTAGCGGGCATAGGTGTCTAGGCACATGCCCAAGAGGAGGTGGGTGTTGGCTTTCTCTTCCACTAGGAAGGAAATAAGAGCAGTGCTGGGATGTAACCAGTACAGTACAGAAAACGAGGCAGAGACGTGGCCAACCTGCCCTGATCATTTTTCTTATTATCAAGACTCGCACTGATTGTTTCACATCACTAAACAAGCACTCCTAACCTTGTACTTTGTTACACAAAGGTGACAATTCAGGTGGATTAACATCTAAACTGGCTCCTGGACCCACCTGTGTGTGTTGGGGAAGGGGTGGGGCGTCTCCACACCAACAAGCAGTTGGTCACCAGCAGGGTATCTAAGAATCCAACTAAATTCTGACACCATCCACCCAGAGTCCACAGGCTAACCCCCTCCCCCGACTTCAGACGCAAGTCCGGGTCGTCACCTGTGCTTGTGAACAACTGGCTGTAAATCACAGGTTCCCCAGGACTCCCTCCCTCGGGTTCAATTTGTTAGCTAGAGTGGCTCACAGATTACTAGATCACCGGTTTATAAACGGCTGTAACTCGGGAACAGCCAGATGGAAGAGGCACAGGGCAAGGTGTGTGGGAAGGGGCCAGGCGCCACTGCCCCAGCACCGGCCCAAATCCCATCCTTCGGGATGCTGATGGCGGCTTCATTACAGAGGCACAACTGATTCCATCACTGGCCACTGATTCACCTTCCAATCCCTCTCCCCTCCCTGGAGGTCAGGGCTAAGGCTGAAGGTTCCAACCCTCTAATCCCAAGGTTGGCTCCACCTGCAACCAGCCCGTCCTTAGGTGCCGCCCAAGTCACCTCATTAACATAACAAAAGACACTTAAAATCACTCCCAACACTTAGGAAATTCCAAGGATTTGGGAAACTATGAATAAAGACCAAATATTTTTCATCATCTGAATGACCAAATACGTATTTCTTATAGAACACAATACTGCAATACCCAATTAAATGATGTCTGAGTCCACACTTAGTTTCAAATTTTAATCTAATATTTAGCAGAACCAGGTGAAGATAAACTCAAAGAAGAATAAGTTAACAACAGAAAATGTCTAGGGCCAATGAAAAAGTTTTCAGGTATGAAAACAGCACTGCAGAAAGGAACCAGAGAACACTCAGAATCCTGCAATGGGAAGTCACAAGCCGAATCTAAAGAACAGCTAATCCAGTTTCTGAAGAACAGTAAAAGGCTGCAGATATGGCACCTCCCAGCACACGCAAGAACTGACCACACAACGTCGGAAAAAGAACAAACTTCAAACACCTAATGCCGGGTGAGAAGAACCAGAGAACAGACCTAGGGACCAGTAACTAAAAGCAACCTGCACAAGTAAAAACTCAGGAGAGATGACACCAAAAAATGTGGAAATGGTGATGAACTAGATCAAAGGAAATTTTGCAAACAGCTCAGCTGCAAGTAAATGTTTACACAAAGGACTTGAAAAAGAGGTTCCCTCAGATAACCTGCTGTAACACAATTATTAGACACCCAAATGAAAGGGTTCAGACGGGTTTACCAGCAAAGGTATTCACACCAAATACCTTTCCTTCCATATCATCAAAGTTTCAGAAAACTTACAAATGGGATAGAGAATGTAAAGACTATGTTACCAAGTAACAGTATGACCAATTACTGAAGAGACAGTTTACATAAAACAACGCAAATAAAAATACCTACTGAAATAATATCTGAAGGTAAAAGTGAAAAAAAATGTTTTTCTTCAGGTAGAAACCCGAAGTTATTACTTTGGCCTAGTTATATACAAAAGGTAATGATAATCATTTTCTTAAAATCAAATTAGTAGTTTTAAATAGACCACCTTACAAATTTATTTTCAAAAAATATAGATGAAAATTATTTTTATAAATGTAGAAAGTATATATAAGTTTATGGATAAATATAACCAATATAAAAAAGCAAAACGTAACATGGCACCAAACAAATGCCACATGTAAAGATACCATATTTCTCCATTAAAAGGAAATGTTGAAACGAAAAAATGTATCTCACTATGAGCACTCTTTTTAGAATGCTGAGCAAAAGCTTATAAAATCAGCAGCAGTTTAAGATCCACACTATTGGGAGATAATGTAATGGACAAAGGTCCAGATAAAGACAGACAAACCACTGTGCTCTCTTCACTTACTAACAAAATAACAAAGGTCCAAGGAGATAAGCAATTTGTAACAGACTGAGAATATACAGATGCACTAAAATCCATGTTCTTGGAGAACATTTTTAAAAAAATATTTACCAAAAAACAATGCATAAATTAATTATTCCAATTCTGGAAACTGTATGTTTCAAACGTGACTACTGAATCATATTTCTGGAATGTGTGTTAATAATTCTCTTTAGATATTTCTACATTAACAAAAGCATGCTCTTTTTACATTTTACAATTAGAAAATATGTTCAACACTATACCTCAAAAGTAAAAGAATAAAGTGACAATTCTAGTAGAAAATTACCCCTGATATCTGTAATGGAAATTAAACTAGAATGGCAGAAAAGATAGTAAAGCTTCTTAGAAAGAATAACTGATGAGGTAAAATTTTAGCTGTAATATTTTGTCACTGTTAAGAAGAAAATACATTTTAAATTCGTAGCACACTCAAATCGTACTAACAAAACTATGAAGAAAAATTTTAAACAATATACTTCTCTAAAAATAGGACCAAGGGAGAAATAAAAAGACTCCATAATAAAACCTTTAGCACGCTGCCAAGTTAAAAGTTCATACCTTTAGTAAAGTACCAAAAAGAGTTCCTCTTCTAACTAATAACAATTAAAACATGGTTCTTTGAAATATTAATATAAACACTGTTAGAAATTAGACAAGAACAAATCAGATAACCTAATAACAGCTGAGAAATAAATTGGGATCGTTTATACAGAGCTTCCCCCAAAGGATTACTGGAATCTGAAGGGGAGGGAAGCATACTTATTTCTTCAAACTTTAGTTGTAAATAGTTCTTTTCCACAAATTATTCCTAGGAGAAAAAGATGAGCTATCTAAAATCAGTCTATGAAACAAACAAGATTCATCACAGAAATCTGTGCTCAAAATATAAGCAAACTGAATTCTCAAATGCACAAAGGATAAATGCACCAAGCAGTTTTTGCTCCAGGAATACCAAGAATGGCTCAATCTACTTAACGCATCAGTGTATCAAAGTAGACTTGCGTAAAGGCAGACTAAAAGGAGCTTGGTAAGTTACTGGAACAATTATATGCACTCAGAAAAACAGGAATAGGGCCTCCCCATCAGTAAGAAAAAGAGCATCTCGAATTTAAGAAAACGTGAGCACAGGCATCTAGTTCCCCCACCCACCACCAATAATAATCTAGGAAAGTCTACAGGGTCTCTGAACCTAAAGGTATTTGCCACCCATGTTCGAAGAACATCCTAGAATTTCTGCTAAGCTGAATCTCATTACCTAACCGATTACCCCATTGGCACTTCCTGAGACCACTAATGGCACCAGTGGAAGGAGTTTTTGGTTACAGTAACATGACTGATAATCTGAAAACCCTTCTGGTTCAAATATTAGATAGATGATAACGAATATCCTTTTACATGCACAGCTAGCTGAGTTCCCGAGAGAAGGAAATCCCAAGGGCCAGAAATTAGAAATAAGCTAAAACCCAAAGTGGAAAGCATGTGTGTTGATGCAGGAGAAGCCCAGTCTGGTTGGTTCTGTGGGTGGCCTGAGTGTCTCTGAATCCAGAATTGGATTCTTCACCTTGTGCAGAACAGAGAACTAGATGTGAAGCCCCTGCATAAAACCAGGATGTTCCCCAGAGGCTGCAAGAGAACGCTGAATGGCCAAGCTGGGATCTAGAAGGGAACAGTGACTGCACGGAAAGCTGTATCACAGGCCTGTGCACACGCAGTGTGATGTCTACATCTATATCATCCATTTAGGCTCGGACCCGAGTGCCCGGAAGAAACAAACAAAACCAGCCTGGAGACTCATTTCTCGAACCCCGCTGAAGATGAATTTGTAACCCCAAGTATGTAAGCATGAAGATGCATCAGAAATGGAAATGAGCAGACAATAAAAAGGAGGTCTTCCCCTCAAGATAACTGAGTGATCCCAGACTATAAACTAAGTAGGGCCAAATGCTGACTCAGACGTCAGGTATGCTCCACCTCGGGGCCTTGCACTGGCCCCTCCTCTGCCTGTAACTTGCCTCCCTCAGCGATGACCACTTGGCTTACTCCCTCCCATCCTCCAGGCTTCTTACCAGTCGGGCCTTTCCCGACCCCTCTATAAAATACTGTACTGCCCCACATCTCCCCTAAATACATATATCCTCATAAACTTATCTGTGTAGCCCTTTATCATCTTTGGATATGTTATTAAGTTAGTGGATCGTCTTTATTGTGTGTTTTTCCTTCACTAGAAATTGAGGAGGTGTCTTTCAGGCTTTATTTACAGCTGTACCTCAGTGCCTAGTAATACGCCTGGCATGTCACAGGCATTCAATCAGTTCTTTCTTGACTGACTGGTTGAATGAATGAACATATATAAAAAGAAATGACTAGAAACATGAAGGTACTGAACTAAATATGGAAGATACAATAAAACTAAAAGTTTTAATTACAGAAGTAACAACACAACACTGCATATATCTATGAAAGTTCAGTACAGAGATGTCATTACAAACCAGTGAGAACCGGATGCACTAATAAAACAGTCCTGAGCTAAAATCCGTGCTTGAGGGAGGAAAGAATCATATCATTACCTCACACCATGTTACAAATAAATTCCACGTAATTGAAGACTAAATGTAAAAAAGCCAAATATTTAGAAGACACTATCTTTCTGACCTTAGAAGAGTGAAGGATTTTATTAAACAAGACTCAGAAAACACAAACTATAAAGGAAAATATCAAAAGATTCTATTACATTCAGTAGAATTAATCAATCTCTATCAAATGCCCTAGAGTGCAAAGACAAGGTCACAAAGATACAATGTAACCAACAAAATAGACGCTCAAAAAAAGATGCTCAAAGACATTAAGCTGAGAACTCTTTACAAATCATTCAGAAAAAGACAGCCCTTCCAAAAAATAAGCAAAGGGGATAAAGAGACAGTTTTCAGAACAGGAAATCTGAATGGCCAATAAATACATGAAAAGATGTTCTGTATCTCACTAGTAATCAGAGAAACATGCACTGAAGCCACAATGACACTCCATCAGATCCACCAGATCATCCAAAAATTTAAGTCCAATAATAACAAAGATATAGAGCAACAAGAATGCTAACACACTGCCACTGAAAATGTACACCAGTAAAAGCACTGATAAGCGATTTGGTCACGTCTAGTATTTGCACCCCAGCAATTCCACTCCTAGGTGTACCCCTAGGGAACATCATGCATGTGTGCACAGAGACACAGGTCCAAGCATTATTCTCTACAGCAACACAGGTAGAACCTACATGTCCATCAACAGGAGAAGTGAGTACATGCCCACAATGGGGTGTCAGGGCCACCTCTAGCTGTATCCCTCCTTTCCAGGATGGAAAAAAAGCACAACCTCACCCCGCACCCCCACCCCAGGGACTAAGTAAAGTCATCCCTTCTGGACAGACAGACAGCGTGGCAAGCGAACAGGGCCTTTATGTTAAAAAACCCTGATGCTTTAAGTATCAATGTGGCTAAACCTCTGCAATACGATAAGTGAACAGTAAACTGCAGAGACAGTTGTGCGGTATGATGCCGTTCATAAAACGTTTAAAACAGGGCTTCCCTCCCTGGCGGCGCAGTGGTTGGGAGTCCGCCTGCCGACGCAGGGGACGCGGGTTCCTGCCCCGGTCCGGGAGGATCCCACGTGCCGCGGAGCGGCTGGGCCCGTGGGCCATGGCCGCTGAGCCTGCGCGTCCGGAGCCTGTGCTCCGCAATGGGAGAGGCCACAACAGTGAGAGGCCCGCGTACCGCAAAAAAAAAAAAACAAAAAAAAGTCCCACTAGATCTAAAATTCCAGATCACAGAGAAAAAACAAGTGGGGAGAGGTAGGAGAATGTTAAATTGTAGTCACCTCATCTTACAGAAGAAACTGAAAACAGAATTTTTTTTCTGAGTCAAATACGTCTTTTAGAAATTTTTAGGTTACCCTTTAATAGAACTGGAGACCATAGATGTACCTTCCTTTCAAAATATAAATGGAGGTTTAGTGAGAAAATCGTCCCTATAAGAGGGACTTGAAGGGACTTCCCTGGTGGCGCAGTGGTTAAGAATCCTCCTGCCAATGCAGAGGACATGGGCTCGAGCCCTGGTCCAGGAAGATCCCACATGCCGTGGAGCAACTAAGCCCGTGCGCCACAACTACTGAGCCTGTGCTCCAGAGCCTGTGTGCCATAACTACTGAGCCCGTGTGCTGGAACTACTGAAGCCCATGCGCCTAGAGCCCATGCTCTGCGACAAGAGAAGCCACTGCAATGAGAAGCCTGCGCACCGCAACAAAGAGTAGCCCTCACTTGCCGCAACTACAGAAAGCCCGTGCACAGCAACGAAGACCCAACGCGGCCAAAAATAAATAAATTTATTTTTTAAAAAAAGAGGGACTTGAAAATATAAGAAATAACAAAAATGGAAAGCTTTTAATGTAAAAAATTAGACCAAATATCACTTTCAATTCTAACTTTAAACAGGTTTTAAGATTCTCTACCACAAGACAACAATACTCAGATTAGGTTAAAAAAATCCAAACACAGCCTTCTACAAAACACATACTGAAAACAAAATTACTCAGAAAGTTTAAGAGTAAGATACAGTCAACAATGTAAAACTAAAGTTTGTGACAAATACCTTAAGTAGGAAAAAAAGAATCACTTTGCTGATGAAAGAATAATTCACAATGAAGATATATATATCTGGGGCTCTAAACAGCATAGAAATATGTATAAAGAAAAAACTCACAAAAACAAAAGTTCTGTCTAGAACTAGACAGAAACAGAAGACCTGAACGGCACTGTAAACCAACTAGACCTGACAGATGTCTACAGAGCACGTCTCCCAGCGGCTAAGGGACATACTCTTCTCAAATGCATACGCAGCAATCCCCGGAATCAGTCACGGACCAGGCCATGAAACAAGTCTCAGTAAAACGTAAAAGGACTGAAATCATACAAAGTATGTTCTAATGGAATAATGGACCATAATGGAATGAACTTAAAAATCAACAACAGAAGGAAATTTTGGAAATTCACAAATATATGGAAATTAATCAACACACTCCAAAATATCCAAAAGATCAGAGAAGACATCACAAGAAAAATTTTTAAATATTTTGAGATACATGAAAATAAAAACACAACATACCAAAATTTATGGGATGCAGCTAACACAGTAGAGGGAAATGTATAGCTTGTAAATGCCTACACTAGGAAAGATCTTGAATCAACAACCTAATCTTCTACCTAAGAAACTAGAAAAAGAGCAAATAAACCCCACAGCAAGCAGGAGAGATACAAAAGATCAGAGTGGAAATAAGGGAGGTAGAAAACAACAAAAAAATTAGAGAAAATGAAACCAAAAGGTGGCTCTTTGACAAGGTCAACAAAATCGACAAAAAACAAGAGAAACTATGAATAAAAGAGTCAGGGAGTCCCTTCATAATTAACAGTGGTAAACACAGAGGCGCTAAACCATTTAAGAAACTAGGTTAGCAGATGCACCACAGTCCAGCAGCCTCCTTCCAAGCCCTCACTGAGCCCCAGTCTCAATCCTAGAGCATGGAATCCCCGTAACAACGCTGTAAGGCACATTCTGTTCTTTTATTGTACGGATGAGGAAACTGAGGAGGGCATAAGTAACTTGTCTAGTCCCACTGCTGTTCTAAGTGAAAAGCCAGAATTCCAACCAGGCGCCAGACTTTAGGCACTCCTGAAACCAAATATGCCACCAGAAATACTTCAACTCTCCAGAAGTGTTTTACTTAAACTATGAAAATGAATGAAACTCTCATCTCAAGGAGAGGAGGAAGGAATCAGTGGGAAAACTCTCTTTGAAAAAGGAAATAAATCCACAAAATTAACAACTGGGAAAGGAATATGATCCTGAATACATAACAGAATATCGTTAAGTTATGCTTTACAAATATAATTCCTAAGTAAGTTTCTTCCAGGAAAATACAGGTCTCCAAAATTCTTTCACCCACGCATTCACTTATTCAACAGGTATTTATTTAAGCTGTGGTCTTGGCACTGTCCTAGGTACTGAAATCAACTCAAGAAAATGGAAGAAACTTAAATGTATAAGTAACCGAAGAAAGAACAAAAGCTGCCAGAGAATCAACTCTAAAGGAGATCTGAGCCACGTGGTTTCGTAGATCCTACAACTTCCAAGGACTAGATCACTCCATGTAATACCCCACACCTATTCCAGAAAACACAGAAAGCATGCCAGTTCATTTTATCACATTAATACAATCCTGTGATGAGAAGCTCAAGAAATACACTATGGATCTCACTAAACAAAATAAATGTGGAAGTCTAAATAAAACGTGAGCATCAACTATTACCCAGCAGCACACCGAGCAATTAACCAGTTACCGGCAAGCCTGACATGCTCCACACGTAATAATACATCTGCTCACACGGTCTTGCACCAAATCAGATACAAGACAAAGTTGTCCAGCACCGCTGTTACTTAATGTTCTGAGGTTATGGCCAATGAACTACATTTAGTAAGGGGAGGGAGTAGGGACACAGAAGTACAACTATCTGAAAAAAGACAATTATCATGACCTCCCAAATCTCTAATTATATATCTGGAAATAGTGTGAATATCAACTCAAAAGCAAATAGTTTAGTAAGGTGCCCATTTAGAATCAAATGTAACAAAACAGCTGTCAGATCTACCTGAAAAGATCTGTAAGGAGAAGCAGACCACGTCCCTGAATGGGAAGACGGCGGCGTGATGAGAACAGAGCTGCCGTTGGTCTCAGCCACTTTCCTCACATGATTCAAGCAGACGGGGTTCCGAACCTCTGTTAGGAATGGATCCTGATCAGTTTTAGCCAATCATGCTAATGCCACTTCTCTTGCCAAGGACTGGGTTAGAAATGCCACGTAACCCGATCTGGCCAGCAGGGAGCAAGCGTAAATCTAGGCGGGGACTTCCAGGAAAAATTACCTTGATTCTAAGAGAAACACGCAAGAAGTGGACACTGTCATTTCTGGATGAGATTCCTGGGATCTGACGGTCACTTTTCAACCACAAGGAAAGTGTGAAGTGAAAGCCAGCACACTGAGAGTGTCAGTGAGGATGGATGGGGAGACCACATCCCTCAGGACCTCCGTGAGCCATAAAGCCCCGCCCCCTTTCACTAAACCGCCAGTCACATGACATAACAGTGTCCTCACGGCTACACTTAATTTAGTTGAAATTTTTTGCTATTTGTAGTCAAATGCTAACTTATTCAGAAGGCAACCTCCCCAAACTAATTTATAAACAACACAAATTTAACAATTCACTCTCAAAGTACTTTGGGGAGCGAACAAAAAGAGCTAAAATTCACATGAAAAATATCTAAAATTCATATGGAAATTGAGTGAAAACCAAATGGGAAAAATTTTTGCAAAAGAAGTATGTGTGAGACCAGTATCACCATGTAACTCAAATGATATCACCTAATTCAGACAACATATACTGTTATGAGTCATCAGATGAATAAATCAGAATGGAAAACCTTAAAAGAGACCCAAGTATATATTAATTAACATAAGCACATAATGATGATAGATTATTATCTTTAAGAAAGCAGTTACCAGGGACTTCCCCAGTGGCGCAGTGGTTAAGAACCTGCCTGCCAATGTAGGGGACACAGGTTCGAGCCCTGGTCCAGGAAGATCCCACATGCCGCAGAGCAACTAAGCCCGTGCACCACAACTACTGAGTCTGCGCTCTAGAGCCCGCGAGCCACAGCTACTGAAGCCTGTGTGCCTAGAGCCCGTGCTCTGCAACAAGAGAAGCCACCGCAATGAGAAGCCTGCGCACCACAACGAAGAGTAGCCCCCGCTCACCGCAACTAGAGAAAGCCCACGTGCAGCAACGAAGACCCAATGCAGCCAAAAATAAATAAATAAATTTATTAAAAAAAAAGAGAGCCAATTTAAAAAAAATCAGGTTACAAAGAAGTCATGTAAGTGTGACTCCTCATTTGCTTATTAAAATGTAAATAGCTAGAGGAAAACAAGCCTAGAAAGACATACACCAAAAAATAAACAGGAATTCTTTTTTTTTTTTTTTTGCGGTACGCGGGCCTCTCACTGTTGTGGCCTCTCCTGTTGCGGAGCACAGGTTCCGGATGCACAGGCTCAGCGGCCATAGCTCACGGGCCCAGCCGCTCCGCGGCATGTGGGATCTTCCCGGACCGGGGCACGAACCCGAGTCCCCTGCATCGGCAGGCGGACTCTCAACCATTGCGCCACCAGGGAAGCCCTAAACAGGAGTTCTTAATACAATTATGAGTGATCTTTATTTTCTTCTTAATGCTGTCTGAAATTTTCTTCAGCACCCTTGTATTGCTTTTGGAGTCAGAAAAGACTGCTTTATACTCTGAAGCAACTGTCTACAGTCAATGTATAAATGAAACATAGCAAGGATGTGGATAGTTCAAAAGTGACTTATTTGACAGCTAGAACTTGTTTCTACATCTTTTGTGAATTTCTTCAAAGCACTTCCATACTGCACTGACATTTGTCAGTGTCTGCTGGGCCTTTTGCCCTTTCCCTCAGCAATTATTACTGAGCCTCTATTATGTAGCAGGCACTACTCTAGGTCCTAGGGATTTAGCAGTGAACAAAACAGATGAAGGCTCTTTCCCTCTTTGATAGGGAAGACAGACACTAAAAACGCTTGAACAAAAATGAACTTCAGTAGCTCAAGCACACAACACACACACACCTACTTCCCAGGGTGACAAAGCAGAGGAGGAGAGAGGTTCAGAATGCACACAGGTGGGAAGACTGGCTGGCAGGCTGGCCTCCTGAGCAGAGGCCTGGGTGAAGGCCACTGGCCATGGAGACAAGAGCAGGCACGGGGCCCCGAGGCGGCACTGAGCTGGGAACGTACGACAGCGAGAAAAGAGCCGGGTGGCGAAGGTGGAAGGATGGTGTCAAACAGGTGGGGGGGTGGGGGGGGCAGTAAATCCTCTGAGGGAATGAAGGGAAGCACGACAAGCTGTGGGGAGATGACTACAGGAGTCCAGGCAAGAAGCAATGACAGCCTGGACCAGAGCGGTAGGGCAAGAGGCTGAGACGGCTGTGACATGGATGCATTTTGATGGCTGATTCAGTACAACTTGCTGGTGAATGACACGTAGGGAATGAGGAAGAAATCACAGCTGCTGCTTAGGTTCTTGGCCAAAGCACCGGGTGCATGGTGGTACCATTTACGAAACGGGCTGCCTCGCGAGAAACCAGCTTGTGAGGGGCAGAGACCAAGTGGCCCATCTCAGCGGGGAGGGGCGCTACAGGGGTAGGGAGTGAGAAGCACAAAATAAGCCACAAGGACACACTGTACAACTGTACAACATGGGGAACATATAGCAAATATCTTATAATAACTACAAATGGAGTATAACCTTTGAAAACTGTGAATCACTATACTGCACACCTGTAACATAATATTAGACATTAACTATATGTCAACAAAAAAAAGTTAAATCAATGCAGGAAAAAAAAAAGAGAGACCCATTTCAAACACGTTAAGTGTGAGGTGACCATTAAGCATTCAGGTCAGGGTGTCAGGTAGACCATCTAACCCATGAGCCTGCAGCTCACGTACAGGCTGGGGCTGAAGATGTAAAACTGGTATTTAAAGGTATGGGACTAACTGCTGTCTCCTAGGGTGTGAGGGCAGAGAGAAAAGGGAAGTGGGCCGAAGACAGCCCTGAGGCCCGCTACCTTTACAGGGGACCCGGGGAGGGCAAGGGACCAGTGAGGTGTCCCAGAACCAAGCGAATGAAGGGTTTCCAGTAGGAGACAGTGACCACCTGGGTTGAGCTGCTAGTAAGTAGAGCTGGTAAGATAAGGATTGAGAACTGGTGACCTTAATAAGGGGGGCTTCAGTGGAGTATGAAGGAGGAAAACTGAGTTATGTTCAAGGGAGAACTGGAAGACCCATGACTACAGAAAACTCTTGCAGCCATATGTACTGCTTTAGGGACAACAGAGTTGGCCACTGTATCTCTAGCATCATGCTAGCTCTAGGCAAAGAGGAAGTGTGAAATCAGGGCTACTGAATGAATGTCAAATCTGAAAATTCCCAATACTTCAACCCACATTAAGAAACCCGAATGCATATGAAAAGATGCTCAACATCATTAGAGAAATGCACATCAAAACTACAATGAGGTACCTACCAACTCACACCAGTCAGAATGGCCATCATTAAAAAGTCTACAAATAAATGCTGGAGAGGGTGTGGGAAAAGGGAACCCTCCTACAATGTTGGTGGGAATGTAAGTTGGTGCAGCCATTGTGGAGAACAGTACGGAGGTTCCTCAGAAAACTAAAAACAGAGCTGCCGTATGATCCAGCAAGCCCACTCCTGGGCATGTATGCAGACAAAACTCTAATTCAGAAAGACACACGCACCCCTCTGTTCATAGCACTATTCACAATAGCCAAGACACGGAAACAACCTAAATGTCCATTGACAGATGCATGGATAAAGGAGATGTGGTACATATACACAATGGAACACTACTCACCCATAAAAAAGAATGAAATAACGCCATTTGCAGCAACATGAATGGACCTAGAGATCATCATACTAAATGAAGTCAGTCAGAAAGAGAAAGACAAATATCATATGATACCACTTATATGTGGGATCTAAAACCTGACACAAATGAACTCATCTGTGAAATAGAAACAGACTCCTGGTTGCCAAGGAGAGGGGGTTGGGGGGAGGGACGGACTGGGAGTGTGGGGCTAGCAGATGCAAACTATTACATTTAGATGGATAAACAACAAGGTCCTACTGTAGAGCACAGCAAACTATACCCAATCTCCTGGGATAAACCATAATGGAAAAGAATATTAAAAAAGAATGTCTATATGTGTAAAACTGAGTCACTTTGCTGTACAGCAGAAATTAACACAACATTGTAAATCAACGATACAAAGGAAGGGGGGGGAGGGAGGGAGGGAGGGAGGGGGAGAGGGAGAGAGGGGGTGGGAGGGGGAGAGAGAGAGAGAGGGAGGGAGGGAAGGAGGGAGGAAGGGAGGAAGGGAGGGAGGGAGGGAGGGAGGGAGGGAGGGAGGGAGGGAGGGAGGAACCCGAATGGCTGAGAGCCAGTGTCCTGCCCACCCCATTCTGTTCCCAGCATGACTCTTCATGCTCTTCCCTCCGCGATGAGGACAGACAGACAAAACATGAGCTTCACTTCCTTTCTCATAGCTGGTGGACATCGGGGACCAAAGGTACTTAATTAGCATTGTGACTGGTAGCTGAACCAAGAGACAAGAGAAGAAACTTCCCTTTCTGCTCCCCAATTTTCCAGAGATGATATATAATAAAAATCAACAGATATATTATGAAGATGTTACCACGGGGTTAAAAAAAACAACCACCACCAGTGGTCAAGTCATTTAAAGAAAATATCTAATTCCAAACCCTCTGAGACCTTAGAAACAGCCACAGCTTCCAAAATGAGTAACTTTCCCCCCAATTCAGATACCTTTCTGCTTCCTTTACCACAGCTGAAGAGTGAAGCCCTTTGTGGCAAAAAAGGCAACTGTCCAAAAAATAGTCAGGTTTCCCTACCTGACAAAGTGTCTTCTGATAATTCCTTTTCTCTCTCAATTTTTTCCTCTAGAGTTGAAATGCAGAATTCATAACCAGCAAGAGCCAGATCCTGTCTGTAAAGCAAAGAGCACCAATCAGCTGCACACCTTTCACAAAGTGCTCTTCTGTCCTCATCTCTCCAGCTCAGGTTTACATTGTCAGGTGCAAGACGGGAAGAGGGAATTTTGTTTAAAGTCTCTAAGAGGTGTCAATCTGCCCTTTCTCAAGTTTGGGTTTTTTTTGGTCACCTAATTAACGTTAACTTAAGACAGAGTTTCAATAACCGACATGACCAGCCGTTCCCTCACCTCCCACTAACACAGTTCAGAGGGGTCAGCTCCTCCACGTGTGAGGAGGTTACCCCTGCTCAAAGTGATACACTACCAACGGAGGCGAGGGCCCCGGCAGTGAGGATTCTAACTGCTGACCTCACTCAGTTTCTGGAGGTCTGTTAGCTCTACACTTCTCCCAAGCTGCAGGTCTTTGATGCAAGTTTCTTTTACAGAAAGGGAACTCCTACCTAGGGCACTAGAAGGCATTTAGCCCCACTCTCAGGACCTCAGTCAACTGGAGAGGACACCCAGGCAGCAGGGAGACTGACTCTGGACAGAACAAGGGTCATCTGCTGGTTTCTACAGAGATGCACAGAAACACGACATAAACTCCGTCTCCGTCCACAAGCTCAGCCCTGGTTTCTGCTCTTCCATTTTGGCTCCTAGCTTCTCACCACAGGTGGCACTACCAAGCTCACCTCTTCTCCTCTCGTGCTTTGCCAGATGACCCCACTGTTCTGCTGTTCTCAGAAGAACCAAACCTTGGCAGGAGGGACCCTATCCGAACAGGGCACGGAACGGGGGAGGCTGCCCAGAAGGCATCCTGAGTCACAGCAAAATGTCTACCAACGACCCCTCCCAACTTGTAACAGCCTTTCTCAGCCTCAGGGCCTGGCCCTGGTCTCATGCGTTTCTTAACAAATCAAAATGAAAAAACACTTTTGAGTAACTTGCAGGCGAACTACTAGTGGGTACTACCTCCTAGGAGGCCACGGGCGTGCCTTACCCTCCGCCGTCACTATCTCTGGGCTGCTTCTTGCCCTGGGAGCTCATGCCCCACCCGTAGCTAGTCCTGTTGCCCAACCAAATGCCAGGAGACGGACTGGGTCCCGCTGAGAATGAAGGAGCTGCTGACTAGAGCAATTCCAAACTTCTGGTACCCAACTTCTGCAGCAACGATAAAGCAAAGGAAAAGCCAGGCTTACTCAAGTCTTTCCTTAAATTTACCCCAAAATATAACTCTCTAGAGGAGCTGTCTGCTTACATCCTAGGGTTTCTTCTTTGAACCCCACCTAGAGAAGGAAGGTACCAGGCCTCTCTCATCCGCGGCACACACCCGGATTGTCCCCAAAGTCCCTCCTGCGCACCCGCAGACTCCTCCTTCTTTGTAACAACTCAGGCTCATCTAACACTTTTAACTCAGCACTGCTTTCTGGTCCCACCTGCAGGTCTCTCCTCCACTCCTGGGTATTGCTTCCTGAAACCTAGCTACCAGATCATCTCTATGGGCTTTAAAAGCTGCCCGCTGAGCTAGCCACTAAGACATTCCCACAGCAACTCTCTCATCATTTAACTTTATACCTGACTTCCTGGTTTGCTGATCCCTAAACCAGCAAAATACATTATCCCCAGCAGCCTTTACAGTGCCCCCTCCTCTCCTAGGAAAAGCTAAGCTAAGGTTCTAAGTACAACTTCCCTTCCCAGTTCAAGCAGGAACAGAAAACTTGCCTAGACTTGTCACGGTGCAGCCAAAGGTACGAGGGCCGCATGTCCCGCTCAGCAGGCTAATGGAAACAGCAGGGGCAAGCCCAGAAAAGACTCAAGATTTCAAAGGTGAGGGACGGAGCACTATGAGTGTGACACCTAAGTTCTGGAGACCCAGGTGATTAGCAGGTAAATGAAAAGTAAGCAACATCCCAGGGCCAATGTTTTGCCCACAGCCCTACTCCTTGGCTGCCTCCACGCCTAGATTCTGACTATACTTACCTATTCTGAGCAGCATAAATAGTGGCCAGCTTTAGAGAGATTTCTATTATTGCATTGTCTTCCTGTTGGGAAAAGAAAAATGAAGGAAATTCATAACAAGTAAAATTTCCTCAAGGGGTATTTCAGATCAACTTCTAGACTGACTCTGACCTGAAAGCCATAGTCTTTAGACTTTTGGAGGAATCAGGCAACTGTGAATTCCTCAGATACCATGCTCTTGCATGAATGAAAGACTGGCAAATTTTATACCAGTCTTAGGGAAAAAGAATTCCAACTCTTTGGCCAAAGCACACGTGGGGGCTGGATGGAGTTTACAGGAAGTAAGACTTTTGAAAACTGCTTCAGCTAGGGAGCAATCCTACATCACGTCCTTACCTGTTGCATGCCCCCTCCAAGCAGGTAACTCATTGTTGCTTTAAAAAGTTTTTCCGCCTAAAAGCACAAGGAAAAGATTTTTGTTTTATTTGGGTCCCCTATCCAGATGACCCTGGATTCTAAGCACTAGTCTTATGTACCATTCCTTGGAAAACACAACACACACACACACACACACTTAAACTCACACACTTACACTTACACACTTACACTCACATATACAAAGAAAAAGGTAACCTTGTGGTGGGAAAACAGACTAAAATACCAGGACTGCACATCCTCTGGGCACCTTGAAAACTATTCTGTGATGAGTAGAAACCAACTTCAGAAATTAACTTCCCTTCCAAACCCACTGTGGCAGAAACTGGAAACTACCCCCTAATATTCACCCTCCTCTCCATCTCTTTAGTTAGACTCTCCTCAATTTTTACCAGGTCAAGCCTCCTTTGCAGTTAGGTGTGGTCACATGATGAAGCTGTGGCCAACAGATGCATGCAGAACACATGTGAACAATCTCTAAATCACACTTTATAAGGAAGCTGCTTGCCCTCCATCCTCTCCTTCTTCCTTCCTGTAGGCTGGAGGTGAGCCAGCTCTCTTACGCAGATGAGGACCTACCTTAGAAGGAAGCTGGGCTTCTGGGCCACTTCATGGAGCAGAGGTACCTACCCATCTTCAGGGCTTAGCTACCTCTGGATTAATGCATTAAAGGGAAATATGCTTCCTTCTTATTTGAGTCACTCTATTTTGGGGTCTCTTTGTTACAGCAGCTTAGCCTGTACCCTTACTAACAGAAGTTCCTTCAGGCTAGCCCTTCACAAATTCATGACATTACAAAGTGATTTACTTACATTTTCAAGCTGACCCCGTATAAATGCTAAGTTGGCCATCTGAAAATTAATTACAAGTTGTTTTTCAGTTTAGAGCATTGTATTCCTACTTACTTCAAAACGTTTAAGCTAAAGACTCCCCTTTGCTTTCACCCTCTAGCTAAAAAAATAGTCCAGAGAAAAGTATGTCACTGATCTGCCAGTAGCAAAGTACAGCAATGGTGTGAGAACAAATACGCGAACAGACTTTGACGATGACAAACCAAATCTAGATCCACTCTTCACTGAAGAAACAAATATTAAGGATATTCATTTCTTTTTTGTCTGGGATTGAGGCGTCTTGTGACACCCCAAGAGTAATAAAAATTGAAACCAAAAGAAAACTTAGTAAAAACAAAAAGCAAAGAGCTTCAGGGCCTGCTGCAGGTCAGGAACATGAATCAGGTGCCTAACCACCCTTCTCCTACATCCACCCTTAATCATCAATGGCTCAGACTGGCGGGAGGAGTTACCAAATCGTAAGTGTAAGTGATGGCCTTCTTGTTATCACTCTTATAGGCAAGACGAAGAGCATCATGCAAAATTAGCTCTGCCTCTGCTGGCTCATCTTTCATGATGCACAACTGAAAAGAGAAAACAAAGAAAATAACAGAAAATGAAATATAAAGAAAGCAGATGCCTGTGCTACCACACGGAAGTGGGTACAGCTATATATCCCAACACACAGAAGGAACTTACTCATTCATTCGTCACATGCTGACTGAACTCCTACTATGCACCAGGCATTATGTCTACAATGGTGACAGGGAGTTCAGCCTCCCCTGCAGCTCTGTTTGGCCACATGACAAAACTCTGGCCAACAGATGCAGGCAGCAGGAATGTAAGCAATTTTTATCAAATCTTATAAGGAAGCTGCTGGCCCTACATCCTCTTTCTCTCTTCCTGCAGGCTGGAAGTGACCTTGTAGGACAAGTAAGCTTAATGACAACTAATGATAAAAGCTAGGAAGAAAAGCAACAGAAAGGAACAATAAGGGGTCCCCCTCAATGGGAGTCAGAGAAGCCTTCCAAGGAAGTGACAGTTAAACTGAGGTAAGAAGGAAGAGAAAGAGTCAACCAAATAAGGAATTGTGAGGAAAATGACCCTCACAAGTCATTGTGAGGGAACGAGCAAAGGCCCTACAGGCTGAAGAAAATGGTTCTTCAAAAACCAGTCAAGGGCTTTCCTGGCGGCGCAGTGGTTAAGAATCCACCTGAAAATGCAGGGGACACGGGTTCGAGCCCTGGTCCGGGAAAATCCCACATGCCACGGAGCAACTAAGTCCGTGTGCCACAACTACTGAAGCCCGCGTGCCTAGAGCCCGTGCTCCACAACAAGAGAAGCCACCACAATGAGAAGCCCGCGCACCACAACAGAGAGTAGCCCCTGCTCGCCACAACTAGAGAAAGCCCGCGCAGCAACGAAGACCCAACATAGTCAAAAATAAATAAATAAAATAAAAAGAACTAATTAATTCCTTCTAAAAAAAAAAAAACAAAAATGAAAGGAAACAGATGTGAAGGGAGGATGGTGAGCCTGACGATAACTGCCAAATAGGTAGGCAACGTAGGGTGGATCGTGTAGGGTCTCAGGCCACGGCAGGGAGCTCGGGTTCTATCACAAATGCTGTGGGAAGTCATTCAAGGTTTATGGGCAAGGAAGTGATACGATCCGATTTACATTTAAAAAATCACTCTGGGGGCTTCCCTGGTGGCGCAGTGGTTGAGAGTCCTCCTGCCAATGCAGGGGACACGGGTTCGTGCCCCGGTCCGGGAGGATCCCACGTGCCGCGGAGCGGCTGGGCCCGTGAGCTATGGCCGCTGAGCCTGCGCGTCCGGACCTGTGCTCCGCAACGGGAGAGGCCACAACAGTGAGAGGCCCGCGTACCGCAAAAAAAAAAAAAAAAAAAAAAAAATCACTCTGGCTGCTGCATGAAGACTGGGTGGCAGGGGGCCAATAGGGCAGACCAGACTTGCAGTTAGGAGGCTGCAGCAGCGTGGTCAGGGTGACAGCAGGAGAGACAGAGAAAAGGGGGCAGATTTGAGAAATATTTTGGATTTGGTGGCAAAATCCAAAAAGGATCTGTTGCTGTACTCTAAGTGTATCAGGAGGTGGTAGTTAGGGACCACAAGTTTTAAAAATGACTATGAAGCGTCCAGGCTGGAAAACTAGGTAGGTAGCAGTAAACAAGAGACGGTTAAGGGAGGTGTCCGGGGGGCACTTAAGATCAGGGGTTAGTCTGGGGCAGGTGAAGCCTCAAAGAGGAGCTGGCACATCGGCACACCCCGCCGTCTGCGGGCATCAGTGTGGACGTTGCTGGCCAGGTGGCGGCAGTCAGCCCAATGGAACAGACGCGATAACCCGGGGAGGGGGAGAGAGAGAAGGACCAAACCGCGCACGGCCCGCATTAAGCTGCACCATCAGGACGCCACACGTGTGCACAATTCTCCCGGCCGGCGCTCTCACCCCCAACGCTGGCTAACTCCGCTGCCCCCGGCGCCGCCTCCACCTGCACTGGAGACGCCGGGCGTCCGTCCACCGGTGTCACCGTCACTGCAGGCCCTCACCTTGGCTCGCTTCAGCAGCTGGATGATCTCGGCCTCGGCGTCCCCGGCCGCCGCCCCGCCCGCGCCCTGCCGCTCCCGCTCCTGCTCCTGCTCCGCCGGGGCGGGCCTCGAGGACCAGGCGAGCGCTGCGGGAAGGGGCGCTGAGGTCACCGCGCCCGGCCCGGCCCGCCCGGCCCGCCCAGTCCGCGGGCCCGCGCCCCTCACCTGCCAGCAGCGGCAGCAGGCCCGGGCCCAGGCCGCGCGGCGCCTCTCGGCACGGCGGCACGTCCGCCGCGGGCGCTCGGCCTCCCGCCGGACCCCGCAGCAGGCGCGCCGGGCAGCCCCGGCCCCGCCGCCCCGCCACCCGCAGGAGACGTAGAGCCAGGCCCGCGCCCAGCATCCGGTGCATGGCCATCCGCGTCCTCTGCGGACTGCGGTCCGGGGCCCGGAAGTCCCGCCCCGGAAGTCCCGCCACCGGCGTCGAGCGCCCGCCGATTGGTCGGGACGCACTCGACGTCACCGCGTCCGCCACGCCCCGGCTAGCGCGGGACCGGTCATGGCGGTGGCGGCGCGGGCGCTCACGCTGCCGGCAGTGGTGGAGGAGCTGCTGAGCGAGATGGCGGCGGCGGCGCGGGACGGCGCGCCGAGTACGGGCTGGAGGCTTATGCGGCGGCGGCGGCGGGGGCGGAAACCCGGGGTACCGGGGCGGGGCTGCTGGCCCCTACGAGGGAGGTTTCTGTTGACCTCGTCAGTAGCCCTTCCTTCTCAAAATCTGTGTTCGCTCTAAACGAATCCTCTCCTACACCCTGTTCAACGAGCGAGTATTTCAGGGCCGCAAACCCGGCTGCAGACGCAGCGACTTGGGGTGGGCGGGGGCGGTTCTGGACGCTGTGGCTGTACCTGTTTTCCTTTGACCAGCAGAGGATGCTCTGTGACCAGGTTCCCGCATCCCTGGGCGTTCGCAGCACACACCGGTATTGAGAGGGTCCCGATCGAAGTGCATCTGCATGAGAACTGCGCAACCAGCGTCCGAATGGTCCTTGAATAAATAGATTAGACCTCAGAACTGCCCCTGCTGGTTCACTTGGATGGCTTTTGTTTGAAAAGGACCGCACTTTGAAAAGGATTTATCTTGAGTTACTGTTTTTAAAGAATTGAGAAAAGGAAGCCAACTTTTCTCATTTCAGTTAAAACTAAAGCAGTATATGTGCTTGAAAGATTAGGCCAGCCAGGTATTCAAACATGTTCTGATCCCAGAAAGGGTGGGGGGAAAGCCAGTCTGTTGTCAGCTCAAACAGTGGTTGCCCGAGATGGGCTCTGTGTCTGAATGGATTAATCCATACACTGAGCGTCTTGAAGGGGGCCTGCAGGTGCCCCTGATGCTCAGGACTCAGAGCGACCACTACC
This sequence comes from Pseudorca crassidens, assembly GCF_039906515.1. Classification (NCBI taxonomy): domain Eukaryota; kingdom Metazoa; phylum Chordata; class Mammalia; order Artiodactyla; family Delphinidae; genus Pseudorca; species Pseudorca crassidens. Next base: position 5,124,995 of record NC_090314.1, on the reverse strand, counting down.
ACTGACTCACGTTTATTTTCAGCAGAACCGTTTTCTGCTATTTAAAAATCTTTGTTCTAGTTAGTCATACACTCTTCCTGACCCCCCACCCTTCAACGATAATTTCTTTAGGTCAATACTGAGTTTACACTTGTGATGACGTAAAATTGAGTCACAGCTGAGCCATGCAGGAAGCTAGGATTACGTTTCCTTTCCTGTAACTTTCTGCTTTCTCTCAAAACTGTCATACTTGTGTTTGTTTACTTTTTCATGTATCCCTGATTCAACCTCAAACTCTTTTTTTACCAGTGTTCTAAATCGCTACTCAAGATGTTCAGGTGAATGCGATGTTTTATCAGTTTCATGTTCCTGCAGGAGTCTCTCCTAGAGCCTTCAGGTGTGCTCTCCTATGGGCTGGCTGTCTCCTGAGATCTCCCTTCACCATTATTGTCTGGGGAATTCCCTTTACCTAAGTTGAGCCTTCTATTTAGTTCACCCTACAATTTTCTTTTTCTCAGTTTGCTACCTTATTTTATAGAGCACATACTCTGGTACCTTCCTGAAGAAAAGCACGAGATGTACTTTTTTTGAGGCTTTACATGCCTGAAAAAGTTCTTTTCCTATCCTCACACTTAATTGATAGTTTGGCTAGGTATTGAATTATATGTTGGAAATACCATTTCTTCAGACATCTGAAAGCATTATTCTGCGACCTTCTAGCTTCTTAAACTTTCTTTCAAAGAGTCTTATTTTAGCCCCCCTGCTTCCTTCCCACTCCAGAGCCATCTGGTGCCACCAGTTTCTGAGGTTTGTTTTAGCAGGAGGGGGTACTAGATTCTGAAGGGTAAATCAGGCTCTGATTTACACTCGGCTCTCCCATTGCTCACTTAGGATTCAGTGTTCTCAGGTCTTGTAAATTATTTTCCAGCTGTGTTTCTCCCTGTCCTCATCCTGGGGAGTTTATGCTTCTTTTAAAAAAATCCTTTTATTATTGTTTAGCAGAATATTGGGAAGGAGTAAAATTTGATGCCTATGTTCAATTCACCATCTTACACAAAAGTCTTCTTGGCTATAGTCTTTTCTCTCTTTTTTGATAAAATTATTTATCTTGGCTGCGTTGGGTCTTTGTTGCAGTGCACGGGCTTCACTCGTTGTGGCTCGCAGGCTTTAGAGCACAGGCTCAGTAGTTGTGGCACACGGGCTTAGTTGCTCTGCGGCACGTGGGATCTTCCTGGACCAGGGCTCGAACCCGTGTCCCCTGCATTGGCAGGCAGACTCAACCACTGCGCCACCAGGGAAGCCCCTGTTTATAGTCTCTTTAAGATGGTTTTGTCTATGGTCACTGGTTTGACACAATTAACCTTTCCATTCCTCTTTTACAGTTCCTGATGAGCATCTGTTATCGTAAGTATATATCCTGTTGTATTTGGGTTTTTTGTTTTTAATCATTAATGTGTTTTTTAAAGGCCAAATTCTTTCAGCATCAACTCTTGATTTTTAAAAAATATTCTTACTAAACTAGGAACAATATTTTCTTTACATGATTAAAAATCTGTCTCAAGTGAGTAACCAACACTGTATCTGACAGTACAAGGTATTCCATTATTGTCCTAATTGCCACTTTAACATTGCTCTAAAAGTTGTAGCTGTTACACGAACACATGAAAAAATGAGAAGTACACTTGATCCTTGAACAACGCAAGTTTGAACTATGTGTGTCCACACATAGTGATTTTTTCAGTAAATACATACTGCAGTGCTATACCATGTGAGGCTGGTTAAACCATAGATATGGAGAGCAGCTTACAGTTATACGCAGATTTTCAGCTGCTCAGGGTCAGTGCCCCTAATCCCCGTATTGTTCAAGAGTCAGCCGTATGCCTATTTGCAAAGAGAGACAATTGTCATTATTTGTAGGGGACATAACTACTTTTTAAACACCAAGAGAATAAAGGTTTTTTTTTAAATACAGAAACTAATAATTATTTTCCTTCATACACAAAGTTCAAACATTAATTACATTCCTAATAGCAAGAAAAAAGTGAAAGCTACCTAGGAGTAACTAAACATTTAACTGCACATAAACATTTATATTTAAAAACTCCTGAAGGATATACACCAACTTATACCAGAGGTTATCTTAGGGGGGAGGAAGGAGGTGCAATTTAGAAAATGGCTTTAACTTTTTCTCTATTTCTTAAATTTTTTACAAAGATTTTACATTATTAAAAAAATTACTACATTTAAAACAAAGAAAATAGGCAAGTAATAAAAGAATTCAAGTTACCAAAAGCTTTGACAAAAAGCTAAATTTTACTAGTGATCATAAAAATACAAATTAAAATAATTAGATAACTTCCCATCTATAAAACCTGGGTATCACAGCAAAGATGTTGGTAAGAATCTTCCAGATGTTGGCAAGAACATGGAGAAGAGGATAACTGATGGTAGGAGTGTAACTTCGAAGGTAAACTGGCAGCTGGGAACAGGAGCTTTAAAATATACATATTCTTTGACCCAGAAATTCCACTTATAAGACTGTATCTCAGGGAATTAATCATGGATGTTTAAAGACTACAGTGAGCACATTCATCCACTATTGTTTATGGTAGCAAAAAGAAAAAACACCTTGAAACAATCTAATTATTCAAATTAAATTTAACAAACTCTTAATTATCCAAAAAATAGAGTTTGGGGAAAATAAAAGTAATTGATCTTTACAATGGAATTCTTTATAACCATTAAAAGTGGTTAAAAGTGCATTGAGATATTCACAATATGTTATAAAGTAGACAAGGCAAGTTAAAAAAATTCTTATTAGATCCATTTTTAAAGTTAATTGGAATTTGATTGATAAAGTTGTTACCAGATTTTATGTCTTTAGTTTTCTTTGCCCATAGACGATCATCCTGTGTTTAATTTTAAGCACTTTTCCCATTCTAACAGTTTGTTATAGTAACAGACTACTTTGTTAGAAAATGAAGAAGTTGAACGTTTTAATTTTAAAGCCTTAGTAGTGCTGTCTTCTTATTTTGTGTCAAATCATATGGGTTCTTTAAAACATTAACTTTTTAGTTTTAGTTCAACCCAGCCATTTTATCTTCCAGTTTATAAAAATAACCCATACTTGTAAATAAATAAATAAAGTCCTTGGAAAACAAAACATCAAAAGCATGAATAATCATACAAGCCAGTGATAATCACTGTTACAATTTGGTTTATCGCCTTTTTTTTTCAATGTAATGTTTTATTTTGAGGTAATTGTAGATTTTCTTAAGAAAAAAATTTTTAACATGATGGAGTTTCTAGATATAAAATACGGTGCCCGACCTTTCTCACCTAACATATTGTAAGAATTTTCCCACATATCACATTTTTTCTGGTACATCATTTAACAGCTGGATAGCCTTTATTACTGATCCATAAAGAACAAATTTAACACCCATCAGATGGTCAAACATGAAAAGGCCTGATAATACAGGTGTTGGTGAGAATGAGAAGGAAATAGAACTCTCATATGGCGCTAGGGGGAGCACTGTTTCCGCGGTGGGAAGCTGTTGGCAGCGCCCATTAAAACTGAAAACTGCACATATCCTAAGACCCAGCAGTTCCACTTTCACTTACATAACCAGGAAGGACTCTCATATATGTGCACCAAGGGGCATGTACGGGGATAACTGAGTATTATTTGTAATAGTGTCAAATGGAAACATTCAGAATGTCCATCAATAGAGTACTTAAAATAGAGTATTTAAAACATAAAATGTATTATGTACATACAATAGAATATATTCAAAAGTTTAAAAAAATATATATATATATATACACACACAAATATATACATGCATCATTCTCAAAAGTACACTGAGTGGGAAAAAAAAGTTGCCAAAAAAGCCTACCATATACCTTTTATGTTTTAAAACTTATAAAACGATACCATATGTATATATGTATGTGTGTATATATATGTATGCACACACACATATGTACTATGTATTATAAAATATAAAAACATTAATAGGAAGGAAACCATCAAATTCATGTGGTTGCCTCGGGGATGAAGGAAGTTGGGACGAATAGGAAAGACTGAAGTATAAAGAGGACTTCTTTATCCAAACAACATGTCAACATTTATTCTGGGGGGTCGATTACATGGGGTCATGTCAACATTTATTCTGGGGGGTCGATTACATGGGGTCATGTTAACATTTATTCTGGGGGGTCGATTACATGGGGTTTGGCTGTATTGTCAGCTTTTTTTTTTTCTTCCAAATTAAAATGAACTGAATTTTTAAAAACTGCCAGTGGTGATCCTTTGGGTCAAGTCACAGAGGTGGCTTGAGTCCAGCCGTCTAACCTGAAGCTTCTCTGCTCCCCAGGCTGAAGTTTGTCTTTGGCTCATCAGCCGTCCAGGCCTTGGACCTCGTTGATCGCCAGTCCGTCACCTTAATCTCATCACCCAGTGGGAGGCGTGTTTACCAGGTAGAGACCTAGAGGTGGGGATTATCTCAACAGAATCCCCGTAGGACAAAATGTTTTCATGAATCTCTGTGAAAGCTGGTGACCAGCTCTGAGTATTTCCTGGGCTTTTGAAAAGCCTTTGACCCAACTTGGTAAAATAAGAGTATGAGTAGTTAAAATAAGATAAACATGACCTGTTAGCTCTACCTGGTAGCGATGTGTAGAACCAGCAATGACGCAGAGAGGATCTCTTAGGTCTAACAGAGCACAGTCAACGTTTGCCTTCCTGTCGTTTAATACTAGAGGTACTTTCCCACCCACCCACCCACCAAAAAGTGCTGACTCCATCACCTTGTTACATTATCTCTTGCTTACAAGCAAAAACCAAAATGTACTTTGAAATCCTTCCACATGTCCAGGTTCATCTCATAGAAATGATCTGTCAAAATTGTTGTCAAGAAGTGTTCACGAAGGCCAAACTGCTGAATTCAGGCAGTTTACTTGGACCTTAGTTTTGCCCACTGGAGCTGAAGGTAGGTAGATTTGTAAAGTAACAGATCAGACTCTTATCAGACTCCGAATTACTTTCATGTATTGATAATTCTCACCAAAAGCCCGGAAAGATATTCATTGTGCCGAAAACTGAGGTGCAGAAAATTAACAGTCACCTCCGGCAGCGGGGATGTGTAAAGGCCATCCTGCACTGCCTGTCTGTACGTCAGCAGTGGGCCACACTCCCCACCCCCAGTTTAGCTACATTAGACAGTGGTACCTGCCGCTGGGATTGAGCGAAGGGAATCTTGTGAATGAAATTAAACACCAGCAGTGGTCTCCAGAATTTTGTGTCTGGCTTGGAAGGAGTGAAAACGAAGCTGTCAGCTCTTGTATTTAATCCAGGCCTTGCTGAAGACCAGGAAGGAGGGATTTTTCAGTGTTTGGATTCTGGTTTATTTATGATGACCTCAGAGTTAAGACCGTGTTGACTCATTCTTAGTGAGTGAGTGACTGGGCAGAGCCTCTTGGGTACACGGGTGGCTTTGCCTAGTGAACTTACTTGTGGTTCCACACTGCAGGATGGTGCGGCCAACCTGGCACGTCCTCCTGCATTTCTGCATGAAGTAAGCCGGGGTGATCCGTGCTGAAGGCTGCAGTTAAAACTCTGGGTTGTATTTACTTAAAAGAGGCTGCTGATGAGAACTTTCTCGTGGTGAGCTGCATAGATTAATAAGCGGCACTCTTAAGTGATGTTGTTTGTACCTGAGGAAGCGTTTCCGTCTTCTTTCTAGAGTATTTACTTTTGGTTTTTATGTAGCTAAAATACCCTCAACGGGGAGGGCCTCGGAGTTTTCCCATGTCTTTTAGTTTCGGATTTTTTGTCCTAGTTCCAACATCAGCAGAACCCCTGACCTACACAAGCAGAGTCCCAACTGCCCTCTAGTTCTGGGATCTCATTGTTAGTTAAAATCTTAAAGACTCTGAAATACTTCAGTTATTGTTGACTTTTTTGTTCCTCCCAGGATCACTGTGAGTTGTTTAATTTTCATCATTCACATTCTGTATTATATCATGTTGCTTTATTCGTCATGAAAATGCTAACTTCTTAGAATTGTGGCTGTCAGCTGGGACTCTGAATTAAATGAGGCTGTAGAAATCTTATAGACACCCTCAAATTAACCTCAGTGGTTTCATTGTATATAGTAACATAGAAAGAAGTTGGCTTAATTCAGAGGTCCTGTGAGATGATAAAAGTGAGTCAGACATTGCCTCTTGGTCCTGCTAGTTATCGTTCCATAGGGCAACCTTCTAATGCTCTCACTTCGTCCAGGTGTAGTGGAAATTATCTTAAAGTCACACTGACGTTGTTACCCGAGTTGCTTTTTGATAAACTTTGGTCCACCCAGGAACGGGGGTGCGTCAGTCAGGAGGTGCTAAATAAGTTAGGCTGTGGTAACAATGACCCCCAAATTTCAAAACGAAGTTTATATCTCACTCACTCACTATACATCTCCATTAAGAGTCAACTGCAGCTCTGCTCCAAAACGTCTTCACTCAGGGTCCCAGCCGCTGGAGCAGCCCCCGTCTGGAACATTGCGGATCTCACGGCAGACAGAGAAGAGGACATAGTATGCACCGTTTTTAATGTTTCTGCTTGGCTACTCACGTTGTACTGGCTAAGGCAGGGCACACAGTCAGCCTGTATCTAATGGGGCAGGAATGTATAATCCTCTTTCCGAGAGAGGCACCGAACTTGGGGAACAGTAGATCATACAGTTCCCCACTGTGATGGATGCTAAGAGGCTTGAGCAGCCATAAAGTAAAACTGTCCTGAGTGGATGACCACGCAGGTGGGCCAGTCACCTTAGAACCTCACTGGAACCGCAGCAGACTTCCTCCAGGCAAGGTGCACACACGTCCAGCCTGGGTTTGAGTATCCTCTTTCCTGCACTGCTTTTCTTAAAAGCTCTCTCCTTCTGGGGGTAAACATTCCAGGCTCTGAGTGGCTGCACTGGGAGTATTTCCCGTGAGAGGAGGGGGTTTTTCCATTGAAGGGTGAAGGAAGTGAATTAGATGGTCCGTGAGGTCAATTTCTAGTTCTAAACGTATCCAACTCCGATCTCTGCCTGATTATTGGGTTCGTTAGTTGTCCACTGCTCGATAAAGACGAAGCAAATTCAGAATTGACTGTTCATTTACAGTATTCACTGCCTCGGGCGGCTGAACGTTTTGAGTCCTAGCCAGCCTTTGAAAGGATCAGCAAGGGAACCTCTTGGAGAAACTCTCCCCGTCCCTGAGTTACCGGCACTCAGCTTCATCCAGAGAGTATTCTGATGGGCTGGGGACCCACCATAAGAAGGAACTTGTCAGTGTAGAATTCCAGAGGCTTATGCCTAGTTAAATGTAAATCCAGAGAGCAGAAGAAATCTGAAGTTTTTTATTCATTGGTGACAGTTTGGAGACGCGAGAATTGTTGGTGTCACTGCTGGATGTTGATCGGTTTTCGTGCAGGACTGAGTGGGAAACAATCTGCTTTAATGCTCTCCCTTCAGCCTGTGTTTTCCAGACATTGGGGAGATTCCTGCAAGCATTCTCAGCGTCCACCACCGAAAACATGTCAGTGCCCCAGGACTGGAAATCTGTAACATGTGATTTTCTTCACACCTGATTTGTAACTGGGGCTGAAATTTTTAATGGGAACAGTAGGCATCTTCTTACCTAGTCATGGGCCATTTCTGGTAATCTTGCAGCCCCCAAGGAATTCTCCTGACTTGGTCAAGAAACCTTAGCGACATGGCCGCGTCACGTGAATGCCAGGACATTTGACGAACAGGCACAGCTCGTGCCTGAACACTGCTGTTGCTCGGTTGAAGCCTTTCCTGCTGCTTTATTCTTTGTGAGGAGAAAGAGGAGCTCTGGCATTTGTTGCTTTTTAAGTCCTGGCCTTTTCATGTAGGTGGCCACCTCAGAGCCTGCAAAACGTGGGAGCCCTGTGGCAATCCCTAAGTTGCGGTTCACGTGAGCTAGCCCTCGGGGTGGCGCCGCGTGCCCAGGACGTTCCTTTTGCCAACAGTTTGCAGAGTGTTGTTTTTTTTTTTTTAATTAATTTATTTATTTTTGGCTGCGTTGGGTCTTTGTTGCTGCGCGTGGACTTTCTCTAGTTGCGGCAAGCGGGGGCTACTCTTCGTTGTGGTGCGCGGGCTTCTCATTGCGGTGGCTTCTCTTGTTGCAGAGCACGGGCTCTAGGCGCACGGGCTTCAGTAGTTGTGGCTCGCGGGCTCTAGAGCGCAAGCTCAGTAGTTGTGGCGCACGGGCTTAGTTGCTCCGCGGCATGTGGGATCTTCCCGGACCAGGGCTCGAACCCGTGTCCCCTGCATTGGCAGGTGGATTCTTAACCACTGCCACCAGGGAAGCCCTGCAGATTTAACTGTAGGAATGAAGCCCTCAGCTGTGTCTTTGGCCGCTTCGTGGTGGAGACGTAAACAGGCGATTTCTCCGTTTGTCCAGTCACACTCCAGATGCAGCGTCACTTCCCTGGACGGCCTCTCCTCACCACTTGACTGACAGCCGGCCGTCTGCTCTTGGACTGGCGTGTTCCCAGCCCTCGTATCTGTGCGCTCCTTCCATCCTGCTGGGGAACAGGCAGATCTGGGCTTACCGCGCTCTGAGACAGCCGCCCGATCATCCCGTTACAAGATTCTCTGCTTCCTACATTCCTCCTGTTCTCAGATGCTTTTCAGAAGCCCTTTCCCGTTTTCTTCTGAAGACCTGTCTTTCTGCCTCACCGCCAAGCCTTCACCTGTTTTCAGACTCCCTTCACACGTGTGGTGGAAGCTTTAGACGTTTACACACATGCTGTGAAATACCAGAGGCTGAGAAACACCACGATGAGGTGCAAATGAGGGGCCTTTCTCCTCTGCCTCTTTATAGTCAGCCCACGGAGTGGGCCCTCTGAATCACCAGCCAGAGGGATGGTTTAACCCACCCGAAACGCTTCTGTTTTGTCCTGTGGAGTCCTCAAGGGCAGAGCTCTAAGGCAGCGGGAAGGTCCCGCAGGCAGGGAAGTCGAGTTGCCACTTCTGCGGAAGATGTTCCTACGGTTCTTCCCAGCGCAGAGCAGCTCTGCGTCGTCAGGCAGATAGATCCGGGGGAAGGGCGTGGTCTTCCAGCACACCCTTCCAAGTCTGATCCCATCTATCCTTTCCTTTCTAGGTACTTGGAAGTTCCGGTAGAACATACGTGTGTTTGGCCTCTTGTCATTACTGTTCGTGCCCGGCATTTGCCTTCTCAGTGCTGCGGAAGGGTGACAGCCTCCTGGTGAGGATGGGAAGGGCCCCCCAGCTGCGGCTGGGCTAGGAGAGACTGAGAGCCCTCGCCGCGTCGTCTCAGAGCTGCACAAACGGGGATTTTACTGCACGTGGAGACAGACAGCAGTTCCTGCTCTTTGACTTCAGTTAGTCCTCTCTTTTGGGTTTACCCTCCCAAAATGCAGTGTCATTTTTAGAACTACACCAATTTCCCATTTTAGTTTAAAAGGTCACAGATGCACCTGTGGGGAGGGCAACAGGCAATCCCCAAAGCTGGCAACTGGGGAACCAGTCGGCCCAATAGAAATACGAACTAAATCGCTGCTGGCAGCTTTGCATACCCCCAGCTCCACGTCCAGCCTCGAGGTGTTTGTTTCTTCCCACTCCCCGTGAGACAGCCTGGCACCTGGCCACGCTCGACCTTCCCGGGGGCAGGAGAGCACATCGGTGCCTCTGCTGACTTCACGGAGTCCAGGGCATCAAGCAGGAACAAGACACACTCACAAAGCTCCTGACTCCACAGGAGAAAGCACTGCCCAGCCATTTGTTAAGTCTTGCCAAGGAAGAATATTGTAGCACCCGCTGAGTTCTTCCCCTTTCTTTTACACACCTTGGGAACTGGGTGGCAGGTTGAATGTCCCATTGTACAAGAAGCCACCTTCACAGCTGATTTCACCTGTAAAATGACAGGGTTCAAGCAGGCCCTCCAGTAACCTAAGCTGTATGTGCTATGATACAAGGTCCAGCACAGGTCCTCTCCCCAGAGGTGTTACAGGCCGAGCTATGTGAGGGTCCCGCCACCCCTGCCCCTGCCCCCGACACCATGCCCCAGAAGTCTAATAGTGGTGAAGGGACTACACTGTAGACTCTGAGCATGTGTGTAAGATGGGGATAAGACCTGTCCCGCTGGGGGGCTTAAATGAGATAATCTTATTATCTCATTATTAAATAATTCTCTCTTATTAAGTGAGATAAACTTTAAGAAGCACTTAGCACAGTACCTCAAGGAACGTTAGCCATTGCTATTAACAGCTTTCTGAAGGCGAGGAAGAAAGAAATATAATTTAGGACTAAAATAAAGAGCCTGTCTCAGTTTTCCCTTGGTTTTACGTGTACCAAGCTGGATCTAAACTGTTGCCCCAAACAACAGGCAAAGGAAAACCTCCTTCGTCCCCACTGCCTCCTAGGAGGTCTCATCTTTGTCTTCAGTTGCAGGCAGTGAGTGAGAGGCGCACAGTCTGTGCCCCACTCCTTTCCTGCTACGTGTGATGGTGGTGAGAGGTCTGGGTTAGCCCGGCCCCTCCGGTTTCTAACTGGTTTGTGTGTTTTGTTTCCAGTGCAAGCACCTCTTGGCAGTTTATCTTAGTCAGGTTATGAGGACCTGTCAGCAGCTGAGCGTCTCTGACAAGCAACTGACTGATGTATTATTGATGGAAAAGACACAAGAAGCATCATAAATGGCGCAGATGGAGCATCACACCGTCCTTCAACACACGCGTGATTCACGCGGCCGAGACGTGAACCAGACTTTCTGTCGCTGTCCCTTCCCCGTGGGCTGCAGGAGGCATTGTGGGTTGGGCCCAGGATGTGCGTATGGTTTGAAGCCCTCGTGAAAAGTCTAGACCAGCCTCCAAGCCCCTTGGGTAGAAAATTTCCAGATGGAATCAAGCGTTTTAGACTCCAAAGCCTAACGTCATGTCATGGTCATAATTAGATTCTTAAGTGACCAGAGTACTAGGCATTTCTAAGAGGTTGGAACGGTAGGTGAAACAGCAAGCTGAAGCTTATAGATAAATAAGCATCAGTTCTTTTTCTTGGGTCCAGAAAATTTTTCTGCAGTAAAAGGTTAGAGCGGAGATGTGGCTAAATGGCAGCAAAGACAAGAAGACATCAGGGTTCTGGTTTCAGCGAGCTGCAGAATCTGCGGTGTGGAGGCCAAAACGGCTGATTAAATAGGCTGTGTTGTGAGACACGCAGTCGGTACCTAGGACAAGGGAGTGCCGGTTTGCTCTGCGTGCACTTCTGAGCTGCGTAACGAGCCAGACGAAGGAAGCTGAAGACGCTGCTGGGGATTTCCAGTCTGAGGAAGAAAAGGCTGAGAGATTCCCAAGAGGATGCTGGGAGGGAGATCAACGGGACGCATCCGGACCCCAAGAGAGAGCGAAGGAGCAATGGCGGATGAAAAGGAACACGAGACAGATTTCGGCACAGGACAGGAACTTTTCATGGGGAAGGCTGTCCACAGCTGGAACAGGGTCCTAGAAGGACAGGCTCTCCCTGTCTCTCTAGGGGTTCGTGAGCCTGCAACATGCGCGCAGGGTTACTGCAGAAGGAATCGAGTCAGCGACCAGACAGGTGAAATAGATGGTTTTGCAGCCTCGGACAGCCCCCAGCCCTGTGCCCCGCAATATGAGGTGCTAACGAATGACTGTGGGGAAGGCCGCAGATGGCGCAGGGCTCTGTGGTGGCAGAGGCTTCTCTTAGGTCGAGGTGTGGCGAATAAAACCTATCAAGACTGTGCTACTTGGCAAACTTGGGCTCAGTGTAAACTTATTTCAGGATAGAGAACGGAAGGTAGGTGAGCTCTGCATAGCAGGCTGGCGCAGCACCCTAAACTGTATTTTTGTTTTTAAGTTTTATTTTTATTTCACCTCATACATAAACACAATTCTCTAACTTTCCTTAGTAAAATTTTCACTTTGGATTCCAGCAACTTGGCCAACTTGAACTTGGGAGAGAAGTAAAATTCACTATCTAGCTCTGGAAGGGGGAAACAGAATCTGGTGGCGGAGGGATCCCACTTCTCCAGTTTCTTCCTTTAGCGTAGTTTGCTGTACATGGAAAAGACTGTTATCAAACCCGTCATCTGATGACATTCTACTTAAGAACTTATGAGACTATCATCTCCCTAATATGGCAGTGTCTTGATTGAAGAATTATACTTCTAATTTTCCTGGTCACCTTCCCCAGAACAAGTATATATTTTTAGTATGTCCAACTTTTTCCATTGCCTGCTAAGTTAAAAAGTATTTGTATTGTAATAGTTCACAGTGTTTCACAGTAAAATAGTTTCAGTCATTTTCTACCACGAAAGAGGTAGAGTCTTAGGAAAACAAAACTTTCTTTTACAATCCATTCAAGTTGTCGGCATCATCAGCCAGAGCAGCCAGAGAACCGTAAACACATGTGCCGACCCTCGGGACCTACGAGTAACGTGTGCATATTAACTAGGTACGTGGTACCTCCGGGGAAGTGCTCCGAAGAGGCCACCTGCTGGCCTGTGAGGTGTAGCTGTCCTTCCAGTGAGAATCCGCCAGCCATGCCCTGTCCCTTTGTTACCGAACTTGTGCCTTCTCCTCGAACAGGCAAGAGGAGCCTTGGTCACAGGCCCACCTGGAGAGCAGGCTGCGCCCCTGCCTGCCCATCCCCACTCTTGCGGACGTCTGTCCGGCAGAGAACATACCTGGAGATGATTTTGTGGAAAGTGTAGCGGAAGTCTTGGTTCCGGTAGGCGTAGACAATGGGATTGACGACCGAGTTGGCGTGCGACAGGAGGATGGCCGTGTTCATGGCCCACTTGGGCTTCTCCTTGGCCCAGCCTGGCTGAAAGAGCGAGGCACAGTTGATGGCGTGTACCGGCAGCCAGCACAGAGCAAAGATCCCAACAATCATGGCCAGGGACTTGGCCGCGTGGACCTCCCGCTGGAGGACAGTCCTCGAGTGGCCCACGAGCTCCATGCGCCGGAGCTGCCTGCAGGCCACCAGGAAGATCTTGACGTAGATGACCAGCATTATGAGCAGCGGGGGCAGGACGCACCCAAAGAAATTGAAGTACACCATGTAGCTCATGGGGACCACGTTCTCAAAAAGACACTTCACAAGGCAGCAGCTTGCGTTTGTGGTTCCATCCCAGGGCTCCGTGCAGTTGGCGGCACGGTCTTTACTGTTCCACCCCAGGAACGGGGTCAGGCCGATGCCCAAGGCGAGGACCCAGAGGACAGCAATGACCCCTCTTGCTCGGGCCCCAGTGACCAGACTCCTATACCTGTTGAAAAGAACAGCATCTGTCACCGCCAGCGTCCAGCACTCTGCCACCGAAGTCCAAGACCCCACCTCTGCTCTTTGTTCCTTTGCCCCAACAGCCTCTACCGTTCAGCCTCAGGGGGCACCGTGGCCTTTTACTCTCAGCACTAACAGCTCGCAAACAGGTAGAAACAGCTTTGCTCTAACAAGCTCAATAAGGTTTTCATTCTTAATAACTCACCTCTGTCTAATGACAAATCATGGTCGAGGAGAACAAGTGGAGAATTCTTAAAGGCTGCTTTCTAATCACCCAGATACTGACCTTGGGTCTAGGTCTCCTATGAGACACAGCTCTAGGGGGTCGAGATACACCAGGGAATGGAACCCACAAGACCCCTGCTTCTCAGGGACTTAACGTTCTAGCAGGGGAGACAGATCATAATAAACAACAAGCATAGGTTAGTAAATTATACAGAATGTTAGAAGGAGACGTGTAGTGTGAAAAGAGAAAAAGCAGAGTGAGGAAGGTGAGCTGTGGCAGGAACTAGTGTTAAAGAGGTCAGGCAGGGAGGCTTCACTGATAAGATGCCCTAGAACAAACACCCAGCAAGTGAGGACCGGAGGCCCCTGGAGTCAGGCAGCCCCACCTGGTGACTCTGGGCGAGAAGCCTTCTGGTCAGTCTCCCACCAACACCCTAGGAAGAGTCATCCCCCTGAATTCCCCAGTAAGGTGCTGGAGAACGAGAGTTCTAGCAGCATCCCTGGCTGTCTCGGCTAGCGGCGAAGTTGATAAAAATTGGGAAAGAACTTAGCAGATATCAAACCTTTTTAGTAATTTTTAGATCATTAAATCTTATTTAAAATCTCTAAAAATCATCACACATTTTGGACGGTTTGCTACAAGGTAGTCCATATATGGTTTATAGCAAAGGTATAAACTCTGCTATTCATAACTGGTCCATCATATGTATTTAACATAATGTATTGAAAAAAATGAAATAACATCTTTACTTAACCTCTGGGAAGAAAACTGGGAAATAACTGGATACACATTATCTTAAGACTCGTGTGTGGGAAGCGTCCGATCTCCTTCGCCTGCAGGGTTAAGCTCACACTTCTCAGCATGGACCACGGAGCCCTCAGGCCGCAGCCCCAAGTGCCCCTGCCTGCTGTTCCAGACGGCTGCTGCGTCCTGGCCCGGCTGCTCTCCTGTCTCAAAGGTCACCTCCTTTCCTGCTCCCTTCGCAGGCAAAGGTGGCCTCTCCCACTCTCTGGCCTCAGACACACACCTGTCATAGAGCTTGTTTATCTCTCGCAGGTGTTCAGCCTTTTAAGGACTTGGACCTTGTCCCTTTGATTTGGTGTCCCCAGGAGCTAGCATAGTGCCTGGCGCATAGGAGGTTCTTAGGATGGTGGCCATTACAAACACATTCCTGGCTCGCTACCAGACAGCTTTAAAACGGGCTTCTGCTTATTAGGAATGCCTGATGCTGTGGCCGGACAGGCAGCAGAACTGGTCCAGTTTGCGGGGGCAGTTAACTGAGGCCTTGCCTCACGCTGACGGTGATCCCTCATCTTCTCTGCTCCCTACGAGGGCAGCTCAGTTGTGGGGTCTTGACTACAGAGGACCTGCTGGGTGCAGCTGCTCGCTGAACTTTTCTGGGCCAATAAATCCATCTATTTCCAAATCCTTTCTGCTTCCCTCCTCACGCAGGAATGTAAAGCCATTCCTTATAAAAATGTTATTCCTGGCCATTGCCTTGCCAGAGACGTGAAGAATGCAATGTTACCCCTGTAGGGTAACAAGGCCACCGCCTCCTGAAGGCCAAGCACTTAAGAGTCCCAGAACTTCAGGCCCATGAGGCAGCCACGCCTCCACTGTTCACGGGACTCAGCTGCACCGAGCTGTGTACAGCTGAACACAGACCAGCCCCGGGGGATGAGTAAGATCTGGGGTTAGCACATTCTCTTGTCAGTCATGGTCTGGGATGGATATGGGAGGTGGTTCTGGCCAATGTGACTAAAGGAAGTCTGCTAGGGTACTTCCAGGAAAAGTTTTACTTGATAAAAGGAGAGAGACACACGAGGAGAGCTCCTCCCCATACTCATCCCTTTCTGCTTTTGATGCTCTTATGGGAGGCTGTGATGCCTAGAGCTGCAGCAGCCATCTTGTGACCATGAGGCATGAGCCTGAAAACAAAGCAAATGGCGAAGCAGAAGGGAGGAAAGAGTCCAGGTCCTTGATGGTGTCTTTGAACCACTACACCAACCCTAGAACCACCATGGCTCCATACTGTAGTTCAAGAGATAATTGATGGTCTTGACGGCTTAAGTCACTGTTACCTGCAGCCAAAAGCATGCTCGTACAAACTGGAAGGGACTTTCATCTTTTCTAGTCCAACTTCTCTTATTTTACAAATGAGGAACCAGACATACAAAGTCTTTAAGTAACAAAGGCAATACAAGAACCAAAGACCAATAAGTCAGGACTTTCAGGCCTCTGTTCCTTACACCACGTTATGCTGCTTTTTTTTTTAATATTTATTTATTTACTTATTTATTTATTTGGCTTCGCCGGGTCTTAGTTGCAGCACACAAGATCTTCGTTGAGGCATGCAGGATCTTTTAGTTGCGGCATGTGGGATCTAGTTCCCTGACCAGGGATCGAACCTGGACCCCCCTGCATTGGGAGCGCGGAGTCCTAACCGCTGGACCACCGGGGAAGTCCCTATGCTGCTTCTTTTACGTGACTTTTTCCTAAGCAATATTAGACACGGAGTCCTCTGTACACAGAGGGATCCCAGGAGGTGGCTTCCTGGCGGAGTTCAAAACAACTGGAATCCACCCACATCTGAACCTCTCAAAACTGCTGGATTCTGCGCATATGAAAAACTACTTTTACGCTAAATCGTCTTAGATGAGGAACAGCAGCTGATTTCATTCGGGGAGCAGCTGGTCCCAGCCTTCTCCGTGACCCCCTGCACCAGGGCCCTTCTCCCCTACTGGCTCATTATTTTATTCAGAGTTCTTCCTTGTATTACCACACACTCCGCTGGCACTGGAAACAGAATCACAGCCCTTGTGGGCTGTGAAGCTAACGGAAGAGACAGAAAATAAACAGGTAAACACTCAAAGGTACAATCATAAGTCAGAAGGAGTCTGGCCAAACCAAAAGGAACAGGGTGCAGATTAGAGAAAACCAGGAAGAGCTTGGACACAGGGTGTCAGGGAAGCCTCTTAGGCAGCAGAGCCGGAGGTGCAGGGGGCAGGGAGGCTCTGAAAAGTGGGGAGAAGCCATTCTAAGCAGAGAGAACAGAATGTGCATGGCTTCCAGACAGGAAAGGGTTTCGAACTTCCTAGAGAAGCAGAGGGGTGAGGCGGGCCCGTCCCCCGGCCGGGGGAAGGGGCTGGAGCTTGATACTCAGATACCCCAGTGCTGCGGGATGCCATGGGGGGCTCGAGGCACACTGGGGGGACGGCACTGGTTTCGGCTGTGTGAAGCTCACCGTGGAGACTGAGTTTCAGAGCCACCAGAAGGAAAGCAGAGCAGTTAGGAAACTACTTCAGTGGTTAACTCAAGAGAAGACGTTGGCGTGGGGCAGGATGACAGCGAAGACAGGGCTCACAGACCCCACCCCCCATCCTAGCAGCTCTGAACCACACGGCCACACGACACGCTGGGGCCTGGGGGAGACACGTGCCTACAGACTCCCCCGGCCGCCAGCCGCACAGGGCACATCAGACGCGCGGCCGCCCCGCCTGAGCGCCGCTCCGCAGGCACCAGGCCCGCGCGCATCCCCCGTCTCGCGAGGTCAGGGCACCATCGCCAGCTACAGATGTGGAGGCTGAGGCTCCCACGGTTAAATGATTGGCCTGCTGCCCCTGAACTGCAGTCAGGACACAAACCCACCGACCTGATCTGATTCCGGTTTTGCCCAAAGCAGTCACTTTCCTGCTCAGGACCCCGTGGTTCTTCTCACAGATCCCAGCTCCCCCCTCCGCCAGCCCCGACTCTGCTGCCCTCTGCCCGGGCCAAAGCTGCCGGCCGTTCCAGGGATCCTCCGCCCCCAACTCCGTGGCCGGCCACCTGGGAAGCGGCAGAGGCCTCTGCTGCCCGCTCGGCAGGCAGTCCTTATAAGGCGGCAGGGAGACGCTTCTGCTGGCGGACACAACCAGACCCACAGCAAGACGTGGGCGCCAAAGGCAGACGCGCTTTTAGCGCCGGAGCTGCAGCCCCACGATGGCAGAACAGTCCGTGTCCGCGAGACGCTGCCTGGACCCAGGCACGGGTGGGAGACGGCCAGGGATGCTGGGGAGAGCAGGCCGGTGTCCCTGCACCGGGCGAGAGGCTGGGGTCACGACCCCCGGGTCTCTGGCATCTCACGGGGGGTGGTGGGCTCCGCTCTCCTCCCCCATACCCTCTCGTCTCCCACTTCCGGCTGGGCCTCTGTCCTCTCCCTGAGCGCCCCACTCCCACCCTGCCCACCCCTCGCTCCTTTGCTCCCCGAGCACCAGGGGCTCTCAGAGCATCCTCGTATGTGTGTGCGCGCGTGCCCCCCACATCATTCCTGAACGGCGGGAACGTGTCCTTTCCCACATCCGCCCCAATTGCAGGAGGAGTAAATGGAAGGCGATGAGTAGAGGAAATGTAGGTGGCGGTATTACACCGAGCAAGCAGGAACAACTCCAGCCCACACAAAAGGGGTGTCTCCTGGGGGAGTCCACCCTCTGGGAAGTGGCTGTGCCCCCGCTGTGCCGGACCCACCCACTCTCCATGCAAGGGGCTCATTAGCTAAGGAGCCGGATCGAGAGACAGTCACAGCTAAAGGGAACAGTGTGGACGCCCGGGCTCACATCATGACACAGGGCTTGCCAAGCGCTGCCTGACAAGCGCTGGCCTATTTCTGGGCCAGGGTCCCCCCCGCTCCGGCTCTGCAGCCCTCGGCTCAGACCAGGCCACACGCTCAGCCTCGGAAGCCAGAATTCCCAGCGCTCAGGGTGCCCTGAGTGCGGCAGATCCCCAAGGGCAGCCACCCCGGCAGTGACACTGAGTCCAGACAGGGGCTGGGGAGAGCCAGAGCTCTGCTCTCAGAAAAATGGGGAGAGCGGTGGCTGCAGAACCCACCCCTGCGGGGCCTCTGAACACAGATTTCGTGTGTGCAAAGCACTTTATCAATGCAAATCACTAGGTAAGTACACCCCGAGTTCTGTCCTGCTCCTTAAAATTGCCGATTGTTCCTTTAGGGACTTTTCCCTTTATGTTCTGTTTCGCTCCCAAGTTTCATTTCTCTGTAATAGAAACACTTCTGCTCCAAAGCAACATACACATTCTCAGAAAACGTCATATTCTCTAAAATCGCACACAAACAGTAACGGGACTTACATGAAAATGGGGTGAGGACAGACCACTCAACACCTACCAAGAGTTATAACTAGAGTGCTAACAAGATAACTTGGACGGCCCAGCAGGCAGGTCCGCGGAGGGGGTGGGGGTAGAGGCTGCCGCGGTGAATATTAAAAAAGTCCCCAGAAAGTCTAATGGAAATCCCGGCAAAAGTGCAATTAGAGCAAGGCCGACGGGTGCCAAGGCAATGCAGCCGGGCCCTGCTTCCCCCCGCCCCCCCCCCCCCCGCCCCGGTCCTGGGAGCCGCTCTGGGCTGCACAGCAGTCACACTGAGGGCTCTTCCCGCCCCTGCTGAAGCCGGCCAGGCTAATCCCACTATTCCTGCTCCTGTGTCCGGGCAGAACGCCAGATGAACCCAGACAGTGCCTGCACCATCCCAACACCGCTCGCCCAGCGCATGCGTCCCGTTCACAGGACAGAAATTCCCCTGAAGTGCAGCCCTGGGCTCCCGTGGAGCCCCGCGTCCCCAGGGCCCCTCGCAAGAGCCTCCCCGGGGGGCTGCAGGGCCATCCCCTCCCGCGGAGCCAAGACTTCCTCCAAGGCAGGGACTCCCTCACTCACGCTCGTATCCAGAACACCTCACACCGGGCCTGGCGAGCAAAGCCCCGACGCCAGCCTGACTTTGTAAGAAAGGAACAGAGCTCTGGTTCCTTGGCACACGTACCCGCTGAACACCCACCCGGTAGCTCTAGACAAACAAGCCGAGGGGCGCGTGGACGTGTCCCGAGCTCCAGCTTGTAGCTCACAAGAGGCATCTGTCTAAGAGGGACCTCCTGAGGCTGAAGAGTTGCTTCCCACCAAGGTAACAGGGGTTTCAGACGTTGTCACGGACAGAAGCAGTAGCAGTTCTGCACTGTGCCCATTCAAGACCCAGGATCCACAAAGCTTCCCGCAAAGAAGGCCGAAGGCCCACATGACCTCACCGAGGAATTCTCGCAAACACGTAAGGAACAAATAAAACGATTTTTACACAAAAAGAACTGCTTGGTTCTGTTGACGTTAAGTTCAGGTCTAGGGGTGGGAGGAGGGTCTCCCATCTACCGTCTGTGGTAAATAAATGTCTTGAGGGCCAGCCGCCTTGTGGCCTGAGATGGTCACGGCTGGAGCCTGCAGGGCCGCTGGAGGCCAGGACAGCGCCTGCCCACCTGCTGCATGACAAGCTCTGGCCGCCGGAGCTGCCCTTCAGGCTGAGTTCCTCCCGGGAGGCCAGGACCACTCTGGCTCCTGGGGGTACCCCATCCCCTCCACCAAGTTCAGACATGCCTGAATCCCGGTGGGGACCTGAGCCGAGCCACTGCCAAGGTGCAGTGGGTGGAAGAGATGCCACCTGTCCTTCATGGCCACCCGGGAGCCTCAGAGGGAGAGTGCAGGAAAGAATGCGGGCAGCTGTCCGCACCAGGTCAGCACGGCCAGAGGAGGCCGTCCAGAGTGGCCTACAGAGATGGCGGTGGTGGCCAGGACCAGGTCTCCCAGAGCTCACCTTTGAGGCTGGTTCTCGGCGAGGCTCCCATTTTGGTCTCATGTATCGGGTGGGACCTGGGGACAGCCCAGGGTCGCTGGGCTCCAGACTCTGGTCTCTTTGACGTGAAATAAGAACCCCCGAGAGAAAAGCCCACTGCCTGAACCCAGACCAGAGAAGAAAGAGGATACCTGTCATCCTCTCTCCCCGCAAAGGTACCCTCCTCCCACGGCTGGGGCTGAAACACACTGCGCTTCAGACACACCATTAATTGTCAACAGCGTCAGCCACCACGCACACTAACGACCAGTTAGACGTCAGGAGACACGCGGCATCGGAGGGCGCGGCATCCTGTTACTGGTGACGGTAACTTTGAAGGTAACTGCTCGCGGGGGCGTCCACCAGGCTTCTCCGCTGGGACTGCTCATCCCTCTGTGATCGGCTGTACCTCGTGGTGCATAGACTTTGAGATTCTGTAAACATCTTGGCCCTCATCAAACTTTCACCGGTGAGTTTTATCACCTATTGACTGTTCTTCCCTGAACCGGTTATTACGATGACAGTTGCCAAGTGATGACCCTCTTACACTCAGTCATCCCTACTCATTAGTGAGCTGGCATTCTCCTGCACGCAGGAGTTCCTCCAAGTCATTATTTAACAAAACAAAACAAAGCTCTCCTAGCTGCGTTCATCACGAGGGCCTAGAAGAAATGACGCTCCAGCAGCCAGGAGCGCTCCTGCCGAATCTTGGTTTGTAAATACCATTCTCCACTGCAAGGAAACAGGGCTCCTTGGAGAAACGGCTGATTCCAAAGCCAGAAAGTACAATGGAGCCTGAAAACCCTTTCTGTGCCAGAAAGTAAGAAG